>NC_064630.1:225292399-226542399 GCF_023864275.1 Schistocerca cancellata
GGCACTAAACCTTTCTTTATTAGGCACCCATACAGTTGACTGAGCAAATGGAACCTAAATACCATAGAGTGGCACGTAAAAATCTGCAAACATGGCCTTCTAGTCAGACAAACTGATCTGTGTGGCTAATTCAGGTGTGAGTGTGTTCAATTTTAGAGCCCTTGAAACTGCCTCTTGATCAAATCTGCCACAAATGTTGCTATAAAACTGGAGGGCATTTCTTCTCATTTCATGAACCTGGTGTTCATATAAGACCTTTATTTGCTAAATGGAACACATGTTGATCAGTTAGGCAGTAAATTTGTAAGCCACCTGTGATTCTGTAGTAAGAAACCTCTCAGTCAATTACCATACTTAGTTGAGTGGCTGTTTGGTTTTCTTAAAAAAAGAACTCCCTAATTATTCATATTACCAGGGGATTCTTACAAGGGTATCATTTCACCATATTGCTTCTTTGTAGAAACTGTGGTGGATAGTATCAATCTCATTTATGAAATGGTCTATACACAGTGTTTTGAAGTTTTATAGACGTATCCTTTCTACCAGCCTAATTTGAAAGGAAGGAAGGTTACAGTAATGTCATACTGTTGGTCTATGTCATTACAGATGAAATAAGTTCAGACTAGACAAGAATGAAGAAAAAATGAGCTATGGGCTTTTCAGGAAATATCCCAGCATTAGCTGGGAGTGAGATAGGAAGGTGAGAAAATTAACTTGGGATGGCCAAGCAGGAATCTGAACCTCACTTCTTATACTGACAAGCTGAGCCTCTCAGTCACTGTACCACACTGCTCAGTCTCAGACTGTCGTTGTACTTGTCCTGCAGTCGCCTTTATGAAAATAAAGGACACTGGAAGATTAAGGTTTCACATCCCTTAAAAAAGAAAACTGTTGAGATGTGAAGCTGAAGCTTAGATCATGGAAGGAATTCCAGTGTCCTATTCAACAGTAATGACCAGAATTCACCTTAAGCAATTTACGAAAACTATGGAAAACCTGAATCTGTGGCCAGGCATGTAGCTGAACAGCTGCCCTCCCAAATGAGGGACCAATACACCTCAACCCCTGTGCCACCACTTCACTGTGTTTACAAAACTGATGTTTGACTCACTGAACCAAATCCCATTCACTAGTCTGCTAAGTATTTCACATATCAGATGCTCATATATTTCAGTTAAAGAGGTTTTAAGACAGTGTCGGAGAGAAGTTTCAAGAAGAGCGTGTACCTTATGTTTTGAAGTAAAAAGAATTTTTTTGAAAATTTTAGTAATTATGCAATAGGGTATCAAGTGACCAGAAATTTATGCCTTGGTTGCTTTAGTGTCATAAACCAAGGCAGAGACAAGCAGGCAGTCCTGGCAACAAGCAAGAATCCTGTCATTGTTGGACAGGTGGCAAAGTTTCAAACAACATGTTACTTAGAGTAACTTAGGAGTACTTATAATGTCAAAATTAATACTGACAGAGGCGAAATGCAGAGACTAATTTAAAATTGTAAATATGGCTTATGATTTTTTTTTTCTGAACCAAGGAAAGTTACATATAACGGGCAGTCAAATGGAAATTAGACAGACAGACAATGTAACAAGCATGGTGCAGATGTTGGTAACACAGGTAGGTGTTTCTATAGAAGTGCCCTCTATTGGGAATCAGGAATGAACAGTACTAACATTCACTGCTGTGCCATTTTTCTCTCAGACGTGCTCAATATGAAGTCCCTATGGAGGCTGGGAAAGACAAACGGCGAGGTATAATGCAGTTTATGACTGAGAAAGGAGTGTCAGGAGATGACACTCATCCCCGAATGGTTGCTATGTATGGCAAACATAGTATGTCGTGTCGTGTGTGTGTGTGTGTGTGTGTGTGTGTGTGTGTGTGTGTGTGTGTGTTTTTTTTTTTTCAAGAAGGTCAGGTGTCATTCAGAGACGGTAACTGGCCAGGAGAGGCTGATCACCTCATTACCCTTTCCTCTATATCTATATATATGTGTTTACTCTGCTATTCACAAGAAAGTGCCTGGCAGAGCGTTCAATGAACCACCTTCCAGCTGTTTCTTTACCGTTCCACTCTCGAACGGTGCAGGGGAAAAATGAGCACTTAAATTTTTCTGTGTGAGCCCTGATTTCACTTATTTTATCATGATGATCATTTCTCCCTATGTAGATGGGTGCCAACAGAATGTTTCTGCAATCAGAAGAGAAAACTGGTAATTGAAATTTCATGACAATATCCCGTAATAAGGAAAACGGCCTTTGTTTTAATGATAGCCATTCCAATTCACGTATCATGTCTGTGGCACTATCTCCCCTATTTCGCGATAATACCCTTCTTTGAACTTTTTCAACTTCACCCGTCAGTCCAACCTGATGCGGATCCCACACCGCACAGCAATACTTCAGAATAGGGTGAACAAGCATGGTGTAAGCAGTCTCTCTAGTAAATGTTTTGCACCTTCAAAGTGTTCCTCCAATGTATCACAGTCTTTGGTTTGCTCTACCCACAACATTATCTATTTGATCATTCCAATTTAGGTTATTTGTAATTGTAATCCCTAAGTATTTAGTTGAATTTACGGCCTTCATATCTGTGTGACTTAGTGCGTAAGCAAAATTTAGCAGATTTCTTTTAGTACTCGTCTGAATAACTTCACACTTTTCTTTATTCAGGGTCAACTGCCACTTTTCGCACCATACAGATATCTTACCTAAATCACTTTGCAATTTGGTTTGGTCATCTGATGACTTTACAAGACAGTAAATAGCAGCATCATCTGCAAACAACCTAAGACGGCTACTCAGACTGTTTCCTATGTCATTGCTGCAGTGGATGCTGCCATTAGAAATGACCAATGGCAGACAGTGGAAGACATTCGGCTCACGTTGGGCATCAGTCACATGGTGGAACATGTTCAGCCAGAATAACATGTTTCACTTCTTCCTCGCAAGTAGATGAAAGATGTTCATGTAAAAATATTATTTACGTAGTTAGTATTTACAGAATTTCCCACCTTGCACGCACTTGGTTGACATACATACAAATTTGGAGAAAGACATGCAAGCACTGAGTGTCTCCACCTGCTGCAGAGGGGTCACTTATGCTTTGGTGACATGGCTTGGTGGTATAAGAGACAATGGACGTACATGGAATCACCCCCCACCAAAAAATCCAAAGCCAGGTATGACAGCTCTGAGAAAGTCAACAGGATCTTTTCCTTTGACAGCAAGGGGTTACTGTTCACTGAGTTTCGGCAACACGGTGCCACAATTAGCACACAGCACTACATGGACACTTTGTAACACTTTAAGCATGCCATCAATTCCAAATGCCCAGTAGTGTTGCAGGATAATGCCTGTCCACATGTAGCCCAGGTTCTTTTGACTACAATGCAGAAGTTTTGCTGGGAAGCCCTTACACATGCTCCATACAATCCCTATCTCTCACCATGCAATTTCCATATTTTTGGAGCCTTAGGAAAAAAAGAGGCATTCTTGGCCATCAATTTGCTTCAGATGAAGAGGTGCATGTCTGGGTACATTCATGGTTCCACAGGCAACCGCAAACATTTTTCCATGAAGGCACTGACCGTCTTGTCTCATAGTGGAACAAATGAATTAACAGTTATGGTGATTACTATTGAAATAATAAACAGTTTACTTACTTATTTTTCCATCTGTCTCACCTCCATTTGACTGCCCCTCATATGTCAAAGAGACAGCAGGCTGCAATAAGTAACCAATGGGACTGTCCCTTGGTGGGGAAGACTTAAAGGATGCAATGTTTTAATCATTGCTAATGACAAAACTGCTGGGGAGGCACAATGGACTGTTGACAGTGATACCTGCCTGTTACAAAGCAATCAACCAGGGGCGGCCGCGTAGGCTTCGGAGGGCTGCCACCGTGCATAGCCTTTTCTGGCAATGTGGTCCAGCAGGCCATCATTAGCCACTACCAACAGCAAAATGTCAGCTGTCAATTTGGGAGACTGGCCAGGAACATGAGAGGATACTAGCTCATGGTATACAGGCTGTACAGGTCACAGCAATATACTGTATCATAAATTCCTGTCATTGGGAAAAGGCCAGTTTCCTGTCATTGGGAAAAGTGTAGCAACTCCAGAGACTTGCCGAGACACAGTTCTTAGTTGCCAATAACAATGTAATGCATTGGTTCAGAACTGTTTCATTAAGTAAGTGCTCAGAAATGGTTTCTTGAACTGATGTCGTATTTCATCAAAGCCTTAAATATCCTAACTAAGAACTTGAATGCTTTCCTGTGGAGCTCTCCTTGGAACACAAGGTAGGAGGAGGTAGAACATAGCTTGACATCATTGCACCAAAGGCTGCACCCTCAAGCCTAAAAAAAAAGTAAGTGGACATTAACATTACCTATAACTGTAACTACATCCTTTCCCTGAGACGATTCTGTTTCTGACATGGCTTGTTCCTGGAGATGTCATTATGCAAATTAGCCTTTTTCTCAGTATTAGCAGTAGTGTAAGGGCCAGTAGAAGGTAGATTCTTGGTGGATACGTTGGCTGGACTTCTGTGGAGGCTAAATTGGTTTTCTGACATTGCTATTCTATCAACTGCATTGTGTGTTTGTGTCATGAACAAGAAGTGGGAGTTTTATATGTAAGAACTTACATGTCAAAGTTAGCAGCAACATGGGCACAGTGTTTTGACGCAGTGAAAAAGGAAGTGTGTGCTAGGAAAAGCGACTGGCAGGTATGAGCTGTGGGGTAGTGATTCCTGCCCCCCTACTTTTTTTTCCCCCCCTCAGCAGGTTACAGCGGGCAAGCAAGATCTGTGCCGGTGTTTTCATTTGCAGAGATGGCTGCTGAGAGTCGCAATACAATCAATGAATGTACCAGGATAGGAACATAAATGGAGGTTTAAAGGTCTGGAAAAAATTGGTAGTAAAAAACCAAATTAGTATGGGATGGTGACAGGATTCTTGTCAGCATATCACTGAGGACTTAGTATGAGACAAAAGAACAACTACAAAGTTTCAATGGATAAAGTGGTAGAACCCTAGCTTAACTAACAGAATGACAAAGACCCACAAGGTGTACAACTTTGCTTCTGCCATTTGACGATAGGTGGCGACAACAGTAAGTAGCGGTCAAAAGAAACAGATCGCAGATGTCAGGCAGATAGCTTGGACCTCGGTCAACGTAACCTCATTCTAACATTAGTAGATTTGTTTCTGCATCAAAGTTTTTCTTGATTGAAAATGTCAGTTTACGAGCCTAATTCTCGTCATTTGCGGGAGGTATTACTGTTTTGTTTCAATATGAAGAAAACAGCAGGTGAGTCTCATCAAATGCTCTCAAGTACGTATGGTAAGGACACTATTAGTGAAAGAACATGTGAGTGGTTTCAATGCTTCAAGAACAGTGATTTTAATGGCGTAGACCAGCATAGGGGCAGAATAGAGAATGTTTTCAAAGATGCAGAATTGGGGACACTGCTGAGTGAACACTCGCGTGAAACTCAAGAAGACTTGGCACGATTAGTGGGAGTGACACAGCAAGCTACTTCAAAACATCTCAAGGCTATGGCAATGGCAATGATTCAGAAAGAAGGAACTTGGGTCCCATGTTAGCTGAAATCAAAAGACATGGAACGGTGTTTGTGTATTTGTGAATAGTTGCTTCAGAGGCGAAAATGGAAGGGATTTCTGCACCACATTGTGACCAGGGATGAAAAATGGGTTCATTACGATAACGGTAAACGCAAAAAAATCACAGGGATATCCCGGCCATGCTTCCATGTGAACAGCCAAACCGAATATTCATGGCTCCAAGATCATGCCCTGCATTTGGTGGGACCAGCTTGGAGTCGTGTACTATGAGATATTAAAACCAAGTGAAACAATCACAGGTGCTCGTTATCTAACGCAATTAATGCATTTGAGCAGAGCATTAAAAAACAAACGGCTGCAATACAGCGATAAGCACAATAAAGTGATTTAGCAGCATGACAATGCTCGACCCCACGTTGCAAAAGAGGTCAAAACGTACTTGGAAACGTTAAAATGGGAAGTCCTACTCCACCCACCATATTCTCCAGACATTGCTCCCTCTGACTATCACCTGTTTAAACCAATGGTGCATGGCCTGGCTGACCAACACTTCTGATCTCATGAAGAAGTCACAAATCGGACTTATTTGTGGATCGCTTCAAAAGATGAACATTTTTTTTGAGGCAGGATTCATGAACTGCCCGAAAGATGGGAGAAAGTAGTGGCCAGTGATGGAAAATAATTTGAATGATACATGTAAAACCAATTTGTTTCATTAAAGCCTAAAATTCCGGGGGGGGGGGGGGGGGTAACAGTGGAAGCAAAGATGTACACCTTGTATTACAACAAAAGGAAGCTGGGGGATCCATTGCAAGCACTGAACGAGTTTGTACAACACTTGAGCCTCAAAACAGAAAATTGCAAATTGGTGACCAACGGCAGGAAGGCTTCAGCTGGAAGTCTTCTGGATGCAGTTGTTAAAAACTGATTCAGATTATACAGGAAACAAAATTATTCTCAAAGGCATTTGAAAACTAAGGGGTAATGCTGGTAGAGGTAGCAAAACAATTTTCATTCACATAGATCAAATGAAGAAATGACAAACCTTTCATTTTACCATTTTACTTTCTAATACAACAACATTGAGACTTATGAGTGTAACCAAAATCATCACTACACATTCACTCCCACTTTAATTTTCTGTTAATTGTGATGACAATTTATTACACTTTATAACAACTGAACACAAATATGACATTTGTCATGTAAATCACAGCCTCCATAAAAACAAACGTTACTTATCTTTTTATTTAACATGTAAATACTTGTCTGTGTGTCTTGCGTAGCTCACAAATTTTACAGGTCCATTTCAGATGGCAAATCACAGGCTACAGCCAGACTTCCAAAGCTGATTATACACAGAATTATCTACTTACTACCTGCGTCCTATCTTACAAGCTCTTACTTTGGCAATTGTACAGTAACATAAAACTTTTGCATGAAAAAACAGCACAGCAAGACACATCAAACCATATTACTTTCCAAGTAGTCTCTCTTTTCATCTTCTACAGATTCCAAATGCGTCTTCAAAAATTCTTCCACTGAATCGGTATTCCACTTATCAATTGCCAGTACCTGTAAAAAATTTGTAATACAATTATGTATTTGTAAGTTCTGTACAATGATTAGATAACACAGAAAGAACATGAAAAAATTAAAACTATCATAACTTCACTATTTCAACATCTAGGAACATGTGAGGTAATACTGGGCCTATGACTTGTCTTAAGAGATAGTCAAAACTTACATGTGTAGATTTGGTACATGCTTTTAACACTGACTCAAGTGCTTGCTTTAAAATTCTGATGGTTGTAGATATAAAATTCTATGAGCTAAATGCTATTCACAATTTTTTACAAAAAGCAGACTTCAGTTGTAAGAGTCAATGGATGAGAAAGAGACTCAGTAGTTGAGGGGGCAGAGAGAGTTATAGCCTCTCCCTGATGTTATTCAATCTGCACACTGTGCAAGAAATAAAGGAAATGAAGGAAATACTCAGAAAAATGCACGAAAGCTCAGGGAGAAGAAATAAAAACTGAGGTTTGCAAATAATATTACAATTCTGTCAGGGGCAGCAAGGTACTTTGAATAGCCACTGAATGAAATGGATCATGCCTTGGAAGGGACTTGCAAGATTAACACCAACAAATATAATTGAATGTAGTGGAATTAACTGAAGTGATGCATATGGAATTAGATTCAGAAATGAGACAATAGAAGCAGTAGATGAGTTTCGTTATTTGGGCAGCAAAATAACCAATGATGGCCGAAGTCGGGAGGATAAAAAATGCAAACTAGCAATAGCAAGAAAACATTCTTTAGGTATCTGTATGGAGTTCAGCCTTGTGTATAAGTGAAACATGGATGATAAGAAGTTTAAAACACATGGAAATTCATTATCACTCATTTTCAAAAACAATGTAATTCATTGTAAATGAAAATGGTGGACAATAATATCGAAAATGCATTGTTTCAAAAGTCATCAATAATTTTTAATAAGGTCCTCACACTGGGATTGGTTAATCCAGTACCTGTGGAAGTTTGTTAATTATGTTTGTTTAAAAAATATTTTAGTTTTCAAAAATTTTACAGTCATGTGACAGCACATTAGACCTGAGATACAGGGAAGATGGGCAGTGTCTGCCAGACGACCAAGAGTACATGTTAACACATAGTAAGACATTTATTACTGGACAATAGTCATAGTGTACCATCTGTTTCTTTTCTGTGTGGTGTTGTCATTGTGTGTGTTTGTTGAGTGTGTTTGTACACACTTACACACATAAATTAACACACATAGTTGCAAACATCCTAAAGAGACAGGATTTCCAAATAGCATATAAGACTGGGCAAACCCTCCAATCACACATAAGCCAAATAGCTACCCAAGGGATAAATTCCAGTGATCAAAAATATATAAACTTGAATTTCAAAGTTGTGATGCAGTATATATAGGCATAACATGCAGAAATTTTAAAACACAATACAAAGAACATATCAGCCGTTGGAAGTATGAAACAAACCATTCCACATTTTCAGAACATTTAGAACACCATAACCACCATCCCAAAACATGGAACAAGAAATGAAAATAATAAGAATAAGTAACCATGACAAACATCTTACACAAATGCAAGAAAACTTCCACATTCAGAATGCCACTGCTGAAAACAAACGTGTGACAAATGAACACACACACACACACACACACACACACACACACACACACCAGTACAGGCTCCCTACTACACTCAATAAAAGAAACTGTAATATAAAAAACATCCCTCTCACATAAGCAGGGAAAAAAACCTCCCCCCCCCCTTTGCCCTCTTCACACACACACACACACACACACACACACACACACACACACACACACACACACACACAAACACAAACACAAACACAAACACACACACACAGCAATAACATCTGACAGTCGGCAACACAAATCAAAACATTACATCAAACCAAGTGTTCCGTTCCTAGTGCTGTGAAATGTGGGGGAAAACCCCAAGTGGCATTTATAAGAAGAGGAATGGCACCAAAAATGGAACAGAAGAGTAATATGTAGAAAATCGTCCACGCAACCTCTAAGTACAGTTCAAATTATTACTACATAATAGCAAAAACCGACTGCCAGAACTGTTTATAACCTATAGGTACACTGGCCAAAATGTAAACTAAATAGTAAAAATATGTACATATTCCAGGCTACTAAAAATGCCTTGCAGAGAATAAAGGCGAAACATATATAGTACAAAATTTGTATTTTATTCAACTTTAGTCAGATGGTCCAAAAAGTAAAAATTATCAATATACCGTAATATTACATGCAACAGACGAAGACAGGACTACAAATGTTGAACATGCTAATTAATCTGCATTTACTTAGACACAAGTTGAAACAGTTGTATACGGTTACAAATATTCCACTGGACGGCACTTTGCCTTGCTAATTCTTTTCCAGGACAATGTATAGCCTGCTGGAATGCAAACAGCACACTTATTCTAAATAAATCACAGTGGCACGTAAAACACATTTCAAAATATTCATGTCTGTCAGACAATCGCAGATGTGCTTTACATTCAATATTTTTGTTTACAAATTCAAGAGGGTCCACTAAGCTACGGTAGCATCCATTTCCTACAACGCAAAGCTATAAAGTAACGAAAATATGTGGTGAACTACCTGTTTAGCCTAGACGATTCACAATTAATTCGTCTCTGTGGTTTCATCTTCATCTCAATAAAGAGAAAGAAAGTGAATGTCTAGAGAGCAATAAAATCTTTGTGATTATATTGATTTCTACACCTATGCTGGAGGTGGCAAAATAATTAGATATAACAGTGGAAAGTGAAACACTTTAATTAATAGAAAAAAATGTTTGCACTTTAAGAATGAATCTATTATTTGAGGACTATATGACAAGTTGTTTTCAAGTGCTTTCTAATTTTTAACAACTGACAGTGGAAATTAAAAAAAAAACAAAAAAAAACACACATTATAAAGCCATCAGACTGCATACTACAAATCACACTTAAAGTGATTCTGACAATCATTACAGTTTGTGAGTGATTTATGTGAGAATATAAAATTAATTCACTAACAATCATTAACAACCACAAAATTCATGAGATGCAACATGGATCAAATAAAACTGAAATTGTCTAGGCAGGCTTTCTAAATAGTTTATACCTTCAAAAACTGCAAAGTGAAGATCTTGTAGGTAATTCAAGCTATAGTGGTTAACAAGACCTGTCTAGCTTTTAATGTAAACCTTTATTACATTACAATTAACATTAAGAGCCAAAGTAAATCTGCACAAATTGCCAAGTCTTAGAGCAAAATAATGTGGTTATTAAGATGATTACATCTTAATAACCGCATTAAGATATTACACCCCGCCCCCTCCTTCCCCATGAACCATGGACCTTGCTGTTAGTGGGGAGGCTTGTGTGACTCAGTGATACAGATAGCCATACCGTAGGTGCAACTACAACGGAGGGGTATCTGTTGAGAGACCAGACAAACGTGTGGTTCCTGAAGAGGGGCAGCAGCCTTCTCAGTAGTTGCAGGGGCAACGTAAAGTCCCGAACGACTGGAAAAAAGCGCAGGTGACGCCTGTGTATAAGAAGAGTGGAAGGACGGATCCTCAAAATTACAGACCAATATCCTTAACATCGGTTTGTTGCAGGATTCTCAAACATATTCTCAGTTCAAATATAATGAATTTCCTTGAGACACAGAAGTTGCTGTCCATGCATCAGCACGGCTTTAGAAAGCATCACTCCTGGGAAACTCACCTCGCCCTTTTTTCACATGATATCTTGCGAACCATGGATGACTGGTATCAGACGGATGCCATAGTCCTTGACTTCCGGAAAGCGTCTGACTCGGTGCCCCACTGCAGACTCCTAACTAAGGTATGAGCATATGGGATTGGTTCCCAAGTATGTGAGTGGCTCGAAGACTTCTTAAGTAATAGAACCCAGTACGTTGCCCTTGATGGTGAGTGTTCATCGGAGGTGAGGGATCATCTGGAGTACCCCAAGGAAGTGTGGTGGGTCCGCTGTTGTTTTCTATCTACATAAATGATCTTTTGGACATGGTGGATAGCAATGCGCGGCTGTTTGCTGATGATGCTGTGGTGTACGGGAAGGTGTCGTCGTTTAGCAACTTTAGGAGGATACAAGATTACTTGGACAGGACTTGTGACTGGTGTAAACAATGGCAGCTAACTCTAAATATAGATAAATGTAAATTAATGCAGATGAATAGGAAAAAGAATCCTGTAATGTTTGAATACTCCATTAGTAGTGTAGCGCTTGACACAATCACATCGATTAAATATTTGGGCGTAACATTGCAGAGCGATATGAACTGGGACAAGCAAGTATTGGCAGTTGTGGGGAATTTTTTTTTTGTGGTTTTAGGGCGCACAACTACAATGGTCATTAGCGCCCAGACTAAATTAGGAATGCACCGCGAGGCACAAGGTTAAAACAGCAACGAAAAGGGACAATACTATAAAAGACAGACAGGCATAGGATTTAAAAAAACAGCATAATCAAATGTTCTTAGACAGCTTTGTCAAGTTGATAAAATGAAGAACACGAGCAGCTGCTCCTGGGTTATCCGCTAAAATGGCATCCAGAGTACATGGCAGGCCAAGATCAACGGGCAGTTTATTAAAAGTCGGACAGGACGTTAAAATGTGGCGTACCGTCAGCAATTGCCCACATGAGCAGAACGACGCCGGTGCAGCCGTCAGCAGATGGCGGTGGCTGAACCGGCAGTGTCCAATTCGTAGCTAGGCCAAAACGACCTCCTCCCACCGAGAAGGGCGTGAAGAGGTCGTCCAAGCCACGGGAAGAGGTTTCAAAGCTCGAAGCTTGTTGTCCGTAAGGGCAGCCCAATCGGCATGCCACAGCGATAAAATGCGCTGACAAATGACCCTGCTACAATCTGATGAAGGGACACAACAAGAAGCTGTCCAAGGCTGGAGGACCGCAGCCTTGGCCGCGGCATCCGCAGCTTCGATCCCAGGGATACAGACATGGCCAGGAACCCACATAAAGGTAAACGGAGAACCGTCGTCCACCAGCTGCTGAAGAGAGCGTTGGATCCGGTGCACGAAAGGGTGAACCGGATACGGATCACTGAGGCTCTGGATGGCACTCAAAGAATCGGAGCAGATGACATAAGCAGAATGTCGGTGGCGGCAGATGTAAAGAACAGCCTGGTAGAGGGCAAAGAGCTCAGCTGTGAAGCCCGAACAATGGCCATGGAGCCGGTATTTGAAACTGTGTGCCCTGGCAATAAAGGAAAACCCGACACCGTCCTTGGTCTTAGAGCCATCTGTATAAATGACGGTCATATTAATGATCTTCGAACAAAGTTCGACAAAATGGGAGCGGTATACCGAACCGGGGGTAACCTCCTTTGGGAGTGAGCGGAGGTCAAGGTGAACGCGAACCTGAGCCTGGAGCCAAGGTGGCGTTTGGCTCTCGCCCACTCAAAAGGTTGCAGGGAGTGAAAAATCACAGTGCTGAAGGAGGCGACGAAAGCGGACTCCAGGGGATAGCAGGGCAGAGACATACAACCCGTATTGACGGTCGAGAGAGTCGTCAAAAAAGGAACGATAAGACGGGTGGTCGGGCATTGACAACAGCCGACAGGCATACCGACAATGCACTGTATCGCGCCGGTAGGCTAGTGGCAATTCACCAGCTTTGGCATGAAGACTCTCGACGGGACTAGTATAAAACGCTCCGATCGCAAGATGTAAACCCCGATGTTGAATGGAGTTAAGGCAGCGTAAGACGGACGGCCGTACAGAAGAGTATACGAAGCTCCCATAATCCAGCTTTGAGCGGACGATCGATCGATATAGGCGAAATAGGACGATTCGATCCGCTCCCCACGACAAACCACTGAGAACACTGAGGACATTTAGAGAACAGGTACAACGGGCAGCCAAATATGACACATGTGGAGACCAGCTAAGTTTCCTGTCAAATGTAAGGCCTAAAAATTTGGTTGTCTCCACGATTGGGAGAGCAACGGGACCGAGTCGTAAGGACGGTGGGAGAAACTCGTTGTAGCGCCAGAAGTTAATACAGACCATCTTCTCGGCAGAAAAACGGAAGCCATTGGCGACACTCCAGGAGTAAAGACGGTCAAGAGAACACTGAAGACAGCGCTCCAGGACACGTGTACACTGCGCGCTGCAAAAGATGGTAAAATCGTCCACGAAAAGGGAGCCTGATACATCAGCTGGGAGGCAATCCATTATTGGATTGATCGCGATGGCGAAGAGAGCGATGCTCAAAACTGAGCCTTGTGGCACCCCATTTTCCTGGCGAAAGGCATCGGACAGGACAGAACCCACGCGTACCCTGAACTATCGATCCATTAAAAAGGCATGAATAAAAAGAGGGAGGCGACCGCGAAAGCCCCATGTATGCATGGTGCGGAGAATGCCCGCCCTCCAACAGGTGTTGTAAGCCTTCTCCAAGTCAAGGAACACAGCCACGGTCGGGCGCTTCCGCAAGAAGTTATTCATAATGAAGGTCGACAATGTAAACAGATGGTCAACAGCTGAGCGGCGCCTACGAAATCCACGTTGTACATCGGTAAGTAGGTGTCGAGATTCGAGCAGCCAAACCAAACGAGAGTTAACCATTTGCTCCATCACCTTACAGACACAACTGGTAAGCGAGATGGGTCGATAACTGGAAGGCAAGTGCTTGTCCTTCCCTGGCTTAGGAATCGGGACAACAAAAGACTCGTGCCAGCATGTGGGAACATGACCCTCAATCCAGATGCGATTGTATGTACGAAGAAGAAAACCTTTACCCGCAGGAGAAAGGTTCTTTAGCATCTGAATATGAATAGAATCAGGCCTTGGAGCGGAGGACCATGACCGGGCAAGTGCATTTTCCAGTTCCCGCATAATGAATGGGGCAGTACAACTTTCACGATTCGAGGAGCGGAAGTTAGTTGGCCTAGCCTCCTCTGCCTGTTTTCGGGGGACGAAGGCAGGGTGGTAATGAGCGTCCGAAGGCATTGGAGACATCCTCAGGGGCCACAAGGACATCATTCGCGACCCGCAAGCCAGAAACTGGTGAGTGGACCTTAGTGCCAGATAGCCGGTGCAGGCTACCCCAGACAACAGAAGAAGGAGTAAAACTGTTGAAGGTGCTTGTGAAAGCAGCCCAGCTGACTTTCTTGCTTTCTTTAATAACACGACGACACTGCGCATGTAATCATTTATAATTGATACAATTTGCCACCGTAGGGTGGCATTTAAAGGTGCGTAAAGCACGTCGACGAGCACGTAAAGTGTCTCTACATGCTGTGGTCCACCAGGGGACCGGTACGCGACGTGGAGAAGAAGTAGTGTGAGGGATGGAACATTCAGCAGCAGTGAGAATGACTTCCGTGAGGTGTGTGACCTGTCTATCGCAGCTTGCGAAGGTTTGATCCTGAAAGGTCGCCCTGGAAGAGAAGAGCCCCCAGTCTCCTTTGGGGACGTTCCAACTAGTTGAGCATGGAGAGGGGGTGTGATGCAGGAGATGGATAACACACGGTAAATGGTCGCTCGAATACATATCAGAAAGTGCATACCACTCAAACTGACGTGCAAGTTGGGTAGTACATATAGAGAGGTCTAAATGGGAATAGGCGTGAGATGTGTCCGAAAGAAAAGTAGGGGCGCCAGTATTGAGGCAGACAAGATTGAGTTGGTTGAAAAGGTCTGCTAACAGGGAGCCCCTCGGGCAGGATGCTGGAGAGCCCCAAAGGGGATGGTGGGCATTGAAGTCTCCAGTTAACAAAAATGGTGCAGGTAGCTGAGCAATAATTTGCATCATGTCTGCCCTGGTAAAGGCAGACAACGATGGAGTGTAAACGGTACAAATGGAAAATGTAAAAGTGGGGAGAGTAATTCGGACGGCAACTGCCTGCAGGCCGGTGTGCAATGTGATGGGATCGCAGTAAATATCATCCCGGACCAGCAACATAACCCCTCCATGAGCCGGAATACTTGCCACAGGGAATATGTCAAAACGCACAGAGGCATAGTGTGCCAAGTCAATTTGATCGCATGGGCGTAGCTTCGTTTCCTGGACGGCTACGACGAGTGGACAGTGCAAGAGTAGCAGTAACTTCAAGTCCTCTCGGTTGGAGCGAATGCCGCGAATATTCCAACGAAGAAGTGCCATCGGGAGAAGAAAAAGAAAAAGGAGAAGCAAGAAGGGGTCACCTCGAAGGCCGCTGAGGGCCTGGCTTCGAGCGAGCACTGCCGCCGCTATCAATACGCGGAGAGTCATTGTCCATTGGTTCAATAGGTTCATCGGCCATCTTGTTAAGATGGCCGGGAGGGGGAGCTTTCTCCGCCGATGAACGGCCAGATGTCCGGCTACCAGCGGTGCGGCCAGGCAATACGGACGATGGCCTAGGGCGGCAACCACTGGGTGGCGCAGGAGAAGAAACGCGCCGTGGTGGAGAAGGAGAACTTTGCTTCCTATGAGCCTTCTTGGAAGGTCGTTTAGTGGAAGAACTGATCGATGGCTGGGAGTTCGAGGTACGTAGGAAGTCTCGCACGGGACGGTTCCTTCGTGAAGGCCCGTGAATCTGACTTCTGGGTCTTCGTCTTGGCAGAAGCTGATGAAGGTGCTTGTGTCGTAGGGGTGGCAGGAGGTAGAGGAGACGTTGACCGGGTGATCTTAGCACTGGCAAAACGGACAACCGCAGTGCTGAAGGTCAGATCGCATGTCTGCGTCGCCACCTCCCTGGTAGTCCGAGGAGAGGAGAGGAGAGGCGAGGCAAGGCGAGGCGAGGACAGTACTGTATTTCTCCGCTGGGAGCAGCGTGGGCTTCCTACTAGCAAATAGCTTGTGAGCAGCCGAGGTGGACACTTTCTCTTTGACCCGAATTACCTGTATACATCGTCCTTCCTTGTAGATGGGACAGTCGCGGGAGGACACTGCATGGTCACCCTGACAGTTCACACAATGAGGAGACGGAGGTGGACAGTCACCCTCATGGGCATCCCTGCCACAAGTGACACATTTAGCCACATTAGAACAAGACTGGCGAGTGTGATTAAAACGCTGACACTGGTAGCAGCGCGTAGGTGTCGGGACATAGGGGCGAACAAAAAGAACCTCGTAGGCCGCTTTGATGCGCGGTGGCAGCTGAACACTATCAAAGGTCAAGAAAAGCGACGGGACGGTACAAGGTCATTGTTGAACTTCTTCATGACCCTATGGACAGCCGTCACGCCCTGCTCAGCAAGGAAAGACTGAATCTCCTCGTCAGTCAATCCGTCGAGTGTTCTAGTATATACCACACCACGTGACAAATTCAAAGTGCGGTGAGCCTCCACCCGGACAGGGAACGTGTACAGGAGTGTGGCCCGAAGCAGTTTTTGTGCCTGAAAGGCACTCTCAGTTTCTAGTAACAAGGTACCGTTATGCATCCAGGTACAAAACTTGACAGATCCGGCTATGGCATCTACGCCCTTCTGGATAACAAAAGGGTTCACAGATGAAAAATCCTTTCCGTCCTCAGGTCGAGCAACTACGAGGAACTTTGGGGCAGGCGGTAGTACTTTTGTCATTGGTGTCTGGTCAAGATTCCGTTTTTGAGCAGAAGTCGAGAGAGAAGAAGAAGAGAAATCCATTGCGGAGGATTCCCCCATGATTGCCAGCGTCTCCGATGGCGCGCTCCTTCCTTGTGGGGACCCTCTCAGAGGGCACTCCTGCCTTAGGTGAATGTTTACACCTCCCGAGAAACGGACGGAGGGACCAATCGGCGTGGTCGGAAGGTGTCAGCTCAGGCCACCACCCCTCCCCAGGCCTGGCCTTTACCAGGGGGTGGACAAGAAGGCAAGGAGAAGAAGGCAAGGGGAAAAGTAAGGAAGACAGTGAGAGGGAGAAGGACAAAGAAAGGAACCAAACAAAAGAAGGAACCAAAGGAAGGAAGAAACAAGAATAAGTGAAAAACCAAAATGACCACAAATAGAAGTCGTGGAATCGTCCGTCTCCGGACGCAGGCGCAAACTACCCCCTTGAGGGGGAGGCACTCCTTTTAGTCGCCTCTTACGACAGGCAGGAATAACTCGAAGCTATTCTAACCCCCGGACCCGCAGGGGGGAGTTGTGGGGAAGGCGGATAGTCGTATTCGGTTCATTGGTAGAACTTTGGGAAGATGTGGTTCATCTGTAAAGGAGACCTCTTATAAAGCACTAATACGACCTATTCTTGAGTACTGCTCGAGCGTTTGGGATCCCTATCAAGTAGGATTGAGGGAGGACATAGAAATAATTCAGAGGCCGGCTGCTAGATTTGTTACTGGTAGGTTTGATCATCACGCGAGTGTTAGGGAAATGCTTCAGGAACTCGGGTGGGTGTCTCTAGAGGAAAGGAGGCATTCTTTTCGTGAATCGCTACTGAGGAAATTTAGAGAACCAGCATTTGAGGCTGACTGCAGTACAATTTTACTGTCGCAAACTTGTATTTCGCGGAAAGACCACAAAGATACGGTAAGAGAGATTAGGGCTTGTACAGAGGCATATAGGCAGTCATTTTTCCCTTGTTCTGTTTGGGAGTGGAACAGGGAGAGAAGATGCTAGTTGTGGTACGAGGTACCCTCCGCCATGCACCGTTGGTGGATTGCGGAGTATGTATGTAGATGTAGATGACTGACTGATCTGGCCTTGTAACACTAACCAAAACGGCCTTGCTGTGCTGGTACTACGCACGGGTGAAAGCAAGGGGAAACTACAGCCGTAATTTTTCCCAAGGGCATGCAGCTTTACTGTATGGTTAAATGATGATGGCGTCCTCTTGGGTAAAATATTCCGAAGGTAAAATAGTCCCCCATTCAGATCTCCGGATGGGGACTACTCGGGAGGACGTTATCAGGAGAAAGAAAACTGGCATTCTAAGGATCGGAGCGAGGAATGTCAGATCCCTTAATCGGGCAGGTAGGTTAGAAAATTTAAAAAGGGAATTGGATAAGTTAAAGTTAGATATAGTGGGAATTAGTGAAGTTCGGTGGCAGGAAGAACAAGACTTCTTGTCAGGTTAATACAGGGTTATAAATACAAAATCAAATAGGGATAATGCAGGAGTAGGTTTAATAATGAATAGGAAAATAGGAATGCAGGTACGCTACTACAAACAGCATAGTGAATGCATTATTGTGGCCAAGATAGGTACGAAGTCCATGCCTACCACAGTCGTACAAGTTTATATGCCAACTAGCTCCGCAGATTATGAAGAGATTGATGAAATGTATGATGAGATAAAAGAAATAATTCACATAGTGAAGGGAGACAAAAATTTCATAGTCATGGGTGACTGGAACTTGATAGTAGGAAAAGGAAAAGAAAGAAATGTAGTATGTGAATATGGAATGGGAGTAAGGAATGAAAGAGGAAGCCGCCTGGTAGAATTTTGCACAGAGCATAACTTAATCACAGCTAACACTTTGTTCAAGAATGATAAAAGACTGTTGTATACATGGAAGGAGCCTGGAGATACTAAAAGGTATCAGATAGATTGTATAATGGTAAGACAGAGATGTAGGAACCAGGTTTTAAATTGTAAGACATTTCCAGGGGCAGATGTGGACTCTGACCACAATCTATTGGTTATGAACTGTAGATTACAACTGAAGAAACTGAAAAAAAGGTGGGAATTTAAGGAGACGGGACCTGGATAAACTGAATAAACCAGAGGTTTTACAGAGTTTCAGATAGAGCGTAAGGGAACAATTGACAGGAATGGGGGAAAGAAATACAGTAGAAGAAGAATGGGTAGCTTTGAGGGATGAAGTAGTGAAGGCAGCAGAGGATCAAGTAGGTAAAAAGACGAGGGGTAGTAGAAACCCTTGGGTGACAGAAGAAATATTGAATTTAATTGATGAAAGAAGAAAATATAAAAATGCAGTAAATGAAGCAGGCAAAAAGGAATACAAACGTCTCAAAAATGAGATCGACAGAGAGGCAAAATGGCTAAGCAGGGATGGCTAGAGGACAAATGTAAGGATGTAGAGGCTTATCTCACTAGGGGTAAGATAGATACTGCCTACAGGAAAATTGAAGAGACGTTTGGAGATAAGAGAACCACTTGTATGAACATAAAGAGCTCAGATGGAAACCCAGTTCTAAGCAAAGAAGGGAAAGCAGAAAGGTGGAAGGAGTATATAGAGGGTCTATACAAGGACAATGTACTTGAGGACAATATTATGGAAATGGAAGAGGATGTAGATGAAGATGAAATCGGAGATACAATACTGCGTGAAGAGTTTGACAGAGCACTGAAAGACCTGAGTCGAAACAAGGCCTCCGGAGTAGACACCATTCCATTGGAACTACTGACGACCTTGGGAGAGCCAGTCCTGACAAAACTCCATCTGGTGAGCAAGATGTATGGAACAGGTGAAATACCCTCAGACTTCAAGAAGAATATAATAATTCCAATCCCAAAGAAAGCAGGTGTTGACAGATGTGAAAATTACCGAACAATCAGTTTAATAAGCCACAGCTGCAAAATACTAACACGAATTCTTTACAGACGAATGGAAAAACTAGTAGAAGCCGACCTCGGGGAAGATCAGTTTGGATTCCGTAGAAATACTGGAACACTTGAGGCAATACTGACCTTACGACTTATCTTAGAAGAAAGATTAAGGAAAGGCAAACCTACATTTCTAGCATTTGTAGACTTAGAGAAGGCTTTTGGTAATGTTGACTGGAATACTCTCTTTCAAATTCTGAAGGTGGCAGGGGTAAAATACAGGGAGCGAAAAGCTATTTACAATTGGTACAGCAGTTATAAAAGTTGATGGCATGAAAGGGAAGAAGTGGTTGGGAAGGGAGTGAAACAGGGTTGTAACATATCCCCGATGTTATTCAATCTGTATATTGAGCAAGCAGAGAAAGGAGTAGGAATTAAAATCCTTGGAGAAGAAATAAAAAGTTTGAGGTTCGCCGATGACATTGTAATTCTGTCAGAGACAGCAAAGGACCTGGAAGAGCAGCTGAACGGAATGGACAGTGTCTTGAAAGGAGGATATAAAATGAACATCAACGAAAGCAAAATGAGGATAATGAAATGTAGTCAAATTAAATCCAGTGATGCTGCGGGAATTACATTAGGAAATGAGACGCTTAAAGTAGTAAATGAATTTTGCTATTTGGGGAGCAAAATGACGACTGATAATGGTCGAAGCAGAGAGGATATAAAATGTAGACAGGCAATGGCAAGGAAAGTGTTTCTGAAGAAGAGAAATTTGTTAACATCGAGTATAGATTTAAGTGTCAGGAAGTCATTGCTGAAAGTATCTGTATGGAGTGTAGCCACATATGGAAGTGAAACATGGACGATAAATAGTTTGGATAAGAAGAGAATAGGAGCTGATCACATAACTAATGAGGAGGTATTGAATAGAATTGTAGAGAAGAGAAATTTGTGGCACAATTTGACTAGAAGAAGGAATCGGTTGGTAGGGCATATTCTGAGGCATCAAGGGATCACCTATTTAGTATTGGAGGGCAATGTGGAGGGTAAAAATCGTAGAGGGAGACCTAGAGATGAATACACTAAGCAGATTCAGAAGGATGTAGGTTGCAGTAAGTACTGGGAGACGAAGAAGCTTGCACAGGATAGGGTTGCATGGAGAGCTGCGTCAAACCAGTCTCAGGACTGAAAACAACAACAACAACAACAACAACAACAACAAGATGATTACAGCAGCAAAACCTTTCAATTCTTTCTCAAAAACAACTAGAAAGAAGTGAACCAACATCTAAATCTCAAGCTCAGTTTGGGAAATTGTGTATTGCTACAACCTTTAATCAGGTGCTCATGTCCAACATAGCATAGACCTAGTCTTTCCACTGTAAGATCTCAGCCAAATCTCAAACTTCACTGCCCAATACGCCCCATTGTTAATTCAAGGAAAAGTTCTGTGTATTACATCTGTAAGAAACTTAAAGGCATCCTCAGCAACTTTACACATTTGAAAACAATTTTTCCACCAGAAATCCTGAAGAACTTATGACACCACTGGTCTGCACATACCAGACAATGCCAGATGTACATCACTGGACATTGTGAACCTATAAACAAATATACCAGCCAGTAACACTATTGAAATAATTAAGTGCAATTCCCCAAAAACCAAACAACTTTACAAGATACAGACATACAATCACAGAAATGTCAGAATTATTTACAGCACATAACTACTTTTTCAACAAGAAAATTTATATGCAGCCAGAGGGTCTAGCAATGGGAAGCAGTCACGCAGGCCTTTCAGCTGAAATTTGCATTAACCACTTCAAAAATACATTTTTCAGGGCCAAAACCCATTTTAAAAGTGAAATTGATTACAAAAAGAATGTTCATGACAATCATCCAGTTCAGTAAATAAGAATTTAATCATTTACATACACCATGAACAACATGCACCCGAATCTCAAATTCACTGTCTAGCATAAGACAGATGCTGGTATCAGTTTTCTTAATCTAGGCTTAATCAAAAGCATTCTTTTGAAATTGATGTGATTATAAATAATGGTCCAAGCCCCTCAACACAGCACAAAATGGCTTACTTCAGATCCACATCAAAAAGTGTACATGAAACTTCTTTTAGTACATCTGTCAAAGAGGAAGAATCAATATCATAAAAACAGAAGCTATAGCTAATGGATATAAGCCACAAATAACCGACTGTCTTTCTAATAAAATTAAATGTATAAAATTTTCTTTAGTAGATTCACAAGCACCAGTAGAAATGAAAATATTTGCATGCATTGCCTTCCTAGGCGCAGTCTCATACCAAGCTGCAAATGTTTGTTGAAGGGCAGGAATTCAAATACATTTCTGTGCCAAAACCTCCAGCCTAGGCCTTGAAAAATCAGAAATTTATGAGATTGTGACAAACAATTACCCCAACTTTCATCTTTTTTTTTGTTTTGGTTTTAGGGCGCAAAACTGCTATGGTCATTAGCGTCCGGTCTGTGGCTTAGGAAGCAGTAAAAAACCGAAAACGGAAACCAGCAGCAATGGGAACGAAAGTCATAAAATTGGAGAAACTAAAAGCAGAAGGAAGGCTTAAAAATTCACTACAGAAGGGGGTAGGTTGTCCCAAAAAAAAAAAAAAAAACTTCAAATGACTGACGTCATTTCACTGGCACAAATGAACTCTAGAACGCGATCGGCCGATCGCGTGTCATCTGCTAAAATTGACGATATATCAGGCTACAGCTGTAGACGGGTGCGTAACGGAGTAAAATAGGGGCACTCAATTAAAAGGTGTCTTACCGCCCACAACTGAGAGCAGTGGGGACAGAGTGGGGGAGGATCGCCACTTAAAAGATGTCGATGGCTAAAAAAGACAGTGCCCTATCCGGAGTCTAGTTAAAATTACCTCCTCCCGACGACGCGTTCAAGAGGAAGAGGTCCAAGCACAAGGAAGAGTTTTACGTCCCGCAATTTATTTTGGGGAAGTGTCGACCAGTGCACGTGCCATAAATGAACAACATGACGACATAAGACGCTCCGTAGATCGGCGACGGGAATCGATGGAATAGCTGGCCGAAGAAGAGAGACTGCAGCCTTGGCTGCAATATCGGCCGCCTCATTTCCGCAGATACCAACGTGTCCCGGGAGCCAGAAGAACGCCACCGAGACGCCCCCCAGGTGGAGCAAGCGTATACAATCCTGAATCCGGTGGACCAGAGGGTGCACAGGGTAAAGAGCTTGGAGACTGAGGAGAGAGCTGAGAGAATCGGAGCAGATTACGTACTGTATCCGCTGATGGCGGCGGATGTAGTGGACAGCCTGGAGAACAGCGTAAAGCTCCGCAGTATACACCGAACACTGGTCGGGAAGCCGAAAGTGATTTGGGGTGTCGCCAACAACATAGGCACTCCCTACACCTAACGATGTTTTCGAGCCGTCGGTGTAAATAAATATGGCGTCCGTCATTTGTGCACATAGAGCAGCAAATGCCCGACGATAAACAAGTGAAGAGGTACCATCCTTGGGAAATCGACAAAGGTCACGGAGCAGGCAGATCCGGGGATGGAGCCAAGGCAGTGCTGTACCCCAAGTTGTCAAGAAGGTTTTAGGAAAGCGGAAGGAAAGAGAATGTAGCAGTTGACTGAAACGGACTCCCGGTGGTAGTAGGGAGGAGGGGCGGCCTGCATACCCTACATCAAAGGAGGCGTCGAAAAATATGTCATGGGCTGGATTAGCAGGCATGGAAGACAGATGGCTGGCATAATGACTCAGAAGGACTGCTCGCCGATTGGACAGCGGAGGTTCAGCAGTCTCAGCATAAAGGCTTTCCACAGGGCTGGTGTAAAAAGCTCCAGACACTAAACGTAATCCACGGTGGTGGATAGAGTCGAGACGCCAAAGAATAGACGGCCGAGCAGAGGAGTAGACTATGCTTCCATAGTCCAATTTCGAGCGGACTAAGGCGCGATAGAGGCGGAGAAGGACCACTCGGTCTGCTCCCCAGGAGGTACCATTCAGGACACGGAGGGTGTTGAGGGATCGCAGACAGCGAGCCGAAAGATACGAAATGTGGGAGGACCAGCATAGTTTCCTGTCAAACATAAGACCCAAGAATTTAGCGACGTCTGAAAACGGAAGGTTGACAGGTCCTAGATGTAAGGAGGGTGGAAGGAACTCCTTACGTCGCCAAAAATTAACACAAACGGTCTTACTGGGAGAGAAACGGAAGCCGGTTTTGATGCTCCAAGAGTGGAGGCGATCGAGACATCCTTGAAGACGCCGTTCAAGAAGGCTGGTCCGTTGAGAGCTGTAGTAGGTCGCAAAATCGTCCACAAAGAGGGAGCCCGAGACATCAGGAAGGAGACAATCCATAATTGGATTGATGGCAATGGCAAACAGTACAACACTCAGCACGGAGCCCTGGGGTACCCCGTTGTCTTGGGAGAAAGTACGGGAGAGAGTAGTGTTCACCCGCACCCTAAATGTGCGCTCTGCCATAAATTCGCGAAGAAAAAGGGGCAGCCGACCTCGAAAGGTCCAAGAGAACAGTGTGCGGAGGATGCCCGTCCTCCAACAGGTATCGTATGCTCTCTCCAGATCAAAAAATATTGCTACTGTTTGGCGTTTCCGGAGAAAATTATTCATGATATAAGTGGAGAGAGCAACTAGATGGTCAACTGCAGAACGATGCTTTCGGAATCCGCATTGGGCAGGTGTTAAAAGACTGCGGGATTCCAGCCACCAAGCTAAACGGTAATTCACCATACGCTCCAAAACCTTACAGACACTACTCGTGAGAGAAATGGGGCGATAGCTAGAGGGGAGATGAGTGTCCTTTCCAGGTTTCGGAACAGGAACGACGACAGCTTCCCGCCATCGTCGGGGAAAAGTACTGTCGGTCCAAATTCGATTATAAAGGCGAAGGAGGTAACGCAGACTATGGGTTGATAAATGCAGCAACATTTGGACATGGATACCATCCGGTCCCGGGGCGGAGGAGCGAGAAGATGAGAGGGCATGTTGGAGTTCCCGCATGGAGAAAACAGTATTGTAGCTTTTGCGATTTGGAGAGGAGAAAGCATGAGGTCGCGCTTCCGCTGCACGTTTCTTCAGGAGAAACGCTGGCGGGTAATTGGAAGAGCTAGAAATCTCAGCAAAATGCTGACCCAATGAGTTAGAAATTGCGACGGGGTCCACTAATGTATCATGCGCAACAGTGAGCCCAGAGACCGGGGACAAACTAGGCACGCCTGAGAACCGTCGAAGCCGACTCCAAACTTCCGAGGAGGGAGGGAAGGTGTTAAATGAGCTAATAAAGAATTTCCAGCTTGCCTTCTTGCTATCGCGGATGACGCGACGGCATCGCGCACGGAGCTGCTTATAGCGGATACAGTTGGCCAAAGTAGGATGGTGACGGAAAATGCGAAGAGCACGTCGCCGCTCACGTAGTGCGTCACGGCATGCCTCGTTCCACCAAGGAACTGGGGGGCGCCGGGGCAATTTGGAGGTGCGTGGTATTGAACGTTCCGCAGCTGTAAGAATAACGTCGGTAATATGTGTGACCTCATCGTCGACGCTGGGAAAGCGATGGTCATTGAATGTCGCTAGAGACGAAAAAAGTGTCCAATCGGCTTGGGCAAACTTCCAGCGTCGCGGGCGCATATATGGCAGTTGAGGCTGCAGTCTGAGGACACATGGAAAGTGGTCACTCGAGTGTGTATCATCAAGGGCGAACCATTCGAAGCGCCGAGCTAGCGGAACAGTACCGACCGCAAGGTCCAAATGAGATAAATTTGTCGTGGAGGCAGACAAAAATGTAGGGACCCCAGTGTTGAGGCAAACTAGATCCACTTGTTGGAAGACGTCTAGCAATAGTGAGCCACGTGGACAAGGATGTGGAGATCCCCTAAGCGGGTGGTGGGCATTGAAGTCCCCAACCAGCAAATAGGGGGGTGGAAGCTGACGAAGAAGATGAAGGAGATCAGCTCGTGCCATTGGTGTGGACGATGGAATGTATACAGTAAAAAGAGAGAACGTGTAACCGGAAAGGGAAAGACGGACAGCGACAGCTTGGAAGGAAGTGTTTAAGGTGATTGGGTGATAATGGAGAGTATCATGGAGAAGAATCATGAGTCCTCCATGGGCTGGAGTGCCTTCAACAGAGGGGAGATCATATCGGACGGACTGAAAATGAGGGAGAACAAAGCGGTCATGGGGACGCAGCTTTGTTTCCTGAAGACAGAAGATGACCGGCGAGTAGGATCGTAAGAGGATCGACAATTCATCCCTATTGGCTCGAATGCCGCGGATCTTCCAGTGGATAATGGACATAGGGTGAACAGAAAATGGAGGAATGTGACCAAAGTTGCTGTCAACTCAAAGACTGCTCGGAGCTAGCGACCGACAGCATGGAATGGCAGTCAGCCGAAGGCAGAAGATCCTGATCCATAGGTTGGTCAGGAGCAGCTCCTGCCACCAGCGATCGGCCGGTTGGCCGGCCACCAGCAGTGCGCCTCGGCGACACAGAAGACGGCCGAGGGCGATTTCCGCCAGGTGGTGCTGTAGATGGGACACGCCCTGGCGGAGAAGGAGAGGAACTGGGTTTCTTTGTAGCCTTCTTAGAAGTATGATGTTTCGATGAAGGAGGAACCGATGGTTGGGAAGTTGCGGTACGTAAAAACTCTTCACGAGTATGCTCTTTTTTGGAAGGCTTGGTGTCTGACTTGTGGGCTCAAGATTTGGCAGAACCCGATGAAGGGTGAGCCATAGAGTGGGCAGGCGAAAGTGGTGAGGTTGAACGGGCGATCTTTGCGCTGGCCGATCTGACGACCATGGCACTAAAGGTGAGGTCGCAAGTCTGCGTGGCCGCCTCCTTTGTTGGCCGAGGAGAAGCAAGGACAGTGCTGTATTTTCCTGTCTGAGGCACGGTGGGCTGGCGACTGGCGAATAATTTTCGATTTTCGAGCAGCAAAGGTCGACACACTTTCCTTCACTCTGATTTCCTGGATGAGCTTTTCGTCCTTAAAAACGGGGCAATCTCGAGAGAAAGCAGCATGGTCACCCATACAGTTGATGCAGCGAGGGGATGGAGGTGGACAAGCACCCTCATGGGCATTCTTGCCACACATAACACATTTGGCCGGATTGGAACAGGACTGGCTGGTGTGACTGAACCGCTGACACCGATAGCAACGCGTAGGGTTTGGGACATAAGGGCGAACGGAAATTATCTCATAGCCTGCTTTGATTTTCGATGGGAGTTGAAATTTGTCAAATGTCAAGAAGACAGTGCGGGTTGGAATGATGTTCGTGTCAACCCTTTTCATAACTCTATGAACAGCCGTTACGCCCTGGTCAGACAGGTAGTGCTGAATTTCTTCGTCAGACAATCCATCGAGGGAGCGTGTATAAACGACCCCACACGAGGAATTTAAGGTACGGTGCGGTTCCACCCGGACAGGGAAGGTGTGGAGCAGAGAAGTACGCAGCAATTTTTGTGCCTGGAGGGTACTGACTGTTTCTAACAACAGGGTGCCATTCCGTAATCTGGAACAAGACTTTACAGGACCTGCAATTGCGTCGACACCTTTCTGAATAATGAAAGGGTTGACTGTGGAGAAGTCGTGACATTCGTCAGACCGAGAAACAACAAGGAACTGTGGCAACGATGGAAGAACTGTCTGTGGCTGAGACTCAGTGAACTTACGTTTGTGAGCAGACATAGTGGAAGGTGAGGAAACCATTGCGGAAGAATCCCCCATGATTACCAGCGTCTCCGATGGCGCGCTCCTCCCTTGTGGGGGGCCTCACTGAGGGCACTCCCGCCTTAGGTGATTGTTCACACCTCAGGTCACACCTCCCGACAAACGGACGGAGGGACCAATCGGCACTTTCGGAAGGTATCAGCTCAGGTAATCACCCCTCCCTGGGCCTGGCCGTTACCAGGGGGTACGTACGTGTCCTACCTGTCTACCCGGGGCGGGGAATTACGCGTTACCCCGTCACCGGCTACGCATGGAAGTGCGTGGGTCGGCCTTCAGACACGCACAGGGAGGAAAAAAGAGAAAGGGAAAGGAAAGAAGAGGGGTCTCAAACGCCGCAGCGGAGAAAAGTGCAGAGAGAAGCGGGAAGGAAAAGAGAAGGACAGAGGAAGGACGAAGACTTGCAAGTATAGAAAGCAAGGAATTTGTAACAGTTAAGAGCGTCCGTCTCCGGACGTAGGCACAAACCAAACTCCCAGAGGGGGAGAAAGGGAAGGAAAGAGCCAGAGGTGAGGGGGGGGGGGGGCGAAGATGGGGGAGGGGGAAGGATGAGGAAAGGGAAGGTATGCAGCCCGGAAAGGAAGGAGGGCCACATTAGCTCGGGGTCCTGTGCTCGCTACGCACATATCCACAAGAAGAGTTGTGGACCCCCTGGGGGGAACTTTCATCTTTGTCAGCCCAGCAGATGCTTTAATATAAGAAATTGTGAACACAAGGATGTATTTAGACTAAAACGTTTAAGTAAATCTGCATTCGCCATTCTCATGGATCAACATGGATACACTGTTTCTAACATTAAAGGTATTATATACCACCAACAAAGGCAATAAAATAAAACTCCTAGAAGAATTTGAAATTTGCAAACACACAATTTCCTCCACTGTGGTCTAAATGAGTAACTTGAGGTATCTAAAAAACAATTTCTATCTGAGTTCCTTGTTCAATAAATTAGACAGAGACGTCCAATAGATACAAGTCTGAAAAAGAAAACCTTGCTGCAACAGACAACACACTTGCACTACCTAGCATCATAACTACAATGCAAGAGAAAGAACACAGACCAAAACCACGACACTTAAGTAGGTACTCATAGTACCTCAATAACAAATATTTTTAATTGTTTACATTTCCTAAAACATGCCATAACTATAACCTGCATATTTTTATATTTGAAATAGTCTGTTTATGACATCAGTATAAAGTTTATTAAACCAAAGTTTTAATATTTAGCAACAGTGTTAACGTCCTCCCACCCTTCACCTTTTTAATTTTGTTCCTTCAGTTGACTTACAAACTGTGATTTGGGTCTGTCTGTGTCTATGTGTTTAAGTTATAGTATGCAGTCTGATGACTGTAATGTTTCATTACATTTCCACTGGCACTAGTTATTAAAAAAATTGAAAACAAGTTGTCCTATAGTTCTTGAATAATAAGTTAATTCTTAGAGCAAATGCATTTTTCTATTAGTCACATGTTGCACTTTTCACATATTCTGTGTTTGATAGCTTAGTGTAGGGGACCACCTGCAATGATTTTTGTGCATAACACAACTGGTACACACTATAGCGACAAAAGTTATTGTCATCAGCCATCATCTGCTGTATTGGTTTCATTTGCCAATGGAAATTGTGCATGCCATCACAGATGATGTTGCAGCAACAAGTCACTGAATGCAACTGTTCACTGTTCTGATAAATAACATTATTGTTCTACATAATTCAGTGAGTAGATAATTTACACAAAGTAACAGGCTTGGAAGATACACATCTAACAAAGTCCAACAGTCCCAATCACAGCTGTACTGACAACTAGTAACCCTGACATGATCCAAGCCTAAAGAACTACACAAGGAGATGATTACAAGAGGCAAAGAGACTCCATTCTGGCCACACAATCCCACACTATGGTTCCCTTAAGTACAGACAAGTTTTAATTATGCAGGAGTTACCATGGATTAAATGATGTTTACCTTGGTATTGAGCCAACTAGGCCATTATTATGTTGCGGAAGTTCTAAATGATAACTGCATTGCCAGTGGAAGAATCTTACAGGACACTAAAAACTGAGCTCCTCTGAAGAGTAGCTGCTTCACAAGAAGTCCACATCTGAGAAATGGTCATGCAAGAAGACAAAATAGCACGATCACATTGCCTGTTTGTTAGTGACAGGAGGTCTGGACTAAAATATTTGTTAGATACAGGTTCTGTTCAAGCACACTACCATAGACCTCTGTACATCACTCCCAGCAATGAACCACATTCTGTTTGTTGGCTGCTAACAATTCCACAATATCAACATATTGAACTCTACAGATGGAATTTGATTTGAGACTACACCAAACATTGATCCAGAACTTAACTGTCATCAATGTCTCAGAGCCAATTAACGGCATGGATTTCCTGGCATATTAACAGCTGATGCCGAATGTTATGAATTCTTGACTTGTGGACAGTTTGACTGGCTTGACTGCAATCAGGTTTGACAGCAGCATGACCACACACAGCATTAAACTGATGCAATCGAAGGACTAAGTGCATTTTTATTGAAACAACAAACAGCCCTCTAGTATATGTAGGCTGGGTAAAATCACGCAGGTTATGTCACTCATCATCTCAGATTTTCATGAAACTTTGCACATTTGCTTATACTTGTGACATTAGAACTTGTGCAAAATCTTTTTGTTCTCAGAGCAAAACCTTTTGTTTTATATTGAATTTTAAATGTAGTGATATTCTGATAACAGGGCTCTGCAAGAATGCCAATTCAAAATGGTACTTATCTACATAAATGCCCATAGCTCAGATGTTTATGGAGCTTTTGATTCGGATTTTTTTTTTCATAATTTAACAATGGCACAAAGACATGTAATTATTTAAGCAGCAAAGTTACGAAGAACAATACAAAAAATATATATATATATATATATATATATATATGTGTCACTTTCCAATTTCCGGAAAAAGTAGACACACATTGAAAAATGCTTATATCACATTTTTCCAACCTGGTGGTAGCTTATAATTGGTCTTAAATAATTCCCAACATAGTACACACTGCAATAAAAATAAAGTTGTTAATAGGTTTTCTAGAAATGGACATACAAATAAATCTGAAATCACAATACTTTGTGTTGTGGGGAAAAAAAATTCTAAGTAAGATCATCCACACCTGCCACCAACTGCTTCAGATTTTCATGAAAATTTTTCTACTTTTTACTTTCTACATGGCAATAGTCAATGCAAAATTTTAAATAGGATTCGAACTCACGGCAGATGTGCTTACTCCCTGTATAAATGGGATAAAATACCATCCCCTCAGCGTGGCTGCGGAGAAAATCAGACCATCAGCCACATTGTTGAAGAGTGTTCCAGAAAAGCCTATAATGGGAGCCCCGAAGACTTCCTGCTCGCAACTCCAGAGTCGATACATTATATTAATAGACTTGGTGTTTGTTTGTAATCCTTAAACTTTGTTATACTAGTGATGTTTGTTTGCAATTATTAATGTTTGTTATAGTAGTGATTTGTCTGTTCTTTCTTATTGTCTGTATTGCCATATGATAAATAAATAAAATTCTCCTGATGCTTCATGTAGTCTGAGGGGAAAAAATGGAAATTTTTACAAACATAAATGCTGCAACTAAACTTTGTCATTTGGATTGCGTTACTTCAGACAACAACAACAACAACAACAAAAATTGAAACATTTTCATAACATGTGTTGACTATATTTAGCATCTTTAAACAACAATTATTCTAGCCACACTAATGTTAATTTCAAATGTGCATGTTCAGCAGTGAAGATCCCTGAAACTATGAATGAAACTTCTTAAGAGCATCTCTGTTTTAATCTACTGTAACAAATTATAATCTGTTAACTACATATCTTTTTTTATTAAAGTAATACATTCTGCCTAATTGTGTTGATTTAGGCACACCAACAGCACATAAAATGTTTTCCAAAGGCACAAAACAAGAGTCTTCCTTCTCAGGCCAAAAGAATGACACTACTGGGCCAAGTGCATGGAGAAAAAGTAGTTCAACGTATCCTCCTTCACCACAGGCATTTCTGATGAAGGCAAGTACCACCTGTCATCATGTACAACTGCCACAAAAGAATTTTGTTGAGGACGAGTGCATGTCCACTGTGGGACATTTTCATTGAATGAAAATATCAAGGAAGGCTTTTCAGAAGAAGGTACTTTTCTAATCTCTAAAGAATCACGAGAAAGTAGTGTGAATGGTGAAAATTCCTGGCACCAGGTATTGAGCAGTTTGTCAAAAATCTCTTCTCAAGGTTCTCGTGTAAGAAATCTACATTGATTTTCTCTAAGAAGTGAAAAAAACATTTGTCAATATTAGCTTTGCAGAAATCGTAAACACTAGATGCAGTTGTTATTTGTGTTTCATCCACCCAGTTGAAGACTAGCTCTTCTCAATGTATATTTTATAGTTCTCCCAAACCATTGCACACAAGAGTGTGGCTAGTGGCAAAAAAGGAGTGCTCAGCCTCAACAGAAAAATCTGTTTTTATGCTCACAAAAATTTTTAAAGCTTTTTCTATTCTTATATTGAGCAGCACATCCATCAGTGAAATAATGCACTTTCTTCACTTGTGGGTAATGCTCTGCCAGCCACTTAACCATTTCTTTCTGGACGGCATTAACAAATCATATATCATGTTCCATATCATCACTTATAAAGCTGTGGTTCACAGTCACCAATTTACTTTCTTCATTTACCACACAGACACACAGGGGATGGATTGAGCCGTTACTTCTTGTCCAGTGGCAACCCTGAATTTCACTCTGGATTACAAAACTGTAGCTTTCAGTATAGTCCATTAACAGAATTGCTTTTTCCAGGGATAGATTTTCTTTCAATTTTTTTCAATTATTTTGACTGACACTTAGATATAGTAGTAATAGTAGTGTGGTATTCTGCCTTATGGCATGTCTTGTCATAGGTTAAGCCTCTTCCACTTTTGTCTGTCCATAGCCAGTCTTTTCATTTCTGAATATTTGTCTCCTTTGATATTGTCCAGCATTTGATATCTTCTTTTTCCTCTTCCCCTTTTCCCTCCACCATTCCTTTTATTCCTTCCTTCAATAAACAGTACCTCCTCAAACAATGTCCAATCCAATTCTGTTTTCTCTCTTCTCCACATCCACATCTCTAGTGCCTCCAATCTTCTTTCATCTTCCTTCCTCAATGTCCAGGTCTCCACACCATATAGTGCAATGCTCCAGAAGCAACATTTCGCAATTCTTTTCCTCAGATCTTTGTTTAGTGGTCCACAAAGTAATTTGTTTCCTCTTGAATCCTCCTTTTGCATTTGAAATTCTTTTCCTAATTTCTGTTAAGCAATACATATCATACATTAATTCACTTCCCAAGTAATTGAAGTTATTCACTTGCTCTATTTCCTCTCCCCCTATTTTCATATGGCATTTTCTCCCCTTTCCTCCAATTACCATGCTTTTCATTTTCTTCTTGTTAATCTTCATTCCACATTCTTCTAATTTTGTGTTTAGAATCATCTAACATTTGTTCCATCTCTCTTGCACACTCTGCCATCACAACCATGTCATCTGCAAATCTTATACACTCCACTCTCCGACCCCCTATACAAACTCCTCTCCCTCCACCAAAACTTTCACTAATAATTTCCTCCAGATATATACTGAACAGTGTTGGTGATAAACAACAACCTTGTCTTACACCTCTTCCCAGTTCAATTTCTTCACTCATCACACCACCTATTCCTACTCTTGCTCTGTGGTTCAAATATAAATTTCTAATTAGCCTTCTATCCCTCCAGTCGACTCACTGTTTTCTTAGAATTTCCATCAGTTTGTCCCATCTGACACAGTCAAAAGCCTTCTCAAGATCCATGAACATAATATACAACTTCCTTTTCTTCTCCATGTACCTCTCCCCTATCACTCTCAGTAGCCCAATGGCATCTCTAGTTCCCACTCCTCGCCTGAAACAAAATTGTTCATCTCCTATTACACAATTCAACTTTCCATATAACCTTCTGTTGAGTGTCCTCAGCAAGATTTTGGCTGCATGCGATATCAGGCTCACTGTTCTATGTTCCTCACACTTTTTGCTGTTCTTTTTCTTTTCCATAGGTATTAAGACACATTCTGTAAAGTTCTTTGGCCATTTTCCTGTCATGTATGTTTGATTACACAATTCAATCAGCTCCCTTTTCCCTTCTTTCTCCAATGAGTAACAGTTCCGCAGGAATCTCATCAATTCCCATTGCCTTTCCATTTTTCATCTCCTTCATAGATTCTTCAATCTCACTAGTTAGTATTGCATTTCCTTTGTCATCATCTGCAACTTTATCTTCTTCTTATATCCCGAGGTCGTCTTCACTTTGTTGGCTGTCTGCAGCGTACAGCCATTATATATATTCTTCCCATCTTCTCATTATTTCTTGGGGTTCATGCACCATTTTACTGTCTGCTGCCTCTACTTCCTTTAGTCCATTGTTGTTTCTCTTTTCAACAAAAGATATCAAAGGCAATAGTGAAAAATTAGAGAATGCATATTGTAAAATAATGATGAAAGGACAGGAAACGGAATGCACAGGAGGAAGATGGGATCATTTTAAAAACTGGATAAAAAAGACAGCTAAGGAAATGCTTGGAGTCAAGGAAAGGAAAAAAATAAAGAAAGAATGTGTAACACCAGATATGATAATCAAGATGGACGATTGCAGGAAATGGAAAACTGTAAATACTGAAGAAGGGAAGTGCAACTACAGGAGGTTAAATAACGAATTAAGAAGGGAGACAGAAAAAGAAAAGGAGAAATGGCTGACAAAAGTGCGACACGATACAGACATTAGAGAAAGAAGGAAAATATGATTTGATGTGCAGAGAAGCAATGGAGCCCTTTGATTGTGGCACCATACACAATCATTAACCTGACTCCAGGGAGGTAGGGTGCCCTTCCCTATTCCGCCACTGGGGTAATTCCTGTCTGGCGCGTCCACGTCGCGGGGGTGGGCATCCTACACTCCAGTAGGCCGGAGTGCTCGGATGGCTGAGTTCAGGCAGGGACCCAATCCCGTGGGGTATAACACGGAACCCATGCCCAGGGTTACGGGTGAAGACCTTAATGGCAGCGACGGCGGAGAAGGAAGACTTCGGAATGGCGTAGCTGGCAGATGAGGCAACCCTCCATTCTGGGGATTAAATGAGAATGGAACCACTGCCTTGTGGTGGAGGAGAAACTCCAAAGGCTAAGGGAGACAACCCCAACAGAAAATCCTTCCTTGTGTTAGGCCTAGCAAGCCAGTAGGAAAGTCCGCATATATTGCTTTCAAAACACAGACGAGCCTCGGAACGAACCACTCAGGATTTGACCCCACTGCTTCTTCAAGTACTGGTGCAAATGATGGGAGACCTGATGATATTCATCAGTACAAGAAGATGAAACCAACTGGACTAAAAAATAACCTAAATATTGGCACCCTTAATATATTAATCCTCAATGGAAAAATGGAAGAAATGACAGATGTACTGACAGAGAGGAAGTTAGATATATTGGGATTAAGCGAAACAAAGTGGAAGGGAAAAGGTGAGAAGAATTTGAGAGGAGGAGGAAAACTGTACTGGAGTGGGAATAACAGGTCTGGAAGAAATGGTGTGGCAGTGATGGTGAATAAGAATGTACAAAGCTGTATTGAAAATGTGAGATATATATCAGACAGGATCATAATCTTAAACCTGAGATTCCAAAAAGAAACACTAAAAGTAATCCAGATTTATGCACCTCAAGTGGGATGTAGCGAAGAAGAGAAGATGGACTTTGAAAATTTGTTAGAAAACCATAAAGAGAGTGCTAATATAGTGATGGGAGATTTTAATGCACAGGTAGGCAAAGACAGAAAGGGATTTGAGCAAGTATTGGGATGTTTTGGATATGGAGGTAGAAATGAAGAAGGGGAAAGACTCCTGGATTTGTGCCAGAGGAATGGAATGAAAATAGCAAACAGCTGGTTTATGAAGAGAGAAAGTCATGTTATCACCAGATACAGTTGGGATGGAAGAACGAAGAGTGTAATTGATTATATTCTAGTAGATAGGGAATGGGGAGAGAAAGTAACAAATGTGAAGGTAATTCCAAGTGTGAGTGCAGATGGAGACCATAGATTACTGGTGGGACAATGGAAAATGAATCAGTGTGTGAAAAATAGAAAACAGAAGAAAGTGATGAGGATACGGGATTGGAAATTGAAGGAGAGTGAATGTGCTGAGAAGTACAGAGAATTAATAATACAAAAATTTCCAAAAGAAGTTTTCTGCGATGTAGAAAAAGAATGGAGTTTATTCAAAGACACTTTAGTCGAAGCAGCACAAAAAGTATGTGGCAGAACATCTGGAAAGGAAAAAATAAGACAGACAAGTTGGTGGGGTGATACCACAATCCAAGCAGTTAGAAGAAAAAATGGAGCATGGAGAAAATGGTGGAAAACTAAAAATGACGAAGACCATAAAAGATATATAGAGGAAAAGAAGAAGTGCGAAGAAGTGCAAAGAAATAGTGGAAACAGCAAAGAAAAAGGCATGGGAAGAGTTTACAAAAAAACTTGAAGAAGATGTGAAGAGCAATAAGAAAATGTTCTATAAAATGATGAAAAATAAAAGGCAGGCTTCTGAAGTACCAGTAAAGATGGAAACAGAGGACGGTACCATTATTGAAGATCCAGGGAATATAAAAGATCTCTGGAAAGAACATTTTAAGAAGCTGTTAAACACTGAGGAGCAGGTACATGAGGAAACAACAAATAATGGAGAAATTGAGAGAAGTTGGGAAGCAGAATTAGGACAATTACACAGGAAGAAATGGAAAAAGCTGTGAAGAAGATGAATGGGGGGAAAGCCCTAGGACCTGATGAAGTATCAGTGGACATGATAAGAGCAGCAGGTCCAGTGGGAATGCAGTGGCTGTATAGAGTACTATCAAGCGTGTGGAGAAATAGTAAAATACCTGGCGACTGGAGAACAGGAGACATTGTTCCCATCTTCAAGAAAGGCAATAAAAGACTTTGTAAAAACTACAGAGGAATAACCCTCATGAGTCATACAGCCAAGATTTTTGAAAGAATTTTACTAAATCGAATAAGTGAAAAGATAGAAAAGGAGCTGAGTGAAGAACAGCATGGGTTTAGGAAAGGAAGGAGCACAATCGACCTGATATTTTCTATCCGTCAACTGATGGAAAAAAGTTGGGAGTATAACAAAAGGGTGATAATGGTTTTTATAGACATAGAAAAGGCATATGACTCAGTTGACAGGGAAAGACTCTGGGAAGAACTGAAGAAGATAGATATAGAAGATGGATACATTATGTTATAAAGACAATGTACAGAGGCCACAATTGTAGAATTAGAACACCATTGGGGAACTCTGAATACTTCGAAATAAGACAAGGACTTAAGCAAGGAAGTATTCTATCTCCTGCGCTTTTTAATGTTGTGATGGAGGGAATGAATAGGGCAGTTAAAGATATAGTAAAAGAAAAAGACAAAAAGATGATTTTTGCAGATGATATGGTAATATGGGGTGATAAAGAGGTAGATGTACAGTTACAGCTTGATGCGCGGAAGGAAATAATGAAAAGGTATGGATTAAAAATAAAGATAAGAGTGAAGTAATGGTATTTGGAAGAGAGAAAGGAATCAATGGAAATATTACCTTGAATGGAGAACCCCTCAAAGTGGTACAAAGTTTCACTTATTTAGGGAGTGAAATATCTAGGGATGGAAGAATAACTAACGAAATAAATAGGAGGTTACAGAAGGGAGGCAATTTCTACCAAACAATAAAACATCTGATTTGGAATAATGAAATTTCAGAAGGAGCAAAACTCCTGATGTATAAGAATTATTACTTCCCTATTGTCACCTATGGTGGAGAAACATGGACAATGAAAGAAAGGGACTGGAGCAGACTGCAAGCAGGGGAAATGAAATTTCTCAGAGCAGTTAAGGGAAAAACAAGAATGGACAGAGTAAGGAATGTAGAGATTAGAAAGGACCTCAAACAAGAAAGTATGAGAGTAGAAATTGAAAGAAAGAGATTAAGATGGTATGGGCATGTTAAGAGGATGCATGGGCAGAGACACCCCAAAATTATGGAAGAACTAAAGATGGATGGGAAAAGACTTAAAGGGCGCCCAAGAACACGGTGGAAAATGGGAGTGAGAATATCTGTTGAAAGGAGAGGTGTGACCTGGCAGCAAGTGGAGGAAGAAAAGTGGTGGGAGGACCGAGCCAAATGGAGAGGACTCGTCAGCACCCAGACCCAGCAGTAGCTGGAGCGGGATTCGGATATAGATAGATAGATAGAAGCAATGGATTTGACATTTAGGGATAAGAGACTTAGATATAAATGAGTGAGGTTTAAGTGCTTGTAATTTTGTTACCAACAAGTCTATGTATTCATCAACAGTTTTAGACTGCCTTACCAATTCCACCCTATGATCTGTGTTCATCCACTGGCTAACTCAGCATATTTGTAAGCTCATTTTCTTTTCAAAACATGATTAACTTTTCTAGCTTCTTTTTGACATCTGAAGCCTTGCTATGATTTGGAATGGAGTGAAGTTTTCAGGGAGAGCACACCAAATCATGTAAAGTTTTATTTGCATCCTCAATACTTTGATTTTTTAGTAATGATTCATGAAATGTCACCTCTGGATCATCTGCATCACTTTCATTTCTATCGCTGATGTCAGTTTCCTGTTCACAAATCTTACGACATGTTGTGCACAGTTTTTGACCTGGTTTTACAGATTCTTTTAGCACTTCATGTTTTAGACAAAGACTACCAAACTGATCTCAAAGAAAAAAGCTGTGTGTCTGTTTTTTTAAAGGATCACAACAAGTTCTTTGATGAGTTTCAAAAACTTTTAAGCAATACCACCTGTGATTTCCATATACAGTAGCACTTTCTAGATCTTGTGGAAAGCTTATATTGGATCACAGAAATATCAAATCTTGTTGGTCTTCACTTAGCTCTTATTTTTTGTAGAATTCTTACTAAGGTATACTTGTCAAATGACACTGTGTTTTTAGTAATTTTCCAACAGTGCATGAATTCACATTTTATACTGCAATTAACTGAGAACCAATTAACTTAAAACATACTTTATACAAGTGGAATGATAGGGTCGCATCACAAAGATATGACCTGTCTCACAGAAAGACAGAGAGCAACTGAGGCCAAATTGACTAACTACTGCATGCCATTTAATCTCAACAATGAATTTCATAAATTTTTGCATTTTTTCCATGCCCATAAAGGTTTCAAACAAGCTACTGCTGCCTAAAAACACTTTTTTATCACTGTGAACAGGTGACTGGCTGAACACACAACTCATATATTACAGTCTTAGAAAAATTAATGAATTAGTCAAATGAAAGGAAATAAGTTTTCACACTTAAAGTTAACTTGACTGCCTAGAATGAGTTATACTTAAATATACTAATTTGATATCCTTGCATCTGAGGCAGTGAGACAGTGACTGGATGAACTTACTTAAAATGACCCTTTTCATCACAGCAAAAAGTATTTTGATTTCAGATGTGTGTGCCAATAAGCAGAAGACCCATTAAAATTTTTTTCTTTATTAGAAAGGTTGCAATCTAGGGGCTTAAGACTAAAATCAGGTTCCTAGCAGGTTGGAGAAATGTGATATAAGCATTTTTCGACATCTTCGAAATTGACGTAAATTAACATTTAAAAAAAAAAAATTCTTTGTAACTTTACTGCTTCAATAACTCGGTGTGTGTTAACTATATGGCTTACTTAACTTCTGAAAGAAATTCCAAATCAAAAGCTTCATAACACCTGAGTTATGGGCGTTTATGTAGACAAGTTCCATTCTTGCAGAGCCCAGATATCACAGTATCAACACATTTAAAACTCGATATAAAATAAAGTTTTAGTCTGAGACAAAAAAGATTTTACTGAAGTTCCTATGTTATAAATATAAGCAAATGTGAAATGTTTTGTGAAAATCTGAGATAGGGTTACAAATCCTTGAATTATTGCATGTTTTGATGTGGAATGACCCAGCCTACATGTTTGGATCCAGATCACCTGGCATTAGCTAAGGGCGAGTTTGCTACCATGTTAAAAGAAGGTAATATCCCGCCAAGTGATCCAGTTGTCTCCGCTGCACCTGGTTCCTAAGAAGAGTGAAGTATGGCATCCATGCGCCGATTATAGAGTGCTTAATGCAAGGATTGTCCCAGACCATTACCCAGTTTCATTGCTGCAAGATTATCATGCAACGATCTTCAGTGTACTGGTGGCAGAAGAAGACACACCAAAACCAGCAATTATTACACCATTCTGGGGTTGTTCGACAGCATGTTTATGATCTCTGATTTACACAATGCAGCTCAAACCTGGCAAAGATTGATTGAGGCCTTGTGTACCTTGAAGATATCTTTACTTTTCGACCATTGAAGGAGGTCAACAACACCTCTCTGAGATGTTCAAAATGTTGGAATAGTACAGTATCATTTTGATCATAGTTACTATGTATCCAGGAAACCTGAAGTCGATTTTCTCGATCGTAATCTTCTGGCTCCCTTCCCCTACTGGAAAACGATGAAGCTATTCTATGAATACAGAAGCCAAGCACCACCATGGAGATACGTCACTTACTCAGGATGCTAAATTTTTATCAACATCATCTCCCGTGGAGCAGCACATAGCGGCATGAACCGTTAACTGCAGCACTTTCTGGATGTGGGATTAAAGGAAACTCTCTGGTGCAGTAGATTGAGGAAATGAGCTCCGCTTTGACCCTACAAAACATCACATGGTGAAAGCTCCACTTCTGGTGCATCTTAAGCTTGATGCACCCTTAGTGACTGTGGCTCATGCAAACCCAACAGCTGTAGATGCCATATTACAATAACAGCTGGAACAGCTAGCCTTTCATTCTCATAAACAGTCACCACTGCCAAAAAGGTGGAGAGCTTATGACTGAGGACTTCTCACTGTGTATGAAGCCATCATATACTTCTGACCACAGATAGAAATGAGATTTCACCATCTATACAGACCATAAACTGTTAACATGTATATTCAAACAGTCCTAGTCGCACATGCACCGACAACACCGACCCTAGTGGTGCTTTATGGACCGACTGAGGGACTGCTAGAATGCCTGCAAAATTACATTGTTACTAAATAGATGGCCAAATATCTAAACCACACTCCACAAATCACGGCGTGATTGGCTGTGGAGGGTACTTTGGTACCACTATCATTTCACCACAATCCTGTTTACATTGTGAGCACTTTGTGGCAAGAGCACTTTGTGGCAAGAACACTTTGTGGCAAGAACACTTGTCGGCAAACCTTCATACGAATGCTAATTTTTCTTCTTTTATCCAGGAATGATAATTTTGTGAGCTGTATGTTGTCAGAAGCAATACATTGCCCAACTTTTCTCACAACATACGCTCATAATTTGTGATGCACAACACATCTTGCAGCACCTACCACTGGAGTTTGACGAGTACCTTTGTAGCACTCTCGTATTCACTAAACAAGCCAATGACAACACACACTGCTCTTCTTTATATCGTCTCCATCTCTGTGTCCGTGAACCAAGTGCATCCCCTTCTATATTTGGCAGGAGTGACTTTCCCTCCTTTACAAGCTTCCTCTGAAATCTATCTTTTTTGCCCGAGGAAGGAACATGGAGAACTGAGTACTTTTCTTTCTTTCTACTTTTAAAAATTTGTATTGGCAGTGCTTGAAATTTTGACTCCTGAAGGGAAGCGATGACCAGTCATCCATCTACTTATAATTTTACAGTTTTCTGAAATTAATTTTGCTTTTGGTGTACTTGCTAGAATAAATCACTTACTTGGAGATCCCAATGAGCTCAATGACCAAAAGGAATCAAAACACTTTGTGCTGCCACTGGAGACTAAATTTAATTATCCAAAATTAAATAACAATACCTGACTCATATTTATTTGCACAGAAAACTGTTAAAGGGTACACATAAATTAACATCTTGGAACATGGACCAATCCCACAACTCAGCATTTTCCAATACAATCGGGCCTAACCCGTAGTGCAACTTGACATTTTTATGAAATAACATGTCTCATATTCAGGCTTCCATGATGATGATAGATGTTAATGACATTTTGCAGTAAGAGCCAGAATATCCCATTGTGCAAAAAATTGTTACAATATGTGCAGATAGGAGAACATATAGAACCCATCACATCTACAAGGCAAGAGATTTTTCTTCATTTCTGAACTGGTCAAATTGTGTACCTCCATTTCTTCTTGCCTCTTTCTCATGCCACAGCATGGCAAAAAGATGGGATCACTGTGTGATTGTAGATCCCTGCATTGGAATCTTGCTTTCTTCCTAACGAGACACCTATGTTGTTCCACCTTCGGTATGGGTGAAATTGATCCATTTCACTGCAGATTGCCCATCCTAATACCATTCATTCAGGTCAGATGATATCCCCACGTACACCGTCAGCCATAGCAAAGGATACCTGCCATGGCAGCAGTTTCCTGGGGTCCTGGTGCCCAGGACCAGACACATTCCTACTCATTGACATATGCGAAGGATTTGTCACTCAGGGTCCAACAGTGAGCAGCAAAACACACTGTATCACTAAAGAGGTATCTGCCTCCAGAAGTTTTCATTTTGCATATTTCCAGAAGAGTCAGCAGCTATTACTATATGTGATTTATTTGTACGTAGTTTAACTGCTTACTAAAATGTGTGTTTATGAAGAAGCAAACGCATAACAGTGTTTTGCTGATTCTTTCCTACATATACGATAATTATCCACAATACTTTTGTTTTACCAAGTAGTCATTATAGCATGAAATGTGACAGTTTCCTGCACTCAAAATAATTTTCTATTACCCGTGCCTGATTTTCTCCAGTAACAATAGGTTTACAATATCTTCTACAATTAACTTTACATGGATAATTCCAATATGTGAGCATTTGCTGAAATATATGCACATTACAATTGCACAGATTTGATTACAATTTAGTATAACAGATATAACACAATTATAAACCTACCTCTTTCACGTTTCCATCTTTATCCATTAGTTTTATTATGGGATCTAAGCCTCGAACATACTTTATCTGCAAATTCGGAAATTTTGACGGTCTCTCACTTTTGACAAAAGCTAAAATGAAAGCAGATGTGTATTATATTAGTACACAATAATTCAATAAATGTTGTAAATTAAAGTTGTACATTTGTAAAACTAAATTTTGTATTGAACAACATTAAAATTATAATTTGCTCTTTCATAAACAATATAAACAAAGGGGAACAATAAAGAAGAACGAAGCCACTGTTACATAATAGGTCATATTCTTTCACATTAGTCTGAAAATTAGAAGTCATTACTGTAATCCACTGAAACTGTGAATACTCTCTCAAGTCAGTTACGCACCTATATGGGGAACTTCTATGAATAAATAGGAACAAAGGTGAGAAAAGTGCAGGTGCGTTCACTGTTATGAAATGCAGTGACCACCTGGCAGAAGGCCCCTGCCAATTATCTGACTACTTCACCAATAAACTCTGCCAGAGTGATTCCCTCCCCAGAAGTCGAACATAACCTCCAATCCCTGCTTAAAGCCTTAGGCCCTTTCCAGAACCTCTCTCCTGCATCAGTTTCCCTCCTCACCCCTATGACACACCTCATACCCACTTTCTACCTGTTCCCCAAAATCCATAAACCCAATAACCCTGTACATCCCACTGCAGCTGGTTATTTCACCCCCACTAAAAGAATTTCAGCCCCCATTGACCAACACCTCCAAGCTATGGACCATAACCTAGCCTCCCATGTCAAAGATACCAACCACTTTTTTCACTAACACTCTACCATCCCCACCCATTTACCTCCTGGATCCCCACTCATCATTGTTGGCACCACCTCCCTACACACCAACATCTGTCATGCCCATGGTCTTACCACTACTGAACACTGTTTCCCAATGTCCTTCACACTTAAAATTCACTACATCATTCCTCATACACATCATTAAAATTTATCCTAACTCAAAGTGAAGGTATATTAACAAATGCGTGGCACAGCCATGGGTACCCACACGGCACCCCCTATGCCAACCTGTTTATGGGCCATAAGAGGAGACCTTCCTAGCCCAAAATACCAAACCACTTCTGGTTCAGATTCATTGATTATACCTTCATGAACCTGACTCTGGGCCAAGGTGCCCTATCTTCATTACTTCACAAACTCAACGCTTTCCCTCCCGTCCATTTCACCTGGTCCTCCTCAAGCCAGTATGCCACCTTCCTGGGCGTTGACTTCCTCCTTTCTGATGGCCCCATACACATCTCTGTCCACATTAAACCCACCAACAGTACCTGCATTTCCACAGCTGTCATCCCTTCCACACAAAAAACTCCCTCCTAAATAGTCTGGCCACTTGGGGATAGTGTATCTGCAGTGACAAGGACTCCTAGATTTCCCATGCCATTTCCCAACACACCCTGAACCCCACCATCCATAAGAACCTGCTACAAAGGAGTGCCCCCTTCATAACCTAATACCAACCTGGACTGGAACAACTGAACCACATCCTTCATCAGGGCTTTGATTACGTATCATCAAACCCTGAAACACGGGGCATCCTACTCATGATCCTTCCCGTTGTTTTGTTGTTGTTGTTGTTGTTGTCTTCAGTCCTGAAACTGGTTTGATGCAGCTCTCCATGCTACCCTATACTGTGCAAGCTGCTTCGTCTCCCAGTTCTTACTCAGGGTGTATACGACCCGGGACAACCGGGAATTCCGGGAAAAACCCGGGAATTTTTTCATCCGGGAGAAAACCGGGAAAAACCCGGGAATTTTTCGGAATTCCGGGAATTTTTCATTGTTTTAGCTTTCAGTTACATTTTTGTAGTTTTGACTGCAGAATTGATTCTCTAGCAAAGAATGTTATTGTATCCTGCTACTGGAGAATGATACTGCAGCAATAAAATATAAACGAGAGGGGAAAAAATAAAACTGTAGTGGCAAAGGAAATGTGCATTTTACGACAACAAAACACCGTGTACGCACAAGCGTCTACAGATAGCAAAAATATGTTAAAGGCCGTAGGGCGCAGACTGTAATTCTTCGTAACAATAAACTGCTTGCTCTGAGCATGACGTCACAACTGTTCACATTAGGTTCGTTTGACCAGTTGCCAACGGTCTGTTGCGCATGCGCATTTGACTCGCGTATAAGCAGTACCTTCTCTCGCTTCCCGCTTCTTGAAGTTTGGCTGTTAGCTGCATCGGTAGTAGCAGCAAGCAGCCAGATGCAAACGAGAAAAATTTTTCTCGCGCACCCTAGCTGCCAGATTCGCGCTTGCACAGAGTTGTCAGAGTTGTAGTGGGGAGGGGGTTAGTCTCCACGTGACCCGTGTTTACGTTAAGTGATTTCGCTGCTTCTCTTCGTGTACAGCTCCCACGTCAAATGAAAACAAAACGGATTTCTGTGGCCGGGAGCTATCAAGTGAATTAATATGCATTCACATAATTACAGAGGGCAAAAATATATTATTAATTTCAGTTTCTGATTTTATTTTCTTTCCAAGTTAGTAGCAGTCAAGCATTAATCGCTTTGCAGAAGAATGAAGTTATTTTTGCAAGTTTGCTAAAGAAATTCCGCTGAGGCAATCATTTTATTTGAAACGAAGTGTTTCATTTAACAATTTTGGGTACTTCCAACTGTTCGGTGAATTTCAAGTGCACGTTATCATCTTCTGCCATGTATGGCATTACGCCATAATAAAGAACCAAACATGAGATCGTAGAGTACTGGTACTCCAAGAAAATTTACATCCCAAAAACCACACTGAAAAGCTTAATATCAGATGGGACCTACTTCATTGTGAATCTGGAAAAAACCAATGTGCACTTCAAGCCGAATTATGCATTTTAGTATGATTCACGAAATTTTGATGCCTTTTGGAGTATCCTCTGATGCCCTGTTTCTTTTATGGTGTAGTGTAAGCTCTCTTAGTGCTTTATACACACGAACATGCGGGCTTCCTACACCACTGCAGTTGCACACGCACAATAATTCGTTTTTGGCGCTCTCTGGCAACTGGTAAATCGAACCTATAACTAACAGTATTGCGAACGGTGGTTAGAAAAGCGTTACTTTCAAAGTAAATTTCTTTTTACGCAAGATGAATTATGTTACGTGTGTGAAAGTGGGATGGATATCTAAATCACAGAGCGTTCGAAATTGAACAGTTTGAGGACCAGCCACTTCAAGAATTTCGAGCCGAGGCATTTATGTCACAATTTTAAATTTACTGGCACATTTGTGTGATGTATCTTAAAGTATATCACACCAAAAAAAGACCAATATTACACGTGAAAGCTTAGCTTTTCTTGTAGATATACGGTACTGTGTACATTAATGTAAACCGTTAACTTTTCCTCTTGTGTGTTCGCGCTATGTAACCAGTAATCTTGCTAGTGGCTGACTATAACACGTGCCCTAAGCTCTTAATAGCTGCTGTCATCGGCTGGCGAGATCTCGTGGCTTGAGATATGACTCTCTTACAAAAGGACATCACAACCTCTGTTGCAACGCTCCGGAAACTAACAAGCTGTGTTTGGTGCAATTCGAATTTGTACTTTCGTAATACGAAAATATGCTGCTGCAAATCAAAGGTCTTTCCAAAACTTCTCTGCTCCGGCTTTTCTTTTTTTTCCGGGAAGTTCTACGCGATTATATAAAACGTTAACCATTCAAAGGATTGTTAAGTTTTACAGTTCCGAGGGAACTTTTTCTGTGCTAAGTGACAGTAGGTCGCCCGGGAAAAAGCATATTTTTTAAACGGGATATCCGGGAGAAATCCGGGAATTTTTTTTCCTTGTCCCTGTATACACCCTGTTACTGCAACCTACATCCTGTTGAATGTATTGATCTCTTGGTCTCCCTATACGATTTTTACCCTCCATGCTGCCCTCCAGTGCTAAATTTGTGATCACTTGATGCCTCAGAATATGTCCTACCAACCGGTCCCTTCTTCTTGTCAAGTTGTGCCACAAACTCCTCTTCTCCCCAATTCTATTCAATACCTCCTCATTAGTTATGTGATCTACCCATCTAATGTGATCCTTCCCACCCCTTCCAAAATGGTGTTCTATTGCCTCCATAACATCCCTAGTCCATCATGTGCCATTCCCAATCCCAATCCCAATCCCTTGCCACAGGGACCATAATCCTGTGCAAGACCTGCCCAATTCATTCACCCAGCTCTTCCTTTTCCAGTCCCATCACAGGCTTATCAGAGGCCGAGTCACCTGTGAAAGCAGCCATGTCGTACAGCAGCTGTCCATCAGGATGAACAGCCACTGTACACATGGCCACAAGCAAAGGAGACCACCCTATGGTGCATCATGCAGCTGAACATAATATGCTCTATTTCAGTAGCTACTTCACTACCCGAGCAATCTGGATACTTTCCTCCACCACCATCTTTTCTGACTTGCACAGATGGGAGCTACCCTTACACAGCATTCTCAGTCTATGGCAACTTTTTGTCCCCACACCTTCCACTCAATACTTTCCACCCTATTGTTGTCCCCTCACCCTCTGTGTGCCCCCCCCCCCCCAATCAACTCAACTGTGTGTCTTTTCCCTTCCATGCCTTTCTCCTTTATTGACCCCCCCCCCCTCCTCCTCTGCACCTCCCTGCTCTACAACCTCCCAGCACTGCACCTACTGGCAGTCTAGCCCCCTGAAGCCCCACCAGGCAGCACTTTTCTCTTCCCCAATCCGTACCCTGCTATTCCTTCCCTTCTTGCTGGCCCCCACCAAATTGCTGCTTCTGTTCTTTGTGACAGTTGCATTCTGGTCTGAGCTTTGGAGATGTTGGTCATGTGTACATCAAGTGCACTTGCTTGTGTGAATGAATGTGTGTGTTTACTTTTCTGAGAAAAACTCTGGTCGAAAGCTAATGCCTAAGTGTCTTTTGTTGTGCCTGTCTGTGACTCAATGTATCATCTTTATGGCAAGTATGAATTCATCTTTTCCTATCTTTGTTGACTTTCATCTTACACCGTTGTTTCAAGACACTATCTCTTTTTTTTTTTCCTTCACTAACCTATTAAGCGCTTGGTGTTCCTTACAAAATTACAAACAAATCTTAACATTTTTATTTTTCTCCCTAAACTTTAATTCCTTTTGAAAATTTCTCCTTTGCTCCTTTTACTGTTTGCTTTGTGTAGAAATTGAATAATATGGAAGCTATGCTACAACCCTGTCTTCTCTCTTCTCAATTACTGCATCCCTTTGTATATTTTGCTTTGTAATTGCCATCTAGTTTATGGTTGATTCCCAGCTTAGAACATTCAATGTGCACAAGTTGATAATTTTGGTACTGGCATATGTAGTGTACGGCTGTAGCAGGAAACCAGCACACATGCCTAAACCAAACCATACCATACCATACCCTAGCCGGAACGGCATCTGCTCCATGTGTGGTCAACAGATGGGATAATTGGCTCTGGGTGTACAACAGAAGCAACACACTTAAACCAACTCAAGCATAAGATAATTTTATTGCAACAGCTCAATGATAATTTAACAACATAGAATACATGAAATGCAAACAGTGTTCTCCAACTTTAAGGAAGTGCTGCGGAATTTGAGGAAGATAATGCACCAATAACATTTAGAAAGAACAAGCAAACCTGCATATTACACTCACAACTAAGAAGCAACAACTGGAGCAGTGAGGGTATACAGATAAATTTAAAACGTATCCCTGTTAAGTTTTAAACAATCTCATCCCTCAATGTTCTCTAGTAGTACTTAAAATGGCTACTGCAAGTATGCTGCAAATAGTCTTTATGTTCTTTTTCTTACCTTAATTTTGAGAAAATAATGTCTCTTGCACTATTTATCATAGCACTACCTCATTTCAGCAATTAACCTAACTATAGTATTGAAATATTGTTAAGCAGGGCAAAAATCAAATGAAAGCATCACAAACATACCTGCAATCTGAGGATATGCACCAAACTTACAAGTGCAGACTTCTAATCGTGCTTGGGCATAACGTTTTACTTCGTATGTGTTCTCATCCTTCTGGCAGCACTGTGTGCAGTGTTCTCTGGAAATATGGTACAAGCTGTTTAGACACATCAAGTAAATACAAAACTGGAAATTTGATTGTTGGTTAGTTGGCTGGCTATGGGTTAAGAGTGTGTGTGTGTGTGTGTGTTACCTGCTTCAGAAGTAGTAGGCCTTTTGTGTGAAAGCTAAAATGTAAAACATTCTTTCCATTCTGCCTGTCTGCGACTCAATGTCTCCTCAGTATGGTGAGTAGCCATCTGTCCTTTTCATAATATTGTTATTCCATCCTGGACTCTCCGTTGTTTGTTTAAATTTGCACTAATCATCCAAGTTAACACATTTGTTTTGCATACAAGGGGCACTTACCCCGACACCTGTTACCAGTTGTAATGCGTTCTGAGACCCACTTTCGCGTAACCTCCTGAGAATGTACTCCCCATATTTTCCTGGACACCCAGCCTTGATTTGATTATTACCCAGACCTAGAATTAAGATCGATCTATTTCAAGGTCCTAAGGTTCCTTTCTCGTATGACCTTTTGGCATCTGTTCCTTTCAGTTCCTCAAGAGTATCAGGGTACTACTATAATTTACACTCACAGCTCTAAAACCCTGTATAGGACAGGATATGGTTTTATGGCAGAGCAGATAACCATTAACAGAGCCGTATGTTTTATTAAGCAGCCCTCCCTCAACCATGTTTTATTTTGTAGTGACTCAATGAGCAGTGTCAGGCTATTGATTGAAGTTACTCTTGTCACCCTGAGATATCTGCTACCCATGATCTCCTGTCTGACTTTAGTCATTCCGCTTGCTCAGTTATCTTTCTCTGGGTCGCAAGTAATGTGGGTATCTGAGGAATGAACTGGCTGACCGTTTGCCTAGAACAACGAATGTGTGTCCAACATTTGCTTTGATGAGCCCAGATTTCCATTTCTAATGAGAACGTGGTTTTTATTCTCAGACATAACGTTTTTAAACTACTTTTGAGGTGGGGTTGGGGTGCTTGACGTTGGGATGTCTTCTGCCACAAGCTAGATCTGGGTGATCTTCGACCCTAAATCCTTTGCCAGTTGCTTCAGTCATCCCTCTTTCACTCAGTTTTATTTGCTTTTAGATGTGGCTAGCCCATTCCTGCCACATCTTGTGTTCTGTTTTAGGGTTAGCACTCTGATGAATAGTGGGTGTTGGTCCTCTCTTAACTGCTTTGACAGTAACGGGTCAGGGGTGGAATGTCTCCTGTCACATGCAGAGGCCCAGGGGCACTAGCATGGGCCCACCCACCTGCTGACCCGATTTCTCTCACTTTATTTTAGGGTCATTCCATGTAAATGAGGAATCATTATCAAAAAATTAATTTTTCTGTGGGAATATTTTCCCGTTACATATTTAGGTTGAGCTTTGAATTTTGTTGGCAAGATTGATTTTCCCCTCCAAAACCTATTGTTTACTTGTGGGAGCCATTGTTTTGAAGACTACATTGTTGAGTTTGTTCATGCAGAAGATTTGATCAATTTTGAGGTAAGAAAAAAATCATGAAATTCATAATAATTTTTTATTGTTTATATCTCTCTTTAAAGTGCTTAACTTCTTCATTTTGATATATTTTTAGAAGCAAACAATTTAAGCATGATAAATACAAAAACATTTATATAACCTAATCCAAAATTTGTATTAAGAGTTACCAAATGTCAATTTTTCTAAGATTTTCGCAAAATACATTAAAGTATAGAAACTTATACGCCATGCTGTCCTTTGCATAAGTGTACCTTATAATTTGGTGTCTCAAATAAATTTCCTCCTGGAAGCCTTCTCCTGGTATAGGATATTTATTTCACATAAAGTGAGCTACCTTTATTTATGTAATGTGAGTTACCATATTTTTTGTAGAAATTTTGAGCAGTCAGATTGGTTCTGAATTATATACAACACAACTAACTATATATTTCAAAATATTTAATATATATTGATCTCCATATGCCACATAAAATCCCATAGGGAATAGCTATTTCTACTTAACAACAATTTACAATATTTGCAAAATGCCTTTAAGTGCAGCTGAAACAATGAGAAGAAGAAGGCAGAAATTCAAAGATGAAGGCAGATATGAAGAGTATAAAATCAAACACAAGGAAACTATGAAAACATTCAGGAAAAATGTTTGAGTAAAAGAGAACAAGAAAGGATTGCTGCAGACAGGAAACTGAATGTTAAAGAAAGAGTTGCCAAGTACAGGAGGCGGCTAAAGAAAGCATCTTCAGCTACACCAAGTAGTTCTGCCTCTTCACCATATAAAAATACGTCTTCATTGGGAAAAGCCATATCAAAAGTGAAACGTGTACTTCCAGCATCACCCAGAAAACAAAAATGTGTTATTAGAAGGTTGTATCATACATTTGTTGAACCTTAAGAAGTAGAAAGAATCTCTAGACAAAAAATATGTGATGAAATAATAAGTGCAGTGAGCAAATTCTATGAAAGGGATGACATTAGCAGGCAGGCCCCTGGACGCAATGCATTGTGACTGTAAAAGATGAGAAAGGTAAGAGTAAGTTGCAAGTATGACATTTGATGTTTTCTTTGAGAAAGTCCGTGTGATGTGGAGAAAGTGGCAAAGTGATTGGTAAAAGTAAATTCGCAGAATTAAGACCCAAACATGTCATGCCTGCCAATAAACTTACACACAACCTGCATGTCTGCAGGTATTACGAGAATTTTGTCAGTGTTATTAACTCTCTTCATAGCATAGTACTTCAAATACCTAAGTACAGAATTTTTTCTATCTGCAGAGCCTAAAGCCGATTGTTTGCTGGGAAAGTGTATGAAATGTAAAGATTTATTGGCAGTTAAACTTCTTGATTTATATAGTGGTGTAGAAGACTATGGCGTGTAATTGTATGTGTGGCAGGAGAGTGATGGCAGAATTTTGAAAGTAGAGGAAGAAAATACATTACAGAATATTCTTGATCATATTTTTACCAAGAGACCTAAATTTTTATAGCACTGCTACTTTAAGAGAGAACAATCAAAGAACTATCAAAGTGATAAGGAATCACTGCCTTCTGTGATGCTAACTGCCATGATGCAAATACATTTTTCTGAAAATTGTAGATGTGTAAGTCAAGATGAAATTTAAAGTGCACATTGGCAGCAGAATCAAATTAGTATTTTTACTGCCATGATTTGACATTCAGGTACTTCTCACCCCTACGAGTTGGTATCTCATAATCTGGACCACAAAAAACAACCTGGCATTCCTTATGTTGATATTTGCACAGGCTATAAAAGTTCTAAGTAAGAGTCATGCCAAAAGAATTACATGGAAGTACTTTGCAACATCTCATGGGAAGGGGCCAACAGATGGAATTGGTAGGGCTGTCAAACGCCAAGTTTGGTCTTGTGTGAAAAGCAGGAAATGTGTTGTAAACAATGCAACAGATTTTCTAAAAGCATTGTTGAATTATTCTTCTAATGTGATGGCAGTTCTTAAGGGTGAATAAGACTTTAGCCAAAGAAGCAAAAAGCTACATCTCTTGGCCGTAATCAAGAACTGCAAACCTTTCTTGAACATTTCTAAAATTCATCACTTGAAACTCTATAACAATGAAGTTGTAGGACACACCACTTCATCAGCTGCAGAGGAAAAACTAAAAGAACAGAAAAATCACTAGATATACAAGTAGATGACTGGTTGGTGGTAAAATATGACAATTCATATTTTCCTGGCAATGTTACTAAAATTGAAAATGGTGAGTTTAAAGTTGATGTTATGATAAAAGATGGGAAGTTTTGGAAGTGGCCTGAAATTAAAGATGAGATATACTACACTAAAGACAAGCTTGTCAGAAAAGTGAACCCTGCAAGTGTTGTAAATTTGCGTGGTTATTTCAAGTTTGACTGTGATCTGTGACAATGTAACATGAGTTACCGTATGTTGTAACGTGACTTACCCGTTCATTATGTTTTAATATTTATTTCTGGAATGCTTTCTGCAATGTCTCCTGTCACTAAGATTTTGTCATCATGGGGATGAACATTATTGTAAGTATAAAAATTAGTTTTCGAGTTTAAAGTTTCTCTGTGAATTTATGGCAGTTACAAATCTGCTGAGAAACTTACTAAAACTTTCAGATTCAGAACGACATGCCTTCTTGAAATATGACTGTAGTGTTACACATGCTGTCATAGAACTTATTTCCAGAACCTATGGAGGAGTTATATCCAATGTTGACAAAGAATAATTGGTTGTCACTGTTCCTCTTTGCGAGTATCTCCATAATATCCTCAGTGCAACCACAATGGCATGTCATTTTCTTTGTAGAACAGATAATGAGAAAAACACTGATTCCAATCCCAATGAACATATAAAGTGAAGAACGCAGCGAAACAGGACAACAACAGACAGAGTAACTGAACACAACACAAAGGCCAGAACTGTGAAACACTATATGCTTAAGCTCATAAATAGCACTCAGGCACCTGAATGGTGACATCCATACTCATCATCGCCGATCAGGGATCAGCAAGGATGCGCATGTTAGCTCATTAACAGCACTGAAGGAAAACCTAGATCTGCACTTATACTCTTCAACAGCACTTTGATAGTAACACAGCATGCTGATTTAACTTGTCAACAGGAATTAAAAGGTTAAAGAAAACAATTTACCAAAGACCACATGAATGCCTTGGTCACAATATAAGCCATAGCCAATTACTTTTAAACATTCTAGCAGGAGCATTACAAGGAAAGACAGCATGAGGAAGACCTCGATCAGTATTTTTAAAACAAGCCACAAATAATGAGGAACTCAGCAAGTATGCAAAAGTGAATAACAATAAATCCAGGTGGAGAGCTGCCAACATACTGAAAGATTTGTGAGGAAGAAAAAGAAGAAGCAGTCTCGTGAGCATGAATTATTACTGCTTATAAAGCACTAGGAATCGAGTCTAACTTCTATCAAACAAGGGTATCATGTCAACATCCGCAAGAGCCACTGCACAAGAAATCAGTCACAGTTTGCAAGAGTGACTTCCACTGCTACATTCCTCAGTCTGTATTAACTGCATATTCAGAAAAATGGTAGAAACCATTCATTTTTAAGTCACGCACAAAAAAGGGGTGAAAGAAAACTGGCCTAGGATAGCCATAAGAGGCTTTTTGAACAAATTGTTAAAAGAGTCAGAGGATAAAGGTAAAAGGTAGGGTACATGTCAGCAGGGTGTGATTGGAGGCTCACCATAGCGTATCGTGGTGGCAGGTGCACCCATGCATTCAAACAGGCTCCAAACCCACTACACCAGGTCAACAGAGTTGACAAGTTTATTATCTATGAGGAGGAGCATTAAAACACATTTTATTTTGAAAAGTGATTAAAGCTCCAGATCTGATTAAAAACTGTTGTTTATGGGGCAACTAAGTTAATTTGTCAAACGCCAGTAGTAAGAAGTGATGTAAAGTTCCGAATCAAATTTGGTAGCAACAAATTGGAAGTCGTGCATATTAAGCTCAGCAAACTTCATATTGGAACTATTGTAGCTGTAGAATCAACAAACCAGAATGGGGAGACTACATATTCCATTGCCTCTGTGGGTCTGTCAATAACCATTAAGAAGAGTGTCACACTCAGGATTGCTTAGAGAGGTACTTCTGAATGAAGGTCAGAAGGGTGTCACAGAAGCCCCATCATGTAAGGTGGCGAGGAAATGGGGGTGCCATGTCATGTCACAGACATGATAACGAGTAAAAACCACTCTGATGACAAAAATCATGCAGAGTAGTGAGCACTAACAGATCAACGTTCCCAACATCCACACTGTGAGTTAGACAAGAGGCCCTGCCACTTGAGGATACAGCACAACTCTCAGCTTACCATGTGTCTGAAACACTTGCAAAGGACATAGGGAAGACAGACTGGTCTGTAGCTATGCATTTCCTGTGGAAACTTGCCTCCTTGTTTCAAAACTGCAATACTTGTACTTTCTTCCCCACCATTGGGGGAAAGCGAAGAGGAAGGAGAACTCACCGTCAAGCCATATTCAGTCAGAAACAGCAAGGATATGGTGCTTCCCCTTTTTTAGGTAGATAGAGTAACAGTTGAATAATTTTGTATTCAGTAAGGGCCTGCAGCTGTATTTCGGCATGCTGTAAGAGTACTGACAATATCGCACTTAGAAGGAGGGATGTTTTAGGATTCCAAACATTGTGTGCTGAAAGGTGGTGACCCTATCTGCTTGACTTTTGTGGAGACAGAGGATTGGGGAAAAGGGGTGGGTGTCAATTGTCAATCACTAACGCTCAGGTAGCACTTCACCAAATAGCCAACAATAGCAGCAGGGTCAGATTTCACTACAACACGCTTACAGATGCCTGGGATGTCAGTCGCTTTTTGTTGACTACAAATGCACAGTAATTTGGCCCACATCTTTGAGGGAGGGGGGGGGGGGGTGCAGGAGGAGGAGAGAGAAGTTTGATGGCAGATACAAAACTTTTCCAGCATTCCTTCTTCCTTCTTTTTTGTAAGGTAGCCGGCTCTGACTTGGATACATTTAGAGATGATAAGAGCATGTTCCAGCACATGGCACTTACACTGTTGAAGAACTCTTCTGTGACATGTAATAGCCATAGAGATTTCCTGCAAACTACCATGGGACTGTCCTCAAACACGTGAATATTAAAGAAAATGATACCTTAGTTCTGCTGAGTGTAACATTTTGGTGGTTGTGTCGCTTTTTTTTTTTTTTTTTTTTTTTTTTTGTGGTTTTAGGGCGCAAAACTTCTATGGTCATTAGCGCCCAGCCCGTGACTTAAGACAGTAAAAAACCGAAATTGAAAACCAGCAGCAATGGGAACAAAGTCAGAAAATTGGAGAAACTAAAAATAGAAGAATGCTTAAAAATCTGCTACAGAAAGGGGGTGGTTGTCCCCAAAAAAAGCTTCAAATGACTGACGTCATTTCACTGTCACTAATAAACTGGAGAACGCGGTCGGCTGAGCGCGTGTCATCTGCTAAAATCGACGATAAATCAGGCGATAGCTGTAGACGGGAGCGTAACGGATTAAAATAGGGGCATTCAATTAAAAGGTGTCTTACCGTCCACAGCTGAGAGCAGTGGGGACAGAGTGGGGGAGGATCGCCGCTTAAAAGATGTCGATGGCTAAAACGACAGTGCCCTATCCGGAGTCTAGCGTTCGGGAGGAAGAGGTCCAAGCGCAAGGAAGGGCTTTCACTTCCCGCAATTTATTACGGGGAAGTGCCGACCAAAGCGCATGCCATAAATGAGCAACTTGGCGACATAAACCGCTCCGTATATCGGTGAAGGGAAGCAACTGAATAACTGGCAGAGGAAGAGAGACTGCAGCCTTGGCCGCTATATTGGCCGCCTCATTCCCACAGATACCAGCGTGTCCCGGGAGCCAGAGGAACGCCACCGAGACGCCCCCCAGGTGGAGCAAGCGCAGACAGTCCTGAATCCGGTGGACCAGAGGGTGCACAGGGTAAAGAGCTTGGAGACTGAGGAGAGAGCTGGGAGAATCTGAGCAGATAACGTACTGTATCCGCTGATTGCGGCGGATGAAGTGGATAGCCTGGAGAACAGCGTAAAGCTCCGCAGTATAAACCGAACATTGGTCGGGAAGCCGAAAGCGATTTGGGGTGTCGCCAACAATATAGGCACTCCCTACACCTAACGATGTTTTCGAGCCGTCGGTGTAAATAAATGTGGTGTCCGTCATTTGTGCACATAGAGCAGCAAATGCCCGACGATAAACAAGTGTAGGGGTACCATCCTTGGGAAATTGACAAAGGTCACGGAGCAGGCAGATCCGGGGACGGAGCCAAGGCGGTGCTGTACCCCAAGTTGTCAAGAAGGTTTTAGGAAAGCGGAAGGAAAGAGAATGGAGCAGTTGACGGAAGCGGACTCCCGGGGGTAGTAGGGAGGAGGAGCGGCCTGCATACCCTACATCAAAGGAGGCGTCGAAAAAAAGGTCGTGGGCTGGATTAGCAGGCATGGAAGACAGATGGCTAGCATAACGACTCAGGAGGACTGCTCGCCGATTGGACAGCGGAGGTTCAGCAGTCTCAGCATAAAGGCTTTCCACAGGGCTAGTGTAAAAAGCTCCAGACACTAAACGTAATCCACGGTGGTGGATAGAATCAAGACGCCGAAGAATAGACGGCCGAGCAGAGGAGTAGACTATGCTTCCATAATCCAATTTCGAGCGCACTAAGGCGCGATAGAGGCGGAGAAGGACCACTCTGTCCGCTCCCCAGGAGGTACCATTCAGGACACGGAGGGTGATAAGCGATCGCAGACAGCGAGCCGAAAGATAGGTTGTGTCGCTGATTGACTCTTTAGTAGACGCGTGAGTAGACCCATGAGGAGGCATATTGACAGTTTGGGAAGTGCTAAAAGTGAGCCAATCAGCATCTTAACCATCCAACATACAACGGACAGGAAAAATAATGTGTGTGAACACCTATATTTACTTGAGAATGGTTTATTAATAAGGGGTTCGACCTCCATTTGCCCATAATACAGATGTGATTCTTCTTGGAATACTACCATATAATGACTGTATAGTCTCCAGTGGAATATTAATGCCACTCTTCCATCAGAACCTCTAACTGCTGTAGTGATGAGGGAGGCAGAAATCTGCTCCAGGTCTGTGCTCCAATACTGCCCACAAGGGAATGTGCTGACCAGGGAAGAGGCTGCAGTTCAGTTCAGTTCAGCTGCATGCTCCTCATACAACGATTTGAAATATGGCATCACTGTTGGGGAACAACATTTGAATCATGGGGTGCACCTGATCCCCTGAAATGTTAACATAATCATTGGCTGTAACACGACGTTTGAAACTAATGATGGGACCAACAGAGTACCATGATATGCTGCCCACACCATCACACTTCCACCTCCATGCTTAACTGTTGAAATCAAGCAATCAGAATTGTAGGCTTCTTTGGCATTCTGAAGGTGGCAGGGGTAAAATACAGGGAGCGAAAGACTATTTACAATTTGTACAGAAAGCAGATGGCAGTTATAAGAGTCGAGGGACATGAAAGGGAAGCAGTGGTTGGGAAGGCAGTGAGACAGGGTTGTAGCCTCTCCCCGATGTTATTCAATCTGTATATTGAGCACACAGTAAAGGAAACAAAAGAAAAGTTTGGAGTAGGTATTAAAGTCCATAGAGAAGAAATAAAAACTTTGAGGTTTGCCGATGACATTGTAATTCTGTCAGAGACAGCAAAGGACTTGGAAGAGCAGTTGAACGGAATGGACAGTGTCTTGAAAGCAGGGTATAAGATGAACATCAAAGTGTCAGGAAGTAGTTTCTGAAAGTATTTGTATGGAGTGTAGCCATGTATGGAAGTGAAACATGGACGATAGATATTTTAGACAAGAAGAGAATAGAAGCTTTCGAAATGTGGTGCTACAGAAGAATGCTGAAGATTAGATGGGTAGATCACATAACTAATGAGGAGGTATTGATTACAATTGGGTAGAAGAGGAGTGTGGAACAACGTGACTAGAAGAAGGAACTGGTTGGTAGGACATGTTCTGAGGCATCAAGGGATCACCAATTTAGTACTGGAGGGCAGTGTGGAGGGTAAAAATCGTAGGGGGAGACCAAGAGATGAATACACTAAGCAGATTCAGAAGGATGTAGGCTGCAGTAGGTACTGTATCAAACCAGTCTCAGGAATGAAGACCACAACAACAACAACAACAACAACAACATTTGGCCTTCTCCAGCCGTAAATCCACCCAGATGTTGGAAATAACGAAAATGTTGACTCGAACCATATGACATGTTTCCACTGATCAGGTGTCAAGGATTTATGCTCCTGACACCAGGTTTTACACTTCTTTGCGTTGGTTGTCATCCCTCATGGTTTCGGTATAGTAGCTTGTCCGTGAATATTTGCTTTATGGAGTTCTCGGTAGATACGGGGTCTCTAAGATGGCTTTTGAAATCTGCAGTCACTTTAGCCACTATAGTCTTGTGTTTTGGCACAACACGTGTTAGCGTACAGTGATCTCTGTCATTTAGATTTGATTTGCGCCCACTATTACGTTTACACGATAATGTCTTTATGTTTTATGTAGGCTGTCATGTCTGTTGCTTTTGAGACATTCAATAAGTTAGTTGTCTTGGTTACTGATGCTCCAGCTACAGCTAATCAGGCCCCACAATCTGCCCTCTTTGGAACTCTGTTAGGTTTTTCACTGCACGTCAACCTTGGCCTCTGAATGCAAATACGAACTGTGCACTATTCATAAACAACCTGCACTGATGCCGAGTTTGTGCTGAATGTGCACAGTCCAGTGCAACACATGCCTTACCTGCATTGTTCACCGTCAAACATAACCATGCCATTACTACCACTGTTCACATTATTTTGCCTATCCCTGTAGAGGTCAATGTGAAGTATACACTGAATAAAATTATAACAACTAGGCTACAGACGATAAGATCGATGGGGGAATAGCACTGTAATACAATGGGCGGGGAGTCATTTTTTAGTATGCAAAGGTCAAGATTTAGAAAACGCTTGCTCTAACAAGTTAACACAGCATGTTAAAGTTGCTCCATTAATGGTAATGGGCATTAAAAATATTGAGTAAAAGAAAGGACAGGGACAATCAATTTGATGATTCCACAGCTCCACCAGTTGAGGGGGACGAACAGACGCTGCAAAGGATGAAGTCTGTATTCATTTGTATGCACTTGCCACCACTTCTTCATGGTATAAAGTGCTACTTAGTCTTGAGAGATGGCCTCTAGCATGAGTGAATGCACTCTACCAAAGGATCTTACAGTCAACTTTATTCTTACAGCAGGTTCAATACACAGAGGTGACAAATGTCATGGGATAGTGACATGCACATGTACAAATGGTGACAGTATCATATACACAAGGTATAAAAGGGCAGTGCATTGACAGAGGTGTCATTTGTACTCATTTGTACTCATTTTCCGACATGATTATGGCTGCATGACTGGAATTAACACACTGAATGTGGAATGGTAGTTGGAACTAGATGCACATAGACAACACAGTGGCCAACAGCCTTTACTTAACAACTGAGAGCAGTGGTGTTTGCATAGAGCTGTCAGTGCTAACAGACAAGCAACACTGTGAAATAAACACAGAAATCAATGTGGGATGTACGACGAATGTATTAGGATAGTGGGACGAAATTTGGCGTTAATGGGCTGTGGCAGCAGACGACTGATGCGAGTGTCTTTTGTAGCAGTGAGACATCGCCTGCAGCGCCTCTCCTGGGCTTGTGACCATATCGTTTGGATCTTAGATGACAGGAAAACCATGGCCTGGTCAGATGAGTCCTGATTTCAGTTTGTAAGTCAAGAGCTGATGGTAAGATTTGAGTATGGCGCAGAACAAAGCGGTGGACCCAAGTATTCAACAAGAGAACAGGAGAAATGACTTGCCAGGGCACGAGCGGATGTACTCAAGAGCACAATATATGGCCGCCAGCTCTGCAGTGAAAACACTACATCGAACTGGTAAGGAGTGCTGCTCAATATGAACATATGCGAAGCCTACGTGACTATCAGCCATTGAGCCGTCGGTGTAAAACACTTCAGAGCCCTAGAACATATCAAGAATCGAGAGGAAATGACAGCGGAGAGTGGAGGGGTTAACGGAGTCCTTAGGGCCATGAAAAAGGTCCAGACAAAGCTGCGGCCGAATCAGCGTACACCATGGAGGCGTACGTTAACGGACCGCAAGTAGAGAAGGTAAAGGGAAGGACTCCAGTTCGGAGATAAGTGACCGCACGCGAACCGCCATCATTAGCCCCGATCAGGGCCGCCGATGCGAGGGACGGAAAGCCGCGGGTGGGAAAAGGAGACAGTAATTCAGATGCGCAGGGGAACTATGAATGTGTGCTGCATAACTGGCGAGCAATTGCGCACATCTGATCTACAGTGAAGGGACACCAGCCTCCACCAGAACGCTGGTCACCGGACTCCTCGTAAAGGGTCCTGTCGCTAATCAAACCCCACAGTGGTGCACAGGGTCGAGTAAATGCAATGCTGAAGGCACTGCCGAACCATAAACCACACTCCCATAGTCAATTCGGGATTGGACAAGGGCTGTGTAAAGCTGCAGCAGCATAGAGCGACCTGCACCCCAATTGGTGTTGCTCAGGCAACAGATGGCACTGAGATGCTGCCAGCACTTCTGCTTAAGCTGACGAAGATGAGGGAGTCAAGCCAATCGAGCGTCGAAAACCTGTTCTAGGAATTGATATGTCTCCACTACAGTGAGTGGGTCAACATTTAGGTAAAGTGCTGGTTCTGGATGAACATTACACCGACAGAAGTGCATGACCCAAGACTTTGCGGCTCAAAACTGGAAGCCTTGTGGGTGGCTCCCTGGAGGTGCCGCTCAGCAACAACAGTATTGGAGCAGCAGTACGAAATGCAGAAGACATCACCATACAGAGAATGTGAGACGGAGGGCCTGACAGCTGCTGCTAGACCGTTAATGGCCACTAAAAATAGAGAGATACTCAATACAGAGCCCTGCGGGACTCCATTCTGCTGGATATGGATGGAACTATGGGAGTCACCAACTTCAACATATAAAGTACGGAGCAACAGGAAGTTTCGGATAAAAAACGGAAGCAGTCCCCGGAAACCCCACTCATACAATGTGGCAAGGATATGAAGTCACCAAGTCATGTCGTATGCTTCAAGTCAAAAAAGATGGCAATCAGGTGTTGCTGTGTGGAAAAGGCTGTTCTGATGGCAGACTCAATGGACACAAGATTATCAGTGGTAGAGCGACCCTGGCAGAAGCCGCCCTGACATGGAGCCAGCAAGCCATGTGACTCCAGGACCCAACCCAACAACCGACATACCATACGTTCCAGCAGCTTACAAAGAACATTGGTGAGGCTGATGGGCCGATAGCTATCCACATCAAGCGGGTTTTTACCAGGTTTGACAACCGGAATGATGGTGCTCTCTTTCCTGCCATTGCGACTGAAAGACGCCATCGTACCAGATCCAGTTGAAGATGACGAGAAGATGTCGCTTGTAATCAGATGAGAGATGTTTAATAATCTGGCTGTGGATGCAATCAGGCCCAGGAGCTGTATCGGGGCAATGTGCAAAGACACTGAGGAGCTCCCACTCTGTAAATGGGGCTTTATAGGATTCACTCCAGCGTGTAGTAAATGAGAGGATGGAGAGGACGTCCCCTTCCAGCCGACGTTTGATTGTGCGAAAGGCTGGGGGTAATTCTCTGACGCAGAGGCTTGAGCAAAGTGCTCGACAATCGCATTTGTGTCGGTACATAACTCGCCATTTATGGTAACAATGGGAACAGCTGTTGGAGCCTGGTACCCGAAAAGACATTTGATCTTTGCCCAGACTTGGGAAGGTGACATGTGGCACCCAATGGTAGAGACTTATCTCTCCCAATACTCCTCCTTCCGTTGTTTGATGAGGTAGGGAACACCGGCACGGAGCCGTTTAAAGGCTATGAGGTGCTCCAGGGAAGGGTGCTGCTTATGCCACTGTAGAGCTTGCCGACGCTCCTTAATTGCTTCAGTGACTTCCAGCAACTACCAAGGAACTGCTTTACGCCTTGGGCACCCTGAAGAGCAAGGGATTACATTTTCTGCTGCTAGTCACCTGCTCAATCATCACATTGATGTTATTTCAGCGGTGACAGCAGAGGTGAAAGTTCCCCACCCTCCTAGCTCAAAGCCCACCTGGGCAGGCGTCCGTGTGCCTGATGCTGGGGCAGTGACAGGAAGATGGGGAAGTGGTCACTACCACACAGGTCGTCATGTGCTCTGCAGTGGACAGATGGGAGAAGTCCTGGGCTGCAAATTGATAAATCAATCGACAAGTAACTACCATGAGCAACACATGTGTGGCAGCGTCAGTATTTAAGAGGCAGAGGTCGAATTGCGACAGTAAAGTTTCGACACCTCTCCCTCTGCCAGTAAGCATGGTATCACCCCACAAGGGGTTATGGGCATTAAAATCTCCCAGAAGTAGGAAAGGTTTAGGGAGTTGATCAATCAGTGCAGCTAATACATTCAGGGATACTGCACCATCTGGAGGAAGATAAACATTGGAGACAGTTATTTCCAGCATCGTCCTTATTCTGACAGCCATAGTTCAAGAGGGGTTTGAAGGGGCACATGTTCACTACAGACCGAGTTTAGGACAAACGCAAACTCCACCTGACACTATTATAGTCGCTACGGTTCCTGTAACATCCCGTATAGCTGCGGAGGGTAGAGGTCTGCATTGCTGGGAACCAGGTTTCCTGGAGGGCAATGCAGATAGCAGGTGTAAAGCTTAACAGTTGCCGTAGCTCAGCCAGGCGGTGGAAAAAACCGCCGCAATTCCACAACCAAGTCTCTGCCTGAAATGACTGCGGAAAATCACAAGAAACCTAAACCAGTATGTCGGAACACAGAAAAAACTCCATCCTCCTGAATGTAAGGATAGTGTCTTAACTGCACTGCCTTATTCGGCTGGTCCCTATTCTAAGAAGTGTGGGTACAAAATAATGGGATTACTACTGCAAAACGTTTTATTTTAAAAACAAACATCTTCAGTTACTGTTACCCTCAACATACTCCCCTCCTCTATGCCTACAATGCTCCATGCAAATTTTCCATTGATGGAAACAGTGATGGAAGTCATCTTCTGTGGGTGCATTGATAACATGGGCAGTTTTTTCCTTTCACTGCTTCAATGGACTTATTTTGTTCCTTTTAATGCAGAGTTGACCTTGGGTAATAGATAAAAGTCACATGGTGCTAGACCACATGAATAAAGTGGTTGTCTAACACTGGGATGCAGTACATCAGTAGAAACCTCTTAACAGATTTGTGGTGCAACCGGTGCACTGTCTTAATGCAGAACCATAAGTTGTTCTTCCGCAATTAGGGTCTTTTTTTCTTATTTTTTCAGATCATTTTCAGTGATATTCAAAGTGTTTACACAAACATGTTCATGTGTTTCTGTTTGTTCAATCGTGAGAATTTTCGGTACAAGTTTCGTGCATGCTTTTATCATGTTAAATTGGTTATATAATTTGACTTATGCATTCTTTGTCAATTCCTACACTTTCAGCAAGCGATCAAATACTCAAAAGACAGTCAAACCGAATTAAATTACCTACTTTTTCAACAATTTCGTCCATTTATGATGGTAAAGTGGGTCTTAGGCACAAGTCACCTTCAACATCTTCTCAGCCATCTTGGAAGCACTTTAACAACTCACAAACTTGCGTATGTGATAAAGTCTTCACCATACACTCCTTTTAGTAAAAGATAGCCTTCAGTAGCAGGATTTCCAAGTTTTACTTGACACTTCATAATAATTCATTGCTCCATTATTAGGCTTATCTTTTTCCAGCACTACAAAACAACAGCTCTTACACACGAAGGCCACAGCCACAATGATTGTAGCCACAACTTGCAAAATGTTCTTTTGTTCATACAAAATTTGCATAAGGTAAGTTGTAATATGAAAAATTGTTTTGCACTATTTCTTCCCATTGCTCTAGGCTGTTATTGCACACGCTATGGACACTCGCTGGTGACTCCAAGACCACAAATTTTATGTAGTCTCGTTGTCTCTGTAGAGGTGGACCATAGAAGCAAGAGGAGGATGTTGTTTGGTGGCCCATATCAACTTTCTACAACACAGGCTGTATGCATACATTAACTGTGTTCTTTATTCATAAGAACGCAAAGTTTACTTAACTCAGGATATTTGTTGTGGTACAAGCTCTTCTGTATAGTCCACATTAGCTTCACTGCTGGTGAAGTACAAAGTCCGTTATGTATACATTTTTTGGTTGCTACGTGCTGCCTGTCTCTTGTGTTAGCGGCAGAACTAACTGCTATTGTGATTCCCACTGGGCTGCGACTAATGACACTGGGACTTCCTTGGTGTGACAGTCTCAGACTCTCCCTCCGGTCCACGGAGACCGTCTTAAGTACTGATAGCCAAGAGGGCACTGGCAGCGAGTTTCATGCTAGTCTGTTGTTGGCCTCTTTCAATCTCCTCGCAACCTCTTTGCCACATGGTGTGCTGAAGCCAGCTTATTCCAGCACAACGAACATGCTGCTATGCCCTATGCACTCCTTCAGTCTGTCCAGAAAACTGACTCCTAGGCCAAAAAAATGCTGTCATGCATGCCTCCTATAATGTGACAAGGGTTTGTAGCTATACCCTTTCATTACTCACCACTACTCTGAACCCTCTACGTAGGATCTAATTTTGTAGTACGCATTAGTTATGAAGAATGTTTATATTGTGTGGAATCCGATTTCCTGAACTATAAAAGTCAATGAGTACTGCGAGAGCAAGTATCAGCTCAGTTCAGCAAGATGCTAAAGATAGCCACCAAAACGGTATTTGGTTATGACTGTGTCCAATGGCAGTGTGAAAAGAATAGATCACGTAATCACAGTTCTGTTTGGGCTATTGCCACCAGTTGGTTGTCACCTAATTGCCTGATATCGATAATGGTAGAGGGGGGACCCAAGGTAGTTGGGGATACTGAGTCCACCTTTGCCCTTTTTTTTTCCTTTCCTCCTCTTTTGAGATTTAGATTCAGTAGGAGTGTCCAGGCAAGAGTCTGGTACAGATGAGTAGTTGGTTGTTCTGTAGCCAAATGTCTGCAGGTTGTGGTGTACGAAAGTCTTTATTATGAGTCCCTAATACACATGAAGCAAGAGGAGGGTAAAGGAGGAGGACGGGGAGGGAAGCAGGAGTCCCTTCCCTTACACGGATGGATGAACTAAGGTGGCCACAAGGGCCCTGGAAAAAACAGGAGAGGGAATATTCCTCCTCATTGCAGATGATCCGTCACATTAGAGTTGTGAGCTTATACCATCTGGATATGTAAAGGCAATTTTACTTTTTCCCTTCTTCCAGATATGTTAAATTATCAAAGACCTTGAACTCTTGTATCTTACATTCCCTGCTATAAATGTAACCGGTTGGTGAACAGGGACTGAGGGTGGAGGTGGGGGGAAGGATGGGGGTTAAGAAGTGAGCCACAATTGGTGCAATAAGGCATAGCACACAAGGGACATCATCATGTACTAGATGTACACAATCTCCATAGATAGGTTAATTTGACAGACTAGATGACATGTGGATGCACTTCAGATATTCTGAAACATCTCACATCACACTGATTATTTATAATCTTAACTTTACTCAGTAATAAGTCACCTTCAATACTCAAGATACACGGTCTTTTTTTTTTTTTTTTTTTTTTTTTTGTGGTTTTAGGGCGCACAACTTCAATGGTCATTAGCGCCCTGACTACTCTAAAAATGCACCGCGAGCCACAAGTTGACAACAACAACTAAAAGGAAAAACACAATAAAAGACAGACCGACAGGCATAGGATTAAAAAATTTCATCAAATGTCCTTAGCAAGGTGTGTCAAATTGATAAAACAAAGAACACGAGCAGCTGCTCGTGGGTCATCCGCTAAAACGGCATCGAAAGTAATAGGCAGGTTAAGATCGAGGCGCAGTTGGTTAAGATCGGGACAGGACATTAAAATGTGTCTAATCGTCAGCAAGTGCCCACATGGGCAGAACGGCGCCGGCGCAGCCGTCAGCAGATGGCGATGGCTGAACCGGCAGTGTCCAATCCTTAACCTTGCTAAAACGACCTCCTCCCGCCGAGAAGGGCGTGAGGAGGACGTCCAAGCCACGGGAAGAGGTTTTAAGGCCCGAAGCTTGTTGTCGGTAAGTGCAGCCCAATCGGCATGCCACAGCGACACAACGCGCCGACAAATGACCCTGCTAAGATCGGACGAAGGGACACAACAAGAAGCTGTCCGAGGCTGGAGGACCGCAGCCTTGGCCGCGGCATCTGCAGCTTCGTTCCCAGGGATACCGACATGGCCGGGAACCCACATAAAGCTAACCGGCGGACCGACGTCCACCAGCCGCTGAAGGGAGCGTTGGATCCGGTGTACGAAAGGGTGAACCGGGTACGGATCACTGAGGCTCTGGATGGCGCTCAGGGAATCTGAGCAGATGACATAAGCAGAATGTCGGTGGCGGCAGATGTAAAGAACAGCCTGGTAGAGGGCAAAGAGCTCAGCTGTGAAGACCGAACAATGGTCATGGAGCCGGTATTGGAAACTTTGTGCCCCGACTATAAAGGAACACCCAACCCCGTCATTGGTCTTAGAGCCATCTGTATAAATGAAAGTCATGGTGATGAACTTCGAACGAAGTTCCAAAAAACGGGAGTGGTAGACCGAACTGGGGGTGACCTCTTTTGGGAGCGAGCTGAGGTCAAGGTGAACGCGGACCTGAGCCTGGAGCCAAGGTGGCGTGTGGCTCTCGCCCACTCGAAAGGTTGCAGGGAGTGAAAAATGAAGGTGTTGAAGGAGGCGACGAAAGCGAACTCCAGGGGGTAGCAGGGCAGAGACATATAACCCGTATTGACGGTCGAGAGAGTCGTCAAAAAAGGAACGATAAGACGGATGGTCGGGCATTGACAGTAGCCGACAGGCATACCGACAAAGCAGTATATCGCGCCGGTAAGTGAGCGGCAATTCGCCAGCGTCAGCATGAAGACTCTCTACGGGACTGGTATAAAATGCTCCGATCGCAAGTCGTAAACCCCGATGTTGTATGGAGTTGAGGCGGCGTAAGATGGATGGCCGTGCAGAGGAGTATACAAAGCTCCCATAATCCAGCTTGGAGCGGACGATCGACCGATATAGACGAAGTAGGACGGTTCGATCCGCTCCCCACGACATACCACTGAGAACACGGAGGACATTTAAAGAACGGGTACAACGGGCGGCCAAATATGACACATGTGGAGACCAGCTAAGTTTCCTGTCAAAGGTAAGGCCTAAAAATTTGGTTGTCTCCACAATTGGGAGAGCAACGGGACCGAGTCGTAAGGACGGTGGGAGAAACTCTTTGTAGCGCCAGAAGTTAATACAGACCGTCTTCTCGGCAGAAAAACGGAAGCCATTGGCGACACTCCAGGAGTAAAGACGGTCAAGAGAACGCTGAAGACAGCGCTCCAGGACACGTGTACGCTGCGCGCTGCAATAGATGGTAAAATCGTCCACAAAAAGGGAGCCTGATACATCAGCTGGGAGGCAATCCATTATTGGATTGATCGCGATGGCGAACAGAGCGACGCTCAAAACTGAGCCCTGTGGCACCCCATTCTCCTGGCGAAAGGTGTCGGACAGGACAGAACCCACACGTACCCTGAACTGTCGATCCATTAAAAAGGAACGAATAAAAAGAGGGAGGCGACCGCGAAGGCCCCATGTATGCATGGTGCGGAGAATGCCCGCCCTCCAACAGGTGTCGTAAGCCTTCTCCAAATCAAAGAACACAGCCGCGGTCGGGCGCTTCCGCAAGAAGTTATTCATAATGAAGGTCGACAAGGTAACCAGATGGTCAACAGCAGAGCGGCGCCTACGAAATCCACATTGTACATTTGTAAGTAGGCGTCGAGACTCAAGCAGCCAAACCAATCGAGAGTTAACCATTCGCTCCATCACTTTACAGACACAGCTGGTAAGTGAGATAGGTCGATAACTGGAAGGCAAGTGCTTGTCCTTCCCCGGCTTAGGAATCGGGACAACAATAGACTCGCGCCAGCATGCGGGAACATGTCCCTCAATCCAGATGCGATTGTATGTACGAAGAAGAAAACCTTTACCCGCAGGAGAAAGGTTCTTCAGCATCTGAATATGAATAGAATCAGGCCCTGGAGCGGAGGACCGTGACCGGCCAAGTGCGGTTTCGAGTTCCCGCATGGTGAATGGGGCATTATAACTTTCACAATTCGAGGAGCAAAAGTCAGGTGGCCTAGCCTCCTCTGCCTGTTTGCGGGGGAGGAAGGCAGGGTGGTAATGAGCGGAGCTCGAAACCTCGGCGAAAAAGCGGCCGAAGGCATTGGAGACAGCCTCAGGGGCCACAAGGACTTCATTCGCGACCTTCAAGCCAGAAACTGGGGAGTGGACCTTAGTGCCAGATAGCCGGCGCAGGCTACCCCAGACAACAGAAGAAGGAGTAAAACTGTTGAAGGTGCTTGTGAAAGCAGCCCAGCTGGCTTTCTTGCTTTCGTTAATAATACGACGACACTGAGCACGTAATCGTTTATAATTAATACAATTCGCCACTGTAGGGTGGCGTTTAAAGGTGCGTAAAGCACGTCGACGAGCACGTAAAGCGTCTCTACATGCTGCAGTCCACCAGGGGACCGGTACACGACGTGGAGAAGAAGTAGGGTGAGGGATGGAATATTCAGCAGCAGCGAGAATGACTTCCGTGAGGTGTGCGACCTGACGATCGCAGCTTGTGAAGGTTTGATCCTGAAAGGTCGCCCTGGAAGAAAAGAGCCCCCAGTCTGCCTTGGAGATGGTCCAACTAGAGGAGCACGGAGAGGGAGTATGCTGCAGGAGATGGATAACACACGGGAAGTGGTCGCTCGAATATGTATCAGCAAGTGCATACCACTCAAACCGGCGTGCAAGTTGGGGAGTACATATAGAGAGGTCTAAATGGGAATAGGTATGAGATGTGTCCGAAAGAAAAGTAGGGGCGCCAGTATTAAGGCAGACAAGATTGAGCTGGTTGAAAAGGTCTGCTAACAAGGAGCCCCTCGGGCAGGAGGCTGGAGAACCCCAAAGGGGATGGTGGGCATTGAAGTCTCCAGTTAACAAAAACGGTGCAGGTAGCTGAGCAATAAGTTGCATCATGTCTGCCCTGGTAACGGCAGATGACGATGGAGTGTAAACGGTACAAAAGGAAAACGTAAAAGTGGGGAGAGTAATGCGGATGGCAACTGCCTGCAGGCCGGTGTGCAACGTGATGGGATCGTAGTAAATATCATCCCGGACCAGCAACATAACCCCTCCATGAGCTGGGATACCTACCATAGGGGGTAGGTCAAAACGCACAGAGGTGTAGTGTGCCAAGGCAATTTGATCGCATGGGCGTAGCTTCGTTTCCTGGAGGGCTACGACGAGCGGACGATGCAAGCGGAGCAGCAACTTCAAGTCCTCTCGGTTGGAGCGAATGCTGCGAATATTCCAGTGAATAAGTGCCATCGTAAGAAAAGGAAGATGAGAGAAGGGGTCACCTCGAAGGCCGCTTAGGGCCTGGCTTCGAGCGAGCACTGCCGCCGCTATCAGTAGGCGGACAGTCATCGTCCATGGGGTCTATAGGGTCATCGGCCATCTCGGGAGGATGGCCGGGAGGGGGAGCTTCCTCCGCCGGTGAACGGCCAGATGTACGGCTACTGGCGGTGCGGCCAGGCGAAACGGATGACGGCCTGGGGCGGCAACCGCTGGGTGGCGCAGGAGAAGAGATGCGCCGTGGCGGGGAAGGAGAACTGTGCTTCCTATGCGCCTTTTTGGAAGGACGTTTGGTGGAAGTATCGGTCGAAGGCTGGGAGGTCGAGGGACGGAGGAAGTCTGCACGGGATGGTTCCTTCTTGAAGGACCGTGCATCTGACTTCGGTGTCTTCGACTTAGCAGAAGCTGAGGAAGTGGCTGGTGTCTGTGGTGTGATGGGAGGAAGAGGAGACGTCGACCGCGCGATCTTAGCACTGGCCGAACGGACGACCGTGGTGCTGAAGGTCAGATCGCATGTCTGGGTTGCGACCTCCCGGGTAGTCCGAGGAGAGGCGAGGACAGTACTATATTTCCCCGCTGGGAGCAGCGTGGGCTTCCTACTAGCCAATAGCTTGCGAGCAGCCGAGGTTGACACTTTCTCTTTGACACGAATTTCTTGGATGCAACGTTCGTCCTTATAGACAGGACAGTCGCGGGAGGATGCGGCATGGTCACCCTGACAGTTCACACAATGAGGAGACGGAGGTGGACAGTCACCCTCATGGGCATCCCTGCCACAAGTGACACATTTAGCCGCATTGGAACAAGACTGTCGAGTGTGATTGAAACGCTGACACTGGTAGCAGCGCGTAGGTGTCGGGACATAGGGGCGAACAGAAATAACCTCGTAGCCCGCCTTGATGCGCGATGGCAGCTTAACACTATCGAAGGTCAAGAAGAGTGTCCGGGTCGGTACAAGGTCGTTGTTGACCTTTTTCATGACCCGATGGACAGCCGTCACGCCCTGCTCAGCGAGGAAAGATTGAAGCTCCTCGTCAGTCAATCCGTCGAGGGAGCTAGTATACACTACACCACGAGACGAATTCAAAGTTCGGTGGGCCTCCACCCGGACAGGGAACGTGTACAGGAGGGTGGCCCGAAGCAGTTTTTGTGCCTGAAAGGCATTCTCAGTTTCTAGTAATAAGGTGCCGTTACGCAACCTGGTACAAGATTTGACAGATCCGGCTATGGCATCAACGCCCTTCTGAATAACAAAAGGGTTGACAGAGGAAAAATCCTTTCCGTCCTCAGTGCGAGAAACTACGAGGAACTGTGGGGCAGGCGGTAGTACTTTTGTCACTGTTGGCTGGTCACGTTTCCGTTTTTGGGTCGAAGTCGAAAGCGATGGAGTAGAATCCATTGCGGAGGAAGCCCCCATGATTGCCAGCGTCTCCGATGGCGCGCTCCTTCCTTGTGGGGACCCTCTCAGAGGGCACTCCCGCCTTAGGTGAATGTTTACACCTCAGGTCACACCTCCCGAGAAACAGACGGAGGGACCAATCGGCATGGTCAGAAGGTATCAGCTCAGGCAATCACCCCTCCCCGGGCCTGGCCTTTACCAGGGGGTACGCGCGTGCCTTACATGTCTACCCAGGGCGGGGACTTACGCGTTACCCCGTCACCGGCTACGCGTGCGAACGCGTGGGTCGGCCTTCAGACACGCACAGGGAGGAAGGAAGAAGAGGAAAAAGAAGAGAGAGAGGGAGAAAGAGGACAGACTGTCTCAAACGCCGAGGCGGAGACCAGAGAAGGCAAGGAGAAGAAGGCAATGAGAAGGCAAGGAGAAAAAGGCAATGAGAAGGCAAGGAGAAAAAGGCAATGAGAAGGCAAGGAGAAAAAGGCAATGAGAAGGCAAGGAGAAAAAGGCAATGAGAAGGCAAGGAGAAAAAGGCAATGAGAAGGCAAGGAGAAAAAGGCAATGAGAAGGCAAGGAGAAAAAGGCTATGAGAAGGCAAGGAGAAGTCAAGGGAAAGAGTAAGGAAGACAGTGAGGTGGAGAAGAGCAAAGAAAGGGACCAACAAAAGGAAGGAAGAAACGAGAAGTTTAAAACCAAAAGGACCACGATTATAGGTCGTGAAGATCGTCCGTCTCCGGACGCAGGCGCTAACTACCCCCGTGAGGGGGATGGACTCCTTTTAGTCGCCTCTTACGACAGGCAGGAATACCTCGGGCCTATTCTAATCCCCGGACCCGCAGGGGGGAGATACACGGTCTGGTGTCTACTCCATTATCTTCAAGTCCTTGTTGGACACAACAAAACATACACCAGGTCTTTCAAAATTTACATCCATTCAAGTTAAAGGTTTCATGGAAGGTTACACATTTAACCATATTTTTGTGTGAGTGTGTTTTGTGGGAGGTAGGGTGAAGAGTATGTGTGACTGGGATCTGGGATGTTGCCAAGTTTGCTGCAGCTGAACAGTGGCCATGACTGGGGGGAGGGGGGGGGGGACTATTCTAATCAGTATGTTTCACATTTTGTTTACTGAAGTGTCACTGCCACTCTTGTTTTCTATTTCATCAATAAAAAAATTATTGCTTATTATCTGAGAATGATCCATTATCAGTCCTGATGTAGACCAGGAATTAAGATATGTATCTCTCTGTCTTGTCCCCCCCCTGCCTCCCCCCCCCCTCCCCCATCTGACACAGTTTTCCATTTCATTTCAATTTGTATTTAAAAAAGGTAAAACAATGGAGTTAAACCCTTCTGCAATAAACTAAGCCAGCTCCTATGATGAGACTGCTGTGCAATTCTCTCTGTGAAATTACTCTGGAATGGTGTCACCAACTGACCACAGAAGGCACTCTGCATAGGCACTGACCTGTGTAAGTAACAGTGACCTGGCGCTGCAGTCATCGTCCAGATTACCAGTGTCCCAAATATTACACACACACACACACACATTCCTGGACATTCATAGGGAGGGTAACACTGTGGACACCAAAACTATGTCCCTGTGCAATAAGGAAGCTATCACGTAAGTGTACATGATGACCTCCCACTTCAATTGACTACCACACTAAGTATTGTACGACATTCACCATGCACCGCAAACCACTGAAAATTTTTGAAGATAAAAGTGGAGGTCAAACCAGACAATGGTGGCCATCTGTAAATATACTGAAACAGATGTAGGATTTAATGAAAAAAGAACTATTGAGCAACTGCAACAAGAAACCAGAGATATGGTTGAGTTGACAGGGCATTCGCTAGAGGTTAACTCAAAGGAAAATACAGAATGTAACTCTTCCAGAGAAAAGATGAATGCCACAATGGCTCGTGGACTCAAGCTTTCCACACATGTTCTCACAAGAGTTGAGCGCCATGGGGACTGGGGATGAGAGGAATCATCCACTTATTTAACAGTAATAAATAGGAATAAAATAATTAGATTATGATTGTGAGTTGCTACATAGGTATGCACGGGGAACGGGGAAAAAGGTACAAAACTATCATTAAAACTAAGGATAACAATGATAAGATTTTCTGACATATTGCTACCCTCTGTGAAACTGTACATGCCACACTGAATGGAATGAACAGTCTACTGTGCACATGATTATAAGAAATGAGAGTCACGTAAAACTTGATCCTAAAACTGGGAAACACATACTACAAAAAAATTAAGCAATTCTGCCATCTCTGAAGGAAAAATACCACATTATATATACAATTCACACACATACATCTTGCAGGTATCTGTTTAAATGTGGAATATTAACTAGTCTCACAATACATTTATTCTATTATAAGATTTCTTGTCGACAATCCACTGCAAGTTTTGGGGGTACAAAAAGAGAGATATTCACATATACTACACTGGGAAGAATATTAATCTTTACTTCCATCTAGTGAACTTACTTACCTAGTTTGGCAGAGAAAAAGAGTTAAATATATCACTATAAAACTCTGCAAGCCGCCCATGAAAATAAAACATCGGACAGACAGCAGAAGTATTTTCACATGTAGACTAAAGTAGTTTTTCCTTAAAATCTCCATCTTTATAACAGACAAATTACTGAATAGAGGTAAATAGTCAATTATAAATATGTTGTGCAATCTTTCGATCAATTCATTCATGCTACACAACAACATGTACTGCACGATCTTTTTTTGGGAGAATTCTAAGAATGAGAGGTTCACCTGTAAAGGAGACCACATATAAGATGATTGTGTGACCTATTCTTGAGTACTGCCTGAGTGTTTGGGATCCGCACCAGGTCAAATTAAAGGAAAACGTCTAAGTAATTCGGAGGTGGGCCGCTAAATTTGTTACTGGTAAGTTCGAACAACTTGTTACAGAGATGCTTCAGGAAGTCAGATGGGAATCCCTGGAGGGAAGGTGATATTCTTTTTGAGAAACATTACTGACAAAGTTTAGAGAACTGGCATCTGAAGCTGACTGTCAAATGATTCTACTGCCATCAACATACATTGCACCTAAGGGCCATGAAGATAAGAGATGAGAAATTAGGATTCATAAGGAGGCATACAGCCAGTCATTTTTCCATTGTTCTATTTGCGAGTGGAACAGGAAAGGAAATGACAAGTAGTGGCACGGTGTATCCGCTGCCATGCACTGTAGCATGGCTTGCAGAATGTCTATGTAGAAATAGAATTAAGTAATCTGATCTGTACAAGTGGGTACTCGCCCCTGCTACACTGTCTCCATTCCCAGAATGCCTGACTCTGTTTTCATAATTCCTCAGCCCACAGTACCTGTTAATTCCTCACCATCTACCTCTACCTACTGACTGGCACTAACCTGAAACTCCTGCGTTTGTTTTCAGTTCCACCCTGGCTTACTCAACTCTTACCCTCGACCTTTTACCTGACCCTGTACTATTTTCAATCAGCCATCACATTCTCACATATTCTTCACACACCTGAGCCAACATCACCACTTGCCATAGTCAGGCTGTAAAATCAAAAGTGTGTTTTTAGTGCAGTGCTAGTAAATATTGCCATAGAGATGTGATATGAGCTGAAAAGTGTTACTTCACAAATTTTATAATAGTTGCAGCCCTAAACCATTACCATGACAGAGGGGCAAATTTATGTTACTTTACCATCCAACAAATTTCGCTAAAGACACAAAATGTTGTGAATTTCTCAATATTTCAAAAATTACCTACTTGATAAGATCCAGATCGAAAGATTTCAGCTGGTCACATGACGAACACAGCAAATTGGCTTTGTTGAAGCCCAACGCCCAGCAATCCTCAGTCGTGTATTCCGCCAAAGAACAGACAACCTTGGTATAGGAAAATAAGTGCAATTGGTCACTACACAATAAAGTTACATTGAACAAAACGCTAAACTAATGTCATGCACTTCAGTGTGAAGATAGGAAATGACATTAATTTTGACTGAAAAAATAATTATTCAAAATAGTTTTCAGGCTCATTGTAATGTTATGCATCTTTTAATTATTGCACTAAACGTTCTTCCATAACCACAGAACAGGTTGAAGACCGAACTTGCCTTTACCAAGCAAGAATAAAGAAAAAAATTCAAAACACCACTTCCTCCCAGGAAATAAAACTGTACAATAAGTAACCCCTTTTGCATAATGAGATTACCGAAGTAAATTTATTTAAAATGAGTGCTTTAAACAACAAGCTATGTACAATGAAAGATAACTTATATAACATGCAGATAGGGAGTGGTAAAAAGTAACACGTAAGCAATAATGAATTGTCCTTTCACAACCCACTTTTACATTATAATTGTTTTTGATTTTTGGAAACCATTACGCCAGAACTCTATATGGTGTAATACCAACATTTTATCCTCTTTCCGAGCTCAACATCTCATGTCACTCGTTTTTTCACGCATGCCTGTGGGGAGTTCGCGTGTAAACCAAACATTGTAGCGTCCTGCTGTGTGTGTGTTATATGAATTGTATCGAATTGCGGGAGGGTAACATTCGCTTTTTAGATTATGAAATTTCTTTGAATGAATGTGTAATCAAAATCGTGTTGTATTCTGTGTGCAAAGTCTTGCTGTTAATAATAACCTGGTCGTGAGGTTAGAATCATTCAGCCGATTTTCGTTCTTAAGCTTTGAAATGTCAAATATCCTTGTCAACATGATCTATGAATGAATAAAATTAAATTAAAAACTCACCAAATTTGTGAAGAGATAAAAAGCAAATGCTCCTAAAATAAACTGCATCTTGAAGCAATGTAACACTCTTCCCTCTATTACCACTCTTTCATCCACACTATACCGACACTGACGTACCCAAAGACCTTGTAAAAAATAACTAGACTCACTGATGGCGCTGCAGTCGCGGGATAATTTGAACCTTCGGCTGGACGCCATTATAGTGGTTGTAGTCTGATGTGTTGGTGATGATGTTTGGTTTGTGGGGCGCTCAACTGCGTGGTTATCAGCGCCCGTACAATTATCCAATCTTTGCTCAGTCCAATTTCGCCACTTTCCTGGATGATGATGAAATGATGAGGACAACACAAACACCCAGTCATCTCGAGGCAGGTGAAAATCCCTGACCCCGCCGGGAATCGAACCCGGGAGCCCGTGCTCGGGAAGCGAGAACGCTACCGCGAGACCACGAGCGGCGGACTGTCGTCGTAGTCTGATGTGTTGTGTAGTACTGTTGTTTATGAAGACCCTGATTCAACGTTGTATATTTGTTGGGGCGTACATACAGTATTTGTTACTCGTAATTTTACGGTCTGTACGTTCCAATCAAAAGAAGTACAATGGTCAAGAGTTGTGCAGCGATTAATTGTACAAATAAATTCGAGAAAGGAACGAATATTACATTTCACAGGTATGTGGATATTTTAAGTTGTTTTGTATGTCAGTGCACTTGCTTAGTAAATGTTTTTGTAACACGGTATTAGCATAATGTCTGTGCATATATTTGCAGGTTTCCTTTCTCAAAACCACAGCTGTTACAAAAATGGTTACACGCTGTCAGGAGGCAAGATTTCCGACCGACAGAATACCATTTTATATGTTCCGATCATTTTGAAGAAAGTTGTTTCCTTGAAAATTATGTAAATCGCAGAAAGCTGAAAGATGATGCTGTTCCATCCATCTTTCGTTTTCCAGACCATATACAGCAGAAGATAATTTTTTTTTTCTGAACCACATTTTATTTTAACTATAAAAGTTGAGTTGCAAGCAACACGAAATTTGAGTTAGCAGGCTTTTTATCGTTATAAAATGCAACTGAATGTGTGTAATTGTAATCTGATTTCACAACTTCTCTCGATGGAACAGTTGTTGAGTTTTATTTATTATATGAAAAAACCACACATATAAACTAAAGTGTACATCTTCGAAAGTAAATATTGCGACTAATGCGATACTGGATGCCTGCCTGAAGTCTTGTTTCTTGTAGCTGGCTGATCGGTAGTGTTTTCATGGTCTAGGTTAGGTTGAAACTTGATAATTTGGTCGTGAGTTGCCAAAGCACTACGCCATATATAACGCACTTTTCGTCATAAAATCTAAAGCAAGGTAGGGTCAGAAAATATCTATTAACATAGTGGGCAAATCTTCGAGTATTTTGATGCATTTTGCGTACATCTATCGTAAATGAACTACGAAAAATGCTAGGGGTCCAGTGCATAACTTTTAACTACGGCAGATCCCATGTACTACGTAACATAATTTCATAAACAGTGACTAGTTGCTGTTTGTTCATAAATTAAAAACTATATTGTAGTAACGTATTTAAATGAGGCATTATGTTTGTGACCTAACTCTAGGGAAGGCATTTTATAACCAAAAGCGATGTATAAACATTCGAAATCCGCGCGTCAGTTTACCACTCTAATGGCCGCCGGCCAGCTATTCAATTTGTCCGCTCTTCCAAGTCGACCACTCGTGCGGTTGTGGGGGCCTGGACGTACCACAGAACAACAAGACGTCTCGCACAGACACACCAGTCCACGCGTAACAATCTCCTCCGCCAAACTCCTTGGTCTGCCTGCGCAAATTGCGCACAACCACGGAGAGAGAACTTCGGTGTCAATCATATGAAGTCCACACGATTCCTCTTTCGTCGTGCACAATCGCAGATGCACGGGAATAAAACGGAAAGAACCCATGCACGCACGGGCCTTCTCGTGTCCTCATATTGACTCATTGTGCAAGCAGTCTGCTATGATTCCGTTCCTTGTTTGGGAACTTCTGTTGCATTTCTTTTGATAAAAAGGCGACAGAAACAGAAAACACAAAATCTACTACAGGTAGAGAAGAAATAATAGAATATGAAAAATACGAAGTGATGACATCATTTTATCTTCTAATTTTAAAGGAGGCCACAACGAGATTTAATTTTTTTGCTTGGGAAACTGCAGCTCTAGGCCTGTCAATAAAATATCGTTAGCTAGTAAATGGCTACTTTTACACCAGTTTGTGATATTTATTCCTCATTTCAAAACAAAGCATTTCATGATTATTCCTGAAACTTACAAGTATTGAAGGGAGGCTCTTAAGGCCAATTCACACTGGCCGTCACGTCACGCCACATCCAGTTCTGTCAAAAGATTCTGCAATGCATTTCAAATGGCGGCATCCACAGTGGCCATCCCATCCCGTCACGTCACGTCACATCACGGCACCGTCAGGGTATCTTGGGAAGAAAGTTTTGCCGGTTGATGTCATCCATCTCGACACACGACCATGTATTAATGCAAATCTCCGGATTTCGTTTCGTTGTGGTTTTTATGGTTAATATCAATTGTTTTTGTTCGTTATTTGTTATAAATCGATTCATTTCGTTGTTTCCTTTGTTAAAATTTATAATAAATTACGAAAGAGTAATTGTAGCAGTGAGGCAGCAGTCTAAATTGTACAACATGAGCGCACTAAATTACTTGCCCTCTAATACATTTATAAAAAAAAAACAACTTGCAGTGTTTAACAAATGTTTCAGTCTATCTCTCTATGAAACAGTACAAATTCCTGACAAAAAAAAATCACCTATCAATCAAATTGGTTCTACCCACAATACATTTTTCACATCAAGTTGCAGTCATACTGCAAGGCATTTCATGCCAAAATATTAAATACCATACCAGTATATATGAAAATCCACTTTATAAATCTAGTAGCTGGCAAGTAATTTAGTATGCTCATGTCCTACAATTCACATTGCTGCCTCACTGCTTCAATTAATCTTACATCATTTATTATGAATTTAAGTAAAAGAAATAATGAAACAAGAAACAGTTTGTGACAACAAACTGATATTAACCACGAAGCCCACAACGAAATGAAATATGTAGAGCTGCGCTTGGCCATGTATCAGGAGGAAATGAGCTTAGGGGTTACATGTTCAACGATGGACAGATGACACCAGCCAACAAAACTTTCTTCCTGAGAAACCTTGACAGCGCCGTGACATGATGTGATGGGATGGACAGTGTGGATGCTACCATTTTAAATGTACTGCAGAATGTTTTGACAGAATGGGACATGACGTGATGTGATGGCCAGTGATAATTGTTCTATGAGATTAATACCTTTGATAACAAAATCAAAACAATTTGGAATATTATTACAAGGGAGGCAGGGCAACCAAGAGTACAGGATGAATGCATTACCATCAAAGCGAATGGAAACTTAACAAACAACAAGCCATAAGTCGAAAACATTTTGAATAATCATTTTTTAAATGTTGTAGAGAAAATAGGATCTAAATGTTCATTGGAAGAAGCAAGGAAGTTAATGGAAGAGGCCTTACTCACACCATCTGATACAACTGAAATTCCACCCACCCCTCCTTTTGAAATTAGGAAGATAATAATAAACTCTCTCAAGAATAAAAGCTCACATGCAATTGATGGCATTTCCAGCAGGATAATAAAAGCTTGTTCCCTAGAGATAAGTGGGATTCTTAGCCACATATGTAATAGCTATCTGAAGCAGGGTATTTTCCCAGATAGTCTGAAGTATGCCATTGTTAAGCCACTGCATAAAAAAGGGGATACGTCTGATGTCAACAATTACCGCCCAATCTCTCTTCTGACTGCCTCATCCAAAATTCTTGAAAAATCAATGTATTGTAGAGTAGCTACACACCTTTGTAAAAATAAAGTTTTAACAAAATGCCAGTTTGGTTTCCAGCAAGGTTTTTTCAAAGGAAAATGCTATATTTACTGTCACCAATGAAATATTAAATGCTCTGAGTAACTGGAAGTCAGCTGTTGGCATTTTTTATGATCTCTCAAAGTCTTATGATTGTGTAAATCATGGAATACTTCTAGATAAGCTCAAGTACTGTGGTATGAATGGGACAGCGCTCAAATGGTTTAAATCATACCTAACTGGAAGAGTGCAGAAAGTTGAAATAAGCTGTTCACATAACATGCCAAAAACTGGTGATATCTCAAACTGGGAAACAATCAAGAATGGCATACCGCAAGGTTCGGTCTTGGGTCTCCTGCTGTTCTTAATATATATTGACTTGCCATTCTATATTCACGAAGATGCAAAGCTGGTACTTTTTGCTGATGATACAACTACAGCGATCACACCCAACAGACAAGAACGAATTGATGAAATTGTAAACAATGTATTTCAGAAAATCATTAAGTGGTTCTCTGCAAATGGGCTCTCATTAAACTTTGACAAAACACAGTACATACAGTTCCACACAGTAAATGGAATGACACCATTAATAAATATAGACTTCAATCAGAAATCGGTAGCTAAGGTAAAATATTCAAAATTTCTAGGTGTGTGCATTGATGAGGGGTTGAACTGGAAAAAAACACACTGAGGATCTGCTGAAACGTTTGAGTTCAGCTACTTATGCTATTAGGGTCATTGCAAATTTTGGCGATATACATCTGAGTAAATTAGCTTACCACGCCTATTTTCATTCTCTGCTTTCGTATGGCATTATATTATGGGGGTAACTCATCATTGAGTAAAAGAGTGTTCAGTGCACAAAAGCGAGCAATCAGAATAATTGCTGGAGCTCATCCAAGATCATCCTGCAGACACTTATTTAAAGAACTAGAGATCTTCACTGTAGCCTCACAATATATATATTCACTTATGAAATTTGTTATTAATAATCCAAACGAATTCAAAAGTAATAGCAGGAGAAAGGATGATCTTCACTACTCAAGATTAAATCTAACTTTGGCTCGGAAGGGGGTAAATTATGCTGCCACAAAAGTCTTTGGTCACTTAGCTAATAGCATCAAAAGTCTGACAGATAGCCATATACCATTTAAAAGGAATTTAAAAGAATTTCTTAATGGCAACTCCTTCTACTCATTAGATGAATTTTCGACATAGTAAGTGGGTAATTTCCCCAACCCCCACAAAAAATTTAAAATATTAAGTGTCATGTAGTATTTTGTGTAATGTAATATCTTGTATAGACCCCTTTTATTAATCTGACATATTCCACATCATTACAAAGTGTCGTATTCATGATCTATGGAACAAGTACTAATCTAATCTAATCTATAATAGGAGGGTATAATGTCAGCAGTTATCGCAAATTAACCCTATTGTCTAATTTGTTAGCGACTGTAACTAAGGAAAATGTTTCAAAGAAAAGATATAGTTTGCACCAAGTTTTTCTGTTGTCATAGCTTTGGCTGTTAATCACTTCAGTTCTAAAAGGTTGCTGGTAACATTTGTAGCAAATTTCAGATCCCTAAATTTAAAAATAATCAGCGAGCTTAGTTTAAATTTATTTATTTACTGCTCTGTAAAATATTACACCAGACATAAGCCACCCCACTGTGTATGCTTGTCTCAGGCACAGGATGAGTATGTTGTTAATTGTAAGCAGCTGGGAATTGTCCTCACTTCCGTCAAGCAATTGGGAGCTGCTGCAAATGGGTGTGTTCGTAGAGCTATCGAGAGTCATGTACCTGCCGTACCAAAAGTGTCGCAAGTACTTTCCTCTCTGCTGGACACTCTCTCTTCTGAAGGAAATACAGGCTCTATCACTACTCATCCACTCAACGGTGAGAGTTGTGTCATTGGTGGATCTAGGCTTCCTGCATAGGGGAGAAAGGGACAAGGAAGAATTCAGAATGTTACACCCATTCCCCTAACAAACAAGTTTGATGTGCTGTCTTCCACTGAAACCGAAACTGAATCAGTGAAATGCACTTCATCTACTGGGAAACATGCTGAGTCTTGTGTCAAGGGGAGGCAAAAACAAAGGGTAGGTGCATACTGTACAAAATGGCCAAGTTAGGAGTGTGAGTGACAGCATAGACAGTGAATATAAGGGTAATAAAAAAATGCATAATTGACACCAAAGTGATTTATTGCCTGCAGAGGTCCCACGCAGGGGGAGGCATGACAGAAAACTTCAGTCTCTCCAAGATCAGTCAGTTGCACCATGGGGGCTACAACTGAGAGTGCGAGCAGTCTCCCATATCCATTATAGCTAAAACTCGCCTAAATTGATTGGAGAGCCTGTGAAGCACCGCACCATCAGTGCTGACTGTACAGCATCAGCAGTGACAGTACGGCATGTGGGCCCCCACTTCCCTGTCCAAGCTTTAGTGAAAGACTCGAAAATATCAAGGCTATTACAACACTTAGTAATATTTATACATAGTACAGTCCTTCCTCTTCACAAATGTCTACATGATGTGATGATTTTGCTCTAATTGACGGCTTATAACTAATAGAGGGAGGACTGAAAAAAAAGTAAAAGTTGACTAGCGTTACATTCACTATATACAATTTTCGAAGGGATGGAAACAGTAGGATTTACGTGACTGACCTTCCAATGAGAGGCGGCTGTTGTTTAGTAATTTGGCAAAAGCAGTAGGCTGGTAATGGTGGGTATGTAAAGGCAAGCTGAAACTAATATGATTTGTGTGAGCATGGTAATTGGGAATTATTCATTGTCTTCCTACAGCGAGGGCTACAAAACATTATAGCTCAAAATTTCTGTCAGATTTTAGTTGATTCAGAGAAGTTAGTAGTTAATAGTAATCGCTCTGATAACTACTTTTTTGCTTTGAGAATGAGACAATAACATATTAATACTTTAAGAATGGCACTGACAAAATCAAAGTTAAAGAATTCGTATTTCTTTCTGGGGATTGTAAAAAAATGGCATAAACAAAATCTGCTGAGTTCATCATAATATGACACATCATGTCACATAAATAGCTGCATATTCTCACTGCCTTATTAGGTTCTAAATTAATTACTTCAAACTAGTCTGATAAAATAATTGGGCACTAGGCTGATCTCTTTTACATATCTCAGAATAGGGTTAAATGTAACAGAATGATCAGACTCATCTTTACGACTTCACTGATAAAAAGAGGGAGACGTTTCCTACTACACACATCATAATAGTCTTAACATCCTTCTCTAGTTACTCATAATTGAAAGAATCAGTCAAGAGACAAAATAAGAAATACGTAGAAATTGTGTCTCCAGCAAAAAAGTGCTGTAGAGAAGCACCTAACTGCAGAAGTAAAGTGTTTAGATAGACCAAAGTTAAAGTGAACATGAAAGTAGTAGAATATTCCTAGGTGCTTCTATAAACACTGATCAGCCAGAACATTATGACCACCTACCTAATAGTTGGTATGTCTACCTTTGACACAGATAAGAGCAGCGATGGCTGATGGTATGGTAGCAATGAGGCCTTGGTAGGTTGTTGGAGGGAGTTGGCACCACATCTGCCCACACAAGTCACCTAATGCCAATGAATTCTGGGGAGGGAGGTGATGAGATCTGACACCACATTCAATCACATGTCAGATATGTTCGGAACGGTTCAGATCTGGCGAGTTGGGGGCCAGCACATCAACTGGAGTTTGCCACTGTGTTCCTCAAACCACTCTATCACATTGCTTACCTTGTGAAATGGCTCATTGTCTTGTTAAAAAATGCCAGTGCCATCGAGGAACATGATCATCACAAAAGGGTGTACATAGACTGCAACCAGTGTATGACATTCTTTGCACGAGTTCCATTGGACCCATGGATGCCCACGTGAGTGCTCCACAGAGCATAATGGAGCTGCCTCCAGCTTGTCTCTGTCCCACAGTACAAGTGTCAAGGAGCTGTTCCCCTCTCTCATTCCCTCCCCGTCGGCGTGATGAAGAAGGTATCTGAATTCATCAGACTATGGGGCACTCTGCCACTGTGCTAACATCCAGTGCCAATGGCCACATGTTGATATCATGTTGTTAACACTGCCGCATGCATAGGTCGTCGGTTGTGGAGGCCCTTCGCTAGGAGTGTTCGGTGCACTGTGTGTTCATAAACACTCGAATTCTGCCAAGCATTAAAGTCTGATGTTAGTTGCACTGCTGTTCTTTGCCTGTCCTGTTTTACTAGTCTGCGCAGCCTATGAAGTCTGACATCTGTAATGTGGGGTGGCCGCCCAACCCCACAACATCTAGTCATAGTTTCACCTTAGTTTCACCACAGTTGAGGCTATTCACTACAGCAATCTTCGAACAACCGAGTCATGCAGTTTCCGAAATGTTCATGCCACGCCTCCAGCCATCATACACTCAGATGGATCGCGTGCCATCCCTGTTCTACACGCAGACAGGAAGCTCACTGTACTGTATGCACCATGTGTTTGTCTGATTAGCAGTCATTCCTCGTCAGATGACGTTGCTATCCCCTGTATGGGTTTATGTCTGTATTAGATCGGTGGCCATCATGTTCTGAGTGCTCAGTGTAAGCATCACACAGGGTTTGAAGTTTACATGCCGTTTACGCAAAGACATTTCTAGCTACTTGTATAGTACAAGGAAAGATGATTGTGACTGAAAAATATTAAGATGGGAGTAAGTCGCGGAAGATATACTGTGTGTGGTTGTTTGTTTTCGTATATGGAGTACGAGAAATCAGCATCGTGTGAAGACAAGTAAACAGCTTCACCTGCTGGTGGTGGGGTCTTTTACATTTTGGTGTTGCAGCTCGATAGTGGCTTGACCGTCCAGGAGCAATCACACTCACCAAGGATGAAAACAAAAGACATGATGGTTTTGTGACAAATAAAATATATTGTAACCTTGGATGTCATGTTGACCCATTGAGGCATATATCATATGAAAAGTTATGTTCTACTCTAATTCACGAGTCACTCTGATGGTCTGTACACGCAGTTAAGGTAATAGATTTTTGTAAAAGGGAAGTAGTGCGTGTGCTTTTTTGTGTTGTGAGTAGAAGTTATCTTCTTTTGGTTCAATAACAGATGTAGAACATGAAGAAGTCAGGCCATTCCTCAGCTACATAGGGATATCAGAGGCATTGATTAGCAGAACTTCTACTTCGAGAGAATTAACCGGATTGAAAAAAAAGATAAAGACGTCAGATGTTACCTTTGGTGACAGATCTCATTTAAGTGTTCTGACTCAGCTTCAACTTCAAGGACCGAGCTCGCAGCCAAATGAAACCTTAAACAAACAAGAAAAATACTTCATTGGCTCCCAGTGTACAGGACTCGGAACACTGGGGCAAAAGGAAGAAAATAAAGAACTATAAGTTTACAAAAACTTGAAATTCAATGACTATTAAATTACGGCGTTGCTAAGAGTAAACAAGGATTAAACAGAAAGAAGTGAACGGACGTAACTAAATTATCAAATTCAATAACGATCCGTTAAGAAGAAATCGAAAGGAAATATCGGAAAAACTCATGAAATCTGAAGGCAAACCATACTTACACAACTGTGGTACAAGTATTATGGCAACTTCATTTAAATTTACGTCTGAAGTAAACAACGTCGACACATGAATAAAAGAATGGTTTAATGAACTACGACCGAGTAATTTCTAGGCAGGTTTGGATGAGAAGAATTTTACAGTGGCTTCGCAGAAGAATATTTCGAGCCCTGACATCGGCAGGGACGCAGTAGTAGCTGAACAACGCTGCAGGGGGCTGCTGTACGACACAATACGATCCTCCTGCCGTTGTGTTCGAGACATCGGCTGCGTCGAGTGGTGCAAATCATGACGGTACATCTCCACGTACACGCAGCTGCATCGGCTATCCGACAATGGAGTGCAGTTCATCGAAAAGGGTGTGCTGTTCAGAAAATAGAGAAATCCGCTTTGAAAACTTTTTTTCGTGTAGACAGTGACACAACGTTTCATTGTTACCACATTAAAGAAAACTGTGCAGTAACCATTTATTACCGTAATAGAGTGTACATAATAGAGAATGTTTGCGTTGTATGCATGTCGTTACTAGAAAAATGGCCACACGGGCTCCAGAATGGTTTAAAGGTTTATTACAATAAATGTCTGACGAAATGACTTCTAATTTTAAGAAGTTATCTAATAAAGTAGGTTCAGTAAATAAGAAATAGTCTCACACTAGTAATGAATGATCTGACACTAGGAAGAAATTACCTGACAAAGTATTAAGGAACTACCCCCGAAAGATGGGGAGGGAAGTTAGCTGTGCCCTTTCAAAGGAACCACCCGGAATTTGCCTGAAGCGATTTAAGAAATCACGGAAAACCTAAATCTGGATGGTCAGACGCAAGTTTGAACCGTCGTCTTCCCGAACGCGAGTCCAGTGTGCTAATCACTGCAACACCTCGCTCGGTTGTGACAAGTACTCTAAAAGTGATGAACTGTCTGTCAAGGTAGAAAATACGAAAGAAGAACTAAAATTAGAGATAACAGAACACATCGAACAGAAATTGAAGCTAAATTAACTAACATTTCAAATGCTTTGACCCAGTTGCCTCAGAAGTTGAAGGATGGGATCAGTAACTAATGCAGTTTAGTTCGCGAGGAAATAAAAGAGGAATTCAAAGAAATAAAGAAATATATGTTAAAATTAAAGAAGTAGGTCAGTTCGCCATTCGAGAGTTCAGCCAAGTTAAGGAGCAAATCTCAGAGGCGAAAGAGTCTGTAACTATTTTAGAACAATGCAAATAATTCATAGAAATAGTTAACACACCTGAAACGCTATGTAATTTGGAGGAATGATTACGTGAATTTGTAAATTCTAAATAACCATGGTACCTCCCTTGTGTAGCCGAAGAAAAACCTGAGTTCTTCACGGTCTGCAGCTGTTGCAGGAGCAAAAGAAGATAACTTCTACTCACATCACGATAATCACGATAGCCATGAGCTTAGTTAACTAATTTAACTATAAATTAACATTTCAAGGAAAGTTTTTGAGATGCATAAGCTATGAAGATAGTAAACTAAATATTCTGGAATTTAGAATAAGAATTTATTGGTTTTTGTACTTTTTTAAACTTAAAGAAAGAAGAATAGAATGGTTGAGTTTATATTTGAAATTTTGTATGGGACATTAATGATGGGTTGCGATACCACCTCTATCGAGTATTGACCGCCGAATAGACTGACCACAGAAACTATACTTGGCTATTCCATCGAATTTCGTAGGGATTTGTTAGGATTAATTTTCGGGCTGTCTGTGATGGGGAAGCTGTGGCAAGTCCATTCTGTAGGGAATGGCCGCAAAACTTCTGTCTCTGCCGCTATGGTGAAGTACCTTAGCAGAAGCAGATGGGACCCCTGGGCTGGGTGGTGAGGGGGGGTGGGGTGAGGGGTTGGTAAGGGAACCCATCTATGGGGTACTGTCTTCTTCCCTTCTTCGATCTTAAAATACCTGTCTCCCTGTTTCCATTTCTCACTTCTCCTTTAGGAGTGCCAAATCTTTCTTCCCTCTGTCCATATGTAAAGTTCCTATCACAGGATTTTTTCTTTTTACAGTCTATATGGTAGAATTTAGAATCTACAACAGTAGGACTGCACTGGCATGTATTTCGTGTATGATGAAGACAATAAACTTGAGGGAGATACTTTTTAGCACAAACTAACTGGCACATGTTAGTCACATCACACATTGTAGGGGAGAAGACTCTAGCTAGAAGATGGAATGCAAGACCAACTTGTAACGGAACTGAAATGATGGTGGGCTGACAGTAATTTGGAGCCCGCGCGTCTGAAACGGGCGCACTTGTGTGAGACTGCCAGGGAGTGCACCCTGATGCCATCTATTGGCGAAACTGGGAATTAGCGCTGCCTGTCAGACAATGCACTAAGCTCTCGGAGTCAAATGTATTCTTTTTCTTGGTAATTATAAGTTATTACTGTATAATTTAATGTTGTAAAGCGCTAGTAGTAAATTATTATGACTGGTATGAACTCCAGGGTAGTAAATATAAAGATTCTTAAATACTAAATGATTTCGGTAAAAAGGTGGTAGGGGAACGCCCCCACTCTTGGTGATACGAGCGTAGCTAGGGGTAGCTGGAGACACAGGGACTGAACAATGAGATGGCCTGGGGAGTGTTGACGTGATCGGACATGCGTAACTGTGCTCACGCAAAAGTGATTGTGCAACAGCGAAGAGGCGAATATCGTCGCCGTTTTTGGAGTAAAACGCGACGAATGGTTGTTGAAGCCGCCTCTATGCCACTGGGGCTGATTGTAAGAGTTCCTGTGCCCAGATTTTATGGCGGACGTGCAGTAGCTTATACGAGTGCTACAGCTCATAGTTCCAGCCGCCATTAAGGGCATGAGGCGTGAAGAGCTGCGTTAGCCACATGCATCTCACCACCAGCACCGACACGTCTACCCAAGGCAAGACTGCTTGCAATTGTTAAGTCGAACTTTGTATACATGTAAAAGGAGAATACCAGTTTTCTTTTATGCAAGTGCAGAGGACAGAATATAGTAATGAGTAAAATTATGACGCATGTTGTTCATTGTAAAGTGTAGTAACCTCAAACATAGTATAGTGAAATCAGACTGAGGCCACCATCGCCTCTTTCATTTACAATTCTTTTGGTTGTAGAATACTTTAGCGTATAAGAATGTTGAAAAGAGCAATGGTCACACCAGAATGAGTCGCCTATTTACAGTTACTTAAATTTTTCTGAGCAACCTTTCAAGTAAAGTCACTTAACTAATTCTGTATCAATGGTCCAAAGAGTAATATCCAAAATCATTAAATAAGTTGAAGGATAGAATTTTGTTAACCGAAGTTGCATAACCTGTCTTGGTAGTAATTACCAAGCCAACTCACAGAAATTGAGAGAGTATTTGCTTTGTAGAATCATCTAGAATGATCAGAAATAGTAATATTCAGAATTAAGTTTAAATTCAACTCAAGCCATTTCACTTTGAAACGAGCCCAAAAATTGATTTATTCTTTTGCTCCTTCAGAGCTGGCGACCGTAGTTATAAGTATTTTCAGGAGGATTCGACGGTAAGTCTGCTGCTCTCGTCGTGCTGATAGGATTATCCACTGCTGCTAGCAGTGGTGATTGGATACATAAGCTCACTACCAAGTTAAGTGGGTCAGGTAGGCAGTGTTACCGTGTGAACTGTAGGGCACTGTAGGCCGTGGATCGAACCCGTTCAATCATCACAGCTCTTAGGGAAATAGTCCGGTTAGGAGTGTACTAATCATTAGGTAAATACTGGCGAGTAACGGTCAAAAATGTATACGCAAGTGAATTTAGCAAGGTCCACGTAGCACCTAGTTAATGTGGTGCAATGGTGAGGGTAGGAGTGGAGTAAAAGTGAGCTGAGCTTGTGGCAGCTGTGCTGGATTCAAATATTAACTACGTGAATTCACTACTGCCTCTTACCATTGGGACTGAGATATTTACAGTTAAAATACGTAGCAGTAAGCGCAAAGGCGTGACAGCTACTAGTCCGTATTGGTTTTATACATACGGAATTGGGAAGTGGGTCATCCCGTCAGTGGAGGGGGTTAAAACAACCGAGTCAGTTGAGAACACACCCCATTTACTGATGGAAAGATTCAGCGGTTCGGTCGCAAACTGATGGCGTGCTAACATGCTTAGCCAAATAAGAAGCAAGATCTTAAGAATTAACAAGAGAACAAGAAGGTTTGATAACTAGTATTCCACAAAGAGTAGGTCTTTGAAGAACAAATTTTATTAACAGGAGACGAAGGGCTAACGTTGTCTTAGTGTATTCACAAGAAATACTTTGAACAAAATCTTCTGTTTTGTCTAAATCTAGTAATTATACGAAAGTCAAGGATAAGCTATATGTGTCAGTAATTAGAAGCAAGATACACAAGAGTGAGAAGTATGTGTACATAGTGACGTTATATGTATTATAAATAAGAGATAAAAAAGTTAGCAGAGAGGACTTAAGATATTTAGATAGAGAGAATTCAGATAATGTCAGCAGAAAGCAGTTATGGGACAAACGTTGTCATTTAGATTGAGAAAAGATAGTAAATGGGGGCTAGTAACTGCGTTTACTGTTGAAGCTAAGATGGGGCATACCAGTATAGCTGATGTGGTGTAGGACAGGAAAGGGGTAGGCAGATCTGTAGGACGAATGGCCTATACCTTGGTCAGGTGAATCCTTGGGAGGATTACATGTACCATTTAATGTAGGTAGGAGAGATGCAAGGTTAGACGGACCCATAGAAGGGTTGGTCTATACCTCAACCAGGTGAATCCATTGAGGAAATGACCTGTACCATATTATTTTAGGAAAATAATGGTACACCCACATCTATAATTGTATAGAGGTTTGACACAATGACTGCCCTTGGAAGGAGTGTAACTGCAGTAAATATAGAAGTATGAAGCTGTATAATGACATGGTCACAAAATGAAAGTTTTCTCCAAACTAGTTGCATAATTGAATAGACTTACCTGATAGTAGAGATGAAAATGGTTGGAGCAAGAATGTTCCACACTTGTTGACTAGAGCCTGTACTTATATTTGACTGAATAATAGGCATATACCTAACAACCAACTCCTCAGGTAATACTAATGAGAGAAAGAGAAAAAGGTGACTAACTATATACATATATAAGAAGTAAACAAGAAATTCTCGAGTATACTGGCTTGAAGGTAATGCAATGTTAAATAAATAAATTCATATAAAAACCATAATTAGTTGAAGAAGTTTGTTTACCATACGTTGGATCATGATACACATATACATTAAAGAATATCTTGCTATATAGAAAGACTGGCCATTGCAGGACAATTTCTTGCATCACATGGGATGTGAAGGAAATAAGATGGACAAACCCAAAGTAGACTTACACTGTTTAGCACAATTTACCTGAAATAAGACAACAAAATTGAAAAGACTTGTTATTAAAATGAAGTTTTCTTCCTTCTTAAAGAAGGAAAACATATCAAGTATTTGTAGTTTGTTTATAGTTGTATGTTAATGAGAAATCAATTTTTTTGAGGTCCTGACATCTTTCCTTTAAGTTGGGGAATATGAAGTGTTACATGCTGTTTAGGCAAACTACATTTCACACTCCTATTGTAATGCAAGGAAAGATGATCATGACAGAATATTATTAAGCAGGGAATAAGTCACACAACATATACCGTGTGTGGATGTTAGTGTTTGTATGTGCAGACATTAAAAGGAAGGTGCAGAATTCCAGAAAACAGCAAGGTGTGATGACAAGTAAACAGCTTCACCTGTTTCCAGAATTAAATTTTCACTCTGCAGCGGAGTGTGCACTGATATGAAACTTGCTGGCAGATTAAAACTGTGTGCCGGACCGAGACTCGAACTCGGGACCCTTGCCTTTCGCGGGCAAGTGCTCTACCAACTTTTTTTAATTTTTTATTTTTTTAAATAATGGCAGATTAAAACTGTGTGCCGGACCTAGACTCGAACTCGGGACCTTTGCCTTTTGCGGGCAAGTGCTCTACCAACTTTTTTTTTTTAATAAAATGGACCTACAAAAAAAAGAAGAAACTAAGTGCCACCACCACTTTTCATCCTACAACAAAAAAAAATCTGGTCCACTTCAGGCGTTGGCTCCTGACTAAGCCTACCCCAGAGAGCTGCCTATATACCAAGGGAAATATGGGATATCAAGGTTAGGGCCATCCTTACAAACAAACAAAATATTCCTTTTTCTGAATTTTATTTTTATTTTTATTTTTTTTGTTTATTTTTGTTGACTAATGGGTCAGAGGCCTTCTGTGGCCCGCTGGTAATATGTTGAGTCACATCTTCTCGAAATTGATGTGTTCCGTTCAATTGTTCAAAAATGTTCATTGGTTCAAACAGGAAACCTTCTTCTCTCTTGGCTTAACACATTTCAGCTGCGAGGCGGGTCGTGGAAAGCATTCCAAAGGAAGTTCGAGAAAAATTGTCTGTATTTTGGGTGATGGACAACGACATAATGACGGGCATTGAGGTATGTCCAAAAACCGAGTACAGAGTCTACAGTTTGTCTAAATAGGTAGTGAATGGCATGTCCGCGAATCCAATTCACAGCATTGGTCTTTGTCCGATGAAAATAGTCACGTACCGGAAATAATAATGAAAGGGGAGTAATCTGATCCAGAATGGCCCACGTTAGAAAAGCCACAATACGACGAATCAATTGCCAGACCTCCGCCGCCAGTCCGCAAACAAACCGATGTTCGTCATAGTCTGGCACTCCACACATGGAACATAGAGGTAATTGGGCGAGGTGGATACGATGAAGGCGAAATTGGTTGATTTGCTTACCACTGACAGTTAGGTCACATTCGTGTCAAGGTAACAGGCGAACACCGTGCGCCATACATGACGCCAGTCAACCTGGGGGAACTTTTGTTCAATCGGGTTAGGTGGACGACCTAATTGGAGGACATTGTATACTGCTTTTGTCTTGAGTAAAAGCTGTCTTGGTAAGGTGAGGCGTAGATAACTGAGTTCAAGAAAGAAGTATCTTATATAATGGAACTGGTCCGGAACATCCGAGATCACCACTGGGGCTGACAGTGAGACCGGCGTATGTGCCGACAGGAGGAGACCATTGAGGCTCATTGGGCAACATGTCCATACAGTCATCTGGGAGCTGACAAATAGGGCGCGAGCTCTATCCGGCACATGAAACAGACCTATCCCACCTCGTTCACAGGGAAGAGTAAGGGTTGCGTAGTTAATTTTGAACAACAGCCCAGAGCTGACGAAAGATGCCATCGGTGCCAACATGCGACGTGCCACAGTAAGCGGGAAAGGTAGAACTTGTGCTACATGGGGAACTCGGGATGCGATATATTTATTGACATATCGAGCTCGTTGGAGAATATCTAGGGATCGAAGGCGATGGTCCATAAGACCTGCTCTGATCATTAAAAGGAGGCGTCGACAGTTTATTGTGGCTGAACGCCGTAGATTAGATGAAAAATCTATTCCCAAACAGCGAATGGTATCAACAGTGGTGAGAGGTGTAACGCACTCCACGGGAAGTCCCGTGCCAATGAACATAACTTGTGACTTACGTACATTTAAAGAACTACCCGACGCCTCACCACAAGTCGCTACCCACGTCAAAACAGTTCGAACATCGTCGGCATTACGTAAACAGATACTACATCGTCAGCATAGGCCGTGCAACAGAATCGGTAGCGATCTATGGACAACCCTACCAAACGTTGTCTTAGTCCACATAGCAAGGATTCCAAGGAAAAGGCGTACAAAATCGCTGATAGAGGGCAACCTTGACGTACGGATCGACCTATTTTTATTGGAGGAGTGAGTCTGCCATTGTATATAACCCTGGATGAGGCACCCTGCAGAAGGCGCATCACTACCGTGATAACGGCGACTGAGAAACCCATATGGTGGAGAACAGCCGTAAGGAACAAATGGTCAACGCTATCAAAAGCTTGACTAAAGTCCAAAGACGCAAGTGTCCCAGAGAGGCGTTGTGCCTGGGTAATGGCGATCATATCCCTGTAGCAGCATAAAGCCGTGCGGATATTATTATCCCCTCCCAAAGATGCTTGGTCTGGCGACACAACACATCGGGCAACGTTTTTCAGTCGTGCCGCCAAAAGGCCAGTGAAGATTTTCATATCACTGTTAAGGAGGGTGATGGGCCGATAATCACTGATATTGTTGCCACCATGCGGTTTATGTACAGGAATAATAATTCCTTCCATGAAAGCGTCCGGCACAGGTACTTCCGCAGACATCAGTTCCCGGCAGATGGAGGTGAAGGTGGACTCTAACAAATCACGGAAGGTGCGATAAAATTCGAGGGGAAGACCGTCGGGTCCTAGGGAGCGATTGATGGTTCCTGCCCGGATCGCATCGCGGACTTCATCATCAGTCACCTCTGACATCAAGTCAATCGGCGCATCTCCTGGGATACCACCGAAGTTGAGCTGTGAGACTTCCTCTATCAACTCTGGGGAATGTGGTATTGCGGCGTGGAGCTGCTGGTAGTGGGCGTGAAGCACATTCCCTATTGCAGATTGGGTTACGTAGCGACGCCCTTCTTGGTCTGTTAGGATGTGAATCGATTTTCAGCGTCGATTTTGGCGTTCTTGGATGATATGGTACATCGACGGATGTTCATGAGGCATGCGATCAGCAGTGCGAGATCGTACTATCGCTCCTTCCGAATGCCTTCGCATGAGATTGGAGATTTGGGCCTTAGCATGGTTCATCCTTGTATGGCGCTCAGGGGAGGCTGGCATCGTGGAGCAATCTAGTAGTATCCTGTAGTAAAAGTCCATAGTGCTCTTCCTCCAGGCGTCAACATCTTTGCCATACTGGATCAAAGTTTTTAGAAGAGCAGGTTTTGCACACTGGATCCACTAGGATATGGTAGACGGATACGTGGGACGGCGTCTATTACATGTGATCCAAGTGTCTTCTATTAGAAGTCGACAGTCAGGTGAATTAAGAAGTGCCGTGTTCAGTTTCCATAAACCACGTCCATGCCATACTGCCTGTCTTGTGAGAACAACATCACAGAAGTAAGCCGCATGATCTGAGAAAGCAACAGGCCAGATTTCAGCCTGTCGAGTGTGTTGAATTAGAGGTCGCGAGATGTAGATGCGATCCAGTCGGCTAGAGGAGTGCGCAGTGTAGTACGTAAAGCCCAAAAGATCACCGTGAACGTGTCTCCACGTGTCGACAAATTGACGTCGCGTGACGACTGTTTCCAGAGCTGCGCATGGTGAGTGACGTGGCAATTGATCCTGAGGTCGCTGGGTGCAGTTGAAGTCTCCACCCATGACCCAGTCATCGTGTGGTCCCATAAAAGGGGTTGTAACTTCATTCGCGAAGAAGGCATTGCGTTCACGACGGTGGCTGGAGCCCGACGGCGTATAAATATTGACGATGCGTACACCAAAGAGAGTAAGGGCCATACCTCTGCGGTTGGGGAGGTATAGGACATCTTCGGCAGGAAGACCTTCTCGTAAGATGATGGCAACACCACTACTGGTGTCCGAAGCGGGAGAAAGATGCGCCGTGAAGCCATGTGGTGGTGAAAAATCGACGACATGTACTTCCTGAAAAAGCGCAATATCAATGTCCGCATCATAAATCATATCGTGGAGAAGCGCTATATTGTGGGGCGCACGAATGGTCGCGAGGTTAATTGTTGCTACATGATAATGCTGGTGTTGGAGTCCCACAGACACAGGTGGGGCTCCTTCTTCAGGAGCGAGAGGTCGTCGATCTTGCCGGTCCGCTGAAGAGGCTGCTATTGTGGAGAGTTTGCGGGTGTGGGCGCAACCGATGGGGGCGCCCCATCATCAGCACCGTCCACCCCAGTCCATTCGATGTCCACGTCGTCTGCCCAGGAGACAGGTACTGCGGTAGGTCATCGGCTGTGCACGTCATCCACGTGGAGAAGAGAGGTAGTTTACGGCTCAGCGGATAGGCTCTCTTCAACGTCGACCTCTGGGGGCGACGGCGCCTGTAAGGAGGGGTGTTCGTTGCCAATGGTCGCCTGTGGCGGGTCGTTCGCATCCGACTTTTGGTCATCAAAGACTGGTTTGTCGTCCATCTTCGGGTCTGCATCCCTGGTGTCTATCCGTAGAATTGACTCATCAGGGGGCGTACGGCTACGTTTCTTTCTCTTTCGTGTCGATCCTTGTTTTCGAACATGTCGTTCAGAGTCCGATTGCGGGTGGCTTTCGTCTGACTCCGGACCAGTCTGAAGGAAAGCAGAAGTAGGTACCACTCCCGGATCAACGTCCATCTCAGTAGCATTTTCAGTCACTGTGCTGCGAAGATTCGGCAGGTCAGGATCTGGCTTCTGTGGCACCTCAGAAGGAATCTCAAAATGGTTCAAATGGCTCTGAGCACTATGGGACTCAACTGCTGTGGTCATAAGTCCCCTAGAACTTAGAACTGCTTAAACCTAACTAACCTAAGGACAGCACACTACACCCAGCCATCACGAGGCAGAGAAAATCCCTGACCCCGCCGGGAATCGAACCCGAGAACCCGGGCGTGGGAAGCGAGAACGCTACCGCACGACCACGAGATGCGGGCAGGAATCTCAGTAGCGGTTGCATCTACCTGATCAGACGACGTCAACGGAGCAGGAAGACCCTGTGTAGAGGTGCTACCTTCCTGGGCAACCTTTGCATAAGTGACAGGGATCTGAGTGATCACCGATGGGGACGCTTCCTCGCCGACCGGCGTCTGAATCAGGCGGCGTCGCGTGCAGGCGGATCTGACGTGGCCTTCTTGTCCACAACCCGCACATGTTCGGGGTTGGCCGTCGTACATGACAATGGCTTGCACCCCGCCAATTGTCAGGTATGATGATGTATGTTTTTTCAGTTCAATTTTGACCTGACACACACCATGAAGGACATGGTAGGTCGTGAAGGTTTGACATTTTTCCTCTTCGTAACCGATGACGTTACCGTCTGGTTGTAACGCACAGACAACGTCGTCCTTCGGCACTTCAAAAGGTAGTCCAAACAGCCTAATTGTGCGTTGACCGTACTCTGCGAGTTCAAGTGTTACAGCTCCGACGTGACCATCAGAGTATTTGAACTTAAGTCCATTGGCATGTCGGCGAATAACATCTTCACACACCTCGGTGTTTGTCATTTTAATATAAACGACACTTCTCGTGATCGAAAAATAGATTCCGAGAACGTGGTTAGGATCTAAACGAACTTCTTCACGCAGGAATGTTTCAACTTCATGTGCACGTGGTCGCGCATGATCAGCTGTGAAGGAATCTTTAGGAGTCGCACAGTGGTAAGCGCTCGACATGTTGTTCACAGTGGACGGACACAAGCCTTAAAGCTACGACGCGGAAGTAAACAAACCCCGGCAGCGGAGCACTGGCCGGCGCGTGGGGCCGTCCGCACGCTGCCACGGCTGAGAGCCGACTTACCAACTGAGCTACCCAAGCACGACTCATGCCCCGTCCTCACAGCTTTACTTCCGCCAGTACTTCGCCTCCTACCTTCCAAATTTTACAGAAGCTCTCCTGCGAACCTTGCAGAACTAGCACTTCTGAAAGAAAGGATATTGCGGAGACATGGATTAGCCACAGCCTGGGGGTTGTTTCAAGAATGAAATTTTCACTCTACAGCGGAGTGTGCGCTGATATGAAACTTCCTGGCAGATTAAAACTGTGTGCCGGACCGAGACTCGAACTCTGGACCTTTGCCTTTCGTGGGCAAGTGCTCTACCAACTGAGCTGCCCAAGCTCGACTCACGCCCCGTCCTCACAGCTTTAATTCCACCAGTACCTCGCCTCCTACCTTCCAAACTTCACAGAGGCTCTCCTGCAAACCTTGCAGAGTTCGAATCTCGGTCCGGCACACAATCTGCCAGGAAGCTTCACAGCCATTTCCAGTCAACGATCAGTTTCTTCCTCACCCCTTTCCCACTGCCTCCTGCCCTCTCTCTGTCAATCTCGGCCTCCCCCTTCTCTCTCTATCTGCACATCTCTCTCCTTTTTGTCCATCAACTCTTCCTCCATTGTCTCTCTCTGTCCATTTCCCCCTCCCCTTTTATTTTTGTCCACCTTGTCCTCACCTGCTCCCTGCACATCTCCTTCTGCCTCCTCTCTCTACACCCTCTCCTCTCTACTTCAGCCTGTTCATCTACTCTGTCCTTCTCCCTATCAATCTCCTCTGCCCACTCTCTCTCATCCGTCCTTTCTTCATCCTACTCTCCTTATCCTCTCTTTTGCCACCCTCTCTGCTCTTATCTCCTTTTCTCCTCCCTCTGTTCACACACTTCTACTCCCTCTTTGCTCCTCTCTCATGTCCCGTCTTTGTCCATCCCCTCAATCCCTGCCCATCGCCTCCAGTCCCCTCTCCATGTCGCCCACCCCTCCTCTATGCATCTAAAACTTTCCCCAGGCTTCTCCATCCAAACATACAATGCTCCAATATAACACATCAGTCATGCAGAGCAACCTAAACATCAGGGGCTAGAAAAACGTTCCTTGCCATTGACATATAAGCTGCACTGTAAAGCAGGTCAATAAGATGGATCGATATTGTTCCCATACAACATGCTAATTGTGGTGGGCGGCCTATATGCTAGGAGCTGGAAAAAACACATTATTGCCTCTATCTCTGGTCCTATTGCAGCTGTGAGGTTATAGAGCTCACAGTCTGCTACTCCGAAGGTCTCCTGTTTCTGTGTCACATTTGGTTGAAATCGATCCAGGGATTTGGGAGAAGATCCTGGATATATACACATACATACACTCGCTTCACACACAAGATGATTATAATTAAACTTCCGCTACTTGATCCAATGCAGGTGGAAAACTATTCACTATATGTGTACATAACTTTATAGGAAGGTTGTTTCAACTGTGCATTACAGAATTTGTGTTATTAGTGTCATGACTTGCCATTAAGTGCTGGTATTGGTAAGGTGGTGTAAGGATGAAAAAGGTACATTATTGTGCATTACAGTTACAGTCAATATGGGTCTGGACAAGGTGAGCAGGGCTTTACTCGTAAAGCTGTTCTATCAAGACAACAGCAATAGTGGTGCTGCTCTTCATGAGTATCAGCATATTAAAAAATATTGAGAGGTCTTCCTTCTGCACCAGCCTCAAAGAACATGATTTTGGATGTTGAAATTAGCTGGCGATTTGGAATTTTGCTCTGGAAGAGGCCGACAGCCAATGGAACCACACATTGTTGAAGGAGTTTCTGTTGCTATAGCTGATGATGTTGAACGCAGTGTGCAATCTTCAAGCAGCACACGAGCTATGTCGTGACAGCTGAATATTCTATAATCCACTGTTGCTTGGGGCAGCAGCAGAGTATTCTCTAGTGTGGTTCCAGACTATCATTGATGCAGATGGTCATCACATGCAGCAATGTTTGTCACGTGGAACATAAATATGGTACACATTTAACGAATGTGACCCTCTTAATTAGAAATTAAACTATGTTTCTTCCAATGGTTTATTCGTTATTTCTCTCCTGCTGTACAAATGTTTCCACAAAGTTTCATCGTCCTCTGCTCGCTCGTTTTTCATGGTGGCCCTGAATATTACAATTCCCTATTAAGTAATTACTGTAGGCAGTATCATAAAGCTGTTGGGTAGCTCTTTATGTTAATCAACGTATCAGAGAAAAAAAAGTTATTTCTTGAACAGTAGTGCAGACTGTGGTCACTTAAACAAACTATCACTGTGATACATTACGAAATCTTCATGAACAGCGCAATGAAACACAAAGTGGTGGGTGTCTATCACTCACCAAATGGAGAGTTGGATCATTTTATCAACAGCCTCAGTTAATTATTTGGTCAAGTTTGGCCTATTAACCTCACAATACTGGATGATTTAAATATTGTTGAAAATTATTGTAATATTAGTAATTCAAAATTATCAGATTTATTGAATGCATATTATGCTATAAATGTGGCACCATTAACTTCAGACACTAAAGTAACAGATTTAACCTCTGGTAAGACAGACTGCAATAATTAGAGAATATGATGAATATAGTATTAAGTTCAGCAACATGGAATTCCACTACTGTGATTATTATTTCCAGGAAATTGATCTCTTAAATGTGGATCCTCCAGAAATTGCAAAAATAATTAAGCAGAAACGAACTCTAATATCATGAACATAACCAGATACAAAAATTAGAGGGATCAAGTAATAAATGGGATGAATTCTATTCAATTCTATTCAGTTTTGTTTCTTTTTGTCCAAGTAAAACAAAAACAATTGTCAATCAGTGGGGAAAAAGAGTTAAATTCATAGTATCAGCAAGATTAGGGAAGGTTAAGCATAATATCCATGACCTCTATATACTGTACAAATCATCTGAGCTGCACATTTCCAAAGAAAAATATACCAGTGAGAAGCAAAGCTTAAAAATAGAACTTCTAAATCCTAGGAAACAAGTCCATAGTGAAGCAACAGCACTGTCGGCAAATGTAAGCCACGCCTCCTGGAACCTCATGAATAAATACCATAAAAGAAGCACAAACACAGAAGGGAAAGCAATAAATATCAGACATGAAGCTCCAATGATGAAAGACCAAAACCTGTTTGTAATATTCTTAACAAACCATTTATTTCCCCAGCTCGCACCCTAAATCCAGACACAGATCCAGTAAACATCCCAATACACTGCTACACAACAGATAAGGACTTTGAATTTGAGGAAGGGAAGAACAAGAAATAAGTACAATAATTTTACACTAAAATGGTCAGGATGATCTTTCTAGCACAATAATTTAAAAATGTACAAATTTTGTCGTCAAGCCAATTCCATATCTCACGAATTGTAACCTCAAAAAAGGTATGTTTCCTAATGCATAGAAAAGGAGCATTGTCAGATCAATACATAAAAAGGAACACAGGAGAACGCATCAACTACAGACCGATATATCTGATTCCTACATTTAGTAAGACTTTTGAATCAGTGATACTGGCACAGTCCTTGCAGAAGCCCAGTGTGGATTTCAAAAAGGTCATGGCACCGCAACAGCTACCACAGAATCTTAGCATCAAGTCTATAGTTATCTAGATGAAGGAAAGCATGCTGTTTGCATATTTTCAGATCTCATAAAGGTTTTTGACCTGGTTATCCATGGACTTCTCTTGTAGAAACTGAGGGCATGCAATATCATGCATACATGTCTTGAATTTCTATCTAATTTCCTAAAAATCATAAACAGTACACAAACATAAATTACCGAAATGGGGCCAGAAAAATCAACATTCTGTCTGCAACTGAAATAGTTATGCAGGGTGTGCAAACAGGAATAGTATCAATATTGGTACTATTTCTTTTCCTTGTGTATGTAAATGATAATATACATCCTTCTAATTCCCATATAATTACGTAGGCTGATGACAGCTATCTACTGTTTTATGCTGAGAATGAGGAGAATGTAACATATTTTTAACACACAGTGTATCTGAGGTGCCTAAATATTTTAGTAATCGAGAGCTAAAAGTAAATACCACAAAGTCACAGTTACTAGAGTTCAAACTAGCCAACTCATGCATAAATGTGTAGGAGTTAGTTGTGTAATATTATGCAGGCATTGAAGACTGTAAATTTCTTGGTCAGCAAATGGATGGCAATCTTTCGTGGGAAAACCATGTTAACTATGTATGGAAGAAAATAAGTAGTGCACTGTATTTGCTAAACCAAATGTAAAAAATTATGAGTAATAAAACACTAAAATCAATGTAATATGGAGTAGTTTTTCGATTTGTAGGTGATGGGATAGAGCTGTGGGGGTGTGCTGCTAATGTGCATTTGAGCAGAATTCTGAACAATGGAAAATCTAGGCTGGAATGAAACAATATCATGAAACCGATAGTTGCTACTCACCGTATAGTGGAGATGCTGAGTCGCAGATAGGCACCATAAAAAGACTGCCAAAGTGAGCTTTCAGCCAACAAGGCCTTGATTGGAAACAGACAACATACACACACACTCATGCAAATGCAACTCACACAAGCATCTCACCTATATGGTGAGTAGCAACTATCCTTCTCAGAATACTGAACATAATACTGGTGCCACAAAAGAGGTTTATACTGATACATGGTCTGTGGTACAGGGAAACATGTCATGTTGCCCTTAGCAAAAATAATTATCTCATTGTACAGTCATCATATATATATATATATATATATATATATTTTAAGCCATTGGGGTGACACACCCAAATGCTATAAATGCTATGTTGTACATAATCACAACACAAGAAATAAGAACAGATGTTACAGACAAAGAACAAAATTAAATGTAACAGGCCACAGTCCACATATCAGTAGCTCAGTGCGGTACAACTAGTTCCCAGAATCAGTAAGATATGTACTGGGGATCTATTTAAAACAAAAATTAAAAACTTTTCTTGTAAATAATTTTGTCTGTATTCACCAAAGAGTTCTAAGCTGTGTATATTAAGTATGAACCTTTGTAACTATATGTGTTTTGTATAAACCTTTTTACAGCAATATAACGTGTACTACAACTTTGTAACAATGAACGCAAAACGAAATATAAATAAATAAAAAAGTCATAATTCTGTAACATCAGATGAGGTTAAATACTATGAGTTATCTCCCTCAGTGCTGAACTATCTACAATAACATCTCAAAAATAATCATTACTATCACAGCTGTATGCACTGAGGACCAGAGAAATTAAATTGAAATTCTCAAAATGATACGAGGAAGTGACCAGAATCATAGTATGATCAATTCTGAAAGGATTTGGGTTTACAGTTTTGTACTTGAGGGGTCACTGGTTCGACCCACATTGTCTAGTTGGAAAATTTCCCTGCACCATCACAAGTATGTGACTGAAGGAACAGAATTCCATCGACGATAATGCTGTTAGTTTGCTTGAACAGTGTTAAAATGACAGATAGAGAACATGTGAAAAGAAAAGAAGAATTGGTGGATGCTAGTGGTAGCAGAACAGTGTGTAAAAATGGGAAAGCAGAGTTGGAAAGAGGTGCAGTGGCATCACAGTGACACACAACAATTGTGTGGATAGAAGTCAACGTGTGCAGTCAGCTAATTTGCGTGGCAGCAGCAAGTTTATAGATCTGCAAAGCTCTCTTGTAAGAGTGGCTTAAATAGAGCAGACGTATTCAAGATTGAAAATTCATATAAGAAACAGCTTCTACAAATTACCAGTGATTTATGCCATCTGATACATTTGTCTTCTGCTTTTCAGTAGAAAACAAGGAAATATCCTGCAGAACAATAATTAATAGTGCTATTATTGCATAGTCAGAAAGTTTCATATGATAGTGGTTCAATTATTCTGACTGTAGGTCTGTCATTCATGTAGAAATCTGATGTGACCAATAAAATATTAATGTTGAAACTGTGGATTTTGATTTCCAATGCATATACAGAATTGTGATAGACTTGGACAATAATCTCACTGGCCAATCAGGCTATTTTCCTGTTATCGTGAATATGATATTACGCTGTAGTGGAAAGCTGATATACGTCTACAGAGTCTCATGTTATGTGTTTATTCTTTTCTGTGTTTTCCAAATAGTACATTTCTTAAATTTGGTGCATATTTCTCTGTTTAAGAGGGCTAATCTCGTGGTTTTGAAAGTGTAAATTTATTGTCTATAGCTCAACAGTTGCTCACTGAACAGCCAGCTACATAGCTCTTTAACGCATCAGTGTCCATTGGTGAAACTTTAGGAGTGTAGGACGCACATATCTAGGATTGTCTGCTTTTATAGTTCATTTAGTCTTGGCAGGATCGATAGGAAGTGTGCATGCTGTGTGTAGACACAGGCTGCTGGCTGCTGGCTGCAGTTTCCAAACAGCAGTGTGTGCTGTTGGCTATGGCAGCCACTTTTAGGCTGCTGCCCCAGGGTGTAGCAGTTGCAGAGAATGCCTGCATCTCGTGGTCGTGCGGTAGCGTTCTCGCTTCCCACGCCCGGGTTCCCGTGTTCGATTCCCGGCGGGGCCAGGGATTTTCTCTGCCTCGTGATGGCTGGGTGTTGTGTGCTGTCCTTAGGTTAGTTAGGTTTAAGTAGTTCTAAGTTCTAGGGGACTTATGACCACAGCAGTTGAGTCCCATAGTGCTCAGAGCCATTTTTTGAAGTTGCAGAGAATCTGGTGCGTTGCATGGGACACCTCATGTGTCACTTGTTTTGCCCATGGGCTCTGCTTCCAAGGCACCACCTAGTGCACCCAGTGCATTAGATCCACCCTCATTGCACAGTGACTGGCGGGTGGTGACATGTTCACGTTACTCGAGGTGGAGGGTCAGTGTGGAGACTGGCTACTTTGCCTCGCCCATTCACCCTGTGAGTGGACAGGTGGCCGCACCTTCAGCAGGATCCGAGCAGGCGCATGGGGAAGGGGGGAGGGGAGGGATTTACTAGTTATTGAGAGCACCAATGTTAGGGGCATTATGCATCCCCTTAGGTAGATAGCTTTCAGAGCTGGAACGAAAGCCAATGAGTCTTCTGGGGGGGGGGGGCTCATCTGAGATATGGAAGTGTTCTTGCCTGTGGCTATCGTGCGTCTGCATGTTGCGGCTCATGTTGGCACCAACGACACCTGTCGGATGGGTTCTGAGGTGACCCTCAGTTCGTACAGGCGGCTAGTGGAGATAGTGAAGACTACTGGCCTCGTGCCAGGGGTGCAAGCAGAACTCGCAATTTGCAGCATCATTCCCAGAGCTGATTGGGGTCTTTTGGTATGTAGCCTAATGGAGGGCCTCAACCGAAGTCTTTGTCGACTCTGTGACAGTCTTGGCTGCAAATCTCTATACTTGCATATGGAATGGGGATTTGCAGGACTCCCCTTGATAGGTCAGGAGTGTACTACACAAAGGAGGCAGTTACTCAAGTAGTAGACAACTTGTGGAATGCACATGAGGGTTTTTTAGGCTAGACAGTAGTTTGAGGTTCTCTGATGAACACTCGCCAGTCGATATGCAGCAAGGGAAATTAAATGGCGTTTAGTATAAAGACACTTCGACTGTCACAATTTTATCAGTAAACTGTCGAAGTATTCGCAGTTAAGTGAAACGTATATTGGAAAGACAGATTAGTGGCCATAGGAGGGGAAATCGTCATTCCAGTTGACAAAAATATTGTCTCTACTGAGGTCGAAGTTGAGTGTGACAGTGCAGTCATTTGGTGGCGTATAAGAGGTATTGGCGAAACTAAGTTAATGGGAAATGGAAATTCCGTGTGGCTAGGGCCTCCCGTCGGGTAGACCGTTCTCCTGGTGCAAGTCTTTCGAGTTGACGCCACTTCGGCGACTTGCGTGTCGATGGGGATGAAATGATGATGATAAGGACAACACAACACCCAGTCCCTGAGCGGAGGATATTTCCGACCCAGCCAGGAATCGGACTCAGGCCGTTAGGTATGACATGCTGTCGCGCTGCCCACTCAGATACCAGGGGCGGACACTAAGTTATTTAATGGATGTTTTTACTGGCCACCCGATTCTACTGAGACAGTTCTACAGTCATTCAAAGAGAGTCTACGGTCAATAGCGCTTAAGTACCCAGATCATGCAAAACTAATTGGAGCCACTTTAACCTGCCAAGTAAAGACTGGGATGTCTATGGATTCATTGTGGCGGATACAGCCAAGCGAAATACTTTTGAACATGTTTTCTGAAAACTGTCTAGAGCAGCTAGCTCGGCAGCCCACACGCAATGGAAATGTCTTAAACCTTCTAGTTACAAATAGGCCAGACCTTATTGACGGTGTCAGTATGAAAACACGGATTAGCCGTCATTATGTCATCATAGCAACTATGATTACGAAAGTTAATTAATCACTGAAGAAGTTTAGGAGAGCGTTGCTGCTAGATAGAGCAGATAAGCAGTTATTAATATTTCAATTAGCCAGTGAACTGACATCACTTTTCCAGTAATTTTGATGTAGAGGAATTGTGGGCAGAGTTTAAGCAGATTGTAAATCATGGTCAAAGTTAAATGCCTAGTAAGTGTATAAAGGATGGAAAAGATCCACCATGGTTTAATAACGAAATTCGGCGAATCCTGAGGAAGCAGAGGCTGTTGCACTCTCGGTTCAAAAGGGAACGCAAAAATGACGACAAGCGAAGGTTAGTACAGATTCGTGCGTCTGTGAAAAGATCTACGCGCGAAGCATATAACGACCACCACCGTCACCCCTTAGCAAAAGATCTGGCAGAGAACTCGAGAAAATTCTGGTCATGTGTAACATCGCTAAGTGGATCTAAGGCTTCGATTCATTTCCTTGTTGACCAGTCTGGTGTGGCAGTTGAAGATAGAACGAAAGCCGGACTTTTAAATTTCACGTTCAAGAAATCGTTCACACAGAAGAACCGTACAAACATACCATCATTTGACCATCAGATAGACTCTCGTATGGACAACATAGTAATAAGCACCCGTGGCATAGAGAAACAACTGAAAGATTTGAAAGCAAATAAATCACCAGGTCCAGATGGAATCTCAGCTCGATCTTATAAAGAGGACTCTACTGCGTTGGTCCATTACCTAGCATTCATTTATCGAGAAACTCTCGCCCAACACAAAGACCCAAGCGACTGGAAAAAAGCGCAGGTGACTCCAGTATATAAGAGAGGCAAAAGAACAGACCAATATTCCCAACTTCTGTTTGCCGTAGAATCCTTGAACATTTTCTCAGTTCGAATATAATCAACTTCCCTGAGACTGAGATGCTTATGTCCATGAATCAGCATGGTTTTAGAAAGCATCGTTCGTGCGAAATTCAGTTTGCCCTTTTCTCACATGATATACTGAGAACTATGGGTGAAGGGGAACATGCAGATTCCAAATTTCTAGATTTTCGGAAATCATTTGACATGGTGCCCCATTGCAGGCTGTTAACGAAGATAGGAGCATATGGAAGTTCACAGATATGTGAGTTGCTCAAAGACTTCTTAAATAATAGAACCCAATCTGCTGTCCTCGACGGCGAGTGTTCGTCAGAACAAGCGTTTCGTCAGGAGTGCCCCATGGAAGTGTGATAGGACTGCTCTTGTTCTCTATATACATAAATGATTTGGTGGACATGTTGGATAGCAATCTGCGGTGTTTGCTGATGATGCCGTGGTGTACGTTAAGGTGCCAAAGTTGAGTGACTGTAGGAAGATACAAAACGACTTAGACAAAATTTCCAGTTGGTGTGATGAATGGCAGCTAGCCCAAAATGTGGAGAAATGTAAGTTAGTGTGGATGAGTAGGAAGATCAAACCTATCATGTTCGGACACAGTATTACACTCCTGGAAATGGAAAAAAGAACACATTGACATCGGTGTGTCAGACCCACCATACTTGCTCCGGACACTGCGAGAGGGCTGTACAAGCAATGATCACACGCACGGCACAGCGGACACACCAGGAACCGCGGTGTTGGCCGTCGAATGGCGCTAGCTGCGCAGCATTTGTGCACCGCCGCCGTCAGTGTCAGCCAGTTTGCCGTGGCATACGGAGCTCCATCGCAGTCTTTAACACTGGTAGCATGCCGCGACAGCGTGGACGTGAACCGTATGTGCAGTTGACGGACTTTGAGCGAGGGCGTATAGTGGGCATGCGGGAGGCCGGGTGGACGTACCGCCGAATTGCTCAACACGTGGGGCGTGAGGTCTCCACAGTACATCGATGTTGTCGCCAGTGGTCGGCGGAAGGTGCACGTGCCCGTCGACCTGGGACCGGACCGCAGCGACGCACGGATGCACGCCAAGACCGTAGGATCCTACGCAGTGCCGTAGGGGACCGCACCGCCACTTCCCAGCAAATTAGGGACACTGTTGCTCCTGGGGTATCGGCGAGGACCATTCGCAACCGTCTCCATGAAGCTGGGCTACGGTCCCGCACACCGTTAGGCCGTCATCCGCTTACGCCCCAACATCGTGCAGCCCGCCTCCAGTGGTGTCGCGACAGGCGTGAATGGAGGGACGAATGGAGACGTGTCGTCTTCAGCGATGAGAGTCGCTTCTGCCTTGGTGCCAATGATGGTCGTATGCGTGTTTGGCGCCGTGCAGGTGAGCGCCACAATCAGGACTGCATACGACTGAGGCACACAGGGCCAACACCCGGCATCATGGTGTGGGGAGCGATCTCCTACACTGGCCGTACACCACTGGTGATCGTCGAGGGGACACTGAATAGTGCACGGTACATCCAAACCGTCATCGAACCCATCGTTCTACCATTCCTAGACCGGCAAGGGAACTTGCTGTTCCAACAGGACAATGCACGTCCGCATGTATCCCGTGCCACCCAACGTGCTCTAGAAGGTGTAAGTCAACTACCCTGGCCAGCAAGATCTCCGGATCTGTCCCCCATTGAGCATGTTTGGGACTGGATGAAGCGTCGTCTCACGCGGTCTGCACGTCCAGTACGAACGCTGGTCCAACCGAGGCGCCAGGTGGAAATGGCATGGCAAGCCGTTCCACAGGACTACATCCAGCATCTCTACGATCGTCTCCATGGGAGAATAGCAGCCTGCATTGCTGCGAAAGATGGATATACACTGTACTAGTGCCGACATTGTGCATGCTCTGTTGCCTGTGTCTATGTGCCTGTGGTTCTGTCAGTGTGATCATGTGATGTATCTGACCCCAGGAATGTGTCAATAAAGTTTCCCCTTCCTGGGACAATGAATTCACGGTGTTCTTATTTCAATTTCCAGGAGTGTATTACTGTCGTGCTTGACACAGTCAAGTCGTTTAAAAATCTGAGCATAACCGTGCAAAGCAATATGAGGTGGAACGAGCATTTGAGAACTGTGTTAGGGAAAGGGAAATGGTCGACTGCGGTTTATTGGGAGAATTTTGGGAAAGAGTGGTTCACCTGTGAAGGAGACCATAGATAGGATACTGGTGCGACCTGTTCCTAAGTGCTGCTCAAGTGTTTGTGGTCTGTAGCAGGAGGGACTGAAGGACGACGAGCTGCTCTATTTGTTACTGGTAGTTTCGAACAACATGTAAATGTTACAGAGATGATTCTGGAACTCAAAGGGGAATCCCTGAAGGGGAGGTGACTTTCTTTTCGAGAAACACTATTGAGAAAAATTAGAGAACTAGCGTTTGAAGCTGACTGTCGAACGATTCTACTGCCACCAATATACACTGCTAGTCAGGACCAGGAAGATAAGATACGAGAAATTAGGACTCATACGGAGGCATACAGAGAATCGTTTTTCCCTCGGTGTATTTGCGAGTGGAACAGGAGGGGCACAGGGTACCTTCCGCCATGCACAGTACAGTGGCTTGCGGAGTATCTATGTAGATGTAGATGAAGAAAGCAATTATCTGAGTATAACGCGTAATGAGGAGTCAAGGTTCAACGCCAAGGAGCTCATGGATCTAGGCTGTTTTATTATATCTGTAGGGTGTTGGCACCATTCTGAAAACCCATGGCAATCCATGTAAATTTTTAGAGGAAGTGGAAAGATATGGATAGACTGGAAACTACTCTAAAACACAAGGTTTTATCTAAGAAAGTATGTGCATGTAGAAATCGTAAGACTACAAAAAAAGGCTGTAATATTGTCCTCCTCATGGTAGATTACAACTGTTACACATCAAATATGATTTTATTTATTCAGGTGTTGCATGACTTTCCATTCGTCTGCCAGCATATCCACTGACATGCCTCTGTTTCCACATGGCTATACTGAGTGCTGTTGAAGCCTATGCTAGCACCTATGCTAAGGTTAAGGGCGTTCTTTATATCAGCCATTATGTGCCAACATCATAATTACTGATCTCACTAATTTTAGGTAGCAGACATAAATGGAGCATATTCATCAAACATAAAATATTAGAACACGTTACCATATTTAACTTATTTCTGTCGTTGAACAAGGCTAACAACCACATCTGAAGCTATTGATTCAACATACATAAAACAGGGACAAAGTGAAGAGAGTGTGGATATCATTTTAATCAGTAATTAAATAACATTGAAATGACAGCTGTACCATCAGTTAACAATAACTGTCTTAATCAAACTGATCTCAAACTTGACAGCTGCTCGGTCCTTGGAATGAAGTTCATACAGAGGTTCTGACTGTACGCGTAGATTACACTGTGGCTTTATGATAGGCTGCTATCTAGGGCATGGTTCAGGGAAATGCGGCTGGCTCTTATGCGTCTTTGGTGTTGTGTGTGCTGATTTCTGCAACCTCTGCGATGTTGTCCCTAGTAAAGCTGCAATCGGTGAAAGTGAACCATGACTACTCAGTCTGGCAGCTGCATTTACCGTTGAGATAAATTATGTTACGTTGTAGGGGAGGGGGGGGAGGAGGAGGGGGGAGGGGGGCGGGGGGTTTTGAGGTGTGAAATTTTTAGTCTGTCCCCTTTTGTAGTCGGTTTCCTAAACAGTAGCAATTGTTGAAGGTTTATAATCTAGAATTCTCGCATTCTTTTGTCTTCGTTTAAGTTGCCTAGCGACAGCAGCGGCTTTGCTTGTGTGTACCTGTTTCCAGACAGTTCGCAACTGTTTTACTACTGCAGCATCAATAACTGGGGGAAATTTATTTAGTTCGCATGGTGAACTCATTTTGGCTGTATATAATCTTGAAAGCAGTGCAGCCAATACGTCCATTCTCTCTCGCAGTGTATGAAAACACAATGTAAGGGAGCAGTCTGTCCAAGGCTTTGTGGCTCTGAGTCACATAATATGATAGCGTTTTGAGAATAGACATGTGGACACGCCCTAAACAGCTATTACTTTTTGGATGGAAAAATGTAGTTTGCTAATTCTATATTTTTAATACCTTACAAAGCTGTGTGAAGAGAGATGATAAGAAATTACTGTCTTAACTGTTAAAGTGGCTTCAGAGTTTCCAAATTGCGAAATAACATGCATTACAAAAGCTTTGGCGAGTGTTTCTGCAGTCGTATCCACCAGTGGAACCGCAATTAAATAATAGGAAAAGTGAACGATAACTGATGAAACATATTATTTTAAATTGAAATTGCGGATGGTAAAACCACATCAAGGGCAACCAAGTCAAAAAGTTGAGTAAAAGTTTTGGTTTTATACAGTGTGCTCATTGTGCACATGATCAGCAAGACCATACATAACTTTCATTGTCAAGCTTATGAATAGGTCATCAGTACTGTGAGGCTTTTTGCGCATTGGTTGCCTTCTTATCATTGTGGCTAGGTTGTATACTATCATGTGACTGCTGCAAAACTTTTTATCTCAGGAATTTCAGAATAGTCAGCCAATTGTTTTGGGTTGTTTTACAATAAAGTATTATATTAGTGACCATGAAGTTTGGGCGATGCTGCAGATCTCTTGCGTTCTTCATCCTCATCTGTTGTTTCTCTAGTTCAGCAACAAGGACGTCACCAGCCTGTACATACCGAAATTTCTGACCCAAGGCATCACCATTTTCATGGAGCTTCCCTAGCTTGTGTCTTATTGAGTAGCCATATACAGGTGACTTAAGGACCCATATAGTTATTCTATTACTTTGGTTCTTGAGGCTTAATAACCACGTTAATGTGACATGGTACTAACAAAATTATACTTTCTTCCACATAAGTAGCATTGGATATACACTCTGAGACAACAAGAAACGACGCGCCATGAACGAATCATCCTAACGGGGCCGAAATTGGTAGCTGTAACGTACATATACAGACAAACAAAGGATTACAATTTCAGAAAAACTAGACGATTTACTCAAGAGAAAGGTCTTCACAAAGTGAGCAAGTCAATAATGCATTGCTTCACCTCTGACCGTTATGCAAGCAGTTATTCAGCTTGGAATTGACTGATAGAGTTGTTATATGTCCTTCTGAAGGATATCATGTCAAATCTTACCGAAGTGGCGTGTTAGGTCATCAAAATCTCGAGCTTGTTGGATGGCCCTGCCTATAGTGCTCCAAATGTTCTCAATTGGGGAAAGCTTTGGCGACTCTGCTTGTCAAGGTAGGGTTTGGTAAGCACGAAAACAAACAATAGAAACTTCCAACATGTGTGGGTGGGCATTGTCTTGCTGAAATATCCGCTGTCCATGGCATCATCAGACATTTGTTCGGCCTGGAAGCTCACTGACTAAAATACAATTGTCTTCAGTAACGAGTCCTGCTCCGAACTGAGACCTGATGACCAGCTAAGATGCGTCTGGAGGTGCATCGGGAAGCGTTGGGATACCAGTCTGACTGCGTCTATGATATGGCCTGACAACCAGGAGAAAATATCTAGTGTGCCATTCTTTCCATAAGAAAGGTTTTTATCTCTGGCACCCTCACATTACAGCTGTTCATCGACAAAATTCAATGCCTCTTTTGTTGCCCTTCGTGGAATGCCTTCCTGGATTTTATATTTCAGCACGACAATGCCAATCGACACACGGCGAGAGTTTCTAGTGCTTGTCTTCGTGCTTGGCAAACACTACGTTGGTCAGCAAGGTTGCCGTATCTCTCCTGAATTGAGAATGGTTGGAGTATTATGCACAGGCTTCTCCAATGGTCTGATGTGCCTTTTGGACAGAATTTGGCACGATATCCCTTAAAAAGACATCCAACAACTTTTTCAATCAATGCCAGGCCGAATAACTGCTTGCATAAGGGGCCCAATACATTACTGACATGCTGAATTTGTGAAGCTTTTTTTCCTGAATAAATCATCCAATTCTTCTGATATTGTAATCATTAGTTTGTCTGTGCACTTGCGTAAAATCTCCAAATTTCTGTTTCTTATGGATAATTTCTTTGTGGTGTGCCTTTATTGTCTTAGAGTGTAGTTTATTCCTTACACCATGGGTAATAGCTTCCTGTCCGTTTTGTTATAGTTAAGCTCGACTTGATTTAACTGCCTTGATTGTACTCAACAGGGCATTCAAATATGCCAAGAACTTGGTCAGGAACATACACAATTGCAATATCACTGGCATAACAGAAGAATATAAATAGTTTCTTAAATTAGGATATGCCGGAACAGGTGACTGTGCTAGAATTTATTTTAAAATGAGCATTTTCGTTTCACACTCATGGATCCACATAAATATTACTCCAGTCTTCGATAATTCGGTGGCAATAGTGGTCCAGATAACTAACATGTGGTCCTGCAAATTTGCATCATCCTAATTTCAGACTGAAGTTTGCGTTTTGTGTACATGAAAGTACAGCTCTTAGTTACTTCCAATATTCCTCTATGGAACAGGGAAACACTGTGATGTCATCTTAACACACTATATGGATGGAAGGTTTCAGGGCGTTCAGCAATAGATCTGCAAACCGCTGGTATGTTACAAGAACGTTTTGTAATCCAAAAGGCACCCTTAAATGCAGTTTTCTCACTATCTGCTGAGGTGACGAGTATTTGGTGATACTGATAATTCATGCCTAACATAATGAAATAGTTTCAGTTGCCTAAATAGTCTAATGTTCCGTGTATTGATGATAGGTGAAGACCGAGGACTGTATAATGCATTTATTATCCCAGCACCCAACTGTTCTCTAATACTCTTTTCAATAACAGGTTGCAAATGATATGTCGTCCTATATCGCTTTAGACCAACTGGTCTAAAACCTCTGGAGGGATTTATTGGTACATCAGATTTGTAGCAGGCAAATTCCACCATTTTTCAAAAACTGTACTAAGTTCCTCAGTTACTGAATGCAACAAATTCCTATCCTCTCAGTCAGATGCATCAACTTTTCTTGTAATTTCTGTTATAAGTGGGTTGTGATGTCTACATTATTGACATATTTTCATTAGGTATTCTAGGACAGTTCTGGCCCAGGTCACTTCTGACATCATTGGTCAGCCATGGGCTTTTCCTCTCTGTCCCCCCAACCTTTCTCCTCCACCCACTGCTCACCACTCCCTCCCTGATAAGGGCCATTTGCTCTATGTATAAACTGGTGGGAATTCAAATATTGGTGGGAAATTTAAAAACAGCCCAATTGCACTAGTGTGGGAGTATGTCTGTTTTCCTAATTATAAATTGGACGGAAATTCAGACTGGTGTCTTGTCATGCTGGTTGACTTGGAATAGTGGTACAGTCTCGCTATGGTATCAGAATACAATATGGCGACGCAAGATGAGCGACCTGGATAAAACAAGGCTGACACAAGATTGCCAACCTGAAATTCTGACACAGACTTGCCATGACATCACAACCCAAGACTTGGAACACTGGCACAATTTTGTTGTGAGCTCAGAAAACAAAATGGCTTTTCAAGATGACCGACCTGGATGCAATGTGGGAGACACAAAATGGCTGACTTGGCATACTGGGACATGTTGTATCATGTTACAGGCCTGGAAAACTGTCCAGAGTTCAAATACTGCCCCGGTTCTATGAAGCTAGAGTTCAAGATGACTGACCTGGAATACTGGCTGAGAACTAGAACACTAGGCCTGGTTCTATGACATCAGAATGCAAGATGGTCAACCTGGAACACTGGTCCAAAGCTGCAATTCTAACCCAGGTTCTGTGATGTCACAATCCTCCTCAGATCTGTTGCACTGTTTATAAAAGTGTGGAATTCCTGCATACTAGCCCAAACTTGAGATACTGGGACATTTTGTATGGCAGAATCCAAGTTCTGCAATACTGGCACTACAATGTCTGGGCAAAGGATGTTTGAACACGTCCAATCATGTGACATGTTTTCCTCAGCTATTATTCAGTGGTGTACGGTCTCTGATTCTACTAACTAAGTTTGGTTCTTTCCATTTTATATCCTTAAATTTTTGCTGGGGGTGAAAGGACGTCATTCAGAGGTGTATGGTTATTTATGGAATTCACACTCCTCCTTCAAACCCCAAATCCTTTAACTTGCTCTGGAGTCACAGTGGTAACAGTTATGTGCACAGAGGAGTCAAATGCATACTGTTGATTCAGCTACCTCATATAATGTGGAGGCTATCACTGCAGCCACACCGCTTGTCCTAAGGTTAGCTCTGCATGTGCTATGTTTAAAACAACTACTGGGAGTAGGATAGTAACAAATCACCTTTGCTTCAACAAAGATACAAACAGACAGGTTGGGGAGATTTTCCCTTTCCATGATGCAAAGTTCGTGATTGAGAAATTCGTTTACGTCCACTAAGAGCCGTGTCACCACACACTACTGGCACTGATGGAATACTTTAACGCAAGTGACAGCTAAGAATGAGAATGAGAGATGAATGTAGGGATTGAGAAGCACCAGGGATTTGCCCCAGCGAAGTCTGCTCAATAGGAAATGAGAGAGGAATGCTAGAACAGTTAGTGAGAAGCACCAGTAATCTCTAACCCACACATACTCTCTGGATGGAAACTGAAAAAGCAAGATACGCGCATTCGTCCTCCTGCAGCTGAAGAAAAGAAGGAGAATAAAAGGTATTCGGATACTACACTTGTAAAATTCATCACAAAAATAAATTTTATGTGGAATGGACTGTGGCTATTTACCGACAATATCAAAACTAACATTACAGAACCATTGAACACGCAGAAACCATGTAGGACCGAGAGTTGACAATGAAAGACGCCTATTCTTATTTACAATTCGAACTATGCCCTTCAAAACGTGACAAATATAGACGATGGAAAACAGTGACATCTTATGAGAGTAATGGTCAACACTAGACTCGTACAGCGCATTCCAAGACGAAAACTGAACTGCCACCACCAACAGAATGAGTGCCAATTGGTAGTGGTTGACAATTCCATGGTCCACCGACACACCACAGGTTACTAGCTCCATCTGGTGGAAGAGATGTAAATGCTATTCCTTGAGAATGCGAGCAGAGGGGGAAAGTATGACGGTCTCAGCATGGTGGGACATATGAACCACGCAGTACAGCACTGAACGCTCATGGCTGCCACTGCTGGGGGCACGTGTGCAGATTCGAAGCACGACTGCCAGCCATGCAGAGGTTTATGATATACTCTATGTGCACCGCATAAAAACTTACAGAGAATAATGACATCAGACTTCCTGCTGAATTTCTAATTCGGGTGAGAAATACCGCGAGGTAAGCGGTATATTTTCTACAGAAGTCAGAAAGCAAGTCACCGAGCTTTCATGTCAGTTTTATGGTGAAATCAGCGAATACCTTATCGAAAGTTACGCTTTCCAGGGTCGTGAACAAACAGAGTCAGCCCCCCATCTTTGAGAACAACGAGGTATTTGCTAGGAACTCATCAGTTCATTCACTATTTCCCAAAAACATTGCGTATTTTGCTCATGTTATAACATCTCAGACCTCAACACTGACTTTTGCTGTGTTGGCCCATCTCTTTACAGTGTCGCGATTCTGCATAACATGGATTAAAGAAGCTCTTGATAGGATGAAAGGGAAGGAATACATATTATTATTCTGCTCTAGAAGGGGTATAAGACGTTCTCCAAAACTGAATAGTCGGCTAGCGCTAGAGAATAGACCGTTGGTTGTGTAAATTAACTTGTCGATACTTTGCACAGTACATTTTGCATTCCTACTATAACATTAAACTCACAAAACAGCTGTAGCTCTTACAGGTAGTAGCACTACCCATTGAATTATCTCGCATTTCAACTGCATTCCTGAAACCAAAGCAATATGGAAGCTGAACATTCCATACACATTTCTGACGAGCAGTGCAAGTTTTAAACAGGTAGACCATTTTTCGTCTTTCTTGAGAACCAGGCGTATGCACACAAGATGGGAGTGTAGGAGACACACAATGGGAAAATTCTGATGGTTATTTAACGCCATTCAACAGTCCTTGAACCTACACCCAGCTAGCATGTTCCATATACTACGATAGGAAACTTTAAGAGGGTGAAATTACTACCTTGGACACCAAATACAGTATTGATTCAGTCTGACACAACCCATCTGTAGGTACCCAAAAGTAGAGGGACAATCTTAGCGTCAGGACACACTGCATTGTTGCAAAAATTTCTTCAAGATGGCAGCGATGACGCCATCCAAGATGGTGGCATGTAGACTTGGCAACAGAGCATGACGTCATCCAAGATGGCGGATTTTGGCGGGAAAATAGGCCAATTGTGTTATGTCCACTAACCTAACCACCAGAAAAAATGGCAGGAAGTTTGAATGTTGGCGGGAAAATAGACCAATTGTGCTATGTCCACTAACCTAAACCTACAAGAGAAAAAATGGCGGGAAGTTTGAATTCCAACAGGATAATGCACGCAAAACCTTACGTTTCTTTATTATTATTCATTATCATTTATTAACATTCATTATCATTTATTATTATTTATTATCATTTACTATTATTTATTATTATTAACCTGCCTCCACTAGAAAATTCCCTCCAAATTCAAATTCCAACACGATAATGGCTGCAAAACCTTACTTTCGTTTATTATTCATTATCATTTATTAACATTCATTGTCATTTATTATAATTCATTATCATTTATTATAATTCATTGTCATTTACTATTTTTTTATTATTATAGGCCTACCTCCACTAGAAAATTGCGCCAAATTCAAATTCCAACACGATAATGTCTCGAAAACTGTACTTCTATTTATTATTACCATTTTATATTTATTCAAAATGTTGTGGATTGGCAAGACAGCCAACCCACTATGAGGAAGCCGAAAGGCACGTGTTTAGGCTCACTCAGGCTGGCGTGAGGTCTGGAACAGGACAACCAATTGAGACTAGCAAAAAAGGTATGTAGCTTCTGGGATACTTAACTTTAATCCATAATTGGTGAACATCTCTCTTGACGGTACATGTTTTACAGCATCAATAGTAACTGGTAATGGCACCTTGCTAGGTCGTAGCAAATGACGTAGCTGAAGGCTATGCTAACTATCGTCTCGGCAAATGAGAGCGTAATTTGTCAGTGAACCATCGCTAGCAAAGTCGGCTGTACAACTGGGGTGAGTGCTAGGAAGTGTCTCTAGACCTGCCGTGTGGCGGCGCTCGGTCTACAATCACTGATAGTGGCGACACGCGGGTCCGACGTATACTAACGGACCGCGGCCGATTTAAAGGCTACCAACTAGCAAGTGTGGTGTCTGGAGGTGACACCACATTCCTCCCCCGCAAATCGGCGGACGGTTGTGGCATAAGGCTTCCGCCCGCCGTAGGTTGGACCCCATGTTGACGTATGCGACGAGGTGGGGAGCCTAACAACAGGCGAGGCTGTGCCACCCGCACCCTGCCATTCGGACCGAGGGGAGCTAGGAAACGCCTGAAAACCTAGTCCAGGGTGCACGCCAACATGCGGTGTATGCGCCCGTAGAGAGACAGGAGGGGCCAAAGGGTCGACCTCCATCGGGCCGGGGCACCCGAAGGGCGAAGACGACATATGGTCCGGAGCGGGCAAGAGTTCCAAGGCGGAGGACAACTGGTCACGGGAAGCGATCGGCGGCGCGTGACCCAGGGAGGCGCCCGGCGGTTGCAGCGACGCGTCCACTGCGGGCGTCGCCGGCGGGAGAACAGGCGGCGGCGGCGGCGGCGGCGGCGGCGGCGGCGCGTCGCCATGGGGCAAAATGGAAGGCATCGTCGGTAACACTTGGGGCTGAGGCGAGCCAGTAGATGGGTCCCCAGGGCGCTGACCGGACGGCACCGTCGCTGAAAGCAGACGGGGAGCGGCAGATCCCGTGCGACGACAGAGGCGCAGCTGATTGAGATGCCGACTCACCTCACCAGAGGCCCCCAAAACCATATACATCGCGCGGCCGAGGCAGCGAAGAATGCGCCCTTCGAGCCAACGCCGTGAACCTCGATAGTTGCGTTAGTAGACAACGTCGCCCGGAGCAAAAGCAGGTGTCTGCCGCTGCACAGGAACCTGATGCGGCGGATGTAGCATAGACATCAAGGTCCAATGAGGGCGACCGTGAAGCAACTCAGCTGGCGAGCGACCATCTCGAGGCTGAGAGCGATACGAGGACAAAAAGAGCAATAACGTGTCCTCCCGAGAATGCGACTCTTTCAACTTCAACATCTGTGAATTGAAAGTCCTGACCAATCGTCCAGCGGCACCGTTTGACTGTGGCGAAAACGGTTGTTGAATACCATTGGCCTTTCAGAATGACTGAAATTCTGCAGACACGAATTGTGGGCCATTGTCGGAAACAATAGTCTGTGGAAGACCTTCAATGCAAAAGATAGCGGATAACGCTTGGATGGTGGCAGATGACGTCGTGAAAGACATCCGGACAACAAAAGGAAAATTACTGAATGAATCTACCACAACCAGCCATCGCGCATTCCAGAATGGACCAGCAAAATCGATGTGTAAGCGTTGCCAAGGGGAAGTGGCTTTTGGCCATGCAAAGAATTTCCGCGGTGGTGCTGATTGTTGTTCGGCTCACACCATGCAAGAAGAGCACATATTCGTAATCGCGGCATCGATTCCGAACCAAGTGCAGTGCTGACGAGCAAGTTGTTTCGTTCTCACCATACCCCAATGTCCTTGGTGGAGAAGCTTTAAGACAGAGGACTGTAACGAACGTGGGACCACGACCCTGGACTGATCATTATCAGAACGCAACAGCAAAACACCATGTCGTACAAAAAGTCTCTCCTTGTGAGCAAAAAATCTGCGAACCAACGGATCCCCGATCCGTGACTTTGACAAGGGCCATTGCGTAGCAACAAAACGCAGAACGGTAGCAAGGACAGGGTCGGCAGCTGTGACTGTAGCTACACGACGAAAATCAATCGGAAACGATTCGACCACGTCATCGGTTTCCGAATCAATGAACATGCAAGCAAGTTCGGAGGAATCGATTGCTCTATCCTCAGCAACAGGCAAACGGGACAACGCATCGGCGTTTCCGTGCTTAGCAGTGGACCGATACAAGATATCGTAGCGGTACTGCGAGAGGAAAATAGACCAGCGAATGAATTTCTACGCTGTACGTGGAGGTACAGGCTTGTTCGGATGAAAAAGCGATGTCAAAGGTTTGTGGTCTGTGATGATGGTAAAGTGACGACCATACAAGAAATCATGAAACTTTGTAACGCCAAATACGAGAGCCAATGCTTCTTTCTCGATCTGTGAATAATTTCGTTGTGCAGACGAGAGCAATTTGGACGCAAAGGCAATAGGGCGATCGTGCGAACCATCTTTGTGCGCAAGCACAGCACCGATCCCGAAATCTGATACATCCACCATCAACAAAAGGGGCTTCCGGGGATCGAATGGCGTAAGGCAAGTATTGGAAATCAACGCCGATTTCAACTGGCGAAAGGCGCGTTCGCATTCCGTCGTCCAGACGAACGGAACACCTTTACGGCGTAAGCGATGAAGCGGAGCTGAAATGGAAGAGGCATGGGGAACATATTTGTGATAGTAATTTATTTTTCCCAGCACACTCTGTAGCTGCTTCAAATTCTGCGGTGAAGGCAAGTCTTGTATGGCACGGAGGTGCTCTGGACTGGGATGTATGCCTTGGGCATTAAGTACGTGTCCCAGATAGGGTAAGTCACGAGCAAAAAACACACATTTGTCCTTCCGCAAGCGAAGACCATTTTGTCTTTCCGGAGATCACAATATCGTCCAGATAGTTTGCTGCAGTAGGGACCGACGCACAAACAGTTTGTAGATATTGCTGAAACAATGCAGGGGCGGATGCACACCCGAATGGCAGTCGTTTGAATCGGTACAAACCAAGATGCGTGTTAACCACCAAAACGCGCTGGGATTCTTCGTCCACCGGTATTTGCAAGTACGCATCTGCTAGGTCCAACTTCGAAAAATATTTACCTGGGCGGGGTAAAGGAAAAGTTGCAGTCACTACTTGTGGATTCACTGTTGCCTTGAAGTCCACACAAAGTCTCAATTTTCCGGAAGGTTTTGGCAAAATTAGTAAGGGTGATGCCCAGAGAGAAGCCTGCACACGTTCAAGTACACCTTGTGATTCCAAATCGTGTAATGTTTTTGCGACCTCATCACGCAATGCGTGGGGAACATTGCGCGCTCTGAAAAATTGCGGTTGCGCGTTTACTTTCAGTTCCAAATGTGCTTTATAGTTCTTAGCGCAACCGAGGCCCGGTGCAAAAATGTCTGCAAATACGTCACATAGACGAGAAACACTGGCCGAAGGCACAGTCTGGTTCACTGATAGGACCTGATTTACTATAGACAAGTTAAACAACTGAAATAAATCGAAACCAAACAAGTTCACTGCAGAAGAAGAACGAAGGACGTAAAATGACACAAGTTTTGTTTGTCCCTTGTACGTTGCAAGAAGGCTGCACTGTCCTAACACAGGGATCGCTTGTCCTGAATAACTACTTAACATTTGCGGCACGCAACGGAGGTGTGCCCAGCTGTTTGTACGTGTCGTGACTGATTAGTGAAACTGCAGCTCCGGTATCTAGCTGGAACGGTATCACTTTGCCGTCAATGTCCAAGTTCACAAAAAGTTTATTGTCCTGCTGACGACAAGAGCGACTGTCTCGTGCAACGTGAACTGACACTGGTACAGAATCACTTGCGACTTGACGGGATTTCCGGCGATGTCGACGCACACTATTTGTGGAACGAACACAGTCACTGTTAGAGAGAGTAGCACTGGGCGGAGTGGAATGAACTACATGAATTTCCATGGGAGAAGTTGTAAGTAGGCTGTTTATGTTTTGTTATTGGCAACGTTACGTAGCGCTCTGTATGAAAATCACTGGCTGTGCTGTGTGCAGTCTGTAGCTAGTTTGCATTGTTGTCTGCCATTGTAGTGTTGGGCAGCTGGACGTGAACAGCGCGTAGCGTTGCGCAGTTAGAGGTGAGCCGCCAGCAGTGGTGGATGTGTGGAAAGAAATGGCGGAGTTTTGAAATTACATATATTATGACTTTTGATGATATTAAGGTAAAGACATTGTTTGTCCTCTATTAAAATCTTTCATTTGCTAACTATCCCTATCAGTAGTTAGTGCCTTCCGTAGTTTGAATCTTTCATTTAGCTGGCAGTAGTGGCGCTCGCTGTATTGCAGTAGTTCGAGTAACGAAGATTTTTGGTGAGGTAAGTGATTTGTGAAACGTATAGGTTAATGTTAGTCAGGGCCATTCTTTTGTAGGGATTATTGAAAGTCAGATTGCGTTGCGCTAAAAATATTGTGTGTCAGTTTAATCACAGTCTCGTGTACAATTGTTGAAAGGGGACATTTCATATGTCGACCCTTAGCCGAGGATACCTCACTGGAATCTTCTGATTTTTTCTTGTAATTTGTGTAATTAGTGTAGATTTTGTTTATTGCTAGCGCATAATTGTAGAGAGAATCTCCTTTGTAGTTGCAGCCTTTCATTGTTGTACAGTAAAACAGTTGTGGCATGCATGTAGATTTGCACCAAGTATTTCGCAGCTGCGCTTGCAATTAACTAGATATTATTTTCAGTGCTATGTTAATGTGTTCCCCTATTTTTGCTCTTCAAATTGTGTTTTTCTGTGTTGTCATGTGAAATATTGTGACAATAATGGCGTGTGAAAAACGTAACACTAGGCTCCAAAGTAAACTGAGAAATGACAGTGAAGACGAAAGCAGTGTGTTAACGCCACCATGTAATGAATTAACTAATATTCAAAGTAGTAATTTGGTAACTGTGCATAGGGAAATGGAGCGGGCGTCAAATAATGGTGTAGACAGTGAAACAGGTAGTAAACAGGGAAGCATTATCGATCGATCGGTCGGTAACATCTCGCCTTAGGAATCGGGAATGACAGAACACAATATTGCAAATACTGTAGACTCAGGTTTTGGGTTCTCACCGTTTTCTCAAATGAGTCAAGACACATTTTCCGCTTGTCAAAATGTGAATGTTGCCGGTGAAAATTCACTGCCGAAAAGCACTGAGGAACATGTTTCAGACACCAGTGCATTGTTATTACAATTAATGCAACAAATGGGTCAAAGGCTACAAAAGTTAGATACAATGCTTGAACAAAATCAGAAACAAATGGGACAAAATCTTCAAAAGTTAGACACAATGGAACAAAATCTTCAAAAGTTAGACACAATGGAACAAAAGCTTCAAAAGTTAGACTCAGTGGAACATAAGCTTGAACAAACACGTGAAGTTTTAACTACTGAGTTACATAACATTGAATCGAAATGTCAAAAAGTCTGTAATGATGTAAAAACACAAATTTGTGAGCATTTTCAACTTATTTTTTCGCGGCATGAAAATGCATTACAGAATCACGAAGCAGCCATAAAAGAACTCCAAACTATTGTTCATGAAAATCACGACACCTTGCAAGCTAAAACTGACTCAGTTGCATCTGCCGATTCAGTTACGCAACTTGCAAAAATTCAAGAAAACTTAAAGGACGCAGTAGATACGATTTCAACACAAATGGACACTCTGAAACTTGGTTCAGAAAAACACACTGAGGAAATAAGTACACTATCGGAGAAAGTAGCCGAACTTTCGGATCAGTTCACTAACTTATCTGCAAAGGTAGATGATGATCTGAATGACACAAGACCTGTAGCCATCACTGACACAGAAGAGTGCGAACAAATTAGGAAATTCAAACAAAATCAGAATCAAATTAATACGCAACACCAAAGAGAAATCCGGGAAGTACAAGATCAGCTGACACAGGTAATACAAGAATTACGTATTTCAGAGGACACTCGCACCCCAATACGGGAAGAGGGACATAGAAATACGGAACAGCCACAAAATAATAACACAGGGCATTTCGGAAGTTATGAAAGAAATTGGCAATGTGCACCGAATTTTGAGATGGAACCGCCGAAACGACGTAACAATGACCGACATGCGACTTGCCGACATGATGATTTTGATTATAAGCTGTTCATTACTACACGTAAATTCAAAACGTTTAAGAATTCTGCCAACGACATTCATCCACAAGCGTGGCTCCATCAATTCTCTCATTGTTTTCCTCCCAACTGGTCATTGGAGCACAGGTTAGAATTTATGTGTGGCTACTTGGAGAATGAACCAGCTGTAAGAATGCGATCGGTTATTCACTATTGTCACAGTGAAGGAGAATTTTACCATGCGTTCCTCTCAGCATATTGGTCTCAAGCTACACAAGACCGAGTAAAACATAGCATCATAATGATGAAACATTTCGAACAATCTGAATTTTCCAGTCTTATGAAATATTTTGAAGACATGTTGCATAAGAATCAGTATCTTTCAAACCCATACAGCCCCTCAGAACTCATCCGCATTTGCTTAATCAAACTGCCTGAACATTTACGACATATTATTTTAGCAGGACGTTGCAAAGACGATATTGACGCTTTTCTGGGACTCTTACAAGAATTAGAAATTGACACAGACAGTCACGGGATGTGGATACAGGAAAACAATCACTACAGGTCACATCCATCACAATTCCGTGACGATAGAAACAATAACTGGACACGACAATTTTATTCTTACAACGTAAATCGTGACCAAAAGAGACACCACCCGTATGACAACCACTGGCAGATTAATAGTTACAGAGAGAGATCGCATTTCCGTAGTAATGAATATGACAGAGACACTCATAGAAACAGACAATTTGGCAACCAGAACAATCATTATCACGGGAGACAGAATAACTTCAGACGCAACAGTTCAGCGCGCAGTTACGATTCCGGGAGAAATTCTCCACCACATGACCGACAAACAGGAAACTATGTAAACTACCGACAAAACGACAGACCTGAATTTCGTCAGAACTCACGAGATTCAAACAGAGCAGGACCCTCTCGGCAAGACGAATTTGTAGAAATTAGGTCTCCAAATCCCAATAATGACGCGCGCCAACAAAGGAACAGACAATGACTCGCACCGCAGGCTGCCGCGTGCGCCGGCTGGCTCAGAGAAAAATAACATGACGCTAACCTTGAGAAATATTCCAGTATTCTTTACCGACGTATACCACATGATAATTGCGTTAAAGTTGAAACTCTGCATACTAGGAAGAGCAAAGGGCTACACCACATTTCACATGTAAAACCATTTATTGGGAGATAATCTGCTTTTTAACTTAGTCTTTGCTATAAAATTTTTCACTTCACATTACTAGTACTCTTTTTCAATCTTAGAAACTGTTAACATGCAACTATGTTTTAAAGTTAACTATCCAGTCAAGAACCAAGAGAACTTATTTAAACAGAAATTATGAATGCATTGTTATTGTGAACAGACGACACCGTGTTATTTGTACATTCTTGCTTGTTAGTTGCACGATTACATAACGACTATAAGGCTCACATACTTAGAACATATACTGGTACTGCTAATAAGATTCTGATGCAACGGTTTACTTGAAAATACATTCTGGATTTAAAGTACTTTCAGTGAGATCCCAGATGACTTAGTATTTGGTTTCTTTGACAGCTACAAGATTATATCACGATGCTACTAATATGTGACACGATTTACATTGTTGCTTTTGCGGTGTATCTGTTTTATATCTGCACAGTTTTTCTGAATTCTTCTGTACAGTAAAACATGTTTTAGTAGTAACTTTTGTGGTATAGCTACAAGGAGACAGCCTTTTCCATAGCACAACAATACGTTACAGCACAGTACTTTCATCATCACAACAATAAGCGTAATAACTAAGATATCTCTACGCAAAGCATTTCACTTTGTGTATCATGAGGTAAGTACATTGGCTTCTGCAGAACTTAGCTTTTGGAGGACAATAACTACGACACTTCCACAGAGATTATCTTACAGCAAGACGCACATTTAGCGCTACAGGACACGTATTTGAGTGATTAATTTTGTACTTAAAACATTTATTTTTAAAGATTTTTGAATTACAAAGAAAGTTTTCTGTGATAAATTTCATTCCATTGCTGTAATCTGTAACACCTGAGGGTATAATTACAGTAATCCTCAGGGGGGTACACGATTACTTTGTGTACCATGTGTTTGGCGAGCACAAGGAGCCTAGCTAATATGGTATTTGCTTATACAACTTTACACATCGGTACCATATTCCTCTAACACATAAATTACACAGCTATCTGATCAGTTAACTAAGAGACACAAACATTTTTTACTATGTCAGTGACACATGTTTACGCAATTACACAGCTGGATAACTTCACACTTATGAAATTGTATTTTGTTTGTACTTTGTGAACTGTTCATATTTTTTTTGGACCCATTGTGATATTATGAGAGCTTTGAATGATATATTTGGTATGGGATCACGAGTTTTAAAGTACGTTTGTGGCAGATGACACTTTTGACATGAGCAGAGGATTTTTTTAGGTTTTGAGATTATTGGAGGAAGCTACGACGATTTTGAGAGTTGACTGAGGTGTTATGATATTATTACGACGACGATGTGTATTATGCTGCTGAGGTATGTTTATGATTAAGAAGCTGATGCTATATGAGTTATTTGATTATGCTACGTATCTGTTATGACGAAATATTGAAGAAGTGTCGACGAATAAGGTAAGGAATAATGAGTAGTGGTTAAGGACTCGGGTTTGTGAAAAAGGTTGTTGGAAACCAAGAATCGTACTTTAAGAGTTAAGAAATGTGTGTAAATGCGTGAATGTATCACAATGCCGGCGATAATTTTTTGGACACTGTTATATTGATAAGATTTTGTTTGTACACATTTTCAACGCAAATTCTTGACCCGTGAAATTTTGTATATGAGACTGTCACTGTAGCAGAAACTGCTGTCGTAAATATCTCCGTAAGAAAGTTAAGTGATCACCTGCACGTAATGCGTCGTGGGAACCCAGCTGAGAGGTAGTCATCTGACAAAAGAAAGCCATTAGGTGGAGAAAAAAAGAGGCCATTATCCTCGCCATTAACATTCCTTTAGAGAAAGCATCGCAAATACGACACGCTCATTACTTGGAAAGATACTTACATCTGCACACCTGATTATGACAAGTGTCTTTCTACGAGAGTTGAGAGATTTTTCTACTAACTTATGAAATGTCTCATGACGCCTGAATGATGTTCTTATGCTTTACTTTGTACATAGTTGCTTATTTCATTTGATACCTGGTTTCCAGCTGTCTTGCAGCATTGGTTTCATAAAATAAAATTAAATGCATTTGCTAATGTGAACACTTTCTGTCAACAGATCTATTAAATAATAATTTTCTGATCCACATTCTTCGAAAAAGGAGCTCTTGGAATGGAAAGAACAATAAGAAGGGACTAATAACAATAACTGCATATATAATTTTCTTTTCAAGTACTTGGTAATTTCTTTTGTAGAATAATTTGTGGTGCACCACTTTAATTACATAGACATTAAGATGTGAATATACATTTCCCTTATCTGCGTTGTTGTTTTTACTGTAATATTTTTTCTGCTTGAGCTATGTCATGTTTAGGTATAAGTTACTGCTGTTTGCCAGGAATAGTGCTACTGAATTTTAATTTGTCTTACACTTCTAAGCTAGTTTTACTACTGATTTATTTTTCTTGTTTGCTGCACAGTGCCTTATCTTAGTTGTAATATTGTTGCTTCACCAATTTCCATTTTTTTGTCATTGCTGTTTGTATTAATTGTTTTGTGCTGCTGCATTGCCTCGTCCCGTAGTTTATGCATCTGAGCTCAGTAGATTTAAGTTAGCTTAAGAGGGGGTAGACTATATAAGAAACTAACTATGATGAATTGGAAGAAATGCATTGAGAAGCTATAAGAAAATGGTGTGGCCAAAAAAAAGAATTTTGAAAGAGGATATGAACAAAAAAAGTAGGGTTTAGGGACAACAGGTTTAGGTAGGATTTTCTTGGAAACAAATGTTGAGGTAAGATAATGGTAAATAAATAATGAGGTAAGAAATGTGTGAACAGAATACAGAAAGCATGCTTGGATAGAATTTTTTGGCTGGAGCAAATATCGAAATAAGACGAAAGATCTATGGAATGAAGTTTTGGGTTGGACTGCAGTACCAAATGTTACACTGAAAACGAACCCTGTCCTTTCCTTTTGTGTTATCCCACTATGTGTCTGTGTACCCTTGTATATTTGTTTTCTTCCTGTGTCTGTGTAGTTTCATAGAATTTTTTCTTCTTTTAATATTAAGCTACATTCACTATGAGGAGGACTACTGTTCTCCTCAAATATAATTGGCATTAAGAATATGTTATTTACTTTGTAAAGATGTTTAGACATTATTTATGTATTCTGTTTTGTTGCTCATGTGTGAAGTTGACGTTTCAAAAGTTATTCTGATCTTTTATGTATTTACTTATCTCATAATTCCTGTAACACTGATGTATATGTTTATTTCTATTATTTTGTAAAGCCTGTATTACTACAAATGTTATCTGTATAATTACGTTTTTAATGATGTATTTTGTACCTTTGTTATTGTATTCTTATGTTATAAAATTGTAATTGACAGCAGTTCATCAAATTAAGTAACTTGTAAGTTACATTTCACTGCACACGTTTCTGTTGGTCATAGTATATGGACAATATGTGAGAAGTAGGGACTGTTAGTGTTTGCACATGTGTTAATAATTCAGCAAGGGACTGGATAACAGCATTGCTGGTTCTAAGGACAATTCCAAAAACTTTGTGAGTGCATAAGTGGTGGTTATGGACTTGCTATATTCTCTGCAAGACTCTTCGATGGTGATTGTGCACCTGCACACTCGCAACAGATGGCTGCTAGCTATCTCTACAAGGACTGAAGTGGGTCTGCACCTTTGATGACCCACCAATAACATTATTTCTACAAGGACTACAGTGGGTCTACACCTCTGATGACCCACCAATACCATTATTTCTACGAGGACTACAGTGGGTCTACACCTTTGCTGACTCACCAATACCATTATTTCTACAAGGACTGCAGTGGGTGTGCACCTCTGGTGGCCCACCAATACCATACTCTCTACCAGGACTACAGTGGGTCTGCTCTGTGATGACCTACCTACCAATCTTCTTCAAAACGTCGAATGACTCTGCTGTGGGTTTGCTCTGTTGTGGCCCGTTACCTGTCAGCATGTCAAGAGTCAGCACTGTCTTTCCGTTGGAAGGACAACACTACTTCTTCAAGACTGCATGGACATCCACTACTTCCATGTGCATTGTCTTTTACTGCTCAGACTTTGATAAAAGAAACGGCAGTTTTACTGTGATGAATGATCAGGACTGTCTTTATGGACTGTGAGAAAATTTTAGCTTTTGACCAACATTGTATTAATAAGTGTGTGCATTTGATATCTTTGTTATTGCAATTATGAAAAATTTTATCAAATCATTATTGGCCACTGCCCAAAACAATTTGTAAAATTTTTTGTGGGGAGCATGGGGGCTATGTAAGTAGGCTGTTTATGTTTTGTTATTGGCAACATTACGTAGCGCTCTGTATGAAAATCACTGGCTGTGCTGTGTGCAGTCTGTAGCTAGTTTGCATTGTTGTCTGCCATTGTAGTGTTGGGCAGCTGGATGTGAACAGCACGTAGCGTTGCGCAGTTAGAGGTGAGCCGCCAGCAGTGGTGGATGTGTGGAAAGAAATGGCGGAGTTTTGAAATTACATATATTATGACTTTTGATGATATTAAGGTAAAGACATTGTTTGTCCTCTATTAAAATCTTTCATTTGCTAACTATCCCTATCACTAGTTAGTGCCTTCTGTAGTTTGAATCTTTTATTTAGCTGGCAGTAGTGGCGCTCGCTGTATTGCAGTAGTTCGAATAACGAAGATTTTTGGTGAGGTAAGTGATTTGTGAAACGTATAGGTTAATGTTAGTCAGGGCCATTCTTTTGTAGGGATTATTGAAAGTCAGATTGCATTGCGCTAAAAATATTGTGTGTCAGTTATAGCACAGTCTTGTATAATTGTTCTAAGGGGACGTTTCAAAGTGTTGCGAGCTGAAATATCCTTAGTTCGATTCCGATTCCGGCGCGAAGCAAAGGGCCTGGATTGGTTTTGAGCTTCTGATTTGAGCTTTTTCTGGCAAACACTCTGAACATGGCCTTTTTTATTACAGAGAAAGCAAATAGCTTGGCGTGACGGGCAATTCTAACGCGAATGTCTAGTAGCACACCGTGGGCATGGTTTCACTGCATTTGCTTGCTGGCGCGGTACACGTGGCTGAGAGCCAGGCGGCTTTGGCGTGGCCAGGCGCGAGGACTGTTTACTGTTCCGTGCAGCTCGCCCGGCGGGCCGGTTAACCTGACACACGGGTGGCGAAGTTTCAAATGATTCCTGAGCAAAGTCAAGTGTTTCCTGCCGATCCAATATGTCCATAACTTGTTGAAGGGAGGGATTAACTAGTTTCAAAACCTGTTCCCGTACACGAACATCAGAAACGTTCTGTGCAATTGCATCATGTACCATAGTATTTGAATAAGGGAGTCCACATTGACACTCAAAAGCACAGTCCCTAGTAAGGCCTTGCAAGGTTGCAACCCACTCCCTATTAGTCTGACCTGCCGTACGTTTTGTACGAACAAAGGTATACCTTTTCGCAACTACATTGACTGATTCTTTGAAATAGGCATCTAATGCAGACAAAATTTCTTCGTAGGACAGAGTTGGTATGTTGCGTCGGGGAAATAATTTGACTATCACACAGTATGTGTTCACCCCGACTGATGATAAGAAAAAAGGCTGCTGCTCGTTACCTTGAATTCAGTAGGCGGCGAGATGGAATCCAATTTGGCGTGACCACTCCGTCCAGCTTTCCAGTGCCGCATCAAAAGGACGAAAAGTTGGTGTGTTGTGGCTGCGGTAGCGGTGAAGCTGCGGCTGCCGCATCATTTTGCATTGCATGATGACCCTGGACGAGCTGTCAAAGGGCATCCAGTAAGGCCTGCGTCTGCTGATTCTGTAAGCGATAAAATTCGGACAGTACATCTGGAGATTGTGGCGAAGCCATTACACAAGTAAATCAGGGCAGTATAGTTACGAACGCGGTGTGGCCTCGTCGCCAAAATGTTGTGGATTGGCAAGACAGTCAACCCACTATGAGGAAGCCGAAAGGCATGCGTTTAAGTTTATGCAGGCTGGCGTGAGGTCTGGAACAGGACAACCAATTGAGACTAGCAAAAAAGGTATGTAGCTTCTGGAATACTTAACTTTAATCCATCATTGGTGAACATCGCCCTTGACAGTACATGTTTTACAGCATCAAAAGTAACTGGTAATGGCATCTTGCTAGGTCGTAGTAAATGATGTAGCTGAAGGCTATGCTAACTATCGTCTCGGCAAATAAGAGCGTAATTTGTCAGTGAACCATCGCTAGCAAAGTCGGTTGTACAACTGGGGCGAGTGCTAGGAAGTGTCTCTAGACCTGCCGTGTGGCGGCGCTCAGTCTGCAGTCACTGATAGTGGCGACACGCGGGTCCGACGTATACTAACAGACCGCGGTCAATTTAAAGGCTACCACCTAGCAAGTGTGGTGTCTGGCGGTGACACCACACAAAATGTCCGATTTTCTCGGCGAGAAAGCCATTTTCCTTACATCCATAAAAAAAATCTATCACAAGTTCAAATCCCAGCACCATAATCGATCACACGTACGAACTTTCTCCGTCACTTATCTTTTTTCATTGGTAACCTATCAGAATCGCGTCAAATAATAAACTGCACTTATAGTAACGTAAGTCACGACCTTTGATTTTGCAGGGGGGAAGGGACTGAAGACTTTATTTCAAGCAGTACGGTGATCACTTGTTCTCCAACACAGTCAGCACACACATCTTTGACATCGCAGTGCAGTCGCCACGACGTCCGCACTCCAACTGAATTACTTCAAATCCTCGCCACCCCCTGGCCAGCGCGCAGAGACACTACCGACGCCTGTCACGTGAGGCGGCCAGCTCACGCTGTTTAAGAGTACAGAGCTCGTCTGCTGATATTGTGTACTGCATTATTTAAGAGCTGTTTGCTATTGTGTGGTGAAATTAGGAGTTGTTTACATGTTTGTGGCCTCTGTCAGATGACCACAGTCAGATCAGTGCGGGTGTTTTGTGACAAATATAGTCCATGACTAAATAAAAGGGTTTGAAATAAATAGAGTGCAGTCCTTCCTTACTTCCCTGAGCAGCACAGCGCAGTCTGAGCGGTTTTTGCGCAATAACGGCAATCTGGTCAGACTGTAGGTGAGTCGCCAAATAACTGGACAAACTTATCTGTAGAGGAGTTAGAGGTCTGGATTGGAATGAATATCTTGGTGGCTGTGGTGGTTATGTTGCCACGTGTAGTGCACTACTGTAGTTCAGAACCTGCCTTATGTCAGCCTTACATATCGAAACCTATTAGATGCAAAAGTTTCAAAAAGATATGTCCCAAATAAATAAAGTACACTCTTTCCACCCTCCACCAGCCTATTCACTTAAATTATTTGCGAAAATTAGCAGTTGTTTGGCTATTTGGACGTAAATGTTTTGCATTATTTATGTGCGGTTCGCATGTCTGTAGGCTGTGCTATGAGTTATTTTTAAATGTTTTCAACTAGCAAGCGTGTGTCTAGAGCATTATAAATGAGTTATGTAGGAGTGTTTTGCAGGTGTGTATGATGTGGAAAATGTCGATGTGATACATATACTCCATTCCTAAATAAAGTAAATTGGTTCCTCCATCCATGGGCCTAGTGCAGGGTGAGTCCTTTTACCTGAAATGTGTAGGAAGAGGTTGAGTGCCAGTGGCTTAGTGTAGTGGTGATGAGCTTCGTTTGCAACAATTTTCTTAGGTTGGTGGCGGAAGTGCGAGTGAGCTTTGTTTACTGGCAGATTTCAAACTTGGTGCTGGTTCCTAGGAGGAAGTGGCGGTCGGGTGGCTGAGGTTAGTACAAGTGCCCTTTCTTTCGAACAGTTTTGTTAGGTTGGTAGAGAAAGCAGAAGTGACCTTTCTTTACTGCCAGAAGTCAAACTCGGTGCTGGTTCCTAGGAACACCTTTGCATACATATATGAAATTGTAAATTGAATTATTTAATATGATTGAAACCGAAATAGAATGAAGTACTCAGGTATTTATAGTAGACTATGTCTGTCGCGTGTATGGAGGGTGTGTGACGTAAGCGGGGTGGCTGCCCAGCGATTGTACAGTTATAACGCGCGTGCGCGAGAGAGAGAGTCAATTAGCGAGCGTTCTAGTGCCGACCAAACGTGCTGTTATACAGTCATGGCGGATTCCACTGTCGAGCAAAGTTTGCCGCCAAAAGTGTAGCACATCGTTCTCGCTCGCACAAGGACACGTGGTGGACGGTGAGCGGGACACGTGGTGGACGGTGAGCGGTTGGCATCGACAGGTTTGAACGTGCCCAGGAAAACTACGCGCCAAAATTGTGGTAGGGAACGACTGACCATTGTGTGATTCATCTCCGAGACAAACAATTTTGGCGGGAAACGTGCGGAGGCGATGAATACACGTGGTGAGCGGTCAAGGGAGCACTGCGACGTCAAACTTGGCAAGTTCCAGCCTGTCCAGCGAAATCATGTTTACGACGTGGGAGCGATCGCTGGGCTCACCCCCAGTGTACTGGTAGTCCAGCGTGAGCGGCCGGCCGCCTCACGTGACAGGCGTCGGCAGTGTCTCTGCGCGCTGGCCAGGGGGTGGCGAGGATTTGAAGTAATTCAGTTGGAGCGCGGACGTCGTGGCGACTGCACTGCGATATCAAAGATGTGTGTGCTGACTGTGTTGGAGAACAAGTGATAACCGTACTGCTTGAAATAAAGTCTTCAGTCCCTTCCCCCCTGCAAAATCAAAGGACGTGACTTATGTTACTATAAGCGCAGTTTATTATTTGACGCGATTCTGATAGGTTACCAGTGAAAAAAGATAAGTGACGGAGAAAGTTCGTATGTGTGATCGATTATGGTGCTGGGATTTGAACTTGTGATAGATTTTTGTTATGGATGTAAGGAAAATGGCTTTCTCGCCGAGAAAATCGGACATTTTGAATGAATATAAAATGATAATAATAAATAGAAGTACAATTTTCGAGACATTATCGTGTTGGAATTTGAATTTGGCGCAATTTTCTAGTGGAGCTAGGCCTACAATAATAAAAAAATGATAGTAAATGATAATGAATTATAATAAATGATAATCAATTATAATAAATGACAATGAATGTTAATAAATGATAATGAATAATAAACTAAAGTAAGGTTTTGCAGCCATTATCGTGTTGGAATTTGAATTTGGAGGGAATTTTCTAGTGGAGGCAGGTTAATAATAATAAATAATAATAAATGATAATAAATAATAATAAATGATAATGAATGTTAATAAATGATAATAAATAATAATGAATAATAATAAGGAAAAGTAAGGTTTTGCATGCATTATCCTGTTGGAATTCAAACTTTTTTCTGGAGGTTAGGTTAGTGGATGTGGCACAATTGGCCTATTTTCCCGCCAAAATCTGCCATCTTGGATGACGTCATGCACTGTTGCCAAGTCTACATGCCGCCATCTTGGATGGCGTCATCGCCACCATCTTGAAGAAATTTGACAACAATGCAGTGTGTCGTGATGCGAAGTTTGTCCCTCTACTCCCAAACAGCAACTAATGTCGAAATTCACATCCAATTACAAACCGGAAACTGTGGTATGCTCAGATCATTCACTTATAAAATGATCATCAGCAATGGTAAACTTATGTGACTAAACAGCACATCTTATGAGAGTAATAGTTGTTCCTTTCTTATTCATGACGTTTCAACACGAAAAATAGTCATCAGCGCTAGGCGACAACTCATTTCAACGCGAAAACAGTCACCAGGCTATAGCACATCATGTATTTAATATAGGCCTCTGCCAAGTAACTTAAAGTCTTCATTTGCGGTGAACCTGTGCAACTTCTACTTTGCAATCTGGGAAGCTATGGAAGGGCTCAGTCGCTTGTGGACATTCTTAAAACTACTCTACAATTACGTTGTCAAGTATTTATTGGAATACAAAGTTAGCGTTCCTGACTTCCGGTTGGTGTTAAATGTATGGTATGATGTGGTCTGGTGACTGTTTTTCATGTTGAAATGCTGTGGATAAGATGGGAACACAATATTACTCCAGCAGTAAGACGTGTTGTTTCGGCACATACGTTTACCGTCACTGATGATCATTTTATATATATGTGAACATACCACAATTTCCGAACTGTAATAGGATATGGATTTGGTAATCAGTTGCTGTTAACATCTTTGGGTACCTATAAATGAGTTTTGTCAGGCTGAATCATTGCTGTATTCTGTGTCCAAGGTAGTAATATCTAATTGAATTAACTGTGCTTGTCTGCCCTATTGACCATCCCATCCATCCCAACAAATCTCTTTGCCCATCCCCGCCCACCTCCACCCCCACTGCTGAAGACATCAACTGTTTCCTTACCACCATCCTCCAAAATATCCAATGACCTCACACCCTTCAGCAAATATCCATTGCTGCCCACTCAGTATTCAACCTGAACATCTAAGCCACACACTCCTGCAACCAGGCCCATTTTGTCTTCACCCGTCTTGACACCCTCATATAAGCCTCTCCACTCCTAACTCCTGCAACACGATTCCTAGCGTCTCACCACAGTGTGACAGCATTACCTTATCCTATATGGCAACATCTGCTCCCTACCCACCAACAAACCCCTTTTTATGCATACCTCAACCCATGACAACACTGATACCTTTGTCCTTAATAAAATGTTCCTACAACAATACCACACCATTCATTCCTCTCCCTATATCCTCCACCACACTGATAACCCTCTCCCCCTAGTCAGAGGTGCTGTAGTGGTTGGCCATCACAGGAACATCCCTGATTGGTCACAACCCTTACTTAACAATCCCACTGAACACGTTATCTGTAGCCTCTTCTTCAAAAACATGTTCAAATGTGTGTGAAATCTTATGGGACTTAACTGCTAAGGTCATCAGTCGCTAAGCTTACACCCTACTTAACCTAAATTATCCTAAGGACAAACACACATACCCATGCCCAAGGGAGGACTCGAACCTCCACCAGTACCAGCCCATGACTGCAGCACCTTGGACCGCTCGGCTAATCCTGCATGGCCTTCTTCTTCGAAACACTCACTGTTACCTGTGCTTCTGTCTACATTTAACCTGCCAATCCCATACTCTAGCATTCCCTCACCTGCATCAGCTGTACCTTTTCTACCTGTATTATTGTTGCCAACCTCAACATCCGTAGTAGATGCCGTGCATAACTCCAGCAGTGGCATTAGTTTACCGAATCCCTGTATGGTGACATTGTTCACATACCACAGCATACCCATCCTGAAAGCAGCACCAGCACCGATGTCATCTTAAGATCTCCCAACCTCCTTTGATGACTCAGTGCAGAAGTCCCTTATCCAATTGGAAGTGCCAACCACCATATCCTACACACTACCCCATTCCCATACACCCCTCCTCAGTCTCTGTCCAAAAGTGGTCCATGATTATTACCTTGCCACCTGGAATGCCTTCCAGCAACCCAATGATATCCCCAAGCCACAGCCTTCCTGCAACAGACCATGTCAGATGCTATCTCCGTTTATATCTCTACTAAGGCCATATATTTTCATAGCCCCACTCTCCCACCTCAAGCCATACTCCTTCTCCTTGAAATCCATCGCTTATATCGTTCCTTCCTCCTGACCCGTGTCTGAGGTACACTTACACACCATTGGCGAATACAGCGACACATTAGAAATTTATTCACTGCCAAATACACCAGGACTGATGCCAGACATGCACTTGTCTCAATGCTAAACTTCCAGTTAACTCTTCCAAGTGCTGGAAAGGATTCTGCTGGCTTACTGTCAGCCATCCCATCTCTAACTACCCGACCCTTTGCAACAATCTTCCCTTACTTGACAACCTGAGCAAAGCCAATCTCTTGGGTCCTATTTCTCTAACATTGTCTTAATCCCAGACGATCCTCACTTTGACTACTCCCAATTCCCTGCTGTCCATGAATGCACAGATACCACAGTCCCATACCTGGTTCCCCAGCTTTCAGCACTTGAACAACATAGCAGAAAAAGAATTAAACACACCAGTGACAGCAAAGGACATAAAACAAGTACTTCACAGAAAACTCAACACATCTATTGATCATGACCATATTATCGATCACCACCTCACAGAATCCCTACCTCCTCTTTCATAACACCTGTAACCCTGCTTACCACTGCTCTCTCCATAGGCTACTAACTTGACCTGCAGAAAACCTCCAAAATCCTACTTTTCTTCAAACCAAACAAATCCCCCCTGATACCTCCATTTAGCACCCCATCTGCCTCAGCTTTGTGTTTAACAAGGTCTTTGAATCCACCATCTCCTGACACATCCACTTCCACCTGCACCAACACCATCTGCTTTCTGTCACCTCGTGTGGTTACCATTTGTCCTTCTCTGCTGCTGATCAACCCCTGAATCTCACCCATTTCCTATCTCAACAGGTCAACAACTTTAAATCTGCCATCTTTGTCTTCCTTGGCCTAGAGAAATCATACGGTTGCATATGGAATTACAGTCTCCTTTTCAAATTGCAGACTTATGCACTTCTAATCAACTGTGCCCACCTAATTGTATGCTTCCTCTCCAATCGCCCATCCTATATCACTGTTAACAACACAAACTTCTGTACCTTGTACCTCACTACAGGAGTACCCCAAGGTTTTGTACTCTCCCACCTACTCCCATCCACCTCCTTCAGTATGCTGATGACACCGATTTCTTCGCCCTCTGTTCTACACTCCATAAATCCCAACGATTCCTCCAAATCCACCTCAGTCAGTTTACCTCCTGGTGTAATCAATGGCTCCTTAAGATCAAACCCCCCAAAACCCAGGCGATAATTATAGGACACACTACCCACACCTTCTGTCTCAATAACTTCTACCTCATCATTTACGATCGTCCCATCCAGCTAACTAACACACTAAGATACCTTGGGCTAACCTTCGACCAACAACTGACGTAAAAACCTCACCTACTAACCATCTAACAGAAAATTCACAATAGACTAAAGCTACTAAAACTACTAACTGGTCGAACAATGGAACTACACGCTTCCACTCTCTGTTGATCTACCGTGGATGCGGGACAGCAGCTGGTCAAATATTTAACAAGAAAAATCGCCAAAGAGCAGTGCAGTTGGAGTAGTTATTTATTTTCTTCGAATGAAGTACTTGAAATACGAATTCCCAACTTCCAAAAACTGGTGTCCCCAGTATACCAATATCGATACCTTTGAATGTCTATAAACGAGATGCATATGAAGCCTGGAGATGGCGTATTGAATATCCGAACCTGGTTGTGTGAATAACATGAAATAACATCGCAAATTATACAGATGTTTGGCGATTTTGATTGTTAAACACTCCTCCACTGTCCATAACATCTACAAATTTTTGATCCACCCCATCCTTTGCTATAGAAATTTGCACGGCTATCCACCCCTCCAATTTGCTATAAGTCCTTCTAGATGCTCGAACGTCATGCTCTCCACCTCACTTTCCACATCTACTTACCTTCCCCTATAGGGATGCTTTACCAACTCGTCAAATTCCCACCTCTCCTCTCTCACACTGAACACCTCGCCCTCGCTGCTGGACATTGCCACCAATCACCAGCCCACGCCTATGCTGCCAGTCTTCGCTTCTGTCGGCTTGTCACCACCATCAATACTCTCATTCAACGATGTATCAACCTACAACTAAGACATCCACAGTCATTTAATCACACCTGTACTCCACTCCCACCTCCACCTACACCCTTACATCTGCATCTACAGGTACATGGCTATTCTGAAAATCACACTTAAGTGCCTGGCAGAGGGTTCATCGAACCACCCTCACACTTATGTTCTGTTATTTCACTCTCGAAAAGTGCACAAAAAAAACTAACTCCTAAATCTTTCTGAGCGAGCTCCGATTTCCCTTATTTTATTATGATGATCGTTTTTCCCTACGTAGGTCGGCTTCAACATAATATTTTCGCATTTGAAGGAGAAATGTGGTAGCTGAAATTTCGTGATAAGCTCCCGCCGCAACGAGAAACGCTTTTGTTTTAATGATGTCCACTCCAACACTGTGACACTATCTGCCTTTCTTTGAAATCTCTCAGTGTGTTCTCTTAATCCTATCTAGTAAGGATCTCACACCAGGTCGTGGTACTACAAAAGAGGATGGACAAGCATAGTGTAGGCAGCCTTTTTAATAGATCTATTGCATCTTCTAAATGTCCTGCCAATAAAACGCAGTATCTGGTTCGCCATCCCAACAATATTTTCTATGTGTTGTTTCCTATTGAAGTTGTTCGTAATTGTAATTTGTAGGTGTTTAGTTGAATTTATGGCCTTTTGATTTGATTGATTTATCGTGTAAGCGAAGTTTGACGGATTCCTTTTAGCACTCATAGGGATGACTTCACACTTTTCAACATTTAGGGTCAACTGCCAGTTTTCACACCATACAGATATCTTGTGTAAACCGTTTGGCAATTGTTTTTGATCTTCTGATGACTGTACTAGACGATAGACGACAGCATCTACAAACAAACTAAAATGGCTGCTCCCCTCCTGCTCTTTCCTCATTTCTCTCCTTCCCCACTACTTGGTAACAGATTCCTCAATCCTAAGACACTTTCCCTCAAAATGAAAAAAGTACCTTGCAAACATCAATACACCACAACTCATGTCTTGCAAAGACTCTGTAATCATCAGACCCTCCGATACTGATTTCTAACTCCACCTACTGGACAAGTACCTCCCTTCACCTTAGGTCCACCTTCTTCCTCGAACCCACTCAGCCCACCATATTCCAGACAACCCCAACCCCCCCAACTCTTACTGCTGTGATCAAGGAAGAGGACTCTTAGGTTACAGTGATGGACGTTGAGAAAGAGCTAAATTTCAATCCTGTCTCCCTCACAACTTCCTACTTCTACTACTGAGGACATCATCCACCCCATCCCCATTGTCATTCAAAACATCCATCTATTCAAGCATTCACATATCTTCTATCAGGTCACCCTGGTAGCTGCGCGAGGCAGCCGCATGGTCTAAGGCGTCTTGATGTGGTTCACGCGGCTGCCCCCCTCGGAGGTTCGAGTACTCCCTCGGGCATGGGTTTTTGTGTTGTCCTTAGCGTAAGTTAGTTGAAGTTACATTATTTAGTGAGTAAGCCTAGGGACCGATGACCTCAGCAGTTTGGTCCCATAGAACCTTAACAAAAATTTCCAAAAAATTTTCACCCATGTAGCCTGTCTCATCATTCATCCAAATGTCGTCAGATATTACCAAAACCACTCGCACTTCCTCTTTTCCTGAGTAGACATTCTCGTTTAATACTTTCCATCACACCCTCAAGCAACCACTGTAACTCCATACACCCTACCTCCCTTCTATCTCCACCCCTTTCGAAATTATCCCAACAACCTTTCTCCTTCTCCACAACTTCAATGCCAGTTCTCACCTTCTTTTGTTTCACTCTCCATTGTGTTACCATAGTCTCTTCTGTCTACCTGTTACCTGGAGCTGGTCATCAAGCAGACACCACATCAGCATCATCTCCTACAACTCGTCACCTCCGAACAGCTCACCATGGAACACCAATTCCACCGCATCACTGTCATCCAGAAATTTTCAATATTCATTTTTTATTCACCTTTCTATGTTTTAAAACATTGCATTAGTATGTTGAACACTGTAGGCAGAAGAGCGGCTGCATTGCTGCTGCCAGCCCCTATCCACATGCGAGAATAAAATAACAATAAAAAAAAGAAAGGTTCTGTGATGTTGGTTGTGTTATTGTCGGTTGTGTTATTGTCGGTTATTGTTCTGCACTCATAATGTTTCCCTCACCTACATTATTAATAGTTGAGGGTGGCGACAAGTAAAATCTCCTTCTGGGGTTGTATACAACAGCTGCTTTTTGCCCACCCACTCTTGTTACTTGTTATTTATTTATTGCTATTTCTTTTTATGTATAGTACATTATTGTGTGGACTTTTGACTCTGGATGGACACTACTGCTGAGATGAGTGTGTTATTTTGTGTGTGGCGTCTAATTCAGATTCACTATGGGCATGACTTCTCGTCCCAAGATGGTTCTCTAACGTGTATTATTCAGTCACAGGGCACGCAAATCCAGCAGTTGATGCAAGCCATGACACAACTAACACAACAATGACAGCAGAATCTGCAAGCACCAAAGCACCCTCAGCTACAGCCTCCATCAACCATTTCACCATTCTGCAGTTTAAACAAAAGCATGGGGACTGGTCGGAATACTTAGCTCAGGTGATGAAACAGATGGAGGCACACCAACTGCAAGGTATGAAGAGCAAAGCTTTTTTTCTTCCCTTAGTTGGTCACAGAAGTATACAGGCTGATAGTGAAATTGTTTCCTGACTAACAGCCAGAACAGTTAGAGACTGGGACTTTAGTTAGCAAGTTAACGACTTACTTTCATGAGTGAACACTAGTGGCTGCTGCAAGACTGAAGTTTTTCTGCCTTGAGCGGGAAGAAAGTCAAACACATAAACAGCAGATGACTGAATTACAAGGTTTAACTAGGCATTGCAAATGTTTGTGTGTTGTGGACAATCATACAGTGGTGTCATGCTGTGGGATGCTATAACTCAAGTTTTGTGACGACAGAATTCGTGTTGCTATTTTGAAACAACTTGACCCTTCTTTAGTTACTGAGTTACAGTAAATTGAGGCTCAGGAAACTGATGATCTAGCTAAGTGTGATATGCAAATGTCAAATATTAACCAACTGCATAGTGACAGTGTTACTAGTGCTGTAGAACGTAAACAGTACCTTGTCCGCCCGGGGCCCACGAGAAAGAGAGACTGTGGCACGTACAGATACGTCACAGCACGTGACACTGCAGGTCTAATGGGTGCCAGCAGCCGTGTCTGGCCGGGAGTGAGTAACTGTTGCAGACGAGTTTAACAATTCTTGACTGGGTGTTTAAATGCATGCAAGTTATCGATAGCACACGACAAAATTAAGACATTTAGTGGGCAGCTTTCAATTAAATATTGATTTTTCGTAGGCCCTGCACATGGGCCGAACGTTTGGGAAACGTGGTAGACAAGTTGACTAACGTGACGTAACGAGTTCGTTGAAGACCCATATATATCGTTGGCCCCGGTGACAAAGCATATGACATCACGTACAGAGACAAACAGTGACATGCCGTGACAGCAGCACGCCGGCAGACAGAAAAACATAGCAAAGTCGTACCCAAAGTGCTTTTATCGCCATAAACGTGCTCAGTGCCCAAGACGCGGAGCTGTTTGTTATTTTTGCAACACAAAAGGTCGTGTTCAGTCAGTGTGCATGAAAAAGCTGCATGGACAGCAAATTCCCAAGCAACATGCCACTAAATCTGTTCAAATCGTTAATGTTGTCACAGCACAGCCAGCCACGGAACAGTGCAACTTGGTGGCTGTAGTAAATGTTGTAAAAGGTCGCCCAAGTACAAAATTTAGCAAACACGAGTCGGGCCATATTCATGTGCCAAACAATTCATGCTGATGCAAACACAGGTCCACTACTAAATCTTTGCCCACTACTAAATCTAGTAACTCACAGCAATAGGCAGGAAGTGGCAGTTCTCTGTTAGATATGGAACGTAGTTGGAACAGGGTGTTTTTTAATTTGACAGTAGCTAAGAAAGATGTCAAATTGTACCTGGAGACTGGTGCTTCAGTCACACTTCTGAACAAACTTACTTATGAATAATTAGGTTCACCACTACTAAGTCCAGCTACCTTTGTGTTGTCAACTTACAACGAACAGGAAATTCCAGTTTTGGGAACTTTTTGCATGCCAGCTGCTTTTCAAGATATAACAGAGACAGTTGTATTCACGCTGCTCTCTGTCAAATCTTATTTTTGGCTTAGATTCTTTTGACGTTTTCGGATTGTCGGTCCACAAGTCAATGTTGCACATTTCAACAGTTGTGACCACAGACAACCTTCAAACTCGGTGTGACAAATTTAGTGAACTTTTTAGCGATGGTCTCGGTTGTGCGAACAATTTTTAGCTCATCTATCACTGAGTGACAGGGCACAACCAAAGTTTTGTTGAACTAGGCAAGGGCCCGTTGCCGTTAGGGAACAGGTCGCTGAACAATTACGGCAATGGCAAGGTGATAGGGTCATCAAGCCAGTAAGTGCAAGTCAGTGGTCTTCTCCATTACTCATCCTTTGCAAATCTTCAGGACGTCTTCGACTGTGTGTCGATTTTAAGTCCATAGTGAGCAGATAGTGACAGATACGTACCCTTTGCCTTGCCCCGAGGGAATGATAAGTACTGTTATCAGCAGGCCTCAAGTGTCGCAAAGACACGTGCTCTTTTTTCCAGACAGTAATAGAATATCTGGGACATGTCATTAATGTGCTGGGTATTCACTACACCCAGACTCATCTGTGAGCCATCAAAAATTGGCCAGCTCCCAAAAATTTCAAGGAACTGCAATCAATGTTAGGCAAACTGAACTACTACTTCAAACTCATTCCTCGCACCTCTCAAATTGCAGATCCGCTTCACAAGTTACAGCATAAGCTGTTCCATTTGCATTGACCAAGAGATGTCAGTTGGCTTTTGATCAACTGAAATGGACTCTATTTAGTAACACGTGCCTTGTACATTTTGATCCTGCTAGACTAGTGGTGTTAGAGGTTGATGCTTCTTGTATGAGCCTAGGCGCCGTTCTGTCACATAAAGTTGGATCAACGGATCGTCCACTAGCATTTGCCTCCAAACTTCTGATTAAGACTCAGGCAAATTACAGTCAGACTGAAAAAGTAGCATTGGCGATGATTTATGGTGTAACCAAGTTCCTTCATTATCTCTATGGAAGGCAGTTCTACATGGCCCTTTATCTCACTCTTCCACCTAACCAAGCCTCTTCCGCCACACAAAGCGCAGAAATTGCAACTTCATTGCTGTCAAACAACAACCGTGAAATCTTGTACCGCCCTGCAGCTCAACATTCCAGCGCCGAAATGTTTTCAAGGTAACTGATGGACGAGGACGATCAATCAGACTCCTCCGAAGCATTGTGTTGTCAGATAGATGCTCTGGACGCCTCCGCAGTTGACAATTTTCCCATGAGCTTTCATTGCATAGCACAGGAGATTGCTGCGGATGCAGATTTAAGAATTGTGCTGAATTTCATGTGCACGGGCTGGCCAAGGAAGGTGGAAAACATTGTTCTTCCAGAAGTACATCAATACTTCACTCACCATCAAGCCTTGTCAGTACAGCGTGGTGTTTTACTGTTACACACTGAGAATGACCAGGCCTGGGTCATCAACCCACACACCCTTCAGCAGAATGTTTTAAGGTTGTTGCATCAGGGATACAGGGGTATTGCGAGGACAAGGCAGCTTGCTCGATGCCATTGTTCTTGGCAAGACGTCACTCTGCGTCGCTTGCATGGAGCAACAGGCAGCTCCACCTCAACACTTTTCTGACTGGCCACGACCCAGCAGTCCATGGAAACGTATCCACATTGATTTTGCAGGACCTTTCTGGAACACACGATAGTTTATTGTAGTGGATGTCTTCAGTCATCTTCCCCTCGTGGTTCCGATGAACTCGACGATGTCATCAGTATTATCAGAACATTTGCTTCAATTTTTGCATCGAGGGCTTGCTGGAAGTGTTAGTGTCTGATAATGAACTGCACTTCATCTCACAGGAACTTGAACAACTTTGTGAAACCGACTGTATTAAACATGTCATCACAACGCCATTCCACCATCAAATCGTGAAGCGGAACATTTCATGCAAACTTTCAAGGCACAGATGAGTAAATTCCATGTTGTTCACTTGTGGGAGTGGACCTAGCAACTATTCCTGTCCACCTATTATGTGATACCTTGATATGGACCTTCCTCGGTCGAGCTCCTGCTCTGTTGCTAGCATGGCATCCTGCTTCACTTGCTGCACCCGCCAACAAGGAGTACCAGCCAGTACAGTGATTCTCTTTTTCGGATTCAGGACATAGTATTCTTCAGAACCTTCCGGCCCAGATGGAGATACGAACAGGGGACCATTTCGCATGTCCTTGGACACAATACGTTCTTGGTTTCTTCCCTTACAGAGTCGCTGCTCAAAAAACAATGGAACCAGCTTTGCCCTCAGAGACCCTGTGATCCTGCCACTGCATTTCATTTTACAGATTTAGCGTGAAGCCAGGAGCCAGGGTCGCAGCTGTCCACTGCAGACCAGATGGCATCTCAGATTGAGGCACTTGCCGGCTGAAGTGGCCATGGGGTTCTAGGCGCTACAGTGTGGAGCAGGGCGACCGCTAAGGTCGCAGGTTCGAATCCTGCCTCAGGCATAGATGTGTGTGATGTCCTTAGGTTATTTAGGTTTAATTAGTTCTAAGTTCTAGGCGACTGATGACCTCAGAAGTTAAGTCGCATAGTGTTCAAAGCCATTTGAACCATTTGAACTGAGGCACTTCACACGGAGGTGGAGATGCCCTCATCCCTGATGCCATCATCAAAGCAGCTCACATCGCCATGGGCAACACCTCTGTGCCACCTTTCTCTCTGAGGGGACCCTCCAATTTTCGAGACTCTGGCCCTGGATGCAGGTGTGTGTCTTCCCTGTGGTTTGCCAGGTGTTCCTGTGGGGATTCAGGGCAAATGCCAGGGCATGGAGTAGAGCCTGTTACTGGCTTCAATCCTAGTATCCATCCCATCTGCTGCACCTGCACCCAGACCTGACCTCACATCGCAACAATATGCGACCACTGCCAGGAGATCTGGGGGGGGGGGGAGAGAATGTGGTGTCGTAAGCACAGCATGCACCACCAGGCAGCACCATAGGCGTCGATATGTCGACAACCCACTCCAGAAACAGCGTACAGCCCAGCTATTGCTGCACCAAGAAGTCGCAGTGGCGGCGCAACAGAGAAGTGATGAATACCAACGCCACAGGAGAGTGGCCAGTTCCAAGTCAGCTCGACAATCAAGAAGACCGCCTTCTATTTGTATACTTCATACCACACCATCTGCTTCTAGTGAGTTCATACCAGCCCGTCTGCAGTGGACATTCTAATGGGTCAAGAACTGTTTACCATTCAACCATAGCTTCTGGAATAGTAGCTGGACTTCAGGATATGCTGCCTGAGCTGAATTGTGCAAAGTTGTGTATTCGTCAATAAATTTTTGTGTTCTTGTCACTAATTATTATCTATGTTTCAGTGTTCTCGTTCTGCTCTGCCGCATGGGGTAGCCGCGCGGTCTGAGGCACCTTAACACGGTCCGTGCGGCTCCCCCCATTGGAGGTTCGAGTCCTCCCTCTGGCGTGGGTGTGTGTGTTGTCCACAGCGTAAGTTAGTTTAAGTTAGATTAAGTAGTGTGTAGGCTTCAAATGGTTCAAATGGCTCTGAGCACTATGGGATTCAACATCTTAGGTCATAAGTCCCCTAGAACTTAGAACTACTTTAACCTAACTAACCTAAGGACATCACACACACCCATGCCCGAGGCAGGATTCGAACCTGCGACCGTAGCAGTCCCGCGGTTCCGGACTTCAGCGCCAGAACCGCTAGACCACCGCGGCTGGCGTGTGTAGGCTTAGGGACCGATGACCTCAACAGTTTGGTCCCATAAGACCTTACCACAAATTTCCAAAATTTCGTTCTGCCCTCACACAGGCACTGACACCATGGGGACTGAGAGGACCAGAGCCCCCTCAAAAATTCGTTTAGGTGAGTGCTGAGCCAGCCCCCCCCCCCAACCCCAATAATTTAAGGAAATTATTAGTTATATGAGGTGCATTCAAGTTCTAAGGCCTCCAATTTTTTTTCTCCGGACTGGAAAGAGATAGAAACATGCGCATTGTTTTAAAATGAGGCCGCGTTCATTGTCAATATGTCCCAGAGATGGCAGCACCGTACGGCAGATGGAATTTTACCACCAGCGTCGAGAATGTGAACTGTTTTAAATACTTAAAATGGCGACGTTTTCCTTACTTGAACATCGTGCAACCATTCGTTTTCTGAATTTGCGTGGTGTGAAACCAATTGAAATTCATCGACAGTTGAAGGAGACATGTGGTGATGGAGTTATGGATGTGTCGAAAGCGCGTTCGTGGGTGCAACAGTTTATTGAAGGCAGAACATCGTGTGACAACAAACCGAAACAACCTCAGGCTCGCACAAGCCGGTCTGACGACATGATCGAGAAAGTGGAGAGAATTGTTTTGGGGGATCGCCGAATGACTGTTGAACAGATCGCCTACAGAGTTGGCATTTCTGTGGGTTCTGTGCACACAATCCTGCATGACAACCTGAAAATGCGAAAAGTGTCATCCAGGTGGGAGCCACGATTGCTGACGGACGACCACATGGCTGCCCGTGTGGCATGTTGCCAAGCAATGTTGACGCGCAATGACAGCATGAATGGGACTTTCTTTTTGTCGGTTGTGACAATGGATGAGACGTGGATGCCATTTTTCAATCCAGAAACAAAGCGCCAGTCAGCTCAATGGAAGCACACAGATTCACCGCCGCCAAAAAAATCTCGGGTAACTGCCAGTGCTGAAAAAATGATGGTGTCCATGTTCTGGGACAGCGAGGGCGTAATCCTTACCTATTGCGTTCCAAAGGGCACTACGGTAACAGGTGCATCCTTCGAAAATGTTTTGAAGAACAAATTCCTTCCTGCACTGCAACAAAAACGTCCGGGAAGGGCTGCGCGTGTGCTGTTTCACCAAGACAACGCACCCGCACATCGAGCTAACGTTACGCAACAGTTTCTTCGTGATAACAACTTTGAAGTGATTCCTCATGCTCCCTACTCACCTGACCTGGCTCCTACTGACTTTTGGCTTTTTCCAACAATGAAAGACACTCTCCGTGGCCGCACATTCACCAGCGGTGCTGCTATTTATTGCCTCAGTGATTTTCCAGTGGTCAAAACAGACTCCTAAAGAAGCCTTCGCCGCTGCCATGGAATCATGGCGTCAGCGTTGTGAGAAATGTGTACGTCTGCAGAGCGATTACTTCGAGAAGTAACGCCAGTTTCATCGATTTCGGCTGAGTAGTTAATTAGAAAAAAAATCGGAGGCCTTAGAACTTGAATGCACCTCGTATTGTGCTGTTAAAACCACAAAATTATGTTGGAATTTTATATTTTCCTTGTTTGATGATAGTTACCTTTTAAAATACATTCAGTAATGCGTTAAAACAAATAATTATTACCGTCGTAAGTAGGTTAACTGAAAACGAGTGGTGTGAATCATGACAGTGTTATGGCGCTGCGGGCACACTTAAAATTTGTGCCGGTGATCGAACCTTCGGGTAGAGTCTGGCGCGGCAGGCCAGCGGTATGGCCACGGTGACGTCAAAAGGACTGGAGCAGAAGCATCTAGAATCCTTCGCCTCGCGTCGCCTTGACGCTTCGAGACATTACGACGCCGCGGCTGTATAAAGCCCACCCTGCTGTCACAGTCATTCAGTGTGGATAGTTTTGTTCAGTGCATGCTGCAGACGTGTTTAGTGTTCTGACTTAAGTGTCTAGTGGAGTATTTTATATGACTATATTTTATTCGTTTACTTTAGTCTCTTAGCGTATTTTGGATTAACTTTGCAATGGATAAATTTGTTGCCAAAATGGCGCGCTTCGAAGTTGATGATACTGCAAGTCAACCTCCAACAATTATTGTGTCATCAATTGCTTTGTCGTCTTCAGGCGAGAACCGTTCACAGCTGAAACCTGGACAATCCGGTAAGGGAAGATCATTTCAGAGGTCTTGGTTGATCAAATATACATAGCTAGAATATGAAGCATCTACCGAAAAAGTTTTTTGCAAAACCTGCAAAAGAGGCAGATGATAAAAATCTCTTACAATTTTCGTCAAAAAAAGAAGATGCATTTACTTCCACAGGATTTTCTAATTGGAAAAAGGCTTTGGAAAAATAATGTCTTCATGAAAATACGTACACATAAAGAAGGTGTTCTGAAACTAAATTCTATCACTCACTGAAGTGTGGCTTCCCAATTAAATGAACAGTTATATAGTGATATGAAGAAAGGCCGTTTAGCTCTTGAGACAACTTTTACTACCATGCAATTTCTACGCCGACAAGGATAAGCAATTACAGGGCACGAAGACGTAAACTCATATTATTTTTCAGTCGTTGGAACTCCGAAAGAATGACATACCTTAGTTTAAAGATTGGTTAAGCCGTTCGGGGTGTAAGTGGACCTGCCACGATATTCAAAACGAGATCATTTATCTACTAAGATAGTCTGTGTTGAGAAAGGTATTGGCTTCAATCAATAAGACTGAACATTTCTCAGTTATGGTTGACTAAACAAGTGATTCTTCGATTCAAGAACAAGTGTCTTTTTGTATTTGTACTGTCGATGATTCCTTAATCATCAATGAAGACTTTATTGGCTTATACGAGACCCCCAACACTGAGTCACAAACTCTGTTTAGTATTTTAAAAGACGTTTTTGCTCGTCTTCATTTGTCAATGGATAACTTAAGAGGACAGTGCTATGATGGTGCCTCGAATATCAGAGGTAAATTCAATGGACTGAAAAAGTTAGTTTTGGATATACAACCAAAAGCACATTAAGTGCACTGCACTGCTCACAGTGACCTGGCAGTTGTAGACAGTCTCCGCCATCTTACGTCTATGAGGGATATTATGGCTTTAGCCAAGGACTCAATAAACACCATAAGGGAATCCAACAAAAGGATTGGACTTTTCAGAAGCATACGCTGTGAGAGCGCCAATGACCAAGCTGGTCTATGACCACTTTGCCCAACTCGATGGACTATGCGAGCTTCTAGTTTCTTCAAAATATTGAAAAACTTTGAAGAACTTCTAGAGTTTTTTGAAACATTTTCTGCAGAGGACAAAACAGAGGCAGGTTACAAATGTGCAGGACACCTTGAGTCAATGTTACAATTCAAGACTTGTTTCTTTTTACGTCTTTATTGAAATGCAATGAACCCAGTATAGGATGTCAATGAAAAAATTCAATGCCCTCATTTAAGTGTTGCTGATCTGGAAAAAATATATGAGGGCTTCATTTGTATATTGAATGGAAGGCGTGATATTTTTGAACACTTTTGGCAACTGTGTTTAAAAGAAAAACCTTCACAATTTGATGGTCCTTCGCTTCTTCGGAATCGAAGTATACCAAAGAAGTATGAGAACAACAAAGCCAGGTCGCCGCACACTTTCAAAACCCCAAAGGAATACTACAAAACTATTTACATCGAAATTTGCGAAACGGTGCAATCTTGCATTACTGAGCGGTTTGCTTCAAATTGACTCACACAGGCCATTGCATTTGAACAAGAGTGCTTGTTTTTAGTAAACAAGTTTGGAAAAATCAACTGAGTTTTTCAAAAATGACTTTGACATTGCGAGACTGCACTTACATTTGAATATGTTAGGCGATATCGCTAATAAAAAACAACTGGTCTTAAAAAACGTGTGGTGTAAGAAAGTACATTACACAAGAGCCTGCAGTTGGAGAAATGTTATGTGAAGTAGTGAAATTCATTAAGCTTCTCCAAGAAGTTCCAATCACAACAGCAACAGCAGAACGGTCATTTAGCGCCCTTAGACATCTGAAGATATATCTCCAATCAACAGTGAGACAGAAGTGATTGAACAACTTGGATGTTCTTCATGCCCACCGAGATGTTTGGGATGAATTGGATATCCAACTAGTCATCAACGACTTCACATTCAGTAATCCAGTCATATGGTCGACATTTGCACCTTTCTAAAGATACTCTACCCCTAATAATGGCATTTAGAGCAATATTAAAAGTCTTTGTAAGATAGTTAAATACATACATAATGTTACATATTCAGTTTCGAAATATTAGTACTAGTTTGGTACTGTATTACTATATTACTACGGTACTGTATTAGTTATTTTCAATACTTAAATATTTTTAGGGTGTAGGACCCAATTAAAACCCGCTACTTACGTACTTTTTGAGTGAAAGTATAAGGTATACTGTATTAACTTTATTAACTGTATTAAAGCATTAACTTTGAGATATTGTTTTTATTTAATTAACCCTGAGCCCTATTCAAAGTAAGCTTAAATTAGCTATTTCACTTATTAATCAAAGTGCTATTACTGTGTGACAGCAATATTTTCTCTTTTATTCTTTTAATCATAGTTTATGATTTATTTAAATATAATCTCAGTCTTTTCAGAGCTATACATTCACTGCTTTGCAACAGTCTACAATCATAATTATTACTGTAAATTAAATTAGCTTTTGACGAAAATACCATGCATGTTTATATTTTTTTTTTTTTCAAAGCCAAATAATGTGTCAGGTTGTCGAGTTTCCTGGAGTGTCGAGTTATCTAGAGCACAGTTTTTGGGCGTCTAATATTGATCATATGATACTAAAATGCTTAAAAAACTTTAAAAATCACTATTTTTCATCTAATATTTAGAAAATTTCCCAGGGCAAGACCCCCAGTATGGGCCTACTCCCCAATACTTTTTATCAGCGCCCCTGTGCTCTCATAGTGTTTTCCTCAGCTCACTATAAGGAGCAGAGAGTTGCGATGAGTAAAATCCGCTTCTGTAGTTGCATCAAAAGTATGATACAACACTGATATCACAGCCAGACTGTGCCAGTATTCCAAATCTTGGGTTGTGATGTGATAGTATCACAACCCAATTCCAGGTCAGCTATCTTGTATCAGGCCTTTTTTATACAGGTCGGTCATCTTGCATTGCCCTGTTATATTCCGATGTCATAGGAAGACAGTGACCGTATTACTAGTCAAACAGCATGACAATACACCATTTTGAATTTATCACCCATTTACGCTCAGGACAACAGATATATTTCCATTCTAGTGCATTTGGCTAATATTGAATTTCCCAAGAAAATTTGGAATTCCCCGCGATTTCGTACATACTGTAGGGTTGTTGACCTTTATTAGAATGTAAGTGGTGGAGAATGGAGAGGTGGGGGGCGGGAAGGGAAGGGGGAGGGGGATGAGAAAGTCCATGAGTCATTGATGACACACTCTGGGCCGGAACTCTCATACACTGAAGCGCCAAAGAAACTGGTACAGGCATGCCTATTCAAATACAGAGATATGTAAACAAGCAGAATACGGCGCTCCTGTCGACAACGCCTGTATAAGACAACAAGTGTCTGGGGTAGTTGTTAGAACGGTTACTGTTGGCAAGTTATCAATATTTAAGTGTGTTTCAACTTGGTATTATGGTCAGCACATGAGTGATTGGACACAGCACCTCAGAGATAGTGATGAAGTGGGGATTTTTCCATATGACCATTTCACTAACGTATCGTGGATATCAGGAATCCGGTAAAATATCAAATCTCTGACATCGCTGAAGCTGGAAAAAGATCCTTCAAGAACGGGACCAACGACAACTGAAGAGAATCGTTCAGCGTGACAGAAGCGCAACTCTTCCGCAAATTGCTGCAGATTTCAATGATGAGCCATCAACAAGTGACAGCGCGCAAACCATTCAACGAAACATCATCAATATGGGCTTTCGGACTCAAAGACCCACTCATGTTACCTTGATACCTGCATGAGACAATGCTTTACTCCTCACCTGGGTCCATCAACACTGCCATTGGACTACCGATGACTGGTCACATGTTGCCCAGTTGGACGAGTCTCGATTCAAATTGCATCGAGTGAATGGACTTGTACAGGCATGGAGACAACCTCGTGAATCCATGGACCCTGCATGTCAGCAGGGGACTGTTCAAGGTGGTGGAGGCTCTGTAATGGTGAGGAGCATGTGCACTTGGAGTGATATGGGATCCCTCATACGTCTAGATACGATTCTGAAGGTGACACATACGTAAGCATCCTGTCTGATCACCTGCATCCAGCCATGTCTATTGTGCATTCGGAATGACTTGGACATTTCCAGCAGGACAATGCGACACCCCATCATCCAGAATTGCTACAGAGTGCCTCCAGAAACAGTCTCTTGAGTTTAAACACTTCTGCTGGCCACCAAACTCTCTAAACATGAATATTATTGATCATATCCAGGATGCATTGCAACATGCTGTTCAGAAGAGATCTCCGCTCCCTTGTACTCTAATGGATTTATGGACAGCCCTGCAGGAATCATGGTGTCAGTTCTCTCCAGCACTATTCCAAACATTAGTCGAGTCCATGCCATATCGTTTTGCGGCACTTCTGCATGCTCTCGGAGGCCCTACGCGATGTTAGGTGGGTGTATCAGTTTCTTTGGCTCTTCAGTGTACAATACCTACTATATTCTTCGACATCTGAATTTCATCCTGTTCCTTCTTTTCTCCTCGTCTTGCCGTTGCACAGTTTCATTTTTCAGCAACTCTTGTGTCCTCACTGAAACTGTTTCTATGTATGTCATGGTATCTGTCCTGCCAAAAGTATCACTGCTAACTCAAAATTTTTTCTTCTCATTACAGCCAGTTCACACACATTTCTTTTCACATGCACTTGCAGCTGACCGCGGTGGCCGTGTAGTTCTAGGCGCTACAGTTCGGACCCGCGGGACTGCTACGGTAGCAGGTTCGAATCCTGCCTCGGGCATGGATGTGTGTGATATCCTTAGGTTAGTTAGGTTTAAGTAATTCTAAGTTCTAGGCAAATGTAGACTGGCAATGGCAAGGGATGCGTTTCTGAAGAAGAGAAATTTGTTAACATCGAGTATAGATTTAAGTGTCAGGAAGTCATTTATGAAAGTATTTGTATGGAGTGTAGCCATGTATGGAAGTGAAACACGGACGGTAAATAGTTTGGACAAGAAGAGAATAGAAGCTTTTGAAATGTGGTGCTACAGAAGAATGCTGAAGATTAGATGGGTAGATCACATAACTAATGAGGAAGTATTGAATAGGATTGGGGAGAAGAGAAGTTTGTGGCACAACTTGACCAGAAGAAGGGATCGGTTGGTAGGACATGTTCTGAGGCATCAAGGGATCACCAATTTAGTATTGGAGGGCAGCGTGGAGGGTAAAAATCGTAGGGGGAGACCACGAGATGAATACACTAAGCAGATTCAGAAGGATGTAGGTTGCAGTAGGTACTGGGAGATGAAGAATCTTGCACAGGATAGAGTAGCATAGAGAGCTGCATCAAACCAGTCTCAGGACTGAAGACAACAACAACAAGTTCTAGGAGACTGATGACCTAAGATGTTAAGTCCATAGTGCTCAGAGCCATTTTAACCATTTAACCACATGCACTTGCAACTTATAAAGCAATTAATTCCTAGGGATCAGATCCACCATAAACTGAAAGCATGGGAAATTTACATCTCATCTATATTCAGAGAATCTTTCTCATTCCGCCATGTACAGTTTCGCAAGCATGGAAGTTCTTCAGTCTTAGAGAGTAGTAGGACAGATCCTTTCCTGCCCTTCTCAGATGCCTGTAGACTACTGTCTCTGCCAGATAGGAATTTTTGGTCATGTGTTTGGACAGTGCGTAACCCAAATCTAATTGCACCATGAACACAACACTGGAAATCATCGCCAGGAGAAGATAAAAATCTAGATTTTCCTGTGATAGTACCCCTACTTCGTTATCAGTCTTCAAATTGATCTCCCACAAGCGTAGAGGACATATTACCTCGTGTCCTAAACAAGCGAGACAAGAGCAAGGCAAGATTTTCGCTAAGAGGGGCAGTTATTAAACTCGTCTGCGCTCCAGTATCAAAAACAATCTTCACTTTTAGCTTATCTAGTTCTCCAATCAATGTCACATATACCACCTCTTCTAATCTTTGTCTTCTCATCAGATTAATCCGGGAATTCAGGGCAGAGGCTACTCCAGCTTTCGATGCATTTCTCGACTTTCTGCCTCTTCTACTTCCTCTGTGTCAACCTCTAACATTTGGCAAATTTCTATTCTGCTGGTACGGTGCCTGTTGCATATAGACCTATTAAAAAAAGAGGATAATGATGTCTGAGTTTTAGAAGTAGTTGTGCATGTTAAGAAAATTCCTTTTAAGCTCCCAAAACTTGTCATTCCTCAATATCCCTTGCCAATGACAAATGAGATTTTTGCTAAACTAAGAGGAGGTGACAAATTCACCAAACTTGACATAAATAGTGCCCACTTAATTTACAAAACGGAACTGCAGACCATTGTTGCCCCATGGGGGTTCACTAGACTTGCCTCCGGAAATGCTTCTGACCCAGCTCTATGGCAGGCAAAAATGGATAACATTCATATTGGTCTTAAAAAACATGTTACTGTCTTGAGGATACTATCACCAGAGGCTTCTCCCCAGCAGAGCATTGTGTTAACGGAAAGGTATAAGAATGCAGTACTAAGTATGAATATTGAGAAAAGTAAATTCTTTCAAAGTGAGGTGGAATATTGTGGTCACATTACGATTAAAATGGATTGAATACTGGTGTTAGAAGCTGTGCAGAAAGACTGAAAGCCAACAACTCAAACTCAGGTCATGTCGTTTTGTGGTATCAAGAATTATGATGACAAAATTTTCCTGACTTGTCTATAATTCTAAGTCCTCTGCATTCATATGCAACAAAACAAAGTTCGAATGGAACACAAAATGTGACAAAGCATTCAAAGAAGCTATATATACATTACCGTCACACAAATTTTTGTGTCATTATGGTCCATCAATGTCACTAGTTTTGGCTTGTGAGGCAGCTGAGTCAGGCATGGTTGCATGTCTGTCTCACATATTTCCTGACCTCCAATGCTTGTTAGTTCCACCTGGAGCAAAGCAGAGCAGAATTATTGTATCTTAGATAGGGAAGCAAGAGCCATTGTATGGAGTGTAAAGAAGTATGATCTGTACCAAAGAGGGCACCATTTCATTGTAACAGCAGAACGTAAACCACTCATCTACAATTTCAGTTCAAAAGCTTCACTGTCTTCTACTTGTGTTAAGAGACAGCAAATAAGAGCTGAATTTTATCTGGGTATGATTATGACATTAAATACCGTAAAACCAATGAAAGTTGTAATGCTGACTTTACATCAGATTGCCATTACCTAGACAGATGTTCTATATGCGTAAATTTCCTCATACTTGATAGTGCCCTTGCTACAGCTAAATAAATTTCCTAAGAGAGAGTCAAAGACAGAATACTACCTGCTGTGTTGCACTGTGTCAAAAATAACTAGTGGCCAAATAAGGTACCAGCCACTCTTAAAAAGTATTCAAGGCATTGCAATCTAGTACTCTACTGATTATATTTGTATTGTTAGAAGGAGGAGAATTGTAATTCCAAGTAGTTTAAGACCTCAGATTTTAAAAAAAATATTTGGGAATCATAAAAATTAAGTCTGTAGCTCGAAGCTTTGTATGGTGACATGGATTGAACAAAGAAATAGATTTGCAGTTGGTGTTCCAGAGTCAGTAAAGCTCCAGTCAAGGCCCCTTAACACCTATGTAAATGGCTGAGAGAGTCATGGGAGAGGCTTCATATTGATTCTGCAGAGTTTTGTAAAACCACGAATCTGATCATAGTGGATGCCCACAGCAAATGGCCAGACGCAATCAAGACACCATCTACCAACACTTATGCTTTAGAGGATGCATTAATCCCTCTGTTTGCGTGGTTTAGTGTGTCTAAAGTGATTGTATCAGACAGTGAGCCCCAGTTGGTTAGTAAAGACTTCACATTTTGCATGAGAAATAGAATCAGGCTTTTAACCATTGTACCTTAAAATCCCAATTCTAATAGCCAAGGTGAGTGAGATGTCCAAAGTTTCGAGCATGTACTGAAAGCTAGTTTGGTCAATGAAACATCCAACCTTGATAAATTTTATAAATGGCACTTACATATCAGAATGCAGAAAATACATTCACAGGTCAAAGCCCCGCTGTGCTTATGTTTCAGTCGAAATAATAAACACTATTTTGAGTTCTTCTTATGACATACACAATCCAATGAGTTAGATCATCCCACAACATCAAAATTTAGAATACCATATTCGTTAGATTTCCACACACTCTTATGTAATGTATTCCACATGAACATTCCTAAAATCTTAGGATACAGAACTTTCTGACAGATTTAATCAGATTGTTGTTTCGAAGTGGTCTATCAGGCAGTATGGCTAATAGTTTTTTAATGAATAATCCTAACCGTTTTCTGAGGTTTTGAATATAGTCCTTTCCCATTAGCCACAGGTTCCATAGGTCTATAATGCATTTTGGTTTCATCAAAGTGCTACTGTGCGTTTTTAGCATTTTTCACTGTTATGGCGATAGCTGTCGCACTGCCAGCCAGGTAAACGACCACTGATACCCCGACTGAGGCTGGAATTAAGAATGGAAGAAATCCTCTTGTGCTTGGCAGAGGTAGGGCTCTAGGCATTTTAATCAGCTTACCTTTTGAGGCTCTTTTAGCAACAGTGATAACTAAATACATTTTTGAAAACACACAGACTGCCCTGCTTCATATTCGTCAGCAGGTCCTTAGTGGCTTTCATAACCTGACTGAAATTGGTAATTTCGAAGAATGTTTCTCAGTCGAAGCCGCGGGTTCCAAACGATAGATATCGAACGTGCGATTCTAAATCGATCACGCGACTGTGGTGATGGGCATTACGATAAATTATTTATGAAATGCTAGGAAAACCCAAACGATTTATGACGGTGGTGAGTGTGATGTCTGGTATTGTAGACGTTTCTTCGGCCGATTGCCTCAAGTGGAAGAATCTAATTCCATGCTTATGCAATGTAGAAAATTGTTTGAATTTTTGGCAGACATGTGACACTCCACCCATATTTTTGCGTCACATTGGCAGAGTCTACTCAGATTATTGCAAAAAGGGAATGCTTCTCATAGCATAAGCATCAAATGAACTTTTTCATGACGACAACGTCGACGACGAGTGAGGTAAGTCGTTTCCTTTGTAATTACAACTGTTTTAGTAATGATCTTCTTTTGTCATTGCTGTAGTGACCACTATAAAAATGGGGAACAAACGCACAAAATATGAACACAATTTTCAAACTCCAGAAAAGAGCCATAAGAATAATAACCAAAAATACTAGTCGAGCTCATGGTAAAGATTTGTTCAAAACACTGGGGATTTTAACTGCTCCATGTGAATACATTTACCAGACAGTTGTACAGATCAGAAATAACATTGGTAATTACTGCACAAACAGCTCTGTCCATGACCTTGCAACAAGAGATAGACTCAACTTACATTTACCAAGAAAAATAAACATAAAACTCAAAACAGCATTGACTAACAAGGAAAAAAACTGTGCTATAAATTCCCCAAAGAGTTAAAGAATTTGCAAAAATACACTTATTTAAAAAAGCAGCTAAAAAGTACTTGTAATGCAGTAAATTTTACACATTGAAGAATTACTTGGATAAAACAGGGTAGAGGTTTGATAAAAATCGTTATGCAAATAAATAATAATTATTATTATAAAACATCCAACATTCTGCATAACACCTTTACATTATGCTTTTTTTCCTTTCTAGAAATACTTACTCCCAATCTATGCGTAACACAATACTAACAACTCTTCCTCTTTCTGGGCTCAACATCTCACTCATTATAGAGGGAGGCTGACTCAGTTTTTAAAGATAGCAAATTTAAAGGTGTGGTACAGAAAATGGCTCAGAGATCACCAGTGTTTGTGTGTGTGTCTGTGTGTGTGTGTGTGTAGTGAGTGAAATGTTTTGAAACAATGTGTGTACAGAGCGTGCAGTGGCTGATAGTGAGATACGAGTGAACAGTGTGGAATTACATTATTTAATAACTTATTTGTAAAGAAAAAGTATTGTATACAGGATCTAATGATTGTCTCTAACTAGAAGTCTGTAAATGTATATGTATACGAATTAGCTTATTTTAAATTGGTCTAAACTTGTAAATATTTTGACATGTTCTATAACCTTGTAAAAAGAGATCTACAGATGACTAAAGCTACTACTACGATTGCTCATAATGCCCACCATCACAGTCATGTGATCGATTTAGAATTGCACATTCGATATCTATCGTTTGGAGCCCACGGCTTCAATAAACAAACATTCTTGGAAATTACTCAAAAACTGAATCAAATATTCAACTTAAGTTTTGTACACATTGCCTGATCCACTAAAAGTGGTGTGATACGCTAAGCGATACTGACACCCTTCTTGAATGTATTTCCTTGGCCTGATAGGCTAAAATTATATACACTCCTGGAAATTGAAATAAGAACACCGTGAATTCATTGTCTCAGGAAGGGGAAACTTTATTGACACATTCCTGGGGTCAGATACATCACATGATCACACTGACAGAACCACAGGCACATAGACACAGGCAACAGAGCATGCACAATGTCGGCACTAGTACAGTGTATATCCACCTTTCGCAGCAATGCAGGCTGCTATTCTCCCATGGAGACGATCGTAGAGATGCTGGATGTAGTCCTGTGGAACGGCTTGCCATGCCATTTCCACCTGGCGCCTCAGTTGGACCAGCGTTCGTGCTGGACGTGCAGACCGCGTGAGACGACGCTTCATCCAGTCCCAAACATGCTCAATGGGGGACAGATCCGGAGATCTTGCTGGCCAGGGTAGTTGACTTACACCTTCTAGAGCACGTTGGGTGGCACGGGATACATGCGGACGTGCATTGTCCTGTTGGAACAGCAAGTTCCCTTGCCAGTCTAGGAATGGTAGAACGATGGGTTCGATGACGGTTTGGATGTACCATGCACTATTCAGTGTCCCCTCGACGATCACCAGTGGTGTACGGCCAGTGTAAGAGATCGCTCCCCACACCATGATGCCGGGTGTTGGCCCTGTGTGCCTTGGTCGTATGCAGTCCTGATTGTGGCGCTCACCTGCACGGCGCCAAACACGCATACGACCATCATTGGCACCAAGGCAGAAGCGACTCTCATCGCTGAAGACGACACGTCTCCATTCGTCCCTCCATTCACGCCTGTCGCGACACCACTGGAGGCGGGCTGCACGATGTTGGGGCGTGAGCGGAAGACGGCCTAACGGTGTGCGGGACCGTAGCCCAGCTTCATGGAGACGGTTGCGAATGGTCCTCGGCGATACCCCAGGAGCAACAGTGTCCCTAATTTGCTGGGAAGTGGCGGTGCGGTCCCCTACGGCACTGCGTAGGATCCTACGGTCTTGGCGTGCATCCGTGCGTCGTTGTGGTCCGGTCCCAGGTCGACGGGCACGTGCACATTCCGCCGACCACTGGCGACAACATCGATGTACTGTGGAGACCTCACGCCCCACGTGTTGAGCAATTCGGCGGTACGTCCACCCGGCCTCCCGCATGCCCACTATACGCCCTCGCTCAAAGTCCGTCAACTGCACATACGGTTCACGTCCACGCTGTCGCGGCATGCTACCAGTGTTAAAGACTGCGATGGAGCTCCGTATGCCACGGCAAACTGGCTGACACTGACGGCGGCGGTGCACAAATGCTGCGCAGCTAGCGCCATTCGACGGCCAACACCGCGGTTCCTGGCGTGTCCGCTGTCCCGTGCGTGTGATCATTGCTTGTACAGCCCTCTCGCAGTGTCCGGAGCAAGTATGGTGGGTCTGACACACCGGTGTCAATGTGTTCTTTTTTCCATTTCCAGGAGTGTACGAACCGTGACACAATGAGAGATCCTTATTTGCCATATACATGATATTGTGAAGTCTGCCGGCCTTGTCTAAAAGATTCATCCGCCCTCATCATGCGCAAGTCGTGAATTGAGCTTAGTTCCAGATACACAGAAGTTATATGTAGGGATATGAAGTTTTACTGGCAGATTATCTGCTGATGTGCTTATTATCATAGATGTTATGCCATTTAACAAGAGCCTTTCTCCTCCCTCCACCCCCCAACCATAGCCTTGCAACGCTCTCTACAAGGAAGATGTGTGGTTCATTGCCCCTCTGTATTTCTTCCATGTAAAAACTACTGGCAGTTTCACTACTGATACACCCATTCATTTTTTATTTATTTATTTATTTAGATCCCAGCGAGACACTTGCATGGATGTAGGACACGTCAGGTTATTACAAAATATCGAAATGGAAAACATAAAAACCCTCTAGCAAGAGGATATACAGCTATAAGAAAAAATACACATTAATAGACACAGACAAAATTACACTTAAAAAAGTTAAAATAAAAGTAGATCTTGATAGCTACATAAAAGAAATGGTAAGGTTAACAGTGATTTCAGCTATTGTAACGCACAGGAGTACATCAGATTTAATTAAAAGGAAGTGAATAAAAGGAATTGTCTATTAGATAGTGTTTGAGGTGGTGTTTAAATTTGGGAAGCTCGTGGGTAAGTGATTTCAGTGATGGTGAGAGAGCATTGTACATCTTGCAGCTCATGTGGTGGACTCCTTTTTGTACAACACCAAGATTTTTTAGTTTATAATGGTGGTCTATCTTCCTCCTTGTATTGTGAATATGGTATGAATCGTTGGTTTTGTGTAGTTGCTCTTTTACCAATGAAACATCACAGGGAGTAGATATGTTGACATGCAGTTGTCAGTATCTCTAATTTTCTAAAAAGGTTTCTACAGGAATGTCTAGGCTGTGCTCCAGTCATTATCATAATAAGTCTCTTTCTCTCTTTTGGGCAATGAATATTTTTTTGGAAAGTGGCTGATTATCCCAGAAAACTATGCCATTCAACAATAGTGCATGGAAATAACTAAAATGAGCAGTTTTTGTGGTGTCTCAGTCACAGACATTGGAAATAATATGAATAACGAATGTTGCTGAGCTGAGTTTTTTAAGAAGTTGTAAAATATCTTCAGACCATTTTAGATTGCTGTCAACGTTTACACCCAGGAACTTGGCTGACTCAACTTGTAGTAACTCACTACCATTACATTTAATACTTAATTGATCCTCCACTTTTTTACTTACTTATAAATGAACAAAAGGCTCTTGTTAACATTTAGTGATAACTCATCATTTTCAAACCAATTAAGTACATCATTAAAGAAAATATTGGCCAATTCCTCAAGACTGTGATTGGGGGTTTTGTTGATGAGGATGGACGTGTCATCAGCGAAAAGAATAAAATGAGTTTTAAAGCTAGTACACAAGTGAAGGACAATGATACAGATAAGAAGAGAAGGGGGGCCGAGTTTGGACCCTGAGGTCCAATTGAGCCTCAGCTAGATGACACAGAGTTCCCCTCAGAGTCGTTCAATACGACCTTTTGCTTTCTTCCAGTGAGGTAGGATTCAATCCATGAGTCAGCTGATCCACTAATGCCATAATATTCAGCCTTCGCTTAGAGAATTTCATGGCTAACTCTATCAAAGGTCTTAGAAAGGTCATGGATGATACCATCAGGAGATAATTATTCATTAAAAGACCCTAAGATTTGATGGTTGAAGGAGAAAATACCTTATTCTATTGATAAACCCTGTTGAAATGCAAACTGGCTAATATTTAATACTTTATAATGAATGAGATGGTCAGTAAGACTTTTGTGAACCAATTTCTCAATAATTTTAGATAAGATTGTTAAAAGGGAGATAGGCCGATAGTTGTAATGTCAGTCTTAACACCTTTTTTAAAGGCAGATTTGATAATAGCATACTTTAGTCTCTCAGGAACAATCCCATGCTGGAGGGATTCATTGAATATATGGCACAGTATTTTGCTTATTGGATTGTGGTATTACTTCAGTAATCTTGAAGAGATAACATCCAACAAAATTCTTGCTTTTCAACCGTCTAATTATATTCTCAATTTTATGTACTGTGACAGTAGATATTTTAATCTGCTTGCTTTTTTTTATTAATAGCTTTCTAAAGGGATAACATGGCTTCAATAGAACATGATTTTCCAGTTTGGGCTGCTGATGCCAAAAAGTGATTGTTAAAAATGTTGGTAATTTACTTCGACATTTTCATGGATGGTGTCATTTTTTTTAAATTTCCCCCTTTTTATTGTGCCTCATATGGTTTTAATTCTGTTATTAGAGACATCAGCGTCTGATTTTATAGAAATACTCCTTGCCCTTCATAGAACTTTTTTAAGGATAGAGCAGTTTAGTTTGTAATGTTTTTCCTTCTCTAGACTATAACTGGATTTGAGTAAGGCATACAGACTCCTTTCCCATTTGCCCAAAATTAACCAGTTTTATTAGAAGAGGGTTCATATTTGAATTTGGGAGTCCTTTTAGGAAAGGCCACTTCTAATAGGCAGATAAATTCACTTAGAAAAGTATTATATTTCTCATTAACATCGTCAATGAGCTCAAACTGGTTATAATCAACTTCTTGTAGGGAATTACAGGAGGTATTGATAGATTGTGTGTCAATTATTCTGAAAGTATTGCTGCAGAAATTGTTCTTACTAAGAGCGCTAACACCTTCAATTGAAAGTAGCTAACCATAATGGACTATATTTTACAGTTGTGTTTAGATATCAGCTTCTGTCTAAGAAGATGATGTTAATTCTACTCATGGAATTGTCTTTGAAGACTAGGTTGTAGGGTTTGCACGTTGCACCTCGGAAACTGTAAATATCTCCATTGACCAGTTTGGGAGTTAAGATTTCTCAAATGTAGCCTAGTGTTTTGAAATACATACAAAATCACCTAAATTAAATTTGTGTTTGCCTGGATCTACAGCTTTAATGCGACTGTAAACGGTATTTAGAAGCTTATTATCACACACATCAACTAGCTGACTTTTGTTGTCCTGTAGACAGAGCAGTTGTACATAGCAGTAATTTGTTAGAAGACATCAGTCCATTTAAAGGAATTACAAAGGTTAAAATGCATCCACATTTGCCCTTTTATTGTCCAGTTCAAATGCTCCACAATACATGTTTTCGTCTAAGAGAACATCAAGTAGTGATGTATTGCATAACATTCCGTTATCAACTTAAAATATCTGTTATAGGACTCACCATCGTGATCTGTTTCTAGATTGTTTGGGATCAATTGGTACTGTCTGTAGCAGCTGTGAAAACGCCTATGTGACAGCCCTTCCTGTTTTCTTTTCACAGGTAGAGCCCAATAAAACTTCTATTATGTATCAATGACCAATAAAATGTATTTGAAACCTTTATTGTCCAATGAATATTACATCTTATCTACTATATCCACTTGCCATGTCATTCGAACCTCGATTTACAACCTGCCTACATGGGAAAGTCGTGTGTAATGGTTTATGGAGTTCTTGTACTTCTGTCTCCATGATTATTCAACGATATTCTTTTCTCTAAGCTCTCAAATTATGCAAATAATTTCATTCGAATGTGCTGTATTCCCAGAATCAGACAATGCCGTCAGTAAGGATAATCATTCAACTATTTCATTGGTGTTATCGTAATAGACATAATGGGGCGATCTGTTATCAATTTTATTATTCTGAATGTCGATAACACCACTGCTTGGTCTGTCTGCTAACGTATGTTTAGTAATGTTTCAATATTTGAGCTCTTGGTACAATCACATACACTGTATTGGCTTTCTTATAGACCTCCGTGATTCGTAATATCTGACCATAATTTTCAATATGTTTCGATGAATAGCGGTCTAATTTCCAAGTTTTTAAAGGTATTAGATTCAGTAAACTTGACGTTTTTACTAATTCTCAATTCCTGATCTGTATTGCATTGTTGGTTACACTTATAACTTGAGTACCCAACTTAAATAGTTTTTCCTTGCTTACTCCGTTAAGTTCAGTCTATCTGACTATCGATGTAATGTTTAATGAAGTCATCAATAGCATCTGCTGCATCCTATTTTTTAGCTTTCGAGAGTCGTTCGAGAGAGTCTGTGACAGGCTGAAATGTGTCTCTGATGACTGGTCTCTTTCCGACTTCAGCAGTCGAAATTTCTCTCGAACAGGCTTACATACTTCGACTTTCTGCTATGTCGACATGTTTTTATATACAAAGCGGACTTTGGAATGATATGCACTCCAATTTTCCTTCTTTTCAATTACATCAAGCTGTGCAGTTAACTCGCTTGTCTTTTTTTCCAGTTACATCAACCCTTTTAGTTAATTCATTGATTAACCTCAGAATTGTTTGAGAATAAGTATTTAACTCCTAGATACTTTCGTTAATGCTTCAAAGCCTAGTGGTATGACGTTTGATAATGTCGTTGAGCATCTGAACTTTCATGTCGACGTACAGACGAATGTTCTGCCTACCTCTCCAAGACACGTACACACAGGTCGTCATCTTTTAGAAACATCTTTAAGGTCCAGCAGTATTGGGCTTCATTCAACTGTTTCGTTTTATCGATTACTAAAAATTTATGCTGTCAGTGACACAACCAGTAGGCTTAGAATTGAGCTCACTGATCCCAGCAATCTCTGCACAAATTTGTAAATTCATCGAATGTCATGTATGTTAATACATGTGCCTGATGATTAAGTTTCAAATTCAAATTATAGTGTTTGAAGGCAATAATAAAGTTTGCATTATTTCTTATGTCTGGCTTTAAGGAAAAGATATCGAGACCTCTATGGCGACCGCAATAGAAGTATAAGTGTATTTGATACCGATTTTCCACTACAACATCGTCGATACGATCACATCTTCATGTGCTAGGACCTCATCACATGGGCTTAAAGTCTTATATGTAGTACCGTAAATACCTTAAACTATTTCCTCAAGTAGTTGAATCTAATGCTACTGGGTTGTAGTCTTCCATGCTTGTTATTCCGTTTTTCCGAAGTACGCTGGTGTCCAAAATTAAAGCAACAAACGGAAATTTTTCAAAGTTACGTTTATTTTACCACAAAACTGTGTAAACAGATGATAGTAAAGCAGAAACAATGTAGAGAATACAGAACGCAAAGCCGGCCGGAGTGGCCGAGTGGTTCTAGGCGCTACAGTCTGGAACCGCGCGACTGCTACTGTCGCAGGTTCAAATCCTGCCTCGGGCATGGATGTGTGTAATGTCCTTAGGTTAGTTAGGTTTAAGTAGTTCTAAGTTCTAGGTGACTGATGACCACAGCAGTTAAGTCCCATAGTGCTCAAAGTCATTTGAACCAGAACGCAAAGATCTGCAACTTGCAGAGAGGTGGACAATGTTTTTTCCAACTTTTGAGATTTGCACACACATACTGACAACTGGTCAGTGTGCTCAGTATGGGGTGTGACCATCTCTAGCAGCAATACAGGCCTGACAACGACGGGGCATGCTGTAAATCATGTCATCAGACTCATATTGATGTAATAACGCCTGTTCTTCCTGCAGAGCTGTTCGCAAGTCCTGGAGAGTGTTTGGTGATTGCTGATGTGACACAACGCGTCTCCCTAGTGCATCGCAGACATGCTCTATGGGATTCATCTCACGAAAGAGAGCAGGTCACGCAGTGTGCGCAATATCTTCCTTTCCCAAGGAAACATCGACCACCTGTGCTCTATGAGGTCGAGCATTATCGTCCATCAGTACAAAGTGCGGGCCCACAGCTCCTCGCAACAACCGCACATGAGGTCCCAAGTTCTCATCACGATCCCCTGATAGCAGTTAAACCTTGTTTAGTCACCTATATCAATTTCATGAAGAGGTATTGGACTGGTCAGTATAACATCTGTCCACACCATTAGGAACCCTCCTCGATATCGGTCTGTTTCCACAATGTTTGGGTCCCGAAATCGCGTTCCACATTCACTCCAGATGCGAATCCGTCGGGAATCACTCTCCAGACAATATCAGGACTCCTGTGACAAGAACATTGCCCCATTGTTCGACCATCAGATGGCATGTTGATGACTCAGTTCTAGATGTTCTCTTCAGTGAAGACGCATCAGAGGTACACATACATAAGGTCTCCGACGGTAAACATCACTCTGCTGAAGCCTTCTGTACACCGTTTGCCTCAATACAACACGTCCAGTGGACGCTGCGAGGTCGGATGTCAGTCGCCGTGCAGTAATGGTTCCGTCGTGCCTTCTCTTTCTGATGTCACACGTGGTCGGCCCTGCCGTGATTTTTGGGATACAGTTTTGGTCTCTGTAAACTGTCTCCACATGCGAGAAGCAACAGAACGATTCACATTAACCCATCAGGCACCATCTGTTTGTGACTCTCCTGCTTCCATTCTTCCTATGGCTTTCCACTGCAGAGTGTCTTGCAGGCGTCTTCTCTGTGCCATACTGCACCGTCTGTGATTGTGTACACGGCGATTGTGGATGTTGGACTAACCAGCAAACATTATCCCATTTGAGAGGTGCCCTGATGCCACCGTTGGCGTGGTTGTCAGCTGTCCACAGTGCCATCTTCCACGCAGAATGCAATTGTACAGGCATCTGTCGACAGTTTGTACGATTTTATCATGAATTAAACACAGGACAGGAAAATACAAGTTTCGTCCATTCGCTCAGCGTTGAATACTACATGACTGCACTAGCATACAGGGGGATATTTTAGGATTAAATAAAAACATAAATGTCATACAAATGTTTCATTTATTTCTACAGACAGCTAGGTATAATTACATACTCAAATAAGATCGCAGTTCTATCCCTGTGTGTTGTAAACTTATACATAGTTCCACACGTTGATGTGGAACATGCATTGCGATATTGAATCACATCTTCTTCCATGGGATTCAGATTTGCCACAGACATTCTGGTAAACTGCTCCATAATGTTTCATAGAAGCTGCAGTCATAAGGCTGCCAACTTAGTTCTTGGTTAAATGCATACCATATGCAAAAGTGCAGTACATTAAATTCCTGAAGGTCTGTCGCACATGTGAGTCGATTCCGTCTCGTTAAAATTTTTTATTGTTTGTGGGAAGTTACTGGCACTGATCATGTGATCACTTAGTATCATTGTAGATATTATTTGAGTATTTCAAGTAGACATGCCTGCAATGGCTGTTGAGTTATCAGACAGCCTGCACTAATCTGGAGGGTTTAATATTACTTTCATACCATAATAATGTGGATTTTCGAAAATTACTGCTGGATTAAATTCATGATCAGAGAACATTGCTACACTAACACATTTACATCTACTTGAATTTAGTGTAAAAGATGTACTGAAAATGCATAGGTAATCTTGCTGAGACGTTTTTATTAGAGGGTACTCCACAACATCATCTGGAAATAGGAAAATAAAACGATTTAAACCGTAGATACACAATACACTACACCTATATGTATATGCAAAAACATTAATGATGCTTATATGATGTTGACTGTTTAGGTGGAGCTGACGTTTCATGATGATGATGTATCTCTCCAGTCACACATTACAAACTGAAATTATTACTTATCGGTGGTATATATAATTTTTCACAATGCAGTGTTGGTAACTCCATGAAAGAAAAAAATTGTGTGATCGAGGTATTGCAATTGTATACGAGGGGCAGGAACCTAATGTTAGAAGCTTTACTAGGATAGAAAATTGTGTGTATTGCATGGACATCTTACCACAGCTCAATGTGGAATCAGTAACTATAGCATTTGCACAACACTGATGATATGTATCAAATCACTTTTTAGGTGGATGGTGGTCTGGCAGAAATGCTGTTAATGTATAATTAATATCTTCAGGATTCTTTATTCAGTGACTGAATTCTATCAGTTTTGAATCTACATATTCTTCGAATAGCACATCTAAATGTTCAGGATGAACTGTCTTGCTTTAATGCCACCATAATTTGCTAATTATGCTGAACATTTGTTCAGATTCTTGAGAAGTGAAATTTTCGTGGATCTATTACAAGTAACGCTGAGACTCCTGTTGAATGTATAATACTGAAGGGAAAAGCATGCCAACTATATTTGTAGCAGGTTGCTTCTGGATACATAGCAGACTGCAGGGTGAGAATACATGGCAACAGCTAGCAGGTTGATTCGAATATCCTTTGTCTGCAGATTTATTCGAATATACTTTGTTTCGATATCTGGCTATACATAGAGTGAAAGATGAGCTGACAACTTACGATGTGTCAGAGTTTTCAATGACAAGAATACCTGTCAGGTTACTCATGCACCCTGACTGGTGCACAATGGTACTGACGGCTGTAGTTAGGTGTTAACAGGAATAGTCGGTCATCCTTGTGTGTTCATGCAGCACACTGGCACTGTGCTGGCAGTAGCAGTAGTTGAGGACCTGCCAGCAATCAGTGTTGCGCAAAACATTAAGACTGTTATGGCCAGTGAGTTGTGTACATGGCTGGTGGCAGGGTGGGCTTGGGTTTAGATGTCACACAACAGAGAGCAAAGCACTGAAGTGGTGCTGCGAACCAGTCATTCAGCTATGAGCTACCAGATGGAGCAGCTGACAGCTGCCAGGCTGAGACTTGTAGCACTCAGCCCATGCTGAGCAAGCTGACCATGGGGCAGTGGCAGCCCAGCACAGACCCCTCAATTACCATGGGGTGTTGGCATGTGCACAGGGGCAATGAGGTGGCATCAACATGGGAGCAGAGAACATTCCTCAGAGTTTGTTCAATGAAGATGTAGGTGAGGGATCCAAACTTATATGCAGTGACCTATCTCTGAGTGAACAATGGCTTTTTCGTCAAGTAGGTAATCAGACAGAGTCATACAGCCTATTCCAGTATCTCAAACCTGTCCCAGAATGGCAGTATACCACACTTATAAACAGTCTGAAATATCTGAGCTGGACTGTGACATCATGGTGCCAGTGCCAGTATTCCAGCTCTGGGGCAGTGTACTATAATTCTAGGCTGTTATGAATAGAATAACAGGTTTGAACTAGATTGTGACATCTCATAGAGCCTGTCTCAGCATTCCAAGTCAGACAGCATGACAATGGATTATCATGCATTTCATGCCAATTATGCTTAGGACAACTACCCTACTTCCACAGGAAGCATACTAGTGCAGTTGAGCTACTTTTTGACTTTCGCACCAAAATTTGAATTTCCTACCAACATTTGAATTTCCTATCAAAATTTGAATTTCCTATCGAAATTTGAATATCCCATCATTTTATGTATAGGGAAATTGAACTTTGTCAAATAATGGATGGGTTGCAACTGAGGAAACCCCAAGACCGATTGTTTACGTCATCAATGATGAAATCAACCACCTTGTACATGAAGTCTTCTAACATATCTGGCCATGGGCACTTCCACTTCGTGGTTGCTGCTACTGATGGCTCTTGTGCTCTTTGTCTCAGAAGCTGTCCCTGCTTTCTTGCTGCTGCACCTATTGATCTTCTTGTGATGACTTTCAACATCTGTAAACTGTCTGTTAGCTGTTCTGTGCTGAGTGGAGGGGCTCTTGATGTGTTTGTGTGTGGGGGGGCGGGGGGGGCGGAGGGGGGTGCTTGCAATCTATTTTTCTGCACTTTGAGGCCTTCTTGGAAACTTCAAGTATGATCTTGGGATCTGCATACAGTGACACAGAATGATCAGTACTATAACCCTGTACATCGTACCTGGATATGCACTGCAGCACCAGGTCTCCGGCATGCTACACTCAAATGCGCCACCAATTGCACCTGTGCTGGCTGGCCACGACGGATGACCTGCAACTTATGATTGTGGTATGACAACCGGAGCTGTCTTCTATTCAACGACAGTGTGGCAGGTGCCAGTCACAGATTCTGTTTTGCTGCTTATTGTTTTGTTTCTACATTGATGTTTACTTGATTATGAATAAATAAACTCTTGTTCTTTGTTGCCACACTATTGTTTGTGTCTAGAATTACGACACTATTTGTGATAAGTGTGGTGTTTGCTTCCGTGTGCTCATCTATTTGGTTCTTCTGCCGGTTCTCATGTCAATGGAGACAGTGCTCAAATCTCTTCTCCAGCAGCAGCAGCAGTAGCAGGCTCTTATTATTGCTATCATGAACTAGTTTGCCACATTTACTAAGTAAGCTCCCATGGTATTAACATACTCCTCAACCTTTCCTCCTCCTGATATGTGGCCAAAGATTAGGAGGCTCATGAGAAGCAACTTCAGCAACATGTCCTCACATTTGGTGTCACTGTTGTAAACATGTGTAAGGCTGTGTTCCTTTCTCGTATTTCTCCTTGGATCCACCATTTGTTGTGCCAGTTAGTCCTATTCCAGGAAGATGCGTCACTTTTATTTGACAAAATGTGTAGGTTCTTGTCAAATTATCACTGTAAACACACATGTCATTGTAGTACATGTAGAGCTCTATCATTGTCATAAACAGCCCCACCAGTCCTATTGGGGTTTGGTGGTGAACTCCACAAACTCAGTCGCAAATTTCGAGTTTTTTACCAATGCTCACCATGATTCATATGCTGATTCTGTGGTTCACGACGCCATCATTTACTTGGCTCCTGACAAGGAGATGCATCATCGTGCATTACATTGTGAGAATCGACCTTTGGCTGAAGTGCTGGATACTGTTCAGTCTTTTCAGGTATTTTGTGCTGCTGGTGATCAGATTGAGGCTTCATCTGACTTAGCCATGGTGGTTCCTGTTGTTCCTGGCCATCAGGCGTCAGTTGGTTCCCAAGAGGAAAGATGATGTGGCAGACACACAAATGCGACCTCCATATCACACTGGACAGTGATGTGTCAAACAACCACCATAGCAGTAGGAATGCTCCAATCTTTCCCATACTGTTTTGTGCAACATGACAAGGCTCTGTACCCTAAATGCTGCTGGTTTGCAACAACTGTAGGAGAAAAGGACATATGCTGTCTGTGTGTCATTCCAAGCCCTCTCCTGTAGATATGGACATGTTAATTATTGTCTCCAATGCTTAACTGAGCCATGATCAGATTGGATAGATCCCGTTGTATCAAAGTAATCAGTCTCATCAAAGCAAAGATTTTGGTAGCATACCTCATGAACTTTGTCTCTGACTGCAAGAGAGCAGTAAGGCCGAGTCTTCTGGAGAAGTGTGTGAATCTTCTACTAAGAGGAGGCTCTCACAGTCAGTACAGCTAGAGACAGCATCATATGCGCAACCAGTGACCATTGGTAGTCGGGCTCTACATGGATCGTTTTGGAGTTGATTCGTTGCTGGCGTAAGGACCATGTTAAACATCTGGACTACAACTGTGTTAGAACGACTGCATGCTAGTCATTGTTACTGGTGAGGATTTGCTTTTGAAAACATTGAACACTGTGTCTCCTGATAGTTAGTTGGCTCCTTGTCGTGTTCGGATCATAGCCACTCGCCGGTTGCAGTTACAGTTAATTGATCTGCTCCCACTCTGTGAGTTGTTGGTATTATTGTTTAATCTTAAATAAGCTCAATCTATGCTTATGTACGCTCAGTTATGTTTTGTGGTCATGATCTGTTCTCTATTGAAGTGCTTTGAAAAAAAAATTCATTCTAGACTTCACGGAATTTTGCCAATTGCAGTGATTCAGCTAAAGTTATTAAGCGTTTTTCTCACTTGCTATAATATGGAGAATTTGACTGCATATTTATTATCATAATTGGTGTGTTCTAGTGTCAAAAACGGTCCTCACTACCATTCATAAGTGCCTCACTGCAGTTTCCTGTACTGTGCTTCGCCAGTTCATGTGGTGGCAGAAGAATCTACTTGTATCTATTTCGTCAAGAGTGATTCGCCTACAATTATTTCCACTTGGAAAGATACATCACTCGCAGAATTTCCATCTTGTAAAATTTGTGTCTTATATCTGTGAGATGTTAGTTTATTAAGTATAATCCTTATCAGAAGAAGGAAACAATTTTTTTTATTTTCATTTTACTTGACTCTTTCAATTCAGTAAAATTATTTTTGCATTTTAATTCAGTCAGTATAAATTTTGATTCAATTAAGGTTCAAGTTAAGTTACAAGAATTTGAGGCACACTTTTCTTAAAGGTTTATTGTGCTATCAGACCAGATTTGGTGTAATTTTTTAATTTTGGAGAAAGCATATAACTTTATCTGTTGGCCTATTTGGTTGTTGTAACATGTCAAATTTCCTTGCAACACGTCTCTGCATGAAAATAAATATCTTATGAGAATTTTAAATTTATTTTCTGGACTACCAGATCTTACTACTCCTGAGCTCTTGCTTACATTGCCCAACAATTAATTAACTGGGTATGATAACAAACTGTTTTTTGAAGTGTGAGTGATGGATGAAGGGCTTAGACTATAAATGGACACGAATGCATTCCTGAAGTCACAAACGTATGTGCCCTTGAGATCACCAGTGTCGTCTCCAGTTACTTGACTTTTGATGAGTTATTACATGCAGAATATTTCAATTTTGGGACAATTTACACATCCCACTGGGTATAAATCTGGGTTGCTTCCTCGGCTTTTCTGGTAGTGGATGATGCTGGTGCCGACAATTTGTTTGGTCTGGATGTTTTCAGTGCTTTTGGTTTCTCCATTGCAGATATGGTGCACCTCATTTCTGACCAGTTCCCTTACTAGTAGTTAGATTCTCTGTGATCTGAGTTCCCATTTCTTTTTTCGGATGGGTTAGCTTGTGTGACTAATTTTACAGCTCACGTTACCCTGAAACAAATGGTGCAGCCGCACTTTTTCCGTGAATGCTCTATTCAAGTGACTTTGTGCAAGCATGTGAAATCAGAACTGGACAGGCTGATATTATTAGGGGTCATATAACATATTATGTACAATGACTGGTCTAGCCCCCTCATGATTGTTAAAAAATTGAATGGGTAGCTTTAACGTTTCTGTTAATGTTCAATCTGTCATTGACAGATACGCTTTTCCCTGTCTGGATCAGTTATTGGCTAAACTCACTGGGGGCCAGTTTTGCTCTAAAATTAATTTGTGTAAAGCCTATTTACGGGCTCTATTGGATGAGGAATCAAAAATGCTATATGTGATTAACACTCCCTTCAGGTTGTACAAATATCAGCCCCCTGTGATTTTTCAGCTTTTTCTGGAAAAGCTGACAATGTCCGTTTTCAGATGCGTCAACTATCTCGATGACATCATCATGACAGATGCATCCACATAAGAGCATTTATGCAACTTACACTCCTTGATCACTGTTTTACACACTTCACTGTTGAAGTGCAACTTAGCCAAGTCTCATGTTTCCAACCATCCATTGTATGTTTGGTGTTTGAGGTCTCTTGGGCTAGTGTAAGACCATTAGATCATCCTGTTGCTGTTGTCACACCTCTGTCTTGCCCTTCCATTGTCAAAGAATTCCAAGCATTTTTAGGGAAATTACCTCCCAAATTCTTTCTGGATGTTGCCACATTCGCCCATCCTCTCTGTAAATTACTTCAGAAGGACATTCCCTTTGTTTGGACGCTGGTCTGCAAGCATGTATTTATGCTGCTCCTTCCTTGACTACCATTCAGCCTGGATACCACTCGCCCTTGGCTAAGATGCCTCTCCGTATGGCCTTGGGGCCGTTCTTGTGCATTGCTGTGTAGACGGTTCTGAATGCCTGAGAGCTCACGTGCCGAAAACGCTCAACTCTGCTCAGTAGTGGCACTCTCAAGCTGAACAGGAAACGCTTGCCATCGTCTGTGCCCTCAAAAAGTTTCGTTTAGTCTTGTATGGGTCTTACAAGGAGTGGCCCCCAGAGGTGGGATTGACTTTTTGAAATCATCGTTACGGTTATGTAGGTTAAGATACCAAGTATCCCACAATGTGGCAGTTCACCCTGGTGGGTCCTCGTTGCGAGTAATGGACGAAAAAAATCGGAATTTTGTGTGACTCTGAACAGTGTTAAAAAATTTAAATCACATAGTATGGTTGGGTGGTATAACGAACAGGATGTTAGTTTCATATGCAGGAAATTGTGGGTTCGAATTTCGTCAAGTGTAGTAATTCTTTTTTATTTTTAAATCTTTATCAGAATGACTTTGACCATCATTTTTATTCAATGAATTGACTGAAATGTAACTTCTTAGTTCCATTCCTTTGTCACGTAATTTTAATCATAATATCAACTTCTTCATCCGCTTTCAGTTTTATTCCTATAATTCTTTTTCCACTTGAAATCTTTTTTCATGTGAATGTAAATTTTTAACGTTATTGAGCATCACAAAAATTTCCGAAATTCTTTTTTCGCCAGTTACCTGCAGACAAGGGCCCACCGGGGTGAACGCCTCAAGGGTGTGATACCTGGTATCTCAACCCACATCACCGTATGTGTGGTTTCAAAAAGTCAGTCCACCACTGGGGACCTCATTACAAACCATAAGGCCTTTGTTTCATTGTTTAATCCTTCTGCTTCATCACCTGACAAAGCAGCACATCACCTCTAGCGTTGGGCGTCGTTTCTGACTTGGTACATCTATGAAATACATTTTCAGCCAGCTATATAGCATGCCAACGCTGATGCACTGTCCTGGCTTCCAATGAGGCCAGATACTTCTTTTGATCAGGATGAGCTCCTTTATTTTCACTTAGATGTTGAGACACAGTGTTCAGTGGAAGGGTTTCCTATTACACACTCCATGATAGCAGCTGCTGTTGCTGCCAACCTAGTTTTTCGGCAAGTTGTTCACCTCGTTCAGCATGGCTGGCCAAACAGGCCTCCAGGCGGGACATTTGATCCTTTATATAACTATTTTGCACTCTGGCATCGCCTTTTGTGCTTGATGGTGTTGTTCTCTCAGCTACAGGCGAGCTGTCGCTCAGGGTTGTGATACCAGCTGCCATATGGGGGGATGTCCTTCAGCTCCTACACCTGTCCCGCTCCCGTGGTGTGTCCCTCCTGCAGGGGCGGACCCACTCTCCTGGCGCATGTCTTCACTTCCTGCATTTCCTTTGGGGTGTGGTGCCCTGACACTTGCTGCCAGTCCTTCCCACGATACTTCACTGCCATCTACACTTCCGCTGCTGCATGTGCTGGTGCCATCAAGTCTTTCAACACCAGCATCCGCAATGGCACTGCCTGAGCAGCCAGCACCTTCGTCACTGGTGCAGTTACACTACATCGAGGATCTGGACATCGAGATGCCCTTATCGCCGGTCCTCCATTTTGGAACATTACAGGGGAGCAGCCTCTGTGCGTATCCATGGCCACGCCATTTCCGCCCCTACTCACTATTATCCATTTCATAATGATTGGTCCCCGACTTTGAGCTCATATTCTCGTCACATTACATGGCGAACATCGGCCTACTATACCTTGCCGGCCGGCCGTGGTGGCCGAGCCGTTCTAGGCGCTGCAGTCTGGAACCGCGCGACCGCTACGGTCGCAGGTTCGAATCCTGCTTCGGGCATGGATGTGTGTGATGTCCTTAGTGTGATGTCACCGCCAGACACCACACTTGCTAGGTGGTAGCTTTAAATCGACCGTGATCCATTAGTACATGTCGGACCCGCGTGTCGCCACTGTCAGTAATTGCAGACCGAGCGCCACCACACGGCAGGTCTAGAGAGACGTACTAGCACTCGCCCCAGTTGTACGACGACTTTGCTAGCGACTACACTGACGAAGCCTTTCTCTCATTTGCCGAGAGATAGAATAGCCTTCAGCTAAGTCCATGGCTACGACCTAGCAAGGCGCCATTAACCATTTCTATAGAAAGTCTCACTTGTATCATCAAGAATGCTGTATACAAATGATAGATTAAAGTTAAGTATAACCGCAGCTACGTACTTTTCTTTATAGCATTCATAACGTATCCTGTTCCAGACTTCACGCCAGTCGGCGTGAGTTGACGCGTGCCCTTTTGGTTTCCTCGCCTTGTGTCTAGACTGTCTTGTCTAGACACAACATACATTGGCGACGAGTGTAAACGTGTTCTTTCTACTTGCTTAAATTACTTGTGTCATGGCTTCGCCACAATCTCCAGATTTACTGTCCGAATTTTATCGCTTGCAGAATCAGCAGACACAGGCGTTATTGGATGCCCTTGGACAGCTCGTCCAGGGTCAACGTGCACTGCAAACCGATGCGGCAGCCGCCGCTTCATCGCTACCGCAGCCGCAACATGCTGTTGCACCCCAGTTTAGGCCTTTTGCCCCGGATGTAGAAAGCTGGACGGAGTGGTCACACCAATTTGGATTCCATCTCGCCGCCTACAGAATTCACGGTAACGAGCGGCAGCCTTTTTTGTTAGCATCCGTCGTAGCGCAGACGTACCGTGTGATTCGGAAATTGTTTCCCCGACGCGACGTCGCAACTCTGTCCTACGAAGAAATTTTGTCTGCTTTAGATGCCTATTTCAAGGAAACAGTCAATGTAGTTGCAAAACGGTATACGTTCTTTCGTACAAAACGTACAGCCAGTCAGACTAATAGGGAGTGGGTTGCAACTTTGCAAGGCCTAACACGGGATTGTGCTTTTGAGTGTGAATGTGGACTCCCTTATTCAGATACTATGGTGCGTGATGCAATAGCACAGAACATTTCTGATATTCGCATAAGGGAACAGATTTTGAAACTAGTCAATCCCTCCCTTCAACAAGTGATAGGCACATTGGATAGGCAAGACACACTTGACTTTGCTCAGGAATCATTTGCAACTTCGCCAGCTGTGTGTCGCATTAACCGGCCCGCCGGGCGCGCTGCACGGAACTGTAAACAGCCTTTGCGCACGTCCGCACCGCCTCGTGTGCCGCGCAAGCCAGCAAATGCAGTGCTGAAATCATGCCCGTGGTGTGCAACTAGACATTCGCGTGAAAATTGCTCGTTACGCCAAGCTATTTGCTTTTTCTGTAATAAAAAAGGACATGTTCAAAGTGTTTGCCAGAAAAAGCTTAGATCGGACACTACCAACCATTCCAGGCCCTTTGCTTCGCGCCGGAATCGAACCAAGGACACTCAGGCTCGTGAACCTTCGCCCATGGACATTCATGTAGTTAATGCCACTCCGCCCAGTGCTACTCTCTCTAACTGTGACTGTGTTCGTCCCACAAAAAGTGTGCGTCGACGTCGACGGAAATCCCGTCACGTCGCAAGTGATTCTGTACCAATGTCTGTTCAAGTTGCACAAAACAGTCGCTCTTGTCGTCAGCAGGACAATAAACTTTTTGTAGATTTGGACTTTGCCGGACCAGTGATACCATTCCAGCTCGATACCGGAGCTGCAGTTTCATTGCTCAATCACGACACGTACAAACAACTGGGCGCACCTCCGTTGCATGCCGCAAATGTTCAGCTCACTAGTTATTCTGGACAGCATATCCCTGTGTTAGGACAGTGCAGCCTTCTTGCAACATACAAGGGACAAACAAAACTTGTGTCTTTTTACGTCCTTTGTTCTTCTTCTGCTGTGAACTTGTTTGGTTTAGATTTATTTCAGTTGTTTAACTTGTCTATCGTAAATCAGGTCCTATCAGTGAACCAGACTGTGCCTTCCGCCAGTGTTTCTCGTCTATGTGAGGATTTTGCAGACATTTTTGCACTGGGCCTTGGTTGCGCTAAGAATTATGAAGCACATTTGGAACTAAAAGTAAACGTGCAACCGAAATTTTTCAGAGCGCGCATTGTTCCCCACGCATTGCATGATGAGGTCGCAAGAACATTAAACGATTTAGAATCACAAGGTGTCATTGAACGTGTGCAGGCTTCTCTCTGGGCCTCACCCTTAGTAATTTTGCAAACACCTTACGGAAAATTGAGACTTTGCGTGGACTTCAAGGCCACAGTGAATCCACAACTTGTGACTGCAACTTTTCCTTTGCCCCGCTCGGAAGATCTTTTTGACAAACTGTGCCCAGGACAATATTTTTCAAAGTTGGACCTAGCAGATGCGTACTTGCAAATACCGGTGGACGAAGAATCCCAGCGCGTATTGGTGGTTAACACGCATCTTGGATTGTACCGATTCAAAAGACTGCCATTCGGGTGTGCATCCGCCCCTGCATTGTTTCCGCAATATTTACAAACTGTTTGGGCGTCGGTCCCTACTGCAGCAAACTATTTGGACGATATAGTGATCTCCGGAAAGACAGAAGACGAACATTTTGCAAACCTACGAACATTATTTCAGGTATTGCGACAAAATGGTCTTCGCTTGAGGAAGGACAAATGTGTGTTTTTTGCTCGTGACTTACCATATCTGGGACATGTAATCAATGCCCAAGGCATACATCCGAGCCCAGAGCACCTCCGTGCCATACAGGACTTGCCTTCGCCGCAGAATTTGCAGCAGCTACAGAGTGTGTTGGGAAAAATTCACTATTACAACAACTTTATCCCCCATGCTTCTTCCATTTCAGCTCCGCTTCATCGCTTACGCCGTAAAGGTGTTCCGTTCGTCTGGTCGACGGACTGCGAATGCGCCTTTCGCCAGTTGAAATCGGCGTTGCTTTCAAATACTTGCCTTACGCCATTCGATCCCCAGAAACCCCTTTTGTTGATGGTAGATTTCGGGATCGGTGCTGTGCTTGCGCACAAAGATTGTTCGCATGATCGCCCTATTGCCTTTGCGTCCAAATTGCTGTCGTCAGCGCAAAGAAATTATTCCCAGATAGAGAAAGAAGCTTTGGCTCTCGTGTTTGGTGTTACAAAGTTTCATGATTTCTTGTATTGTCGTCACTTTACCATCATCACAGACCACAAACCTTTGACATCGCTTTTTCATCCGACCAAGCCTGCACCTCCACGTACAGCGCAGAAATTCATTCGCTGGTCTATTTTCCTCTCGCAGAACCGCTATGATATCTTGTATCGGTCCACTGCTAAGCACGGAAACGCCAATGCGTTGTCCCGTTTGCCTGTTGCTGAGGATAAAGCATTCGATTCTTCCGAACTTGCTTGCATGTTCATTGATGCGGAAACTGATGACGTGGTCGAATCGTTTCCGATTGATTTTCGTCGTGTAGCTACAGACACAGCTGCTGACCCTGTCCTTGCTACCGTTTTGCGTTTTGTTGCTACGCAATGGCCCTTGTCCAAGTCGCGGATCGAGGATCCGCTGGTTCGCCGATTTTTTGCTCACAAGGAGAGACTTTTTGTACGACGTGGTGTTTTGTTGTTGCGTTCTGATAATGATCAGTCCAGAGTCGTGGTCCCACGTTCGGTACAGTCCTCTGTCTTAAAGCGTCTCCACCAAGGACATTGGGGTATAGTGCGTACGAAACAACTTGCGCGTCAGCACTGTACTTGGTTCGGAATCGATGCTGCGATTACGAATATGTGCTCTTCTTGCATGGCGTGTGCCGAACAACAATCCGCGCCACCGCGGAAATTCTTTGCATGGCCGAAAGCCACTTCCCCTTGGCAACGCTTACATATCGATTTTGCTGGTCCATTCTGGAATGCTCGATGGTTGTTGTCGATTCCTTCAGTAATTTCTCTATCAGCTGCGCCTCTGTCGTCGCACGGGTTCTGCCGCTCCCCGTCTGCTTTCAGCGACGGTGCCGTCCGGTCAGCGCCCTGGGGACCCATCTACTGGCTCGCCTCATCCCCAGGTGTTACCGACGATGCCTTCCATTTTGCCCCATGGCGACGCGCCGCCGCCGCCGCCGCCGCCGCCGCCACCGCCGCCTGTTCTCCCGCCGGCGCCGCCCGCAGTGGACGCTTCGCTGCAGCCGCCAAGCGCCTCCCTGGGTCACGCGCCGCCGATCGCTTCCCGTGACCAGCTGTCTTCAGCCATGGAACTCTTGCCCGCTCCGGACCAAACGGCGTCATCGCGCGTCGGATACCCCGCCGCAATGGAGGTCGACCCTTCGGCCCCTCCTGTCTCTTTACGGGCGCATACACCGCATGTTGACGTGCACCCTGGACTAGGTTTCCAGGCGTTTCCTAGCTCCCCTCGGACCGAATGGCCGGGTGCGGGTGGCACAGCTTCGCCTGTTGTTAGGCTCCCCACCTCATCGTATACGTCAACATGGGGCCCTCCCCACGGCGGGCGGAAGCCTTATAACACGACCGTTCGCCGATTTGCGGGGGAGGAATGTGGTGTCACCGCCAGACACCACACTTGCTAGGTGGTAGCTTTAAATCGGCCGCGGTCCATTAGTACATGTCGGACCCGCGTGTCGCCACTGTCAGTAATTGCAGACCGAGCGCCACCACACGGCAGGTCTAGAGAGACGTACTAGCACTCGCCCCAGTTGTACGACGACTTTGCTAGCGACTACACTGACGAAGCCTTTCTCTCATTTGCCGAGAGATAGAATAGCCTTCAGCTAAGTCCATGGCTACGACCTAGCAAGGCGCCATTAACCATTTCTATAGAGAGTCTCACTTGTATCATCAAGAATGCTGTATACAAATGATGGATTAAAGTTAAGTATAACCGCAGCTACGTACTTTTCTTTATAGCATTCATAACGTATCCTGTTCCAGACTTCACGCCAGTCGGCGTGAGTTGACGCGTGCCCTTTCGTTGGTTGGTTGTTTCGGGGAAGGAGACCAGACAGCGAGGTCAACGGTCTCATCGGATTAGGGAAGGACGGGGAAGGAAGTCGGCCGTGCCCTTTGAAAGGAACCATCCCGGCATTTGCCTGGAGCGATTAAGGGAAATCACGGAAAACCTAAATCAGGATGGCCGGACGCGGGATTGAACCGTCGTCCTCCCGAATGCGAGTCCAGTGTCTAACCACTGCGCCACCTCGCTCGGTGCGTGCCCTTTCGGTTTCCTCGCCTTGTGTCTAGACTGTCTTGTCTAGACACAACACTTAGGTTAGTTAGGTTTAAGTAGGTCTAAGTTCTAGGGGGCTGATGACCTCAGAAGTCAAGTCCCATAGCGCTCAGAGCCATACCTTGCCGGAATAGTGGAAATATCTAATTTTATTTAGTGTATGAATATTACATCTTAATTGAAATGGGGTTGAAATAGGCTGTAATATTTAAGAGAAGCCGTGCTTTTTCTAGCCTTTTTCGAGATGTGTCAACTTTAAGGGCGCATAAAAATCAGACCGTAATTAGGTTCAAATGGTTCAAATGGCTCTGAGCACTATGGGACTTAACATCTGTGGTCATCAGTCCCCTAGAACTTAGAACTACTTAAACCTAACTAACCTAAGGACATCACACACATCCATGCCCGAGGCAGCATTCGAACCTGCGACCGTAGCGGTCACGCGGTTCCAGACTGAAGCGCCTAGAACCGCACGGCCACACCGGCCGGCGTAATTAGGAGAAAAATTTCCTTCACACAGTTTAAGAAACAACCCTGTTCTATTTGTAGGCGGATTTTCGTTATTTTCTGATTACTCGTTTCCTCGCCAAAATGTCACTCGCAAAACGCTGTGATTCAGCTTACCAATGTAGCTAGTGTGGCGGAGAAGGCACTGGTGTTAAGCTTGAACTTTTGTTGGTTACGTCATATGTTTTTCCTAATGAATACTCCTCGTGTTCGTTAGTTGAGAGTTTGCAAGGCAATTGTATTAACTAAAATACATGCGAGGCTGTGGTGGAGCGTAATTGTCACACCAGCGCGCCGCCACTGTTGTAATGCGCCGTACGCACATGTTCGTCAGCGAAGGACCGCAACTTCGTAGTCGCATTCCAGTGCAGCACTTCCGCATTCAGTTTAGGTTGCGAATAGAGGGAAATAATATGGGAAATTGCAAATAAATGCTCGATATGCAAGCAGCTCACAATAGGTGAATATTTTTATAACCCATTTCAACTGTAAATGGAAAAGTCGATTATCTTGAATGTATAGTTGTGACGACCACGGCGGACAGAGCCATCACACCGACGTCATCTCAGACGCCGTCGCAATCTGTTCCACCGCGCGATCTTGGCGCGGGGCGCGGACGGCGCGGCGGGTATTTAAATCGGCCGCCGCCACGACCGAACCCATCCTCTATGATCTCATTCCTTTCCCCCATCTGCTCCTATTCCTCGAACATATCCGCATCCTCTACACCTCCCGCCGTCTTGAACCCCCTCACCCCCTGGTTGCTCCTCTCCTCTCCCATCCCCGCCCCCTGCCACGTCTTCACCGTTGTGTCCCCCCTACCCTCCATCTCTACACCCTACATCTCCTTTCCCAAGGTGGCTTCCATCAGCTCCCCCTCCCGGATGATGCCATCTCTCCCCCCATTTATCCTTCCTATCAACTCTGATCCTCACCCCCCCTCCTTTCCTCCGTCCTTTCCCTGGGCTCCCTCTTCCTCCCCCCTTCCATCCCGTGTTTTCTCCCCGCCTATCCTCTCCCTATCTCCCTTCTCCCCCCCCCCCGAGTCCTTTTGTACTCCCCTCCTCTGCCTTCCCCAATCCTTGGCACGTCTGCTCAGCACCCCCCACCCCTCTTACGGATCCTCCTCTTCCATTGGCTCCTTTCCCCCCCCTCCACCTTCACTTTTCCTCTCCTTCCTCCCCCCCCTCCCTTTTTCCCGTCATCTGACCAGTTTCCCCCCACCTGCTCTCAGGTGTGGTATGTCGTATTTGTGCCAACTTTTAGCGCGGTGTTTAAGTGAGTGTTCTGTGTTGTGCGTCCTTCCACAGTGTTGCGAACAGAAATCATTCTGTCGCTGGGTGTGCTTTTTATATCTCTTGCGAACAGAACCCAGACTGTCGCCGTGTTTTTTTAATTGTCTGTCTATTATTTTTCTGCTTCCGGTGTATTTTATTAGCTTCATCGACCCTGTGTTTTATGTTTTACGCTTCAGAATTTTCTGCCATTTTTACCTTTAAGTCACCGATTTTATCGCCAACTGTTATTATTTTTTATTATCTTCATCTTTTTAAAACACATTCTGTAGGCTGAAGAGCGGCGTAATAAGCTGCTGCCAGCCCGCCCCCTTTAGGGGGAATCGAAACTTAATAAAGGAAAAAAAAAAGACCGAACCCAGTTCCCCCTGAGCAGCCATAGCGTACGGATCTTCGTACCGGCACGTTCACAGGAGCTCAGTCCGTCAGTTCACCTGATGATGGCGACATGTATGATCGCCGAAATATTGTGCCCGTTGGACACTGTAGACCGGCAATACACCCGTGGAATTTTTTATTATCTTGAATGTATTTTTCAGTAAGGAGTGATGACTGAAAGAAAACCTATCTTAATCGCTTTCACTGTAGGCTGAGGTCTCAGTGCTGCTATTGCTGTCGTCTGCTTGGATCAGCAAGGATTCCATTTCTACGTCAAGACAGTGGCCTCTTTGCATATAATTGTTTTCCAATTTCTGTACGTGACTCACTGACTTTCTCCAGATACTTTGGGGAACGCTTTCTAGAGCAAAGTGACACAACTTTAAGTATCATTTATTTTAAAATTCTTGTTCCCCTTTGCTACCGTATTCTTGACAAATACGCAAATAAGTTTAATGGCTTTCAATAGGAAGTGCGCTACAGGCAATTGCAGAAGTTTAATTTCGTTGTCCACTGATTGCAATATACTTTCCAAAAGATATTCCTGAACACTGAAGTGCAGTCGCGTTTGTTCCAGTAGGCCTGCTTTAGTAAATTCCACATATGACGTGATATTAGATGGAAGCTCTATATTATTGCTTTCCATTCACTCAAATAATAGAATTCTCTCTCCAGATGGATTTCGTGATACTGGATTTATCATCGTGTAATATGGCGCCTGATCTAAAACAACTGCAGATCTGTTTGGTCATCCGAGAACGCTCCAAAAAATTCTTTGTAGCGTCTAGCATTAACTTCAGAATGATAATCTGCACGTCCTCTTTGCACAGTAAAACATAAGCCAGCAGTTTGCACGAACCCATGTGATAGTAATTGTGTAAATAAGCAGTTCATTATTTTGTTGAAGAATGGGAATTATTTGTGACTGTAAAGTGGAATGTAATTGTGCAGTTTCTCGTGTTCTACTAATAAAAAGCGAGTGGCACCTCGTATAAACAAACGAATTGGAAATTTAATTATTTCTAAAATATTTGTTCCTCGCTAAGAGTTTATTACAGCTTCAACTTCATTGATTCACAACCTACGTGCTGTTTCCTGCGCAGAACGACAACTGTAGAAGACTGCAGACTGGTGAACATTTATTGGAATTTATGCTTTGCGGTGGAACCAACTAGGCACCTCACGTGTACTTCAGTTTTAGTACAAATGAGATAAGTGACACAATATCTGTGGTAACACAGAGAAGGTATGAAGGAGGGAAATTTTCGAGGGAGGAGTTTATCACAAGCACCTGTATCACTCTAACGCTCTCTTTTTCAACTCGCCGTACGTGGCAATCCTTGCGGGGGAATCATTGAAGTCGAAGTGCTTCGGAATTAATGGGGCTAGATTTTACTAGTGAGAATTGTGAACTGTAACCGACCAACGACTGTGATTCGTATGAGCTGTAAATGACCAGAGAACTGCGTGAGAACTGTGGTAATTAGACTTTGCACTGTTTTTTAACTTTAGTTCAACTATGGTATCTGATGCCGCAAAATCAAATTTTCCGTTACAATGAAACTACGGTATCGGTAACTGAGGAACAGGAAGTGCTGAAGTGCTACGAAAAAAAAGTTAACATTATGTGTGCGGAACATGGGATTACGTTACAAACCATCACTTCAAGATTATTGATGCTACGGGATGGCACAACATGCAGAGCAACGTGAGGCAGCCAGAGACAACAGGTGCGGTGGCAGCAAGCAGTGGCCACTGCAGGTAACACTACATGGTGCGATTGAAGTACCAGCTTCAGTACACCGCGATAGTGGAGTTGCAGCCAGCGGTGCAGGCCATAGCTACGAGAATCAGCGACAGTACGCAGAGGAAGAGAAGTAATGTACTTGTTGGCTTGCATACCCCAGTATAAAATTTGTAATTAGAACATTAGTATTAGTAAAATGTCTGGGGAAAAGAAAGTAAGTTATGGGACAGCATCTGCTGACACTTTGCCAGATCAGGATGATCAGTATATAAGTTTGTGCTAAAATTAATTTTGTAAGAATTAAGAAAAGCAGGAAAAGAAAATAAGGAGGAATTAAGTAAAGCACTAAAAGACAATAAGGAAGAATTAAGTAATAAAATAGTTTTAAAGAAGTTAAGGTAGGAATTGCTCAAATTATCGCTAAGTTCGATGCTTTGGAACAAAAGGATACAAACCTTGAAGCTAAAACTGAAGGATGTAGCAAGAAAATAGATTATGAAATAAAAGAATGGGGTAAGAAAGAAGAAGTCTGTAAGTTAGGAGTACATCAAAAGGTTGACCATGAAATCGAAAAGTTAAATAAAGTAGTTGTATAGCAGTGTAACTTATGAAAAATAATGACAATGTGACAAAAGTGAATAACAACGTAAATTCTTCTTGAGAAATATTTTGTTGAATTTAATGAATGGCTATGCACAGATAGTAGCTTTACAGCAATATAAAATATTGTGAATGATACTTGCCTAGGAGACAGTGGACTGCTCTTGAATATTACAGCAGAACTGTAGATTGTAAATTAACAAAAAGACTGTAAATAACATAAAGGTGCAGAATGATGCTACTTTGAAATTATTTATTATTAAAACAATAAGGTAATTATTATGGAAAGTGCAACTAAAGATTAATAATTTCGAGATGTAAGGATCATACACATATTTACTGAGGGTAACAATTAGCTTTTTCTAATCATAAAATAATCAAGCCGATGATTACATAAGACAATTAATAATCTGAGAATGAAAAAATATAAAGTAGATTCAATTTTTGAAAAACAGTAACAAATTAGAAGTATAGTGGAAGCTTTTATTCTTGAGAGATGACAGCTGAAAAATTTATGGAAATTTGAGTAAAAATTTGCTTTTTTCCAAAATTGATTGTTGTCTGCGATTTTTGGAAATCTCAGGAAGAGGGGGATGTGTAATATTTCTGGCTTTTCAGCCATCATATTCAGGTACAAGTAGCTCTTCTTAGAACAGTTAAGAAGCCAGCAGTGACATGATGATGTAATATGGTGTGACATACTGACAGCCAATATTTTGTTTGGTATGGGTATCGTGAGAAAGACCGCCTTAATTGTGGTCTTTCTATGTGATTGGTTGCTGCATTCAGTAGTTGCGCACCAAAATTCTGTTGTTAATATTAGCCAAACTAAACAGCATAAATGCTTGTATTTCAAATTAAAGCGTCTCTCAATAACATGCTATCATTCCATTATTTTGCAAGTCTTAAGCCTTTCATGGATAAAATATTAATGTGATAATGGTTTCTTTTTAATCCCATTATTATACTTTCATCGCTAAAATATTTTTTTAATTCTCCATGTTTTTCACAACATGAAGTGGGACATTATATTTTGTAATTTTCTTTTTTAGACATAAACTGGCTTTTGCAGGGAATAAAATAACTACAAATTACACATGCATGTAATCCTTTATTTGTTCACTGCCAGTGTTAAAAAATATTCATTGCATTTCAGTTTTTATGAAAGATGATCAAAACTTACACAACCTTACATGCCACGAAACGCGGATAAACATGGTGTGGCACAAAGTGGTACACCACAAGCAGTGAAACAACTTTTTTTCTCTCCTCTTCAGAGTTTGTGCTGCAGAATCTGCATTACTTCCTAGTGTCACTGACTATCAGTACATGTCTGCCTACGTTTATGAGCTGGCCATCATGTGGCACACTAGAAACCCCTCTCTTTGCTGGAAAGGAAGTGGGCACTGAACTCTTCTTTTTCCTGGAAGAAGATCTCCTAATCTGGGACAAAAAGTTAACTAATCTGTCTTCTGCCATTGTGTTTGATAAAATACATAAGAGTTTATAATAGCCAGACCAACAAACACATAAAATAGTTGATGTCACAATTTTATTGATCATCTGCCTATTATATATCTTTCACATAGCTTATCAAATTGGTAAACTCCAGACAATGTGTTACTGCAATGACTTACTAGTTCAGGACAGGATACAGTTAGCTTAGAGTCATCTATCAGTTTCCTTGCAATAAGTTTGACATCTTTTGCACTTTGTATGTAAAAAGAAAGCAAACTGTTTTGTTGTCCTGCCATTTCACAGCTGCTACACCACACTTTACAGAAAACTGAAACTCTCCACATTTGAGATCACTGTTTTTGTTCGCTAATATTCCTGATAGCCCTCTCCTGTTTCCTCTTCCAGTTCCACAACTATAGAGGCCATGGCGCCTGAGACCTTTCATCAACATGTAAGTTGTAAAGAAATTATCAAAAACAATGATTCTGCCTTATAAAAAAGAGGTTGACACAATTCCAGAACTACTCGCTCATACATTCCTGAAGTCTGGTATTCGAGTGCTGGATTTACCAATGTACACTTCAAAATTTGAAATAAAACCGCAAGACACCAGATTTTGTCGCCCCTTTTTGTTGACTTCATTGACATATACTGTTTGAGAGATGTGTGCCCATTGAATGCCACCATCGATTCGTCTACTGCTAATACAGAAAATGGCTCATACACTGGCAAACAGTTTTTGTTCAGTGCTGCAATAATGGGTCTAATTTTATGAAGTTTGTCATAGTTTGGATCTATTTTTGAAGGTCGAATAACATAATTGTCATTGCAGTACGGGTTTTGTAAGATTTTCTTATATCTTGACAATGTCATGACGTTTGAAACTGAACTCACTTTCAACATTGGATCTGAACTCCAATAACTGTCAGCTGCTGGATACCCATTATCATGAGCATGCCTATAAATGCCTTCAGTTCAGGAACAGTTGCTCCTTTCCATTTGACACTGTTCTTTTGAGCAGCATATAAATTTGTTTGTAAACATATGTGCTACATAATGTTTTTGCAAAAAAGATTCTCAAACAAATTCACTGTCTGTTACACTGAAATCTACTTTGCAGTTCTCTTGTCAAAGTTAGTTGTTATTTGTGAAACGTCTGAACTACCACCTGCTGCTCGAATTTCTGACACCTCATGTGGCATACCACTTGTAGATGACTCTGAAGCTGAGTTATTGTCCTCCTCAATATAATCAGCTTCGCCTTAGATATCCTCAGGATCATCTGTCAGTGAGAAAAGGCAATCGCTGATCTCATTGCCTTTAGAATCTGCAAAATGCTGATGATAATTTACTAATAGCAAGCTTCAACTGTATTGTTTTCAGTGTAAATCAATCAAAAGGAATAAAACAGCATCACAATATATTTTAAACCGATAAATAATTTTACAAACTCACTCATTTTGTTTCGACTATAAAATGCTACAGTCACCGAGAAGTACATTTGACAGTGTATTCGTACTAAAAAAAATATCATAACGTTAATAATAAGACTAATTTCTTACTACACACATCTCTGGAAAGTGAGATATGATGAAAACTGTCGTATGGCACAAATCAGTGGCGTTGCAGCGGCCATATGTACGCGCCAATTAACAAAAGTAGTCACAGCCTTCTCTATTGCCTGTAAAGTGCATTGCAGTCTCAACTTTTCCTCAGGTTCAGTACAGTCGTCCCTAGATGGCAGCACCATGCAGAGCTGGGAACATATATCCCTACACTCGAATTGGCGCTCGAAGTTAATGAGACATTATGACCCATCAACCACAGAAGAGTTCATAACCAGCAGAATAATAAACAACTGCTTAACGAAAAGGCAGACGAATGTAATTGTGCAGTTTCTCGTGTTCTGCTAACAAAAAGCGAGTGGCAAACGAATTGGAAATTTAATTATTTCTAAAATATTTGTTCCTCGTTAATAGTTTATTACAGCCTCAATATAACGTATTCACGACGTACGTGCTGTTTTCTGCACAGCGGACAACTATAGAAGACTGCAAGTTGGTGAACAATTATCAGAAATTATGTATTCCTCTCAGGGCAGTGGAAGTAAATAGGCACCTCACATACACTGCAGTCTTAGAAATAAGTGACACATCATCTGTGATAAGACAGAGGAGGTATGTAAATAAAATTTTAAAGAACAATGCGAATCCTAGCACTGAAAAATTAGGTCTGCAAGGACGGGATTTTCACTCTGCAGCGGTGTGTGCGCTGATATGAAACTTACTGGCAGAGTGAAACTGTCTGCCGGACCGAGACTCGAACTAGGGACCTTTGCCTTTCGCGGCCAAGTGCTCTACTTTTTTTTTATTGTGTTCGGTATTGTTTAGTTAGTGCGTTTGGTCTGGGTGGACGTCACGAGACATCCGTTCAAGTTGATTGTTGATTCCTTTACTCAGTTTTTTATTACAGAGGGCGAGCAGCTCTCTGACCGAATATGCTGAGCTACCATGCCGGCACCATCAGAGCTACCATAGCATGACGCACACCCTATCCTCACAGCCGTACTTCTGCCAGGACCTCGTCTGCTACCTTCCAAACTTCACGAAAGCTCTCCTGTGAACCTTGCAGAAGTAGCACTCCTGGAAGGAAGGATGGTAGAGCACTTGTCCGCGAAAGGCAAAGGTCCCGAGTTCGAGTCTCGGTCTGGCACACAGTTTTAATGTGCCAGGAAATTTCATATCAGCGCCCAATCCACTGCAGAGTGAAAATCTCATTCTGAAAATCTTCTCGGTTTACATTTTTCAACAAGATACCGTCCAAAGCATATGGCTCTAAATACAAGGCTGTGGCTCCTGTACAATACACCAAAACAACTAAACACCCCTCCTCAGAGCCCAGACATTAATCCTATTGAACACCTTTGGAAAGTACTGGAAGATAGCATCAGGAGACGATACATTTCTAACAAGACACACCTAAAAGAAGCACTTCAAGATGAATGGGACAGAATTCCATCCTCTCTGACGGCAAAGTTGGTCAAGTCGATACCCAGATGACTACAAGCAGTAATAGCTGCAAAGGAAAACCCCACTAAATATTAATTATTGTAATTGAAATCATATTTTCAGACTGTAAATGAAAAAATATAAATGGACGAACACTTTTTGAAGTAGCCCTTGAATAAATTCTCCATTTTGTCAAATTTGTTATTGTTATGGATGTATTTATTTCCTTGTTCATCACTAAAAATGACTTATCAAGGTTCGTTGCATTTTATGTTCCCTTCCTTTCAAGTGACATATACTTCATTTTTAAAAAATTACAACTACATGAATACTTTTTGGACTCTCTGTAAGTTCTTAATTTCTTCTTTTACACAGGAAAAATAAGTAAGGTTATGTTTTCATGGAATGAAAAAAAAATTACTTAGTATACATAGTGTCTCATGCAACAACACTTGATTTTATTAAGTTCATTTCAGCAGACATCATTCGATCCTGCAATAAGTAGAATGCACTGGGTACCTAGATCATTGATGTGGTAGTTCCTTACTATTTGTCCCACGGGATCCCCTTGTTTGACATAATAAACATTTTACTCATACCACAGAGTTTCAGCAACTGCGCTGCCATGGCTACCTGCACGTATAGTTCTGTCATAACTACTTTTGTTTTCATTATTTTTGCACTTTTAATTAATTTCTCGAAGTTTTGGCCTGTTTTCCTCCTGCTATTTCTGTTCTATGTTACCCATTTCACACTGCAATCAGTTTGTACAAATATTTTATTCTTTTTGGCTGGATATTTTCTACCACTTTTTCTAAATGCGCTGTTCATTTTGACTTTGGACCCACACAATAGTCTGAATTTTTGTACTGATATGTATTCTCAGTAGGTCTCAAATTTGCTTGAGTTAAATCGGAACTTCTGCCTGTTCTCTCTCCTATGATAAATATAGATTTTTTTAAAGTTTCGACTTCCACATTTAAACATTGGTTATTGTTCACGATCATATTCGTCTTTTAAGCTTTGATTCTCATTGTTGTCATTCACTTTCGAGGGAAGCTCATAATCATAGCAAACAAAATATCTTCGTTTTCAGCTCGTCTACAGAAAATAATATGTACTTGCATATGCATTACTACTAGCAAATAGCTAGAAGTAAACTGTCACCTTCCAAATCAACATTATAGTTCTCTTTTGAAATGAGCCTACCTGTAAATTATCTATGCAGCTGAGTGCCATACTATATGTGTGAGAAGTAAAGACTTATTTAAAAAATCATGCCTTCTGGCACAGGAGCTGAGAAATTGTTTTCTAAATTTAGAAGCTATGTATTAGCAATGGGGACAACTAAACAATATGCAGAGCGACAGTCAAATTTCATTAGTGAAAATAAACAACACCTTTTTCCAAAATCTTTGCAATTAAAAAGTAACCAGTTTCTGATCAGTCATCAGCTGAAAGTGGCCCCAAGGTTCATTCATTTATTTATTCTTTGCCCATGGACTCCAGCTGAAAATCCAGATAAGAGTATTGGGTGTGTCATACAATAGGCTATTAACACCAAACTTGATTTCATTATATATAAATGAAACAAATAATTAAACAGAAATAGTCTATAAGCATACAAAGGTATTACATGTTTCACATTATATATACACACAAATCCAAGCAACATACAGAAATGACAATTTTTAAAGGTACATTTCAGTAATGATATAACATATTTAAACACCATCTTAGTATTCACTCAAACTGTATATACATTTCTCTGTGAGATATAGTTTCAAATGATTTTTAAAACATTTTAGGTCTGTTTCTTTTTTAATGATTTTCGGGAGTTTTGTAAAAAATCTTTTGCCTGCTTCTTCAGGGGCAGTCATAGACAGTTTTAGATTTCTGTTTATCACGTAGTAAATTTCATTTCCTCTTGTACCGTATTTGTGTACATCTTTATTAAGCAGGTGTTTATTGCTTGATCTTATCGCCATTGTGCTTTGATATATAATACTGTCATAATATTATAGTGTACAATAGCTTACCTACAGGTCTGTCTTGGTGGTATTTTTGCAATGCATCTCACTGCCTTTTTCTGAATTGTGAATATTGTTTTTACGTAGCCAGCTTGTGCACTTCCCCAAATATGAACTGAATAAGACAAATGTGGGAAGACAAGTCCATAATACATTGATCTGAGGACTTTATCATCCATAGTCTTAGCTGTTTTATGCATGATGAAGATCTGTTTGTTTATCTTTTTACACAGTGCATCTATGTGCTCCCTCCATGCCATAGTTCCTAGAAAGTTTGTGCTGGTTACTTCTTTAATAGTCTTTCCATTTGTATTTACATTTATATTATAATTTTCGCTATGCTTGGTCTGAAATACTACATTCATTGTTTTAGACTGATTCGTGAACAGGTTGTTTTCTCTTAAATATTTATTTGCATTTTCGATGTTCAGGAGTGCTTCCTTCCCAAGCTCCTCCTTTGTGTCAGCTGTGCAAATGATTGTTGTTTCATCAGCATACATTAAAAGTTTCTGATTTATTTAGCTATGGAAGTTATTTACATAGAGTATAAATAGTATTTGCCCAAGCACTGACCCTTGTGGCACACCATGTATAACTGTTTGCAATTCCTATCTGTAGCTTGTTATATTTCCCCCACTAGTATATCTGATTCCTGTGCAGTGTTTCCTATTTGTAATGTATGATTTAAGTATGTCATAGCATTTTCCTCTAATTCCATACTGATATAATATCATCATAAATTTTGAGTGGTTCACACAATCAAATGCCTTAGACAGGTCCATAAAAATCCCACAAGTCTTTTGTTGCCTGTCAAGTAAATTAAGAATGTGCTCAATTATATCTGTTGATGCTGTTTTTGTTGACTTCCCTTCTTTGAAACCATGTTGTGATGAATGCAGTATAGTGTCCTTTGTTATAAAACTTACAGTTCTATTCTTTATTATCATTTCATAGATTTTAGCAAATGTTGACATCAATGATATTGGCCTGTAATTTCCTAATTCATTGCTGTTCCCTTTCTTAAATATTGGCTTCACTTTATTACTTTCAGTGAATATGGAAATATACCTTCTTCTATTGCAGCATTCAGCATGTGTGTCAATGGTTTTAATATACATTCTCTGCATTCCTTTATCAGATGTGATGTGACACCATCCAAGCCAAATAAATGTTTAATTTTAAGTTGTTTTATTAGGTTTGACACTTCTCTATCTGTTGTAGGTATGAAAAACACAGTATGATTTGTATGTGGGGTTTAACAATTTACTTACTGCATTTGTTTTATTTTGTCTTATTAATTCATCTGCTACAGTAATATACTATCTGTTAAAAGTATTGGCTATTTCTAGAGGGTTTGTGTTGCTTCTCCCACTCATCAGTGAGCAGATGTCCTCTGCCTGATTTGTTACTTTTCCTCTCTCTTCATTAATGAAAGACCATAAACCTTTTGAGTAGTTCTTTACCTTATCTATAGACATCTTGATGAATTATGCTTTAGTTTCTCTGATAAAACTACAGTACTCTTTCTTTTTTATTTTACACAGTCTGTTGTAGGCCTCAATATTTTTTTGTTTGGAGAGGTCATAATACACTCTCAGATTATTTATGGCATGGATTACTTCTTCACTCACCCAGCTTTTCTTTTTTTTTTGTTGCTTTTTGACAAGGCTTTTACTAACAGAACATGTAACATTATAATAATACTTGAATAAAGAAAAGAACTGCTTCCATTTGGTGTTTGCATCTTAGCTGCATATATTGTCTCCCAGTTTTTTTGCCTCTAACATCTTTTTTTTTAGCAGATTTATGCTGTAGGCGACTTGCCTACAACAAATAATTGCATAGCCGTCCGGTATAATGAGTTAACGGAGTACTATTTATTCATGAAAACTCACACTGAGAAGAAAACTAAAAACAACAGAGAAGTAACAAAAACTAGGAGATCCTATAGTCTTACGGCAAAGATAAAAAACAACACATAACCAAAAAAAACTCTTGCGCACTTTTGATCTCACTTTGCACTAGACATGAAAAATATCACTGCCACACAGCCCCTCCCCCCCCCCCCCCCCTTAAAGTGCGGAGCCCCAGGGATATCTTGAAACTTGAATTTTATTCAACATCCAGCTCTGGTGTGCGTCGGGTGTCTCGGGGGCGGTGACATTGTTGTTTGTGGTGGTGATTCACCTGTCTCGGACGATGTACTGAGCAGTGTTTGGGTATGCTCTGTGTCCATCATGTGTTGATGCACAGACGTGGTGTCAGAGGTCGGAGAGGGTAAAACCCATGCTGGCTTGACACGTTCAATCGATACCTTTGTTGGAACACCATTGTACATTCTACTCAGCACCTGAAATGGGCCCGTGTATGGTGGTTGTAAAGGCGATTTGACTGAGTCTGTTCGCAACATTACGTGAGAGCAATTGTACAAGTCTTTGTGTACAAACACCTTACGGTTACCATGGCGAGAAGGTGGCGGGCAACGTATATTTGTGCAGTGACGTTTTAGCTGCTGCACCCAGTGTGTGAGGCCCTCTGATCCAGGTAGTAAGGTTGGTACTAAATAATCTGCAGGAATCCGTAGCGGCTCGCCGTAAACCATCTCGGCAACTGATGCACCAATACCGGGTTTGTGAGCTGTCCGCAGGCCTAACAACACTAATGGTAACGCTTCCGTCCATCTCTCTTGATGACACATCAATGCTGCTTTGAGTGTTCTGTGCCATCGTTCGACCATACCATTACTGGCAGGGTGAGAGGCAGTCGTGTGGTGGCGTTGGAAACCGCACATTTTGGATAGCTCGAGGAACAACGTAGATTCGAACTGACGTCCTTGGTCAGTTGTGACATGACGAGGGCATCCAAAACGGGCAACCCACGTACACAGAAACGTCTTAGCAGTAGTTTCGGCTGAAATATCGACTATTGGAGTTGCTTCTGCCCATCTTGTGCACCTATCTATGGCCGTAAACAAATATCTGTAACCCTCTGACTGTGGGAGAGGTCCTTTTAAAATCTCCAATATCAGCACGCACATGTCGTCCTACTTTACTCTGTTGACAAGGAATGCAGGAACGTACCCAAAGGCGCGCGTCTCTTTTCATAGAAGGCCACACATAGCGGTCTGTCAGCAGCTTTATTGTTGCGTTGGCTCCTGGGTGCGATAGTGTGTGGACACTGTCGAATGCCGTCTTGCGCAATATTTCTGAAATGAATGGTCTTGGTCTGCCCTGAGAAAAGTCGCGCCACAGCTTCCGCTTGGAGTTAGGCACCAGAATTTGCTCGAACTTCAGACCTGTAGACGGGTCGTTTAACAGCTGTTGTAGCTCTGCATCCTTGGTCTGTTCCACTGCAAGTATATCATAGTCTATAATTTCTGAAATCCCGCAAATACGTGAAAAATAGTCAGCCACTAAATTTTCTGCGCCTCTTAAATGGCGTATATCTGTCGTGAACTGACTTATGAACTCAATTTAACGGAACTGTCTTGGTGAGCATTTATCACAGGTGTTTTTAAAAGCTGATGTAATGGGTTTGTGGTCTGTAAACACAGTCACCGGTCTAGCCTCTATTTGTGGGCGGAAGTATCGAATTGCTTCGTAGATCGCGAACAATTCTCTGTCATACGCGCTCCACTTCTGTTGTGCAGTCTGTAACTTTTTAGAGAAAAACTGTAGTGGTTGCCATTGCCGTTCTACACGCTGGTGCAGCGCCGCCCCTATTGCTGACTGGCTCGCGTCTACAACAATAGCTAATTGTGCGTAGTGAACTGGGTGAGCGAGTAACACTGCTTTGCTGAGGCTTGCTTGAAGATCATTAAATACTTTGTCCATTTCTTGTGTCCACTTAACTATTCGTCGACCTTTGGCGTCGTGTCCCTTGAGTGCATCAGTGAGTGGTGCTTGCACCGCAGCCGTTGCTGGTAGGTGACGTCTATAAAAATTTATTAATCCCATGTATCGTCGTATCTCTTGGCAGGTTGCCGGTTTTGGAAGGGCCTGTATCGCCGCGATCTTCTCTGGCAGAGGCAATATACCTTCTGATGACACAGTATGGCCGAGGAAAGTGACTTGGTTCTTGTGCATGACGCATTTATTTTCGTTTAAAACGGCTCCGTAGTGAGATAGATACTTGCGAAGTTGACACAGATGCTGTTCATGTGTTTGACTATCCGGAGAGAAAAGCAAAATGTCATCAAGATAAGCAAAGCAAAATGTTAATCCCTTTATCACCTCGTCGATAAATCACTGCCAAGTCTGTGCTGCGTTCTTAAGGCCAAAATGCATAAATAAAACCTCGAATAATCCAAATGGTGTAATCACTGCTGTCTTCTGAACATCTCTTGGAGCCACCGGTATCAGGTTGTATGCTTTCTTGCAATCGAGGACGCTAAAAATTTTCGCGCCGGCCAAAGCACATGTGAAGTCCCGTATATTAGGGACTGGGTATCCATCTGGAATGGTTCTTGAGTTTAATGCTCGGTAATCCCCACACGGTCTCCATGATCCATCTTTCTTACGTACTAAGTGTAGGGGTGAAGACCACGGACTGTCTGACCGGCGAATTATTCCCGCCTGTAACATTTCCTCGAATATCGCCTTTGTTTCTGTCACTCTCTCTAATGCGATTCTACGTGCTCGTTGTGAAACTGGTTGTCCTGGCGTGGTACGAATATAGTGAACCGTACTATGTTTAACTTCTTTTGTCTGTCCGTCAGAACATCTCCGAATCTTCTCTTCGTCATGTAGCTCTTCGACTACAGAGTTGCCAATCGCCTGTAGATTCTCACAAGTTGTATGCCCTTTAGTACTTGATATTGCACTGTTGTCCATCAGATTTAACAAACGTTTTCTTTGTAAGTCGACCGCCAACTCGAAATGTGCCAGAAAATCAGCGCCCAAAATAGGTTCTGATATACCAGCTATCACAAAAGACCAGGTAAACTGTTTGGAAAAACCCACATCAATCTTGCACACTTTACATCCGTACGTGTTAATCACCGAGTTATTCACTGCCTTCAAACGTGGCTGTATGTCTTTTTCGTTGTGTGGTGCATGGCTGACAGGAAGCGAACTAATGTCTGACCCGGTATCCACCAAAAACCTTGTACCCGTAAGTACGTCTGATACATACAATCTTTTCGAAGCAGGAGGCATATGTATTGATGACTGTTGTCGCTGACATGAAAACACTGCACTGTTTCTGTACATACCTTGGTTGTCTGAGTAGGCACATGGTGATGTACATCTTGTAGCATTTCTCCCAAAACGTATATGGTACCAACACACCTTACGCTCGTCCTCTTGTTGACTTCGTGTTTCACGCCCAGCCCGGTCTCTCTTGCGCTTAAAGATAATTTGTGGTCATTGTAGCGTGCGTAGTTGCGCTCGTAAATCATCTATTGCAGTTTTTAAATTTCTAATTTCGTTTGAACTTTTTGTTGTTTGTCGCGTTGCGACCGCGGCACAGTTTACTGTTATATCGTCAGTTTGGTCTTGCTGGTAATGGTAGTTACCGTACATGGCATCTGTCGACGTCATTGCGACTGTTGCAGTAGGCTTGTGCGTCTCGTAGATTCTGTCTGCAGCGAGCAGCAGCTTGTCAACCGATCTTTCGTCGTATATAGCTAGTGTAATTCTTACTTGCATTGGTAGCTGTTGTTGCCATACGTGGAGTAACAGTCTACCAGAGACTGTCGATCTATCTACCAGGCTGCGTAAATGACGCCAGTGTTCTGACGGGGTCCTATCTCCCCGTTTCTCTTGGTACAGTACTTGTTTGACTCTGATGTCGACTGACTTCACACACCGAGAAATTAATTCTTCTTTCAGTCTACAGTATGCTCCTTCAGTAGGCGGGTTCACTATGTCAGATACCAAAACCGAGGTCTGATGGGCCAAATTACTTATCACCAAGGTGAACTTCTCGTGATCATTGAATATTCTTTGTTGTAGAAATATATTTTCCATTACCGCGAACCATGTGTGTGGCTGAGAAGGCATGAATGGGGGCGTCCGTAATTGCAACCGTTGAGTTGGTGAAGCGTTGAAACCAACGGGTACTTCCGTTGCTGTTACTTGCTGTGGTTGTGCTGCCATGGTTGTTGAACCAACGTCATTCCTTTGGTCCGGTATATGCTTTAAGTTCATATCTTTCGAAATATGCAACTGTAAAGTTTCTATCTCATTCTGAAGCCTATGAATTTCTTCCGTTATCGAACTGCATCGTTTGCCGTCGTCGGTCATTGCTTCTGCAGTTAATGTTCGACGTAGCTAACGAAAGATTTAAAATTCCTTAATTGGAGGTCACCAATTATGTAGGCGACTTGCCTACAACAAATAATTGCATAGCCGTCCGGTATAATGAGTTAACGGAGTACTATTTATTCGTGAAAACTCACACTGAGAAGAAAACTAAAAACAACAGAGAAGTAACAAAAACTAGGAGATCCTATAGTCTTACGGCAAAGATAAAAAACAACACATGACCAAAAAAAACTCTCACGCACTTTTGATCTCACTTTGCACTAGACATGAAAAATATCACTGCCACAATGTTATGTGGGCAGTTCTGTCTTCTCATCTCTCATATCTTCTGCACTGAATCACTAGTCTTTATATTTATGTCTATCATGATTGCAAAATTGGCTGGTAATGTGGAGTTTATTATCTGTGTGTCACAACAGCATGTAGGAATATTTGTTATTACATGATCAATTATAGTTTCACTATGCTTTGTTACTCTGGTTGGTTTATCTATTTTTATTTTTAGATTGTATATGCACAATAAGTCCAGTAGGGTCTTAGTATTGTCTGTATTTTTACTTGTGACTATGTTCAGATCTCCTATAATGATCAAGTAAGCATATGTTTTTGAGAGGTGTTGGTTTATATCTTCCAGCTGTTCAAAGAAGGTTTTAATTACACCATTTGGTCACCGATACAAACCTAATACACAACATAAATTCCCAGTAATTTTAGTTTCATGCTGTAAATTCAAAGCTCAATTGTATAGTATATATATATTTTTTATATTTATGGCATTAGTTGATTTATAGTTAGAAAAAATGGCAACCCCACCACCTTCATATGAATTTCTGCAAAAACTGGCTACTTTCGCATAAGTCTTTAAGTTGTACATTCCTATGTGTTTTTCTTTTAGCCCATGTTCTGTAACTACTAGAATGTTTGGCCTATATTCCTGTAATATTACCTCTAGTTCCTCTGTTTTATTATTTATGTATTGAACATTTTGGTGAAGTATTCTAACAGTTGGCTTTAAATTTAGTAGTTCCCCTTCCTGTAATATACTAAGCACATCACTTGCTCCCTTTGCTTCTTTACTATGCAGTGATTTTTTTCAGTTTGTGTCATTAAACCTGGGTCATATCTTTGTCCTATTTTTACATTCCTCTCACTATTGTCACACTGGTACTTAAGATGGACAGTTTTACTTACATCTTTTTCCATGTTCTGTTTCTGATTACTCGATACCATAAAAAATCCTCACTTAGTGCAGCAGGTCTCCTAGTTCTCAGGCATCTGTCTTGATTGGAAGCTGCTTCTGCTGTTGATCTCCCAGGCCCCAGGTACCTCTTCTGTGTGGTTGCTGTTGCTGGTGGCTCCTGTGCTCTCCGACTTGGTTAGCTGCTGCAGCTAATGACCCTTGTGTGTTTTCCTCCCAAGCATTTTCAGTGCCTTGAGATAGTATTATGGGGTCTGCTGTTGCTGATGACGACAGCTCTGCTGATGATTGTGGTGACTCTGCTGCTAGTGGTTTATCTGACACTGCTGCTACTGGTGTTTGTTGTAGCTCTCCTGCAGATAATGATGGTACCACTGTTACAGACGACTCTTGTTTTGGCGGAATTCGGATTGGAGACCCTTCCATTACAGATGACTCATTAACAAATTTAAGTATTTCGGCACTAATAATCTTTTTTCCCTTTTCCATTCATGTGGAGGCCATGTCTTGTGAAGTGCTCTCTGTGAACACTGTTTATCTCTACAAAAGTTGTATTCTGGAAAGCTCTACATATTTTCTCAAATTGCCTGTTTGCTGTAACAATCTCAATGTTTACACACGAGTTTTCCATCAGATCGTGTCTCCTGGGGATACTAACAGTGTAGAAATGCACTCGAGGCATCCTTTTGATTGTTTCCTTTAGGATTCTCGTTGCACGCCTAGTTTCATTACAGTAAACGTCATTTGCGCCTCCTATTATGATGCAGCTGTTACCGGTCGTCAGTATTTTGTCACTGTTTTTCAAAATTTCGCGTAGTAGCTCGCCTGATTTTATGATGACTGTTACATTAAGGTCTGGGTGATTTCTTCTCATAATTTCTGTAACTCCTCTCCCATGACTATCTGCAAAAATATGTCTGTTGCTTGTATCCTTGCTTATGCATACGTGGTTGTTTACTTTCTTTCTTTATGAATATTTACCTTGAGTTTTTCTCCGTTTAATCCATTTGTATCTTTTTGTGTGGATAGTTTGTTCATATTTTATCCATAGACGCACTATTAACACTTTCTTTTCTTGCGTTTGATTCACTAGTGTCTTTTTGAGTGATCAGTTCGTTCATATCTCTAGTTACAGTCGTACTGTTTACACTTTGTACTTTTGGTTGTGGAGACCTACGAATTTTATGGCTAGCATTATGAGATCTTGTTGCCTTGACAATTCAGACAGTTCCCGTACGGTTAGTGCCACATTTTCCATTGTTTTAATATATTTTTTTATAATGTCAAGTTCTTTTTGAAGTTCGTCATGCACGCTGTCTTCTAATCCCGAGTAGCACTTTTCACTCGCGATCTCGCGGCCGTTACACTCTATGTCACATTTACACTGTATTTTTAAATCTTCCTGAACAAAGCAGTGTGAATGGCAGCATTTATGTTTAAACACGCATATTCTAATTCCATTTAGCACTGTTTCGTCACATACAATACACTTGACAGTCATGTTTATGCCTGCAAGGTAAATACAAGATATCTTTTTCCAAAATACTTATAGTCAAAACACACACAGTGACAGAAACTAAGGATTTAACTAAAAATCCATTCAGCAGGAGTTTTGTGGACAACACTTTCGTGCCCTGTCCTGTAGTAAATTACGTGTTAGAAATATGCATAAAATTAACAGCATTGAGCTAGTCGTGAACCTTTTTTTCTGTTATTTACAAGTGCATTTGTGTGTCAAATTTGTATTTAAAGTACATTACTATGTATTTAGTGAATTGTTGAGTTTCATATTAGTTTCCCTCTCATCTGTTAATGGCTTCTTGTGTTCGCTTATAAGTTTTCTTTCTGAATTAACTGATGACTAATTCCATGCCGAATGGCGGCATGCGGCAAGTGTACACGTAACTTTAAACCGATCTGCAGTTTTTGAGTTTGCAGCATTCGTTTTATTCCTTGCCCACTTGCTGCTACGTCGAACTTTCGTGGTGATTGTTGGGCAACGTCTTCCACGTTATCTGCAACATAAATAAACTTTCTTCCCACAGTATTTCTGAAAACCCAAAAACAAACTTAAAGAACATAATAATAATAACTGTTCATACGAGTATTCGTATAAGTCTTGGTCTATTTAATGAGGGGTGGCACAGGCCTAAGCCTTGTGACACCACACACCCCCACTGTAGACCAGAATTATTCCCGTTTTGTACATTTTATTTGATAAAACATTCACATAAACTTTAAATGTTCCTTTCTATTTTAATCCTCCCTATAGATGACAAAGTTTCCTGAAGGGATTCTCATTTATTCTTCAGTATTTGTTGAATTTTTGGTATTTGCTTAGTACAAATTTTCACATACATATACACTCCTGGAAATGGAAAAAAGAACACATTGACACCAGTGTGTCAGACCCACCGTACTTGCTCCGGACACTGCGAGAGGGCTGTACAAGCAATGATCACACGTACGGCACAGCTGACACACCAGGAACCGCGGTGTTGGCCGTCGAATGGCGCTAGCTGCGCAGCATTTGTGCACCGCCGCCGTCAGTGTCAGCCAGTTTGCCGTGGCATACGGAGCTCCATCGCAGTCTTTAACACTGGTAGCATGCCGTGACAGCGTGGACGTGAACCGTATGTGCAGTTGACGGACTTTGAGCGAGGGCGTATAGTGGGCATGCGGGAGGCCGGGTGGACGTACCGCCGAATTGCTCAACACGTGGGGCGTGAGATCTCCACAGTACATCGATGTTGTCCGCAGTGGTCGGCGGAAGGTGCACGTGCCCGTCGACCTGGGACCGGACCGCAGCGACGCACGGATGCACGCCAAGACCGTAGGATCCTACGCAGTGCCGTAGGGGACTGCACCGCCACTTCCCAGCAAATTAGGGACACTGTTGCTCCTGGGGTATCGGCGAGGACCATTCGCAACCGTCTCCATGAAGCTGGGCTACGGTCCCGCACACCGTTAGGCCGTCTTCCGCTCACGCCCCAACATCGTGCAGCCCGCCTCCAGTGGTGTCGCGACAGGCGTGAATGGAGGGACGAATGGAGACGTGTCGTCTTCAGCGATGAGAGTCACTTCTGCCTTGGTGCCAATGATGGTCGTATGCGTGTTTGGCGCCGTGCAGGTGAGCGCCACAATCAGGACTGCATACGACCGAGGCACACAGGGCCAACACCCGGCATCATGGTGTGGGGAGCGATCTCCTACACTGGCCGTACACCACTGGTGATCGTCGAGGGGGCACTGAATAGTGCACGGTACATCCAAACCGTCATCGAACCCATCGTTCTACCATTCCTAGACCGGCAAGGGAACTTGCTGTTCCAACAGGACAATGCACGTCCGCATGTATCCCGTGCCACCCAACGTGCTCTAGAAGGTGTAAGTCAACTACCCTGGCCAGCAAGATCTCCGGATCTGTCCCCCATTGAGCATGTTTGGGACTGGATGAAGCGTCGTCTCACGCGGTCTGCACGTCCAGCACGAACGCTGGTCCAACTGAGGCGCCAGGTGGAAATGGCATGGCAAGCCGTTCCACAGGACTACATCCAGCATCTCTACGATCGTCTCCATGGGAGAATAGCAGCCTGCATTGCTGCGAAAGGTGGATATACACTGTACTAGTGCCGACATTGTGCATGCTCTGTTGCCTGTGTCTATGTGCCTGTGGTTCTGTCAGTGTGATCATGTGATGTATCTGACCCCAGGAATGTGTCAATAAAGTTTCCCCTTCCTGGGACAATGAATTCACGGTGTTCTTATTTCAATTTCCAGGAGTGTATATCTTAATAATTACCACCCTATTAACTATATAAGTGTCTGTGTATGTATGTAGCATGTCTGTGTGTGAATGTTTGTATTGCGTAATACAAATGTGTGTAACTCTAATTATACCAAACAATCACGGCTAGAAAGTAATATAAACCCAACCATATCTTGTCAATACCAAAACAAACCAAATAGAAAATTCACTAATAATTACATTTATTTTCCAGTATCTTTATATGTTAATGACCTTATGGTTATTCAAGTGTGTCAAGATTATCTTCAAAAACAGAACTTTGAAGAATATTCCATTTAATATTTTGTGTTCATTTGTATCTGTCCTGTTTTACTCATTATATAATAAATACTCCTTTTTCTTATGACTACTTTGTTTTTCCTATTTGTATTATAATAAAATTATATTCTCTTGTATTTTATAGATTCATGTTGTTAGGTTAACAGAAAACTAATTTATACAAGTGGGCTTGTAACCAGTTGTACAACATTTCAGAGAGTTCATAATAACTCGTAGATTTCTGTATAACAGTTTTCCTCTAGTGAGTCACACTAAACTTGGAACAGCATTGTCAGATCAATTTCAAACTATACGAATTCATTCAGATTGGCAAACACCAAGAATTTTCAACATATTAAATTATATCTATTTTTGATATGTTTGAATGTACAGAGCTTTTGGGGATAAGGTACGTAAATCATATCTCACTAAAGAGCCTTCTCGCCCTTAACTTTTTATTCTTCATCTGATTTGAAGGTAGACTACAACATTGCATAATCCCATATCCTTCTTGCCACCGTAGTATACCAAAAAGGAATGGCCCTAACTCAGGGAACTCACCTAATGGTTGAGTAGAACCCCCTAAACCCTAACATTTAAGAACTCCACCTTCATGGTCGTGTAAGTCCTCATAAAACCTAAGGACTAGGGAACCTCCCCTTTTTCTTTGGTCGAGTAGAACCCTATGCTTCTCACTTCCCCCACTTCCATCCTAATATCTAATACAATTTGGTATGTTTTGTCTACCTGTAAATCATGAATATTTTTACGCTTTTGCGTGAACTTAAACAATTTTTCTTCATATCAGTACCCATCCTTATCTCAATTTGTTCTCAGTGCTTTGCTAATACATTTAAAAATCTGTGTTTTCCTGTTCTCTATCACTTACTAATATTATTTCACATAGTAATGTCCTTGTTCTTTACTTCTCCCCCACTATTTCTCCCCTAGAAAGCAGGACCTTATTATGGAGAATTTTAAACACTCTATATCTTGAAGTCCAAGTCCTCTAATGTGTTGTCATGTTCTGGTTTTTAAATATATTAATATTAATCTCCTAAATGGCTACACCACTAGGCGAAAGGATGATCTTCACTACTCAAGGTTAAATCTAACTTTGGCTCAGAAGGGGGTAAATTATGCTGCCGCAAAAGTCTTTGGTCACTTACCTAATAGCATCAAAAGTCTGGCAGATAGCCATATAGCATTTAAAAGGAAATTAAAAGAATTTCTGAATGGCAACTCCTTCTACTCATTAGATGAATTTTTGGATATAATAAGTGGGTAATCCCCCCCACCCACCCACCCGCGGAAAAAAAAATTAAAATTTTAAGTGTCATGTAATATTTTGAGTAATGTAATATCTTGTATGGACACCTTTTATTACCCTGACTTACCCTGATACGTTCCACATCATTACGAAGTGTCGTACTCATGATCTATGGAACAAGTACTAATCTAATCTAAACACCCAAAAATCAAATTTACGAAACAACCACAATGGAGCCATTACAAAGCAGTCTAGGAGCCATTACAAAGCAGTCTAGCCAGGCTGAGAGCCACATATGGCAACCATGTTCTAAACAAAAGACCAGACGTGGAAGACATTATCACAGTAAACTATAGAATAAACAGGAAGCCTAAGTTCAAATACACAACACCCTCCCACACAATCGCACACAACACAGCAAAAATGTACTCCAATCTCTCTCCCATCTTTGCACCACTGACAACACACACCGCCATCCTCCCGCACCTACATGAAAGAATACATGAATAAAACACAAAGACTACCATACACACAAGAACATGCCCCATTAAAAGAACTGACAACCACATACTAAATAAAATCCAGATTCTTTTCCACACCCCTCCCTCTCTCTGCACTCTAATAAAAAAATAAAAACACTAATTGTAAACGTAAAACTACATGTAGCAAACGAGAAGAAAAAGTGCCATTATATTTTGATATCATCCTTTCAACTACCTATTTAAAGTATAATATCCTCTTATTATTATTATTGTTCCTCTTTTTATTTCAGCTCCCTGTGTTTTGTGTCTACCTAGTTTCCTTTGTAAAAATTAAAATCGTAACATACATGTGTTGTAACTATGGCTGAAAAGGTCAAATAGCAAGCCCTTTAACAGCCCACTCTGCCGCCTCAGGGCAGAGAATGAGGAGGGGGAAAAAATGCCTGGTAGGGATGACACGAAAAACAGTACATATGTAATAGGGGTGGAATGGTATATATAACGAAAAATGGTACAGATTTCACCATATGGGAAAGCAGGATAACAGACATAAATAACGTTAATGTTTTCACAGGCCAAACTCGCAACATAAAAGTCAATATTGGACTCTCTGTAAGGAATATGCCCTCCTTGGACACTAATGCACACTTTGCATTCATTATTCGTGCAGACTACCAAACTTTTGAGGAGTCCTTAGGGGATACTGTCCTATTGGTCTCTCAAGGCAGTTTTCAGTTCTTGCACAGTTATGGGAATGTGTGTTCATTGAGAAACACGTCTGCCGAGGGAATCCCAGGCATACTTGATAGCGTTTAGGTCCAGGGAGTACACAGACCATTTCCAATATGTTTATTTTCCAGTGTGTCCAACATCCAGTGGTGCTGTGTGGGTGGGTATTGTCATCCATAAACAGGAAGTTGGGATCTACTGCACCTCTAAAAAGACGGGCATGATCCAGAATGATCTCCTGGTAATACTGCTATGCTTAACAGTACCTCATGCAAAAATATGCAGTGGTTTTTGGTCATTGTGCGTAATGCCAATGTCTGCCCACACCATAAGGCCTAGGCTATACTGAAGACATTCATGAACATTCTGCAATTTGTAACATGTTCCCTTGTCTCTCCACAGTAACTAATCGCCAGAATCAATTGCCAGAGTGAAGGGGGATTCGTCGGAGAACATCACTCTGTACCATTGTCGCTGACACAAATCAGCATGCTCTCTACACAAACAAATCCTTTCTCAATGATGGCATGGTTGAAACGGGATGCATTTAACAGACTTCTGAGCATACAAATCATCCTGATTTAATCATCATGAAACAGTTCTGACAGAAACACGTGTACTGATAATGGTTGCAAGTTTCTGCAGCAATCCATCTAGGAGTGCGGTGTCTGTTTCTTTTCACCACTAGGGCTACGTATCAAACCTCTTTCAGTGTGGTGATCTGTCTGCAACCACCAGCATTCTGTCACGTAGTATTTCCCCCTTCAGAATCCTTTTTTAATTGCAAGATGACATTTTCAGACACACCCATTACTAAGACCAGAGTAGTGACAATTTCACCAGTTTTCAGCTGTCCAACTAATCATCCATGATGATAAGTATTCAAATGATGTCTTGCAGACATGTTGCCATACCAAAGCAAATGTTGCACTGATTGGTTCCACAACAATCTTCATCAAACACCTTACTGCATGAACTGTCAAATACATACAGAGTGTTTGTGCACAGGTTTTGCTGCAGTTAACATGTTTTGCACTCTAAATTTCCTTTTACTAGCACTGGTCGGGTGTTCCGTACCAGTTGTCAGTTGTTCTGTAGCAAGTCTCAGTTATTTCTTACCAATTGTCAAGCACTGTAAGAGGCAAAAACAGTCTCAAATATTGAGTGATCACTGTGAAAGACTTGGAGACACTGCGTACCTACCTGAGAAAGTGCTATTAGCAGCTGACACAGTTTGACAGGGCCCTCATTGTGGATTTATATTTGGCTGGTTGCTCGAATCGCTTAACATCCATATTTGTGGGGCATTAAGATGTGGCAGTGATTCGATGTTGGACATCATGGGGATATGACAGCTGAAATACTCGTCATCAAGATTGCAGTCACCTGTGTCTAACAGCAAGGGTGAATTGCTGTATTGTGCACCAAGCACACTGTTCCCTCTTCACATCTGCACCTGCCATCTGAGAACAACATTCTGTGTCATCTTGCAACACTGACTGGAGACTATCAGCAGAGAGACTACAGAATTGCCATCCCATGTGTAGGCTGCCATTAACATCAAAACAGACATAACTGCATTTGGATTGATGCTGTGACTGGGAAGCATGAACTGATGAATGCTATTGATTGTGTTCAGAGATGAATCATGGGTACACACTGCCCTAAATATCTATCTTCACCAAGTATGGCAGTGAGCTGGGAAAAAGACTCAAGGTCTCAATCTTCCAGTGTATTGAAGAGGCACAGTAGTGTTACTCCTGGTGCCACAATGTGGGGAGTCATTGGGTGTGACTACTGGTAGTAGCTGATGGAACTCCGATGGCACAACAATATTGTCATGGACATCCTACGTCCTCATGCAATCTCTCTCATGTGGTAGTATTGTGGTGCCATTTTTCACCAGGCCAATGCTCATCCACATATGGCACACATGTGTGGAACCAGATCGGACATCAGCTCTGTCCCAGTGCCAGTACCTTCGACATTAAGGACCAGTTACAGGAGTTGTGGGCCAACTTGCCTCAAGACAGGATACAGACAGCTTTATGACACCCTTCCCAACTGAATCAGTGCATGCATCCACGCCACAGGGGGGTGAAACATAATGCTGATTGTGTGGTCATGATGCCACGTTCTTTGCAAATTTGACTCAATTTTGTAATTGTCGAAATGACATCACACAGCCTCTTGGCCCATGAAATTCCATTCATTTTGTCCTCCCTTTCTGGGCACTTAACTTTTTTGTCAGGCAGTGTGCATGCCCCCCCCCCCCCCCCCCACACACACACACACACTGAAATATCCTTGGCTTTGTCCAAGCTGCAATATTTTGCTTGGAGCATAGTTGTTTCAATGGTAACTAGATTTATTCCAAAACTCTGTCTTTTGCATGAATTTTCACCAAAAAAGGCCTAAGGACCACATCAGAAATCACGGGGATGGAGAGTGCTTTGGTCAGGCTAGATGCTTCTGTCTATTAGCCATGCAAGTAGTCTATGACCAAAAGCAGAAGCGTTCAGATGCAAACAATGCTATGTATAGTGGGAGAGAGTGAGGGGTGATGCATAAATAAGTGTGTGAACATTTCTCTCCTCTGGGGGATTTTTCCAAGCTCAGCATGAATATGTTCCACAGAATGATTCAGCCAGGGCTCAAAATGACATGTTCTTCACACTAGTGTGAGAATCAACATCAGCAATGTGGCCAATGTCAACCTCAATTTTATAATTAATGAGACTGTCCAAAACATACTTTGTCTGCTACTATTACTGTATGATATTTTTTAGATCTTTCCTCAAAGAGTCCAAATTACATGTGATATCACTGAATACCCTACTACTCTTAAAAATACCAGTTACACAGCAATGTTCCCAAGGAGGTCTGTACCAGCTCTGACATTCGCCTCCTGTGAGCAATAAAATCCTCCTGGTCTTCTTAAAACTTGCTTCCTAACTAAGTTTGCTTCTTATGCCCTGTACTGTTAAGACACGAAGTTTCAGCAAATATATAATGTATACTCTGCACCAGTGATTCTCTCTCTCTCTCTCTCTCTCTCTCTCTCTCTCTCTCTCTCACACACACACACACACACACACACACACATTGCTTCCCACCAGATACTTTTGTTAATTCTCAGACTACCTGAATAAACCCCTGCTTATTTTTCAAAGCTGTAAAGTCAATTTCTTAAAATAATTTTCATTTCCTCGTTTATGTTTCTAGATTACCTGTTTCAATGCTCTCAAACATTAATGCACAGCACATGAGGACTGAGCTTTTTTTAAGTGGCAGCCTCCTACACTGGACACGGACATGGATGCAGACGTTTGTTAAAACAAGTAATCTAGAAACATAAATGTGTCTTTGTACAAAAATGAAACTTATTTTAAGAAATAAGTAAGAATGTTCTAAGTCACTAAAAATCATTTGAATTACTTAGTCTAAAAGGAATCAGTCACAGAGAGGTATGGGGAGTAAACTACGCAACAAGAAAAATTAATAGTTTATTTCAGATAAATTAACTAAAATGAACTGACTTGGATATATTGCATTAATTAATGTTACATCCCATTACAGATGCAATCAGGGTAAATAAACTTAAGAATGATTTTGTAGTAATGCAGAATACAATTTGCAGCATTACCTTGGAAGGAATAACATCCATTTTTGAAGTCCAAACAGGTAACAGGGGTTTTGGTTCAAAAATACCATGGCTACAAATTTATTTGGTACTCAACATATTTACAAGTCTACAGATATATTACACATTAATATGGAAACAGGTTCTTGTGGGAATACTGAGACATTGAAATGCAACAACATATTATATATAGACATTAAATAACCAGTTAACACACGTCACACAATGCACTTCTGAGCAGATGGCATTATTCTTCTTCACTGCTAGAGCTGCTGGAGGAGGAACTTGAATGGAAGCCATGGAACGCCTTCTTTGCAGCATATGCACCAATCCCAACACCAGCTATCGGCAATCCATACTTCAGAGCTTTCTTATAGGCTTTTTTATTTGATTTTGCTGCCTTCTTCTGAAATTGAGGAACAAAAATGGTTGAAAGGCAAATCCCAGTAATCAGTTCATTCTGAACGTTCAACAAGATAAGATGGAAAAAGAACCCTCAGGTCTCGAATTTGTCATAAAACAATGTGCTGTTTTATTGTGTTATCACTAAAGGAGTCATTTCACAACTTAGCACAGAATTTCAAAGCTGGTACCTACCTCAAGAAGATGAACCTACCAGTATTGAACTTCCATGGAAGTCTTGGAGAATACTTAATTAGCCAGATTTTGGTCTAAAGGTAAAGCTTTCTTCAAGCTGAATGCTGGTTTGAAGACTGTGATGCTTTATTGGGCATGGTTCAGTTGCAGGTGATATGCCACAGCCTTCCCTCGATGTTCAAACTGACTAAGGGTTCTGTGCATGGCCGAAAAAGGTTTGTGGTGCGTTTGTCAGTACGTTGTCACAGAACGGCCATGGACAGTCAACAAACATAAAGCTGAGCTTCAGGTCAACTCTTCAAGATCAAAAATTGATAACTATCAGTGAAGATAGTTTCGGACATAAATATGCAAATTTCCATGCAAGAAGCCATATTTGTATACCACACAGTGGTGCACAACCAGAGTTTGCAGTCCACAGACTGCACCACTGAAATAATTAAATCACTGAGCAATAAGAAGTTCTTAAGCTCGCAGACAAAAACCAACCAATCATCGCAAATGTAACTGAGCATTCATTATGGAACAAGTAACTAAGGAACTGCAAGAAGCACTGTTTATTTCAGTGATGATAGATTCTTCCAGCCATGCGGACCACAAATAGGTTTCATTAGTGGTTAAAATTTAGCATCTATATAAAGGAATCATAATGAGAGTGCTGAACTTAGTGAACTTCAGTGTTGACAGCACACAGCATTTATCTTCCCTCTTTGAGGTGTAGGAAAAAAGGTTGTAGCTATTTCAGCTGACAACACAAAAACTAACTATGCAGAAAAGAAAAGGAAGTGTCAAGTAAAGAGTGAAAATAATTTAACAGATGCAAGATGTCCTGCCCATATTGTGCACAATGTTGTCCAAGCTGGTGCAATATGGCTGACACACTGCCATACTGGTCATAATTGGTAAAATCTGCCAACATTTCGATTTTTATTCTGCACATGTTAAACAACTAAAATTATTCTATGAGCAATTAGGTGGTATACAAAAAACTTTTAGGTTATAGTAAAACTAGACATTTATCCCATGCACCTGTTGTTAAGGCTCATTTATGTTTTCCAGCATTAAAATTCTACTTCCTGTCTCTTGAAAAGTGTCTTATCATCGTGAAGATATATTTTTTTTTTTCAAAAATCTGCTCTCCTCCATCACCCTTGAGTCCTTTCAATCCACTTCAGAATTTTCTCCAACAATATTCTGTGCTTTGAAAAAATATAACAATAATTGAGTTTGTAGACAAAATAAAGAAATAAAAAAAATAAATACATTCTAAGACAAAGACAGTTGCATCAGAAGGACTTATCCAAATAAGATGGAAATCGTTAGATGTGATGTAGGTGTACAGGCAAACAAATGCTTACAGTTTAAGAAAACTAGGCTAATTGATTCAAGATAAAGAGCCTGACAAACTGGGCAAGCCAATAATGAGTTGGTTCACCTCTGGCCCTTATGAAATCAGTTACTTGGCTTGGCACTGACTGACAGTTGTTGGATATCCTCTTGAGGGGTATCATGCCCAATTCTACCCAACTGGCACAGTAGAGCAGCAGAACCCAGAGCTGGTTGGAGGGTTCTGCCAATAACGCTCCAAACATTCTTAGTTGAGGAGAAATCCAGCGACATTACCAGCCAAGGTAGGGTTTGGCACGTACTAAGACAAGCAGCAGAAACTCTCACCGTGTGTGGGCGGGCATTATCCTGCTGAATTATTGGCCCAGGATGGATTGTCATGAAGGGTAACAAAATGGGGTGTAGAATATTGTTGACTTACCACTTTGCTGTGATGGGGCTCTGGATGACAGTTAAAGGGGCTCTGCTATGATGCAAAATTACACCACTGACCATGATTCCTGGTTGTCAGTCTCAGTTCAAAGGAGGCCACCACTGAAGACAATTCTACACCAGCCAGTGAGATTCCAAGCTGAATGTGCTTGACAACATTGTAAATGGAATGGCCTTATTGGTGTACAGAGGTCAATGGTAGTTGGCACAAGGAGCACTGTGAGCTCAGCCCCTTTTCTGCTGGTTGTCTATTAAAGGTCCTTGTGATCAGTGAAGCAACAGTTGCACATCAGATTGACGAGTGCCTCTCTGACGATTGTTTGGTTCTCACATTCATTCATGTGTCCAGGTCAACCGCTTACTTTTTGACACTGTGTTTGATCATGGTTCACCCATTCCTGCCCCAACATCAGCAAATAGCAGCATCGCTCCTATTCAAACAATTCATCGATTACTCCAACTGGCTTCGCTGAACCCAATTACATGTCCTTGCTCAAATGCTAACATCTGCATATATGGTTTACATGCCTGTCTGTGAGGCATAGTTAATGTCCAACTGAGTACACAAATGAAATTCAAAAAGACTTTACGCCCTGGTATTGACATGTCTCCTGCTTACTATACTCACCAGCTGCAGGTTGGAATGCACTGCAACATCACACATTCATCCAATGACCATCAAAGTTGACTATTTTACATTTTTCAACAATACCTGCAATGAATATCAATTTGTGACCAATTTGCATAACTCCTTTGTGGAGAGAGGGTTTTTACATATGCAGCAAAACCACACAAAAAATGAGGGGCTAGCAACACTTGGTCAGTTTAACAATATCACAACAGCTTTTCATGCCTGCATTGGATATATATGGAACTACTTCATCCATTCATCCAATAGACTGAATTGCTGTAAATAAAACCATCAGCTGGATTACTGTATAATTGTGTAAAATTTAGTGTCGTGGACTTCAATGTGGATGAGGGATGTCTCCACAACATCCTTTCTTCCAGGAACGTTAGTCCCACAAGGTATGTAGGAGAATTTCTTTTAAGTTTGGAAAGCAGGAGATGTACTGGCTAAAGTAAAGCTGTGAGGATGGGTTGTGAGTATTACTTGGGTAGCTCAAGTGAGTAACCTAGATGCCGCTAAATGTATTTCTTGTAGATTTCGAGTTGGGCACACTGTCATATAGCTTTTTTTAGCACCTGCATGATGGAATAGGTTTCAGATGCAAAATCCACTATAAACAGTGAAGCTCTCACTGCCGATACATTTTTGAAATATACACTGATAGTCACAGTTCAGCTCATCAGCAGGGTGCATGTTAACATATTTACATGCATTTTTTTTTTTTAAGAAAATGAGTGATTTTTTTGGACGGTTTAAATGCAGAAGACTGTACAAATGAAGTAGGGGTAATTGAAATAGTAGGAATTCTGCAAGAAACTGAACCCGTAGTAGTAGTAGTAGTAGTAAATAACCAGAATGAGACTGAGGATGACGGTCTCCCCCGGGTTAGGAAGTGGCGTCCTGATCAGTGGAAAAAAAAGTATTTCCAAAACAGTAAGGTAAGAACATGGAAAAATATTATTAAAGCAATGTTATGCAATCAAAACTGTCCTGACACTAATAGTTATGGCAGACACGAAAGGGTTACTGTAAGTAGCCGGTAACTGGCATTTCCAGATTCAAAAAGCCAAAAAAATTATTTTCACAAAAAGCAAAAACAAGAAGATTTGTCTCATTCATGGAGAGCTCTTCTACAATTTTGAAGCTGGAGAGAGAGAGAGCATCCCGAAGAAGGGAAAAAATTTCAGCAAAGGAAATGCCCCAACCCCAATCACAGCAGGTGTAGAACTCTCAGAAACTAAACTTGAAGATGTCAGAAAGTGTTTAGAGCTCCACTTTAGTGAAGATTGGGCGACCAACGACAAACTCAAATTCTACACTGAGATGTTACACAAGCAGGAAGGCACTTCTAGAATCAATCCTGCCACTGCCAACCCTCAGAATGAGGAACAAGCCAGAAGTGATTTTGAGTTGATGGATGGTGTTAAGGTCAATGTCACTTAAAAGTAATTTTCATTTTCTAGAATTTTTTGTTGCTTTTTTAACTAAGATGCAACTTTCCACCAATTTTATAATTTTCTGAAATTTTATCAATGTTTTAGTAAGATACAATTTGGATCTTATTGCATTTCCTACAATATGTTTTGATGTCAAAGCACGATGGTGTATTAAAAAAAAAAAAAAATTGAACATTTATTTCATTAAATAAGTCAGTTTGTCCCGGTAAAATAGTGCACCTTCATACCTTCGTATTTTTATACGCCAGTTTTGTAGAATTTTCAGACTTCTCTTTGAAATAAAAGTTAATCTGTTTATATGTGCAATAATTAAATTCCATCCTTCTGTCACTTCCAACATATTACCAAATAGCAGGTTTCGTAACTGAATGTTTGTTTCATAATTGGACGGATACATTTGCAAAACCTGCTAACTGCAGAAATCGGGTGCAGAAACTGCTAAATCAATATTTTATTTATGATTTTAACATCTAAAACTTCAAGACAGATTTCAGCCATTATCACTGAGTAATTAATTATTTTTTATTTATTTTTGAAAAAGAAATAAAGTCTTTAATAGTTTAGATGGGATGAGTTTTTCATTATTACCTCAATTTTGCTTATCATACAGTTAGCAGCTTTTGCATCTGGGCTACTAAATTAGTAGAGCAGTTGCCCATAGAAGGCAAAGGTCACAGGTTCAATTCCTGGTCCTGCATACAGTTCTAACCTGCCAAGAAATTTCATATAAGTGCACACTCTGCTGCAGAGTGGAAAATTCATTCAGGTAACAAATTTCTGGAGCATGGAAGCAGTGGTGCACCCTAGTGTTAACTCATTCAGTCATATGGTATCAAGTTCAACTTCACAGGCCAACTGAAGTCAGTTGCCTGTTGCTAGTAGATGACACACAATGAGATGAAAAATGATGCAAATACAGACTTAATAAATTACAGCAAATGACATACTGGAAAACTATTACATTATAGGCTTAATCCTGTTGCTAGTAGATGACACACAATGAGATGAAAAATGATGCAAATACAGACTTAATAAATTACAGCAAATGACATACTGGAAAACTATTACATTATAGGCTTAATCCTGTTTTTATGTCATGTAAATGATTTACCCTTAAGTATAACTTCCAATTCAGTTTTATTTGCTGATGACACATCTGTACTCATTGAATGTGAAACCAAAGAACAAATTCTTCAAAAAGAAACTAATACCCTATACAGCTTAGAGCAATAATTTGATCTACATGGGATAATAATGTCTACTGATTTCACTGGGGGTGCTGGGTGAAATATAACTAAACGGAAAAAATATGAGAATCATGATGAATAGCAAATGAATCGGCAGACTTCAGTTACTTTTCACTTCTTGCTACAGCAAAACCTGACTGACTACCCAATCCAATTTTGTTAAATCTAGAAGCCAGTTTTTAGTGTTCTATGATTGTGAATGGATAATTTTGTGTATTAATTTCTTTGATGATTGTAAATTCTTTGCTGCTTATATTTGCACCATTAGGCACACCATCTTTGTCACTTATGCTGGACACTCGGCTAATAGTTTAGTCCAGTTTATAACCAGATATCAAGTGGCAAAAAAAGTGTTTTTAATATAAATAGGCTTAAATTAAACACTCCAGATAAAAATAATTATCATGGCCATCAAATTGAAAGACAAATTAATCAATTCACAGTTTTAACATCAATACTGTCCTACATACATGACAGAGACACAAGAAAACTGTTTATCACAGCTACTTCAATTGTGATGTAAGATACGGAATTATATTTTGGGGAAATACAAGCAGTGCAAATATAATATTATTAATACATAAAAACTATTATTAAAATATGTGTAATATTGCACCTAGTGACTCTTGCTGACCATTATTTATGCAAATAAATATTTTAACTACTCTGTGTATTTACATTTATGAACAGTTCACCTTTATGCATAACAGCTCAGAATTATTTTGTTAGTTCCTCTACGAGACTCAAATGTCTAAATATAAATACTTTAGTTAAGACAAAACTGCTGTTCAGTACTTACCTCTAGAATTCAAAATATGTAGTACTGTCAGCAACACACTTGAAAGTAAAAATGACACACCCCCTAGCTCCCAGAATTAACAGTTTCCTTCCTGGGAAGGGGAGTGTGAGAGAGAGAGAGAGAGAGAGATTCAATAAGATTAAAAAGTAAGGGAAGGTCACTGAACAGCAGAATGAGGGGTCCTACATGTAGTGGGGTTGGGGGAGAGGGGGGATTATAAAATTCTTTGCCTGTGGACTCCAGCTGACCAATTTCCACTGAGATTATTGGGTGTTACAATTTTATAAGCAGCAGACAAACATAATATGTGTGTTCTGACTACATTTACCATTTTAATTGTTATCAAGGCTTAATTACAATCAATATAAATTAACTTTTACATAAAATATCTGAAATGTAATTAAATTTTAAACACACTAATACTGTGTACACATTTTGCTATGAGATTAGTGATATGCCAATCCTTCATCTGCAGCACTCATTGTTAATCTGAGGTTATGTTGTCTTGCGTAATACTTTTCCTTTCCTCTTATTGCACTGTCATGTAATAAATGGAAATTATTAATATATTTTGTCCCTCTATACAGAAACTGAAATATGCCATCACCATTCTGAAAACTGATATAGCCTTTTACCTTATACATTAAAGAAGTTCTGTTACTTCTACAAATATTACTTACTAAGCTAAACTTCTCTAGTGTTTTTAAGGATGTCGGTACAAACTTTTGCAAGCCAATGTTATTTTAGGCAGAGGACTATATTATTTCTCCCTTCTGACAGAAAAATCTGTAGATCATCAGTTTCAGTCTATCTGCCAGTTAGATGCTTTGTATATAAAGCATTTATGTTTAAGGGCATCACACATTTGCTTTCACTTTTACCTATAGTTTCAAGAACAGCTTATCACATATTTTTAATTCATACAGCCAAGCTATGTGTGTGCCTGAGCAAGACTTCTAATAAAGAAAATTACACTTACTAAATTATTCCTTTAGGCAGGAAGAACACGAACCTATGGTCAACAAGGGCACCCGTTCCCAGGGACAAGAGTGAGCCGCAGACCTGCCCTAGCTCTCTGGGAAAGGAAAAATATAGTGTGTATTCAGATGTTTTTCTTTCAAGAAAATGATTTCAGAGTCAGTATTATGCAGCTTTTTAAAGGGTTTGAGCTGGAACTTTTTTTATGACTACTAACAAGTTGCCATTTGTCTTCCAAAACATTACAAATACTCCACAGCCTCCACCCCCTCTCCCACAAACCACTGTATGGGAGCCCTTGATGGTCAGAAAAAAGTACAGGAACAAGTCTAATAATAAATAAGAAAGCAGGAATGTTAGTAAGCTAATATGAGAAACATGTTGATCACATTATCACAGCCAAGAAAGATACAGATACAACCACAACAACACTAATACAACTTTGTGTGCCTACTAGCTTCGCAGATGATGCAATTAAAAGAATGTACGATGAGATAAAAGAAATTATTCAGAAGCTGAGGAAGTTGAAAATTTAATTATGATTGGGGAGAGGAATTTTATAGTAGCCAAAGGAAGAGAAGGTAGAGTAGTAGGACAACATGGACTGGGGGAAAGAAATGAAAGGGGATGCCACCCAGTATAATTTTCCACAGTGCACTATTCAATCATTGGTTTAAGAATTATATAAGAAGACTGTATATGTGGAAGAGCCACTGAAAGTTTCAAATAAATTGCATTTGGTAACACAGAGATTTCAAAATCAGATTTGAAACTGCAAAACACTTCCTGGGGGTGGATGTGGACTCTCATCATAGATTTTCAGTTAAGTGCTACAGATTAAAGCTGAAGACATTTCAAAATGTTAGGAAATTAAGGAAATGGGCCCAGGATAAATTAAAAGAACGAGAGGGTGTCAAGAGTTTCAAAGGGAGCTTTAGGGAAGACTGATTGACAAACAAGAGAAAGGAATACAACAGAAGGCGAATGGATAGCTTTGAGACGTGAAATAATAATTCTGGCAGCAGAGCATAAATATGCAAAAAGACAAAGCCTAGTAGAAATCCTTGCATGACACAAGAAATACTGAATGTAACTGACGGAAGGAGAAAATTTAACAAGACATCAAATCAAGATGGAGACAAATGGCAAAGACATCTAAAAAATGAGACTGACAGAAGGTGCAAAATGATAAAGCAGGAATGACTAGAAGAGAAATGTGAAGCTGCATAAGCATGCTTCACTATAAGAAAGATAATGTTTCACTTACAGGAAAACTATAGAAATCTTCAGAAACAGCAAAGCAGCTGTGTGAATAAAAGAGCTCTGATATCAAGCCAGTATTGAACAACTAAGAAAAGGTTGAAAGTTGGAAGAAATATACAGAATGGCTATACAAAGGAAACAGCTTCAAGAAAGTATTATGGAAGAGGAAGAGCAAAATAGATGATGTTGAAATGGGAAATATGATATTGTGAGAAGAAAATGACAGAGCACTGAAAGACTGAAGTCAAAACAAGGTCACTTGAGGAGTATGTTTCCAAAGAATTATTGAGATCCCTTGGAGGACCAACCATACATAACAAAACTATTCCACCTAGTATGCAAGACATATGAGACAAGCACAATATCCTCAAGACTTCAGGAAGATAAGTCCTCACAAATGTAAATATTATTTAAACATTAGCTTAAAAAATCGTGATTGCAACATCTTCACACAGATTCTTCAAGAAAGTGTACAAAATCTCTCAGAAGGCAGCCTTGACAAAGATTGGTTTGAGTTCTAGAGATATGTAGGAAGACTGAGGCAATCATACTGACTATGACTTATCTAAGAAGATAAGTTCAAGAAAGGTAAATCTAAGTTTACAGCATTTGCAGAGTGCTTCTGAAATTGTTGACTGGAATACATTTTTCAGAATTCTGAATGTGTCACGCATAAAACTCAGGGAGCAAATGGTTATCTACAACTTGTACAGACTGCAATTGTAAGAACTGGACATAAAAAGGAGGCAGTATTTGATAACAGATTGTGGTAAGGTTGCAACCTAGTCCCAGTGTTATTCAGTTTGTACAAATGAAAACGTTGTTGATAAGAGACGACAAAGGTCTCGGAAGAGCAGATGAACGGATTGGATAATATCTTGAAAAGAAGTTTTAATGTGACCCTCAACAAGTGTTATGGAATACCGTCAAATTAAATCAGGCAGAGCTGAGGGAATTATATCTGGAAATAAGACAACAGAAAGAGTAAATGAGTTTTGCTCTCTCTGCAGGAAAATAACTGATGATGACTGAAGTAGAGAGGATGCAAAATGCAGACTGGAAATAGCAAGAAAACCATTTCTGAAATACAGAAATTTGTTGACATCGAATATAAATTTAAATGTCAGAAAGTCTGGTCTGAAGGTATGTAAGGTTGATTAATGGTTCAGGTAAGCTTGTAAAATGTGGTGCTACAAAAAAATGAAAAAATTAGCTGGGACCATAGGATAACTAATGAGGAGGGACTGAATCGGATTTGAAAGACAATATACTGACGGCACAACTTCACTAAGTGAAGGGATTGTCAATATGATAATAGAGTGAACTGTGTTGGATAAAAATTATAGAGGGAGAACAAGGCTTGACTAAAGTAGTAAACCTGCTCAAGAGAAAGTTGGTTGCAATATTTATGTGAACATGAAGAGGTTTGTTCAAAGTAGCCCACTGTGGAACACTGTGTCAAATCAGTTTTTAGACTTTAGACCACACCAACAACAACATTCCTTTAGACAGCTTGTCAACTCCATCACTAACATTTAGATTTGCCTTTTTATTAATAATTTTGTGCATCAGTGCACATCCAAGAAGGCTGACTGGTTCAAATATTTGCAGATTTAGCAGCTGCTAACAGAACACTTCAGAACTTGTGAAAAATTCGAAGGAAAACAATTGCTTAGCATCAACTTAAATATAATGGCAGTATTATTTCAGACGTCATCACCTAAATGCTGTGCCCTATTGCTAAAATTTTCTCTCTGTCCATTTTCAACAACTTCTCATTTTCACAGCCATACAGGAGCTCACTTCAAATTGATGTCCTGACAAACCCTTTATTTTCCTTTTTCTTTCTGTACTAAACTATTTGTCATCTTTCAATGAAAGCATGCTCAGCTGATGCAGTTTTTTGTGATTCCCATACTGCATTTCTCCACTGTGATTAAGGTGCATAAATAACTATCATCAACTTTTTTCTATTTTGTTACTTTCCATTTTGATGTCAGATGAAAAATCTTGATTGGATTACTACACAGTTTTACTTTTAAGTTCAAACTTTTCATAATTTCTGAAAACTTAGAAAGCATCATCTGTATATGTCTCTCATTGTTAGCTATTAAGGCAATATCATATCAGCAAATCTTATGCAGTGAATGGGAACACTATTCACTTTAACTTCAGATGTTATCCTCTGGAGATCCTCATAGTTTTTTCGAAGAAAAGTTTAAAAATGAATACTACAATAATGAACAGCCTTTTCTTACCGATTTTCTGATGTTGGCTTTAGATTGTTCCTCATTAATATGTATCATCAAACTTTGGTTTTTGTATGTTTTATACTGTTCCTCCATAGGTGCATTTCTTTCATGGTCTTGAAAAGTCAAATTGCTTTTATGGATCAAAAATGTATATGTAAGTATCTCAATTTAATTTCAACCCTCTCTCTAGTAAGCTCTTGGGATGCTATTTTTTGTGTAAAACCAAAATTTTGCATTTTATTCTATTTTTTTATTATGGATATGAGTATTTTTTCTGCATGTGAAATTATGTTTATTGTTCTGCAATTGAAACAGTCTGCTGCATTCCCCCCTTTTTTTGTGAATGAGTATCATCATGTTCTCTACAATATCATCTGAGGAGATACACAACATGACTTTATAATTTTGAAAAGTACACCTGCTTCGAAGCAGGGATGTAAATGGAGACGCAGAGGCACCCACTGCAACAGCGTTCTTGTCCTATTTTGGTGGCATGTCTTCGAGAATAGAAATAATCCTAAAAAAGCATGACATCAGGTGTGTTTTCTGGCCACCAGCAAAATTGAGGAATTTATTGTGCTCGGTCAAAGATGACCTTGGCCTTAGGAAACGTGACATATATAAAAAAATCCCATGCCAATGTGGAAAATCTTATATTGGACAGACATTCTGAACCGTGCAAGAACGTTGCATCAAACACAGTCATACACACCAGGGGCAACCTGATAAATCACCAGCAGCGGAGCATTGCCTGGACACAAGACATCGTAAGTTTTATGAACAGATGGAAATTTTATCCCTAGCATCATCTTTCTGGGACTGTGTTGTTAAGAAGGCCATACATATCCATATGGTGGACAATCTTATCAACAGGGATCCAAGTTTTCAACTAAGCACCGTATGGAATCCAGCACTGGCTGCCATTAAATCAAAAACAGGGAAAACAAGAACTTCCAATTTATCAAGTGACGCAGTGCACAAATGAGATTTAGTTCAGACTTTAACTCCAAGAACATCCGGTAGCACAGTGATTGGCCATAGCGCAAGCATGGATGGCCTTTCTGCAGCCAGGGGCACCGCTTTCTTCCAACTGTGAGCCTCTTCCCACACACGTATATTGCCTGCTCCCGGCATGATAAATTCTGACACCGCTGCGCAATCATCATCAGTTGTGCCCTGCAGCAGTGACAGCAGCAGCTACCACCACCTTCTTTCATGATGTTAATGTACTATGTTTGATCTTTTAGTATATTCCTTCTTATTGGTGGTTCTTGAATTTTTTCAATATGCATCTTGTTGCATTGAACTTACTGTTTCAGATAGAGTTTATTAAGTTTCTATACTAACTGTTCACTAATATGAAATCAGGTTGGTACTTTCTGTTATCACTCTGAGCTTTGCATATGTGCCACCTCCTTTTATGCACTTAAGAGATTGTGTTTGTTGTCGCCATGTCATGATCCTCACAAAACCTAAGTATACACTCTACTCTGTTACTGGAAAATCCTTATCCAAATCTACTTGCTGTCCTTTCAAGATAACTCCCTACTACAGTGTTGTTGAAATCCCTCTTTATGATTATATTGTCCTTTTCTTTTATTTTTATTAAGTCTTCTACGTTTTCACACTTTTTTTTCTTTTTTTTCCAATCTCATATTCATTCTATGTAAAAGCAGAAAAACGGTTGGTGGGTTTAGCTGAAAATCTGATTATTAGTAATGTATCATTTACATGACAGATGTTCATAGCATTACCATCCACTTTTTGCCAGAATGATTGCTACCCCATTCCTGCCTTGTACTTCTCCTCTACTGTAGATTACTCTCTTTAAATCACTGTTGAATTCTTCATGCCTTTGCCATCTGGTTTCCACAGACCTAAAATGTCAATGTTGCTGTTACACACTGAAGAGCCAAAGAAACTGGTACACCTGTGTGTAGGACCCCTGCAAGCACGCAGAAGTGCCGCAGCACGACTTGGCATGGGCTCGACTAATGTCTGAAGTAGTGCTGCAGGGAACTGACACCATTAATCCTGCAGGGTTATCCATAAATCCGTTAAGAGTATGAGGGGGTGGAGATCTCTTCTGAAAAACAGCATGTTGCAAGGCATCACAGATATGCTCAATAATGTTCATATCTGGGGAGTTTGGTGGCCAGCAGAAGTGTTTAAACTCAGAAGATTGTTCCTGGAGCCACTGCATAGCAATTCTGGATGTCTGGGGTGTCGTGTTGCCCTGCTGGAATTGCCCAAGTCCGTTGGAATTCACAATCGACATGAATGGATGCAGTTGATCAGACATGATACTTATGTATGTGTCAGTCAGATATGTGTGTAAGTGTCTCAAGGGTTCCATATCACTCCAATTGCATGCCCCACACCATTACAGAGCCTCCACCAGCTTGAACAGTCCTATGTTGACATGCAGAGTCAATGGATTCTTGAGATTGTCTCCATACTTGTACACGTCCATCCGTCTGATACGACTTGAAACGAGTCTCGTCCAACCGGTAAACATGTTTCCAGACACCACCAGTCCAATGTCACCAAACAGTCCAAGCCCAGGCAAGGTGTAAAGCTTTGTGTCATGCAGTCATCAAGGGTCATGGTGGGTCTTCGGCTCCGAAAGCCCATACCCATGGTGTTTCGTTGAATGGTTCACACGCTGACACTTATTGATGGCCCAGCATTGAAATCTACAGCAATTTGCAATCTGTGGAAGGGTTGCCCTTCTGTCACATTGAACAATTCTCTACAGTCACGATGTCGAAGAGTTTTGCTGCTACCTCAGTAATGCTGTGCCCCATCACTCGTGTGCCGACTATAACACCGTGTTCAAACTCACTTATATTTTGACAACCTGCCACTGTAGCAGCAGTAACCAATCTAACAACTGTGCCAGACACTTGTTGTCTTATACAGGCATTGCCGACTGCAGTGCCGTATTCTGCTGGTTTACATATCTCTGTATTTGAATACACATGCCTATATCAGTTTCTTTGGCACATCAGTGTATGAACATGAAGCTTTGACATTTAGGCAAAAATATGAGGAACAACTATTAACACTTCTGTAAGGAAAGGGGCAACAAAAAAATTCTGGGCTTGCAATCACAGGTGATAGCATAGAATTGAGGAGAAAGAAAACTGAAGAATTGTGGGAGTTGTAAAATCACAATAAGATCATCAAAGAGCTATAATAGAAAAGGTTGAACTGAGCTGGTTGAACATTAAGAATTTAGGATTCTATAAGAAAACAGATGGAACACAAGGAAACGCAGACCAAAGGCAATTTCTGCATAAAGAATGAAGGAAGAAGGTAAGTGCTGACCAGCAAAAGGCAAAAAGATGGTTGAAAATAATGACTATTTTGGACTGGTCATGGTCACTTTCAGAGGATGACACATGATGACCACAGTATCTTTCATGAGGTGCTGCTGTTTTTCAATGTTTGATGAATTAGTTTGACTATTGCAAGTTACAAATTTAGCCCAGCAGCTGATGAAGAATGAGGGATGTTCCAACCCATATCTTCAAGGCATAATCATCAATGAGGCTTTTCTGTCATGAAAGATAGAAGATATGTTTACAGTTGTTACACCTTTATGATTTCCTTTTCTAGCACAAGAACAGAAATACATCAATCCACATTAATGTAAAATTTACAATGGAGTTTGAAAAGACAGGCTGCTTCCTTTTGTTGACGAGTTTCTTGAGAAAAAGAGGAAAACACCTTCACAGTCCACAAGGTCAATAGGAAATTTACTCCCTTTTACCTTTAACCACATTTGAGCTATAATTGTCCCTCACAAAGAAATGCTGTACTGACAGCACAAGTTCATAAAGCTTGCTCTCACTAAAGAATTGCAACTCCTACAAATGGTTTTTCAAAGCAATGAATACTTTGCAAACCAAGAACACATTGCAATTATGGGGATCCTATATCCTTCCACATCACTATATTGATTATATTTTGTGACATTTGCCATAAAATTATTGATTTGCTTCAATACAGATTAAATATTATGTTACTGCAACTATTCCTGGTTTAGTCGAGTCCAGCATTTGCCTGCTGACAATGCATTCTGAAGTACTAATTGTTGTTACTTGGCATCATGGTCAGGGAGTTGAATTCAATAAAGACACATGTGTGTGAAATGGCTTGGGTTGGACATGTTTGCCAACATGTTTTCAATATAATTATTTGTGCCATGTGCTGAGGGTCAACTTTTCAGTGTGGAATGATTAATGTACTACTGTGGCATGTGGTTGTCGCTAAAGCTGCATGAAATGAGCAATATTTTCAGTAACAAACCATACAGTTCATGAGTATTTAATAACTGTTCTCAAGTGAAATCGTAATTGTCTGCTTCTTCAAATTACCAGCAAATGAAATACTGTATATCTCCAAATCCGTGATGAGGTTTCTTCCTGAAATTTCATGCCAAGATAGTAGGAGGTTGTCTTCCATCGATGGCTCATGATGTGGAGTTTCTCTTTTCTTTGCCAAATAGAACCTGGAGCTTCCATTAAGCTGTAACTCTTCTCTTTGCTACACCAACCTCTTTAATCGTGAACATACAAATGTGTTTTAGGCATTGTTGTATGACAGCAGGTGGTGTTTGTTGCAGCCTTTTTTTCTTTCCAATTGTTGTTTGACTTCGGAGATCCCACTTTCCAACTGTACAGTAAAGCATGTAATGGATCATGGTGTGGAACGATGCAGTTCAACATCAATGTTTTCAACATAATGCAGGCATTACTATGACGGAAATTGCAAAATCGTGGTTGTTTGGCATGCAGAAGCAACAAACAATTGTATGGCTTAGGGGAAGTATGGGGTCACATAAGGCAATATTCAGAGGTGGCAAAAGGACAAAGGACATCTGAAAAATGTGAAGTCAACTACGAAAGCTTTCAGTGGCCCACAGAGTGGATGTTTTGAAATGAATTGGAAATAGTGGCATTTGTGCATGAGAAAGGTAAAGAAGGAAAGCCAGTTTCCCATGATGCCATATGAAATAATGCATGTGAATTGGCACAGGAACACAGCACCCAATTTAAAGCCAGTTCTTGGTGGTGTACAAGGATGATGCAACACAATGTACTTCTGCTGGGACATCTGTCATCTGCTCAGTGTATCCCCGCACTGTAGGTGGAAAAACTGGTCAAGTATCAGTGACACATTATATGACTGAGAAAGGAACATGCTTACCTCTTAGGCAAAAATCAGAAACACTGATGAGACTTCTGTTTACTTCAACATGCCATCCCATACAACAGTTGAAGAGAAAGACCCTCAAAGCACTTTGGTTCACACAATGAGCAATGAGAAATCGTGAACCACCGCCATGTATGTGTGCTTGCTGATGGAAGAAAGCTGTGACCCTGTGTCATCCTACATCACAAAAACTATGCCAAAGGAAATGCAACCACCTGGTGTAACAGAAAATGATGGGTGACTAATAAGTTGGTTATAGATTGGTGCCATACAGTCTGGAGCAGCAGGCCAAACGATCTTCTAAAGAATGGTAGGATGTTGATCCTTGATGCTTTCAATGGACATCTGACACCAGCAGTAAAGACAGAGATCCTGAAATTAAACACAGATATTGTTGCCATTCCAGGAGGCACAACTTCACAACTACAAGTGATAGACGTGGTGGTTGGTAAGCCATTTAAAGACCATCTGAAGCAGCTGTACAGCAGTTGGTTACAACGAGGTTGGTGTAAAAACAGCAGGCTCTGTGGACCATTCCAGTGAGGAGGACTAAGTTCCATCTTTATCTGACTAAGGGAGGTCTTTATCTGATTTTATTTTCTGTGGACTGTCATTTTTACTGTCTCTTCAGTTATCTTTAGTAAGGTAACCATGTGTATGTTTTCAAAATAAACCTAGTATGAGTATACATGTATTTGTGTAACCCCTTGTTGAACAATGATGGGTCATCTTGGAGTTGCCCTGGATTCAAAATTGTTACCTTCTTGCAGTGGAACGAGGAAGCATCACTGTATAACACATTACACCAGCAGGATGTGTTGTACAATTCAGATCAACAAAATCTCTGGAAGGGAAGGAATCAAAAAAGGAAAAAAAACAAGAGTAATGTCTCTTGCATATGTTACCATAATTGTTTGTTACATCCAGTATATATTACTCCTATAAACAAAGATAAAATGTCAACTTTTGAAAAGTGATGTTTGAGGACCCTGCGCAGTGGCAATGTAGGACTGTTTCCGGCATGTCTTGCAGTGTTTTCACTTGGATATTCACGGACTGCACAGCTTCGACTACAGTCAGGTACTCTTGTATAATGCAGACAGCATCAAATAGGGCAAGTGCAATGGCTAGACAGTTCCTGCAGAGGAAATCAGGTAGATGTGCACACATACAGCCATGTAATAGCTGAGCAGCCATGATCTCCTTAAGTAAATGAGGGGAAAATGATATCACAGCAAGAAAAACTGCTGACACCCAGATGAATTACTGTATTGATAAGCTCCAGAAACAACTAGGTCTCCCAGAGGTAGAAATGGTAATACACTGGAGGAAATTGGACTGAAAAATTAAATGGAGCATTTGCAGACTATAGTCAATTAAATTCAAGTACAGTGGTTTTCAGGGAAAGTAATGGTAAGGATGAACACAAAAAATATTTTATGCTCCTCATGTACTTCAAGTAAGGATACTAACAAGTTAGATTTTTCTCTCTGGGGCTTCGTAATAATATTGTAAACTATCAAAAAATCAAATGCATAGATTTTAATACAAATGTACCAATTTCTATATTTCCAATAACAGAATGCCTACTTTCTTTAACTGTTTTCATCTGGAGCAGCATAACTTATTTCTCAGTGCAAAACTGCCAACAAAACCAACCAGAAATGCAAAATTTCTATCTTCTGGTCTGTACAGGGCCACAAGTCATTTTTTCAATGTTCCTGCAGTACTACTCACAGATGTTGTATGTGCTTTTATGATGCAGCAGTCATGACACATTTCTAAAGCTGATTGGATTCTGGATAGTGAACACCGCCATTTGCAACCTCTAAGCACTGAAACAGTTTGCTGGAGAATAACATGCTTCAAACATTACCTTTGGATCCAAAAATGTGCTTTTTCTTTTTTTTTGTGTAATTATGGTACCTACCTCTCGTACACCAACGTTTTAATATGATAAGTCTTGTGTGGAATACAAATAATGGAAGGTGTAAATGTAAATACATACCATATAGTTGCAGAGTTGAGTGATCAACAGGCACTTATGATTTATAATGTTGCCATTTTCTGGACAATGTGCTTCTTCACAGCTAACAAAACAACACACACACACACACACACACACACACACACACACACAGTGCCAGACATGACACATACAATTACAGTGTGCCAGAAATGCAGCTTGATTGGTTTGAGGGGTTGTGTCAGGTTGAGTAGGTGGGAGGAGCAAGGAGGTGGGAAGGGGGAAGGGGGAGGGAGAGAGGGAGAGACATTGAGGGAATGAGGCATGATGTTATACCAGTGAGCTCACACTGCTGCACGCAGAGGAAGTTGAGTGAGGTACACAAAGTGTCTGCTTGAGTTAGGATGGAGAGGTAAAAGAAAAGAGTGCAGGAGGACTGTAGAGACAACTGTGTGCATGTAGATTGATGAGGTGAGGTGAGGGCATGGGGACAGGTAGGAGTGGTTGTAAATCAGGGATAGCAGAGATTGCTGCCAGGAGGATTTCAGGATCAGAGTTAAGTGTATAATGTGTAAGGATGATTCCTATCTGGGTAAATCAGAGAAACTGGTATTGAGGGGGGGATCCCTATGGCACAAGGTGGTGAAGCAGCCATTGAAATTGAGCATATTGTGTTTGGCAGCATGTTCTGCCACTGGGTGGTGAAATCAGTTCTCGACCACAGTTTGGCGGTGACCATTCGTTTGGGTGGACAACTGCTTAGTGGTAATGTCCACATAAAAAGTTGTGCAGAAGGTACATGAGATAATGTGTATAACAGGAATGCTTTCACAGATGACCCTGTCTCTGTCAGAGTAGGATAAACATGTGCTGGATTGGTGCAATGGGTAGGTCTTACATCTGCTTATTTCACAGAGATAGGACCTACATTACAGTGGGTTGGGAGTGGCTGTGGCATAAAGATGTACACTCAGAATTTTTATGTATCTAACTGTAATTAATGTTTTTTTAAAAAAAAATAAAAACACCATTCACGCAAAAGCTGGACACGTAATAAATCATTACATAGATTTCCACCAGTAAGTACGAGGCTGAAGGGAACTGTGTATCTTATTCAACAATGTGGGCTCTGAACTTTCTAAGCTGTTATTTTAAATAAAAGTTATTTGTTTTACTGATAACAGGAAATGAACTAAATGGTTTACTGCAATGAGGTGGCAGGCATGGGAATATGGGCTAAGAGCAGTAATATGGTTCAAGAAAAAATTCATGGTTTTGTTGACCTACCTCACTGTTCAGTTGATCCCACTTGTAGCTTTTTACTTTTTAAGATGAGAATGTTAGTACATGGACATTTACATCTATTAGGGATGCAAACTCACACAGAAATGTTTTTGGGCAAATTATGAAAGTGGCATGCACGGTGCCTAATGGAATCCTTGTTGAAGCCACTAGAGCAAAATCTCTACCTACCGGACTTAGGTGCCCTGTAAGAGCTGCTCCTGCCAGGCCGGCACCCAACAATGAGCCTGTGCCTGGCCCATGTCCACCACCCTAAAATATTTGTTTCCAGTTTGTATTACTGTACAACAGAGACAAATCACGTGAGTACTGACATTGATTCTTCTCTGTCTTATTATAAGCAAGCTTTCATTAATTTACATCCAAATCACCCAAATATAGCATCTTCACACTCCATAGTAAATAAATACTAATACATCAACTTCTTGCAAAGCAGTTCTTAGGTTAAACACTGGTCTGTTTGCTCTGTCTTGTCATGGATATAAACAATTACTAACATAGCATGCAGAATGCTTCATAATGAATTTTCAGTGTACATAAATTCTGGAAAGATGGATTATTTTGATTAAATAACAGTTTTAACCATGTACAAACATATTTATTGTCACAAATGTTTTTGGGTTTAGATGACTCCTGAGAGCAGCACTTAATTATCCTGAATATAGAGTTATAAATAAGTATCTTACAAAAAGATAGTAGCAGCAGCTATGGACGTAAATATCAGTAATGTTGTATAACAATGTCATGATGTTTAAGTGAAATATATATACAAACAAACAGAAATCTTACACAACCAGAGTGTTGTTGTACACCTATAAGTGTTAGAAGCACACTAGCGGAGCAGCTATAAAATAAAACAGCTACACACACACCTAAATATGTTTTCAGAAGTATTACTAGCCTGCAGCAACTACTCCTGTTCCACCAGTGTCTCACACAACTTGTGAACTTACAACACAACTCCTGCTGTGGCAGTTTTATATGTTTATCTGTATGTAAATTTCATGTAAACATTATCATGAGCTGATGTGCAATATTATGAATAATTATCTTGTGTATAACTACAACCAGGGTGTTTAAGTTTATATTTTCATATTCAGGATAATTAATTACTGATCACATGGTCTTGGGACCATGACTAATTGTGGCAGTGAATATGTATTTATATAGCATGGGGTAATGTAAGCGCGCTGGTTGCAGGATACACTGATGAGCCAAAACACTATGATCATCTGCTTAATAATGTATTGGTGTATCTCTGGAAGGCAACACAGCTGTGATCTTGTGCAGCATGGCTTCAACAAGTTCTTGGTATGTCTGGAAGTATTCAGCACCACACATCTACGCAAAGGTCATACAAATCCAGTAAATTATGGGTCGGGGAGCTGGTGCCCTATAGCTTCCCAAATGTGATGTTCCATCAGATTGAGACCAGGTGAATTTATTGGCCACCACATCAATGTGAGCTCGCTACCTTGCTCCTCAAATCAATGTAGCACAATTCCGGTTGTGATATATACATTTATCCTGCTGAGGTAGTCTGTCACCATCAGGGAGACATCAAGCATGAATGGATACAGGTGGTCTGAAATTATGTTCATATAGTCCACAGTTGTAATAGTATCTTTTATTACTACCACAGGTTCCATGGAAGCTCAGGTGAATGTCCTCCATGGCATTTACTTGCCCATACCAGGATGCATTTGTTGTGCAGTGCACATTTTGAACAGCCATTGCCCTGGATTTTATCGAATACAGACATGACCATTTACCTGAGGCACGGGCAAACTTTGGTGACTTGCAGGCCTGATTCACATACTTACTTAAGGGTATACGGAATGAGTTTTTCGATGAAAAAATCGATTTTTGGGTAAGTGCATTTTTGAAAAATTTAGACTCTCCCATTTAATACCATGTATAAAATATTTGGATGACGTGAATAGAACTATTTGAAATAATTTTTTAAAATATTATCGACACACGATGTTCCGCACCTTGTATATGAGACGCGAAATATACCTGATATAGACAGCCTTGCCAGAGATATAATTGAGCACAAGAGAGATAGCTTTTCTGTTGGCTACACTGCTAGACAGTTGACAATAGATTCTGCACCATTTGTATTGTTTCCTTTGTGAGTACATCCACGTCATTGTTGTGCAAGTCGTATGTGGAGAAGTCATCGAGTTTTCTTTCCTTCAACATGCCAAGACCTAGTCTGAAGGTATTTAGAAAGCGTGTACATTGGCGCAAGAAAGTAAAGTGTACTAAAAGTTCGTCTGATTCATCTTCATCAGTATCTGATGTCCTAGTAGCGACTAACCTCAACACTGGTAGTGATACATTGAGTGATGCTGCTGCCACTACACCGGAAAGTGCTTCAAGAAGAAAACTAGCTGGAATTGAGAAACAAGACAAGAAACTAAATGCTGGGACTACAAAATATTAGGTAATTAACGTCTCTTTATTACAGACGTTTTGGAAAACAATGTGTGCTGCAAACAATGTGGAAAAAGTGGTGTTTCATTGAAAACAAACTTACATGTAGGACTTGCTTGTGAATTAGAGTTGATGTGTAGTTATTGCAAACACAGTGTTACTTTCTTCAATTCCTCACATGTTACTGCAGATACAGGTAATCTATATGATATAAACATTAGACTGGTTTATGAATTACGGTGTATAGGAAAGGGCAGGGCTGCAGGTTCCATGTTGTGTGGTGTGATGAACCTCCCTCCTCCACCTTCAAAATTTAACAAACACATAATTGCAATAGGCTCTGCTGTAGAAGATATGGCACAGGAAAACATGAAAGATGCTGTTGAGGAAGCATTTGTTGAAAATAATAATAGCAGAGACTTGTCCATAGCTTTTGATGGAAGCTGACAGAAGAGAGGCCACACATCTCTGAATGGTGTAGTAACAGCTACAAGTGTGGACACTGGTAAGGTAGTTGATGTGGCAATACTTTCCAAGCATTGTAGATGCAAGGAGAAAATGAAAAATAAACGTGAAGAGGAGTGCATGGCAAATTACTATGGGTCAAGTGGTGGTATGGAAGTTGCTGGTGTAAGAAGTATTTATCAACACTCAGTAAAATGGTACAATGTTAGATACATAAATTATCTTGGAGATGGTGACTCAAAGGCTTTCAAAGAAATTGAGGAACTGAGACCCTATGGTAACGATGTGAAAATTTCCAAATTGAAGTGTGTTGGCCATGTTCAGAAAAGGATGGGATCAAGACTTCGACGGCTCAAGGCTAGCATGAAGGCAAGAAATTGAGCGATGGAAAAACTTTAGATGGGAAAAATAGACTGACAGATGCTACAATAGATCATATTCAGAAGTGCTATGGTCTAGCAATAAGACAGAATACAGCAGATGCAAAATTAATGAGAAGAGCAGTCTGGGCTCTGTTTTTTCATACAGCTTCAAACAATGAGAATCCCCAACATGGGCTATGTCCAAAAGGAGATGATAGCTGGTGCAAGTACAACAGAGGCAAGGTAACTAAGAAACAATACAATCACCCTCATCACCTGCCACCTGCCATAATGGATGAAATAAAACCAATATTCTGAGACCTTGCAGATATTAGTCTACTAAAGAAATGTCTTCATGGCCGGACTCAAAATCCAAATGAGTGTGTGAACCATGTGATATGGAATAGACTACCTAAAACTGTGTTTGTGGGTATAAACACACTTCACTTTGGCGTTTATGATGCTGTTTCATCATTCAATCAGGGCAATATAACAAAGTGCAAAGTTTTGCAGAAGTTGGGGCTCTGTGTAGGACTACGAACTGCTGCAGCTATGCTTTGTTTGGACAAGGAACGGCTCAGGTCTTCAGATAATGCCATAAAAGTATATTCAAAGATGGCTAGACAGCATACCAGAGCCAGCAAGAGGAAGCTGTTGGACGATTCTGATGATACAAGCTATGAAGCAGGCTTGTACTGAAGTAAAAACTTTGAAGCTAATTTCCCGTAACTTTAGTTTTTTTTGTGTATAAGGTACATTTTCCCAGGACCTATTTATAAAAGAAAGATGAAATTTTCTGTAGTTGTTCCTTAAGACCTTCTAATATATCTGAATTAAAAGATATGTGTAATTATTTTGTATTAATGGATGTAAATTTTAAAATACTTGTTAAAATGCATAACTTTTTTTAACATTTACAAAAAATAAAATATCTGAAAAACTATACATTATTTTTTCAAAATTAATAATTCAGCATAAAAGCAGAACATATCTCTGTGTTCTGTGAAAAAATCAAGAGTATCGTCCAAATAACAAATGAGAAAATGTTCCTAAGTTTTAGCTCAATTTAACATAGTAAGCATAGGACGTTCCGTATACCCTTAAGCTAGCAGGCTGCCTCATCATGTGACTGACAGCAGCACTCCTAGTACATAAAGTAAAAACTGTAGTGTCCATGACAATGCTTATGGGTTAACCCACCAATATGAATAGCACACCTTCTCTGACATAACACACTAACAAATTATTCCTCATAACACACATTTTTGGGAGTACATTCATTTTATTGCTTTTTGACTGGGATTTTGCCATCTCACTGCTATATTTTGTTTTTCTGTTCTTTCTCATATTAGCATTAGTAAATAATATTTCTTCACTGTGGATGTAATAGAACAGTGCAACTGTTGAAACTGAAGGTAATCTGTAATGAATTAGGTGAAACTAGTTGCTTTTATAGGTGTCTATTTTTCCATGGTGACATTTTATGATGCCTGCCATTCCCTGTCAAGATGTTTACATTTATTTACATGTTGTGAACATTGTTTCTTTACTAAAAGAATTGCAGAATGTTGTAACAAAAGTTTTTAAGACAGCTTTTGAAAAACACAGTACATAAGAAAACGCATAAATAAATGTACACATCTGAAGATGTCACGAACATTGCTTCGTTATGTATGACATTTTGCAAAAGCTGTCTTAAAAACTTTTGTTACAAAATTCTGCAATTTTGTTACTAAAGAAACAATGTTCACAACATGTAAATAAATGTAAACGTCTTATGAGGGAATGCCACGCATCTTAAATTGTCACCACTGAAAAATAGACACCTATAAAAGCTACTGGTTATAGCTAATTCAATACAAATTACCTTAAATTTCAACAGCTGCACTGTTCTATTACACCCACAGTGGAGGAGTATTATTTACTAATGTTAATATGAGAAAGAACAGAAAAACAAAATACAGCAGTGAGATGGCAATCCTAGTCGACAAGTAATTATGAATAACTTTGGGATTATAGGCCACATGCAGGTCCTTTTGAGTTTTTGAAATTTAGTGTGTTAACATTCAGAAACACCATTAGTAAACATTTTTTAAATGTCTGTCAAAAAATACTTCTGATGACTGATCACATACGCATGTTTTTTTCCACTTTTTCCACAACACTACATAAATTAAGCCAACATTTCTTTGTTCATTTTAAAAAGTTTACCAGTCTAAATTGTTTGAATTTGGCATACATATTATGCAGAAGCTGACTGAAATAGCTGAAAATCTGTCCCAGGTGGAGTACAACATGAGCATCTCACTCTCTCGCTTATCAGTTTCTTCTGTTGGCTGGATTAAAACCTACTGCTGGCCACCTGTGATCTACCTGATTAACAAAACCACAATTTATCCAACCATGTGACACATTTCCACTGACCCATGGGCCAACCTCGATGATCCTGTGCCCACTGCAATCATAATCGACTGTGCTGTTGGGTCAACGTGGGAACACGTAGGTGAGGTCTGCTATGAAACCCTCTGTTCAACAGTTTGTGCTGTGGTGTGCTCTGAATCACTTGTGCCGACACCGGCATTGTGCTGTATCATCAGATGTGCCACCTATCCTACTTTACAGAGTCTGCAGTCCTCTGACCTACATGTTCAGTGATAAATTGTGGATGTCAACCACTTTGTCACATTCTTACGATTTAACCATCTTTCAACCACTTTCCATATATGTTCACGACAGTAGAATGTGAACAGCCAATCAGCCTTGCTGCTTTTGAGTTGTTTGTTCCCAGGCCCTTGACTACAGCAATTCGTCCTTTGTCACAGTCTCTAAATGTCAGTGGATTTCTCCACTTGTGGTTCATATTGTCCCTAGAATAATTCACCATTCAGCTTTGCTCCACTTATAAACATTACGCACCACATCATATGCTCGCAACACCACCTGGCTGCATTCAATCTCATAGTGGGCAGTTGTCGTAACGTTTTGGCTCATCGTTGTGTGTATTTAGGGTAACATTTGCAACAACCTGTGAAATGAGTGCACTGTGGTGTAAGCAAACAGTGTTCTGGACCGAGAGGTATTTTACTTGCATTTATTAGTAGAGAAGTGATGAATATGTGCTGATAACAACGGTTGTAGATGGTTCACGTCCAAGATGTGGATCAATCTGAATTTGAATTTGACTACCCGATTAACATTTTGCCAGTATCCATGCTACATAGTGGAAATTAAAAGGTGTAATTATGTCAAACCCACAGATGTCTGCAAGTGAGGTGCAGTTAATGCTTGAGGTTGATGTAACCAGTTACAATATCAGTGGCAGAAGGAATTTTCATTTCTGATATCTAGCATGTGAGGGATAGGTTGTTGTAGAAAATTCCCAGTCAGTCGACTGCGCACCAGCATCTTGGCTCAAATGCTAGGACTCCCCACAGCATCTTATGGAGTATGGGGATTGTGACTGAGTGGATGGTTATCCATCTGTCAGACTGTTGTCAGAGCTCACCCAGTTTAGCTGCCCTATTGGTGCATCTGAGAGGTGTTGGCAGTGTGCTTGCATTTCCGTGACACAAAACACACACACACACACACACACACACACACACACACACACACACACACACACAAACACAAACAAACAACAACAACAACAACACAGTGCACAAGCTCATCACAGTGAACTACACGCCACAAAAAGCAGTCCATACATGCTGCACCGAGAAAAGAAGCCATAATTTATTAACTGAAGGCCACCTTTGTTCACTTAGACTGAACTTACTTAAAGCTGTTCTTAATTACAAACAGATTTAAATAAATACAACCTAAGTGGAAACAAACATACCACCTTCATAAAAGCATGGGTTCAATCAAATAAGCAGCTATGTACCAAAATCTCTTTGCATTGATTCTTACTTCTAAAATGTGTACTATTTATTTTTCTTTGGCATTCACAAATGATGCAAGGTTTGCTCATTTTAAGTTTCACTCTGATTTCTGTGGCAGGATGCCCTTTCTGGTGCCTAATTACTAGGAGATATTAGGTACAGGGGGAGGAAATAAGAGGCATATTTGGGCAATAAATGATTATGAACAATAGAATATCTTTTAGTAATACTGACTGTGCTTCAGATCTTTTAAAGGTAAATAAGGAATCATATTTATCTGCATCTGTACTCTGCACACCAACTGTGTGGTGTGTGGCAGAGAGCACACAGTGTACCAGTCTATTTCCCAATCCTATTCCGTACATAGATGGAAAGCAGAAAGAGACTGTTGGTACTTCTCTGTACTGTATGGGCCTGAATCTCTCTAGTTTATAGGTCATTGTCATTATGCAAGAGAGTTGCAGGAAGTAGCATGAACTGACCCCTTCCCTTTTTTTTTAATGTGGGACCTTGGAATTTTGTAATTCAGATGAGGATCTTGAAAGTACTTCTTTTGTGCATTAACTTCTCTTATTTAAGTTTGTTCATTATTTATTTATTTCCTTTGAAATATAAATGATAGAAATTCTGTGTATATGGAATATTTGAACACTCCATTGCTATTACTGTTCATGTTGTGTTCTTTACTTTATAGTACATTTTATTTTTCTGTGACTGTCTACCCATCTCATTCACCGATATTTACATTATGCAGCATGATGTGTGCCTGTTGTGAGCCTCATGAGGCATGTTTCTTAGGTCTCTTTTTTAGCATTATTTCATCCTGGCAATGTTTCCCTCACACTTGTTAACAGATTTCCTCTGTTAATCATTTGGCAACATAAATTGTGGGCCTTTTCGCTGTTCTTTGTGCCATTTATACAAAACCTTCATCTCACAAAGAACATTACAACAGCATCAGAATACAAATTAAATTTTATTTTCTTCCGTGACTTGTTTTGGAGGTTTACACCCTTGCATTGTGGAAGAAAATAAAAGGAACAGAGATAATTGTTTTAGCTTACCTTTAATATCATAAACAGTCACAGTTTCCAAATTACTATCCAATTTGAACACATGCTGCATTAACTACAGATCTGTGGCTGAAATAGGTAGATCGTCACACAAAAACCAAATTTGATCTAAAGACAAAGTACGAGGGTGAATCAGAAAGTGTTTGCTCCAATTTTTTATTAGCTGAAATAAGTTAATATAAGTGATAAACAAATATACATAGTACTCTATGTACTTTACACTATTTTTCCGCATAGTTCACAAACCAGTTCAGATGTCTGTCCCTTCACGGCACTAAATTTGTTCCCTGTGGTAGAAATTGTGGAAATCAAAGGGTGAGGCCCTGACTCTGTGGTAGATGGTTCAGACTCTCCTGGTGAAATGACTGGAGCTCATCTAACGGTCTGATTCTCAAGCGGGCTTTCCGAATACGCATTGTCATGCAAGTCTTCACAGTCTTTCGTGAACTAGCAATACTATCACCTCACTATTCTCAAAATGAGACTTTTTTTCGTACATGGGCTGCATTTCCCTGTGGATTTCAATGGGCATTCATACCCTTGCTCGATAGAAAGTAAGTCACACTTTGTTGCTCATATGCTGTGGGCAACAACTGCCATTTTCAACAACTGACAGCAGCTCCAGGCCACAGAGCTACTGGCATATAAGGCCGGGCGGGCCCAAAAAGGTTCACCACTGAATTCGTATTTACAGCCATAATTCAGCTAAAAAATAGTGGTAGAAACTTTATGGTTTGCTCTCATAAATTAACTTCCACTTAGGATGTCACAATTGGGATGAAACATGTTAGAGTAAACAACTATGTTTTGCTAGATGGTGGGTCCTGTTAACCACAGAATGATGAGGTTATGGATAAAGTACAGATAGAAAACTAAAATCATTCCTAAGAATGTAATGAATAAATTGTTGAGTAAAAAACCTCTACCACCAGTGAGCTCAAGAATCATCAGGTAGGCTTGATTACTTAGATGGACGTTTAGTAAGCAATGGGAAAAAACAAGTAGACACTGTACAGAGTTAACATTCCATATTAAATTTTGGATGAAGAAAGAACTATGAACAATACTGTAAATGCAAATTACCCTGCAGAGTACAAACAGATATTTTACTATTCTCAGTTGCAAATGACATGCTGAAAACAACTTGTATAGGTGCACCAATGATAAGTAAAAACTAATATTTTACAGTGTTCATTTAAGATGAATTAAATTGAGATGGGAACTACAACACAGCTACACAACCTACAGGCATTCTCAATCAATTAATATGGTTACGATTTGTGGTGAGGAAACATTGGAATGCAACAACATACCACACTAAACCCACATTAGAAGTAACTTCTGATTAGTGTGTGCCTATGGTGTTATTGTCTACCATGCTCCTTTTGCATCATATAAAGAACAGTGTAGAAATTTAGTTCTTTAACAGTCAAGTGAAGGGAAGAAATGAAGTGATACTCACAGTTCCAAGTGTTCCTGCAATAGCATACTTTGCTTTATCTAACAGCCCCCCAGAACTTTTATGTGCTGGATATTGATTGTATCCAAGTGTTTGAGGCTGCAAGAAATCATTAATAAGATAAAGCAAAGTTTTTCTCACAAAAATCTTTACAAGAATCAGTACTCCTACTGTAATCAAAAATATTAATACAACATAGAGAGTACAATAATTTTTTGTAACCCAAGTACAACCAACTACAAATTTCCTATCAGATTCTCATTAATACTTCATTATTTACAGTACATAAAGCAAACCGCCCCCCCCCCCCTCCCAAACCCTCAGCGAACGCGCGCCCACGCGCACGCACACACACAGTGTTTCTTAGGGTAATAGTGTTAAGCCGTTCATCTTAGATAGCTCAGAAAATGAACATGGATCAAGATGAACTAAGAAATTTGCTTTGTGAAACCAAGTAAAGATCAACTGCACTCATCAGTTCCAAAACTAGTCAAAGTATACAAGAATGGATTTTGTTGCCTGCAAATACAGGTTGAAAAGAAGTATATAATAAAGAAGTTGTTGTAACATTCCCACACTGCTTGAGTTCAAAGTTTTTTTAATGTGTGGTTACATTAAGAACAATATCAATGGTGTAAGTAATGACTGAAGGCAGTAATTTAAACAAAACTCAACAAACATCATTTACAGAATTTTAAAGGAGGGGTATTTTTTTTTTAGAAACTCAGTATTGTTGACCCAAAAAATTTCAAAAATGTAATACTGGTCAGCCACGTAGATAGAGTCTGATGAAAGGAAAAAAGTTAGAAATTACAAATTTTTACAGAACTCGACATAACCACATTCTTCTTTAGTGCTAAGAATACTTTCACAATTTTATTTGTATCTTTGAAACAGTTGAGTACCTTAAAATTTAGGAACTCTTTTTATACAGAAATTGATGTTCTGAAACTTTTATGCACGACATTTTTCAGTTGGAGTAGCCGTTTTTGAGCTAAAGTGTTGGGACATGGGCATAACTTACTTTTCTGCCAAATCAGCAATATACTTTTCTTGAAGCAATAGTCTAAAGCTGTCAAGCACTTTAAATATTGCATTGCAAACCACCATCTGCATCAACACAACTTTATTGCACTACAGGTTTTGGTTCATAAAATCATAAAACCATCATCACTCATGAGATAACTAGACATTGGTAATTTACACACATATATATATATATATCTGTATAATGGCACTTCACTATAAGCTTCCCTCTGTCTTGTCTTGTACAATATTTGCTAATCATTGCAAAAGTTTATGTTGGAGGATCATGATAACGAAATTGAAATACAATGAAATCCCACTTTTACACTTCTCAACAGACTAAAAAAATGGTGTAAAATGCGGGAAAATGTAAAATGTGGGAAAAAATATTTTAAGTGGGAAAAGTTACATATAGGAGCCTCCTTTGCATTTTTGAACTTTCTGTATGATATATTTATAGGCTATAATACGTATCAAAATCCTTGCCACGCACTTGTTGATTATCTGATAAAGATTTAGTATCTGATAAAAACTGCTGGTGTAACTGGAACTGGTAACTGTCTGGGAAGTAGAAATGTTTGGCTTAATTTCATACATTATCAGTGTTGTTGGAAAGCCTGCAGCTGTCACTGATTATTTAAATAAAGAAACACTGCACCAGTTATGCATTTTTTCATGCTTAGCACGACACATTTCAAGAATTTTTTCCTGTTGTCAAGAACAAATATTTTTGTAAGTATTTTGTGTGCTGTTTGCATGTGTGTTATTCTGCGTCTTCTGCACTATAGTCATCTTTATGAGGTTACCTGGTACTGTGCCTCCTAAATTATGTAGAAGACCACACATATGCAAACTATCACTCACACTGTAGCAGGCCTGCATCTGGGGTGAAGGGTTGTCTGCCTTGGGCGGTAATTTCAAGGTGTGCCAAATTCATATTCTTGAAGAAAAAAACCTTGTTTCACAAAGCACCTAGCATCCAGTACACATTGGTCTATTGATTATTCATATGATTTTGAAACGCAACCCACAAATCATAAGTTTCCAACAGACAAAAGTGGATGGGCGCTATATGAGCTGAGCCGAATAAACCCGAACACATGAGTACCAATTGCTGTTTTTTTATGTGGTTGATTCAGCGTGCGAATGATAGAGATTGTTATAAATATTAGCGAAATCCATAGATTCAGACTATCAGAGTTGAAATAAATGACTGACAGGAATAAGATTACATGTTATCTTCTCTGTGTATCCAAGAAAATGAAATTTTGACTAAAAATGTTTACCAGATCACTACACTACTGTCGTACAGTCCTCAGTTAGTAACCGCTTAATTGTATTCTAGGAATAGCATGGAAAACGCATTGTACAAGCACATAACAACACCTAATCAGGGAATAAATGCAGAATAACTGAACCAGTGATTCTGGAACAGTAAGTGAAGTAAACCAGACAATAAGATTTGATAATAGTAGGAAGAGTCACATAATTATTGATGACAAGATTCTTTGTTAGAACGAGGAAGGAAAAGGGACAGGGACATTATACAAATTATATGGAAGAATATGAAGATTCCAAATTTATATAAAAATTTTGTACTACTACTACTACTACTACTACTAATTCTCAATCTCATGCTTGAGAAACTGGAGCTTATAAATGAAATATGGAACTATTTTCTAACGTAAAACACTTTGTTTGTAGCAGGCCTAATAGGCATCTGATATTGGTACTTCGTGAATTATATTCTGTCATGTTGTTTATATAAATGAGGTACATAAAAATGAACATTTGTACCAAAATGGTCTCACTTATTTCGCATGTGTTACAATTGCTCAATATTAGAAAGGCCTATTTCACTTTATCTAACAGATAGTGACAAAATAAATGTAATCAAACCAAGAAACCACACCACTCTGGGTACTATTCGCATTAACAGCTTTTTCAGTATTAGACAACGACATTTTGATTATTCATGTAGCAAAACATTTGATGGACTTCGATGAGTTAGCAGAAAGGAACACTGTAGCAAGATTAGAGAGTAAAAAATTCTGGGATGCAAGGATTGTAGAAATGTGTACTGTCCTGCTTGTCTCACCTTTACCGGTTTCATGTTTTCTATATTTAATTTTATGTCACACAAGAGTGAGAGTTATTAGCAGATAGGCAATAAAGAGTGCAAATTTTCTCAAGAGTTGTTATTCTCCTGGTCGCAAATAATCCCACCCAGTATTAATCATGAGATTTCTTTTTTTTAAGCGGCGTTGGACTTCAAACCGGCCCATTCGGAGTATGAGTGGCACCACAGGACATTTTAATTTCCAATGGCCTGAATTTAGATTTGATGGCCCCCATTACAAAATATACATGTTTGAATACCACAGTGTGAAATACAGTGACATGCAATAAAAGGATGCTGTGTGAAGAGGCATGGCACTGCAGTTTAGCACACTTTAAGACTGCGTATCATGTCTTGATAATAAATTCTCTAAAGGTGTCTTGTGTAGCATGAAAAAATAATTATGTAATTCGAGCTGTGTTTAAACTAAACACATTTGATTAACGCAAAGTCAGCAAAGTTATCAACTATCGCTATAAGTGGCCGAACAACGAAACACTCTAAATACTGATCAAAGAAGGTGTCATGATGATCTCAACAATCACAAAGATACACATGCGCCAATACAATTTAGAAATGATTGTTGTCCATTCGAGGTGGGCACACTGTCACTCACCCATCAGAACCTGTGGGTACTTAATACGCTGGAACCACACTAGACAGAAACTCTCTCAAACAATATTAACATTAGCTTTACTGATCACAGCCACAGGAGGTGGTGAAGACTACATGGCTTGTTAGATTGTTCTGAGCTTGCAATTGAAAATAACTTAACATGAAGGGAACATAACATCAGAGTTATCTCATAATTATGCACCAACAGCATTGAAGATACAAGAAAACAAAATCAAAGAATAACAGAACCAAAACAAACATATATAAAACACAGCACCTCTGGTGGCTGGCATGAAATGTTTGACGATGCAATTGTTTTTAAACATACGCATAGATTTACCACATATGCTGTACAACACTACGTAACTGCGCGAAGTCGCCACATCAGCCCTATGGTGGAAGCAGAGTGTTATTCCAAATAGGGGCTGGAAAGTGGACACAGCGACCAGATCTTGAAGTATGTGTTGGTAGGTCTGCTGCTGTTGTAATCTGCACTGGTGGCTGTGAAGGCAGTGATGATGCGATTGTTGGCTGAGGCCGTGCTCTTGGAAACTCTGGCATTTTGCTTCTTGGAAAGCCGGTTTAACCCTGTCTATAGAAACAGTGGTCATCTTTCTGTTAGTTGAAATGTCAATTGTCTTGTCTCCTCTTGCGACTACATGATAGAGTTCTGTGAATGGCAGCTGCAACGACAGTTTGATGCCTTCTGTGTGTAACATGGCATGTGAAAATGTTTTCAAGTCTTGATACACAAAGGTGGTAGCTGTACTGTATTGTGAGGCTGGTGTGGGTGGGTTCGGGTCAAGTGCTCTTGCAGTTGGCATAGGAATTCTGGTTGATCATCCCTCAGTTGTGACAGAGCATTTGTTTCCAAGAATTCTCATGGAAGCCTCGACATCTCACTGTACACCATTTCCCCCGAAGAAGTGTCTAGATCTGATCTGCAAGTGTTTCTGAATTCGAATAGTACCATGGGAAACCTTGGTCTACTTAGAGTTGTGGCACATTACTGCTGTCTTAAATGAGTGATGCCATCTCTCAATCATCCCCTTACTGGCTGGGTGATAGCTTGTCGTTTTGTAATCAGTTGTGCCGCAAAACTTCACGAGTTGTCTGAACAGGTCGGATTCAAATTGTTGTCCTCTGTCTGTTGTGATGTGTATCAGACAGCTAAAGTGTGACACCCAATACAACACAAAAGTGAGAGCCAGAGTTTCTGCTGTAACATTACCCACCAGTACAGCTTCCAGCCAGCGGGAGTAAGGCTTGAAAACTGACCGTCAAACGATGGCAATGGACCAATGATGTTGATGTGGAAGTGACTGAAATGGGCCATCATAATCGGTAAGTTCCCTATTGCTGCTTGCATGTGGCGGTGTATATTGCTGCATTGGCTTTTAAGACAACACCTCACCCATTCGAGGCAGTCTTTCTGTATACCTGGCCACACATAATGATTCATCACTACATAGGTTGTTGATTGAATATCAGGGTGGCACAAGTCGTGTAGCATTTTGAAGATGTTGCTTCTGAAGGTAAATGGAAGGAACTGCTGCAGTTTTGACATTGCCGTGTTACGAAACAGCTCTAATTTGGCTAAGTTGCAGACCCATCACCAATGTTCCTGTTGAAAACAGTACTTGTAGTTCTTGATATGATTGTTGAGCAGCAGCGAGTTTGGCATTATCAATCATGCTAGTAATGCTTGTGACTTAAAACAAACAATCAACCACCACACTGTCGATGCCGGAGATGTGCCGAACGTCCATGCTGAATTGTGAGACAAACATTAGCTGACTGCGCTGCCTAGATGAACAGTTTCTACTGTTCTGGTGAAAGGTGTTAAGTTAGAGCTTTGTGACTGGTGTAGATAAAAAAGTCTCTATCTGCCAGGTGAGGTATGGTGTATCTGATGGACTCGTAAATGGCCAAAAGTTCTTTGTCATAGGCGCTCCACAGCTTTTGTGAGCGCAATAACTTGCGCGATAAGAATGCAAGTGGTTGCCGTGTGCCACTATATCATTGTTGCAAATGTTGCGTCCATTGCCATCTGGCTAGTGTCGCCCACTAGGGCTCAGGATGCACCAGTAGTGCGGGATAAGCAATGCTCTTTCTGGTCGCTTCAAATGCTATCAGTCCATGTTATAGCAGAGTTACCTTTGTTCTTTGGGCCGGTGAATTCTGCAATTAATGGTTTCTTGTAAGTCAGCAGAGTGTGGTAAGTGACGACAATAAAAATTTAACATACCAACAAATCGATGTAATTCCTTGGCTGTATTTGGCCGTGAAATCTGTAAGATGGTTTCACCGCCCCTGGCAGTGGTAGCGATCCTGCTGCTGTTATTCTACACCCTAGGATATCCACTTGGAGCATGCCAAAACTCCTTAAACATTGCCGTTAAATGCTGCCGATGCTGCTCTTAAAAAAAATAAAATAAAATAAAATAAAATAAAAAATAAATCACCGTCCAGTTACGTGAAAGCGAAAGTTAGGCCCGGCACTGAGTAAATGAAGTGTTGCCATGTTTGAGCAGCGTTCATGTGTCCGAAAGTCATAAACTTGCCCTCAAACAGGCCAAAAGGAGTGATGACTGCTGTCTTGGAATGTCTCGTTCAGCTACAGGGATTTGTGTGTATGCTTTTGCACAATCCAGGATGCTAAAAATAACTGCACCACTCAATGCATAGTAATGTCACATAACAACAGCACTAGGCATCTGTCTGGTATTAACCTAGTATTCAGGGCTCCCTGGTCAAATGCCACTATCCACCATCCTTTTTGCGACCAAATGTATTGGCGAGGACCAGGATCTGTTGGAAGGCTACATTACACCTTCATGAATCATTCTGTCAAACTGCGCTTTTGCAGTTTTAAGACAATCTGGAGCCAAACTTTGTGGTCTGCAAGACGTGGAAAGACCATCAGTTGTCTCTATATAGTGGACAGTGTCGTACCTTACATTCTTAGGCACTCTAGGGTGTCATGTCAAAGACAGAAATCCATACAGCAGCTCCATGTACTTGCCGTCTGCCACCTGTATTACTTTGACAATATGAACAGCTGCATTCCACCAAGATCTGGATGCATTAAACATGTGGTGTTGTCAACTGGGCATTGAGGACTTCATATACAGCAATAGACTGTAATGGGTGAGGAAATTGGCTCTAATGAGATGTTTGGCGAACGTCTGCAACAGTAAAATCCCACGCGAAGGCTCGTCGTAAGCCCAGGTCTAGTTCCAGGTGCAGAGTGCTGTATGTTGTTATGACTGAGTTGTTTGCAGCAGTCAAACACAATAGCATGGGTGGTTCGCTTCCTGTGCAACATAGTCCGTGGACAAATGGACAGATCGGACCTCATGTCTATTCAATATTTCCAGCTGGACCGCTGATCAATAACAAACAAGCTCAGGGACACTGACTGACAATTGGAAGAGGTGCCTACTTGCTACTACTGCCATTGACATTTGGGTAAGTGCAGGGGGTTGCGCATCTGCATGCTTGCTCCCTGAATTTCTGGTGATACAAGCAGATAGCTTGCTACTCAGGTTCAGCTGCGGAAGAGGTCGTAGGTGACCCGCTGCACAAGCATCGGCAATATTGGTTCATCTTCTGCGATACTGAGGTAACAGTTCACTGATCTGTTCTGTCAATAGATCTACCATTGCTGCCAAGGTGTCGTAATCTGCATGTGAAACACTTGATGTCGCTCTCGCATAAAGTGCAGTGACTGCGCTGATATGAGCCGGTGTTATCATGTTCTGCGTTTTATCTGCCAACTCCGCTACTTCATCCAAGGGTGTGTCAGACTGTGACATTACAATTGTTTCGACAGGCGGTGACAAACAGCTGCTCCATATTGAGCGCATTAAGCTGTCTGCAACATTTGCCATGTCTACCTTGCTTCTTTGGTGCCACAAGTACTGCAAAGGCTTTATGTATCCAATATCTTCCTGAGTGAGATGAGAATCTGACGGATTTGGTCTTCTTGCAATGCTGACACTTGCCAGATGAATTCTGCTTCAAGCCAGTCACAGGAGTTAGCCTCTGGTGGCAAGGTAATTATATCTTGCACTTCCACGGTGTACTGGTGATCTAATTGGCTTACTACCAGTGCAGACTTGGTAGTGCCTGTCAAAATTCCAGAACAGAAAAAACCTGGCCTCCATCTGCGCAAACCACAAAACTGGATTGTGTGGCCAGAAAGGTGCTAGTCTTACAGCCAATCGTGACACAGCGGGGTTCACATAAGTCATTTTGGAAATCTGTTCTATAAGTGTTCATTAATCCACTGATACTATGCAGGTAAATCACATCGGGGTCACCACTTTGTCGATACAGACTGGGCGGACTGTCATTTGACCATTAGAATCTGCATGTACTTAATACGACAGACCCACACTACACATAAGCTCCCTCCAACAACATTAACATTAGCTTTATTGATCACAGCCACAGGAGATGGTGAGGAATACGTGGCTTGTTCAATCATTCCAAGCTTGCAACTGAAGATAATTTAACATGCAGCGAACAAAACATTGGAGTTATCTCCTAACTATGCATGAACTAACTACCAGCATGGAAGATACAAGAAAATAAAAAGCATAATCAAACAATAACAAAACCAAAACACACACATATAAAACACAGTGCCCCTGGAGGCTGACGCACGATGTTTGGCGGTGCGATTGTTTCTAAACACACACATATCACACACGATACACCACTACATAACTGTACGATGTTGCTGCCGTTGTCATTGGTCATAATACCTTTATTCAAATGAACCTAGTTACTCCTATCAGCCACCACACCGAGTAGAGCTTGGCAGTGGCAGGAGATACGGCACAAATTGTTCAACCTTTATCCATTTACTAGTTCAGATCTGCTAAGTAGAGCGCCCTGATGGCAAGAAATTTATCCACCGAGATATATGGGCTCTGCAACAAATTTGTGATGTCAAACTACTTGGCTTGTCAGCCACATTTTGCGAATGCTCAGCTCCATGCAGGGCACATGAGAAATAAATATTTAATTGAAAAGGTACCCACGAAAGGTCTTAATTTTGTCAAGTGCTATTGAGAACATGCACACATTTAAAAACACAGTCCAGAATTATTAAACTCATCTGAAATAGTTACTCGCTCCCCGCTGGAGGTGGCTGCTGACACTCTTAAGATGAACAGTGTCACGTGCTGTGACGTACACGCCATGGCCTGTCTTTCTCGTGTAAACAAAATTATGTTGGCATGGCCATTTTACATCAATTACATCAGTTTTCCTTCTTGAACATTTTTTCACAAAGTGTAAATTGCAGGAGAATTATATATATGTGAATGCAAAATTGGGTGCGAATTAACATTGAGAACATAGCAAATTTGAGAGGAGCAATAAAAAATGTCATAAATGGTGGGAAATCATTAATTCCGGGAACATAAAGGCGGGGTTTTACTGTATACCAAGTGTGTGGTTGTGATCTTCTGACATAAGTTTCTGTAATGCTTAGCAAATACTGTGTGAGCCAAGACAGAGGCAAGTTTTTGTGAGCCAAGTTTATAGTGAAGTGGCATTGTACTGATACACGTGTGTAAATCACCATTGTCCAGCTTTCCATCCAGTGATGATGCTTTTATGAACCAAAATCAGTAGAGGAATAAAGTTGTACTGGTACAACTGGTTGTTTGCAATGCATTATTTCAAATGATAAAAAATACTGATCATTGATGATCGATAGTGGCAAAACAGCTGAACCAATTTTAACTCTTAAGTAGATCATTCTATTCAAAATTTTATGCTCTTTCATTCTGGTGTGTTGGAAATTTTCTGCAGGATGTATTTTCAAGTTACAAGCAAAAAACCGAAAACAAATCTAAAAATTTCATGCTTTTTCAGTCCTCAAAAGTTTAGCACAAGACAGAAATCATCACAACTCATTTAACTACATCAAGTTTTGTAGCATCTTGAAAAAATGAAGATATTGGGTTTTGTGAAAATTAGCTATATTCAGGCACTTTTTAATATGGAAAATATTCAGTTTTGTCGTGTTTTTTTTTCCCCCCACTGTGAGAGGCTTGTATTAATGTACTAGAATCCATTAGAGAATTTAAAAAAAGTAAAATCTGTTGCGTTTTGTTAAAACAGTGCTCAATTGTTCCCATAAGAATTTGAGCTTATTTGTAATTAATGTGGAAAATTTTAAAGGCAGTTCATGTACACTTAGCATTTGAATAAGCAAGAGAAATTTAAGCTACTTGCAATGAAGAGTTAAGTACAGTATACTGAGTCCAGCAGCAGCAAATCCTGACTGAAAATATTTTACAAAAATGTTCTCTAGATTTCAAAGCAATAACTACACAATTTATGGTAAACATTACACAATGAACGACTCCCACCCCTTTGCATTTTTTTCATTGTTTATGTACGCTATAAGTACTTAATGTGCTTAACGTGCATCAAAATATTCTTCAGAAACTTGTCTATTACCTAACATATGTTTTCTGAATTTGTACTGAAGTTTTATTATTGTAACAAAAACTGTGTAAAACATAGCAAAGTGTGTTAAATATTCTTCAAATCTAGACATCAGATCAATCTGTTACCATAAGTGTTATTTCACATTTGTATTTGTTTGTTTTGCCAACTCGTAATCGAATTATCATCTTCCAAGGAAACCTACACAAGTGATAAGCATCACCACAACCAAAATTTTTGGTAGTGCTGTGGTGTGGGAGGGGGTGCACACTATCATACGCTAGTCCAATTTGTACTAAATTAACTACCAACTATGTGCTTAAACTACTACGATAACCGTATGCGCATTGCTGAACAGAAATAAAAAGTACAGATAAGTTGATTAGCAACATCATTTTAATTGACTAATGGCTACTGTGAAGATTTACTGGGAATAATGTACAGCTTGGATTCCACATTAAACTGGAGGTCCCCTTTTCTCAGCAGGATTACTGGAGTACATTAGGACATGCATGTTGCTGAAGTGGCATCCAATTGAAAGAATTACACCACACTGCTAAGCCACACAAAATTATTATTATTAGTGGTTAAGTACCGCTTCACGGTTTCAGAGTACTGGCTTTCATTCCCAATCAGTCCTATGATTTCTTCTTCTTCTTCTTTCGATTTCGGCCATCTTTGGACCACGTTCAACAATTCACTTGCCCAGCTTTTTGATCTTTTTTTCTCTCTTCCCAATATTTCCTCATCATTTTCGAGTGGTTCCTCCTCCGCTCTTCCGACCATTTCCTGTCCTATGATTTATTATTATTATTGCAATAATTGTCACTTATTTTGCCTTGGACAATGTTTGACAGCTGAAAGCCGAATTCCACTGTGGTTCAAAATCAATGTTTAACTACAGGTTCCCATGGATCTGGAATCTGGTTCAGTCTGTTCACATGTCTAAGGAAGGCAAGAACCATATCCTGCAAAATACTGTGTTGGTCAAACAAATGTTTCAGTTGATAACAACTCTGTAGAAGCAAACAACGCAAATGGTACCTCTGCCACTCTCTGTATCAGTCATTTCTTCAGTGACGCATAAAAGTGTCTTCAAATTCTGTGAGCTATTGAAACTTTTACCCACACAGAAAGCTGCCTTAATCCATGCCCAGTGATCTATAATATGTGCATTTTCATCACACTCAGCGAATTTCTGTTAGCCTGACATCATATCCCATTCATCTACAGTTTGTCTTCACAGTCGAATCGGCCATGCCACACAAAACCAATGCAAGGTGATCATGAATTATCAGCTGCCAAAATGTGTGTTGCTTATAAAGGTAATTATAATAACACTAAATATTGAAACAACTCTGCCTGAATACATCACTTTACTATCACAGTGCCCACTGTGGCAGGCAGAGTTCTGTGTTCATGAGCCTCAAGTGCTGAGAAATGTTTATTTCATTTAGCTTATGGCTAACTGAATATCTGGATGTTTTTCAGCTGTGGAGAAATTACCCGAACAAGTTTAAAAAGCTTTCTCCACTTATTTTCCTAAATCTTTACTAGATAAAACATTTAATAATAAATACTGTGTATCCGCAATGTACGTTTACTATCTGCAATCAAAGCACGATAATCACTTCTATAGATGGTTTAACATGTTAACAAGAATGCCTTGTGTTAATTTACATCAACAATGAACCTGGTTCCGTTGGTCCAAGTTTAGTATTGTGCAACATATGGAATTTATTAACTACATTCATTTTCGAAATTGATATCAAAATTGATTGTTAGTCAGTGATATTTACACAGTTGACCCTTAGTCTCATTCTTAGAACTAAAAGTCACCAATATTGCTTTATATGGCAATTCTTTACTGTACTTCACTGATAGAATTAAGAAATTAATACTAGTCTTAGAATGGTATGATTAAATGTTGTAGTATTGTTTCACTGATCACAAATGTGCTAGTAAAATATTCCACGGAATTTGCGCGTCAAATTCCAACACCTTTGTTTGACAAATAACTGTTTTGTGTAGGATGACGAGATCTATGAGCAGATGGACTGGTTCCAGAAAACCCACCAAGTCCAGTGAATGCGAACATGTCTTTAAGTATTCTACCAAATTCCCGCACAAAATGGACCCATATTTGCTTTGGTATTTCATTTTAGTCACATTTTATGAAGACATGCCATGTTTGGCTAGGTCTCCCTTTGAAACGTAGCAAGTTGGAACTACTTTCAAATTCAATTATTCTACCCCTATCACATAGTTAATTTTATATATATACACTATGTGATCAAAAGTATCTGGACACTGGCTGAAAATGACTTACAAGTTCGTGGCACCCTCCATCGGTAATGCTGGAATTCGATGTGTTGTTGGCCCACCCTTAGCCTTGATGACAGCTTCCACTCTCGCAGGCATACGTTCAATCAGGTCTGGAAAGTTTCTTGGGGAATGGCAGCCCATTCTTCACGGAGTGCTGCACTGAGGAGAGGTATCGATATTGGTTGGTGAGGCCTGGCACGAAGTCGGCATTCCAAAACACCCTAAAGGTGTTCTATAGGATTCAGGTCAGGACTCTACGCAGGACAGTCCATTACAGGGATGTTATTGTTATGTAACCACTCCGCCACAGGCTGTGCCTTATGAACAGGTGCTTGATGGTGTTGAAAGATGCAATTACAATCCACAAATTGCTCTTCAACAGTGGGAAGCAAGAAGGTGCTTAAAACATAAATGTAGGCCTGTGCTGTGATAGTGCCATGCAAAACAACAAGAGGTGCAACATAACCACACCATAAGTTTTCCAAGATGGCGCCGATAGAAGAGTGCTGTGACACATCTCAGTCCTCAAAAAAGATTAAATTAAATAGTTCATCGTGTACGGAATGTTCAAAATGCGTCATGAAAGGCATCTTTTGTGTGAACTGTAACTATTGGCTTCACGAAAAATGTGAAGAATGGAATTTAAAACTCATAAAAGACCACTTTCCATAGTTGTGTCCACATTGTTTACATATTGAGATGGCTGAACTCGCAAGTACTATGAACTCAAAAGAAGAAATTATTAAATTGCTTTAAAGTGACATTGAAGTGCTGAAGGCGGAAATTTTAGCACTGAAACAAGAAAATTCTGAACTAGTTACTGAAAGAAAATCCTGTGTGTGTAGAAATCAGCCCATCACTGAACAAAGTGGCAAAAATCTGCTGATGTGTAATACAGCAAATAATATGACAGAGAACTCCGTCAGTGAAACAAGTGACAAGTATAAATGGCTTCCTATAATAAGAAGGACAAACGTAAAAGTGCAACGAACAAAGAAGATGACAAAAATTATTTTCTGTTAAGAGGAGATTTTCTGTAAGATCAATGTTCGACCTGGAATTCGATTGCATCAACTCAACAAACATTTTAAGAATGTATTGTGCATGAAAAGAAACACGGGCGAAACAGGTAACAAAACTTTAAGTACCGACGATTACAGAGGTGTCTCAGTCCATATGGGCACAAACTCCATCCACAGTAACAGGTGAGGAAGAAATCATGAATGAGACATGGAATCTGATTAGATCAGCGAAAACTGTATACCCAACATCCAGGCTGGTAATTAGTGGAATTATTCACTGAAGATCGGTAAGTGATACTTACATCAACAGGATAAATGCTGGCATTAGGGAACAGTGCAACAGACTTGGTGCAGTATTCATTGACCCAAACAAGTTCTTAAATGATAAGTGTCTGGGGAAAGATGGCCTGCACTTTAATAGATTAGGCTCTATGAACCTTAGTAAATGTTCATAGATGTGTGTAAAACACTAAGAAGCAAGGGAAACTAATTCATTCTGACAGGGGTGACAAAGAAACGACTCAAACTGAAAATAAAAAGTTTAGGTACCCAACAAAGGATGCACACGAAATAACCAAAAACAAAAATGATCTATTGATGCACTGGAATATATGTGGCTTAGGAACACAACTACCAAATCGTAAATACTCAAAAATCACCGAACTAAAAATTCTGCTTTTGGAATCTGTAAATATTAAAATAACCTGCCTAAACAAACACTGGTTAACAGAAGATTGTATAAAAGTATTAAAGATAATTAATAATTTTAAGGTAGCTGCTAGCTTTTGTAGAATAAGAAGGTAGCTGCTAGCTTTTGTAGAATAAGCAAATCTCGTGGAGGTTCCTGCATTCTTGTCAATTCTTCTGTAAGTTATAAAGTAAGAGACAGTTTTAATTATTTAAATGAAGAGAGCATATTTGAAAGTTACTCTGTAGACTTACGTGATACGAACACACTGGTTATAGCAATCTACAGAATTCTTGGATGTGCGGTAACAAAAGAGTTCTTAGCCAAATTCAAATGCCTCCAAGAAAAACTCCAGGAAGAATGTAAGAAAAAAGTTGTTATAGCAGCAGACTTCAACTTAAATGTCTTAACTGAAAGCAATGATTCCGCAAAATTTCGTGACTTAATTCAGAAATCTGGTTTCAAGCTAAACTTTTCTGAAGGCACCAGGGAAAACAGCAGATTAGTGACCTGCACTGATAATATTATTACCAATTACAAATTGGACAATGGAAATAAGCACAAACTTGGGTATTTCAGATCACTCAGCTCTGTTTATTGAGCTCCCAGAAGCCTAATAAACTAAAGCCTCCAGAAGTGTATACAGGGTGGTCCATTGATTGTGACTGGGCCAAATATCTCACGAAATAAGCATCAAACGAAAAAACTACAAAGAACGAAACTTGTCTAGCTTGAAGTGGGAAACCAAATGGCGCTATGGTTGACTCACTAGATGGTGCTGCCATACGTCAAACAGATATCAACTGCGTTTTTTTAAAATAGGAACCCCCATTTTTTATTACATATTCGTGTAGTACGTAAAGAAATATGAATGTTTTAGCTGGACCACTTTTTCCGCTTTGTGATAGATGTGACTGCAATAGTCACAAACATATGGCTCACAATTTTAGACAAACAGTTGGTAACAGGTAGGTTTTTTAAATTAAAATACAGAACGTAGGTATGTTTGAACATTTTATTTCGGTTTTTACAATGTGATACACATACCTATGTGAATTTATCATTTCTGAGAACGCATGCTTTACAGCATGATTACCTGTAAATACCACATTAATGCAATAAATGTTCAAAATGATGTCCGTCAACCTCAATGCATTTGGCAACACTTGTAATGACATTCCTCTCAACAGTGAGTAGTTCGCCTTCCATAATGTTCGCACATGCATTGACAATGCGCTGACTCATGTTGTCGTCGTTGTTGGTGGATCACGATAGATTTCCCCACAGAATGAAATCCGGGGATGTCGGATCCGGTGAACATGCGGGCCATGGTATGGTATTTTGACGACCAATCCACCTGTCATGAAATACGCTGTTCAATACCGCTTTAACCGCACGCGAGCTATGTGCCAGACATCCATCATGTTGGAAGTACATCGCCATTCTATCATGCAGTGAAACATCTTGTAGTAACATTGGTAGAACATTACGTAGGAAATCAGCATACATTGCACCAGTTAGATTGCCATCGGTAAAATGAGGCCCAATTACCCTTCCTCCCATAATGCCGCACCACACATTAACCCGCCAAGGTCGCTGATGTTCCACTTGTCACAGCCATCGTGGATTTTCTGTTGCCCAATAGTGCATATTATGTTGGTTTACATTGAAGCTGTTGGTGAATGATGCTTTTCGCTAAATAGAACGCATGCAAAAAATCTGTCATCGTCCCGTAATTTCTCTTGTGCCCAGTGGCAGAACTGTACATGATGTTCAAAGTCGTCGCCATGCAATTCCTGGTGCATAGAAATATGGTACAGGTGCAATCAATGTTGATGTAGCATTCTCAACACTGATGTTTTTGAGATTTCTGATTCTCGCGCAATTTGTCTGCTACTGATGTACGGATTTGCCACGACAGCAGCTAAAACACCTACTTAGGCATCATCATTTGTTGCAGGTTGTGGTTGACATTTCACATGTGGCTGAATACTTTCTGTTTCCTTAAATAATGTAACTATCCGGCGAACGGTCCGAACACTTGAATGATGTCGTCCAGGATACCGAGCAGCGTACATAACACACGTCCGTTGGGCAATTTGATCATAATAGCCATACATCAACATGATATCTACCTTTTCCGCAGTTGGTAAACAATTCATTTTAACATGGGTATCACGAAGCAAACACAGTCCACACTGGCAGAATATTACATGATACCACATACTTATACGTTTGTGACTATTACAGCACCATCTATCACAAAGCGAAAAAAGTGGTCCAACTAAAACATTCATATTTCTTTACATCCTACATGAATATGTGATAAAAAATGAAGGTTCCTATTTAAAAAAAACACAGTTGATATCCATTTGACCTATGGCACCGCCATCTAGTTGACCAACCATAGCACCATCTGGTTTCCCCCTTCAAGCTAGACGAGTTTCGTTCTTTGTAGTTTTTTAGTTTGATGCTTACTTTGTGAGATATTTGGCCTGGTCACTATCAATGGACCACCCTGCATAAAAAGGGATCCCAGTAAAAGTAAAATGAATTTATTCTGCAGTAAATTAAGTATAATAAGCTGGCCTGCAGACCACAATAGTTCAAGCTTGATAAACTATGACAAATTCTTAAATTGTTTCTTACAGGCATTTAATGAATCATTTCCTCGTAGATCTAAGCAGAAGAAAGTAAATGGTAAACTCAAATGGATTACAACAGGAATAAAAATTTCTAGTGCCAGAAATAGAGAGCTCCACAATGAGTTAAAATCAAACAGAAATCCGGATTTTGTTACTTATGTCAAACAGTATAAAGCTGTACTTAGGAAAGTTGTATTTGCAGCTAAAAAAATGGCAAATAATAAAGTCATACGACAACACAGAAATAAGATAATAGCAGTGTGGTCAGCTGTTCAGTCTGAATTAGGAGCCAAAGTAAAAATTCATGAGATTTTGAAAATTAGACATGAAAATGAAATTATAGTAAACCTAAACCCTGTTCAGATGTCAAGTTGTTTCAATGAATTCTTCCTAAATGTAGTAAGATCAGATATGGATATGACATTCTATCACAACATCACAAATTTGGAAAACGGCCAGAACACATCTTTTAAACAATTTGAAAAAAAGCACCCAAAGGGATGTGGAAAAGGAAATATTGCCTCTAAAAAACAAAACCTCACATGGGTGGGATGAAATAACCACATCTGTAATCAAGTGTGTGTATGATGTTATTTCTCAACCACTGTTAATTATTATAAATCAATCTTTTTAACACGAATGCTTTCCAAATGTATTTAAATATGCTGAGATCAAACATCTATTCAAAAAATGATATGGGGAATTACCACCCCATCTCTCTTTTGCTGGTCTTCTCTAGAGTGTTTGAAAATATTGCAGCAAAACAAATTAATATATTTCTTACTGTAAATGACATAATTTTTAAAAACCAGTTTGGATTCCAACAGGGTAAAGCACTTTGAATGCTATAAATGAGTTTATCCAAAAAATATGCTCCATGTTAGATAAGGGTAGAAAGGTCACAGGAATATTCTATGATTTAACTAAAGCTTTCAATTCAGTGAACCATGCATTACTCCTCCACAAATTACAGATGTATGGAAACGGGGACACTGCTTTAAAATAGTTTAGCTCTTACCTGTCAGATAGGAAACAAAGAGTAATTTTAGCTTCAAATGGAAACAATTATTCCTCAAGCTGGAAAACAGTTTCCCCAAGGAGTCCCACAAGCATGGGCATACCCAGCAAGGGGCGGGGGGGCAGCTTCCCTCCCCTAGAAGATATTCGCAGTTTTTCACTAGTTTACTGTTTTATTTAATAAGAAATGCTGCATGTTTTCTCGGATTGTACAATTGCATTCTTGTATTTAAGATGCTGTATGTTGTCTCAAGTCCTTGTTTCCTGAGACTAGCATGACCTGTCCCCCCCCCCCCCCTCCCCCAGTTCAAATCCTGGGTACTCCCTTGCCCAAAAGGTTTGATATTGGGTACCTATCTGTTTCTTTTTTACATAAATGACCTACCACTTGCTATTGATGTTCATTCAGTCTTGTTTGCTGATGATACATCAGTTCTAATTGAAAATGAGGTATCTAAAAGTATTCCAGAAAAAGCCAAATATACTTTAGAAAAACTCGTATCTTGGTTCCATCAAAACGGACTAAAACTAAATGTAACTAAAACCAAAATGATGCAATCTGAAGCTGAATCAGTAGACAGGACTGACATAAAGATAACTTGCAATGATCAGGGTATCACAGAAGCAAACCACATTAAGTTCTTAGGCCTAAATCTTGATAAAAATTTAAATTGGAAGGTACACATAGATTACTTAGCAAATAAACTGAACAGCTTGGCATTTGCAATGTGTATTTTGTCAGGTGCCACAACATGGATACCAGAAAGATAGTTTATCACTGCTACTTTGAGTCAGTTATTCGTTATGGCATAATCTTCTGGGGAAATTCAGCAAATATCACTGGGCTCCTAGTATTACAAAAGAAAGTAATTAGAAATGTGTGTTGCAAAAAAACGGGAATCCTGTCGACCACTGTAAAAAAAATTTAAAAATACTGTATATCCACTCAATTTACATATATGAGGTGGTGGTGTTCTTATATAAAAATCAGCATACACTAGACACTTTCCATTTTGACCACAACTACAGCACTAGCCACAGAGAAAATTTCAAACTTCCAACACATCGTTTAAAACTTTATGCCCAAACGCCAGAGTATATGGGATTAAAAATTTTCAATAAAATAAAAGGCAGTAATATACTTAAGATGGAGCTTGGTTCACTGAGAAGATTGCTCTTTACTCTTCTGGTGGAAAAGTGTTATTATTCTGTTGAAGAATTCATTGAGGACAGCTTCGCAGTCTGAACACAGCGATTTTACTATGTGTATTATTTTATGTACTTGTGTAGCTGTAACTTAGAAATGTAAAATGTAATGTAAACTTCTGTATTTCTCCTACAAAAGAGAAAAAGTTTCATTTTTGTAAACCTTGACATGTCTCCTGTACATCAAATCAAATGCTTTGAAAATGGTACGTAATGAGATGAATACCGGTAAATCACATATCACCACCGCCTCCAAATTTTACTGTTGGCACTACACACACTGGCAGATGACGTTCACCGGGCATCCGCCGTATCCACACTCTTGCCATCAGATTGCCATTGTGTACCGTGATTTGTCACTCCACACAATGTTTTTCCACTGTTCAATCACCCAGTGTTTACGCTCCTTACACCAAGTGAGGCGTTGTTTGGCATTTACCGGCATCGTGTGGCTTATGAGCAGCCGCTCGACCATGAAATCCAAGTTTTCTCACCACCCGCCTAACTGTCATAGTACTTGCAGTGGATCCTGACACAGTTTGGAACTCCTGTGTGATAGTCTGGATAGATGTCTGCCTATTAGACATTACAACCCTCTTCAACTGTCGGCGGTCTTTGTCGGGCAACAGACGAGGTTCGCCTATATGCTTTCATGCTGTACGTGTCCCTTCACATATCCATTTCACTACCACATTGGATACAGTGGACGTATGGAAGTTTAGCAGTGCAGAAATATCACATACAGACGTATGACACAAGTGACACCCAATCACTTGATCACGTTTGAAGTCTGTGAGTTCTGCAGAGCACCTCATTCTGCTCTCTCACAATGTCTAATGACTACTGAGGTCGCTGATATGGAGTATCTGGCAGTAGGTGGCAGAACAATGCACCTAATATGAAAAACGTATGTTTTTTTGGGGTGTCCAGAAACTTTTGGTCACATAGTGTATTTCACCTGTGTACAATGAAATGTACTGAGCGTATACTACATCCATTAGAAATTACAAAATGCTACACAGGCAACATTTTCCATTAACTTATTATTAAGGGGGTTGTTTTCAATTCAATGGTTACAATGGTATATTTAACATTAACTAAATTTTCCACTAATGACCAGCAGAACATGATACAGTATTAATATTAAAAAGGAAAACACTTTGTACTGTTCTGAAAAATTGTATTTATTTGATCACAAACTGGCTTTCGGCTTCTCAGGCATCCTTCAGATGACACCTGAATGTTGCAAACAAAGATAAACGAGAGGCACGACTTACACAGATATTATCTGTACAGAAGATAGAAAAAGGGCAGTGTTTTTACAAAGGAAAACTTTACATTTTTTGTCCTGTACAAATAACTGCATTGACTGGGGGAGGAGAGTGCACAAACAAAATTTTTATGTGGAGGTAAATTTAAAAACAGATGAGAAATCAGATGAATTTACAGTCTGAATCTAACATACTATGCTGGCATTCTGTGTCATATTTGTTGATTTCCTGTATTTCTACTAGGGTAAGTTTCTGCTTTTTAAACAGAGTGTAAAACTTCACATTCCACTCTACACGATTGGTTTTCTGCTAAATGATTATCAGCAAAACTTGAAACTTTCTTCCATAATCCCAAGCTTCTCTCTTGTTCACATAACTTGACTGCTACAATTCTGCCTGACTAACAAATATAAACTTTTTCACGCTGCTTGCAAGTGACTTTATATACCACTCTGAGCCAACAGTTGCAATTGAATAAAAATTCCGATATGCTATTGGTATTACAAAATGCAGGTCCGTAGTTGCAAGACTAACTTTTTTGTGTGGCTGTCTGAAACAATGTCAATAAACGGGATTTTGCATGAGGTTTTCTTTGCTACTGCTGGAAGCGATATGTTCGATGGTCTGCAGTTCTGTTTGAAAGGCTGGCTCAGGAAACGAAACAGATATGATGCGTTGCACCACTGAATGAAAAGCTGCATGTCTGTGGCTGTGTAGATGCTGGTCTCAATTTCTATGTTTCTTTCTGTAAATTGACTAAATTAACATAATTTCAAACATGGCATTTTCCCTTGTAAATTGGTAATCTACAGTGTAGGCATACAGTGTGCTAACTAAACAGTGCTGAGATTTTACAAGATTTTACAAGTATCTATCTTTAGAGAAACCAAATCACTGCTGGAACCTATTGGTCAGGTACATAGTTAAATTCTCACCCAACAGTTTTTCAAACTATAATACAGGGCTATTACAAATGATTGAAGCGATTTCATAAATTCACTGTAGCTCCATTCATTGACATATGGTCACGACACACTACAGATACGTAGAAAAACTCATAAAGTTTTGTTCGGCTGAAGCCGCACTTCAGGTTTCTGCCGTCAGAGCGCTCGAGAGCGCAGTGAGACAAAATGGCGACAGGAGCCGAGAAAGCGTATGTCGTGCTTGAAATGCACTCACATCAGTCAGTCATAACAGTGCAACGACACTTCAGGATGAAGTTCAACAAAGATCCACCAACTGCTAACTCCATTCGGTGATGGTATGCGCAGTTTAAAGCTTCTGGATGCCTCTGTAAGGGGAAATCAACGGGTCGGCCTGCAGTGAGCGAAGAAACGGTTGAACGCGTGCGGGCAAGTATCACACGTAGCCCGCGGAAAATTGGCTCGTGCCACAACTGGAGACCGACAGCGCCGACTTCATCTTTCAACAGGTTGGTGCTCCACCACACTTCCATCCTGATGTTCGGCATTTCTTAAACAGGAGATTGGAAAACCGATGGATCGGTCGTGGTGGAGATCATGATCAGCAATTCATGTCACGGCCTCCACGCTCTCCCGACTTAACCCCATGCGATTTCTTTCTGTGGGGTTATGTGAAAGATTCAGTGTTTAAACCTCCTCTACCAAGAAACGTGCCAGAACTGCGAGCTCGCATCAACGATGCTTTCGAACTCATTGATGGGGACATGCTGCGCCAAGTGTGGGAGGAACTTGATTATCGGCTTGATGTCTGCCGAATCACTAAAGGGGCACATAACGAACATTTGTGAATGCCCAAAAAAACTTTTTGAGTTTTTGTATGTGTGTGCAAAGCATTTTGAAAATATCTCAAATAATAAAGTTGTTGTAGAGCTGTGAAATCGCTTCAATCATTTGTAATAACCCTGTATAATTCTCAAGGTCACAAAATATTACTATGCTAGTTTATAAATACCCCTTCCAAGCCAAAAATCTTCAGTCTATGGTGAGTAGTCATTCGAGTAAAACTATGCATAACAGACTTAATATCTCTGTGCAAAAATCATGTTGCAACCATGTAAATATCTTTTATAGCAGGTTATCCGCATTGGCCTCACACTCAGTTAAAATCTACTGAGAGTTTGTGTACTGATTTATCAAACCAACTTCTCGATAAAAATGCTTTCACAATTAAGATCATGGTAACAGTTTTGTCACGTCAATGACAATCAGTGACCCACTTTGTACAATACTGTATGCGTGTGATCAATCTTTTATTACCTCTTCTATTGTGGACAACATGACATTCGTGCAAAGTATGATGATTTGTTGTATTATGTTAATGAACTACAACTTGAAACATACTTGGGCTCATTGCCATTAAATACTGTGTTCTGAGTGAATTCAGTAGACTGCAGTGTTAAGTACAAATGAACTGATTATAGACACCAAAAATGCACCATGTGCTCAAAGAAGGGCTGCTATTGAGTGGTGTTGTTTATAACATCAAAAAGTAATGTTGCTTTATTTGGTCGCTTAATGACATTGTTTTGAATGAAAATTAGCAGAACAGTTTTCTTGCTAAATTTATTGGTGAAATAATACTTAAGATACTTTCCACTGAAATTATCTGATTTGAATAAAAGTGAATTCACGGAAGAAGGGTTGTGTTCATTACAGAACTGCACGACTACCAAGAAAAGCAATTTCAGGTTATGAGACTTCAATTATGTGCACGCCCCCACAGAACTCCATCCTGCAACCAAGTAAGCAAATGTTACACCTTCAATATATTTCTTGGAGGAGGAGGAGGGGGGTGGGGAAGAGATTCTAACACACACACACACACACACACACACACACACACACATACACATACACACACACACACAGAGAGAGAGAGAGAGAGAGAGAGAGAGATTGATTTTGTTGTAACATCAACAGTATACCATGTCTGTGAAAAAGTTTACATACAAACAATGGAACAGTTTCAGAACTCAAGGATTTAGCAGCAAAAAGACGATATACAGGGTGTAACAAAAAGGTAACTTTAAGGACACATTGCTAATAAGTGAAAGAAGAAAATGTGCTACATGGAGATGGTTCTGGAAATGCTTTATCTCCATGTTAGATCACAGTATCTACATTTCTCCATGGTACAACAATCATGGGAAACACACAGGACGAAAATGTACCAGCATCCTGCATGAAACATTTCTTTATGTGAAATGTATAAACTGCCCAAGGTTAACATCAATAAAGACTCCAAATGGCTGTTGCGTTGAATCCCGGGTATGCTAAAGTATTACTGGAGCATGGCATAAGAATTTAGAGCCTTCCAGAATATGAGCACAAAGACACTTTAGCATCCCACAACAGGATTTGTTACATGGTAGATATAAATAGAAATAAAAGTTTAGTTCCTTAGAATGTGGAAGCAAAATCTTCCTATCCCCTGGCAATGAATGTAAGATTTACAATTTACCCAGAAATAATCAAGATGGCAATCTTGCTTTTATGAAATGTTCAAAGTTTCACATGATACACTAGTATATATTCTGTTTCTACAGATTTCTTAGGAATAATGTACTATGAAAAGTTGTAGAAAATGATTTTTCATTTAAATTAACATTTTCTTGTTTTATTTAAGTCAAGTCAGGTGTTCTACATTTTGATAGTTTCACCACAGTTGATATATCAGTTTTTGCATTATTATTATTATTATTATTATTATTATTATTATTATTATTATTATTACTGTGCTTTTCTTCGACACGTGAAACCCAGTATACTTTTCCCAATTCCTTGTCTCTATGAAATCCTGCAAATATATGTGCTATCACAAACAAAATACACAAAACACACACACACACACACACACACACACACACATACACACACAAAACATAGAAACACAAAAACAGTCTGGTAAATGACATTACAAAAACAAATAAGCCTTACCGAATATCCAGGTGGTGGTGGTGGGCAGCCCGGTGGAGGAGGGGCATAGCCAGGGGGCGGACCAGGATATGCGGGTGGTTGTGGCAGATGGCCAGGAGGAGCAACATACCCGGGGTAGCCTGGATGACCACCGTGCCCGGGGTAGGGTGGTGGTGGGCCGCCACCCGGTGGCGGGATCACGAAGCCTGGCGTCAATGGAGCACCTGCCGAGATGCTGCCACCCTCCCACTGTATCAGGCTGAGCTGGACGTCCTGGTGGATTTGTAGGTGGGTAACTCTCTCATACGGTGTGCGGTGTATGTATTCTGTGAAATGTACACCATTCACTGCAATCTGAAAACACAATAAAAACCATTAAGAAATTGAATAGAGATGTATACGAAGGCTGTTCAATAAATAGTGCCCCATAAATGATGTTGTTAACAGTTTCTTTTACATGTACTATTTTTCTACACAATCTACATTATGTATTATGGCTTCACACCAGCTTTGAGTAAGTTGACATCACATGTGTAGGCAAACTGTTGCTGTTCATCATCCAGTGAGGGCAAACTCTGTTGCTGACCACTATCATCAGCACAGCAACATGTAGCAAGTATGACCTAACACTGTCCTCACTGGGGTCCATAATTTGAGTCTGCATGATCCATGGGGGAGAGGAAGGAAGAGGGGGAAGAGTGGGGGGCAGGGGGGGGAGAGTGGGGTGGAGAGCGGGGAGCAGAGGGGGGAGAGCGGGGGCAGGGGGGCAGAGTGGGGGCAGGGGGGGCAGAGCGGGGTCAGAGGGGGGCAGAGCGGGGTCAGAGGGGGGCAGAGCGGGGTCAGAGGGGGGCAGAGGGGGGTCAGAGGGGGGTCAGAGGGGGGTCAGAGGGGGGAGAGCGGGGTCAGAGGGGGGAGAGCGGGGTCAGAGGGGGGAGAGCGGGGTCAGAGGGGGGAGAGCGGGGTCAGAGGGTGGGAGAGCGGGGTCAGAGGGGGTGGAGAGTGGGGTCAGGTGGGGGGGACAGTGGGGTCGGAGGGGGGGAGAGCGGGGTCGGAGGGGGGGAGAGCGCAGTCGGAGGGTGGGGGGAGAGCGGGCCCAGAGGGGGGGGAGTGGGCCCAGAGGGGGGGGAGTGGGCCCAGAGGGGGGGAGTGGGGTCAGAGGGGGGGGGAGTGGGGTCAGAGGGGGGGAGCGGGGTCAGAGGGGGGGAGCGCGGTCAGAGGGGGGCAGAGCGGGGTCAGAGGGAGGGGAGAGCGGGGTCAGAGGGAGGGGAGAGTGGGGTCAGAGGGAGGGGAGCGGGGTCAGAGGGGGGAGAGTGGGGTCAGAGGGGGGGAGAGCGGGGTCAGAGGCGGGGAGAGCGGGGTCAGAGGCGGGGAGAGCGGGGTCAGAGGCGGGGAGAGCGGGGTCAGAGGGGGGGAGAGTGGGGTCAGAGGGGGGGAGAGTGGGGTCAGAGGGGGAGAGCAGGGGGAGAGGGGAGAGGAGGGAGAGGGGGCAGGGGGGAGCAGGGGGGAGATTGGGGAGAGAGGGTGTTTGGATCATTTCACCAATGATGTACTTTGGTATGTAATAAATGATTATGTGTTAAAGCTGTTTTCATGATGGATACCTGTCTCCACCTAGTACCAACTCACTACACCTCTGCAACCATGCCTAGCATGGTGGACTGCAGGGTTTCCTGAACACTAGCTACTCACCTCCATCAACCACCATGGAATATTCATCTCTGACTTCTACATCTACTTACACACTTTGCAAGCCACTGTATGGTGTGTGGCAGAGGGTACCCTGTATGACTACTACTTACGTTGTTTCCTGTTCCATTCAAGCAACGGAAAAATGACTGTGTATATGCCTTCATATGAGCTCTAAGCTGTCTAGTCTTTTCTTCGTGGTCCTTACATGAAATATGAATTGGCAGCAGTAGAATCATTCACAGTCGGCCTCAAATACTGGTTCTCTAAATTTTCTCAACAGTGCTCCTCAAAAAGAACGTCACTGTGTTCTGCAGTCAGCCTCAAATATTGGTTTTCTAAATTTTCTTAGTAGTGCTCCCTAAAAAGAATGGCACCCTCCCTCTAGTGATTGCCATTTGAGTTCCCAAAGCATCTCCGTAATACTTGTGTGTTGTCAGACCAGCAATGGGTCACATAGCATCCTATATGAGGTCTCCTTTACAGATGGAACACGCTTTCCCAAAAGTCTCCCAAAAAACTAAAGTTGAGCATTCAGCATCCCTACAACAATCCCTACATGCTAATTCTATTTCATATTGTTTTGCAACGTTATGCCTAGATATTTAATGGACGTGACTGTGCCAAGCAGCAGACTATTGATTCTGTAGCCTTACATTATGGGTTTATTCTTCCTATTTATTTGCATTAACTTAAATTTTTCTACAAATCGTGTCAGGAGTGTTCCTGCGACGGATAACTGCATAAAGTATAACATCAGCAGCCACAACGTGCATCATCAAGAACATGGTAGAATGAGTGCGGAAACTTTTCAAATGGTTCAAATGGCTCTGAGCACTATGGGACTTAACATCTGAGGTCATCAGTCCACTAGAACTTAGAACTACTTAAACCTAACGAACCTAAGGATATCACACACATCAATGCCAGAGACAGGATTCGAACCTGTGACCGTAGCGGTCGCGTGGTTCCAGACTGAAGTGCCTAGAACCGCTCGGCCACACCGGCTGGTGCGGAATCTTTTCTGCTTATTTCTTGCAACAGAGAAGCAGTCAGTCTCCTACCAGATATGCGATTGTGCAGTGTGCAGAACTTGGCTCAGATGACGATCTGAAGGTATGTACAATGATTTTCGAAAGGAATGTATATTAATTTGTGCCAGTTAGTATAGGCAGTGTGGCTCATTATGAGCAGGGGTATGGCTCACTGTTTTTAAGCATGTAAAGTATAAGCCATGAGGAGCCACTTAGGCAGAGAAATTAAATCACAGTGAGATGAAGGTGTGTTACGATATTGTTACATTTAAGCGCCCTCTCCTCATCCTATTTTGTTCCTCAGCTGTTTGTTTTTGTGTTTTGGATAGAGGCCCCACTATGTCTGAGTCTGAGAGACAGTGTGTTACTGTGCAAGAAGCAACTGTATCTTCGGTAAGCGGGTAGCTCAGTTAAGAGCAGGTAAAACGGAAGTACATAAATAGTTGGCTGCTGTAGGAGAGGATAGAACCTCAACTAATTTTACCCCACTCGTTAGACTCAGCTGCCACTAAAAAGAAACACAATAGCTCTCGATTCTTTTGTGAACTGCTAAGAGGCAGAAAGAGTCAGTAGAAAGTTTTGCAATTAGAATAAGAAAGAGTAATGCCAATACAGTGACACAGTGAATTTTTTATTTAATAAAATTGCAGCCAAATGGCCATATACACTTACTTTGCTTAACATTTTACATTTACATTTTACATTTTTGCATATTCATTTATCGATTTCACTCTTTTACTGCACAGTTCTATGTGCACACAGTGAATTAAGTTATTTGGCAGGGAATGGAGGAACGAGTGTTGGGTACTTTCCTATGGGGACAGGTACCTGATATGTCAAGAAGGATATGTGCAGAAACCCCTAAGGATTGATAGCTGCCAACTGGGACTACAACTGTGAATGTGTTGTCCTGGCCAGATAAACAACTGAAAATACTTCAGGCCCAGAACTTAACTGTCCTCAACACCACCTTAGAACCTGACCCCCCTCCGTTCAGTGGATGGATAAATATCAACTCAAAAATGATGCATTATGGTGGAGGAGATGCTCCAGCACTTGGCAGCAACACTATAACAGTCAACATAGCAGAGTCATAATGATGAGTGTCTCAGTGTCAGGTACCACTGTGGTTCCAACTCTGCTCTGTGCACCCTGTATCTATTTTAGTTGAAAACTGCCCAGCCACCTGAGCTCCCAGTGCATCAATTGCTAGTTGACTGGATCAACCTTAGAAAGTAGAGGTTAGTAAGTAAACAGCCAATGAACATTGTGCTTCATGATGGGTTACTTTAAGAAGAATCAAAATGTATTGTACATGTATGGCAAACCAGGAGATGTGCTGTCAAGACCTTTTCCAGAGATGTAGATGGTATGATGTGATGGACCATATCTTACCACAGCTCTGCTTCTCCCAGCAGAAAAACTCCCTGACCAACTTACCAGGAAATGTCATCACAGACTGGCACAAGAAACCACAGTACAGGAGCCAGTCAGGAATTTTTGCGTAAGATGTTACAGGGTGTATACATGGCCAAGGAAAAAAAATTCCCAGGTTTTTCCCGGATTTCCCGATTGAAAATACACATTCTCCTGGGTGAAAATACACTTTTCCGTGTTAAGTAACAGTATACTTTTCCTCGGCACTGCAAACTTATAAATCCTACCAGTAAAATTTTTAAGAACAACATAAATGTCAGATCTTCTGGACTCAAACGCTCTGTGATTTAAGAAATTCATCGTACATTCTCACACACAGTTCATCTTGAGTAAAAGGAAATTTACTTTGAAAGTAACGATTTTCAAACCACCATTCTCATTATTTTCCCTTGACCTGTTAGAAATAGGTTTGTTTCAGCAGTTGCCAGAGAGCGCCAGATAACAAGCGTCACCGTGCTTGTGCAGTTACGATGATGCAGGAAGCTCGTATGCTCGCATGTGTACAGCATTAAAAGATCTTACATTCTGTCATAAAAGAAACAAGACATTAGAGGATACTCCAAGAGCACGGGAATTTTGTGAATCATACTAAAAGGCATAGTTCGGCTTAAAGTGCACATTTGTATGTAAATTTTCTCGGAGTACCAGTACTGTATTATCTCATGTTTGGTTCTTTATTATGCATAATGCCATGCAAGCTAGAAGATGAAAACATGCACTTGAAATGCAGCAAACAGTTGAAACTAGCTAATAGTGTGGAATCAAGCGCTCCGTTTCAAATAAATTGGCTGGCTCAGCGGAAAAGTTATTAAAGCCAAATTTCTTTAGCAAATCGATAAAAAGAACTTCATTGTTCTCCAAGGTGATTAATGCTTGACTGTCAGAAAGGGGACATAAAATTTGAAACTAATAACGTATTTTAGCCTTCTGTAATTATGGAAATGTATTTTAACTGACTTGATAGCTCCTGGCCATAGAAATCCGTTTTGTCTTCATTTGATGTAAGAGCAATAAACGAAGAGGAAACAGCAAAAATCACTAAACATAAATACAGCTCAAGTGGAGACTACCCACCTCCCCACTACCTCATGAAAGTTCGTCAAATGTTTTGCTACACGAAAAAATTAAATGTTCTCTCATACTGAAAAAGCTGTTAATACAAACAGTACCCAAGACTGGTGGGGTTTCTCGATCTGATTACATGTATTTTGTCACCTTGTGCTAGATAAAATGAATTAGGGATGTGTAATATTACAGAAGTTTTAACACACACTAAATAAACGAGACTGTTTTGGAACAAATGGTCATTTTTATGGGATGACAGAACATGATTTACGAAGTACGAATATCAGATGCCAATTAGGCCTACCACAAGCAAAAAACTATATGTTAGGGAAAAGTTTCACATTTCATTCATACACTCCAACTTCTGAAGCACGAGATCAAAAAGTAGTAGTACGAAATTTTTATATAAATTTGGAATCGTCATATCCTTCTATAATTCGTGTGATGTCCCCGTTTCTTCTCCTTCCTCATTCTAACAAACAACCTTCTCATCACTATTTCTAAATACTATTCCTGCCAGTGTCCAAACTCATTCTCCGATTAACTTCACTAACCCTGCCACGGTCACCGGTTTAGTTATCCAGCGTTTATTCTCCAGTTAGGCGTTATTACGTGTCCATACAATGCATTTTCCGCACTCCTCCCAGAATAGAACTTAAGTGCCTGCTAGCTGGGGACTGTACAACTGGCCCTTACTAGTGTAGCAGTCTGGCTAAAAACTCTGTGTAAATTTAATTTTCTTGGATACACTGAGAAGATACCACGTAATCTTTCTTACCTGTTATTCCTGTTAGTAATTTATTTCCACTCTGAAAGCTTGAATCTATGACTTTTGCCAGTAATTATAACAATGCTGATCATTCGCAGACCTAGTCAACCACATGAACAGCGATTGGCATTGACCCGTTTGGCTTTATTCCGCTCAGCTCGTATAGCCCAGTCTCCTTTTGTCTGCAGGAAAGTTTATTTCTAGATGCTATGGGGATTCCCCTGGCAGAGACATCGCGTACACTGTGCAAGCAATCAAAAATCAACTCATGATTCATTCAGAAATCAACTTACAATGTGTTAAAAAAGGTTCAAAAACTAACAGGGATGCTTTCCAGGGCAGATACCCCTGTTTGCCTCTGCCCCTTAGAACCGAGCCTGTTGTGCATGCGTGACGCTGGTTGACTGGGCGCGCCAGTAAAATTTTTCCGGGTAGCGCCTGGCCAGTTGCTGCTATTGCTTATACAGGTAATAGCCACATTTCTGTAGCCAGAAGTGGGAGAAGGTACTGCACACAACGCCACTCAACTGCGCATGCGTATGAGCCCTCTCGCATCTGCTCAAACAAATCTAATATAAACAGTTGTGACATCACTCTCATCGGAGGCAATTTGTTGTTCTGAAGTATTGCATAGTCTTCCTAAAGCCTTTGACACATTTTGCTGTTGGCAGACACTTGCGTGAGCACTGTGTTTTGTTGCTGTATATGGCGCATTTCCTTGCCAATTTAGTTTCATTTTTGTTTTTTTCTCTTTCATGTTTTATTGCCGCAGTATTATTCTGCAGTAGCGAGATACAGTAATATCCTTTGTTACCATATTGGTTCTTACCAGTTAACGTTACAAAAATTTAACTGCAAACTGTTGTTGTTGTTGTTGTTGTTGTGGTCTTCAGTCCTGAGACTGGTTTGATGCAGCTCTCCATGCCACTCTATCCTGTGCAAGCTTCTTCATCTCCCAGTACCTACTGCAACCTACGTCCTTCTGAATCTGCTTAGTGTATTCATCTCTTGGTCTCCCTCTACGATTTTTACCCTCCACGCTGCCCTCCAGTACTAAATTGGTGATCCCTCGATGTCTCAGAACATGTCCTACCAACCGATCCCTTCTTCTTGTCAAGTTGTGCCACAAGCTCCTCTTCTCCCCAATTCTGTTCAATACCTCTTCATTAGTTATGTGATCTACCCATCTAATCTTCAGCATTCTCCTGTAGCACCACATTTTGAAAGCTTCTATTCTCTTCCTGTCTAAACTATTTATTGTCCACATTTCACATCCATACATGGCTACACTCCATACAAATACTTTCAGAAACGACTTCCTGACATTTAAATTATGTTAACAAATATTTCTTCTTCAGAAACGCTTTCCTTGGCATTGCCAGTCTACATTTTATATCCTCTCTACTTCGACCTTCATCAGTTATTTTGCTACCCAATAACAAAACTCCTTTACTAATTCCCTCAGCATCACCCGACTTAATTCGACTACATTTCATTATCCTCGTTTTGCTTTTGTTGATGTTCATCTTATACCCTCCTTTCAAGACACTGTCCATTCCGTTCAACTGCTCTTCCAAGTCCTTTGCTGTCTCTGACAGAATTACAATGTCATCGGTGAACCTCAAATTTTTTATTTCTTTCCATGGATTTTAATACCTACTCCGAACTTTTCTTTTGTTTCCTTTACTGCTTGCTCAATATACAGATTGAATAACATCGGGGAGAGGCTACAACCCTGTCTTACTCCCTTCCCAACCACTGCTTCCATTTCATGTCCCTCGACTCTTATAACTGCCATCTGGTTTCTGTACAAATTGTAAATAGCCTTTCGCTCCCTGTATTTTACCCCTGCCACCTTTAGAATTTGAAAGAGAGTATTCCAATCAATATTGTCAAAAGCTTCCTCCAAGTCTACAAATGCTAGGAACGTTGGTTTGCCTTTCCTTAACCTTTCTTCTAAGATAAGTCGTAAGGTCAGTATTGCCTCACGTGTTCCAGTATTTTTATGGAATCCAAACTGATCTTCCCCGAGGTCGCCTTCTACTAGTTTTTCCATTCGTCTGTAAAGAATTTGTGTTAGTATTTTGCAGCTGTGGCTTATTAAACTGATTGTTCGGTAATTTTCACATCTGTCCACACCTGCTTTTTTTGGGATTGGAATTATTATATTCTTCTTGAAGTCTGAGGGTATTTCGCCTGTCTCATACATCTTGCTCACCAGATGGTAGAGTTTTGTCAGGACTGGCTCTCCCAAGGCCGTCAGTAGTTCTAATGGAATGTTGTCTACTCCGGGGGCCTTGTTTCGACTTAGGTCTTTCAGTGCTCTGTCAAACTCTTCACGCAGTATCATATCTCCCATTTCATCTTCATCTACATCCTCTTCCATTTCCATAATATTGTCCTCAAGTACATTGCCCTTGTATAGACCCTCTATATACTCCTTCCACCTTTCTGCTTTCACTTCTTTGCTTAGAACTGGGTTTCCATCTGAGCTCTTGATATTCATCATACAAGTGGTTCTCTTTTCTCCAAAGGTCTCTTTAATTTTCCTGTACGCAGTATCTATCTTACCCCTAGTGATATGTGCCTCTACATCCTTACATTTGTCCTCTAGCCATCCCTGCTTAGCCATTTTGCACTTCCTGCTTAGCCATTTTGCACTTCCTGTCGATATCATTTTTGAGACGTTTGTATTCCTTTTTGTCTGCTTCATTTACTGCATTTTTATATTTTCTCCTTTCATCAATTAAATTCAATATCTCTTCTGGTACCCAAAGATTTCTATTGGCCCTAGTCTTTTTACCTACTTGATCCTCTGCTACCTTCACTATTTTGTCTCTCAAAGCTACCCATTCATCTTCTACTGTATTTCTTTCCCCCATTCCTGTCAATTGTTCCCTTATGCTGTCCCTGAAACTCTGTACAACCTCTGGTTTAGTCAGTTTATCCATGTCCCATCTCCTTAAATTCCCACCTTTTTGCAGTTTCTTCAGTTTTAATCTACAGTTCATAACCAATAGATTGTGGTCAGAGTCCACATCTGCCCCTGGAAATGTCTTACAATTTAAAACCTGGTTCCTAAATCTCTGTTTTACCATTATATAATCTAACTGATACCTTTTAGTATCTCCAGGGTTCTTCCATGTATACAACCTTCTTTCATGATTCTTGAACCACGTGTTAGCTATGATTAAGTTATGCTCTGCGCAAAATTTTACCAGGCGGATTCCTCTTTCATTTCTTAGCCCCAATCCATATTCACCTACTATGTTTCCTTCTCTTTCTTTTCCTACTCTCCAATTCCAGTCACACATGACTATTAAATTTTCGTCTCCCTTCACTACCTGAATAATTTCTTTTATCTCATCATACTTTTCATCAATGTCTTCATCATCTGCAGAGCTAGTTGGCATATAAACTTGTACTACTGTAGTAGGTGTGGGCTTCGTGTCTATCTTGGCCACAATAATGTGTTCACTATGCTGTTTGTAGTAGCTTACCCACACTCCTATTTTTTTATTCATTATTAAACCGACTCCTGCATTACCCCTATTTGATTTTGTATTTATTACCCTGTAATCACCTGACCAAAAGTCTTGTTCCTCCTGCCACCGAACTTCACTAATTCCCACTATATCTAACTTTAACCTATCCATTTCCCTTTTTAAATTTTCTAACCTACCTGCCCGATTAAGGGATCTGACATTCCACGCTCCGATCCGTAGAACGCCAGTTTTCTTTCTCCTGATAACGACATCCTCCTGAGTAGTCCCCGCCCGGAGATCCGAATGGGGGACTATTTTACCTCCGGAATATTTTACCCAAGAGGACGCCATCATCATTTAATCATACAGTAGAGCTGCATGTCCTCGGGAAAAATTACGGCTGTAGTTTCCCCTTGCTTTCAGCCGTTCGCAGTACCAGCACAGCAAGGCCGTTTTGGTTAATGTTACAAGGCCAGATCAGTCAATTATCCAGACTGCTGCCCCTGCAACTAAAGAAAAGGCTGCTGCCCCTCTTCAGGAACCATACGTTTGTCTGGCCTCTCAACAGATACTCCTCCATTGTGGTTGCACCTACGGTATGGCTACCTGTATCACTGAGGCACACAAGCCTTCCCACCAACGGCACGGTCCATGGTTCAGGGAGGGGGGGGGGGGGGGGGGCTGCAAACTGAAACAATGAAAAATTCCTAGAATTCTAAAAAATTTCCAAGTTTTTCCCAGTTTTCTCCCAAATGAAAAAATTCCTGGGTTTTTCCCAGAGCTCCCGGTCATATACACCCTGTATTATATGTAAATGCTGTTTTCATGATGGGATGTTGGGTTCCATCTGGTACCTTACCCGCCACAACTCTGCAACCATGCACAGAGTGATGAACTGCCAGCCTTCCTGATAACTAGCCATCCAGCTCCACCATCCATTATGGAGATCATTCACCCTCACCCTCTACAGCATAAACTGTTCTTGCATTTGTTCACAGTCTTCACATATTAATGAATTAATGGTTGACCCTTTTGGCAACATATCCACAAGAATGCCACAATCACTGCCCTAAAAGACTGTCATCATGATTTTGCTAGCAGAGGGAGCTGCCTTGAATTTCTCCTGTTTTGGTGATTGTAAGTTGTGCCACACCAGTGATTGACTTTTCATTTTTGTCACCTGTAACAATCTGTAACACGAATACTATCTCTCTCTAGAAATCTGTTGCCTGCAGTTGCAATCACTGGTTTCTACTGGCATGCAGTACGGTATTAGTAGCAAAGTGTTATGTAGTGAACCATGGGAAGAGCTGGTCGTCGCTCAGTGCAAATCCAGGTTGTATGGTGGATGATCAAACAACTCATATCCAAAACCCCTTAGGAGCTCTGGAGTATGATTGGCTATGTGTGGACATGCCTTGTCGAGGAAAAATGAAATTTTTGTACTAAGTTTTCCCCGATACTTGTTTCGAATCGCCCACCTTGTTATTGTGAAAGTTCTGTAATTGTGAAATGACAATTTTCACGAATTCTATCATTTATTTTCATCATCAGTTTGTCAACCACAAGGCTAAGCCTACCTCTGCCATTCTAACTGTGACATTCGTACGGTCATTTTTAAAATCAATGCACCACTGCCTCACTTGGGTTTCACTCGTTATTCCTTTTCCATACGCATCACAATTGTCGCAATAAATTTCCATTAGTTTGCAGTTTTTTGCCATAAAAACCTAATCACAGAACGCACCTAACAACTGGTGCGAATTTCTATTACAGCGCACATTTTAATGCATCACAGGAAGCAAAGTAGCAGGACAGAAACCACACGCTACTACCACTGGATATGTACTGAGTACAAAGATGGCTGCTGTAGCCCCACCCACTCGCAATAGACCAAAACATCACGTTACTTTCTGCACAGCCCATGAGCCCTTGTACATTGTACACCAATGTGGCACGTCTTCATGAGGACAGACTATTAGAATAGTTGAGGGGAGAGTTGTAGGAACACTAGTGATGCGCCTTACTTGGTTCAAATGGCTCTGAGCACTATGGGACTTAACATCTATGGTCATCAGTCCCCTAGAACTTAGAACTACTTAAACCTAACTAACCTAAGGACAGCACAACACCCAGCCATCACAAGGCAGAGAAAATCCCTGACCCCGCCGGGAATCGAACCCGGGAACCCGGGCGTGGGAAGCGAGAACGCTACCGCACCACCACAAGCTGCGGGCGATGCGCCTTACTACAATAACCAAACATATCAGCTGTTGCCAAGCTATGACTCGAGTGTAATCACGAAATAAAATACGATAAGAAATGTATTGTGGTACAAACACCAAGTTTCTGGAAAACCTTGTTAAGGAGTCAATAGAGAAAGTAGTCAGGAAACCTAGTAAAACAGGAAAGAGATTTCAACTTAAACAAGTCTTGGAGCCCAGCACTCAGTTTATTAAGATCTCACTGGCCGCCACATCCACCAGAGTTGGGCAAACGCCAAGAGAATGTGTGTTTCATGGAATATCAGTGAGGGCTCTAAAAAAGGAAAGAGCGCCAAAGGGCAGAGTGAGTATTAGTAGTCAAACTCACAATCAGCTGTCAATAGAGACATGAGAGACGTAATAGCTCACAGTCTGGTTGGGGTCCAGCCAGCGAGTAGACACAGCAGCACAATTCACAGCAGCTGAAGCAGAGACCAGGCCAGTCATCAAAATATTGTGCATAAAAGGGAAACAACAATTCGGCTTAACACCTTTAGTCAATCACAGTGAGAAAACCTGAAAGTTCATATCTCCTCAACTGTATTTTCATAGCTTTATAATCTGCTCAGGGTTCAGGCTTAGCCCATCCTTGGTAAATGTGGCAGAAGATAAGAATACAGAGAAACAATTATTCAGTTGTGAAAAACCTGTCAACAACACTGATCAAAAACAAGATAAAAACATATTATCAAACCATTATGCTTGATGCAGTGGACTCATGTTTTCTGTCTGTACTTTTGACACCAGGAAACTATCCTCCCATGTTATGTTGGTAATATTTGTTGACCTGATGATGACTAAGATTGAAGCTAGTAAAAAAATAATAAAAATTATTAATATAAAAGTTACTTACTTTCAATATTAACACTCTTTTCTGATTGTTTAAAACATAAGATAAAGAGATATGATAAAGAGGGTCATACAAATCATGTTACTCATATGTAGTTTGGATTATTTCACTAGAGCACACTGGTCCAACAAGATGGATAAGGAAATAACACAAGCTGATGTAAGTACCATGGTTTGTAAGCCCTTTGTCTTACGACTGCTTTTAAAATGTTTTAGATTAACATTACTGAGAAAGGTTTTTGAAGAATTGTGTCTCTGTAACCTTAACATCTCACCAGTGTATCTGATGATAGGCAAAGCCCCAGTATTGATTGGGTAATAATTTTATGTAAACACAGCAGGGAGGAGGTTCTTCAGCGATAAAATGTCTTCAATGAAATTTATGTAAGATGCGGAACACTGCTCATCCAAAATGTTTAAAACCAGTGAACATGCGGTGGCAATCAAATGGAGCACTCTCATAAGAAAACCTGGCATTTCAAATGTTAGTACTATAGCTGTGTTCAGAATTCAATCAGTATAAAAGAAAATGAGAAATGTGTGAAAAATTCGAACAGGAGGAAGGGACTGTATAGCATTTAGGGAGAAGAGGTGCAAAATTGATGCAAATCCTTAAATGCACTTCATCAAAACACTTTTATGCTAGCAGCATATGACAATTTTCTAATCATCGAACTTATCATATTCAGAGAGGGGCTGAAGATGACAGCAGAGGTGTGCAATTGCCAATTAGTTCTTCAATTAGCACAACACAGTAAATTGTCCACAAGGCAGTGACAAGTAAGTGAGAGGATCACTGGCAAGTTGTCACTGTCACAAAGATTGTAGTAAAGCCATGAGATTGGGAGAATAGGTCAATATGTCAATAGCTGAAAAGGTGCATAAAAGTACTGAAGTGGGCAGGAGCACCATGACTGAGGGGAGACAGATTGAGACAACAAAGAAGCCGGTAAAGTAGAATGCCCATACGAGATGAAGTGGTACTTCCACATGGGCAGTGAAATTTTATATTAAGTTGGAAAACATGGGGGTAAGAGTTGTTGGATTAAGGCGAGCATCTCAAGGTGAGTAAGTGCCCTCCCAGGAGGTTCATAAATGTTGCAAATGGTGATTTCTGGTGTCATTTGCACTCGCACTGCTATTGCTTCCAACATGACGCAGAATGGAATCTACTCACTGATGATGACCATCCAAACCAATGTGCAGAACTATTCAGATGCTCTCTCTGGATTAGTACAATTTCAACAGAATGCACAGTAAACTCAAAGAACTGGGCAGTAGTCATCAGTGAAATGTTTTTCTTAAAGGGCAACACAGATCATAGAACATGAGAAAATTAGTTGTTTAATTCTCGCAGGTGACAGTAATATCCGCTGCAGCTCCATTGGATCATCATGTTCTGAATGTCCTGGTTAGGTGTGAAGGGGTCAAGAAGACAGGTCACACCCCAGGATCACTGTCACCAGTGGAGATGAAACAACATCACCAAACATCAGCTAGGATTCTGATGGGTGGAGGGGACCTGCTGCTTCCAGGGTGTCATAGGACCTTCCACCGAGATTTCTCCTCCTCCTCCTACTTCTTCTATTTCACAACATTCTCTGATCAAGATTCTCGTAAAGTCTTATCTGTTATGGGTGTAGGAGTGTGAGAAGAGTGGGCAGTCCTGGGACCCACAATTATGGCTCCTTTTGCCACCAACTGATGTCAGGTTTCTGATTTGTGAACTTATAAGGAGACGATTATCGAGAGGGGGCCCTGTCACTAGTAGATACTGAAGGAGTAGGCTGCTTCTTTGGCTGTGTGGGGAATTGTTTCCAGAGCTGGTACCGCAGGCACCACAAGTGAGAAAGGCCTATCAGCTCCACAATCACGTTTACTTGCATCACTATCAGACGTTGAAGTTGAAGGAGTAAATACACCAGGTACTGCCGACAACGTTGCCAAGGTAGTGGCAAAGGTTGATATTATTGAGACTAGATACGAACAATCACACTCTTTCCGAGCTTCAAAATATGAGAGGAGATCTATGACCTACAGTTCGTGGATTGTGTGTTCCTTGAATAGTTTAATACACTTTGTGGGTTGGGGAGGGGTGATGTTTCCCACAACTGACACATCCAGGTGGTAGCATACATAGTGACCTCATGTGAAGTGGTCTCCACAAATCGGGTTGTACATTCATTGGAAAGAATATACTTACAAGCATCACACTGGAGGTGGAAACTATGGCTTCACATCCTGGTACCACATGACGTTAACCTTCTCTGGAAGCAAATCCCGATTAAAAACAAGGATGAAAGTGCCAGTGTCTACCTTGTATCTGGCAGTCCAATGTATACAACATGTGAAGTGGACACCCCACCTCTCCAATGTGTTCTCTTAATTCTTCGTCTATCCATGGCGTTATGTCCTGGTGTAAAATTAACCCTTGTACCACGTTGAAATTCTTTTGGGGTCTGATGGCAACAGATACATCACCAAGTTGTTTAAAAGCGGGGTTAATGCCCGGGACTAGGTAGGATTTGCCAACTTAATTAAAATAGAGCTACTACTTAATTTGCTATGAATATGTAGTTTGCCAAATCTGTTTTCAATATTCCACACAAGGAACATTGGTTTGATAGAGAGAAAGGACCTCCATCTATTCGGGTGCAAATCAGGACCTGAGGAGAAGTATTGCAATTCCCTTGTTTCTTTTTCTCATCCCATGGCATACTTAAGGAGGAAAAGTTCCTTGGGTTGTAAGGACTGGCTCTGAGTTGCAGTCTGACAGAGGAGACTGAGGAGCCTTGCTGCCAGCAGCTGATAACTTTGTTCGTTTCATGATACCAAACATTCACCACCTAATCTGAATGAGGGCTCTTGCCATGGGCACCATAGTAAAGGCAACATGGCATGATGGCAGTGATTGGAATCCCAGTGTCTCCAAATGAACAGATATGTTCAGCCACCACAACTGGGTCCGATCTCCACTTTTTCAGAATCTTATACAGATTGTGAGGGCTGTGTGGGGAACGTGCCCATTACTCAGCATGGTAACCATTCCATGTCAAAGCTCGTTGGGTACCTGTACAGTGGTAGTCCTCTGACGATGCAGAGATCGTACTTTTGATAGCTAGTGAGACCCGAGTTTCTCTCGGCATGTACATGCAGGTCACAACTAAAACATCAATATTCAAATAACTTGTGGGAATGCTGTTGGGTGGCATCATTGACAACTGCCAAAATTTCGATAGGTACACTTCCTGTCATTTTCAAGGTAAAACTGTTTTGTCCTGAAAATGATTGGGCGTGCACCTGTCGGAATATCAATGGTTGTCCACAAAGTCACCCAATAGCTCTCCTGTAAGTTATTTGAACATTGTATACACTGACAGGAACTCAAGTCTCACAAAGCATCAATAGTGTGATCGCTGCATCGATGGGGGAGGGGTGGTGCGATGGGGGAGGGGTGGTGCGATGGGAGGGGGGGTGACTACTGTACAGGTACCCTACAAGTTTCAACATGGAGTGGTTACAATGAGTGCCTGCCCCACACAGCCCACACAGTCTGTACAAGATCTTGAAAAGGTGGAGGTCAAACCGATTTGTAGTGACTGAACATAAATTAACAAAATATGTTGTTTAAAACAAAGGAAACAAAGTGGGAAGAGCCAAAAATTGACGTTTTTCAAGCAAGCTATGTTCTCGGCACTGTCCTGGTTAATATGTCAAAGAAATAATACAGTCAGCAAGTAAGATTGCTGTGCAGGAAACGAAGACATACAGACATACTGCAATGGCTTGGAGTCCATGTTTGCCATGCATGCAAATGCTGACAAAAGACATAAGAATTATGAGCCCCTGTGGAGCATAGGAGGGGGAGGGGGAGGGGAGGGGAGGGGAGGGCACACAAGCAACTTTGACAATGGGCAGAATGTTATGGCCTGTTATTTGGGAACAAGCGTTTTGGAAATGATGAAGCTGGTTGACTGTTTGCATGCTACCAAGCAACTTGCGCGCATCTGTGGAAAGCAGCTAAAGGACAGTGAAACCATGAGAAGGTGACAATTGTTGGACACCCAGGCCTCATCACAGAATGTGGAAGTCAGTGTAGTAGTAAAGTTGGATAGGCAACCTGTGGCTAAAACCAACAGAATATGATGCTGGTGCAGGCACAAACGTTTTGGAGTACATCCTTCAGCACACATTGGCGAATAACAGATGTTATTGGTTCTGTGTTACGCCTTTTGAAGGTATCAATATCAGAATTCATTAGAGCACTTGATCAAGCATTAGGCGAAGAAATAATAGATCACATTGTTCTATATGGAGATGACTTACTTATTCTATCTTGAACTTGGGAAGAGCATATTCACACTACTGAAGCAGAGTTTAAAACGTTGTGTGAGATGAATATTATTGTTAATCTGGAAAAGGCCAAATATGCCACCAGCAAATTGAAGTTCCTAGGACACTTAATAACGGTGAAGGTATAAGAGCAAATCCTGTAAAGGTTGAAGCCATTCTGAAATATCCACAACCTGAAAAAAGCAACATAAATAATTTTTTGGTTACCACCATTTCATGCCAGACCAGACACTAAATAGTATACACTTTTGCAAATATGTTAAAGACAGATGTACCGTGGCATTGGTCCTCTGATTGTACAAAAGAAATGTAAAGGATCAAGCAAGTACTAAGTGAGCGAATAATTCTCCACCACCCTGACTGTACCAAGAAGTTTCACACTGTCTGTGAGTCTTCAGGATTTGGACTGGGTGCAGATTTACAAAATGACAGAAATAGTCAGATATAGTGGAGAAAGTTAATAGAAAAATGTTGGCTTTTACTAGCAGATTGCTGACAGCCTGTCGATGAAACAACAATTCATCTGAGAAAAAAAAAATTAGCAGTAGTGTGGGTTGTTTGCAAATACCATTATCTATTAACTGACCGCAAGTGATAACGTATTCACAACACAGAGCATTAAGTTGTCCAACACAAAGTAAGCTGTTGCACAATAGACTGACTTGTTGGGCCTTGTTCAATTTAGAGATACAGTACATAGAAGGGCAACAAAATTCAGTGACTGACACCCTGTCAAGAAGAGGTGGGATGTGTCACCTCTGAAATCCATTACAAGTATATTTTTTAAAGTAAAACAGAGGGCAGCAATGAGATGATACCACCATCAAAAAAATATAAGGGAAAAGTATGCAGTTAATTCATGCATCAGAAAGAAAAGTTAGTTGGAACTTCTGAGGAAGTAGTAAAGGGATGAAATTTTTGCTTCACGAGAGCATACAGTTTAGTCATTTGGAGGCAGAAATCCTGTATTGGCAAGTATCCATAACTAAGGATAATGTGATATCTTTGATCAAGTACATCCATATAGGGTATGGCCACTTTGGGCCAAGAAGTGACTATTACAGACAAGGAAATATTATTTTAAGGGAATGGCTAGGAGGACAAGGAAAATTTTAAAATCTTGTGTGCTAAGTGTAAAAATTAAATGCAAGACCCAAACAATTAGATACAAATGTTATCCATTAGTGCCAGAACAAATCAAAAGTGACAAGAATAGTAGCAAGGTTCACAAACATGTTAAAAAGTTTTATCATTTGTAGCAGCGACCTCTAGAGATTTTAGACAAATGGCACACTAATACTTTCATTTTGAAAGATGCAGAAATAGGACAGGCATCGGATTTGTATAATGCGAAGGATATGTTCAAATACTGAAAGACTTAAGCTGAAACAAGGCCTCGGGAGTAGACAACATTCCATTAGAACTACTGACAGCCTTGGGAGAGCCAGTCCTGACAAAACTATACCATCTGGTGGGAAAGATGTATGAGACAGGCGAAATACCCTCAGACTTCAAGAAGAATATAATAATTCCAATCCCAAAGAAAGCAGGTGTGGACAGATGTGAAAATTACCGAACAATCAGTTTAATAAGCCACAGCTGCAAAATACTAACACAAATTCTTTACAGACGAATGGAAAAACTAGTAGAAGGCGACCTCGGGGAAGATCAGTTTGGATTCCATAAAAATACTGGAACACGTGAGGCAATACTGACCTTACGACTTATCTTAGAAGAAAGGTTAAGGAAAGGCAAACCTACGTTCCTAGCATTTGTAGACTTGGAGGAAGCTTTTGACAATATTGATTGGAATACTCTCTTTCAAATTCTAAAGGTGGCAGGGGTAAAATACAGGGAGCGAAAGGCTATTTACAATTTGTACAGAAACCACATGGCAGTTATAAGAGTCGATGGACATGAAATGGAAGCAGTGGTTGGGAAGGGAGTAAGACAGGGTTGTAGCCTCTCCCCGATGTTATTCAATCTGTATATTGAGCAAGCAGTAAAGGAAACAAAAGAAAAGTTCGGAGTAGGTATTAAAATCCATGGAAAGAAATAAAAAATTTGAGGTTCACCGATGACACTGTAATTCTGTCAGAGACAGCAAAGGACTTGGAAGAGCAGTTGAACGGAATGGACAGTGTCTTGAAAGGAGGGTATAAGATGAACATCAACAAAAGCAAAACGAGGATAATGGAATGTAGTTGAATTAAGTCGGGTGATGCTGAGGGAATTAGATTAGGAAATGAGACACTTAAAGTAGTAAAGGAGTTTTGCTATTTGGGGAGCAAAATAACTGATGATGGTCAAAGTAGAGAGGATATAAAATGTAGACTGGCAATGGCAAGGAAAGCGTTTCTGAAGAAGAGAAATTTGATTACATCGAGTATAGATTTAAGTGTCAGGAAGTCGTTTCTGAAAGTATTTGTATGGAGTGTAGCCATGTATGGAAGTGAAACATGGACGATAAATAGTTCGGACAAGAAGAGAATAGAAGCTTTCAAAATGTGGTGCTACAGAAGAAAGCTGAAGATTAGATGGGTAGATAACATAACTAATGAGGAGGTATTGAATAGAATTGGGGAGAAGAGGAGCTTGTGGCACAACTTGACTAGAAGAAGGGATCGGTTGGTAGGACATGTTCTGAGGCATCAAGGGATCGCTAATTTAGTACTGGAAGGCAGTGTGGAGGGTAAAAATCGTAGAGGGAGACCAAGAGGTGAATACACTAAGCAGATTTAGAAGGATGTAGGCTGCAGTAGGTACTGGGAGATGAAGAGGCTTGTACAGGATAGAGTAACATGGATAGCTGCATCAAACCAGTCCCAGGACTGAAGACCGCAACAACAACAATGTTGAAATACATTCCCTCACATGAGGAGGTAAATAAGCCAAATACAAATGAATAGGAATGAGATTTGGAGGAAACTACTAAGTGTAATGACCAAGAACTGGCATTGGAGTATTCAATAAGATATCTGGAGGATACACCTAAAGAAAAACTGGGTATCAGAGCTGTAATTCAGAGCAAGTAAGTGATAGATACACTGATATAGTTGTTGATACTGGAAGCATTATTAGCATAATTCATGAAGGATTTTGGGCACAGATTACAGTTCTAAATGATTATGTGTTTCTATTAACAGGGACACAATTATGGAGCATCTAAGAACAGAGATCACCAAGAATTAGGAAAGAAGTATTTCTAAGAACAGGTATTGAGCATTTTACATACTTTCAGTCAATGGTTGTATCACACTTGTGTATAAATAAGCTTTTGGATACTGATTAGATTTATAAATATTGTAACACTATGAACTTTGGGGAAACACAACAGATGGAAGAGAAATACTAAAAAACTATCTTGCGACAACTAAATGTGGACAAACAGGCTAACTTACAAAAGTAGTGGTATAACATAAGGAGCAAACTGATCCACAACACTAACCCAGTGTCATTCAGAATTATTATTATTATTATTATTCTGATCATGCATATGCAGACTTTTTAGTGGGGAGCAAGAATGTGTCTATTTAAGGGGAGCTGTTACACAGAATGACTTTAGTTTTGTAGATGGTAAACATTTACTGAGGTAGCATGGAGAAAAAGATTTTATTTTACGTGGTTTCAGGCAGAGTCCATTATGCCAGACACAATTATTGCACATAATGATACAAACAAAACCTTGACCTGCTTTTATTACGAAATATAAGATACGAGTTAAAGAAGATGAGGAGTCAATAACGTACATTAGTCTGACTGCACCATCATAATAAAGGCCATGAAATTTTAACATAAAATCCAATTATACACATACATAATGAAACATTAGAGAGAGCCTCAAGTTTTAAAGTTCTCCTTCACAAAGATGAATGAAATGGTCAATACATTTGGCAATGGAACTAGTCGGGGAACTAAGAGCTATTCTAAGAGAAAAATTGTCCTTAACTCTTAAAATACTGTACAGTATAAATGTTCTTGGATGATAGTATTTATCACCTTCTATTAGTATATGTACAATGTCCATGTCAATGAGGCAGGAATTGGGCTTGGAGAACAAATTAATTTTAACAAATGTCTTATCTTATTGGCATTCATGTGACCTGCTCTTAGTTTGTTAAGAGTAACAATTTTTCTTCTTGTGGGCACCACTTAGGTAACCAAGGGTGGCTTGGAATCTGTTGCTGAAATGCACAATACCACTTATCTCCGATTTTACAGTCAATGTCTACGACTAACTTTGTCCAGTTTATTTCTGCTTCATTAGCAAGTCATCTACAAAAATAACTGTATGGTAGGGGTGTGTCAACGAGAAGTAGATGTTGCCCTACCTTTGCCAGTTGATCTGAACGTCTGTTGTGCCTAAGTCCACGTCCCAGTATCCACTGAAGATGAATCTGTTTGAGCATCTTCTTTGCTCAACTGAGCCTTCACAGTACATCGTATGCCAAAGGATTAACAATTGTTCTTTCAGCTGCTCTCGTAAGAATAGCTTAATGAGTGGTGTGCAGCACCACAGTTAATATCAATCAAGGATTAGGTAACAGGAAGTTTGTTCGCACCTGTTTGATCATCAAAAAATGCAGCTCCCACAGAGACGTACGTTTTGGAATCACCTGTGTACCGTTTGTACCAGTCATGTCAATTATATTCCAATTTTAATGGTGTAGACTCTTTCAGTTCACTTAACACTGCACTGCTTGATGTTCCAAGATTTCACCAAACTCTATGGTATTTGTAGGAAGGGCTTGGGTTTCTTCAACCAGTATGACTTAGTCTGTTTCAGATGTAATAGTCAAAGTAATTTCAAATGTAATGGATCATTGATAGAGAATTTGGCCCTCAACATGGAATGACCACATAAGAGTTTTTGTCTCTTAACAAGTGGAGGAACTGCCTGTTACACTTGCTTGACAGATACAAGGAGTTGTTTTAATACAGCCTCCGCAAATACACAGAGCTGCTGATTTTATATGGTCTAGAATCGTCAATAATAACCCGAGAATGGAGTCACACAGCATGCAGTCATGTTTCATCTTGTTCCTAATTAACTGCTTATATAGATGTACGAGCTTCCTAGGGTCAGCTCCCTAGCCAGTGCAATACAAAGCTTTCAGGATGTTAATTCTCCTATGTACCTTAGGCTGGAATTTGTAGATATGTTTTTGCCATGCCAGTCATATCCTCTGAAATTTAACACGAGTAGATGCTGAAATAGTTTGGTTATTAATTTGCAAGGAAACTGCATCTTTGTCTACCCTAGATCTAGTAAAGACAGTGAGTTGGCATTTCGCAGGCACGACATCCATTCCTATCTTGAGTAACCAAGTTACCCTACTATTGACACCTCAAAGCAGGTAGTTCAAGGCATGGTTCTGGTTCTTGTGCTGGGAATACATTAAAAATTTGTTTGTGCACTGAAGAAAGGTGACAGGATAACGTAATCATTTACCTATCTCTCTGGTATATACGTTAAAAAGCAGCAGACTTAAGTGGTCTTCTTGTGGCAAAACTTTATAGACAGCTGTGGGAATCAGTTGTCCTTTGTGCTTAATTTTAAGATCCTGTGGTGTATTAAACGTGTGCATTAGTTAACTATTTTTGCCAGTGTACCCAGATTACATAGGATTCATTGTAATATAGAAATATCCACATAGTCGTACGCATCCTTTATTCCTACAAAGTCTGCAAACGTATATAAGACTGTCAGAGAAGTTCAGTTGCACATCTGTAATGAAGGTACCAAGTGAATTTAATGCGCCAACACTTTTCCGAAACAAAATATCCTACTGTGAAGTATTTTGCTACGCTCTACAAACCACTCTAACCCATTCTTGATGATCGTATTCATAATATTTCAGATTCAGGAGAATAAGGATATTGTTTAATTAAATAGTCAAGGATGAACACAGTGATCAGTCGTTTATTAATCTGTAGTTTATTGCAGACCTAGCTAGATTGCAGCTACAATATAACCATCACCTGTGTGTTTAGCAGCAAGTCATATACTCAGAAAGCTTGTATAAGCACACATTAAAACAACCTCCAAGTGTCCACAGCTCAGTTCACATTAGCTAGTTCTGCAATCAATACACGACTGACTGCTATGTTCATCCCTGATTATAAACATTTCACACTCGGTGAGCACAACCATTCCTAATTGAATCCAACCTGAGGTTAATTACATGTTTGCTGATTTGTGTGTGTGTGTGTGTGTGTGTGTGTGTGTGTGTGTGTGAGAGAGAGAGAGAGAGAGAGAGAGAGAGAGAGAGAGAGACGTGTACTGCCTGTAGTAGATTGATTTTAAGAACACTAGACAAACGGGAGGTTTAAGTCAGTTGATTATGGGTAAATGTCAGGAACCATACAGCATGTTTTTTCTGATGCCAGATGTCAGGCTAATAGCATAGACTGGTGACAACTGTGACATTTAGAAAAGGATAAAATCACATGGAACTATCACCAGTATATGCATCTGACAATTATCTTTGTACAGATATATCTATGGAGAGTGTGATTTAATATGAGAAATCTTGTGTCTAGCTCTCCCTTGTTTCTTAGCTGGTTAGACAGTAAGATATACAACAAGGTAAAACAATTTTTGTAAGAAATAATTATGCAGTAAGGTAATTCAACTGAGATATTTTCATGGAACATGGTAATACAAAAAAATCCATTTGTTATAGAAACAATAATTTCTACTATACAAACGTAGAAGTATACGTAAATGAGGAGCTTCATAATAGTCGCTGTGTTTGCACTTAAAAAAAAATACTTTTGTTATTATTTGGGATGGAAATTCATTTACTTTTTTAAGATCATTAAGCCTGTCTCAATGAGTTGTTTGTGCATTAACTCAATTAGAAGTGAAGACTAAACACTTACCGTTTCAGTTGAAGTACTGAAAGATGAAAAAGGCTGTGCTACATTTTTTTTTCCATCGGAAATTTACTGTAGCCAGGAGTTTCCTATTAGATTTCAACTGATCACTGCATGCTTGTATTTGAGACATTCAGAAATAATGTTATTATGAGAAATTTTTATAATCACTTCAAACTATTTGACACACGACCTTACGGCCTCATTACATTATACACATGTTATTAAAAAACCAAACAATGGAAATTCCAGGTAGGGATGTCAATGATGTAGGAAAATGCAGATTGCTACTTACCATAAAGAAGACATGTCAAGTTGCAGACAGGCACAATTAAAAGACACAAAAGATTTTGGCCACAGCGTCCATCAGTAAATAAAGTGGGATGAAGGCAGCAATCTGGAGGAGGCGGGGAAGATGAAGGGATAGTAGTGTGCATGTGGCATGTGGGGGGGAGGGAGGAGGGGGGAGGGAGGAGGGGGGAGGAAGGAGGAGGGGGAGGGAGGGAGGGGGAGGGGGAGAGGGAGAGAGAGAGAGAGAGAGAGAGAGAGAGAGAGAGAGAAATGCTGTCTAGTGGAGTGTGCAAGGACTGACTGACAACAGGCACAGTGAACAGTGCCAGGACATTATGGGGCAGGGAGATGGACAGATGTGTTGGCAAAGAGCTGCAAATGAACATGGTGGGAGATGAGAATGGGGAGGAGATGATAGGACAGAGGGGGTGGAAGCTGTTGGTTGGAGGGTGCGTGGACAATACGTTACCGTAGGTTGAGGCTGGGTTAATTATGGGAGCAGATAACGTTTTGTAACGATAATTTCCATCTGCACAGTTCAGAAAAGCTGGTGGTGCAGGGAAGGATCCAGATGGCTCAGGTAGTGAAGCAGCTATTGAAATCAAGTGTGTTATGTTCAGCTGCATGTTGTGCCACAGGGTAGTATTTATTCTTTGCTCTTGGCCACAGTTTGGTGGCAGGCATTCATCCTGGTGTACAGTTGGTTGGTAGTCAAACCAATATAAAAAGTTGTGCAATGACTGCAGCAGAGCTGCTAAATGACATGGCTGCTTTCAAAGGTGACCTGGCCCCTCATGGGATAGGATAAACCTGTGACAGCAGTGGAATAGGAAGTGCTGCATGCTTGGGTTGGGCAGTTTTTGCTCTTGGGTCTCCCATGGGGGTAAGATCTTTGTGGCAAGGGATTGGATTGGGAATGACAGTGTAAAGTAGACAACCCTGTGGAACAATATGCAGCTGAATGTAACACACTTGATTTCAATAGCTGCTACATTCCGTGAGCCATCTGGTTCCTCCCCTTGACAATTAAAATTACCTAAAAGTCCTAAAACCAACACTTACATTTTAAAACCCAGTTAGGAACAATAACAAATTGACTTTCATTATCATTTGGAGCGATTACCAAGTTATCAGTGCATAAAATCAATTAATTAGAATTTTCTTTTCAAAATTTTAGTTACTTTATATTATGTAATACAAAAATCGCTCAAAATTACTATTTGCTTATAATTCTGCTGGGCAAGTACAAGAGAATGACTGACTGAGTGTATGTGGGACATACGTTAATACTTAATGTGTCATTTTATGTAAGACTTTGGCACAAACGAACAGTGGGAAAGTTGTGGTGCAACCACGATTCAGATGACTTATGTCGGTGTGAGCTTGCTTTTGTATAAAAGCAACCAGGATGAAAGTTTATTTATCAATTTGGAGAATATTTTGTACTTTGCTTGTTTTGATTAAACAATATACTCAAAATTTGAAGTTTTAATGATAATAATTACCATCAGATAAGTGATTGGATAAGGCAAGTTTTGCCGCGAGAATGATTTGGAAGAAACATTCCGATTGGTCATTTAGATCAACAGCCAATTAGAATTAAGCTGTTCCCGCATGAATATAGTGAGGTGGGCAGTGAGTAGAGGTGTACGAGATAGTCGCTTGCTAACCGGCCTACAGATAGCACCATGTTAGCTAGCTCCGTAAAAATAGTCTGTACAATGAAGAACTAGTGAGTTAATTTCAGTTAGAACGTGTCGTGACTGAAGTGACTGGAGTTACGAACATTTTAATGAAAGTTTGGTGTTTCTAAATTAAATAGTTTGAGCATTATGAGCATGTGAACTTTCTGGTCGTAGTAACAATTCCGCGTGGCATGTTTCGTGATCTGTACGGAATACTTTGGCGAGCACTTCTTACTAAGAAGACCACTTAAACGACCAAATTTTTAACTCGCGGAAAGTGGTGGGTCTGTGACTGTCAGATAGTGAAAATTAGTCGGGTCAGACTTACAAAAATTCTGGCTGCTTTTCGAGTGAAATGTGTTGTAAGACAGTGAATTTTGAAGGATAAAGTTTACCCTATTAAATATGGACTTTACAGCCATTTCATGTGTTTCCATATGAATAAAAAGCAGATTCAATATAATTTTTAAATGCTTCTGCAAGTAGACTGCATCCTCCAAATGCTCGATTTTTTAAAATGACCTTTCAGGAACTGACTTTCAACTCGAGTTGCATGGCCTCTGTGTGGTAGGTATTAGTTAGTGGTTTCATCAACGCTGCTTTACACTGCCTAGCACGTATCTACTACTACAGAGTGAAGAGCCATTGGAAGGAAGGAATATTGAGGTAGGTGGACTCTCGATAATTCAGAGAGAGAATGAAGACAACCGACCCTGCTCAGCCGCACCCTCACCAACCAGATTTTCTGAACTGCACAGGTGGGAATTATCCTTATAACACATTCTCCACTCACATAATTATCCCGGCCTCAACTGCAGAAACACACTGCCCCCACACCCTCCAACAACTGTTTCCACGCCCTCTATCCTATCATTTCCTCCACATTTTCATCTCCCATCCTGTTTACTTGCAGCCTTCTGCGAATGCACCTGCCTGTCTTTCCCCACTCCTCTCCTTTCTTCCCCACCTCCTTGCCCCACAACGTCCTGATGCTGTGCCTGTTGACAGTCAGTCCCTGCACTCTCCACCAGCAGCATTTGTCTATCTCCTAACCCATACACTACTATCTCTTCCCATTCTCCGACCCCTGCAGACTGCGGCTTGGATCCCATGTGATGGTTGCACTCCGGCTTGAGATGCTGGAGTTGGCAGTTGGGTGTGCATGTGGTGTGCTTACTTGTGTATGTGTGAATGGTGTGTGTCTCTCTTTTACTGACGAAGTCTGGTCAAAAGCTTTATGTAAGTGTCTTTTAATTGTGCCTGTCTGTAACTTGAATGTCTGCTTTACGGTAAGTAGCAACTTGTCTTTTCCTACATTATTTAAAAACTATTACTCTGTAGCAGTGCAAGTTTTTCAACTTTTCTGTGACACTTTCCAGTGAATCAAACAAACGTGACCAACAAAAACCCTGTGACCATTTACTCTGCCCTTCTTTGTATACTTTCTTGGGTCCCAGTTAGTCCTATTTGGTACAGATCCCATGCATCTGAATAATAATATACGCTTGATCACTCTGGGGTCTAGCAAGTAATCTCTATCATAGATTACCTACATTTTCCATGTATCCTACCAATGAACCGAAGTCTGCCACTTGCTTTACTCATGAATGAACGTCTGTATTCATTCTTTTTATATTACTACAAACGTTACACCTAGGTACTGGTATAAGTTGAATGTTTCCAAATGTGACTCATTGACATTGCACTCATAGGACACTACATTTTACTACTTTGTGAAGTGCATAATTTTATGAAACTTCGTGGCAGATTAAAACTGTGTGCCCGACTGAGACTCAAACTCGGGACCTTTGCCTTTCGCGTGCAAGTGCTCTACCATCTGAGCTACCGAAGCACGACTCACGCCCGGTCCTCACAGCACTTCTGCCAGTATCTCATCTCCTACCTTCCAATCTTTACAGAAGCTCTCCTGCGAACCTTGCAGAACTAGCACTCCTGAAAGAAAGGATACTGCGGAGACATGGCTTAGCCACAGCCTGGGGGATGTTTCCAGAATGAGATTTTCACTCTGCAGCGGAGTGTGCACTGATATGAAACTTCCTGGCAGATTAAAAGCAGTGAGGACCGGGTGTGAGTCGTGCTTCGGTAGCTCAGATGGTAGAGCACTTGACCGCAAAAGGCAAAAGTCCCGAGTTCGAGTCTCGGTCGGGCACACAGTTTTAATCTGCCAGGAAGTTTCATATCAGCGCACAATCCACTGCAGAGTGAAAATCTCATTCTGAATAATTTTATGTTTATGAACATTTAAAGAAATTCGCCAACCACTCTGAAATCTTGTCAAGACTTCACTGAATATTTGCGCAATTTTTTTCAGGTGGTACTTTATTACAAGTAACTGCATCACTTGCAAAATTACTTGACTCCTAATAACAGAAAGTAGAGTCAGTTGTTCTCATTATTACTGCAGGTTACATTCCTACAATGTCACATTTGTATTCAGTATCTTTCATTCCAGATGATCTGTAAAGGCTTCAATAATGATAGCCTAGTTGTAAGTATTCAGTGCCTAAAGCAACATGCCAGTTTGAAAGTGAGTGTTTTATTCATTTTTACAAAAACTAAAATTCTCATTTTCTTTTACATGTGTGTGTTAATGCTTACCTTAAAGTGATTAGGATCACACAAAATCAGAAGCTCAAATCCTAACCCCCTTGAAAATGGCATGCCACCAAATCTCTCCTCTGGACCCCATCGTGAATCAATTAAGCTGTTTCTGACTACTACACTTTCGGGAAAGCGTATTGATAGGTGGAGAGCAATATCATGTTGGTCATAGGGTCCACACCTTAAGTTGACAACAAATCTGAAACAAAGAGTAGATACTGAAGCATCCAGTGGCCTTTGCCACAATAGTCAAGAACATTAATACCTTTATCAAAATTAACTTTTAACAACATTATTGTGTGAATTGTGTAAATGCCTGCTAGTGAGGAACATACACTATGTGATCGAAAGTATCAGGACATGTGGATGAAAATGACTTACAAGTTTGTTGTGCCCTCCAGCGGTAATGCTGGAATTCAGTATGGTGTTGGCCCACCCTTAGCCTTGATGACAGCTTCCACTCTCACAGGCATACGTTCAATCAGGCGCTGGAAGGTTTCTTGGGGAATGGCAGCCCATTCTTCACAGAGTGCTGCACTGATGAGAGGTATTGATATCGGTTGGTGAGGCCTGGCACGAAGTCGGCATTCCAAAACACCCTAAAGGCGTTCTATAGGATTCAGGTCAGGACTCTATGCACGCCAGTCCATTACAGGGATGTTGTTATCATGTAACCACTCTGCCACAGACCATGCATTACGAACATGTGCTCGATTGTGTTGAAAGATGCAACTGCCATCCCCGAATTGCTCTTCAACAATGGGAAGCAAGAAGGTGTTTAAAACATCAATGTAGGTCTGTGCTGTGATAGTGTCATGCAAAACAACAAGGTGTGTAAGCCCCCTCCATGAAAAACACAATCACACCATAACACCACCGCCTCCGAATTTTACTGTTGGCACTACACATGCTGGCATATGACGTTCACCAGGTATTTGCCATACCCACACCCTGCCATAGGATCACCACATTGCATACCATGATTTGTCACTCCACACAACGTTTTTCCACTGTTTAAACGTCCAATGTTTATGTTCATTACACCAAGCAAAGCATCATTTTGCATTTACCGACGTGATGTGTGGCTTATGAGCAGCCGCTTGACCATGAAATCCAAGTTTTATCACCTCCCATCTAACTGTCATAGTACTTGCAGTGGATCCTGATGCAGTTTGGAGCTCCTGTGTGATGGTGTGGACAGATGTCTGCCTATTACACATTATGACCCTTTTCAACTGTCGGTGGTCTCTGTCAATCAACAGACAAGGTCGGCCTGTACACTTTTGTGCTGTGCGTGTCCCTTCACATTTCCACTTCACTATCACATCGGAAACAGTGGACCTAGGGATGTTTAGGAGGGTGGAAATCTCATGTACAGACATATGACAAGTGACACCCAATCACCTGACCACGTTCAAAGCCCGTGAGTTCCGTGGAGTGCCCCACTCTGCTCTCTCATGATGTCTACCGACAACTGTGGTCGCTGATATGGAGTACCTGGCGGTAGGTGGCAGCACAATGCACCTAATATGAAAAACATATGTTTTGGGGGGTCTCCGGATACTTTTTATCAATATAGTGTACCTTTGTTGAGCCTATTGCTTTGCTACCACAAATTACGCCATTGCATGAGCTATATCTTCATTATCATCCAACTGCTGTAATGTCAAACCACTTTTAGACGATTTCTCTACTGTTCCATTCTTGAACAGCACACCACAGGAAAAATGAACACTTAAATCTTCCTGTGTGAGCTCTGATTTGTCTTATTTTGTTATGATCATTATTTCTCCCTGTATATGTGTGTCTCAACAGTGTGTTTTTGCATTTGGAGCAGGAAGTTGGTGATTGAAGTTTTGTGAAAAAATCTCACCACAGTGAAAAATGCCTTTGTTTTTTTATGCCCACCACTCCAACTTACATATCATAGCCGTGACAGTCTTCCGTATTTTGCAATAGTACAAAATGAGTTGCTCTTCTTTGAAGTTTTTCAGTGTCCCTTGTCACTCCTCTCTGATGAGGCTCCTATACTGAACTGCAATGCTTTAGCAAAACACAGACATGCATTGTATAAGCAGTCTCTTTAGTGGATTTGCCGTATCTTCTAAGTGTTCTGGCAATAAACCATAGTCTTTGGTTCAGTTTTCCCACAACACTATATGTGATCATTCCAATGTTAGTTGCTTGTAACTGTAATCCCTAGATAAATTACAACCTTTAGATTTATGTGATATTTGTGTAACTGAAATTTGCATTATTTAGAGAAAATTGCCATTTTTTTGCTCCATACAGATACCTTGTTCAATCATTTTGCAATTGGTTTTGATCTTCTGATGACTTTGCATATGATTCTGTCATTTATTGTCATTTATTGTCTAATAAACAGTCTATGAGGCCTGCTCATATTGCCTCCTAAATCATAAGGAATAGCAGAGGTCCTGTAACACTTCCTTGGGGAGTGCCAGATATCATTTCCATTTTATTCTATGATTTTCTGTCAATTATTACTTACTGTAATCTTTCTGGCAGGAAATCACAAATCCACTCACACAACCAATGGGCATGTGATCTGATTAGAAGCCACTTCTGAGGAAAGGCATCAAAAGCTTTCTGGAAATCTAGAAATATGAAATCCATTTCAGATTCTGTGTTGACAGCATTCACTGCTTCATGAGCTAATTATGTTCCACTTGAACGATATTTTTTGAGTCTGTGATGACCACATATCAGATACTGAATCTTGCTCATAACTAATCTACTTTGTCCTATCACAAAATGTGATTATATTGTTCTTATGTCACAGCCTAAAGTCACATGTTTGTTACAAAATAACTAGATGTCAAAGTTCTCATAAAAGCACTTGAAGCAGAAGTAATGACAGAGGCTGAAATCTGCTGAAGCCAAAAAGTTCTGGCAAATTTTTACAAAGGACATAATGGTTTACACAAAGTTGGTCAAATTCAGTTGGTTCCTGTTAGAAATAATATACCTTGTAGTGAAGCTTAAGTAAAGAGTTGCTATGAATTGGTGTGAGTATGCACTGTACCTGATAACGGAATTACGCTAATAATGGATTCTTTTTGTTGACCCACTGACTTAAATGATTGCTGAAAATTTCAAAGATAACTGAGTCATATTTTGAATAAGTATATGTCTTGGTGGTGATTTCAGTTTATCTTCAATATGCCAGTAAAAATATATATTTAAAGTTGGTGGTAAATATAAACATTGTCTGAAATTGTACTAAGTTGTTTAATTGAAAATTACTTTGAGCAATTTCTTTCAGAGGCCACACAAAGTGTTGTGATAACATACTGGAGTCTCTCAGCAATAAACAATCTGGAGAAAATAGTGTGTCATTAGGGATACAGGAATTGGGGATATCAAAATTATTGTAACAAAACTGAATCTCGTAACAACCAAGTCCACCAAAAAGTGACTCAAAATATGTTTATTTTAAAAAAGCACATAAAAAACTGCTGGACACCTTCCAAGAAATGTTCTCTTTTCTTTTCATATAATCATGTAGGTATTGACTGAATGCTGCTCAAATTCAAATACATAGTGATGATAGCGTGTGATGATTTAATTGTTTCTCTTACCCAATTTTCATTGTATCTTCTCACATTCTCTCAGACACACTTTTGAATAAAATTAATCTGTTCAGCACATTCAATTATACCAACATTATCACTTAGAAGAAAACTCTTGCTTTTTTTCACATCTGCAATGTATTTTCTGTCAGCCTAAGTACATTTGTCAAATAACTAACCAATTTGCAAATGTCTTTCTAAGATGCTAAATTTCTCACTTCATTTCATCTGTTACACCTCCCCATTCATAAATAAATTCTCATGATCTACATTTCTGTTTCCCTGCCTGATGAGTTTGTTTCTTTCCATCTTTGTGTTTATCTTCATTCTGGATCTTATAAATCTACGATTACATGAAGCGACAGAACTATAGGACACAAAGAAAGGCAAGAGACTATTATTATGGCATACAGTGAAGTTTCAGAGTACTTGACTCCTTACATACTGTATGTTTCAAAAAAATCTGTGTACAATAATTTAGAGTAAAGCATACCTGTCGGCCGAATGTGGCACAGAACCATGAATTCTCACCATTTTTCCGGGTCGCATACTTCCATCAATGCCTCCCAAAAAAGGGACAGGCTGAAACACACATTGGAACATATGTTAGGTAGGATACAAAGAAATATCAACTGAGTATATGTGAGCAAAAAAATTGAAAACTCCAATCCGAATAAGAGGAGGCAGAGACAAAACTAGCAGCAACGTCTGTGGACAATAAAGCCAATGAAAAGATAAGAATAACGTAATATCAAACAATGGAAAGTCCAGGATGGAATAAAAACAATATTATAGAAATTCTTCCAGTCCATATGTGGCATACAACAAGTATTAGTTAAAAACAGTCTTGGTTGCAATTTTAGTTTTTTATTTTTCAACGATGCATTTTGCCTTATTTAGGCATCTTCAGGTTATCTTTTCTAGATGGACGTGAGAGGCACCAAGATCTGCATAACGCATTCCCGTTCACAGGAGCAAGTAACAGAATAAGATGGGGGCTCAGGTAGTAAGCATCATATTGTGTAGAGGACAGATTACTGCCCACCATATAGAAGAGACACTAAGTCACTGACAGGCACAATGAGAATATTACTACACATTTTAGCATTTACACAAGCACAACTCACACACTCGTGGCCTCTGTCTCTGGCTGCTGTGGCTTGACTGACCTGTAACTGCACCTAATTGGAGCAGCAATCTGGTGGTCGGTGTAAGGAGGCGGCATGGAGGACGGAGGGGGGGCAATAGAAGGGTGGGGTGGAGGAAGGTGTACTGCTGCCTGAAGGAGCATGGTAGGGACAAGGTAGGACTGCTAGGGGCAGTTGGGAGGTTGGGGGGGGGGGGGGGGGAGGGGAGGAGTGGAAAAGGAGAGAACTAGAAAAGGGAAAAAGGACTACAGGCTGCATCTGTGGAATAGAAGGCTGTGTTGTGCTGGAATGGGGGCAGAGAATGGGATAGGTAAGTGGAGGACAGGCACTAATAAAGATTGAATGAAATTAGAATGATATTAATACCTTCAGCTGCTTACGGGCGATTATATATATGAAAGGGGACAGGTGAAAATGTGTGCCCTGACCAGAACTTGAACCCGGGATCTCCTACTTACATGGCAGACGCTCTATCCATCTGAGCCACCAAGGGCGCAGAGGATAGTGCAACTGCAGGGGCTATCTCGTGCATGTCTCCCGCGAGACTCACATTCACACCTTTCATGTCCACACACTACATTCGTAGTGTCCTACCCCAATATACTCATTACTCGTGGAAGACATTCTTACCAAGTCACGTAAGAGTTCGGGGAATATGTGTGCATCCAAACAGAAGAAGAAGGTATTGCCAGAAGTACATAATTATATGGATATGGTGTCCCAAACTCTTACGGGACTTGGTAAGAATGTCTTCCAAGAGTAATGAGTATATTGGGATAGGACACTACGAATGTAGTGTGTGGACATACAAGGTGAGAATGTGAGTCTCGCGGGAGGCACACGTGAGATAGTCTCTGCAGTCGCACTATCCTCTGTGCCCTCCGTGGCTCAGATGGATAGAGCGTCTGCCATGTCAGCAAGCGATCCTGTGTTCGAGAGCCGGTTGGGGCACACATTTTCACCTGTCCCCATTGATATATATCAACACCCGTAAGCAGCTGAAGGTATTAATATAATTCTAATTTCGTTCTAGATGGCTGCAGGTCATCAGTGGTGTCTGTTCTTTTGGACATGTCCATATCCATATATATAATAAAGATTGAGGTCAGTGGGGTTACAGGAATGAAGGACATATTCCAGGGAGAGTTCCCACATGCACAACTCAGATAAGCTGGTGTTGTTAGGAAGGATCCAGAGGGCACCAGCTGCGTAGCAGTTGAAGCGGAGCACATTGTGCTGGGCAGCATATTCAGCAACTGAGTGGTCCAGCTCTTTTTTGGCCACAGTCTGGAGGCGGCCATTCACGCAGGCAAGCAGCTTGTTAGTCGCGATGTCCACATAGAAAGCAGTACAGTGGTTGCAGCTTATTTTGTAGACCACATCACTGCTTTCACAGGTAGTCCTGCCTTTGATGGGATAGGAGACGTCTGTGACCAGACTGGAATAGGCGCTGGTGGATAATTTCTGGAACAGGTCTTGAATCTAGGTCTATTGTAGGGACATGAGCTGTAAGGCATGGGGTTGGGAGCAGGGGTGGAGTAGGTATATACAGGATGAGTCAGGAGGAAAGGTACGTGCTTTGAGGGGTGACACTATTAATGATACTGAATGAAAAGCTTCATATGGATTTATGCGCTACTCCGAATGGTTTCCGAGATACAACACATTTAATATTCATTGTTATTTATTTTCTGTACTATCAAACGTAGTCACTGTTTGCAAGGTACAACAGTAGCCTAGAGCAAGTTGGGACAAAGAGTTTGATACAGGACACTTGTGGTCTATAAAGTCAGGAAATTACATCAAATTGGCCTACAAAAAATACGTAAGCTACAACGTATGCACGTTGAGTGAGTTTTTCAACATTCTCGCACTATCTTCGCACAAACCATTAGTTCTAGACAAAAAAATGAATAGGACCTTTTTGTAGGAAATTTAATATAGTTTAATTTTGTACTGTGACACATTTTCGCTGGAGGGTGCAGTTTCCAAGTTATTCACGAAAATTGTACAAAAGTGATATTAAATGTGTCCTATCTTGGAAACCATTCAGAATAGGGCATATGTCCATATGAAGTTTTTGGTTCAGAACCACTAATATTATCACCCTTCAAAGCATGTACCTTTCCTCCTGACACATACTGCATAGGTTTGGTGGGTGGCGGAATACCACTACGGGCAGTACCGGAAGGAAAGTGGGTAGAATATTCCTCATTTCAGGGCACGACAAGAGGTACTTGAAATCTGGGCAGAAAATGCGATTCAGTTGCTTCATCAGTCGTGGGTGGTAATGAGTCACGACGAGGGGACAGTTCTTTTGTGCTTTCGTGGCTGGATGGTTGGTGCATTGAGAGGGAGGGGGGGGGGGGAAGATGGTGACTGAAGAGACAAGGCATGGGAGATCTGATTCTGTACAAAATTGGGAGGGTACCTTCAATCCGTGAAGGTATATTTGGAGAGGGACTGCTTGTCACTGCACACATGACAACCACCGATGGCTAGGCTGTATGAAAGGGAAATGATGGAATGCAATGGGTGGCAGCTGTTGAAGTGGAGGTATTGCTGGTGGTTGGTAAGTTTGATATGGACGGAGCTACTGATGTAGCCATCCTGAACTGGAGGTCAAAAATGAAGAAGGTGAGTTGTTGGGTTGAGGAGCACCTGGTGAAGCAAACGGGCAAAAGTTTTGAAGTTCTGGAGGATTGTGAATAAAGTGTCCTCAACATCACTTCTGATCACAAAGATGTCATCACTGAATTTGAACAGGTGAGGGATTTGGGATTCTGGGTGAATAGGAAGGATTGCTCCAGATGGCCCATGAAAAAGTTGGCACAGGATGGTGCTATGGGTGTGCCCACTGCCGATGCATTATCATTGTCCATCCTTCCTCCACCCCTGCTCCCAACCACTTAACTCATGGTACACATCTCTGCAGTAGAACTGCATGCATGATCTGCCTCATATATCCTTCCACCAGTACATAAACCAGTCTGGTCCACAGATGTCTCCTATCCCATCAATGGCAGGGCTACCAGTGAAAGGAGTCGTGTTCTACAAACTAAGCTGCAACCACTTAGCTGCTTTCTTTGAGGGCGTGACAACTAACAGACTGTCTGTCTGCATGATTGGCCACTGCCAAACTGTGGCCAAGAGACAGCTAGACCACTGAGTTGCTGTATATGCTTCTCAGCATTATGTCCTTCACTTCAACGACTGCTTCACAGCTTGCATGATCTGGATCCTTCCTACCAACACCAGCTTTTCTGAAATGTGCAGGTGGGAACCCTCCCTGCAATATATCCTACATTACTTAACCACCTTGGCCTTAACCTTCAGTAACCTCTGTCCGTCACTTGCCTATATCTTTCCCTGTTCCCACTCCAGCACAACACAGCCTTCCATTCCACCAACAGGCCCATTAGTCCTCCTCCCCTTCTCTACCTCTCTCTTTTTCCACTTCCCCCCCCCCTTTTCCCCAAATCTTCCAACTGCAGCTAGCAGCATTATCTTGTCCCCACCTCATCTCTGCATGCTCCCACAAGTAGCACTCCACTCCACTGTGTGGCTAAGAGGAGTCGTCCTTCAGGTATCATCCATATTTACAGATGATGGGTTTTAGCAAACCTCATTTGCAGAGTGACACAGTGAGTTTCTCAGGTGTCTTGAGGAAACTCCTTATTGGCACTTTAGCTGTGAACATGTTTGCTGGTATCTGAACTGATTTCTGGTGGACTTCAGTCCTGTCTTTGCTGGATGCCAGGTAGGAAAATGACTTGACAGGATGGAACGCCTGCACTTTGACTGCCACTGGGAGAAGGTTGGAAGAGGAGGAGGAGGATGATGGTGGAGGGGGGGGGGGGGGACACATACCTCAACCACATCTAACCTGGATGACAGGTCAGTGGCAAACATACTGTATGGCAAGCACAACCACTTACCCATTCTCCACTCTGTGCTTGCTATTACCCCAAGAGTGGCAATACTGCTGGAGTGAGGTGCCTCTCTAGGGCAGTAGTCACCACTAGTAGTGGCATCTCCAGTTCAATGTGGCTATTGCTGCTAGTCAGTACAGGGGGTGGGTATCTGGGTGCCACGTGAAGCTGGTGCTATGTTGCATTCTGGAATGTTGGTTTATTTGCTGATTAAACATCAAAAACATTTTTTGTACAATTTCTTAAATCATTTGCTTGGGTTGGAGCCCATTATCAATGAAAATTGCATGCCTGGGTTTTCTACAAAAAAATTTCCATTTTGTAGGGAAGAGGGCATAACCCTAAAACTGTCATTTTTTATGTAAAGGATTTTGTCAGTTTCGAGATATATGTATCATAAGAACTTTGTTTCACAGGTGACACAAAAACATCATTGCATCATACAGAATTGATTCTTATCCACTGAATATATGGATAAAATCTTTGTACACCATAAGCTGGGGGGGGGGGGGGGGGGAGGGAGTGCAAGTGCCCCACTTGTCCCCCCCCCCCCCCCTTCCTCCCACGAGGACACCCACGAGTATTCATGGCAACTCTTCAATGAAATGTTAATGTCTTGGATCATATCTATGAAAGTGTGTAGACTACATGCATAGTTCTTATGAGGGAGAATATGTTACTGTATGGATACATGTGTAAATCCTGGACCATTTGAACTATTGGTAATGCATCTTTCCTACTTGGGAAAAATTATACCATACTTCACCAAATGTTTTACAAGCCAAACCAATTGGGCATTTTGAGTCATCTGAGTTGCAGTATAAAAGGAGCAAATGCATCCACTATTGTTATGCATTGGCCACTATGAGCACTGGTGGGAGTGTATGCTGCTGGGCATACTGCAGTGAAGAACTTGTTTTCTACACCTAAAATGATATGAACATCGGAAATACCCTTCTCACATGCTTGGGTCCACTGTCAAATGGTGCAGCATGTATAAGGGCTATGACCTCTCACTGGCTTGCAAAATGAACTTCAAATTGCTTATTACTTGATGGCTAATAGGCAAACTACAAATCCAAAGGTCAAACTTAATTGGTCCTGGGATTTTTTCTGACATTTATCTCTTCTTTCACCTCCTGTAATAATTTGTTAATATGAAAAGTGCCAAGTTGCACCATATTTCGGAGACCACATTAAATTGTCAGTCCCCTATGATCTGAGTGGAAAAGTCAAGCAAATAGCACCTGCAATAGAACAATTTCTAGTGAAGCGTGACAGTGTTCAAAGCAACCTTTGAGTTGAGTACAGATTTACCTTTAATAATAATTTTTTGTACAAATTCTACAATTTTGATGGTCTCAGAAAGGAACAGAACAACACCCTCTCTGCAAAATACTTCCAAGGCCACTGTCATAGAAGATAAAGATGTTCTTTGTAGTTAGCTCCCATAATGTTCCTTTCCAGTTTCTTTTTGCACACTCACACAAACAGTGTAAGAAGAAATTGAAGAGGGACAAGACACAGATTAACTATCTAGAACATAGAGGTATCACAAAGAATCACTCGATTTAAAAAACCATAACTATTACATTATTTAAGATATGTGCGTGAACAACATACTGCTGGAAAGAGCAAACTCTCAAGTTTTTCATGGTTCCTGCTGGGTAGCGGTAGTGTGTGCCCACTTCAGTTCTAGTAAAAATAGTGTCGTGACAACACAAAGCGTTTTGTGTTCTACGTTTTGCGCAGTGCAGGTCAGTAATAACTGTTCAGCATGACTTTCATACTAGGTATGGTGTGAATCCTCCTACAGCGCATAGCATTTGACGATGGCATGAACAATTCCGAGAAACAGGTTGTTTGTGTAAAGGCAAATCGCTGGGCTGTCCTCGAGTGTCTGACACAGACGTCAAGTGCATCCACCATAGTTTCACAGGGAGTCTGTAGAAATCCATTTGCCATGCAGCTCGACAGCTCAACATGTCCCTGATGTCCATCTGGCGTGTGTTGTGTCAACTTTTACACATGAAACCATGTACAAAATTCAGCTAATGCAAGCTCTTCGAGAAGGTGACAAACAGCGTGTGGAGTTTTGTAATTTTGTTCTTGGCAAGATGGAGGATGACAGTTTTCTTCCATGCTTAGTGTTTAGCGACGAGGCAATATTACATTTAAATGGAAGGGAGATTCATCATAATGTGAGAATATGTGGTATGGAATAACCACATAAAGTTGTATAACATGAGAGGGATTCTCCAAAATTTGACGTGTTTTGTGCAGTTTCATGGGAAAAGGTGTGTAATCCATTTTTCTTTGCCAAGAACACTGTTACAGGAAGCACATATCTTGATACGCTTGAGAACTATTTTTCCCACAGCTGAAGACTAATTCAAAGAACTTCATTTACCAACAGGATGGGGCACTGCCACATTGGCATCTGGAAGTGCGGGAATTTTTAAATCAAAGGTTTACTGAATGATGGATTGGTGGCACTGGACCAAATGATTCAGCCTTACATTACTGGTCTCCAAGGTCACCCAACCTGACTGTATGTGATTACTTCTTGAGAGGGTTTATAAAAAACTCTGTTTATGTGCCTCCATTACCGACAACAATGAATGAACTGAGACACTGCATAACAGCAGCTGTGGAAGCTATAAGTCAAGACATGCTTGCTACAGTGTGGGAACAATCTGAATACCGCACTGACATATGCAATGCATCTCAAGGGGGGCACATTGAACACCTACGAAAAGGTGTAAAAAACTCTGAGTCTCCTGTTCATCAAAAAACAAAATTCATTGTATATGCTTATTAGTTTCAGAAATATACACTGTCAAATCGTATGATTCTTTTTGATACAACCTGTATTTTGCCTTCAATTAATGATGTAATTTTGTGAATCTTGTCATGAAGATGTAATTTTGTGAATCTTGTCATGAAGAGGACAACAGAATTTCTTGAAAAAGATAAAAAAATAAAAATAAAAAATAAAAAGACTGAACAGTGCTGATTTTTGCATGAAAGCATGATAATGTTCATTTCCCCACAACTGCTCTCAAACAGATTACCACAACATCCACACTGTCTGTCTGTGTCATATTTGCGTCCCATAATCTGTTAACATTCGAGAAGGGGTAGTGAAGAACAGTGTTTGAATCATTTTAAAGCCAACCTACAGTTTGGTACCCCAATGTAGCCTCTTCACTAGCATACTTTGACGCTCAAGAATACTGAATTCCTATTTCTTGGTTCACACATTGTGAGGATGCAGTAGTGTCATGTTTGTATTGACCACTACGCTGAGCCCAGTGTTGCAGCATGGCCACTTCTGCCCCCAGAATGGTGTTTGTGGAAGGCTATGGGAGTGGGGTCTTTCAGTACTGTGGCTAATGAATAGTTAAAAATATTGGCTCTTTAAAGCATGATTTATTATTTGTCATTTCTTACACAGTACGTCAATGATTATGGGCAGGTGCTGTCCGTGGCTGGTGATGGTGAGTGAGTCCACTGAGGTAGGGGATGCAGAGTCCACATAACCACAGCTGCTGGCGACACAGCCTTCCTGACATCAGAATGGTGGTCAGCTATGGAAAGCAGTGAGCTTACTGCTGGACTTGCATACACCACCCACGGACCAAGGGGGCTGGCAGGTGTGAGCAAATGCCAAGTCAAACACAAGCTTTCAAAGGCAGGCTGGAGTATCAGGCGATGGTACGTTACGGGTGGCCTCACCTCAGCGGATCTCGTTCAAAGCCCAGTACTATGAGTGCTAGCTCACTGCTCACAGACCAGTGGCTTTGATGAGTAGATAGTGTTGTTCGATGACACTGTAGGTGCTTGGCTACACATTCGACTGATGTCTGGCACACAGACTGTACCGGATGAGCACACAACAGCAAAGGAAGTGCTGCTGCCAGCTGGGAGTATTTCTACTTGCTCCAGCCATGTATATTGTGACAGGAGCTTACTTTCTCTCATGTAGCTAGCTGTGAAATGTTGCTTTATGCTACAGCATGTGTGACAGCTCAATTAGTGGGACTACAGTGTGGAGATGCAGCTGCTCACTCGGTAACAGGAGCCTGGGAATGCTGGACACAGAGAATTTGAATTGTTCTTGGAAATCTTTGGCAAGACACCTTGCAACCCATGGAGTCGCTGTGGAACTGTGGTGTCTCTGGGAACTGCGAGGCTGTTTTGTGAACATAGGACAGAGGTTTCTCGGGAGCTCCCAAAGGCTCAACACGGCCAGGTTGGGTCGTTTCCAGAAGTGTCTGTCACAAAGCCTTGTGGTTCCGTGAGTCACTGTGGGACCATGGTGGCTCTGGGAATTCTGAAGCTGTTTTCCAAAAATGGATTGGAGATGTTTGCTTTCCCATGGACACTAATAGCTGTAGTTCCCAGGCCACTGTTGTACTGGGAAACTGATCTGGAAGAAGCAGGAGAGGCAGTGGGGGTAGCAGGGTTGGTGGGTCAGTTGGTTGGTTGATTCAGGAGAGGGGACCAAACATCAAGGTCATCAGTCCCATGATCTCAGATGGCAGAAATCAACAGCACAGTCCAGTCCAGGGGAAGGGGACATGTGCAAACAAAGAGGGAAAAGGGACGTCAGAGCAGTAGGAAGAGGAAAGAACAGGGGGGGATGGGTGGAAATGGTGAGAGCATGGGTGTCCCAGTCTTTTACCCTCGTTCTATTTGCGAATGGAACAGAAAAAAAAGAGTAGTAGTGGTATAGGGTACCCTCCCCCACACACCATTCGCTGGCTTGTGGAGTACTGATGTAGATGTAGATATAGAAATGCTATGTGTGGTGGGGCATGTTGAGGAGGGAGGGCATGGAGGAAGAACACGCTTCTGCAAGATCTGGAACCTAAAGAGAGCGGGCAACCTTGGGGCACACAGACGGTGTGTTCTGTGGCCAAGTTGTCGGAGTGGGCCTCTGACCTGAGAGATGCTGGGGGAAGGGGTCACAGGAGAGAGCCCCATAACCGCTGTGCGCCGGAGAAGGGGGCAACTTCTTCGGCCGGTGAGGGGCATTGGCACCTGGATGGGAGGACATGGGAACCGCAGAGGACGGGAAGAGGAGAGGGGGACAGAAATAGGGTAAGGAAGAGGAAGGAGGGCGAAAGGACCTACCAGAGGCAAAAGTAAAAGTCATCGACACAGGATGAAGTCAGTCAAATTTCGGACAAGCCTCAGTGTAAGATAAACGATCCAGGAACTAACATTCCTGTATCTTCTTTTCTTTCTTATAAGCTGGGCAATTGATGAGTGTGGAGACGGTCATGACAATGAACACACACGGGTGGTGGAACACAGCGGAGTCGCCATGGAGAGAGTCCGCTGTAGTTCAGAGAGATGTGCCCGAAACACAAACACTAAATGCGGCACGTATGGCTTCACGTCAACCCGATAACACATAACCTTGACCTTCTCTGGGAGGGCATCTCCCTCGAAAGCAAGAATAAAGGTGCAATTATCCTTAAGATCTCTCTGCACATGCCAAATAAAATGAACATCCTGTTATTCCAGATTGGCCCGGAAATCCTCATCAGTTAGAATAATGAGGTCCCTATTAAAAATGATTCCCAGGGCCATATTCAAACAGTGGTGAGGTATAATGGAACCAGGACGCCACCAAGACAATCACAAGCATGAAGAGTTGCAGATCGGGTGTTGAAATTTTGATTAACAGGGAACCTGACCACATCTTACTGAGAGACTCCACTTCACCATACTTTCCTTCAATATTTTCCACAAAAAATAACAGGTTAGTGGCAGTGAATGTGTCCCCATCCATTCTAGTACACACCAGGTAGCGGGGAAAGTGTTTCCCCCGAAACCAGTGAGCTGGCCCTCCGACCCACGGTTTAGCCAGGGAAAGGAAGGCCACAGGGTCTTAAGAAGCATCAGTCAGTGATCCGTTGACAATCAATGAGACGGCCATAGAATAACAACCAGAGTTTTGAAGCTTGATATGTTTCACACACAAAGCACACAAAGCATCAGCCCTGATATCACCAACTCTGATCAGGGGCTCTTCCCGTGGGTGCCAACCAGACACAGTATGGTGACCGTTGGCAGGAGCTCCAACGTTCTGGAGTAAAAACAATCACTCCCAGGCTTGCATGGAGAGGCAACAGCTTAGGTAACAGAAGTATGATCCCTGTGTTGTCAGGGGGCTCAGCATGATGGATATGTCACAGGTCCATCACATGGACTGGATACATGTGCTGGTGACCTAGTGGGGCTCTTGAGGGGCTGCGGCAGAGAAGGAAGGTGGGAGATGACCCACACCATAGACGCTAGGGATGGAGTTCTTTCTCAAATGGCTCATAGTAGGGAGAGAAAATTTAGAAGTGGAGGTAAACCGAAAAGGGGCGCCAAACATGCCAAAAAGGAAGGGCAAAAGAGAAAAGACAAGGGGAACAAAACTGCAAGGAACATGGGAAACCAGGTGGGTAGCCAGGTTGACATAAGTAAGAACAATGAGATAGAGGAATGAGGGGGCACTGGGAAAAGAGTGAGGGGGGGGGGGGAGGAGGAGGAGGAGGAGGAGGAGGAGGAGGAGGAGGAGGAGGAGTAAATGCAGCCCGGGAAGGAAGAATGGGCTGCAAAGGATTTCAACCCCACGATCTCACAAAAGAACTGTAAGCTCCCTGGGGGGTGGGAAGGGGGAAGGTAGCAGGTAACAGACTAACCAATGACAGCTTGTCGCTGACATTGTTTATGAGACAGCCGGTCACAAGACGGCAGATGCCAAGAGTAGCACAGCAAAGTACAAGAATAAAAAGAGTAGTGTAGGCAGTGAGTATTGGTCTGAAGTCGGGCCTGGTAGTGGAACTGTGAACTGATGACAGCAGTGTGAGGAGTTGGAAGCAGCCCAGAGGACAAGAGGGCAATTCAGCAGGGACTGGTGGATAACAGAGAGGAATGGCAGTTTGTGGGTTTTATTAACTATAAGGAAGGACTGGAAGTATCTAAAGGTGTAACATAGGCTAGACTAAACTTTATTTGCTATAGTGAAAAGAAGGAGTGGTTATTAGACTAATATAAATACATACTACTGGTGACATTACTTTTGTAAAAGGATGGAAACAGCTATTAATGGATGTGAATAGAAACTCTTTTCATTTTTAGTTTATATTGCCATAGCCCTTTAACAGTTAGTCTCTCCACTGTAGCTGTCACTGCCAAATACAGATGTGGTGGAGGAATGTTGGACGTGGATGAAAACTGTCAGGATGCTGTATTAAAACTTGGGCATGATATTCAAGTGTTTTATTATTCCCAGCTACAGTGCCACATTCCTCTCCATTTACATCACAGGATCCTGCGATGCCGAGGACGCCACTTTGCTGTCTGCGAAACAGGTTGGCGCGGAAGGGCTATCTCAGTGACCTGTGCAACATACTGTGGCGTGCCAGCTGTGTACAGCTGCGAAGTTTTGACCACGACAGGATGCGCCGGCAGCCAACTCAGCAGCCTTCATACCCGTTGCCTCAGCACCGCTCGCTGCGAGCCACAGGGCGGCCCGCTGTGTTCCTCTTCGCCGCTGTGGTTAAGACTGCGGGCGACAACAAGCGCCTGTGATCCGACAGCCAAATCTGCAACCCTTGCCTCAGGATGCCTCCGCCGTGTGTTGGGAGCCAACAAGACTGCATGCAGTAGCTAGCTGTCGAGTGGCCCGCCGCTGGATGGCTATGGACCCCACATTGGCCTCAAAGAGTCAAACCAGCAACCTGCTGTATGTAGCTGGTGGTGTGACACCCTGCTGTCCAGAAAAGCTGCCACACTTGCATCCCCCTTGTTAGAAAACCTGCACCTATTTATACGCAGCTGTGTGCCTCTGTTTTCCTAACGCGACACTCTGAGTCATGCATTCATAACACCTAGGTTAGGCCAGTGGGCCCCTTCTGCCTATAACTTGCGCCATGATAACTGCTGCGTTTACTCTTTTCAGTGGTTCGATGGCCCTGTGGCCTCCATTCTACTTTGCAACCACTGGCAAGTGTAACTTACAGTCAACAGGCTTGCACCTGGCTGTAACTTTTGCACTCAGAAATACTGCACCGAATCTAACTCTTTTCTATCTTAAATGGTGGTGCTCCTACATTATTTCCCCTTCGGAAAGACCCGGTCCCCGGGGCAACCTCTAACTACTCCTAAACTTGTTTAGGTTGGCACGTACTTATGACATATTTACTACTACTACTACTACTGCTAGAAAACTTAGATGTGATCCAGTCCTCTTAAACACATGACACGAGACAAAATGTAAAAATTCCTTACTGGATGACGACTCCACTTAACGCTCCATCAACCCCTTACCAACCCATCTTACGCCCTCAGTATCCAATCCACTGGGATTTGGACTACCGTCGGTTTCCTCTTGGAATTGGCTCCCCGCCCGATCAAAATGAAAAACAACACACAACAAAGTTAAGAGTGCGATGACACTTGGCACAGAGGTGCTCAAAACGATCAATACTTGTTGTTGCCTTTCCCTATATTGAACGACAAGCTGCACAAGATGTTCGGCTGATATGCGGCCCTCTTGCTCTGAAATGAACTGGTTTACGCATCTCAACAGACCTGACTCCAGAGTTTGATTTAACAAGGTCAGATTCTGCCTTGGCAAAACTCTAAAGTTGCTTCTGGCCAGTACAGCTGTGCCTGTGTACCATTCAATTGTGTGACTCCCGAAATTGACGTTGGCAGATGGAAGTTTGGTCCTATTATGTTACACGCAGTTCCATGGATTAAAATTCTGCTCCCCTCGAGCTCTATAGGTTTCGCTTCTGCAAATACTCCCTGCTCAAAACAACTTGCTACTACTATCAAATTTTCGTAGGTGGAGAAGATCCAATGGATCCCGACCCATTGCAAGCTCAATTTTGGCTCCACGATGTCCCTTGGACAGTCTATTTCTTTCCTCCTGGCTAAAAATAACTGCACCGTGCACGTGTTCGGATTGGCTGGACATACCGTTACCTTCCCTCTATGGCAACTCCATAATTCCTTCCTTGTCATCTCAGCGTACCGGCTGTTAACCGCCGAGATCAGCAATACCTCTTCACTTTTTACTTCTACAAACACGGTGTATACATGGACAAGGAACAAAAATTCCTGGATCTTTCCTGGATTTCCTGGTTAAAAATACACTTTCTCCCGCGTGAAAACACGCTTTTTCTGTGTTAAATGACAATATATCCCGCCTGATCAATCCTTTGAATGGTTAAGGTTTTATACGCGGACATAGAATTTCCCGGCACTTTACATCTACATCTACATCTACATCTATACTCCGCGAGCCACCTTACGGTGTGTGGCGGAGGGTACTTATTGTACCACTATCTGATCCCCCCTTCCCTGTTCCATTCACGAATTGTGCGTGGGAAGAACGACTGCTTGTAAGTCTCCGTATTTGCTCTAATTTCTCGGATCTTTTCGTTGTGATCATTACGCGAGATATATGTGGGCGGTAGTAATATGTTGCCCATCTCTTCCCGGAATGTGCTCTCTCGTAATTTCGATAATAAACCTCTCCGTATTGCGTAACGCCTTTCTTGAAGTGTCCGCCACTGGAGCTTGTTCAGCATCTCCGTAACGCTCTCGCGCTGACTAAATGTCCCCATGACGAATCGCGCTGCTTTTCGCTGGATCATGTCTATCTCTTCTATTAATCCAACCTGGTAAGGGTCCCATACTGATGAGCAATACTCAAGAATCGGATGAACAAGCGTTTTGTAAGCTACTTCTTTCGTCGATGAGTCACATTTTCTTAGAATTCTTCCTATGAATCTCAACCTGGCGCCTGCTTTTCCCACTATTTGTTTTATGTGATCATTCCACTTCAGATCGCTCCGGATAGTAACTCCTAAGTATTTTACGGTCGTTACCGCTTCCAATGATTTACCACCTATGGCATAATCGTACTGGAATGGATTTCTGCCCCTATGTATGCGCATTATATTACATTTATCTACGTTTAGGGAAAGCTGCCAGCTGTCGCACCATGCATTAATCCTCTGCAGGTCTTCCTGGAGTACGTACGAGTCTTCTGATGTTGCTACTTTCTTGTAGACAACCGTGTCATCTGCAAATAGCCTCACGGAGCTACCGATGTTGTCAACTAAGTCATTTATGTATATTGTAAACAATAAAGGTCCTATCACGCTTCCTTGCGGTACTCCCGAAATTACCTCTACATCTGCAGATTTTGAACCGTTAAGAATGACATGTTGAGTTCTTTCTTCTAGGAAATCCTGAATCCAATCACAAACCTGGTCCGATATTCCGTAAGCTCGTATTTTTTTCATTAAACGTAAGTGCGGAACCGTATCAAATGCCTTCCTGAAGTCCAGGAATACGGCATCAATCTGCTCGCCAGTGTCTACGGCACTGTGAATTTCTTGGGCAAATAGGGCGAGCTGAGTTTCACATGATCTCTGTTTGCGGAATCCATGTTGGTTATGATGAAGGAGATTTGTATTATCTAAGAACGTCATAATACGAGAACACAAAACATGTTCCATTATTCTACAACAGATTGACGTAAGCGAAATAGGCCTATAATTATTCGCATCTGATTTATGACCCTTCTTGAAAATGGGAACGACCTGCGCTTTCTTCCAGTCGCTAGGTACTTTACGTTCTTCCAGCGATCTACGATAAATTGCTGATAGAAAGGGGGCAAGTTCTTTAGCATAATCACTGTAGAATCTTAAGGGTATCTCGTCTGGTCCGGATGCTTTTCCGCTACTAAGTGATAGCAGTTGTTTTTCAATTCCGATATCGTTTATTTCAATATTTTCCATTTTGGCGTCCGTGCGACGGCTGAAGTCAGGGACCGTGTTACGATTTTCCGCAGTGAAACAGTTTCGGAACACTGAATTCAGTATTTCTGCCTTTCTTCGGTCGTCCTCTGTTTCGGTGCCATCGTGGTCAACGAGTGACTGAATAGGGGATTTAGATCCGCTTACCGATTTTACATATGACCAAAACTTTTTAGGGTTCTTGTTTAGATTGTTTGCCAATGTTTTATGTTCGAATTCGTTGAATGCTTCTCTCATTGCTCTCTTTACGCTCTTTTTCGCTTCGTTCAGCTTTTCCTTATCAGCTATGATTCGACTACTCTTAAACCTATGATGAAAACGGAACTCAGAGAAAAAGATGCGTTTCGGAAATATCTTTTATGTGCACCAACATGTACGTTGCGAATTTTCGTATTACGAAAGTATACATTGGAATTCCACCAAACACCACATGTTACTTTCCGAATCATTGAAATTGAGATTGCGATGTGTTTCTGTAAGCCAGTCATAGCTCCTGTCATGTGATCTTGGCAGTCGATGACAGTGGATGTTCAGAGCATAGGACACGTGATGTAGTCAGCCAACAGCAACATCACTGTTACGTAGCACGAATACACAAACAGGGAAAGTTAATAGTTTAAATTAATATACATAGTGTTGCTACAAGAAAAGCAAAGCTTTCACATATAATATTGGTCTCTAAGGTTAATAAGCTGCAAGAGAAGCTGTGATTTCGCATATAATGTTGATCTCTTTTGCGCGTGTTACACTTTAAGAACCACACAAATGTGCCAGTAAAATATTTAATAATGACAAACGTATAATCTTCAGGCTTTGAAATTCTTCTAAATGGCTTGTCATCAAAGAGCTGATTTTTAAATGAGAGTCAAACACTCCGTGATTTAAGAAATTCATGGTACATTCTCGCACATAGTTCAACTTACGTAAAAGGATATTTACTTTGAAAGTAACACTTTTCAAACCATCATTCGCAATATTTTTCAGCGACCTGTTAGAAATAGGTTCGTTTCATCAGTTGCCAGAGAGCGCAGATAACAGGCGACACCGTGTTTGTGTAGCTACCATTACGCAGGAAGCCCGTATGTACGTACGCGTAAAGCATTGAAAGATCATACATTATGTCATAAAAGAAACAGTACATCAGATGATTCTCCGAGAGCATCGGAATTTTGTGAACCATTACTAAAATGTGCACATTTAAAGTGCATACTTAAAGTGCACATTCGCATGTCCAGATTCCCAATCAAGTAGACCTCGAGCTGATGTTAAGCTTTTCAGTGGGGTTTTTGGGATGTAAATTTTCTTGGAGCACCAGTAGTGTATTATATCATGTTTGGTTCTTTATTATGGCATAATGCCATACGTGCTAGAAGATGAAAACGTGCACTTGAAATGCAGCGAGCAGTTGAAACTAGCCACTACTGTGGATTTAAACATTTCGTTTCAAATACATTGACTGCCTCTGAGGAAAAGGTTAATAAAAGTCAAATTTCTTTAGCGAACAGACAAAAATAACTCCATTGTTCTGCAGGGCGATTAATGCTTGACAGTCAGAAAGGTAGAAATAAAATAAAATCTGAAACTAATGACATATTTTAGCCTTCCATAATTATGTGAATGTATTTTAATTCACGCGATAGATCCCGGCCACATATATGTTTTGTTTTCATTTGACATGAGAGTAAACGAAGGGGAAACAGCAAAATCGTCAAATGTTAACATGGGTCATGTGAGGGCTATCCACTATAACTCAGACTGCTCTGCGCATCAGCCTCGGATCTACGATATTTGCGAACCGGGTCAATACTAAAAAAAAACGAATTTTCAAAAATATGTTCATCTTGTAGCGCACATCTTTCTGAAAAGTCTGAAACATAAAATATATGTCTTCGAGGAAATGTGAGACATGTTATTTGGTCTTAAGTGTCCCAAAGTGCTGTACTACGCCTCTTCATAAAGCATTCTTCTATCGCAAGTCACTGTATTTCGCTCTGTGGAATTGAAACATGTATATTTTGTACTGGATGTCATCAAACTATAATCAGGACAGTGGAAGTTGAAATGTCCTGTGGTGCCTCTCCTGCTCCCAGTCGGCCAGTTTGACAGCCTGCCCCTCTTTTAAAAAAAAAAATCTCGCAATTTATGGCTGATGGGATTATTTGTAACTGGGAGAACAAGAACTCTTCAGAAAAATTGCACTCTTTATTGCCTATTAGCTAACAACTTGCTGTTTTGTGTGACATAAAATTAAATATAGGATACATAAAACCAATAAAGGAAAGAGACAAGCAAGAAACTACACATTTCTTCAATCCTTAGCTCCTAGCATTTTTTTCTCTCTAATCTTGCTACAGCTTTACATGGCATGCTTTGCTTTCTGCGAAAGAATCTATTACCTCATCAATGCTCGTCAAATGATTCACTACATCAAAAATCGAAATGTCATTACCTAATGCTGTAAAAGCTGTTAACACAAATAATACCCAAGACTGGTGTGGTTCCTCGATCTGATTACATCTATTTTGTCACTGTCTGTTAGATAAAACAAAAGAGGCCTTTCTAATTTTGGAGCAATTTTGTAAGACACACCAAATAAATGAGACTGTTTTGGCACAAATGGCCATTTTTATAACACGACAGAATATAATTCACGAAGTGCCAATATCAAATGCCTATTAGGCCTACTAAAAGCAAAAAGCTTTATGTTAGGAAATAGTTTCACATTTCATTCATACGCACCAGCTTCTCAAGCATGAGATCGAAAAGTAGTATTACGAAATTTTTTTATAAATTTGGAATCGTCTTATTCTCCCATGATTTATGTGATGTCCCCGTTTCTTATCCTTCCTCATTCTAACAAACAATCTTGTCATCACCATTTCTGCAGCTATTCCTACCATTGTCAAAATTTGTTCGCTGATTAATTTCACTAACCCTGCCAGAATCACAGGTTTAGTTATCCCTCGATTGTTTTCTGGTTAGACATTATTACGTGTACTTACAACACGTTTTCCGCGTTACTTCCAGCATAGAACTTAAGCGGCTGCTAGCCGGAGACTGTACAACTGGTCCTTACTAGTGCAGCGACCTGGCCAAAAATTTTCTGTCAAAATTTCATTTTCTTGGGTACACCGAGAAGATAGTATGTAATATTTCTCACCTGTTATTCCTGTCAGTCATTTATTTCCATTCTGTTAGACTGAATCTATGGATTTCACTAGAAATTATAACAACGCTTATCATTCGTAAACCCAATCAACCACATAATCAGACAACGATTGGCATTTGTCCGTTCGGCTTTACGCCGCTCAGCTCGTATAGCCCCAACCCCATTCGTCTGTGGGAAGTTTATTTCTAGATATGATGAGGATTCTGTTGACAGAGACATCACGTGCACTACGCATGCTTTCAAAAATCAACTTATGATTCATTCAGAAATCAACTTCAAATGTGTTCAAAAACCAACAGAGAAGCATTTCAAAATAATTGATAGACAAACGTGCACTGGATATTAGGCGCTTTACGAAACAAGTTTTTTTTTTTTTCCTTCCAGAATATGAATTTGGCGCCCCCTTTTCCTGGTAGCATCTAGTTGCTTGCTGCCAATAGCCACATTCCTGTAGCAAGAAGTGGGAGAATCTTCTGTTCAAACACGACTCAACTGCGTATGCGCATGAGCCAGCTCGTAACTGCTAAAACGAATCTAATATAAACAGTGTGACTTCACACTCACTGGAGGCAATTTGTTGTTATGAAGCATTGCATCCATTTTGCTGTTGGCAGACGCTTGCATGAGCACTGTGTGTCATTCTATATGGCGCATTTCCTTTGCAATTTAAGTTATTTTCGTTTTTATCTCTCATTTATATTTTATTGTTAAAGTATTATTCTGCAATAGCGGGGTACAGTAATATCCTTTGCGGTTATTACCAGCCAAAATTAAAAAAAAAAATTAACTGAAAACTAAAACAATGAAAAATTCCCGGAATCCTAAAAAATTCCCGGTTTTCTCCCGGATGAAAAAATTCCCAGGTTTTTCCTGGATCTCCCGATTGTCCCAGGTCGTATACACCCTGACAAATTTGCTCAACGCTCTCCTTTTCAGTGACCTACGGACAAGGATCACCATCACCCTTCCTCCCTCTTCAAAAAGACTACTGTCCATAGCAGGCTCACAATACTCAAAAACACATACAACATATGCAAATACAATGCCTATATAATCTACGCAAACCCAATGATACATAACAAGAAAACAAAAAACTGCAAATACTCTACTGCTTTCTGGATCGCAAAGCATATGTTATATTATGTTGTACTCTATTTTCCTGGTTTTCTCTGTACTGAACACCTCTCTTCACTCTCTCTTTCTTCCTCTTCCCTTCCTGTGACATGCCTGGAATCACATCCGGAAGTTGGTAGCTGAAGGGGATGTGGTTTCAACTACTTGGTATGGCCCCTGACACCTCGTGACGAACTTCTTCGTATTCCCTTTTTGCATATAGGGACTGGATAACATTACCCATTGCCCTACAATTTACTGCAGCAAACTTCCTTTCCACTTCACTGCGCCTTCCTGCCTCTCCAAAGCCTTCGTATTTGCCTTTTGTACCCATTTCCAAACATCCCGAATTGTCCTCGCGAACTGACGTACAGATTCACCTGCCCTTTCTTTCTGCAGCTTCATAAATCAAACTGTGACTGCATTTTTCGCCCATACACTACCTCAAACCGAGACAAACTGGTATTGGTATGGATTTTTGCATTGTATGCGCATACAATATGCTTCAAATACTCGTCCCACTGATGATGATGAGAATCCACATACAAACTCCGCACCTTCCCGATTGTTCTGTGTACCCGTTCTGTCCTTCCGTTCGCTTGTGGATGCAATGAACTCATCGTCAACCTCTTTAAGTTCAACAATTTACACAGTTCCTTAATTAAATCTGACACAAAGTTGGTCCCTTGGTCAGTAATTATTGTCTCCAGCACACCAAACTTCAAAAGCCAGTTGTTTATTAACGGTTGCGTGACCATTGCTGCCTGTTGATTTGGCATAGCCACCATCTCCACAACCTCGAAAAAGGGTCTATTATTGTCAGAATGAATCTATTCCCCCGATAGTGTTCGCCTGAAAGGTCCTAAGATATCAGTTCCCAACATAGACAATGGACACGTCGCTTCTGGCAATCATCATAGCTGTATCCTTTTTCGACTCAAATCTGCCCTCTGCGCACATGGTATACAATTCTTGACATACTGAACCACATCTACTTCCCTATCCCTCCACCAATACCTCTCCGCCACTCTCCTATTCGTCGCCCTACTCCCACCATAACACGTGATCATGTGCTTCTTTTAAAATCTCATCTCATTGTGGCTCTGTCTGATACAATTTACAATCGTTGTCAGCGTCCTGTAATTGTTGCCATACTGCTAGGTCATATCCTATGATTTCTAATTTTGCCACCTTTCTACTCAGTGCATCCACATTATTGTGCTTCTTCCCAGGCTTGGGCACCACCTCGTAGTTGAATTCACTAAGCCTCACAGCCAACCTAGCGAGTCTAGTGGACAGATCCTTCAACCCAAACAACCACTTCAATGCAGCATGATCTGTCACTACCCGAAATAATCTCCCATATAAATAACATTTAAAATATGTGATTCCATAGATTACGCTAAGCATCTCTGTCTCTGTTGTTGAGTAATTCTTCTCAGCTGCATTCAACTGCTTAGACACATAGGCTACAGGATGTTCTTTCCCATCAATTTCCTGACTAAGACCACACCCTAAAGCTTGATTTGATGCATCACATGCTAGAATTCCTTTTCAAAATCTGGAAACATGAGAACGGGGCTTGATGTTAACACTTCTTTCAGTTTGTCAAACACTTTCTGACACTCTTCGGTCCACTCAAATTTTACACCCTTCCGTAACAATCACATCAATGGCTGTGCTAAATCTGCAAAACCCTTCACGAACTTTTGATAGAAATTACAAATTTTGACAAATGATTGCACTTCCTAAACTGTTTTTGGCTCCTGAAAATCCCTTACAGCCTGTACCAACCTCAGATCTGTTTGCGCCCTGTCCTTACTGATGATATGACCTAAATATTTCACTTCCTCCAATGCAAAATGACACTCCTCCAGGCTCAATGTCAAATGAGCTGCTCTTAACCTCATAAAGACTTCCCTTTACCGCTGTCTATGCTGCTCCTCCATACTACTTGAAAACACTATCATGTTATCCAAATAGACAAGACACCGCCGTGGTTTCAAACCCCTCAACACACTGTCTAACAACCTCTGAAACGTTGCCGGAGCGTTTTTCAAACCGAATGGCATTCTGATGTACTGGTAATGGTCTCCAGGAGAAGAGAAAGCAGTTTTTGGACGATCCTCTGGAGCCACCTCTATTTGATGATAACCACTTGACAAATCAATTGTAGAAAAGTTTTGGCACTGTCCTAAGTGATCCAAAGTCTCTGATATGTTTGGAATGGGGTATGCATTACTGTCTTATTATTGAGGTATCGGTAGTCACAACAGAACCTGTATTTCTTAGTTCCATCCATAAATTTTTTTTAGGCACAGCAGCAATGCCCGCTCCCCAGCAACTATTACTATGCTCTATAATACCATCCGCAAGCTGCTGATCAATGAAATCCTCTACAATCAGCTGCAAATACCTCAGTATTCTGTATGGTTTATGGTAAACACGTGCTTTGTTCCCTGTTGGTATCCTATGTTGAACTAATGGAGTTGCTGGTAACAGCCCTTGCGGAAAAAACAAATCCTTAAATTCCCACAACAATTCTTCCATGCGTGCTTTTTCTCCTCCTTTCAAATGCTTAACTTTGTTACGCAATGCAGTTCTATCGCCAGTTAGTGGTTGATCACTACGACTACCTCTCGAACACCAGTCTTCGCCATCTGGTGCATCCAAATTTGCTACTAAAACTCCTTTTCCCAAATTCACGTCTGTCTACAGCGCTAAAATTATTCAAGTTCATGGGGACTACTCGCCCATCGTTTCCCCTCTTGTACGCGTACAATATTACATTTCACAAAACAACCTAACGGACCGAAAACTTCATTATCCTCCAATGGTTCAATAACACATACCGTACCCACAGGTAGATTTGACTCTACACTTACCCAAAGCGACTTCCCATTGTCACTAGACAAACACACATGCGAATTAAGCCTTAATGCTAATGTACGCGGCTCAATTGGTTTGCTCATTATGATGAACACCCCTCGCAACAGCTCAGCATCGACAAGTTTCCCCTAACTGAAATAACATTCCACCAAGTTCCACACTTCGTTGTCCAAGGTCAATTTTGGCATGATGTTGATGCAAGAAATCTACTCCTAGGATCATGTCGTAGCCCTCGCTACCCATGGTACTACCTCCAAGCATGCATCAAATCAGACTTTCCCTATGACCCCAAAGGTGTGACGACCTTATCCCCCACTCCATGCAACCTATAATGAGGTGGGTCTAACTTCCTTCATACCCATTAAACTCTTAGTAGCCACTGACACTTGCACCCCCGTGTCCAACAAAGTCTTAATCTTTTTAGTTCCTATGCATCCTACCACTGATCATTCCACCTCTGCATACATATTTGTAGCATTGAAATTAAACAGGAGCTCCCTTAGGTGAGTCTTTGGCCCCCTCTGCCATTTAACATTTGTCCACCTCTCCTATCTCCACTTCTCCATCCTCCCTGCTGCTGATTTCAACCCCTTCCTCTATTACTCGGTGACTAGGCACACTGCCTCTGCACACGTCCCATACGACCACACTCATATTTTATACGCACTGTAAACAATGTTTGTCTATCACGTACCCCCATTGCCACGTCTATTTCCTCACATTGGATTGCCAGCTGAATGGCCAAATACAAATCTTTTGTAGTCCCTTCATGCACTTTCTGTGCCATATGTGCCAGTAACCCCCTCAAAAATACATCAAGTGCCCTTTGCTCAGCCTCCTGCAACAGAACACCATTCGTTTCAATGCTCTGACCCAACTCATAAGAATACCCGTTAATTTCTCTTATTCTGTCCACTAATGTCTCTACCGTCTTCCCCTGTCTCTTCGTCATTGTACTCAACTTCTCCCTAAAGTACCAAGCGCTATTCTGTTTCCTGTACCCCTGTAAAAGCTCCTCCTTCAACTGCTTAAACTGTCCTGCCTTCCTTAAGGCCTGAGAACACCATACATATGTCTTCGCTTCACCTGTTAATCTAATCTTCACTACATGTAACAACTGTTCATCAGACCAACCATTCATCACCACTGAAGTTTCCATGTCCTCCACAAATGAGTGCACATCCTCAGCCTTGACAGAAAACGGAATAATCAAACTTGCGGCAGCTGGATCAATCTCCTACTGCGGCTCCCTAGGCAACACCAACTGATCAGACGCGGTTTCCCACTCACTCCTAGATGTTAATTCACTTCTCAACTGCGTATTGTCCGCTGCCTATTGTGCTACCTTTTCCAACAAATTCCGTACCTGGTTCCGACACACTTCACGTCCCTGACTCTGCCATTGTGTTGCTTTTGTTCCCAGTTAGTCCCATTTCAACCTATAAAATACCACAGAAACAAAATATTTAACTACAAACGTAAACTGACTTCCTACAGCTCAGTATCTCATCTTACGTTTTGGGAGGAGATAAATAAATCATAATACTCAACCCAATACAAAAGCAATTAAATGCCATGAACGAAAAAAAAAATCTTACTGCCCCAAACACAGAAACACTTAATCTGACAATGCAAAGAAAGAAAATGTCCAACACTCAGAAAGAAAAATTGGCCAACACGTACCACATTTTGTGACTGTAATGCAGGCGGTGGGCTCCAACGTTGTACTGTACAGATGACGCCCACTATTCTGACACCATATATTGCTGTCACTGCCAAATGTAGATGTTGGCATGCGGTGGAGGAATGTTGGAAATGGATGGAAACTGTCAGGATGTGCAGTATTCAAACTCAGCCGTGATCTTAAAGTGTTTCATTATTCTCAACTACAGATCCGCGTTCCTCTATGTCTACGTCACAGAGTCCCGCGATGCCGAGGACGCCACTTCTCTGTCTGCAAAACAGCTTGGCGCGGAAGGGCTACCTCAGCAACCCGTGCAGCATACTGTGGCGTGCAGGCCGTGTATAGCCGCAGAGTTTTGGCGATATCAGGATGCGCCGGCAGCCGGCTCGGTGGCCTTTGTCCCCGTTGCCTCAGCACTGCTCGATGGGGGCCGCGGGGTGGCCCGCTGTGTGCCTCTTTGCTGTCATCGTTAAGATCGTGTGCAACGACAAACGCCTGTGATCCAACAGCCAAATCTGTGGCCCTCACCTCTGGATGCCTCCGGCGTGTGTTGGTAGCCAACAAGACTGCCCGCGGTAGCGAGCTGTCGAGTGGCCCACTGTTGGCTGGTTACAGACCCTGCGTTGGTCTCAGAGGGTCGAACCAGTGACCCGCAGTGGACTTGAACCCTGGCGCCCCATCTGCTGCTGCTCATTGCCAGTGGTGTGACCCCCCACCCCACCCCCCGCTGTCCAGGAAAGCTGCCACACTTCAATCCCCCTTGTTAAAAAACCTGCACCTATTTATACGTAGCTTTGCACCTCTGTTTTCCTAATGCACTGCTCCAAGTCACGTACCTAGGTTGCGCCAGTGGGCCCCTTTTGCCTGTAACTTGCGCCATGAAAACTGCTGCGTTTACTCTTTTCAGAGGTTCAACGGCCCTGTGGCCTCTATTCTACATCACAACTGCTGGTAAGTGTAACTTACTGTCAACATGCCTATGCCTGGCTGTAACTTGTGCACTCAGAAATATTGTACCGAACCTTTTTCCTATCTTAAACGGAGGTGCAGCTACACAACCTATAAGTGTTAAATGTCCTATGTGCTGTCAATCCTTTTTCAGTGATCAGCATAATCTTTGTGCAATGATAAAGCTAGGCGCGTGTGTAGTGTCTGATTTGCATCAGTTTCCCGAAGATTTGACAATCCTTATGAACAGACGTTTGTCTTCACAACTTTCAGATGGGCCACCAAGTTCCATTTAGAACAACTGTCCTCATCTTCACAGGGTGAACCTTTTATAGTGAGGCTGGTGACAAAAGAACATTAGAGTTAACGGTGTTGGGAGGGTTGGTATTAAAAGCTCTGCAAGTAACTGACTTTATTTAAGCACTGCACTGTAGATTGTTACACTAATATTATTGGAGCATTCACTGCAAAAATACGCAGATGACTGGCCTGAATATCCTGTGGCTGGCTGCTGTGGCCTGCCTGGAACAGATACCTTCACAAAGAGATTCTTCAGAGGCGTAGAACGATTTCATTCCTACCATAACAAACAAAAGTATGCATTACAGGCTGTTAACGTCTTTTCCTTTCCCAGGGTTTCATCACTTGTCTTCACAGGGTTAGTGTGTTGATCTAGATTTTGCAATGTCAGAGGCAGAGGTTTCCAGATCACTTCCAGTTGAACGCCCCCCCCCCCTCCCCCCATCTCTCCCCTCCAGCCGGGACAGAGAATTTGTGAACTCCATCTATCTTCTGCATCTAGCGTTATCCCTGCTGACAGTGTGAACAAGTTTTTTAAGTGTTTGTGCTTAGTGTAACTGAGGCGAGTCATGGTTACCAGTCTGGTATTCACCTATTCGGGTGCGAGGGACCTAAAGGCTCCTGCTGTCAAATATACTGACAACAAATTATGACTAGTGTCAGTCTTCTCACAATTATGTATCATCACTGCCTAGCCCAAACTGATACAGAAATTTGAAATTTGGAGAGATTGTTGACCTTATACTGTAAGGATCATTTACGAATGGATTTTTTGAAATCCCGCCCCTAAGGGGCTGAAATAGAGGATGAAGGTTTTCTGAAACTATTAAGACAATTCTGAAGGTAGACCTACGAATTTGGTATTTGGTTTTTGGCCAGAAATAAAGAAATACATACCTTACAATTTTGGAAATTTAACCTCTGTAGGTGTAAAGTAGTGGGTGGAACTGTTACTGAAAATAAATCATTATTAAAGTACTACTAAATATTTTTAAAGCTACTGTTGTGGTCTTCAGTCCAGAGACTGATATGATGCAGCTCTCCATGCTACTCTATCCTGTGCAAGCTTTTTCATCTCCAAGTAACTACTGCACCCTACATTCATCTCTTGGTCTTCACATATTTTTACCCTCCATGCTGCCCTCCAATACTAAATTGGTGATCCCTTGATGCCTCAGAACATGTCCTACCAACCGATCCCTTCTTCTAGTCAAGTTGTGCCACAAATCCTCCTCCCCCCCCCCTCCCCCCAATTCTGTTCAGTACCTCCTCATTAGTTATGTGATCTACACATCTAATCGTCAGCATTCTTCTGTAGCACCGCATTTCGAACGCTTCTATTCTCTTCTTGTCTAAACTATTTATCATCCATATTTTACATCCATACATGGCTACAATCCCTACAAATACTTTTAGAACAGACTTCTTGACACTTAAACCTATACTCAATGTTAACAAATTTCTCTTTTTCAGAAACACTTTTCTTGCCATTGCCAGTCTACATTTTATATCCTCTCTACTTCGACCATTATCAGTTACTTTGATCCCCAAATAGCAAAACTCATCTACCTCTCTAAGTGTCTCATTTCCTAATCTAATTCCTCACATCACCTGATTTAATTTGACTACATTTCATTATCCTTATTTTGCTTTTGTTGATGTTCATCTTATATCCTCCTTTCAAGACACTGTCCATTCCATTCAACAGCTCTTCCAAGTCCTTTACTGTCTCTGACAGAATTACAATGTCATCGGTGAACCTCAAATTTTTTATTTCTTCTCCAAGGATTTTAATACCTACTCCGAACTTTTCTTTTGTTTCCTTTATTGCTTGCTCAATATACAGATTGAATAGCATCGGGGATAGGCTACGCCCTGTCTCACTCCCTTCCCAACCACTGCTTCCATTTCATGTCCCTCGACTCTTATATCTGCCATCTGGTTTCTGTACAAATTGTAAATAGCCTTTTGCTCCCTGTATTTTACCCCTGTATTTTACACCTGTATTTTACCTTCAGAATTTGAGAGAGAGTATTCCAGTCAACATCGTCAAAAGCTTTTTCTAAGCCTACAAATGCTAGAAATGTAGGTTTGCCTTTCCTTAACTTATCTTCTAAGATAAGTCATACGGTCAGTATTGCTTCATGTGTTCCAACATTTCTACAGAATCCAAACTGATCTTCCCTGAGGTCGGCTTATACCAGTTTTTCCATTTGTCTGTAAAGAATTCATGTCAGTATTTTGCAGCCATGGCTTATGAAACTGATAGTTTGGCAGTTTTCACATATGTAAACACCTGCTTTCTTTGGGATTGGAATTATTATATTACTCTTGAAGTCTGAGGGTATTTTGCCCGTCTCATACATCTTGCTCACCAGGTGGTAGGGTTTTTCAGGACTGGTTCTCCCAAGGCTGTCAGTAGTTCTAATGAATGTTGTCTACTCCTGCGGCCTTGTTTCGACTTAGTTCTTTCAGTGCTCTGTCAAATTCTTCACGCAGTATCATATCTCACACCTTTCTGCTTTCCCTTCTTTGCTTAGAAGTAGTTTTCCATCTGTGTTCTCGATATTCATACAAGTGGTTCTCTTTACTCCAAAGGTCTCTTTAATTTTCCTGTAGGCATTATCTGTCTTACCCCTAGTGATTTATGCCTCTACATCCTTACATTTGTCCTCTAGCCATCCCTGCTTAGCCATTCTGCACTTCCTGTCGATCTCGTTTTTGAGACATTTGTATTCATTTTTGCCTGCTTCATTTACTACATTTTTATATTTTCTCCTTTCATCAATTAAATTCAATATCTCTTCCATTATCCAAGGATTTCTACTAGCCCTCGTTTATTTACCTACTTTATCCTCTGCTGCCTCCACTACTTCATCTCTCAAAGCTACCCATTCTTCTTCTACTGTATTTCTTTCCCCTTGTTCCTGTCCATCATTCCCTAATTTTAAAGCTACATTTATGAAAACTGGTATCTGACCTCTTGGTTACAAACAAAATAATATACTTTTTTTTTTAAAATTCAACCCCTAATGAGGTGAAATAGCGGATGAATGGTTTTATAAAAATATTACATCATGAAAGCATTTTTTCAGCTAAATCTATGAAAATTTGAATTCGTCTTCTTGGTTGGAAATGCAAAGAGATGTGTTTCACTGTTTTCAGAAATTCAATCCCTGTGGGGGTGAAATAAGGGATGAATGTCTTTTATGAAGGCATTTCTTTATGCATGCACTTTAGTAGCTAAACCTATGAAAATTTGTATTTAGCTTCTCTGCTAGAAATTAAAAAAAAAAAAAGTTTCACTATTTTTGGAAATTCAACCCTTAAGTGTGTGAAATGTTTTATGAAACTGTTACATTATGGAAGCATTTTTAGAGAAATATCTTTGAAAACTGGTCTTTGGCTTTTCAGTTAGAAATGGAAAAATATGTGGTTGCTGTTTTTGGAAATTCAGTCCCTACAGGGGTGAAATAGGGCAAGACTGATTCACTGATTCATCATCACCCAGCCAAAACTGTTAAGGACAGAAAATTGAAATTTGGAAGAGGCACTGGTCTTGTACTGTAGGCATTGTTTAAGAAGGGATTGTTTGAAATTGCACCTCTAAGGGAGTGAAATAGGGTATGAAAGGCGTTTTGAACATGTCACTACTGAGGAAATTTTGAAGCTAGGCTTCAAAATTTAGAGTTTCTGTGCAGTTTGGAATGTAGGAGATGAGGTACTGTCAGAATTTAGGCTGTTGGGATGGGTCGTATACTTGCATACTTGCTTGCATACTTCAGTCGGTAGAACACTTGCCCTCGAAAGGCGGAAAGTTTCATGTTTTTGGGGATTTCTATGTAAATATAATCACAGGAATGCAAAATGCATGATTAAGAAAAATACTGAACTCTAGCTACCAGAATTGCCTTCTGGTCAGAAGTGCATTCAGAAAAGACCAGTTTCCTATGGCCTTAACTAGCGTGAAAAGTTTAGGTGTTGCGGTTTGTGAACAACATAAAAATTTGATTAAAGAAAACAAACAAATAAAAAATTCTCTGCAGACCACATAGACTACATGAACAAAGCAGCGGTCGCTAAGCTAATATCAAATGAAGTATAACAATAGCAAAAACCGACATGAATGAAAGTATAATATGAATGAATACTTTCTAGTAAACATGGGGCTGTAAAGGAGCCATTTGCAAAATAACTGCAAATGTTCGGTTATGGGATACCAGTTACTTCTGTATGATTTTCAATGTGTACAGAATGTACCCCCATTGTTGCAGATTGTGTATCATGTCTTTTGTGGTCTTGATTAGAAATACTGTTGCTTGCAAAATGTGCTACATGCATGATGGTGCACCAGCACATTTTGTGGCTGATGTGAAATGTCATGTATAACTAGTAAAAATGGTTCCAGATATATGGGCAAGATAAGGTCTGTATCTTGGCCTCCAAGATCATTTGAGTGCATTTTTCTGTGTATAAAACTCCTGTTGATACAGTTGAATAACTGGAGCAGTGAACTGTACAGTCTCATAAGCTTTATGATATATGATACAAGGAGTTTGAAAGAATTCTTAACTCTCTTCAGAGATGAATGTAGTATTGCATCACAATGCGAGGATTACATCTGGAATACCACCTTCAACGGGAACATGTGTACAGTAAACTGTAATATGCAATGTATTGAAGTAGTATTGTATTTCTTCTAAAGCTAAGTCCATGGGTGAAATTCGAATCTAATTATAAGGGGACTTTTGAAAACTTTACATTTCAAATGCATTTCTAGCAATTAGGACAATATTTCTTGTTGAAGTCAGTGGTGGCTCATGACCATACATTTACAATTATCTTGCAAATGGATCATATCTGAAGTCATGTTTAATAGAATTTTTTGATTTTATCATCATGTACTTTCTCTTCTGTCACTTTTTGCTATTAGTTATTACACAACCTGTACACTGGCAAAGTTAACATCATGTTTCAGTTTAACATTAATGTTAACCAGAATTTACATCCAAAAGTCCATATATTCTGATGAATTATAAGGGAAGTGTCTGATAACGTACTCTTAGATTGTTTCTAAATATTTTGGGTTCTCCAATTTCTTGTCTGATGTCTACCATCGATCTGTGTTTACTTCTAGTACCCTGCCTGTGAATTTCTTTGTTCATTCTAAATTCAGTACTGTTAAGCACAATTCAGTACTGTTAAGCACAAATATCAGTAGGGAGTAAAATATATATTTGCATGTGAGTATAAGAATCACATGGTACCTGAAGTGACTTCTGAAAGATGTTTGATTATCAACTTTGTTTAATATCATTATATGCTCCTGTAGAATAAAACCATTTTTGGATTTAGCAGCATTGTCCCAGAAGATAATGCCACACAACATTATTGACTAATTAGTAATGGAAATGGGACACCACAGCCATATTTTCAAAGTATTTATTAAGTTTCAATGCTACATTTGTGTCATCTTTAGGTCTCAGTACTTCCAGTCATTGGCTCATCTATCATAGGATCCATACAATAACTCGGTGCTGTGGACACCTGTTCATTAGGAATGCATGTTCTGAAGGTGTACCGTATTTACTCGAATCTAAGCCGCACTCGAATCTAAGCCGCACCTGAAAAATGAGACTCGAAATCAAGGGAAAAAAAATTTCCCGAATCTAAGCCGCACCTGAAATTTGAGACTCTAAATTCAAGGGGAGAGAAAAGTTTTAGGCCACATCTCCAAATCGAAACAAAGTTGGTCCATTGTAATATGAGACACAATTTAGGTCGAATGAATGACAATACAGCTACAGTAGTTTGGTTCGAGTCGTAGGCTTAGCAGTTAAGCTTTACGACGTAGCCATTGCTATGCGTCAGGCGCTCCGTCCGTATTTATACGGGTACCCTTCCTTTTTCACGTGCTTCGTCTGGTTTGAATCGATTGCTTATTTTGCTTTGATCTGATAAGTGCCGTTTTCTTTGTTATAGGTGTTTGCGTCACTCTTAAGCTGAAAATGCATTACTGCACTGTGTCATGCATTGTTTGTCGCATTCTGATAGTGCGTGTTTACGGCCTGTCGCGGCTCGCGGCATGGCTTGCTTTTGTGCGCGCTACCGCCGCGTACAATTAAAAAAAAAAGAGAGAGGAATCGTCTCATTAGCGAAACAATGGCAAGAGACTGCTATTTGTTGTTACTTACACTGCTGCTTTCTTTGATAATGATCAACAAGAATCAAATAATAGACTGCGTATGATAGAACATGTTCTGAACGAGAGTTAGGCGAAAATTTTTCTCCGTTTGAAAATCTTTGCGGCCGCTTCTTTATTACATCAAATTCTGCACAGAAATTAGAGTCATCTTAGATTTAAAAATCTAGTCACTTGCCGTGCTTCATTTCAGACTGTATCATTATTAGGCATAAGAATAATACGAATATAAACATGACACGATACGTATATTCTTCCGCGTTTGCTGTTGTCTCACTCTAGTTTCGTAGTTTATTCGGCAGACAGGATTTAAATGAGATAGCAGCAAACACAAAAGAATACATGGCAAAATGTTTATATTCATATTATTCTTATGATGAAGAGAATACTGTATGTGATTCAAATTTCATCAGGTTCCCATTAGCAACAATCTCTTCTCACAGATAGGAAAAAATTCAGAACGTAGAGTTGGCCATATTGACAAACATCCCAAACAGTCTTGCCAGTCAGATTTTCGTAGTACACTGAAATTGTGCTACATTCGAAGATGAACAATACGGAATTTGTATTTACTTCGTTGGATAATGTATGAAAATGCAGTGGTCGAAACTCGCGGCGGAGAAAAAAAGCTCGTCTTCCACTTTTTTTTTTTAATTTATTTACTGACGCAGAGGTTTTGGCGCCAGTATTTATCTTTGTGCCTACAAAACATGCCTGTGTCGCGCTACATATATTCGACGGCAGAAGTTAGTTGTGGCGGCACGTACCAACATTTTTCATAACTTCCGCTTGCTTTGCACTCGATTCTAAGCCGCAGGCGGTTTTTTGGATTACGAAAACCGGAAAAAAAGTGCGGCTTAGATTCGAGAAAATACGGTAGTCACCATGACTCTGTGGTTCCATTTACATTACTTATACTGTAAGTTACTGTCCCATGTCCATGAGTATTGAATGATAGTGTCCATAGATTACCATCAATCTTGTCAGCAGACAAACACAATAAGAAATTCCTAAGTATGAAGCAGGCAGAAATGAACTTTTTAGTGGCATCTCAGTTTATTACTGATTGTGATGCCTAAGAACTTCACACAGGAAGCCTCATCTAGTGTGTGATTACTGATCTCTACTCTCAGGTCCTATGGTTCACAATCACTATGACATCTTCCACAGATCATGCAATGAACATTTAACAAAGGAAATGAGTGATTAATTTACTCTTACTGATAGCTTTTGCCCCACACCTTTCCTTATTAAATGGAGTAATGTAATGAAATACCTCACCACCAAACATGAAGCCAAGAACGTGAGAAGTGCTTTACTCAAAAGAACACATTATGCACGCTACTTTTCTTTGGTCCTTTCAGAGAAGGTGCTCACAGTGGAGGTAAAAAAAAAAAATCTAGTCAAGATCACGAAAGACCTGGAAAGCAATTTGGAATAATGAGAGTAAATTCTGTTTTGTAATGAGATACACACAACCCTCATTTTGTGCTTTGTGTAGACCGTCTATGAAGGTTGTGACTGTCACAATGCATATAAACATAATAAAAATTAAACCTTCTGAGAAAAAAATTAGCCCAAGTCAAATGTTAAAGTGTACACACACACACACACACACACACACACACACACACACACACAAGTGCAACTCAAACACGCGTGACCACTGACTCTGGCTGCCGAGGACAGGCTGCAAGCAACTGCACATGATGGGAGAAGCAATCTGAGTGGTGGGGGTAAGGAGGAGGCTCGGGTGGGGAGGATGAGGGATAGGAGGGTAAGTGTGGGAGGGACAGTAAACTGCTGCTTGTGGGAGAATACAGGGATGTGTGTGTGTGTGTGTGTGTGGGGGGGGGGGGGGGGGGGGGTAGGGCAGCTGGGTTGTTTGGTTGGTTTGTGGGATTGAAGGGACCAGACTACTAGGGCCATCAGTTCCTTTTTCCATGAACTTGAAACACCCACAAAGAATAAAAACAAACAATGGAGATGACAAGAGACGACACAGGACAAGAAAGACACAGACAGAGACCAGACAAAAGGAATTAAAATCACACCGAGTGTGACAGTGGTTGGCTGACCATACAAACAAAAAAGGAAAAGCCATCCACCAAGAAACGCACTAAAAACCCCAGTCTAAAATCGTAGGCCAAAGGCCAGACTCAACACAAAAAAAAAGGACAAGCACTTAGATCAAGCGATAAAAACCCCCTGCATGACTAAAACTCAAAACTAAATATGCCATCACAATATCATCTGATAAAAGTGCAGGAAGCGTATCAGGCAGCGCAAACATCTGCCTGAGCGGAGTTGTGGAGTCAAAAGCGAGCAGTCCAACAAGATGTAGACCACCGTCAAAGCTAACCCGCAGCGACATAAAGGTGGGTCCTCGCAGCGCAATAAATAGCTGTGCATCATCCAGGTGTGGCCAATGCGCAGCCAGCAGAGGACAACAGAGTCCTTGCGAGAGACCTGCAAGGAGGAGCGCCATGCACCAGTAGCCTTCTTGATGGCCAAAAGTTTGTTGGGTGAAGGAAGGGTGCGCCATTCTTCACCCCATGTGCGAAGTACCTTCTGCCACAAAACTGACCTGAGGTCACTCTCCGAAAGGCCAATCTCCAAGGCTGGTGCACTGACAGCCTGTTTGGCCAGCATGTCAACATGTTCATTTTCCGGGATCCGACATGACCCAGTGTCAACGTAAAGACCATAGAGCGGCTGCAACGGGCAAGAGTATGGAGGGACTCCTGGATAGCCATCACCAAACAACAGCGAGGGGAAACACTGGTCGATAGCTCGTAAACCACTCAGGGAGTCACTACAGATAACGAAGGACTCACCTGAGCAGGAGCGGACATACACTAGGGGACGAGAGATGGCGACCAGCTCGGCAGTGAGAACACTGCAGCCAGCCGGCAATGAGTGTTGTTCGTAACGGTCCCCTTGAGTGAGAGCATAACCGACACGACCAGCAACCATTGAACCGTCAGTGTAGACAACGCCACAGCCCTGATACATGGCAAGGATGGAAAGAAAGCGGAGGGCGGAGGGTCTCAGGAGGGACTGAGTCCTTCGGGCCCTGTGCCAAATCGAGCCGAAAGCATGGGCGGGGCACACACCATGGGGGTATACACAGAGGGGCCCGGAAAAGAGGTGGAAGAGGGAAAACCTCAAGCCCAGAGAGAAGAGCTCTGACGCGAACTGCAACTGTACACCCTGACCGGGGCCGCCATTCCAGAAGATGGATGATCGACTGAGGGAACAGGAGACAATAATTGGGATGCCCGGACAAGCTACAAATGTGTGTAGTACAAGCAGCCAGTAATCGTTGGCACCGGAACTGCAATGGAGGGGCACCTGCCTCCACAAGTATGCTGTTGACAGGGCTTGTCCAGAAAGCTCCAATGGCGAGTCGGATCCCGCTGTGAAGGATGGGGTCCAACAACCGCAATGTGGAAGGGGATGCCGAACCGTAAGCCAGGCTCCCATAATCTAGACAGGACTGAATGAATGCCTGGTACAGCTGTAGAAGGGTAGACCGATCGGCACACCAGCTGGTGTAACTCAAGCAATTAAGAGCGTTAAGATGCCACCAGCACATCTATTTAAGTTGCCGAATATGAGGGAGTCAAGTCAACGGGGGTATCAAAAACCAATCCCAAAAACCGATGCGTCTCCACCACAGCAAGAGCTTTACCATCAAGATAAAGCCATGGCTCAGGATGAACACTGCGTCGCTGGCAGAAATGCATAACGCAGATCTTGGCAGCCGAAAACTGGAATCCATGCGCTACAGCCCAAAACTGCGCCTTGCGGATAGCGCCGTTCAGCAGCTGCAATGCCAGTGGAGCTATAGTAGAGGCAGAAATTGTCAGCATAAAAGGAAGCTGAGACAGACATTCCCACCGCCGCAGCGAGTCCATTAATTGCAATTAAAAAGAGGCAGACACTTAAGACAGATCCTTGCGGTACCCCATTCTCCTGAATTCGGGAGGAACTATGGGAGGCCGCAACTTGCACGCGGAAGGAACGAAGCGACAGAAAATTTTGTATGAAAATTGGGATCGGACCCCGAAGACCCCAACCATGAAGCGTAGAGAGGAATTGATGTCGCCATGTCGTATCGTATGCCTTCTGCATGTCAAAAAAGATGGCAACCAGATGCTGACGGTGAGCAAAGGCCGTACAGATGGCAGACTCCAGGCATGCCAGATTATCAACCCTTATGGAACCCAACCCGAGATGGAGCCAGAAGGCCCTGAGATTCAAGTACCCAACTCAACATCCAGCTCACCACGAGTTCAAGCAACTTGCAAAGAATGTTGGTTAGGCTAATGGGGCGGTAGCTGTCCACCTCCAGTGGGTTCTTGCCAGGTTTCAACACAGGGATTATGATGCTTTCCCACCATTGCAATGGGAATTCACCCTCACCCAGATACAGTTGAAAAGGTCTAGGAGGTGACACTGGCAGTCCATCGAGAGGTGTTTCAGCATCTGACAGTGGATGCGGTCTGGCCCAGGAGCTGTATCAGGGCAAGCGGCTAGGGCACTTAGGAATTCCCACTCACTGAACGGAGCATTGTACGATTCAGGGTGGTGCGTGTGAAATGAAAGGCTCCGACATTCCAACTGTTGTTTCAGGGAGTGGAAGGCCAGTGGGTAATTTGCAGAAGTGGAACTCTGAGCAAAATGCTCTGCTAAGCAGTTTGCAATTGTGTTGGAGTCAGTACAGACTGCTCCATTCAGTGAAAGCACAGGTACACTGATGGGGGTCTGATAGCCATAGAGTCGCCTAATCTTGGCCCAAACCTGCAGTGGAGAGGTACAGAGGCCAATGGTGGAGACATACCTTTCCCAGCAGTCCTGCTTGCATTGGCGAATGAGGTGGTGGCTCGCACATGGAGCCATTTAAAGGCAATGAGGTGTTCCAATGAGGGATGCCGCTTGTGATGCTGGAGTGCCTGCCTGTGATCTTTAATCGCCTTAGCGATCCTGGGCGACCACCAAGGCACAAAAAGAGAAAGGTCGAGCTGTGCCAATACTTGCTCAAAGATGCTGCCTGTTGCCACTATCCACCTCACAGAGGGTTATGGGCGCTGAAGTCGCCCAGTAACAGGTGGCGGCAATTGGGCTATCAGTGCAGCCAGGACATGCTGCGGGACATCACCATCCGGTGGAAGATAGAGACTGCAGACAGTAATGGCCTGAGGCGTCCACACCTGAACAGCGACAGCCTCTAAAGGTGTTTGTAGAGGGACAGACTCGCTGTAAAGAGAGTGAAGGACGTAGATGCAGACGCCACCTGATACCCTCTCATGAGCTGCCCGGTTCTTATAATAACCCCAATAGCCACGGAGGGTGGGGGTTCGCATCACCAGAAACCAAGTTTCCGGAAGAGCAATGCAGAGGAAAGGGTGAAGGCTGAGAAGTTGTCAGAGCTCAGCAAGATGGTGGAAAAAACCGCTGAAGTTCCACTGGAGGATGACATTTTCCATGGCCGAGAAAGGCGTGAAGGGACCGAGGAGACAGATTATGCTGCTGGGTCACCTGTGCCACTGACTGAGTACCAACGGGAGCGACATCCATGAGTCTGAGGGACCAGCGAGATCTAGGTCCTCAACGGACACCAGAATCTCCACCCCATCCTCAGACGCAGAGCTTGTAGGTGGCAGTGGAGTGGGTGCCACCACAATTTCCTTGGTATCAGAGGTCTTCGATTTCGATTTTTCACGCTGTTCCTTTGGCTGCCCTTGCTGGGAGGGTTTCTTTGATTCAGTCTCCAAGGCTGAAGAGGACCGGGAAGCCCTACGACCAGCTACATGGGGCTTCTTCAGCCCCTGGCGAGTGTCTGGTTTGCCACTGGTAGGAACCTGGGAAGGGAATGACCCAAGGGATCCTTTCCTAGTGGGAGAAGCCAAAGACGACTTACACTTCTCTGGCTTTGAAGTGGGGACTTGTGTCCCCGATGGTTGGGGGGGAGGGGGGGGGGGGCGTGCTGCTCCTGAGGTAGGTGGTGCAGGAGCAACAGGGAAGGAAGTAACCCCACCATCAAGGGGGCAGGTGTGGTCCTTCGGCTCTGAGAGCTGACTGTATGTGGTCCAACAGATGGAGCTGTAACAGGAGTGACAGTGGCCGCATAAGAAGATGTCATGCGCACATGATTAAGCCGTTCAAATTTCTGTTTAGCCTCAGTGTAGGTCAATCAGTCCAGGATCTTGTATTACATTATTTTCCTTTCCTTCTGTAGAATCTTACAGTCCAGCGAGCAAGGGGGATGGTGCTCTCTGCAGTTGACACAGGTGGGAGGCAAGGCACATGGAGTATCAGGATGGGATGGACAACCACAATCGTGACATATGAAGCTGGAAGCACAGTGGGGAGACATATGGCTGAATTTCCAACACCTGAAGTACCGCATCGGGGAGGGATATATGGCATGACATCACAGCGGTAGAGCATCAACTTCACTTTCTCAGGTAATGTGTCACCCTCGAAGGCCGAGATGAAGGTAGCGGTGGCAACCCGATTATCCCTCGGACCCCGGTGGACGCGCCGGACGAAGGACACCTTGTCACTCTAAGTTTGCGTGCAGCTCGTCATCCGACTGTAAAAGAAGATCCCGGCAGAAGATAATGTCCTGGACCATATTTAAGCTTTTATGAGGCATGATAGTAACAGAAACATCCCCCAGCTTCTTACAAGCGAGTAGTGACCGTGACTGGGCAGAGGATGCTGTTTTTATCAAGACTGACCCAGACCGCATTTTTAAAAAGCCCTCCACCTCCCTGAACTTGTCCTCTAAATGCTCTACAAAGAACTGAGGCTTCGTGGACACAAAGGATTCCCCATCAGCTCTCGTACAGACTAGATACCAGGGCGAATACGTCTCACTGTCATTCATAGCCTTTTGTTCCTCCCATGGTGTGGCCAGGGATGGGAACAATTTGGGGTCATACATGTTAGCATTAATGTGAGACTTCAAACGCTTAGAGACTGCTGGTGGTTGGCCACCAGCAAGAGAAGATGTGCCATGCTTCATTGCATGTCATCCACCCTGATGCCACCTACTCCAACCAAGGGCCCTCCCCATGGGCACCACCCAGCCACAGCAAGGGCCACCTGGCAGGATGGCCATTGCCGGGTGTCCCTATGCCCCAGGGAGATAGGCATCTACTCCTGGGCATACGTGGGGAGTTAATGGTGCAGGCATTAGTAGAGCGATCCCTGTGTTGTCAGGGGGCTACAACCAACAGGGTACATGGCGGCCCCACCACAACGGACTGGCTACCGTGCTCGATATGAGGTGGCAAGTGGTCCATGGTCGTCGCCAGCACAAAAAGCGACACTGCAGAGTGCATGGCGGAAATCGCACCCTGGAATGTACCCTCGCCCAAGAGATGGCAAGCGAGCGGGACTGCAATGCAACGACGAATAAGCTGGTTAAAGGTATCAATGCACGATGGACACAATGCACCAAGTAAGGCACCCTTCCCTAATTGGCTCACTCTTCGGAATAATTTTGAAATATGGTGGTCAAACCCAAGAGGAAACCATCACGAGGGCTGAAACGTTTGAGGCTCCTTTTAGTCGCCTCTTATGACAGGCAGGAATACTGCGGGCCTATTCTTACCCCCCGAACCCGCAGGGGGAGGCAGCTAGTTGCAGTCAGGAGATTACAAAGGGTGGTGGAGTTGGGGGGGGGGGGGGGGCAGGTGAGGGAGGGCAAAAAGAGATAAGTGAAGAGATTGTGGGTGCATTGGTGAAACAGAAGGTTGTGTAATGCTAGAGTGACAGCAGGAAGGAGAACAGGTGGGTGTAGGACAGGACTAACGAAGGTCGAGGCCAAGGGGGTTACAGAAAAGTAAGATGTTTAGCAGGGAGAGTTTCCACTAGCACAGTTCAGAAAAGCTGGTGTTGGTGGGAAGGATCCAGATAGTACACACTGAGAGCAGTCACTGAAGTGAAGAACATTATATCTGGCCTCGGCAGCCAGAGACAATGGTCACATGTGTGAGAGTTGTGCTTCCATGAATATATATATATATATATATATATATATATATATATATATATATATATATATGTGTGTGTGTGTGTGTGTGTGTGTGTTTGTACTGTAGAAGAAGGCCTTTTGGTCGGAAGCTTACTTGTTTATCAGTCTTTTTGTTGTGCCTGTCTGCGACTCAACATCTCCACTACATGGTGAGTAGCAATCTATCCTTTTCATAATATTAAAATTGCAGGAAAAGACAGACTGCCACTAACTGTAAAGATGACATGTTAAGCTGCAGACAGGCACAATTAAAGACACACAGAAACTTTTGGCCACAGCCTACGTCAGAAACAGAGAAACACACACCATTCAATCACACAAGCAAGCACACCTCTCACAGCCATAACCGCCAACTCCAGCAGCTTTGGCCAGATTGCAAATTTCACATGGCATGAAAGCAGCAATCTGGACGGTCTGGGGAAGGGGAATGGATAGCTATATATGGGGGAGGGGGGAGGGGAGGTAGAGAGGAGCATTTCTTGGTGGAATGTGCAGGGACTATAATGCCAACAGGTGCACCATCAGGAGATTGCGAGGCAGGAAGTTGGGGAAAACAGAGCAAAAAAAGGAAAGGAGCAGGGAAAGATGGGTGGGTTCATGGGCAGAGGGTGGCAAACAAAGAGGGTGGGAGATGAGAATGAGGAGGAGATGATGGGACAGACAGGGTGGAAACTGTTGGGTGGAGAGTGTGGCAGTATGTAACTGTAGGTTGAGGCCAGGATAATTACAAGTGCATAGAATGTGTTATAAGGATAACTCCCATCTGTGCAGGTCAGAAAAGGTTGAGGTGGAAGGCAGGATCCAAATGACTCGTGTAGTAGAGCAGCCACTGAAATTGAGCACGTTATGCCAGGCTGCATGTTGTGCCTCTTTTCATAATACTGTCATTATTCCATCCTATATTTTCCATTGTTCCAAAAATTAATAGCATAAATATTTGTATACATGATATTTACAACTTTTCGACTAAACCTTGTAAACAACACGTGAGGGTAAAAAAAATACATCTATTGATTACCATTATTAAATTATGCACTGTGCAAAATTCTACCAGATGGTTCGACTATTCATTTCCTTCCCCTCAGCCCATTTTTCTTTAATAATATAGAAGCAAAATAAACACTATCTCCATCTGCTTTCAAATACTGACTGCCAGAGTGGCAGAGGTATATTCTTGCTAGTTCGTGAATTTTCTGGAAGAGGTGCTAACATGATACTAGATAAACTTGCAAACTTTCCTTTGGAATTAAGAATAAGTTAAGCTTAACTTTTGACACTGGCTACTGTAGAATTAATGGACTGACAATGGATGGCAGTTGCTGAGGCAGAAATGGTATACCATTAAAGTCTAATGATTAACATCCTCCTAATAAAAACTAGGAATTCAAGAAATTACAAAAAAAATTACAGATGCCACACATTATGAGAAGGTTGTTAACATGTCACAGGCACTTACTGGATTATACAATGGCACCGCCATTATATATTGTACAGAGAACTGTTGCTGTGTTATCTATCGCCTCCTGAAAAACAAAGAAAAAGAAACCAAATTAAATTACTTGTGGACTGAAGAAAACAGAGGTAAAAATAACACTGATTCTCTGGTCACATTGACTTGAACATCTAATGAAGGTACAATTACCAGATAGTTTTAATGAAATGTAGGACATAAAAGAGCAAAATGTAAGACATTACTTGGAAATGTAGGTCATAAGACTATCTGCAGGTGATGCAGTCATCCATAAGAAGACAGCAATGCAAGAAGGCTGTAGTTTGCAGGATTCTCGAACATATTCTCAGTTCAAATATAATGAATTTCCTTGGCACAGAGAAGTTGCTGTCCATGCATCAGCACGGCTTTAGAAAGCACCGCTCCTGCGAAATGCAACTCGCCCTTTTTTCACATGATATCTTGCGAACCATAGATGAAGGGTATCAGACGGATGCCATATTCCTTGACTTCCGGAAGCATTTGACTCGGTGCCCCACTGCAGACTCCTAACTAAAGTATGAGCACATGGGATTGGTTCCCAAATATGTGAGTGGCTCGAAGACTTCTTAGGTAATAGAACCCAGAACGTTGTCCTCGATGGTGAGTGTTCATCAGAGGTGAGGATATCATCTGGAGTGCCCCAGGGATGTGTGGTAGGTCCGCTGTTGTATTCTATCTACATAAATGATCTTTCGGATAGGGTGGATAGCAATGTGCAGCTGTTTGCTGATGATGCTGTGGTGTACAGGAAAGTGTCATCATTGAGTGACTGTAGGAGGATACAAGATGACTTGGACAGGATTTGTGATTGGTGTAAAGAATGGCAGCTAACTCTAAATATAGATAAATGTAAATTAATGCAGATGAATAGGAAAAAGAATCCTGTAATGTTTGAATACTCCATTAGTAGCATAGCACTTGACACAGTCACGTCGATTAAATATTTGGGCATAACATTGCAGAGCGATATGAAGTGGGACAAGCATGTAATGCCAGTTGTGGGGAAGGCGGATAGTCGTCTTCGGTTCATTGGTAGAATTTTGGGAAGATGTGGTTCAACTGTAAAGGAGACCGCTTGTAAAACACTAATACGACCTATTCTTGAGTACTGCTCGAGTGTTTGGGATTCCTATCAGGTCGAATTGAGGGGGGACATAGAAGCAATTCAGAGGCGGGCTGCTAGATTTGTTACTGGTAGGTTTGATCATCACGCAAGTGTTACAGAAGTGCTTCAGGAACTCGGGTAGGAGTCTCTAGAGGAAAGAAGGCGTTCTTTTTGTGACTCGCTACTGAGGAAGTTTAGAGAACCAGCATTTGAGGCTGACTGCAGTGCAATTTTACTGCCGCCAACTTACATTTCGCGGAAAGACCACAAAGGGCAGTCATTTTTCCCTCGTTCTGTTTGGGAGTGGAACAGGGAGAGAAGATGCTAGTTGTGCTACGAGGTACCCTCCGCCACGCACCGTATGGTGGATTGCAGAGTATGTATGTAGATGTAGATGTAGTGAACTACAAGAAGACCAACAGAGGATTGGTGAATGGTGCAGGGACTGGCAGTCGACCAAGAATGTAAATAAATGTAACATATTGTGCATAAAAAGGGAAAAACATCTGCTACTGTACAGTTACACTACTGGTGGCAAATCACTAGTAACAGTTGATAGTTGAGTACTGCTAAGCAGTCTGGGACCCTTACCAGATTAGATTAACAGGAGAGAGAGGGAGGGGGAGGGAGGGAGGGAGGGAGGGAGGGAGGGAGGGAGGGAGGGAGGGGGAGAGAGAGAGAGAGAGAGAGAGAGAGAGAGAGAGAGAGAGAGAGAGAGAGAGAGAATATCCAACTATGGGCAGTAGATTTGATCACAGGATCATTTAGTCAGTATGAAAGCATGACAGGGATGATTAACAAACTCCAGAGCATATGCTGCAAGAGAGGAGTTGAGCATCACAGAGAAATTTACTACTGACATTCTGAGAGAGTATGTTCCTGGTAGACACAAGCAATAAATTACCTCCTCCTACATACATCTCATGAAATGATCACAATGAGAAAATTCAAGAAATTAGAGTGAATACGGAGGTTTAGAGACTATCATTTACTAGTGGAACAGAGAAGCGGGAGCCACAGTGCGATACCAGAATTAACCTCAATCACATACAGTAAGGTGGCTTGCAGAGTACGAATGGAGATGCAGCTGAAGATATAGGTCCAGAATGAAGAACATAGGTAGCATACCTAATGTTGAAAGATAATACTTCATATTATATTATTTTAAAATATAAATGCATTATGTACTGCACATGCAGATATCAATAGTTTTATTGGGACTTACAGCAAGATTCTCTGAGGGCAAAGCTTATCCAATGTCACTCCTTTTGTTGAAATAGTGATAAGATTGTGGCAACTTATATTTTTGAAATGTATTTAAGTAATGTAAAGCCAGTCACTGAGAGCATATTTAACCTGTTTCTCTCATATGGCCACTGGCTCAAAGTTAACAAAGAATACAGCCATTATTAGCAGTTCTGAATTTTAGCTTTCAAACTTTCTATCACTTGAATTTCATTGTCAGTCTGAAGACTGGTTTGATGCAGCTAATCTATCCTGTGTAAGTGTCTTCATGTCTGTATAACTACTGCCTCCTACATCCTCTTAAACGTGCTTATTTATCTCTTGGTCACTCCACAATTTTTATCCTCCATACTCCCATCCAAAACTAAACTGATGATTCCTTGAAGTCTCAGAATGTGTCCTATCAACAAATCTGTTCTTGTGCCACAAATTTCTTTCCACCCCAATTCCAATCAGTTTCTCCTCATTAGTTATGTGATCTACCCATATAATATTCAACATTCTTCTGTAACAAACATTTAAAAAGCTTCTATTCTCTTCTTGGCTGAACTTTTTACTGTCTACGCTTCACCTCCAAATCCATATAAGGCCACAGTCCAAACAACCTCAAGGAAGACTTTATAACACTTAAATATACATGTTAACAAATTTCTCCTTTTCCAGAAACACTTTTATTATTATTGCAAGGCTTCACTTTACATCCTCTCCACTTTAGCCACTGTCAGTTATCTTGACACCTAAATATCACAATACCTAATTTAACTCCAAATATCACAATACCTAATTTAACTCCAAATATCACAATACCTAATTTAACTCAGCTAAATTCCTTTATTCTTGTTTCATTTTTGTTGATGTTCATTTTATAACCTCTTTTCAAGATGCTATCAATTCTGTTGAACTGCTGTTCCACGTCTTTTGCTCTCTCTCAGACAATTTCAATGTCACTGGCAAATGACAAAAGTTCATCTCTCTGAACTTAAACCACTCCTGGAGGAGTGTTTTCCTTTACTGTCTGCTCAATGTACAGAATGAGTTACATTAGGGAGAGGCTACAAAATTGTCTCACTTCCTTCTCAACTACTGCTTCCCTTTCACATCCTTTGACTCACAACTCCCGTCTTGTTTCTGTTCTAGTTGTAAACAATGTTTCGATTCCTGTATTTTATTCCTGCTGCCTTCAGAAGTTCAATGAGTGTATTCCGCTAAAAATTATCGAAAGCTTCTCTGAATCTACAAATGCAATGATGTAGTTTTCCTCTTCTTTAAGCTATCTTCTAAGGTAAGTCCTAGGGTCAGAACTGCTTCACGTGTTTCTACATTTATCTACAAACCAAACTGACCTTCCATGAGGTCTGCCTCTACTAAATTTTCCATTATCCTGTGTATAATTTGTGTTAATACTTTGCAAGAACAACTTTTTAAACGGATAGTGCTGCATTATTCATATCTGTCAACCCTTGCCTGTTTAGGAATTGGAATTATTATATTCTTCTAGAACTCCAAGGATATTTCTGCTGCATTGTATCTTGAACACCAAGTGGAATAGGTTTGTCAAGGCTAGCTCTGCTAAGAATCTCAACAATTCTGAGAGAATGTAATCTACTCCATGGGTCTGGTTTCAACTTCATTATTTCAGTGCTCTGTCAAATTCTTCTTGCAGTATCGTATCTTCAATTTCATCTACATTTACTTCCTTTTTCCTTTATATAATATTGTCTTTCAGGTGCATTTAACAATCTAACCCATTTATCATCACAATTTAAATTTGGAACAATGGTAGATTATGCATGAAAAATTCATTTAAATTACACACTTGGTCACATCACACATTCATCCACAACAATACTATTTCTACTCAAAAACTGAATGTAGCTCCAAACATCATTTATATGCACTTTATTATTAAAATTCAAAGTATTTTAAATCTAGAAATGATACGCTTGAGTACTCTAAACAGTGGACACCTCTATAACATGTTGCAAAAGTTTCTTCCTAGACTTGGTAGCACGTTATCTGTGCAAGAATGACTTTTACACCCTAAACAATATGGACATTATAGCAAGGAAAGGTGTGCAGAATGATAAAAGCCTACCTTATCTCAAAGTGATTAAAGCTGCAGTGGATGGTCCTGATACTGACAACAATAGTGAAGAATAAGAAGATCTATACAACAACCCATAGATTCTGGGGGCACAGTGGATCTGCCATTTGAAAACCACCAGAAATTAGGGGAAAACAAGTCTCAGTTAAATTGTCTGCTGCTGGTTTTCATGTGGCTGAATTACCAGCATTTAAATCCTTCCTCAGAATGTATGACAATTGACAGGATTTTTTCTTTCCCTGGATAACCAAAAATAAGTTCAATGTAATGCAAGTTCGAGATTTTCTGGACATTTGGTAACATTAAAACAGAACCTGCATCACTGACACAAAGTTGGCTCAAAACAAATAACATTGGCTTAAAATATCTAGCAAACAGAATGAGAACACAAATGGTAACTGCATTGTAAGAGTTATTTTGGATGCAACATTTGTCAAAATGGTAACTTTTTACCAGTGAGTGGGGCCAAAAATTAAAATAACACCAACTAGGGTGCTTAAAATGTTCTTTGCCTCCTACTGCAAGCAACACTTCACAAAATTATGCAAGGATCCATAGTTTCATATCACTAGTTATAGGGTGAATGACTGTACCAAGTTTCAATCAGAGTCTTTGGAACACAACACAAGTGGCAGATCCTTTGGCCAAGAATTGATGGCTAGTTTCTTACCTTCAGGAAGAGAAATTCCAAAAACACTTAAAAGTAAGGGGAACTATTCCTACCTTACTCGTGGAGGAAGGAGGGATGGATCGGGAATGTTAGAAAAAAAAAGGGTATGTTAACAGCCAAACCTACAAATAAATCAAGAGGACAATTAAGGAAACATGGATGGCCCATCCTATGTTAACTCTTTCTTGAGCCATATGGAACAGGAATTCCTCAGCATACAGAAAGTGGGCCCCTTGGCTCAGTACAGATCTATCAAAGACATCTTGTGGTCTGGACTTATGCTGAAGAAGTGCCTCCATTGTAACACCTTAACTCTTTTTCACAACTCAAATTCACCTAGTTCTTTTCCAAATCAAAACAACCTTTTTTTGACAGTAATGTCCATTTCAATGGCGATCACAACTGAACTTCAGCCCATAATAACATCGACCAATATGTGATGACATCCCCAGTTTTACAACTATCAGTCCTACGATGACAAATTCTCCCTCCACACAGCCTAAACCTCTGTTGCCCACGTATCTGGTACAACACTGAATTTCTCAATACCTACACCAACTATCACAAAGTTGTGACCAAAAACAAATTTCCAAGACAATATTTTCCTTGCACCATCTTACAAACACAGTTCCCACTTCTAAAAAACTCAGAACCCCTCATTTCCTCCAGTACGACGCAATCTGTGAATTCCTCAAATTATTACTCTTCCGAGACTATGACTTTCTCAAGCCTAGCTCTGAGATGAGATCACCTCTGCCCACTATCTTTCCACACTACCAACTATGACAGTACATTAACCTCCACAACATCCTTTGAAACCATATGACATTCCCAGACATTTATCTCTACAGACCACTGAAACTGTTCCCTCTGTAAAACCTGCTCCGTACCGCAACTGACTACCCTTACTCCAACCTCAACACAGGTAAACCCTATGACATCAAAGGCACAGAAACATGTATTATTTACCAACCAAAGGTGTGTTCACCACATAGCTTTCTGTATGAACTGCTCATAAAAATTTATGCACCACCGTCACGACTTGCACAGTTTCTTCTTCCCCTATTCCCTTGAAACATATGTCTCAATAATCTACTGATATAGAAATTTACTACATATAGTCCTTTGTGTAAAGGAGGTAAAAGTAAAGCTACATTCTCGCTGCAGCCAGGAGAATGGGACACAGTCACTTGTGCGCAATGTTCAGTCTGTCAACATGCCTCAAATGATCATTTCACATGCACTTTTTCTTTGTGGCAAGAAGTGTTGCCAACATGCAAAGTTCACTGTCAAATTGGCATATACCACAGCGACATCATTAAAAAATTCAACCACTACTGTGAGACACAAAACACTGAATATCTGCCTCATAGTGCCACGTGCTGTCAACACACCAGCTGACGACCACTACCTACAAAAGCTCACAGATTAAGAATGCAGAGTCTCACAGCAACAACATCAAGTAGAAAGTTCATGGATTTCCAGATGCCTCAATTAATTAAAATTGCACGAGCTTTGGGCCAAGCACTCCTTGGCCACTGTCAAGAGGAGTGACTGCCAGTGGGCTGCGGTACAAATTTTACACACTACCTGCCGGCTGTGACGTCAATGGAGCTCGCAGTATTGACATATATGGGTATATGTTGACTCAGCAATCAATGTGCCTGCTTCAATCAAGCAATCGCTTGATGCCATGCCACGCTGAGGTGCAGGCCACTGCCTCTATTTAGGGTGCTGTCAGTGATTTTGATTTCAATGGCTGCTTTAACTATACAATCCAAGAAGCCATTAGAGTGAATCACAATGGATGTTCCGTCAAAATTATTTCCGGTGTCTGTTTTCTAAAGCAAATTTCTTGGTGTGGTGTAGGTAATAAAACCTCTCATGCTCTTTCTTGTGTTGTTTCAAAGTGTGTACTGTCTGTCTGACATACGACTGTCCACATTTGCAAGGGATCTTGTAGACCCCAGGTGTTCTGAGACCTGCTGCATCTTCAACTGGTCACAGTTAACTGATGGATTTTTGTCAGAGGCCTGAAGATCGATTTGATCTTGGATCTTTTCAACAAATGGTTTATTTTGCCCAACATGGAGCCACAGAACGGCAAGAAAACAAGTTTCTCCTCGTGTTCCTCATCAGTGGTCTTACTGTGATTCTTGTTTGAAACCAATTTGTTTATTTAATGAACATTAAAGCCATTGTTCCTGAAGACCGTACAGGGGTGGCTCAGCTCATGGGGCAGGTTATCACTGTCTGATATCACTCTTGCACGCTGCAGCACTGTTTGTAAAACATTACATCTCTGTGCTGGGTGATGATGGCTGATGGTAAACAAGTGCAGATCGGAGTGGTTGTGTTTTCTGTAGATGCTGTGGCCAAGGCATCCATTTTGTTTGCGGTGGTTAAGGACGTCACGGAAGGGTAATGCATTGTCTTTTTCTTCCTCCATGGTAAACTGCATGTTGCTGTTAATGCCGTTGAGGTGTACCAAAAATTCATCAAGTTTCTCATGTCCATGGGGCCAAATGATGAATGGGTCACCAACATATCAAAATATGGAGATACAAAAAGACAAACACCGCCCTTCCTCAATGCCATCGTCTGCCACAGACGATATGGATGACATTGCCACAATGTCAACAGAAAACCCACCCACACTGCTCTGTACTTGTATGCCATCAGGCTTCATCACCCAGCAAAGAGGCGCACTGTTTTACAAATAGTGGTGCGTTGTGCAAGAATGATATCAGACAATGATAACCTGCCCTATGAGCTGAGCCACCTACATAAGGTCTTCAGGAACAATGGCTATAATGTTCACCAAAGAAACGAATTGGTTACATTCCATCCTGGATCTTCCATTGTTTGGTTTCAAACTAGAATAACGGTAAGACCACCAATAAGGAGCACAGAAAGAAACTTGCTTTCTTGCTGTTCTGCGGCTCTGTGTTAGGCAAGATCAACCATCTGTTGAAAAGACCCAAGATCAAATCGATTTTCAGGCCTCTGACAAAAATCTGTCAATTACTGGGACCAGTTAGATACACAGCAGGTCTCAGAACACATGGAGTCTACGAGATCCCTTGCATATGTAGCCAATCTTACATTGGACGGACAGGTCAGAGGTGAAATACACAAAGGAAACAGCTACTCGGGTAGCAGAATACTCGGTTAGTGCAAATGTTTTTCTTTTAGTTTAAACAGTAATTTGAGATACTCTTATGAACACTTTCCAAATGATATGCACCAAAGAGTCAGATTGTGTTCAGAGTACAGAAACCTTGACTGCCATGATTTTATCAGTAAATTGTTGAAGTATTTGTATAGAGTTCCTGAATTTACGGCCCTCTAGGAAAGCTATTCTTGGGACTGAGAGCTCGCTGAAATCCAAAGTGGAAAGCTATGAATATATATCAGAAAGAGAGATTAAAGGCCACAGAAGGGAGAGTGTTCATTGCAATTGACAAAAATATTCTCTCTACTGAGATTGAAATTGAGTGCAGCAGTGAAGTTATCTGGTTGCCTGTAACAGGGCTAGGTGAAGCAGTTAATTGTTGGATGTTTTCACAGGCCGCCTGGTCCCGCTGTGGCAGTTCTAGAGTCAATTCACGGAAAGTCTATAGTCAGTAGCACATAAACATTCAGATCATGCAGTATGACTTTAACCTACTGATCATAGGCTGGGACGTGTACTGGCTCATTGCAGGGGGGTATAGACACACAGTAATGCAAAGTACTTTCGAATACATTTACTGAAAACGGTCTTGAGCAGCTAGTTTGGCAGCTCACACGCAATGGAAATATCTTAGACCTTGTAGCTACACGTAGGCAGCACCACTGATAATGTCAATATACAAACGGGGATTAGCAATCACGATTTCATTTAGCAACTATGGTTATGAAAGTTAACAAATCAGTCAAGAAGGCTAGGAGCGTGTTTCTGATAGAAAGAGTAGATAAGCAGTGTTAGCATCTCACTTAGACAGTGGATTGACATCACTTAGCTCCAGCAAGATGGATGTAGAGGAATCATGATCAAATTTTAAGTAGATTTTAAATTGTGGTCCGAAGAGTTATGTGTGTAGTAAGTGGATTAAGGACAGAAAAGATCCACCATTGTTTAACAAAGAAATTCGAAAAATGTTGAAGAAGCAGAGGCTGTTGTACTCTTTGTTCAAAAGAGAATGAGCAAATGACAACAAGCAAAGGTTAAGAGAGATTTTTGCATCTGTGAAAAGACCTATGAACATTTACAACAACTACCACTGTCATATCTCAGCAAAACATCATCCCTAGAAAATTTTGGTCCTACATAAAATTGCTGCGTGGGTCTAAGGCTTCCACTCAGTCACTTGTTGAACAGTCTGGTGTGGCAGTTGAAAATAACAAAATAAAAGCCACAGTTTTAAATTTTGTGTTCAAGAAATCATTCATACAGGAGAATTGTACAAACATACAGTAGTTTAACCATCATACAGACTCCCATGTGGACGACACAGTAATAAGCATCCGTAACATAAAGAAATGACCGAAGGAGTTGAAAACAAATAAGTCACCAGGTCCAGTTGGAATCCCAATTTGGTTTTACCTACCACCCAGTGCAAAGTCCTAATGACTGGAAAAAAGTGCAGGTGACTACTGTACATCATAAAGGTAAAAGAATGGATCCATAAAATTACAGACTGCAGAATCCTTGAATATGTTCTCAGTTCGAATATAATAAATTCTCTTGAGACTGAGAAGCTCGCGTCCATGAATCAGCATGGTTTTCGAAAGCATTGCTTATGTGAAACTCAGATTGTCCTTTTCCCACATGATATACTGTGAACTATGGGTGAAGGGCAACACACAGATTACATATTTCTAGATTTCTGGAAATTATTTGATATGGTGCTTCACTGCAGGCTGTTAAAAAAGGTTCGAGCAAATGGAACAGTTCGTAGATATGTGTGTGGCTCAAAGACTTTTTGGAGTTATTTAACCCAGTACGCTGACCTTGAAAGTCAGTGCTTATCGGGGACAGGAGTGTCATCAGGAGTACTCCAGGGAAATGTGATAGGACCACTATTATTCTCTGTATACATAAATGATTTGGTGGACAGGGTGGGCAGCAATCTGCGGTTATTTGCTGATGATGCAGTGGTGTATGGTCAGGTTTTGAAGTTGAGTGACTGAAGGAGGATACAAGATGAGTTAGACAAGGTTTCTAGTTGGTGTGATGAATGGCAGCTAGCTTTAAATGTACAAAAATTTAAATTAATGGGGATGCATACGAAAAACAGACCTGTATGTTTAGATACAGCATTAGTGGTGTTCTGCTTGAAAAGTCATGTCATATGAATATCAGGTTGTAACGCTGAAAGGCTATATGCAATGGAACAAGCATGTGAGGATAGTGTTAGGGAAGGCGAATGGTCAACTTTGGTTTATTGGGAGTATTTTAGGAAAGTTTGTTTCATCTGTAAAGGAAACTAAATATGGGACACTAGTATGACCTATTCTTGAGTACTGCTCGATTGTTTGGAATCCATACCAGGTCAGATTAAAGGAAGGTGTTGAAGCATTTCAGAGCAGGCTGCTAGATTTGTTACCCGTAGATCTGAACAACATGCAAGTGTTACGGAGATGCTTTCGAAACCCAAATGGGAATCCCTGGAGGATAGGCAACATTCTTTTTGAGGAATTCTAGTGAGAAAATTTAGAGAATCGGCATTTGAAGCTCAATGCAGATCCATTCTACTACCTCCAACATGCACCATGCGTAAGGACTATGAAGATAAGATACGAGAAATTAAGACTCATAGGCATATAGACAGTCATTTTTCCATTGTTATATATGCAAGTAGAGAGAAAAGGAGATGACCAGTAGTGGTACGGGGTACCATCTGCCATGTGCCTTTTGGTGGATTGAGGAGTATCTATGTAGATATTGATGCAGCACACACTGTGCAAGAATGCAGGAAGGAGCACGAGAAGTTTTATTATCTATACAACCCCAAGAAATCTGTTTTAGCTGAGCAGCTGTAGAAAACGAACATCAGATAAAATTTGATGAGTCATTTGTCATGGCTTACACTAACGGATTCTGGGATTATGCAATTAAAGAAGCCATTTGAATAAAAATTCACAAAAAACACTCTAAATGGAGGCAGTGGTCTGCAGCTCAGCATGGTGTGGGATCCAGCTATTGCACAGTTGAAGTAGGCACATCAAATGCCCATATATGGTGAAGCTGTGAGTAAGCACCAGTGATGTCACAGACAGTAGCTAGTGTACATAAGGGGTGTACCAACAGCCCACTGGCAGTCACACCATTTGAGAATGGCCAAGAAGAGCTTGGCTGAAAGCTCATGTAATTTTAATCACTTGACATGACTGGAAACCAGTGAACTTTTTATTCAATGGCTCACAGGGGCTACAAGGAAGAAGCAACAGAATTGTGTGATATCATCTGGATGAGCTTTATTGACCCAGACTGTATACAACAACCTTCACGTGATCAATTTCACCTCTGGGGTCCATTGTGAACATTCCACTGGGTGGAGATGGAGATCCCAACAGAGGGAAATGAGATGCATTCCAACCAGCAATTCCACCTGAGGGCGGGTATCAGGAGGGAGATGTCCTTCGTTTGCAAAGAGGATGGGGTACATGGGACTGTCAAGGAAATTGTTCAATGGTGATTGTATAAGAAACCAAGAGTTGGCTCTGTCGTATCTGTAGAGGGCAGAATCCCCTCTACTGTGAGGAGACTGTGAAAGGGAAAAGTCTGAAAGGCACTGTTGTCACAAGCACCCCATAATGATGAACAGGGTCAAGTAGTTTCAGAGTGGAAGGAGCTGCTGAGCCATAAACCTAACAACCACAATCTAAGATGGACAAAACGAGAGCACGATAAATATGGAGAAGAGTAGCACAGTCTGCAACCCAAGATGCATGAGCCAGGAGGTGGAGAGCATTAAGCTTCTGCATGCAGGTACTCTTCAGTTGGCGAATACTGGGCAGCCACATCAGCTTTTTATCAAAAGGAAACCTTAAGAAATGGGACTTAGCTACAACATTTGGGTGCTGGTTACCTAAATAAAGTTTTGGATCGCGATGTATTATGGTTTGATGACAAAAACACATAACCCGCGTTTTGGAGGGAGAAAACTAGTAGCCATGGGAAAGGCTCCACACACGGGCCCATCGGATGGAGCCTTGGAGTTGGTGTTTAGCAGATGCTACTGACTGGGAGCTGCACCAGATGCAAATATCATCGACATACAACACTGTGGTAACCAGAGACCCAACTGAGTTTACAAGCCCATTGACAGTAATGAGAAAGTGTGTGACACTTAACACAGAACGCTGTGCGATACCGTTTTCCTGGATCTGAGGGGTGCTGAGTGAAGTGCTATCTCTAGCTCAGAAGAGCCAGCAGGATAAAAACTTGCAAATAAAAATCAGACAGTGGGGAGGGGGGTGAAAGGCCCAGTCATGGAGGGTAACTAAAATGTGAGAGTGCCAAGCCACATTGTACGCCTAATGTAGGTCAAAGAATACCGCGAAAAGGTGATGGTGTTTAGAAAAATCCTGTCAGATTGGTCAGTTTTAGACTGTCCTTCCCAGAAGCCACACCGATACAGGGACAAAAGGACCCGAGATTCAAGTACCCAACACAATCTGAAGTTAACCATCCTTTCAAGCAGTTTGCAAAGTACGTTGGTCAGGCTAATCGGTTGGTAGCTGTCAAGAATAATTCGGTTCTTCTCAGGTTTAAGAATAGGGATAACTATGCTGTCTCGTCATTGCAAGAGGAAGAACCCATGAGCCAAATGCTGTTGGAGAACCTGAGCAGATGTTACCTCTGGGTAATATCCAAGTGTTGGGTTATACGGTTTTGGATGGAATATAGACCTGGGGCTGAGGCATATGAAGAGGTAAGAGCCTGCAAGAATTCCCACTCAGTGAAGGGTTCATTGTTGAAACAGAGGCGTGTTTCTTCAACTTTTCGTTTCTGCTGGAGAAAGGTAGCAGGATAGGAAGAGGACACCGATGCTGTCACGAGGTGTTCTGCAAAGACTGATGGATCAGTAGACAGAGCACCCTGTAGGATAAGAACCAGGGCAGGCGATTGTCACTGGCGGCCCAGAAGGCTACAGAGCTCAGACAAAACCTGGGATGAAGAGGCATATGTCCCCAGGGACTAAACATAGCACTCCCAGCATTCCTATTTTATTCTGCTTAATAAGGCAGCAAGCCTTAGCATGGAGATGCTTAAAAGTGATAAGGTTTGTCTGTGAGGCATGTCGTTTAAATCATTGCTGTGCCCGTCGGCAGGCATGGATAGCAAATACTACGTCCTTGGTCCACCACAGCACCAGTCGACGAAGTGGACCTGTGAATAGGGGGATAGTAGTGTCAGAGACGTCTTACATGTCTGCATCAGTAAAGGGCAACTGGCTCTGAGGAATGCCCAAAGTGGGGGCCTGTCTGCCTGATGGCAGCAGGGAATAGAATCACCAGAAAGTGATCACTGTCACAAAGATCATCATGGGGCGACCAATGTAGTGAAGCCACAAGAGCAGGGAAGGAGATCGTGAGAGCAATAGCAGAAAAAGTGCCATGAGTGGCACTGAAGTGGGTATGAGAACCACCATTGAGGAGACACAAATCAAAGTCTGGAATAAGTTGGTAAATTAGAAGAACCCTACCTGTCGAAGTAGCACTCCTCCACATGGGTTGGTGTACACTGAAGAAGTGGCATACCTGGGGGGAGGTAGACAATGCAAAAGGTGATTGCTGGGGTCATCTGCACTCATACCACTATTACTTCTAGGTTGGTACGAAGGGGGATCCAGTCGCTAATGACACTGGTGCCAATCAACACTGGTGCAAATCAAAGTGTAGGCCCCTCCAGGTGCTATCTTGGTGTCGGCAAGTTTCCAACAGAATGTCCGATAACCAAGAAACATTGGAGAGTGTTCATCATTGAAGCAAATTTCTTGACATGCATGACAGAATGCAGAAAAAGAGGAAACAAGTTGTTTTATTTCCAGTACATGGCAGTAATACCATTTCAATTCCATTGGATTATCATGTGGCAAGAATCCAAGTTAGACATAAAGAAGCCAAGGGGAGGTCATGTCACCAGTTCAATGGTCATTATCAACGACAATGAGGTGGAAAAAAACAGAGACTGGGTCTGATTTGGAGTGAGAAAGGTGGGGCAGAGCCCGAATGCCAGGGAAGCCTCATCCTTGGGCTTGCACTGCTTCTTCTTCTTCTCCCTCAGAGGGTAGGAGGAGGTGTTATAAGTAAGGGAGTAGGTGGCAGTGATGTCCGGATCAGACAGAGAGCGAGTGGCTTTGGGGGCTTCGGAGTGTGGGTCCCCCATCCGACCCGAGGTTGCAGGGTTCCTATCTTGAGAACACTGGGGACAGGAGTTCTGAGAGGGAACCCCGATCCTAGCAGGAGCCCAAGAAGAGGATTTCTTCTATGGCTGAGGAAGAGGAGCGGTTCCTTGAGGGGAATGGATAGGAGCCGCTGGGTAGGGAGGAAAGGGGGCAGGATGGGGGTAAGGAGGAGAGGAAGATGTCACTGAGGAAAAGGTAGATAAGAGATTCACAGGATGAAATCTGTCGAACTCCTTCCGGGCATCAAAGTAGCCGAGACAGTCAAGGATCTCTACTGCCTGGATTCTTTTTTCCTCTGTATACAGTTGTCACTCCAGTAAGTAGGGAGAATGTAGATCAGAGCAGTTTAAACAGATAGGCGGTAGGGCACATGGGCTCCTCACATAAAGAGGGTGGCCCCAATCACCATAGATGGGAGTGGCATTGAATCGCAAGGACGTGTGGTTGAAATTAACGCAACTGAAGCAACGCATGGGAATTGGAATGAATGATTAGACATCACATCTGTACACCATCACCTTGACCTTCTTGGGCAGCGTATCCACCCTCAAAAGCCAGGATGAAAGCGCCAGAGTCTAGACGTTTATTCTTAGGGCCCCTCTGAACACAATGTAGGGAATGACCACCACATCATTCCAGATTAGCCCTAAGTTCATTATCAGACTGGGGGAGAAGGTTCCTACGGAAAATCACACCCTGTGTCATATTGAGAGACTCATGAGGAGTGATATTCACAGGGATGTTTCATAAGCAATCGCACGTAACGTGGAGGCCACCTGGCTGGCAGAAGATGTCTTTATACGGAGGGAACCAGATCTCATGTTGCTTAAGGACTCAATTTCACTAAATTTGTCCTCAATGTGCTAAAAAAAAAAAGAGGTTTGGTGGTGGCAAAAGTCTCTGTCAGTCCTGGTGCATACCAGGAACCGTGGAAAGAGTTTTGCCCCAAGCCAGTGGACCTGGTCCTCCTCCCAGGGGGTAGGCAATGGGCTATAGGCCAGGAAGGCAGTAATAGGAACTGAGGCAGAACTATTCCTAGGAAGAGACATGGCCGAGGAAGAATGGCCAGAGAGCTTAATGCGTTTATGTGCCAAATGTCTGTGCTAGTACCACCAACTCCTATCAGAGACTTGCCTTGTGGGGACTACCCAGCCACAGCAATGGCTGCCTGGCATGACAGTCGTTGCCAGGAGTTCTGATGCCTGAAAAGATTGGCAACAATTCCTAGGCTTTCATGAGGCATTCACAGTTCAGGTACCAGCAGTGAGATCTTTATGGTGTCAGGGGACTCCACCAGATGGATACATTACAGCCCCACCACAAGGATTGGCTACCGAGCTGGTGGCCTAGCAAGGAGGAGAAGTGACTAGGGCAGCGAGGGAGGAGAAGGCAGAACAGGGGAGAGGGGGGAGAAATGAATGCCAAAGATGATGGGGAGTTCTTCCCCATCTGCCTCACACAACAGATTTCAAATTTAGATATGGAGGTCAATCCCCTAAGGGGGAGCAAAAACAGAAAAGCTGAAAAAATCAAACAAATCAAAACCTCAAGACAAAACAAAGTGGAGGAGGATAGCCGGGCTGACATAAATAATAACACTAAGAGACGGAAAGGAAGGGGCAGACGGAAACGACTAAGGGGAGAAAGGGAGAAGGAACAGAAGGTAAAACAACACAAAAAAGAAGAAAGGTTCCTGGACAAATTAGGAAATGCAAACATTTTGACACCACTGGTGACTTTGTAATCTAAGCAAAATTTTCTACGATTCCCTGAAAGATCGTGCAAAAGAGTAATTCCAGACATCAGCACAGCTTTTCTTACACTTTCCTTACTTTCTATTAATTTTTGTCTGCAATTTTCTCTGTCTGCTCTTTCAAACTACAACTAACATAAAGATATTTTCACCCTGCAGCAGATTGTGCACTGATATGAAACTTCCTGGCATATTAAAACTGTGTGCCAGATCTAGTTTCGAAATTGGGATCCTTGCCTGTCATGGGCAAGTGCTATACCGACTGAGCTACCCACGCACAACTCACGACACATCCTTCTGCCGAAAGAAATCTTTAGATCCGGTGATACTGATGGCTACTGTATACAATCACCCAATTGGTTATGACCTACCCCAATGAACTGATAACATCAGCATGTTAGACAAGAGCAGCAGACACTGTGATTGCAATTTGGTCGACTGTTTACCCTGGACTTGTTGAGTTGCTTACAACTAATAGACTAGTTTGCAAAAGAAACAAAGAGAAATCATGGTTAGAAATTGCAGACTTGAAGCAACTCCTAAATTCGCTTTCCAATGTGGCAGGTTTAATGTTTGCCATTTACTCATTCTTTGATATTTTCCTAAAACCTGCAGTTCTTGTGATTACATGCTTATTTACTTTCTTTCACTCATTTCTTGAGTTCAGTAGGTCACATCACAAAGTAGAACCTTCAGATATGTGGAACGAGTTGGGTATTCAATAACATGAGACAAAGATATCATAGAAACTTAATCTGTACATTTTATTAACAATAAACTGTCGCTATACTGTCTAGTTTTATTATGACTTATGCCACGTAAATCTAATCAAGTAAATTAGTAAGAAAGCTGCTACTGTGAAAAAGCTGCTGCCTGATATTTTTATATATAGGTATTGAATCCTATTCATAGCACACTATCACTTGTCATGCAGCTATAGTTGCCATGCAGCCACCAGAATTTTTCAATGCCCATATCTACATATTTAGATAGTTTGTAGGAAGAGTGGCTAATGGGGTATGTTTTTAAATTTTCTTAGTTGTTAGCGATTTTCAATTTCTTTCTTTATGTTATACGAGAGCTTTTGCAAGTCTTATCACCAGAGTACATAAGCTCCATTATAAAACCTTGATAAAGAGGTAAAGTTCACATGAATATAATTTTTGTGTTTTGTAATGCAGCTGTTTGTATCACAATGGAGTTGAAACTGATTTATAAGCAAGCTAAAAAGTACATATAATGGGAAGTAAGTGTAAGCCGTATGATTATCTGCACTTCTTTTAGTGAGGGCGACACAGACTTCAAGGAAATGAATAATGTGGCATTTTATACCTTGTAGCTTATGTCTGAAGCTGACTAGTACAGCCCAAAGAGAACCTCACCAACTTTCACCTGCACTACACAAAAACTGAACTAAATAGTTTGTCACTCCACATCAGACTTGTTTATAAGAAAATATAGTTATATAACAGTGTTACAACTATATTCAATAGTGCTACACATACCGTACTGCAATACATGAATTGTGAACTAGGTAAATCCTATTTGGAATCTAATTTTGGCATTACTCAGAGGAGTCATGTAGTTGTTAATTTCATGCTGTAATTATTGTTGTATACGAACGTATAAGAATGGTTAAAGATAGATAAATACAGTTTACACATAATACGTTACGTTAGAAATCCACGCAGTCCAACTTCTACTTTTTAATAAATGCGAAACAATGTTCCCAAAAATATATATAGGGCTTCCGTCTGTTCAAGCAGGGCACATCATAAAAACCAGTGTACAAAATAAGGAGTGTTCGAATCGTTTCCACACCCTGATGCTCCTCGAAATTCTCTCTTCAGATAACGTTTAGGCTAGATAAACTTGTTACCGGTGCTGATGACTCAGTGAATGATAACGTTTCCGATTTCAGAATTCATTCCAGATTATGAGGTTACTATAAAAAATGTCAGTTGCTCAACAAAAGTTGTTACTTTAAATATTAGATGTCATTTAAAGAAACCAAAAATTTCATGGTTCACGAATTTTATGGCCACTATGGTGGTCAAAATTAACAAAGTGCTGTCTTTCTACTGATAATTTTCCCTTCTGCGATTATGATTTTTTTTTTTTTACATTGCAATTTTTGCATTTTCTTCGTAATTCCCAATTATTTCGTTATACACAGCCATCTGAAGGAAACGTACTGTACTGAACAAAAGCGTTACCTACTTCTTAAAAACCATCAGTCGAGCAGCCGCGACACACGATTCTCAACATTGCTGTCAGGAGTGTCATCCACAGCATAACACCCACTGCTTACAAGTTGCAGTGCGTCACACGTGATATGACGTCACTCGCACCAAATAAACATTTATGGAAAACACCAATAGTGCAGCACTGCCTTGAGCGCAGCAGACAGCTGTTTTTGAATACAGTGTCACACAGACTTTACACTCTCTCTTGTTACTAATAAGTCAGTCTTCCCTGAACTCACTGGTTATTAATAGCTAGTGTATATTGCGGTTTCTGCGCAGTTTGATCGTGATTTGTGAACACTAATGTGTGAAACAAGAAATGGCCCTGATTTTTAGCCTGTTAATAATACTGCATTACTTCTCTTTGTCTTCACAAGATTTGGCAGTTGCAGAATCTACTTTGCAAAATATAGAAAATGTGTTAAATAATAACAACGAATCGCAATGGATGTACAGTACGCCTATAGTTACGAATGTTTATATTTCTTTTCAGGTAAGTAACTTTTACTGACTATAAATTCCTAATTTTTGTATTAGACTCAATTCTTTGTCGTACTGTTGGTGATCAGATTTGTGAATTCTGCATTGTTTTGTAAATTTCAGAATGATACTCCAAATTTTTCCGTCGAGCATCTTGAGTTACGTGTTAAAGAATGCAAGAAGGAAGAATTTTCCCATTGCTCCGACAGACATGTAGTATGTGCTGTTGTTAACAAAGGCAATATTTCAGAAGTAATATCCTGCGCTCCAAAGGAGAAACACCACCACATTATAAATGACTTGGGCTACAAAGAAGAAACTGGAGCCGATCTGGAAACGACTATAAGATCTGTCTTCGAAAGATCTATAAACAATATTTCTAAGAAAAGTATTGTCGACATCATTTCAGTGAAAACACAGGTGAGTTACTAAATATTCTGATCTGCAACATAATAAACTATTCGAAGGTACTATGCAGTTAACTGCCAGCCCAATTTTAAATAAATTAACTCGCTTCATATCCAGAAATAGGATTGAAGTCCTAATCCAGAAACACACAATGAATTTCTCAGAACAGCTGTTTGAATGCCACATGATAATGGATGAAGAAGAACTAATAGTCACATCTTTTTCCTATACACCATCATGGTACATCTTTTAATACATCAATCAGCTGTAGTGATTATTAATAAGTATTTGTTGCAATAACTTGTGTTATTGTAGGTTAACTTCATTTTTGATATTAATGACCAAGTTGATCATTTGTAACATCCAGATTTTTGTTTGGCTCTCCATCCCTTTCTCCCCCCTGCTTGCCCTCATTAATGCTCTCAGTGAGGGAATAATATCTGAAATCTCTGGTAATTTTGTTATTCTGTTGCTACATATATTGGTGAAATGGTGTACAGTGAAGTTTATGTAGGACCATGTAATGCAAACTATCATTAACAGTCCACATAAGAAAAAGGAATGCTATTTTACATAATAATAATCTAGTTTGGAGAGGAAAGGACACATCAAGGCAGACAAGTGCCAAGACATGTAGCTTAATGTGTAGTTAAAGGACAGATCACTCAATATTTATAGGGTCTCCATTGGCCATAAAACTGTCCCAAGTGTCTAAAATACTGCCCTGAATTTTCCTGACAATACCTGCAAGGGCGTACGCAGGATCTGAAATGGGGGGGGGGGGGCAGGTCATACTAGTATCAGGAAACAAGGACTCGAGACAACATACAGCACTGCTTATTAAATAAAACAGTAAACCAGTGAAAAACTGCTTTTAATTTTAAATACAAGAATGCACTTGTACAATCCGAGAAAACATACAGCATTTCTTATTAAATAAAACAGTAAACTAGTAAAAAACTGCAATATCTTCTAGGGGGCCGGGGGGGGGGGGGGGGGGTGGATTAAAGCAGAAGCGCTGAGTCACTGACGGCCAATGGACTAGGTTGTGGTGAGGATTGTGTTGGGTTGGGGGGGGGGGGGGGGTAGAAGGAGAGGGAGGCAGGAAGAGAGTTTGCGGATGGGTGGCTAATGGCTCAGCAAAAGACAGCCGGTTTACTGGCCAGGAATGCTGGGGGAAGAGGTGGGAAGTCCACCGACTGACATGAAGCCCACTGCCTCATTCTGTATATACCATAGCAACTATATCCTTACACACAACTACTTTTTCTTTGAAGGGAAGGTATAGAACCACAGCCATGGATACCTGCAAGGCACCCTCCTATGCCAACCTGTTTATGGGCCACCTATAGGAAACTTTCATAAAGAAAAAAAGAGAGAGAGAGTACTCCACATTATATTGATAAAAGAATTGTTTACATATGTGTGGAACATTTAACTAACTAACTCAGCTACAAAGGAGTGGAACCCTAGCTACTCATTATCAAGCTGTATTGGAACAGTGAACCGTATCCTTTGCCAGTGCTTTTATTATCTCTCATCATCCTCTGAGATGAGGGATATCCCATCCATGATCTTCCTCACCTCTCCTAAAGTGGTGTTCTGTCACCCAACCCACTCAACCAACCAAGATAACTTCCTAGTCTATCTCTATTCATTTACACTCCCAACCCTCTTTCCACAGGGATCATATCATTATGAAGACTAAGGTGCAAAACCTGCCCAATCCACTCACCCAGCACTTCCCACTCCAGTCCAGTCATGGGCTATTCTACCACATCAGAGGCCATGCCACCTGTGTAAGTAGCTGTGTTATATACCAGCTGAGCCTAACATGCTCAAGTTAAATGGCTGCTACACAACTTGGGCTATCTGGATCCTTTCCTCAACCATCGGGTTCTGTGAATTACACAGATGGGTCATTCCATGCCAAGTGGTCTAGAGCTCCCACATGACCCTCATGGATTTTGATGATAATTTGTATGAACATTCACACATGTTCTCAATGAACACTGGTAAAGTTTCAGTTTCAGAAATTCAATACTTTCAGAGATACAGTCACTTGTTTAAGACCATAGCACAGCTTCCAATAGTACATCCTTGAATTTTCAGCAACTTGAGATGATATATCTCTGTAAGTATTTGCATGAAAGAAACAAAACTTGGCCATCATATACAACTTTTAGAGCTCTTTAAAGGAAAATATTAAGAAAAGGATTTCTGAGCAATTTTAATATAGATAATTTGAAGCAAAGTTGGGCGAAAAAATAGCTGTTTAAAAAAAAATGCGAACTTTAGTTTTTTATATCTCCAAAAGTAATTGTGGGATGTACATGAAACTTTGCACACCATAACTCACCAACACAAGGTCTTAGAATTTAAAACTTCATTCTTCTATTACTTTCCATTATTTCACAAATCTAGGGTAAAGTTGACAATTTTTCAAAAAGTGCTAAAAATGGGTATTTTTAGTCAATTTTTTCAAAAAAGTGTTTTCTCCAAACTCTTCTAAACTATGGTCATTAGAAAGAGCATATTCTAAACTATCTAGAAAAGTGGATTTGGTTTTGCAATGCAAGCATATAAGGCCCTAAAAAGTAGAGTCATCAAAGAAGCCCACTGGAAGTTTGAACACATTTTTCTGGCACTCAAACTATACCTGAAATCTTTTATTTTGCCTTGTACATGTTTATTAATGTCTAGGATAAATGAAATAAGAAGTCCAGATGAATAGGACCTAGCTTAAGTCCGAATAGTAAAAGAATAAAAATAGAAACAATGTTATTTCTTAACTGTCACCCCCCCCCCACCCCCCCCCCACCCCCCCCCCCTCTCTCTCTCTCTCTCTCTCTCTCTCTCCCTCTCCCTCTCCTCTCCCTCTCCCTCTCCCTCCTCCCTCTCACACACACACACACACAAAATTATTATTAAGATCGAATGTAAATCGTAAAATTTATTTGCATAATCATCTAATTACAGGGTTATTACAAATGATTGAAGCAATTTCACAGCTCTATAATAACTTTATTATTTGAGATATTTTCACAATGCTTAGCACACACATACAAAAACTCAAAAAGTTTTTTTAGGCATACACAAATGTTCGATATGTGCCCCTTTAGTGATTCGGCAGACATCAAGCCGATAATCAAGTTCCTCCCACACTCGGCGCAGCATGTCCCATCAATGAGTTCGAAAGCATCGTTGATGCAAGCTTGCAGTTCTGGCATGTTTCTTGGTAGAGGAGGTTTAAACACTGAATCTTTCACATAACCCCACAGAAAGAAATCACATGGGGTTAAGTCGGGAGAGCGTGGTGGCCATGACATGAATTGCTGATCATGATCTCCACCACGACCGATCCATCGGTTTTCCAATCTCCTGTTTAAGAAATGCCGAACTGGCATTCTGCTTTAGCCTTTTCCATAAGATTTTCCAAACCGTCGGCTGTGGTACGTTTAGCTCCCTCTTGCTTTATTTGTCGACTTCCGTCGGCTACACGTGAAACTTGCCAGCACGCGTTCAACCGTTTCTTCGCTCACTGCAGGCTGACCCGTTGATTTCCCCTTACAGAGGCATCCAGAAGCTTTAAACTGCGCATACCATCGCCGAATGGAGTTAGCAGTTGGTGGATCTTTGTTGAACTTCGTCCTGAAGTGTCGTTGCACTGTTATACGCTTTCTAGGCTCCTGTCACCATTTTGTCTCACTGCGCTCTAGAGCGCTCTGGCAGCAGCAACCTGAAGTGCGGCTTCAGCCAAACAAAACTTTATGAGTTTTTCTACGTATCTGTAGTGTGTCGTGACCATATGTCAATGAATGGAGCTACAGTGAATTTATGAAATCGCTTCAATCATTTGTAATAGCCCTGTATTAGTTGCCTGTTTAATGAACAACACCAGCTTATTGGTGGAAAAGAAGTGTATAAATGAGTTGCTACGGTCCATGGTGGCTTAACCACTGCTAGTTTCATTTCAGCTGAGAAAACCAGCACTCCCATTGCCATAGGGGCCACGCCCGATAGCTTAGCAACGACAGCCACGGGTGGGTTTCTTTACCACAGGATCCCAAGCCTGATAAGGGTTTCTTTACACAGGTTCCCAAGCCTGATAGTAAAATTATTTAAGTGCCCTGTGTAAAATTAGAAGGCACTCTTGGTTCCTTACATTGTTTCCTCTAACCTATTTCAATTTTTGATATGATGCATTAATTTTCTGATGAATGTCAGGAGGAATGGTGTATTGCTGGCCAGACAAATTTACTGTTGGAGCTGGAATAACTGCAATAATGTGGTGTTCCGGCACCCAGCACTTGTCACTTCTTGGTGGCCAATAAAATGAATTTGCTGGACCACGTGGCTGCATAAAGTTTATTAATGCATCCATTTGCTCTGTGGAGGTCTCACAGATATTCCCAATCCACCACACGTTTTCATAGATGCTTGCAACATATTGTCCTGGTTGGAGAGCAGACATTAATATGCCTCCTTCATTACTGTGACCCATTTTAGCTAGAAAAGATGAACAATCATTTGAAACTCTGCTGACCTGAATTGTTGTTTCATCAATAGGTAAAAAGTGATGATTTTCTCTAGTGCCTGCTACAGTTTGTCCAAGTTTAAACCTCTCTTCTTGTGACACAATATTTTTTTCAATTTCATCTTTACTGATGAAAACAAATTTAATTCCATTAATGTTTTCAGAGCAGAAGTGAAACAGATCTAGGGGAGTAAGAATTTGTCCATTAAGTGGTCATTGCAAGCTTGCTCTTGCTGCTAACCGCTTTGTTGTACCTCCAATCCCATCACAAGGTGATTTCCCGTGACTAGTACCAAAAAAATTCCATTTAGCTGTCATTCCAAAATCACTCTTATGATAGCATAAATTTAGGAAATTCTTGAAATTTTTATATTGAGCACTGGAGCCATCACTGAAATAATGAATGTGGGATATCTGTGCAAACCGTGCTTTTATATATTTGATGAGCTCCTTGATAAAAACATGAACTGTAATAGTGTCATGCCGCAAACAATCACTGATAATGCAAAAACTTACAGATTCTACTTTCTCATTTTGACGAAAGTAGATAACAAATGGATGGATTGTTGCTTGACTGTTGTCCCAGTGGAAGCCTTGCACAGCATCGTGAATGATAAAAGAATAATTTTCTCCAAAATCCATTAGGACAACAAGCTCTTCGTCTTTCAGATGACATTTAAGGCCTTTGAGATACAAGCTTTGATGCTTGGCAATGTAATGATGGCATGGCAGACTCCATATTTTATTTTTTACATCTTCAGTAAATTCATCCACTACCATTTGCTTCGTGTCCAGTGTGGCCCGATCAGTATTTATCCATTGCTTAAACACACTAACTTCCTGTGGCTCATGATCTTGGAAATAGCTGGCAATTTCAGGTGCTATAGCTTCGGGCCGAGGACACCTTTCACAGCGATGTAGCATGCACTGTTTAGAGTTCAAACTGCAAACTGCGTTGCTGAGAATCTCCTTATAATTTTTACGTATACCAGCTCCGCTAAGCATAAGCTTAACATTTTGGTTAATTGCACAGTCGCAAACTTTGCTTCAGAACGTTGGACCAACAACTCTTTTTTTCTCATCACTAAAATCCGCAAACCATTTTAAAGCAGCTTTTTTGGCAAAGAAAGTGACATGACACTTTGTTCCACTATCTCCTTGCCCAATTGAGCAGGAAGGTACGCTGTTCCCTTCTGAATCCATCTCTAATCAGTAACTAGAAAATGTATTTTGCCTCCAAGTGCAAATTATAATCTGCTTAAATTTCAGACAAATTGCTACTGATTGAAATTATACCCAATGTATAATACCAATGAAAAAATCTAATAAGACATATATGCTATAAAAGGCACAATCAAAACAATTTTTTTGTAAATTAGATTACAAACTTTGATGGTCTTACGAATCACTTAACAAGTCACACCCAGTCAAGAGAACCCACTCATTATGCTGCAAACACAGCACTGAAATACTGGTTGTTCAAACAAGGCTCACAATAATGAAACAATCTGATTGTTAAAGTAATTGTTGCCATTATATTTTCTATAAACAGTGCATCTTGTGAATTTTCTGTGTGAAACTAGTGGTTACGTATTTACCAAGGTAGTAGGCTACATTTAAGTGTGATTCAATACAAAATTAAAAATCTTAGATGTATAACCAACCAATTTCACGTTTCCCTAATAACTTTAAGACAAAAATTCACAGGTTACAACTCCTAGGTATTAAAATCTCTGCAATATTGATTGTAAAATTTACATCACTTGATGCATGATTCGAGCAAACCGATTCTTTTTTGGAAAAATGTTTTATACAACTGAATCCAGAAATTAGGTCTTCATTTTTAACTTGTAAATATTTACAATTTTGAGAAGAACAAAAAATATGAAGCTATTATTCATTGAATTCTTTATGATCTCTCTCTCTCTCTCTCTCTCTCTCTCTCTCTCTCTCTCTCTCTCTCTCTCTCTCTCTCTCTCTCTCTCTCTTTTATTAACAAATGAGAAGAATTTTATGCAGATGAACACTTGCGATAAAAGCAGAAGGGCTACTTCTCGTAGTTTTCAAATTTTTCTGACAGTCTCATTGCCTATTTACCAGATCTTTTTATTTCAATTACTCAAGGCACTAACAAACATTTATTAGGCATAATAAAATGTTTCAGGTATGATCTGAGTGCCAGAAAAATGTGTTCAAACTTCCAGTGCGCCTCTTTGATGATGCTACTTTTTAGGGCCTTATATGCTTGCATTGCAAAACCAAATCCACTTTTCTAGATAGTTTAGAATATGCTCTTTCTAATGACCATAGTTTAGAAGAGTTTGGAGAAAACACTTTTTTGAAAAAAATTGACTAAAAATACCCATTTTTAGCACTTTTTGAAAAATTGTCAACTTTACCCTAGATTTGTGAAATTATGGAAAGCAATAGGAGAATGAAATTTTAAATTCTAAGACCTTGTGTTGGTGAGTTATGGTGTGCAAAGTTTCATGTACATCCCACAATTACTTTTGGAGATATAAAAAACTAAAGTTCGCATTTTTTTTAAACAGCTATTTTTTCGCCCAACTTTGCTTCAAATTATCTATATTAAAATTGCTCAGAAATCCTTTTCTTAATATTTTCCTTTAAAGAGCTCTAAAAGTTGTATAAGATGGCCAAGTTTTGTTTCTTTCATGCAAATACTTACAGAGATATATCATCTCAAAGTTGCTGAAAATTCAAGGATGTACTATTGGAAGCTGTGCTATGGTCTTAAACAAGTGACTGTATTTCCGAAAGTATTGAATTTCTGAAACTGAAGCTTTAGCAGTGTTCATTGAGAACATGTGTGAATGTTCATACAAAATTTCATCAAAATCCATTATGGTCAGGTGGGAACATTTCTCGATATTAGACCACTTGGCACGGAATGGCCCAGATGGGAGTTATCTCTGCAACACATGCTTTGCTCCTGTAATTGTCCTGGCTTCAATCTCCAGTGAATCATTGTCCCCACATCCCCCACCTCCTACCATGTTCACGTCCCAGTCCAGTCCAGGAGTCGTGCATCATGTGCCAAGCCCATACAACTGCCACCCCTCCCTCCTGCATTTTCAGCCAGCAAACTGGTTGCGTTTAGCATATTCTTCTTTGTAGAAATGGAAACCTTAAGTTCATTACGCCTGAAGTCTATGCTAAAATATCTCATGTTGCATTTTTAGAGCATTATGGCGTAATTCTGCTCAGAAAATGTAGCTTCACAGTGTGCAGAGATCCTGTAATTAGTCTGATGGCCTTCTTTGCAATATAAGCTGTCCTTAATGTAACTAGTATTGATCCAGTCTAAAACCACACACCATAATGCTCTAAAAATGCAACATGAGATATTTTAGCATAGACTTCAGGCGTATAATTAATAAGATACTTCAAAACATAAAGTTCTCGTGCCATATTACCACTAATATATTTTACATTTGCCCCCATGTCAACTTAATGGTCTAAATATATATCCAACAACTTGACACAAGGGAGTTCGGTTTTTAAACTGAAAATCAACAAAGATGTTTTAGGTTAGTTTAGGAGAAAATCCATTCACTCTGAACCAGGATGTTGCTTGGGCTTTTGTATTATCAGCACAATTTTGTGGCTATTTAAATCATTTCTACAGTGAAGATAAGTTGTGTGAACTTCATATAATACTGTACACAACTCATTGGGATACCTACATTGATCTTACATTCATACTCTATAAATCACAGTGAAGTGCACGATGACAGATGATACTTCCCATTGTACTACAAGGGGATGTTAAAATGTAAGTTACACGTGTAATTCTCCATCAAGACCATTGCACAACAAGTGCTTCATTATCAGAAGACAGTACATGTTTTGGGCTCCCTGCAGACACATTTTATTGCAGTATGGTTGACAGGTGCATCACAGTGTGCAAATGAAATGGTGCAGCAACTGGAAACGTGCTCCTAAGTTGAAGTATATGTGACAGTACAATTCTTGTGGGTAAAATGTTTCAATTATAAACAGATTCACTATGAAATTTTGACAGTATATGGACCAAGCGCAATGTTGTGCCCAGTTGTAGTGAATGGTGGCTGCACAGATGTGCATGATGCCGATTGGGAAGGAAGATAATTGATATTGACCACAGACAACACTGTCCAGACAGTTAAGAAAATGATTGGCAGCAATTTCAGATTTTTCAAAGATCAGGACATTCGCATGGTGGTTCTCGATTGTCTCTATGCTCATGGAGTTGATATGTATCATCTAGGAACTGAATTACTGGTAGAACTTTCAAATTGTTGTTTATAGAGACTTGATGACTATGTTGAAAAATAGTGTTTGTATCTGTGTCACTTTGAAGTGTAGTGCAACATTCAATAAAAGTTACTTGTTCTGCCATAATAATATGTAACTTCCTTTTTAAATCCCCTTGTACATATCAACATTTCTCCACAGGAAGACTGACTGCTGAAATACATTTTTGCTCGCAATAATTTGTATACTCTTCTCTTCTCAGCCTTTACAAAAGTAAAACATAGAAGGCTGTAGTATATTCCTAGATTTATCTCTTAATAGTGGCTCTGAAACTTTCTAAGTTGAATTTTGCAAAATTAATGGTCTTTATCTTAAAATGTCTGCCGCCATTTCAGGTTTTCAGCATTTTCATGACACAGTTCTTGTGGCCATTCATGGTGCCTTCTTCTTTGTATTCCCCATCAAACCCATTTTGTATGGATATTAAACACTTGAACAATAGTCTAGGATGGGTTCCACAAGTGTTTTGTAAGCAATCCTCTTTGTAGACTGATTGCATTTTCCCAGTACCATACTGTACCAATGAAGTGACATTGATTATTTTCTACACTAGTTCTTCCTTTACGTACACACACAAGTTGCTTAGGCTTGAATCAAACAGCGGAAATGGCTTGTTGGAAAAATCGAAAAGATAAGGAAAAAACAGATTGCTCCTCACCCTAAAGAAGACACGTTGAGTTGTAGACAGGTGCAATGAAAAGACACTTACACATTAGCTTTCAGCCAAAGCCTTCATCTGAAGGGGAAACACATACATTTTAATTCACACAAGCAATCACACCTCTTGCATGCATGACCACCATCTCCAGCAGCCTGGGCCAGAATGAAAGTGTGCTTGCTTCTCTCTCTCTCTCTCTCTCTCTCTCTCTCTCTCTCTCTCTCTCTGTCTGTCTGTGTGTGTGTGTGTGTGTGTGTGTGTGTGTGTGTGTGTGGGCGCGCGCGCGCGTCTGCCCGTGTGTGTTTTTTCTTTTCTGACAAAGCTTTGGCCAAAAGCTAGTGTGTAAGCTTTTTGATTTGCTTGTCAGCAACACATTGTGTCATTTTTACAGGAAGTAGCAATCTATTTTTTTCTTATATCATTGCTTGGAGTTGTCTGGATATGATTGTGAGAGAATGATGTATATTTTTGTCAGTCTTGTTAGCTTCAGTTTGTTGGTGATACAGGCTAGTATTACATCTAGCCATGACTGCATTAGTTGTGTGGTTGCACTATTTGTTGTGGGGATCTGGTACTTTTAGAACTCTACATATTTGCGAATGAAGGTATGAACACCTTATTGTGCTTCTTGAGGTATTCATTCTTCGTCAACTTGTAGAACACCCTAATATTATGTGATCAATGGTCTCAGAGAGTACCACACAAAGTTGACATCAATCACCTGGAGTGATGATTTTTATTGTAACTTTTTCATAGTTCTTTGTCCTCCATCCCTGATCTTGCACTGTTACTGTTGTAGCTGACTCAGTTCTTATTCTTCCTCTTTTAAGCCAATGGTGCATCTGATCTGTCAATATTTAAATTCTCCATATGGATTAGGTACTGATCATGCAGAGATTTCTCCGTCCCGATTTGCATCAGCTTGGTATGGTTTCCATTTTAATGTTATTGTGCAGAAGTGAGCCAGTAATCAGTACCTTCTGCATTCTGTGAGAAGTATCTTGCAGCCTAATTAGTCTGTACAGTGATTCCTCTGTTTTAGTTTGCAATCTTGGATAGTATTATTTGACACATTAGTCATTCACTTGCAGGATCACATGCTTGACAAATCTCACTATGGCATAATAATGTTTTCCCTATATTTCATTGTCAACCTTGGGGTAAACTACTTACTGGTATGCCCCCAGAGATCCTGATACGAGGGACAGTCAAAAAGTTTGTAGCCCAAGATAATTACCATAATGTCTTGCTCTTAGGGAAGAAGGGACAGGTTACTTGGACTGCGCATTTAGGATGACTCAATTGTTGAGAAAACAAGATGTAACAAAGATGAAAGGATATATATTAGAGATAAGAACTATATCATTTCAACTCCCGAGATGACAGAAGCTGAGAACAAGAGCAATGATCAATTAAAGAGGAAGAAAATTGAAAAGTGGGATGTCAAGTGCAGTTAAGAACTAGGGAAAAGTGGTAAAGAAGAGATGGAAAAACAGAAAAGAGAGAGGATGCTGATGGAGGTGAAAAAACAAAGTAAAAACAGTCCTTCAATTATCTTTGGACTGAAACTGATACAGTGCATATCTTTGACTGTTAACTCTCTCTGATACATTCCTCTCCTTTTTTGTCTTCCTTCATCCTCTCATCCTCAAGTGACAGTTACCTATATCCCCCATGTCCTGTTCCCCTTTCCCTCTTGTACCCTCCCACTTCCTTCTTTTCCCCTTCCCCCCTGTCCTCCCCCCTCCCCTTTGCCCATTCTGATCTTCCTCAATCTATCCCTCTTTCCTTTGTGAAAAAGGAACTAATATTGTAGGAATCTAGTTGTTTTTTTCTACTTTTAAACATGGCTGACTTCCACTAGTACACCAGCTGACTAAGTTTCTCCAGAAGAATGGTTCAGCACACTGGCCATTCCTAAAAAAAGGGGGGGGGGGTGCAGTATGAACGATATTATTATGTTTGATGCCTGTTCTTTCGGCCATTCTGAAAGAACAGACACCGTTTTTTGATTCAACACCCATATACGTACATGACGTAAAAGAAAGTCGGATCACAGTCGCAATCAGGCATTGAAATAAATCAAATGGGGACAAGTGAAAATTTCTGCTGGATTATGACACAAATGCAGATTTCCTGCATTGCTCAAGATGTCACCTTCACTGCTTCAGCTATCCGAGCATGCTTTCCGTCCAACCCAAATTTTCAAACGTTGTTGCACATGCCACATGTAGCATTTACTGCCCATTATCCTCGTTGTTCACATCTTCACCTAATTCCTGCAAGCGTTCAGACATAGTTTGCATCTGCACTGAAGATTCATTATTCGGCATCAGGTACATACATATTGTTATATGTGTGGTGTCTGTTCTCCGCTCACGCCCTCCCCCTTCCACCTACTCACCAATTAGACCTTCATCTCGATCCTTGCTTCTCCATTTCTCTTACACATTAAAGAAATACATAATAACATGATTAAATGACTTAACACACATATAATGACTCTAAGAGGAAGTGAACATTTAAGAGCAAAAGAAAAACTGTCGTTAAAGTTGATAATACTACACAAAACAAGTGAGACATACTTAGCCAGAAAGGTACAAGCAGTAGTGACGCTTGAAATGCATAGTTCCTCAAAGTAATGTGGGACTAGCTGCAATCAAGAGTGCCAAATGAAAGACTACCTTAGAAACTTGCAAGCAGATAGCATTTCCAGCTTTGAGTGAAAACAAGGCATAAAATACTGGAAGTAAAATAAACGTCTTTGTACCAAACTGTTTTTCAATCTAGAAAACAATTCAGATTTTAAATATCTGTCATTACAGAACACTGGCGACGTTTTATATCAATAAAACACAATACAAGTGGTGACAAAAACACCCATTTTTTGTAGTTGAAAAGCCGGATTTGAAATACATTCAATCCTTACCTGTTATTTTATTTTATTTTATTTTTTTTCTTAAAGAAACTTTATGCTTTTATCACAGAAAGAACAGGCTGGTGTTAAAAGTTGTTGTAACAGAACTGATCATGATCATCTATCGGTGATCAGTGAAAATTATAAAAAGAAACGAGTGTCAGTTAACATCTTGTGCGGCATAGAGAGGAAGCATTTGATTCCATGACAATAAAATCTATGGTGGCATCACTTAGACTCAGGGAATAGAATGTGTGTTCTTCAGTTTGTTGAAGAATCTCCAAAACAAGGGTATGGTTTCCATTCAGTTACATCAAGAGAACAAAAAGTTCTGAATTGAGAAAGAAGTTGAGTAAAGTAACTCTGTTTCAACAAAACTATTTTCTACAGCCTTGAAAGTGGCTTTAAAATCGCTAACTGGGATGAAGATGGATTACACATAAACAAAACTCTCTGACCCACCTTAGGTTTGCAGATGGTATTGTTTTGCCTGCTTTGGACCCAGGATGGTGTAACTGAACACTGAAAGTATGCCATTAGATCTAATGTTTAATTATAGTAAGGTCTAAATTTAAAGAATTAGTATGAAAATAGTGGAATAGTAGAGGTAAATGAATAAGTAATAGGAACAAATGAATATGCATACTTAGGACAACTGAAATTAACACATGGATGTCTTGAAAATTTCTCGGGTATTCAACCGGGTAGCGTCGTCCAAAAGGCGCGATATTTCAGCAAGCCGACTTCTTGCCATCTTCAGGCATTCTTGGTGTCTGATGGATGCCGACTTTATATAATCTCTACCCCCTCTCCCGCAGCCTCCGTCGGGCACTTCCGAGCGGTCTGTGGCCAGTGGTGGGGGAAGGGCGGCGACGAGTGTTGGGGGAAGTGCGGCGTCCCGCAACAGACCATGGGCCACAGTCCTTCCGTGGCTACGGCCGCTTGTGGAACTCTGCTGTCGTGGTGACAATGCTTCTTCTTCCTCTTCTTCTTCTTCTTCTTCTTCTTCTTCTTCTTCTTCAGGTGTCCTGACAGGAGCGGATTTCCATGTAGACTGTTGTGTTTTAATCATACTCAGAGCTGGATCCCAGGCTTTGCTTAACTGGAAACCACAGTCTTTATTTATTAGTTCGTCATGCAGCCGGATCTCCACTGCCTCTTTGAGGAGACAATCCCAGAAGGTGTTAGATTGCTGTAACACCTTCTGGGATTGTCTCCTCAAAGAGGCAGTGGAGATCTGGCGGCATGACGAACTAATAAATAAAGACAGTGGTTTCCAGCTAAACAAAGCCTGGGATCCAGCTTTAAGTATGATTAAAACACAACGACAGTCTATATGGAAATCCACTCCTGTCAGGACACCTGAAGAAGAAGTAGGCATCCATCAGAGATCAATCAAACACCAAGAATGCCTGAAGATGGCAAGAAGTTGGCTTGCCGAAATATCGTGCCTTTTGGACGACACTACCCGTCTGAATACCTGAGAAATTTTCAAGATTTCTGTTCGCCGGGGAAACCTCAGATCACACAACATGTGGATGGACTTTGATAAAAAATAATCTCAGATGGAGAGAGGATAAGACAAAAGAAAGGAATTGAGGTGGTGTTAGTGACTGTTACACAGTTTAAATGTAAATGAGCAGACATTTAGTGAGATGAAATGATGGGGATGAGCTAAGGGGATTCTGTTTTGGATCCTTGTAATAAGAAAAGACATGAGGATGATTTAATGGAAAATTGATGAACAACTTCAAGATACAAGTGGGACAAACTTGGCTCCAAAAAGCTGAAAAGTGTGATGAAAGGAGAAGTCTGGAAGAGGCTATATATAGCAGTGAGTGATAAATGGTTGTTGTTGATGATGATGATGATGATGATGATGATGATGATGATGATGACCAAATAAATTTAACTGACTCTTTTTTATGTTAAATACAACACAATGCAGCATCACTACTGTTTGTATCTTTCTGGCTATTTGAAGACTCCAAAGAAAGTGTAATTCATGCATGAAGGATGTCACTTATGAAATCCTTCTTCTATCAGTCCTTGAAAATTGTTTGCCAGACTACAATCCTCGCTTTGTTCAATTGACAGAAGAAATAAAAAAGATTCAAATACAGAGAGTGTTATTGACAATGTTCCGAGTGCTGATGTTCCAAAATGATCTAAGCAATGGAAGCTCCAGGTAGGAATATCGACAATGTAGAAGGGAGGTTGCTACTTACCGTAAAGATGACATGCTAAAGTTGCAGACAGGCACAATTAAACAGTGTCTGTCTGCACTTAGCATGTGATCTTTATGGTAAGTAGCAATCTATATTTTCCTACATTGATGCCAAAATGATTTAAGATGCTTATTACTTCCTCCAACATATACTGGGTGGTTATAATTAAAGTGCAGCTACTCACAGAGGTCCAGTATGGGCTCTAATTATCATATGGCAGCAAAACTTTGTAGATGTTCTGATGCATTAATGTGGGACCGATTTACACTGGGAAAAATTAGTTCAGTTTTGACCAGGAGCAAATCTGGTGCTGTGAATACAAGAAAGATGTATAGAAATGTTTCCATATGTAACGGATTAGGAACAGGATGTGGGCAAAAAAGGTTAAACAAGTGAGAAAGATACAATGTTGATCTTATTATAGACTACACCTTACACAAATAGTTCAATATGATCTCTGGAGATGACAACAAGATGCTGTATAGCACCATATTTGCACCTGGTGGCCAAAATTAGAACTAATTTTTTCCATTGTAAATCAGTTCCACATCAGTGCATTAGGATATCTACCACGTTTCGCTGCCATACAATAATTATAACCCACACTGGGCCACTGTTAATAGCTGCACTTTAATTATAACCACCCAGTATCAGCTATAATCAGCATGGTGCTAAAATTAGAAAAATTCAGGCTCATACACAGGGGTACCAACAGTCTTTCTTCCTACATACCATCCCTGAATGGAATGAGAAAAGGGAAAATGAGACCAGTACACTATGCACCTCCTGCTACATGCAACATAGTGGCTTGTGCGATGCTGGTGTAAGTGTGGACTGAACCCTCAAGGACACTAAACATTATTTTATTTATACATCAGGTTCTGTGGTACCAATCAAGCCATAGCTACATGATACTGGAATGAATCAGTACATAGTGTACAGAATTTAGAAAATTTTTAACCTAAAGAATTAATGGAAGACAAAAAAAAATTGTAAGAGATTATACAAATAAATAACACATTCCAGAGGAAAGTTTTCAGCTACTGTGAAAAATTCCCATACAGAATAGACAACGTGCACCACAAGGAAACCTTTCAATTTGGATTTGAATGCCTGGCTTATCACTCAATTTTTCCTGTTTTGATGGAAACCTATTGAAAATGAAACCTACTAACTAGTCCACACTTTTCTGTACAGTGCTTAAAGAAGTGTTAGCCAAGTGCATACCCTTTATTCATCAAGTGTTGACAGTGAATGTTTCAGTTTCTTCTGAATGACTCAATATTGTGAGTAACAATCCCCATGATGGCATATGTGTAGAGGAATGGCAGAGTTAGAATTCCGAGCCAACAGAACAATGGCCAACACAAAGTTGGCAAATTGCACTGCAGATCAGCCTTATCACTCTTTCCTGAGCTAGATTTGTTTTTGCTGATTGCACAGTGTTGTCTCAAAATATAACACCATACGAGGTATTAGATTGAAGGTAAGCAAGTAAACAAATCTTGTAGACAGTGGAGATCATTCTTACAGTGAAGATATTAGCATTCAGTTTCTGCACAAGATCTTGAATGTGAAACTTCCCAGAAAGAACTCTACCCAGTGTGTCCTGAGAATATAAAATGGTAGATTTCACTGACTGACCAGCTTAAAAAACAATTTTTGTCTCATCTTTCATGTTTAGCAGCAGATCAGTATGTTTTCTCATTCCTAATCTAGTGCTCAATTTGCACATGTGTTAACCTGGCTTTCTGCTTCCTTGGAGCTCTGAAATATTCCTGTTGTAGAATGGTATCTCAGATTTCTTATTCTTGGTAGTTTTTCCAGTGATGTATCATGGCCAACAGCTTTCTCAACATGTAACATCACTTCCATCAGATACTTGTGCACAGAATTTTAGTAGTGCAACAAAATGAAGTTTTCTTTGTATGGTGAAGTTTGGAAACCAAACTATGGAGTTAGTGTGCTTTATCTGACAATTTGCTCAGGACCCCGTCTGAATCAATGTCTTCATGTCATTTGAGTGGCTGAGAGAACTCCTTCCCAACTCTCCCAAAGTGATATTATTTCATCTAATCTCCCCCCCCCCCCTTTCCAGTCTATGAAATTTCCTGATTCATCCTTACCTTGCATCTACTCCCAAACCCCAGCCACATCTCCCAACTCCTAGGCACATGGGCCACATCCCTGTGGATAAGACCCAGATAATAACCTGTGGTATGCAGTCATCTGGCACTTTGATACTTTTCCCATCATAGGTGTATCCTACCAATTAGAGATATGGCCAACTGTGACAGCAATCATGTCATAAACCTGCTCTGCCGTAACTTTTGCACAACCTTTTCTGTGATGTAATCAATAATCAGCTGTCCGCACACATGTATGGCCACCACCAAAATGTGGGTGGGAACACAGTTTACCATCCAGTGGCAAAACATGCCACCAAGTGCAGCATTCTAACCTTCAGTGGCTGTTTCACGACCTTTGTTGAGGGGAGCTGTTTGTGCAACATGTCCTTCAATCTTGCAATCCACCTACCCTCGATCTCGGCCAGTCCCCGACTCACACCAACTTCCATCCCTTTCCTTCTGTCACCCACTTAACCCTATCAGTGTATACTCACACTGTTCTCTACACAGTCTCCCTCTTCCTATGTTCCTTCAGTCCCCCATTCCACCCTCACCCAACACTCTCCTCCACGCTGTGTGCCACACGTGACCTTCCCCCATCTGTGCTGGTGTCACATTCGTGTGTGTGTGTGTGTGGTGTTTTCTGAGGCCTTTTCTCATCTTTGGAGAGTAAACCAATGAATTTCATTGATGCTCTTTTGAATTGTTCTTTGCTGTCACGTCCATAAACAAATCAATTCTCTCTGCCAGTTCAATTTTTATGTGCAGTCTATTTCACTTACTAAACAGTTTAACTTACCTATTTATGTAACTTGTTGGTGTTCCTAATAGCACAGTTTAACAATTGACTAAATTTCTCATACTGTGATCTTGTAACTTGATTTCCACTATCTTCTGCATAGTTTAATGTTGTATAAGCCTTGCATGTGATACTCTCATGATAGGTAAAGGTATGCACCACTAGTTTAGGTTTGCTCTGACTTGACTTCTCATAAGGAGGGTATAGGCAGGTAGGGAGCTACTGATCTTGAAGGGTTTGAGAGAAAAATCTAAAACTAAGTGACACCTGTGTGAGTATAGTGTCTGGTAAGTGTAATTCATGGTTAGTTTGAAAAATACTACTATTTTATATAGTTTGCATTATGGTGGTTTGAAATATTTCTCACACAATCCACTTTTTTTTTTTTGCTGCAGTTGTGGATTTTCTGTTCACTGCCAAAAGGACAAAGGGAACAATTGTGAACAAAAGGGTAAAAGTACAATTGCTACACAAAGAGGTACAACTTGCAGGAAAGAAATTGGAAGTAACAGTTAGTTGAGATTTACCGAGATAGACATTCTGCTCGTCTCGGCATTACTTAGTACATCTTAGCTTTGCTTGGTTTTTCTGCCTATTGCACAACATTTCATTTGGCAGTGTGTTGCAATACTTTCTTCTGGCATTTGGTGCAGCTTATTTTGGTGGGCACAACTTTCTTCAGTTCAGCAGAATTGTGGTGTAAAGACCATTTGTCCTTCAGTATTTCTTTGTGGTGTAAAGGAAGTCCCCAGGTCCAGTGGCTGTTTGCATGAAAAGAGGCAATCGAGCAATCTGTCGTCGCAGTCCTTCAAATATAAATGGGAATCACAGAGGAGCAGGATGAGAACTGTCAGTATCTATTATGTAGTAGCATAATTGATGGGTACCACAGATTTGCTTTAAAACAGCTTTACAACACCATGCAGAAAGAATTTGAAGAGAGAGATTTTGATGAAAGAGCTAAAATTTATAGTGATTGTTCTATACATCAGGAAGCACTTTGTGTTAAATATGCCGGCAGGGAACACGTGACTGAATAAGTAGTGCAAATAGTAAATTTTCTGGAGTAGCATGCATTGTTACATAGTCAGTTTCAACAGTTTTTGATAGAATTCAATGAAGAGTATGGAGATGTTATATATTACTGCAGAGTACAATGGTTAAGGCAAAGTACATGCCTGGAACGAGTTTTTGATTTAAGATCTGCTGTTATTGAATTTGTGAAGGAAAAAGGAAAGCAAGAGTGAAAATAAGAAGATCCAGAATGGATTGCAGACTGCCATCAGTAAGACATTGCAAGATGAGAAGCAACTTATTAATGATTTTACGAAAGTGTATCCATTTAAAAAGAAAATTGCATTGCAGGAGTTGCACCTTCTGACAAGGAACACATTCCATTTCCCTAAGCTCACTGGCATTAAAGAAAATATGAGTTTTGAACACACTATTGTGGTATTTCACGAATAGGTGCCTAAATGTTTGAGGACAGTACCAATCTTCCATCTGTTTTTGATTATTTTTTGAGGCTGTTGTCATTTCAGTTGAAAGCACTAAAGATGGAACTGTTCGATCAGCAATGTAATTCTCATTTAAAAGACAAATTCATTTTTGTTAAACCATTCAGGAGCACTACATTGTTTTCCTTCGGAAGAGTTTCCATGTCTTCATACTGATGTTGCAGAAATGATATCAATGTTTTCATCAACATATGGGCATGAAAGACTTTTTTCAGACATGAAACTAAATGAGTCACAATTACATGGCAACCTGAGTGCAGAAATCTGTGAAACTGCCTGCATCTCTCTGTATACCGACAGTTTGTATCAGTTATAAATTTTATTATGTATTCAGCACACCAAAAATTCTTCTTCTTCCGTGTCCGGATGCACCAATTATATCTTCCCTTCCCAGTAATTAGCAACGTAGATTGCTTTGTCATTGACTTTCAAAATATCATCTTTAGTGCATGTTATAGACAAATCTGGGCAGATCAGTAGGTGGTCCAAGTCCTGTATTGCTCCGCATTCACACCTGTCGCCATCACTGTAACCCCATTTAAATAGGTTTGATTTGCACCCAGTTACTCCAGTGCGCAGCCGGTTTAATGACCTCCAAGTTGTAAAAGGTAGTTGAAATCCTGCAGATCCCTCCTCAAGTAGTTCCATTGTGGAGTGTGGCACCATTTCTTCCCAAAGAGATAGCCGCCTTGCGGCGGGCTTGGTGGCGAGCTCTTCAGTAGTTTCAATGAAACTCCTGCGGGATTTCAGCCGGACACGTTGTTTTCGGTGCGTATGCATAGGGTGTCGAGGATCATTCTTTTGTTTTGATCTTTCGATCTCGGCGGCTACTTGTCTGCGGATAGTGGGTGGTGCTATGCCTATGATGGGGTAAATGATGTCTGTGGGAGTTGGTTTGAGGCATCCTGTGGCAATACGTACAGTTTCGTTTACGGCGACATCAACTTGCTTAGTGTGAGCAGAGTTCCTCCAAACTGGCGCCGCATATTCCGCTGCTGAGATACTCAGCACCAGACCCGTGGTGCGCAAAACATGTGGTTGAGCTCCCCACGATGAACCTGTTAGCTTCCGCAGTATGTTGTTCCTGGCACAGACCTTTTTTTTAGTGTTGTGACAGTGCTGCTTAAAAGTAAGTGCTCTGTCCAATGTTACTCCCAGGTATTTTGGGCTGTTTGTATGTTTCAGCTCTTCCCCTTGCCACATGACTCGGAGTTTCCGTTTAGCTTGTTTGTTCCTAAGATGGAAGGCGGATACTTGAGATTTACTAGGGTTTGGTTTGAGATTTGCCGTCGTAATAGGTAGCAAGTTCTGTTAAGGCTCCTGTGAGATTCTCCTCCACTTGTTCAAAGGTTTTATCCTGTGTGGCCACTGCTGCATCATCAGCATATATGAACATTCGGAACACCAAAAATAAACAAACAATACTAAAAATTTGTTTTGTTTGTGATCAGTGTTGTTGAGGAATATGAAATATGAAACAAAATCATACAACAGAAAATCCAGGATGGAATATTGAAAATTTTATGAAAGGGGTAAAGTGCTGCTCACCACATAGTGAAGGTGATGTGCAGCAGGCAGGCACAACAAAAAGCATGCTAAACAAGGGCCAAAAGGCCTCCTTCTGAAGTAAACAAAACACACACACACACACACACACACACACACACACACACACACACGAGAGATCACTGTCTCTGGCTGCCAAAGCCGCATTGGCCTCGATAGCCAGACACAGTTGTCATGTGTGTGGAGGAGTTGTGTTTGCGTGACTGTATGTGTGCGCCAAGGGGGGGGGGGGGGTTGGCTACTTCAGAACAAGGCCTTTTGGCCTAAAGATTACTTTTTTAACAGTCTTTCTGTTGTGCCTGTTTGCAACTCAACATACCTGCTACATGTTGAGTAACAATTTATCCTTTTCAATTTTGATTATTTTCATTGTTATCTTTATCAATAATTTTATTAATAATTGATTGCTTTGTTGTTATAATTCATCCTTTTCAAAATATGAACTAAAGCTGCATGTGATACTTTTGCAGTTCCTTTCCCCCCTTTCTGTTCAGATAGTGTGGGGGGTGGGGAGGGGGGTGGAAGTGTGCAGTCATGTGAAAGAGATTGGCACATATGCATGAGCACTGCACGTGAGCAGAGTTCTAGGCCATCCTTGCCCTGAAGCTAGTCCCTATCACTTGGCACTGAAAGCTCTGGATTTGTGTTACGGTTATAAAAATTACCCAAGTGATGGAAACCAATTATCAGATTCCTGCTGCTATGGAACATAAGTTTAAAATCAGGTTTTAGGGTGTTGATTCTGTAGATAGTTTCTCTGTGTACTACTACTACTACTACTACTACTACTACTACTTATTATTATTATTATTATTATTATTATTATTATTAGTAGTAGTAGTAGTACTATTAAACAATGGAAAAGCCAGGATGGAATGTAACAATATTATGAGAAGGGAAGTTACTACTCACCGTCTAGCACAGATGCTGAGCTGCAGACAGGCACAACAAAAAAAACTGTCACAATTAAAGCTTTCGGCCACTAAGGTCTTTGCCAACACTAGACACTCATACAGTGCACATGAGTGCGCCCCCCTCCCCCCAACACAAACACACACACACACACAAACGCAGCTCAAACAAACAACTGCAGTCTCATGCAACTGAAACCACACTTTGAGCAGCAGCACCAGTGCATGATGGGAGTGGCAACTGGGTGGGGGAAGGAGGAGGCTGGGGTGGGTAGGGTGGGGGTGGTGAAAAGTGAAGTGCTGCAGGTCAGACGGCGGGCAGGGGAGAGGTGGGGAGGGGGATAGTGGAAAAAGAGAGAAATGAAAAGAATGAGTGTGCTGGTGGAATGATTGCTGTGTATGGCTGGACTGGGAAAAGGGTAGGGGCTAGATGGTGAGGACAGTGACTAACAAAGGTTGAGGCCAGGAGGATTATGGGAATGAAGGATCTATTGCAGGGAAAATTCCCACCTGTTGGTGGGAAGGATCTGTATGGCACAGGCTGTTAAGCAGTCTTTGAGATGAAGGATACCATGTTTGGCAGTGTGTTCAGCAACAGGGTGGTCCAATTGTTTCTTGGTCACACTTTGTCAGTGGCCATTCATACAGACAGATGGCTTGTTGGTTGTCATGCCTACATAGAATGCAGCACAGTGGTTGCTTCACCTGGTCCTACTCAACCCAACAAGGCACCTTGCGAGATGTTGACCTCCACCTCAAAGATGGCTACTACAGTACCTCCGTCCTCTCATTGTGCCCTGAAATGAGAAAAGTCCTGCCCACTATCCGTCCCACCCGTTTCACAGTGGTATTTCGCTGTCCACCAAACTTACACAACATACTCGTCCATCCTTACACAACCCCTCCTCCCAATCCCTTACCTCATGGCCCATACCCCTGTAATAAACATAGATGGAAGACCTGTCCCATACATCCTCCCACCACCACCTACTCCAGTCTGGTCATGAACATCACCTATCCCATCAAATGCAGGGCCACCTGTGAAACCAGACACGTGGTCTACAAGCTAAGTTGCAACCACTGTGCTGCTTTCTGTGTAGGCATGACAACCAACAAGCTGTCTGTCCGCCTGAATGGCCACCGACAAACTCTGGTCAAGAAACAAGTAGTCCAACCTGTTGCTGAACATGCTGGAAAACATGATATCCTTCATTTCAATGGCTGCTTCACAGCCTGTGCCATATGGATCCTCCCCACCAACACCAGCTTTTCTGAATTGCGCAGGTGGGAACTTTCCCTGCAATACATCCTGTGTTCTCGTAACCCTCCTGGCTTCAACCTTCGTTATTCACTGTCCTCACCCATCCAGCCCCTTCCCTGCTCCCATTCCAGCCATACACAGCTATCATTCCACCACCACACCCAGTCTTTTTATTTCTCTACTTTTCTGTTACCCCCCCCCCCCACCTCCCCACCTCTCCCCTGCCCTCCATTTGACCTGCAGCACGTGACTCGCAGTGTGGTTTCAGTTGCCTGAGACTGCAGTCGTGTGTGAGAGTTGCGTTTGTGTGTGTGTGTGTGTGTGTGTGTGTGTGTGTGTGTGTGTCTGCTGTTGACAAAGAACTTAATGGCCAAAAGCTTTAATTGTGAGAGTCTTTTTGTTGTGCTTATCCGCGACTCGGCATCTCCACTATATTATTAGTATTGTTGTTATTAAATTTGTTATTCACATTTTGATATTTATTAAAACAGTTCTCTAAAAGTTGAGCCTGCAAGTTACTGTTAGTGAATTGGAATTGAATGTTATTTAGCTTTAGTCTTGTTTTTCTTCTTATCCTCACAAAACTACTTCCCACTAAGTGTCTCTTGTGATTTGCTACAAGGTACCAGTACCCTCCACCACACACTGCAGGGTGGCTTGTGGAGTATTTATGTAGATGTAGATACTCATAACAACAATTGTTCCCATACTCCACCATGCTTACCGAGAATGTGAAGCAATGATATGAATATAAAATTCTGTTTTACTGTTTCAGCTTTTCAGCAAATAAAATATGCTCACACATTCTGAATGGTTCTAAATTGTGTGTGTTCTGCCAATGATGGGACTGGAGTCAGTGATAATTACTGTGAGGAGGGGATAATGTGGATCTTCTCTCTTGCACTGTCAACAGTGTTATCGTAGATAGGCAAGGCAGCTCACTTCCAGAGCTGCAGATTGCTTATCTTGTGGAATGTTGTGGATATTTACATTTTCACACTGATGCAGTGACTGATAGGTGTCACTGGCAGTGAGCCTATGGTACCTTGCCTGGATTCAGCTGGAGAATAGGGGGTAATCACATTGCAGAATGTGGCCAGGTCAGGTTCCTAACCACACTGTGGACACTAATAAAGTACATTAAAGTTACAAACATTTTTATCAAATTGGTGAACTAGTATGGGAGCAGTTGTTGTTATGAGTATCTACATCTAAATACATACTCCACAAACCACCATATGGTGCATGGTGGGGGGTACTTTGTACCACTACTAGTATCTTGTAACAAATCTAGCAGCCTGCCCCTGAATTGCTTACATGCCTTACTTTAATCTGACCTGGTATGGATCTCAAACACTTGAACATTACTCAGCAATGAGTCACACTAGTGTTGTATATGCAGTCTGCTTTTTAGATGAACCATATTTTCCTAAAATTCTCCCAATAAACCGAAGTCAGCCATTTGCCCTCCCAGCGACAGTCCTTACATGCTCATTCCATTTCATATTGATTTGCAATGTTATGCCTAGTAATTTCCATGTTAGGCCTAGTGATTTCCTTCCTTGTTCCACACACAAATAGAGCAAGGGAAAGATGACCATCTATATGTCTCGATATGAGCCCTAATTTCATTTACCATTGTGGTCCTTATGTGAAATGTACATTGATGTCAGTACAATCGTTCTGCAGTCAGCTTCAAATGCCAGTTCTCTAAATTTTCTCAGTAGTTTTCTGGAAAAAGAACGTCATCTTTCCTTAGGGAGTCCCCATTTGAGTTCATGAAGGATCTCTCTAACTCTCGCATGATTATCGAATCTACTGGTAACTAATCTAGCAGTGTGCTTCTGAATTGCTTCAATGTCCTCCTTTAATACAACCTGGTGGGGATCCCAAGCACTTTAGCAGTGCTCAAGAATTAATTACACTAGTGTTCCATATGTGGTCTCCTTTCAGATGAACCACACTTTCCTAATATTTGCCCAATGAACTGAAGTCAACCATTCACCTTCCTACTAATGTCCTTATATGCTCGTTTCATGTTATATCACTTCAAAACGTTATGCCTAGATATTTAATCAGCATAACAGTGTCAAGCAGCACACTACTGATAATGTATTTGAACATTGTGGGATTGTTTTTCCTACTCATATACATTAACTTACATTTATTTATTTATTTATTTATTTATTTATTTATTTTTATTTAGAGCAAGTTACTTAAGCTTGGAAGCAATTGAGTTAAAGGGTAAAACCTTTGTGTACCAGGTGACTTTCTATCTGGTTTGGATAAGAGAAAACTAAATGTTATTGTGTAAACCACAATACACGAAAATCTATGTTTACAGTTTCTTAGCTTTACAAGAAGGTGCTTGTGGCATCTGGCCAGTTCAGGAATGAGTAAGCGTTAGACCATATGCATGTTATTAGGGCACATAAACTGATCAAATCGGCAATATACACACTAAAAATTGGAGCTCATTTCTTCTCATGTCATATATTTGATTTTATTTTGTTGCTGTAGCATGCTCCTTGTCAGACTGACACATTTTGTCGAGGAAACTTTTTCTTTTAAAAAAAAAAGATTATTGAGGGGAGCAGTTTCACTGTGCTCCACACCTGTTCAGATTCATATGTCCTTTGTCCCTTTCAGTGACAGTTTCAAAAGTTTCTAAAATTGAATTTTTTTAAATTTAAATATAACAATATTATGAAAAGGAAAGTTCGTACTCACCATATAGTGGAGGTGCTGACTCGTAGATAGGCACAACAAAAAGACTGTCACAAATAAATTTTGGCCAGCAAGGCCTTCGTCAAAAATAATTGACAGACACACACACACATACAGTCATGCAAATGCAACTCACACACACCTGACTGCAGTCTTAGGCAACTGAAGCCACACTGCGAACAGCAGCACCAGTGCATGATGGGAGTGGCAAGTGGGTGGGAGTAAGGAGGAGATTGAGGCGGAGAGGGGGAGGGATAGCAGGGTGTAGGGGTGGCGGACAGTGAAGTGCCGTTGGGGAGTGCGCAGGGACGAGATGGAGAGAGGGTAGGGCAGCTATGTGCAGTTGGGTCTCTCTCTCTCTCTCTCTCTCTCTCTCTCTCTCTCTCTCTCTCTCTCTCTCTCTCTCCCCCCCCCCTCCCTCCCCCCTCCCCCCCCTCCCCCCCAGCAATCTATTTTTGATGAAGGCCCTACTGGATAAAAGCTTCATTTGTGACAGTCTTTGTTGTGCCTATCTGCAACTGAGCATCTGCACTATGTGGTGAATAGCAACTTTCCTTTTCATAATATTGTTACATTCCATCCTGGATTTTCAATTGTTTGATTTAATTTAAATATGTGTGAGTTGCACTGGAGTTGTTACTACTTTTGGAGTGGATACAGCGAAACTCCTCTTCCGTATCTTCATTTTGGAATAAATTCATATTTGAAATTAAATCTCTCTTCTCATGTTAAAATATATATTTATTACATTCCTTTTCCTTTATATTGTTTTGTTAATCTTCTAGGAAACACACGATGGCACAGAAGTGTACGCGACAGTGAAAGTTATAAATGCAGATGAAGGCGATGCGTTACAGTTTGAAGTATGTGAGGTTGAAATCATCAGCTCACAACAGTCAGAAGCCGTGGCCAGGGACAGCAGGTGCTTCCCTCTTTCTGAAACACAGACTCAGTACTCTGGCTCAGAAGATGAGATGCCAAAAATTGCACAAGAAGCTGTTCTACATTTAAATGGGCTATCTCAATCAAAGTTTGCTTATAATCTTCACGACATCATGAGAGCGGAGAAAATGGTATTATTTAAATGCACAGCTTTGACCGTATTTTATTAGCTGCAAAATAATGTGTGTAGGGAACTGAAATAATTAACACAGTTTACATACAAACATGTTTTATAAGCTGCTTCCGTGACTGTAAGTTTAAACTGAAAATAAACAAACACAACCTTCACAATCACTAAACCTTAATTCTACAGTTAGGTGAGAGTTGTGTTTTTTACATCAGCAGCATTGCTTCAAGGAAAGTAAGGAGCTATAATTTCTAGAAATGTGCTAAAATTATAGCTTTGATTGAATTTGATAATAATTAAAATGTGTGTCAACACATGTAGGGCTGTGCATCATTTTCCTTGGGAGGAAATACACATAACTCCAGGCATGTAAAACCAATTCTAAATGTGTTTCATTTTCCCCATCCATGAAACAAGGGATGTCAAAGTTAGAATTTTAACATATTTCTAGAAATTTTAAGATTGTTGCTTTCCTGGGAACAGTGCTTTTGAGCTAAGAACCAAAACTGTTACCTGACAATGAAGTTAAGCCTCCAAAGTGTACCATAGTAGTAGAATTAAAGTATAGTGACTGGATATCTAGTGTTTGTTTATTTTTAGTTTCCTTATAATTAAATCAGTGTTTCCTGTTGTATTATGATGCAGAGTCTTTTGCAAGAAATGTCCTTGCAAGGAAGGCAAAAGCTTTCAAATAATTTCTATTTATATTGTAAGTTCAGTGACACAAATACATATAAAATGATTTTTTGAAAAATTTGTAAATTATTTTATCTTGTTGTGTAATATTTTGGTTCTGGCCTTATTAATTTTCAGGTGACACCTGGATCACAGGGATCTTTGATAAATCTTCAGCTTAAGGTAGCACCTTCACTGTGTCTCAAATTGCTCTCATTTCCTCTTAATAAAACATGTCCAGAAAATGAAGACTTAACAAATATGATTTGCAATTTGACACATTGGAATCGGCCTTGGAAAGGAGATGTGATCTACTCATCTCCTGAATGCCGTGTGGATGTAGAGGAGAGTGCAGCACTACAGTCATTTGATGTACGTATTAAACAGATTTTCATCCATTACATGAGGTAGTGACTATTGTTACATCAGTCCTCTAAAGGTTGACACCATAAGTTATTGATAATGAATAAGAATTGAAACAAGGATTCACAATGGAAAGAATATGAAAGGTCCTTTGTGAATGGAGAAATAATTCCAATATTTATTTTATTTTATTAAGACCTCAGTCTTTATTTTCCTTAATGCTGCACATAAAAACAGGATTTCCCAGTAATCATACCTCAGTTTCTGTTGACGATAAGAGCGTAGGGTCATGTGTTTTGTATAGCACTTGGGTATATACAGTTCTGAGAGAGAGAGAGAGAGAGAGAGAGAGAGAGAGATAGGTTCAAAGTTACACTACTTGTACACGTAAAATATGCATGTACAATCTGGTGTGAGGCAAAAACATAGTTCATACAGTGACATAGCACAAAGAAATTTGCTGTAAAGTGTCTCCATTGTCATCAGGAAACCCAGTGGTGGTGTACTGAAGCACATCCAAAATTTTTGTGCTTATAAAATCTGGTCTGAGGTGTAAAATCAGTTCTGCGTTATTTCCGTTCACCTAAATAAACTACCTAAATTTTACTGACAATACATTTCTTTTCATATGAGTTACTCCTCTTACTGCAGTGTGGAAAAGAAGGGAAACAACGGAAAAATGCTTCTATTGGAGCACAAAAAAATGTGTATATGTTCCTGTTTATTCAAGTGGCATGAGAACATATTTGTGCTTTTTTATGCTGAGAGAGAAGGAAACACTGGTAATGGCAAGGCAAGGAGACGGAAAAGTAATAAATACTGGAAGATAGTAGGCGGTGATTGTGTTATTTTTAAAAAAAAAAAAACGAGGGAGACAGCGGTAGTGGAACATAGTTGACAGTGACAAAACAGAGCTAGGAAAAGAGTGGAGACAGTGCAAGGGGGGAAAGAACAAAGAGGAGGAGAAAATGCATGAGAACCAGTAATAGTGAGAGACGTTCTTTGACAATAACAATGAGAAAGATCGAGATAGTGACAGTGAGAAGAGAGTGCAGCAGTGGGAAGGAAAGGAAAAGATAGTAACAGTAAGAGACAGCAAGAGTGAGACAGTCACAATGAGAGGAAACTGGTAATAGGACAGAATGAAAGGGTCCGTGGCTGTGACACAGGAGACAACGACAGAGAGACACATAGAGATAATGACAATGAGTTGGGCTGATTGAATGAGTGAGAAAAGGCAACTGGGAGTAGATAGATATGAGCTACTTACAGTGGTGGACTTGTAGATGTGAGTGAGTTTCAGTTCGAGGAGCTTGCAGGAGTCTTAGTTGAATTTGCATGTTAAAAAAAGGGTGAATATGTTCGCATCCCAAAAATTTTGCGAAGGTTTTTAAAGATGCTGAGGAAGGCAGAATGAGGCAGCTGGTACCCCGCTTTTCAGTCAGAGTCTTTGAAATAAACAAGAACATATTGGCATTTTCTTGTGCTCTGATAGGAGCATTTTTCCACTCGTGGGTAATTTTTTTTGTCTCCATGTAACAATTGCACCCACCACCCTCTACATCTATGTAGATGTATCAATCAGCTACTTTGACAAGGCCATGACTTCCTAAAATCGTGCACTGAAATGAGATCCATTCTGTCTGAGTGTTTGCTCACCACTCCTAGAATAGCTTTTTGTCACCCTCCCAATCTCCGCAATATCCGTGTCGGACCCTATGCTCCTTCTGCACCCATCTCCCCATCCTATGGCTTCTACCTGTGACCATCCCCCCATTGCAAGACTTGCCCTATGCACCCTCCTACCACCACTAATTCCTGCCCTGTAACTGCCAAAACATATACTATCAAAGGGAGAGCCACCAGTGAAATGGCACACGTCCCGTACCAACTGTTTAGTAAACAGTTTGGCCTTTTACATCTCCATGACTATCACCCAGTTATCAGTCAGGATGAATGGGCAAAGGCAGAGTGCGTATACAGGCAACACACAATATCCTGTTGCAGGGCAATGTGTTAAACACGACAGTCATGATCTCAGTGCCTGTTTCCACACGTGCCATCTGGATTCTTCCCACAGGCACCAGTTTCTCAGAACTCTGTGGGTAGGAACTAGCACTACAACTTGTTCTTAGTTCTCGCCACCCAATTGGCCTTAATTTACATTAATTCCTTTGGTCTCAGTATTTCTTCACAGTAACGAATCCTTTCTTCACTCCATTTTAGTTTTCTACATCTTTTATTTTCTGACTTGTCTACTTTTTGCCATCCCCACCCCTCCCCCCGTCCCTACCCTTTTGTGTTACGTACAATGCACTTAGCTTTTCACTCTTTATTAACTTGTGGACAAATCTTAATAGTAATCTCTGCCTTGCGTATTACCCTATGTTTTTGTTGTTGTTGTTGTTGTTGTGGTCTTCAGTCCTGAAACTGGTTTGATGCAGCTCTCTATGCTACCCTATCTTGTGCAAGTTTCTTCATCTCCCAGTACTTACTGCAACCTACATCCTTCTGAATCTGCTTAGTGTATTCATCTCTTGGTCTCCCTCTATGATTTTTACCCTCCACACTGCCCTCCAATGCTAAATTTGTGATCCCTTTATGCCTCAGAATATGTCCTACCAACCGGTTCCTTCTTCTCATCAAGTTGTGCCACAAACTCCTCTTCTCCCCAATTCTATTCAATACCTCCTCATTAGTTATGTGATCTACCCATCTAATCTTCAGCATTCTTCTGTAACACCACATTTCGAAAGCTTCTATTCTCTTCCTGTCCAAACTATTTATTGTCCATGTTTCACTTCCATACATGGCTACACTCCATACAGATACTTTCAGAAACGACTTCCTGACACTTAAATCTATATTCGATGTTAACAAATTTCGCTTCTTCAGAAACGCTTTCCTTGCCATTGCCAGTCTACCTTCCACCTTTAAGCTCTCAAGTTTTAAAATCTCGTATAGTGCAGTCCCCGACAATCAGTCTTTCCTTCTCATCCCGTCCCGTAAGTCTCCCCTGACCCAGGGTTCTGGGTGACTTTCCTGAACTGTACCCCATTCCCTAAAATGATCCAGTCTTTTTCCTTCATCCATCTTCCTTCCCCTTCAACTCTTCTACCAGAAGAAGGAGCCACTGGCTCCGAAAGCTTGTAAAAGTTCGATCCTTTTGTGTGTGTTCCCCTGCCACCACTTGGCGAGTAGATTTTTTATCTATCCATTTACGTTCTACATCTATTTTGTATCATAGTCTGTCTCTGTTCCTAATCTTTTCCTCTATATGCTGCATCTTCAAGTGTCAAGTGAACTGTACCCAGAGGCTGTAGCAGAGGTCCTACTAAAGTGTCCCTTAAATTTTACTAAGGGTCTTCTGCACCTATTACCTTTAGTACTACTTCATTTAGTCTTGTATCAGTGAACCTAAACTTTAATATCCTTTGACGGCACCAGATTTCAAATGATTCCAGTTTCCTCTCTTCCAGGTTTCTAATGGCCTGTGTTTCAACTGCATACAATGCTGCACTCCAGACACGATTTAAGGAACTACTTCTCATTACCATACTAATACCTGATATTCGTAGATCTCTATTATTGAAGAAAGCTTTATTCCGTGTGTTGTCATACATCTGTTATCTTCCTTGCTCTGGCCATAATACACAGTCTCCCACCCTAAATAGCACAAATTTGTATCTGCTACTACTACTACTGCTACTGCTACTATGACTAAGACTACTATTGCTGCTGCTGCTGCTGCTGCTGCTGCTGTGTTGTCATTACAAGTTTGATATCAATATGTTATTCCCCTTTCTATTACTCTTCATCACTTACATCTCTGCTTTGTTTACCCTTAAGCCATATTATATGCTAAATATGCTGTCTCTCCCGTTCAACAGGTCTTCTATGTCTTACTTACATACCCTTGCACAGTTATTCCTCTTTTGAAGTTTTATTTCACTTCACTGCTGTTTCAGTCTAAAAGTTGAGCAACAGTGATGGTAAGTTTCAACCTTGCCTTACACTCTTCTTAACACAAAATTGTCTTTTTGGGACCTCTACTTCTGGTATTCCCATTTGGATTGTGTAAATTAGTCCTCTTGCTCTGTACCTTAGACCCAGTCTTCCAATTATTGTGAACATTTTATTTCACCTTCCATTGCCGAAGGCTTTGTTTTTGTCTGCAGATGCTAAGAAGGTGTTTTGCTTCTTCTGCTGTATTCTTTCTAATAGCAAACACAGTGTCAGAATTGCTGGTGCGTTTTCCGTTTCTGAGACTGAACTGATCTTTGTTTAGTTATTTCTCAAGTTTTCTTTCTATTCTTGTAGTATGATATTGTGCTCAACAGTTTAAAAGTGTAACTTGTCAGTAGAATCATCCGATAGTTTTTACATTTATAACCATTTACCTTCTTTAGTAATGTGATGATAATGCGTTTTTTGAAATCTTGGTTAAGTTGCTTCTTTCCTAGGTTTTTGACACCAACCAAAATAGCCGTGTAGTACCGTCACCTCCTACAGAATTCAAAAACTGCAACATTATATCATCATTTAGTGTTCTGTCAGAGTAACAACATTACTGGATATCCACGTGAACGTCTTCATGTGTTCTATCAGACTTCAGGACAGCTTCTGTACATCATTAAGATCTTTGAGGTTCTAAGATCTTTGAGGTTCTCCTGCATCTCTTGATGTTCTCTTATGCATGTCACAGACACATCTGCTCCTTATTGACTAACACCTACACATTTACTTTTCCTGTATGTTATGTCAACCTTTCCCCCCAGTCATACCTTTCTTAACATCTTTACATGTTTCATCCACTTTGATCAAAATGTTTTATATTTTTCATTGTGAGCTAACATATTTTGTATTTTGAGTATAGTGGTTCACAGTTTGTGATGTGTACTGGCAGTATCAGTTCTGGGTATCAACAGAATTCAAAAGAATTGGGTGGTGGGAAGCTGTTCTTACATAATTAGTCATTAAGTAAAGGAATTGTTTACGAAAAGAGTCATTTCATCACATGAGTGCCTCATTATGCATGGTCCTATTGGCATGGTACACCCTTGGGTTGTTGCCTGTGGACTTATCAGCTGTTCTCTCGGCCAGTTGTAAGGGTGGGAGAGGGGAGAAGGAGAGAGGGGGTTTTAGTGTAACATTGCCACATAACTATGGTGAACTAGTCATATTATACATAGAAATACACTGCAAGAGGTGCAAGTATCATAAAAAGATGTTTGATTGGGGATCAAACACCCAACGCTATAATTTTATGTTCTGGCACTTATTAACAGTCATTGGGTCACCCAGTTACTCATTATAACTTGATTGAATCAGCTTAACTTGTCATATTAATATCAATTAATTCTGGAAAGTCCTGAGTAATTACAAGTAGTCGAAGGCATAAAGTCAACCACTTGATTTTATAGTTCAAGTGTCGAGTAGTCCACAGACTCTGAATTACGAAGGGCATTCAGTAAGTAATGCAACACAATTTTTTTCTGGGAGCAGGTTGGTTTTATTCAGGATTCCAATACACCATTCTATTCCCCACCCTTGGCAACAGAATCATGGTTTTTGACACAATCCCTGTTCAATGCGACGGCCTTACGCCACCTTACTGAAAGGGCCTGTGTACCCATATGGTACCAATCTACTGTTGGAAGTTGAAGCTAACATCTTGCTGCATCAATAACCTCCCCATCATCCAAGTACTGCTTCCAATGGGGTGCATCCTACATTGTGCCAAACAAAGTAGCCTGAAGGTGCGAGATCTGGAATGTAGGGTGGATGAGGAAGAACAGTCCATTGAAGTTTTGCGAGCTTCTCTCGAGTGTGTAGTCTTGTGCAAGGCCTTGTGTTGTCTTGGAGAAGGAGAAGTTAATTAGCATTTTTTGGCAACAAACACGCTGAAGTCATTTCTTCACATTATTGAGTGTAGCATAGTACACTTCAGCGTTGATTGCTTCACCATGAAGAAGGAAATCGAACTCTGATGTTCACTTGAGCAGTGAGGCGTTTTTTTGTGATCCATTGATCACCTAGAATGAGGGTGTCCACACATTGAAACTATACGAGCTGAAGTGAGAATACTTCATGTTGTCCCACAACAAATTCCACGTTTTTCAACTGTAACTAGCCAAGAAAAAAAAAAATGTGTTGCATTACTTATTGAGTGCCCCTCATATGTACATGGGAAAATGAGAAAGAAACAGAGAGTAAGTCTGATGAAGAACAGCTGCGACTAAAGTGTATACCTTAGGGGCACATTGCATAGTGGAGAATTCAGTTTTCTGTGGTTGTATGCAGTAGTAGGGTGTGGTGGCAGCGGTGGTGGTGGTGGTGAGAGAGAGGGGCAGCTGCACCCAAGCCATTCTTGTGATAATTTCCTTCTAATTTTCTCATTCTGACACCTTGGAACATTTCAATGGAACACCATTCTGCTTGCTCTGAAAAATTGAGCTGGTACTGATGAAGCTAATCAGCATCGACTTTAATTACCTTCTTTGCTCATCAGACATTTTCTGGCTGAATGTAGTTTCAAGGTGTTGCAGTTTTCTTAGACGATCTTGCTAAATTATTACAAAATCAAAATTCTTACTTCTGCTATTATGGTGCCAGTTGTTATCCACTCTGAATGATTGTAATCATCAGTTTACATTCAAACAACGGAAAGTCCAGGTACGAATATCAAAAATATATGAAAAGATAGATTGCTACTTAGTGTTTTCTTTACGGTGAGTGGCAGTCTATCTTTTTGTACTTAGTTTACATTCAGTTATTTCTGAAATTCTTATTCCTGTCATTAGTTTTGTGTCTGGCCTAAAACAATGCCTCCAAAACTTGATTTAACGTTTTGTACATTTTTGAAGCATTTTCCATTGTGTTTGGCAGTTCTGAATATAAAAAGCATCTTTGTTACACAAAATTGCAAAGAATAATCTTGAAGATTTGTTTCACTGTCCAAGAAGTGATATGTGATTATAGACAAGAACAGGTACAGAAAGTGTTAAGCACAGGTGTTACTTAATACAGTTTCATACTTCATCATTTCAGAAGCCGCAAGCTGTATATTATTTATTGGAAATTCTCAGCTAGTAGTATATAAAAGCTTGCATCACTTGTCCTTTTATAATGAAAATCTGATGATATTAATGCTAGTAGATGCTCTTGTATGATAAATATAAAGATTGTGAAATTTGTTTTACAGGTTGGCTCACGTTCACATGATCGAAAAGCGATAGATGACTCAGAGATTGAAAAATACCTAGAATCAATAATTGAAGTTGGTGTACCTGAACCAGAAATGTCAGCAGGAAAAATATCAGACTCAAAACCTGAAGAAAAGATAGGCACAACAGCGGCATTAGACATTGAGGATCCAGTACCTGCTGTAGAAGAACCAGTGATTGCCAAAAAAGCATTTTGTCTGGGGTGTCCTGTTGACTTAAACGTAAATAATCCAGATTTGTCCCAATTTGTTGATCTGGCACTTAACTCCATTGACAAAAGCACAACAAATGCATACAAATATGGATTAGTAAGTGTGCGTAAGGCTCAGAGGCAGGTAAGCAATCATATTTTCTCCAGAATGAAAGAGAGAACAGTTTTAATGAAAATGCTATATTATGTGATCTGAGCTATTTCTTGTGTAAAATGTTCTTTCTCTTAGGAATAAAACTTGGTGCTTGAATCTGGGGCTGCATTGCTTTCAGTACCCTTAATTTTTTTTTTTTAATTATTAGACACTATAGTGATACTATAAGCTCTATTGTAAACAGCTATTTGTTGTTGGAATTGCTGCAGAGGTTCATACAGTACAAACTAACAGTCTGGGACATCTTTTTTTAATCAAACTGTACTTTGCAGTGTTATTGTGAAGTCTGTTTCCTTACTCAATATTTGCATGTTCTTTCCTAACACTCTCAATCAGGATATCTGCATGAGAAATATCTCTTGTTTTTTTTGTGTTGCCCTGTTTGATCTCAAGTGGCTCTGAGAGTTTAATGTGCTCATTTTTGATGCATTTCCACCTCCCTTCAAAGAAATTTTTAGCCCAGTAGGGGTGGGGGGGAGGTTGCAACTATGTGCTACAATACTTCATTCTCATATGAAATTTTCTCAATGTTTGAGAAGAAAATAGTCACTGTCGACCTAACATAAGGAGCTGACCACTTGGTGTCTACTCTCCACATGAGGAACTGCCCGACTACTGAGACAAATTCATTCTCTTATGTAATAATGCTCTGGTATGCTATTGGTGGAATGCAGCTGCAGGGGTGATCCCAGTCAATAGTATGTGTCACGTGATGGAGAGATGTAGGTAGCAGACGTAGATCAATTTCCACATCCTTGTAAGGTGCCCGAACGTGGAGACGTTTGGTTTTGAAACTGATAGCACATAAACGTGACTTCAGTAAGTACAGGTGAATGGAAAATGAAAACTGAAAGAGATGGGAAATAAAAATTATCATTATCCTTTGTGAAGTCTGAGTTGAAGTCTCCACTGTCTTTGTTGTGACTCGCCGATTATTCAAAGTGCCGCCGCGCAATTACGCACGTCCTCTGCGTGCGGCGCTGTCTACCAGCCATGCAGCAGCTGCGCCACCTAAGCGGCCAGCCGAGCAGCGGCCGCTAGACTGAGACTCAGTGTTTACTCGAATGCCGACTTGTACACAGGTCAACTTACTCAGTGACTTATATGTGTTGTTGTGTTGTCCGAAATATGTGTTAAATTTGAAGATTTAACAATTGGCGACGAGGATGGGATTTTTCCTTTTCACCGTTGACTCACAGGGTTCCATGGCTACTGTCGAGCAGCTCTTGCAAAATCTCCTTGAACAGCAAACGCTTCTAACAGCGGCGATTCGTGTTTTCGTCGTGGCATCAAATGCGGGGTGTTTCTCGTTGTTGGCTGTACCTCCTTTTCCACCTTACGACGAGACGGCGGAAGACTGGTCTGATTATGAAAAAGTCTTCGACAGCACTTCTTGGCATTTCATGTCACGGACGAACAACCATGTAAGTCTCTGTTCCTTTCCTGGATTTCACCTCAAATGTATCGGTTGTTGTCGCAATTGGCTCCTTTGAAGGATCCTGCGTCTTTGTCTTTTGCTGAAATGTGCTCCCTTCTGTCTGTCTATTTTCAAAAGCAAACGCATGTGGTAGCCTCTCGTGTTGCCTTTTATCGTTGTCAAAAACAACCAAATCAGTCCTATTGCGCTTGGGCTGCTGAACTTCACGGCCTCAGTCGAAAGTGTCAATTTGTTACTGACGTTCACAAAGAATCCTATGCCGATTCCATGGTACGGGATGCTATTATCCGGTCGCCGCCCGACAAAGAAGTTCGGCAATGTGCCCTTCAGTTGGCGAATCCGACTCTAGATGAAGTTCTCTCCATTGCGCAGTCTTTTGAAATTTCTCGCGCCGCTGGGGCGCAAATAGAAGCATGGGGTGACATCGGGGAAATACAACCTCAGTGCGCTGTTGACGATGTGCGGCACGTCCCCGCCGGCCGACGTGGCCGCAGTACGCTCCCACGCACAGCCTCGGCCTAGCCGTAAACAACCCACTAAGAAACTGTATCAAAATCCCCGGCAACTTCCTTCATGTCCGCGGTGTTTTACGAAACATTCACGTGAGGATTGTCCCCAACGTTGGGCTGTGTGTCACAATTGCAAAAAGAAAGGTCACGTGTCTTCCGTTTGTAAATCCGACCGCATACATGATGTTCATGAACATGACGCTGATTCTGATTCCGTGTTGTCTGTCAATTGCACTTCTTCCCTTTCAGGGAAGTTATTCCTCACTGTCCAAATCCTTGGTCGAGATGTTCGCATGCAAGTGGATACCGGTTCTGCTGCCACTATAATTAATTCTCAGACATATCTTCAGCTGGGTTCTCCACTCCTGTCCCCTGTCACTCGGCAATTACGGACGTACAATAAACAGAAGATTTCTCTCTTGGGACAGTTTAATGCTGAGGTATCTTACAAATCCGTCGTTCATACTGTTCCCATATTTGTGGTCGACCAGAGCAACGCAGAAAATCTTTTTGGTTTCGATGCCTTTCGCGTTTTTGGGTTCTCCATAGATGACTCTGTCAGTATTGTCTCTGATGCTATTCCTTATGCTCAACTGGATTCCTTGTCGACGACATTTTCGTCGCTTTTTTCTCCAGGGTTAAGCCGTGCAAACGACTTTGAAGCTCATATCACGCTCAAACCCACTGCTCGGCCTAAGTTTTTTCGGGCTCGGCCCATTCCTGTGGCCCTTTGTGATCGGGTAAAACGGGAGTTGGATCGTCTCACTGCTTCAGGGGTCTTGCTTCCTGTCACTTCCAGTGAGTGGTCCTCTCCTGTCATTGTAGTTGCTAAGCCCAATGGTGATATTCGTCTCTGTGGCGATTTCAAAGCCACTGTAAATGCTCAATGCCTCATCAACACTTACCCTATGCCCCATCCTGAAGAACTGTTCAGTAAACTCGCTGGAGGACAGTATTTTTCTAAAATTGACCTGTCGGAAGCTTATCATCAATTTCCTCTCGACGCTGCTTCCCGGCAGTTTCTGGTCCTTAACACGCCTTTCGGCCTCTATCAATACCAGCGCTTGCCATTCGGGGTTGCTAGCGCCCCTGCTCTCTTTCAGCGATTCTTGGAACAATTATTGCTCCCTGTCCCTGGGTGTATCAATTACATGGACGACATTGTTGTCACTGGCTCCACCACTGGAGAACATCTTCAAAATCTCCGCACACTTTTTAATGTCTTACAGACTGCCGGTCTTAAGTGTAATCTTCAGAAATCACAATTTTTTCAGGAATCTATCACGTACTTGGGGTTTCAACTCTCTCGGGATGGTATTTGTCCGCTTCAACACACTGTCGCTGCGATCGATGCCCTTCCTCGCCCTACATCTGTTAAGGATCTGCAGGCCTTCTTGGGGAAAATAGCATACTATCACAAGTTTTTACCGTCCGCGGCGTCGGTGGCTCAGCCGTTGCATCGCCTGTTGCATAAAAACGTGCCTTTTCACTGGTCCGCGTCATGTGACGCGGCTTTCCAGAAATTAAAGACTATGCTGAAACAGGCCCCGTGCTTGGCTACTTATCGAATTGGCCAACATCTTGTTCTTGCCACAGACGCCTCTCAATATGGGGTCGGTGCAGTCCTTGCGCACCGTTTTTCTGACTGTTCGGAACAACCCATCGCTTATGCCTCCAAAACGCTCATGGATGCCCAAAAAAAGTATTCTCAAATTGAGAAAGAAGCTTTGGCCATCATTTATGCTCTTCATAAGTTTGGTGTTTTTCTCTATGGCTCAAAATTTCATCTTGTTACGGATCACAAACCACTTGTTTCCTTGTTTCATCCATCAACATCACTTCCCGACAAGGCTGCACACCGCCTCCAGCGTTGGGCTCTTTACTTGTCCCGTTTCAATTATGAGATTCATTTCCGGCCAACGGCTCAACATGCGAATGCTGATGCTTTGTCTCGCCTTCCCATGGGTCCTGATCTGGCATTCGATAGGGACGAACTTTTGTGTTTCCACCTGGATGTTGCCGAGCAGCGGGTTGTGGACGGGTTCCCCATCACTGGGGACAGGCTGGCGGCTGCTACGGGTTCTGACCCTACCCTCTCCCAGGTTTTACACTGTATTCAGAAGGGTTGGCCAGATCGCCCGTCTGCTAAGACTTCTGATCCGTTATGGAACTACTACACTTTGCGCTACCGCCTCACGGCTAGGGATGGTGTTATCCTCCTCTCCACTGACAATGCTTCGCCGCGTGTTGTGGTACCTGCATCTTTGCATGCTTCGGTCTTGCGCCTCCTTCACCAGGGGCACTGGGGTGTGTCTCGCACAAAATCTCTGGCGCGCCGTCATGTGTACTGGCATGGCATTGACTCTGAAATAGCACAAATGGTCGCTGCCTGCTGCCCTTGTGCGTCACAGGCCGCTGCCCGGAAGTCATCTTTGTCACCGTGGCCTTCGCCTGAGAAGCCCTGGGAGCGCATTCATGCTGACTTTGCGGGACCCTTTTTAGGTACTTATTGGCTCCTCGTCATTGACGCGTATTCTAACTTTCCTTTCATTGTCCATTGCACGTCACCTACCACCGCGGCAACCACCAGTGCTCTCACCCGCATTTTTTCTTTTTAAGGCCTCCCCTCTACTCTTGTTACTGATAATGGTCCGCAATTTGCCTCTTCCGACTTTGCGGATTTTTGTGCTTGTCACGGCGTTACACACATCACGGCCCCGCCATTCCATTCACAATCCAACGGTGAGGCTGAACGACTGGTCCGCACATTTAAGGCTCAGATGCGGAAACTTCTGACTTCTTCTGCTGCTGATGATGCGCTTCTCCAGTTCCTGGCGTCTTACCGTTTCACCCCCATGGGCGATCACAGCCCGGCTGAGCTCTTACATGGCCGACAGCCCCGCACGCTATTTCATCTTCTGCGGCCTCCCACCTCACGGCCGCAGGTGCCTTCACTTGGCCGGTTCACCGCCGATGACCTCGTCTGGGTACGGGGATATGGCAGGCGGCAAAAATGGTGCCCGGGCCACTTCTTAAGACACCGTGGCAGACGCCTGTATGAAATCCAGACAGACACGGGTGTTGGAGTGCGTCATTCGGACCAGCTTCGGCCTCGGGTGCCAGCAACGCCTGTTCCGAATGCTGCCACACCACCTTTGGCTCTACCTGATGCTTGGGATCTTGGCATCTCTCAATACTCACAACGCAGCCCTCTCACCGTCATCGCGATGCCAGCACCAGAACGGACGCCACCAGGAGACGCGCCCATGCAGGAACCGGAGGACCATCCTCTGTCAGAGTACATCTACTCGCCTCCTCCTCCAACAGACGCCAACACATCGCCCATGTCTCCTGTCATATCAACTGGACTTGCCGCAACGGGCAGATTGGTGCATGGGGCCCCAGCAGATTCGACCCCTACGTCTCCTGTCATCTCGACCCGTTATCATCGGGGACACTTCCGTCCGTACGGGAAGCCTCCTCCTCGAGACTTTACGGCGAGTCAAACAACGCCTATGGACGTTAGCCATCTCCAGGACACCTCCATCAAGACCAGTGCAACAATTTCAGAGGGGGGAAAAGTGTTGTGACTCGCCGATTATTCAAAGTGCCGCCGCGCAATTACGCACGTCCTCTACGTGTGGCGCTGTCTGCCAGCCATGCAGCAGCTGCGCCACCTAAGCGGCCAGCCGAGCAGCGGCCGCTAGACTGAGACTCAGTGTTTACTCGAATGCCGACTTGTACACAGGTCAACTTACTCAGTGACTTATATGTGTTGTTGTGTTATCCGAAATATGTGTTAAATTTGAAGATTTAACAGTCTTCCTTCACAATGAAAGTTCCAAGAGTGCTAGAGAATATTTTTCAAGAATGTGTTTTGGGAGCTGTTCTTAGGTAATATGTTATTCTGCCCAAAAGTCTAGTGGTTTCCCTAAATTGCTTATGGCAAATATGGAAAGTCTGATTGAGAAGGACACAGCAGATATCCTTTCCGTCCTCTGATGATGCCCCCATCAACATGTTAAATTGTGATCTCTCTTCCTTACAAAAACCATCAAGAGCTGCTGATGAAATAAACACTTCCTACAGTACTGATATTGATCAAAACTATCAACATCAGAAACATGAAGTTATTGATATCAGCCTATGTAGTGTAATTCTTACTGGGGTGTCAATAAAATAAAAAATAAAATAAAAGTGTGCAAATGCACTCCGCTCAGCAGCATGGAAGGACAAAGATTATGTAACTCACACTTTATTCTTGATTACAGTTATACATGATGGGTGTTTTTCATTTTATTTTGATTGTCACTATAGTAAGAATGATACCACAGTGCTTAATGATGATTGTTCGAAACTGGTATTGAATAAATGTTTATTTCCTCTGTAGTTCTTGGAGGTTCATAAATAAGTCTTTCCTCAAACTTCAAGAACTATTAGACCATAAACCCAAAAAATAGTAAAGGGTGAATGTAATGATGATGCTGACCATCCATTGTTGTTTACGGAAGGGGGCAGACGTTTCTGCAGTACATGAGATCTTTCATCCCACCAGTTTACCATTCATTTTATGGGTTTCTAACAGCATCAGATAGTGCAGATTGAAATGAACATGTTGAAGACATTTAATATTGGGGATATTATTTATGTGGTGTCCCAAGGGGGGGGGGGGGGGGGGGCAATATTCAGTGACACGACAAGAACAACTATTTTGAAGCAAAAAAGGTCTAGTAAACATGGGCTCTAAGCACTTCAACTTCAGCACTGTGGCAAAAATCTCTTCTACTGCAAGCTCTTTTCTGTCCATAATTTGGGAATTTTCTAGGAAACATGGGTTCTAAAATGCATACCTTAAAAGCTATGAGCACTCGTTTAGTAGAAGAGATGCATTTAACACTAGCGAAGATTAACAAATACTCATAGCCATTAAGGTATGCGCTATAGAGCCCATGTTTACTGGGAATTTTTTCTCATTTTGGTCCATACTACCACTTCTCACAGTATGGAAAGCAAAGAGCTGGCAGTGGAAGAGATTTGTTTCACATTATCAAAGATGTAGTAGTTCTCGTAGTTCTGAAGATATGTATTTTACAGCCCATGTTAATTAGACTTCTTTGCTTTGAATGATCATTCCTGTCGTACCCCTCAGTATCAACCATTTCTCGTAGGATACCCTTTATTTTAAAAACTTTGTAAATGCTTTTATGACTATACTTTGAAATTATTCGTTTGTAATACTGATTCAATATTATGAGAAGGAAAGTTGCTACTCACCATATAGCAGAGATACTGAGTCACAGATAGGCACAACAAAAAGGTTTTCACACTTAAAGCTTTCGGTCAAAGGCCTTTGTCGACAATAGACACACATACGCGCGCACACACACACACTCACGCAAATGCAACTCTCACACATTACTACAGTCTCAGGCAACTGAAACGACACTGGTGCATGTGTGTGTGTGTGTGTGTGTGTGTGTGTGTGTGTGTGTGTGTGTGTGTGTGTGTGTGCGCGTGCGCATATTATGTGTGTCTATTGTTGACAAAGGCCATTGGCCAAAAGCTTTAAATGTGAAAATTTTTGTTGTGCCTATCTGCAACTCAGCATCTCTGCTATATGGTGAGCAGCAACTTTCCTTCTCAGAAAATTGTTAATTCCATCCTGGATTTTCCAATGTTTGTAATACTGATTCACTTACTTAAAAATCAAATTTGTTTTGAAAACTGTGAGTCAATAACAACTCATTTCAGTTTGTTATATTTTCCAATTATCTACAATATGTGGAGGACAAACTGAACTAAAAGCAGTTGTGAAACAGTATAACATTTTTCGGACAAAAAACCCTGTAGTAAAATCTTTGTTTCTGTTATATTTTGCCACAGATGGAAATTGCATCCTCTAGCACTAGGCCCTCAATTATACAGAATATATTTGATGTAATAAATGGTAGATAGCTGTAAATGTGGATAAATGTAAATTAATGTGGATTTGTTATGTTCCAATACAATATTGATTGTATGCTTCTTAATTCACTCACTTTGATTGAATATCTTAGTGTAACATTGCAGAACACTAAAAAATGAAATGAACACATAAGGATAGCTGTGGGGAAGGCAGTGGTGGACTATGGCTCATTGGAAGAATTCTGGGGAAGTGTAGCTCACCTGTAAGGAGACTGAGTGCAGAGCACATACATTACTCTTTCTTGAGTACTGTTAAAGTGTTCAGGATCCCTGCTAGCTCAAATTAATTGAAGACATGGAAGCATGTGTTACAGAAATGGCCTGTGAGCTTAGGTGGGAATCTATGAAGAGGAGACGTCTATCTTATTGCAGAACATAGAAGAACAAAATAGGAGAGATCCTCGTACTGGAAATAATTTTTCCACCTTGTTCCTTTAGTGAGTCTAACAAGAAAGTGAATGACTGGCATTTTTGAAACTTCAAGTTGTTTTGTGAACTATGTAGAAATGACAGTCATAAGTCTCTGAGAGTTGAGTGTCCAGGTTGAGGCCTCATCTGGTACACCGTTTTTAACTAGTTACACATTTCCAGTTCTTTGTGTGCTCTGCTCAAGAGTAAAAGTGCCTAATTTCAGTTACGTATCACTTGTTCTTAATTTAAGGCCTTAGAATTGTGTGTGATTATCTGAAGTTCATGCTTGTAATGTAAATAATTCAAATTCAGAAATTGAGTTTTTAAGACCTAAGGGACATGATAGAGCCTTCTAGAGTGCAAAGGCCATTTGAGTGCTCCCACCCAGTTTATTTTCTCCAAATTCGGAAGATGGGAACTTGCTCACCAACATATCCCATGTCACACAACCCTTATAATCTCCATTCTCAATCTCTCTCCACCCCCACCCCCCCTTCCCACTTGCATTTCTTCTTCGTTCCCTCTCTCTTTCTCTCTCTCTTTTTCTTATTTTCCTCCCCTCCTCTGCTTCTCTCTCTTTATTGTTTGTCTTCCTCCCAGTCATCTCCTTTTTATTTGCTTTGCCCCCCCCCCTCTTTTTCTGGTTTCCTCCCAATTCTGAATTGCAGTATTCATTCAATGTTTCCTTTCATTTCCCCTGTAATCCACATTTCTTCTCTTTGTGTCCTTTCCATCTACTATGAACTGAAGCTGGCACAGTACTCACTGATGTACTCTTTCCTCCCATGCTATAACACCTTTTTTTTCCCTTTTTGTCTCCCATTAACCTCATAACAGGTGGTCCCTTTCAAAGTAGGGTACGTGAGTCCTTCCCGTCCTTACCAACCTTCCCCAACCAAACCCTGTTCCCCCTTGTAGAAGGAACTTACAAGACCCAAAGTCTAGGAATAGTATTTGCTACCTTTAAATGTTTCTTTCAGCAGCACTATAGATTTCACCTTCGGAACGTAAGCAGTTTATTAGGATACAGTATTTTTGTTTCCTTGTTCTGCTTAATCACATAGTGTTTAATTCTTAGTTCAAACAATGGAAAATCAGGATGGAATGTAACAATATTATGAGAAGGAAAGTTGCTATTCACCACGTAGCAGAGATGCTGAGTCGCAGATAGACACAAGAAAAAGATTTTCGCATTTTCGGCTATTGTACCACAATGGCCTATAACGACCTTGCCTAAAATCAAAGTACCTGTTTGCACATCTACATCTACATCTACATCTACATTTATACTCCGCAAGCCACCCAACGGTGTGTGGCGGAGGGCACTTTACGTGCCACTGTCATTATCTCCCTTTCCTGTTCCAATCGCGTATGGTTCGCGGGAAGAACGACTGTCTGAAAGCCTCTGTGCGCGCTCTAATCTCTCTAATTTTACATTCGTGATCTCCTCGGGAGGTATAAGTAGGGGGAAGCAATATATTCGATACCTCATCCAGAAACGCACCCTCTCGAAACCTGGCGAGCAAGCTACACCGCGATGCAGAGCGCCTCTCTTGCAGAGTCTGCCACTTGAGTTTGTTAAACATCTCCGTAACGCTATCACGGTTACCAAATAACCCTGTGACGAAACGCGCCGCTCTTCTTTGGATCTTCTCTATCTCCTCCGTCAACCCGATCTGGTACGGATCCCACACTGATGAGCAATACTCAAGTATAGGTCGAACAAGTGTTTTGTAAGCCACCTCCTTTGTTGATGGACTACATTTTCTAAGGACTCTCCCAATGAATCTCAACCTGGTACCCGCCTTACCAACAATTAATTTTATATGATCATTCCACTTCAAATCGTTCCGCACGCATACTCCCAGATATTTTACAGAAGTAACTGCTACCAGTGTTTGTTCCGCTATCATATAATCATACAATAAAGGATCCTTCTTTCTATGTATTCGCAATACATTACATTTGTCTATGTTAAGGGTCAGTTGCCACTCCCTGCACCAAGTGCCTATCCGCTGCAGATCTTCCTGCATTTCGCTACAATTTTCTAATGCTGCAACTTCTCTGTATACTACAGCATCATCCGCGAAAAGCCGCATGGAACTTCCGACACTATCTACTAGGTCATTTATATATATTGTGAAAAGCAATGGTCCCACAACACTCCCCTGCGGCACGCCAGAGGTTACTTTAACGTCTGTAGATGTCTCTCCATTGAGAACAACATGCTGTGTTCTGTTTGCTAAAAACTCTTCAATCCAGCCACACAGCTGGTCTGATATTCCGTAGGCTCTTACTTTGTTTATCAGGCGACAGTGCGGAACTGTATCGAACGCCTTCCGGAAGTCAAGGAAAATGGCATCTACCTGGGAGCCTGTATCTAATATTTTCTGGGTCTCATGAACAAATAAAGCGAGTTGGGTTTCACACGATCGCTGTTTCCGGAATCCATGTTGATTCCTACATAGTAGATTCTGAGTTTCCAAAAACGACATGATACTCGAGCAAAAGACATGTTCTAAAATTCTACAACAGATCGACGTCAGAGAGATAGGTCTATAGTTTTGCGCATCTGCTCGACGACCCTTCTTGAAGACTGGGACTACCTGTGCTCTTTTCCAATCATTTGGAACCTTCTGTTCCTCTAGAGACTTGCGGTACACGGCTGTTAGAAGGGGGGCAAGTTCTTTCGCGTACTCTGTGTAGAATCGAATTGGTATCCCGTCAGGTCCAGTGGACTTTCCTCTGTTGAGTGATTCCAGTTGCTTTTCTATTCCTTGGACACTTATTTCAATGTCAGCCATTTTTTCGTTGGTGCGAGGATTTAGAGAAGGAACTGCAGTGCGGTCTTCCTCTGTGAAACAGCTTTGGAAAAAGGTGTTTAGTATTTCAGCTTTACGCTTGTCATCCTCTGTTTCAATGCCATCATCATCCCGGAGTGTCTGGACATGATGGTTCGAGCCACTTACTGATTTAACATAAGACCAGAACTTCCTAGGATTTTCTGTCAAGTCGGTACCTAGTATTTTACTTTCAAATTCACTGAACGCTTCACGCACATCTTATACCATTTGGCATAAATACATATTCTCTATAAGTGTCCCTAAACTGACGCACTAAATCACCCAAATTAGGCTTATAATACCATAGTTCTTCCAACACTAAAACAGCTGCAGAATAATTAATCTTGTTGCCACAAAATGTAATAGCAAGTTCATCAACCCTCTGCTGACTATTAGGAACAAGGAAGGCGAGGCGTAGGTCGTCCAGGTAATTACGAATATTTTCCCAGTTGGCATAAAAGAACTCCAGTGCAGACATTAGCTGTAAACAAATACTTTTATTCAGAAAGTTACTTTACCTTTCCTCTTACAAAATGTCATATACACTCTATTTCTTACAATAAATTTTACATATTTAACTTCACTCTGTACATTATCGTTTCTCTCGGGTTATCACCAGCAATCTGTAGTCCAATATAAAATGGATTTGTACCTTGAAACAACCTATTTTTAACTTTACACTCCTTTTCAAGATCTGTCCACGACTTGACTTTCGTTATATCTGCACTTTGTTCTGGCTTAGAATACGTTACAAACTTAAACCTATTCCTTCTTGTATATTTACGCCAAGGTACACCAGATGCCTTCTGCGGATTCAAATCAAAAGCACCCATTTTATTACTACATGCTATACACACTTTCTCCAATGCACCCTGATCTTCAAATATCTTCTTGTTAGCTTTGTCGTCAAGAGTTAGTCTTTCAATCCTAACATTAACCCTATACATGTATGTTACAATTTTATTAATAATTACAGAACCATATTTGTTACCAAAAAACTTAAATTCATCGGTAATATCATAATGTTGCAATGTTGAAAAATTCTTCGCTTTCTCATCATGCCGAAAGCTTTAAGTGTGAAAATATTTTTGTGTGCCTATCTGCAACATAGCATCTCTGCTATATGGTGAAAGCAACTTTCCATCTCATAATATTATTAATTCTTAGTTCATTTTACACGCTCTTTGAGAAGTGCTGTTACTGTGAAAAGTGACACATTTTCAGGTCATTTCATTCTGTTTTTTGTTCTAATTGCAGGTTGTGAATGGAATTATGTACATGTTGCTCCTTGATGTTGGTGAGACAGAATGTTTGAAGGAAACTAACATGGACAGGAACTTGTGTGCAATCAATTATAAAAGTGATCCCAACACTTGCTACATTGAAATATTTGAGAAACCAGGACTTCAGAAACAGAGGGAGGTTTCATTTAATAACTGCACGGGAATAGATGACAATTATCCATCTAATGACATTGTTGCAAACCCTCTTTCAGTCAGTATTTCCAAAAATGAAAAAGTGCTGACTCATTACAAGGATGATGATAGGCCCCAGTTTGGTTCTTTTGATGATTTGGCAACAGTGTCTGCAGATGATACTCCTTATAACTATGCCCGTGGCTACTCAGCTGACTACATGGAGGACATTCCCTTCCTTGGGTGGGATATGGGAGGCTATCTTTCAGACTCAGAAGAGTACTACCAAACAGGGCAGAATGCCCGTATGAAAAGACGAGGGGTTTCTGGTTTCATTGGAGGTCTTAAAGATATAGGTCCAGGAGAGGAGCAGTTGGTAAATGACTTAGCAGCTACTGCAGTTGAAACACTCGATGCCATTGATGAGGACAATCTGAAGCGTGTTGTTGTGGAGGTAGTGGATGCAAAGAAGCAGGTAATTTTTTTGTGTTAGACCTTTTGCGTACACCTTCTTGCCATGTTCTTATAATAGGACTAGACATTTCATTCAAAAAATTGTTACAGATTATGGATGGTGTGATGTATCACTTGAAACTTGTTGTTGGAACGTCATTGTGTGAAGAAAATAAGGCACCAAATGCAGACTGTCTCAAAGACTTGGTTATGCCACTTTCTCTTTGTACTGTACATCTTCATCGCTCATTTGTTGATAATTCACTTAGAGTTCAGGTATGTGTTAACAATCTGTCTAAATAAGATATTTTTTTAATTGCTGAAGTTACCACTTGGGATAAAATATTGTAATTTTTTGTTTATTTTACCCTCTCTCATTTACACTATTTTTATAAATATTGCCACTTTTGTTCAAAAAATGCGATCATCAGATCCATATAGCTGTCTACGCAACCAGTCTTCTGCATACTTTCAACAGAGTAAACTACATCATGCCATAAACTAAAACTTTAAACACTAAATCATTTGTTGTTAATCACGCATACACAATAATCACTATAAAAGTTGTGCATTTGCTTTTGAGATTGTGGAAAATATAGGATTTTAATATTACATAGTATTAGGTAGAGCTCTCTTCCCTATAAACATGTCTTCAATAGTGATAAAATAGTTCTCATATTGCAGCAGTACTTATTGAAGTTACAGGTAACTACAACCAGTAGCACTACTTTCACACGGCTTATTTTTTGATGGCTGCAATTTTTATTAATTTGTGATGTGTGTGTCAGTATCATGTTTTAGTATTTATTAAGCAGAATCTTAAGTGTTACTGACTGTGTGCTTTATACCCTGGGCAAAACTTTTATATTTTAGTTGGATTATGAATTTTATGTAAATATAGCAATTACTATATAGGCATTTTAGATGGGTCTAACAGTTAATGTTTGTATAAGCAGTTGGCTCTCATGTCTGTAAGCTCTATGTAATGTTGTGTAACAATTACATAGCAAGTTCAATCTCTAGTTTTTTTTTTAAATAAAATTTTTTTATAATACATTTTATGTTCAAATGGGTGGATAACATTGCAGTACAATGTTGTTCCCGAGTAGTATAAGTTATAGTGGCTAGAATGAAATGCAGTAGGGAGCTGGTGTTGTGTGGAAAGGTACTGAGCCATAATGAATTTATTAACGTTTCTAAAAATGCTGATGGATTTATTTTTAAAAAGCAAAAATCCAAGAATAACAACAACAAATTGCCTCTAGAACTAAAAAGACTAAATTTCAATAACACAACTGATAGCAAACACTTCAAAATGGCAACAGCATAAAATCACTTCCTTTTAGTAAAGAATATTAAATGAAGTAAAAATACATTTGCATTACGAACAGCAAAAAATATGATCAAATGAATATATAAAAAATTTCAACCATCAGCTATTGCCAGTAAATATCAAGATGCCACTGCCTTCAAAGTAGCCAAAATGACTGACAAATATGCTACAAATTTATGATGATATAGGCGGTGTCAGAGGCAGTGCCAGTAGCAATAATTCCTCCTTCTCTACTAACATAGGACGGCAGTTTGCCATTACCACAGTACTGGAAACCTTCATTAAAAATTTCAGTCATGGTACACAGGCATCTTTAACTAGACCACACTTAGCAAGAGATACAATCACCTATCCTGTAACACAGAGACAACTCATTAATTATTTAGCAAAAATTAAACATACTACAAACGCAGGAAAGTACGAACAGTAGGCATGTTGCTGTTGTTGTGGTCTTCAGTCCTGAGACTGGTTTGATGCAGCTCTCCATGACACTCTATCCTGTGCAAGCTTCTTCATCTCCCAGTACTTACTGCAACCTATATCCTGCTGAATCTGCTTAGTGTATTCATCTCTTAGTCTCCCTCTGATTTTTACCCTCCACGCTGCCCTCCAATGCTAAATTGGTGATCCCTTGATGCCTCAGAACATGTCGTACCAACCGGTCCCTTCCTCTTGTCAAGTTGTGTCACAAACCCCTCTTCTCCCCAATTCTATTAAATACCTCCTCATTAGTTATGTTATCTACCCATCTAATATTCAGCATTCTTCTGAAGCACCACATTTTGCCCCTGCCACATTTAGAATTTGAAAGAGAGTATTCTAGTCAACATTGTCAAAAGCTTTCTCTAAGTCTACAAATGCTAGAAATGTAGGTTTGCCTTTTCTTAATCTATTTTCCAAGATAAGTCGTAGCATCAGAATTGCCTCACATGTTCCAACATTTCTACGGAATCCAAACTGATCTTCCCCGAGGTCGGCTCTACCAGTTTTTCCATTCGTCTGTAAAGAATTCGCATTAGTATTTTGCAGCTGTGACTTATTAAACTGATAGTTCGGTAATTTTCACATCTGTCAGCACCTGCTTTCTTTGGGATTGGAATTATTATATTCTTCTTGAAGTCTGAGGGTATTTCGCCTGTCTCATACATTTTGCTCACCAGATGGTAGAGTTTTGTCAGGACAGGCTCTCCCAGGGCCGTCAGTAGTTCCAATGGAATGTTGTCTACTCCCGGGGCCTTGTTTCAACTCAGGTCTTTCAGTGCTCTGTCAAACTCTTCATGCAGTATCGTATCTCCCATTTCATCTTCATCTACATCCTCGTCCATTTCCATAATAATGTCCTCAAGTACATCACCCTTGCATAGACCCTCTACTCCTTCCACCTTTCTGCTTTCCCTTCTTTGCTTAGGACTGGGTTTCCATCTGAGCTCATGATATTCATGCAAGTGGTTCTCTTTACTCCAAAGGTCTCTTTAATTTTCCTGTAGGCAGTATCTATCTTACCCCTCGTGAGATAAGCCTCTACATCCTTACATTTGTCCTCTAGCCATTCCTGCTTAGCCATTTTGCACTTCCTGTCGATCTTATTTTTGAGACGTTTGTATTCCTTTTTGCCTGCTTTATTTACGTTGTTTTTATAATTTCTCCTTTCATCAATTAAATTCAACATTTCTTCTGTTACCCAAGTTTTTCTACTAGCCCTCGTCTTTTTACCTACTTGACCCTCTGCTGCCTTCACTACTCCATCCCTCAGAGCTACCCATTCTTCTTCTACTGTATTTCTTTCCCCCATCCTGTCAATTGTTCCCTTATGCTCTCCCTGAAACTCTGTACAACCTCTGGTTTAGTCAGTTTATCCATGTCTCATCTCCTTAAATTCCCACCTTTTTGCAGTTTCTTCTGTTTTAATCTACAATTCATAACCAATAAATTGTTGTCAGAGTCCACATCTGCCCCTGGAAATGTCTTACAATTTAAAACCTGGTTCCTAAATCTCTGTCTTACCATTATATAATCTATCTGAAACCTTTTGGTATCTCCAGGCTTATTCCATGTATACAATCTTCTTTTATGATTCTTGAACCAAGTGTTAGCTATGGTTAAGTTATGCTCTGTGCAAAATTCTACCAGGTGACTTCCTCTTTCATTTCTTCCCCCCAATCCATATTCACCTACTACGTTTCCTTCTCTTCCTTTTCCTACTATCGAATTCCAGTCACCCATGACTATTAAATTTTTGTCTCCCTTCACTACCTGAATAATTTCTTTTGTCTCATCATACAGTTCTTCATCATATGCAGAGCTAGTTGGCATATAAACTTGTACTACTGTAGTAGGCCTGGGCTTCGTGTCTATCTTGGCCACAATAATGCGTTCACTATGCTGTTCGTAGTAGCTTACCTGCACTCCTGTTTTTTTATTCATTATTAAACCTACTCCTGCGTTACCCCTGTTTGATTTTGTATTTATAACCCTGTATTCACCTGACCAAAAGTCTTGTTCCTCCTGCCACCGAACTTCGCTAATTCCCACTGTATCTAACTTTAACCTATCCATTTCTCTTCTTAAATTTTCTAACCTACATGCCTGATTATGGGATCTGACATTCCACACTCCGATCCGTAGAACGCCAATTTTCTTTCTCCTGATAATGACGTCCTCTTGAGTAGTCCCCGCCTGGAGATCCAAATGAAGTATTTTACCTCCGGAATATTTTACCCAAGAGGACGCCATCTTCATTTAACCATACAGTAAAGCTGCATGCCCTCGGGAAATATTACAGCTGTAGTTTCCCCTTGCTTTCAGCTGTTCGCAGTACCAGCACAGCAAGGCCGTTTTGGTTAGTGTTACAAGATCAGATCAGTCAATCATCCAGACTGTTTCCCCTGCAACTACTGAAAAGGCTACTGCCCCTCTTCAGGAACCACACGTTTGTCTGGCCTCTCAACAGATACCCCGCCTATGGTACGACTGTCTGTATCGTTGAGGCACGCAAGCCTCCCCACTAACGGCAAGGTCCATGTTTCATGGGGGGGACGTTAGGCATAAAATTCTTCTTTTTTTGTGGAGGCAAACAATTTAGTAAACAGCTTGAACTCATGATAGGTAACTGGAGACATGCCTCAGAAATACAGACTATAAAGTACAATTCGTAAATCAGAAGAATTACATCTGCATTCTATACTCTTAGATTGGTATAGTAACAGCCACAAGCCCACACACACTGACAGAACTCAACTCAAGTAGTACCAGGCAAAACCTTCATAAGTAACACATTTATATATATATAACAATGGCCAACCAGGATACGAAGTCAAAATAGCCACCACGTGACACCAAGTGACGTGCACACTAATCAAATGCTAACCATGATTTCTCATAAAATTCAGTGCCCATTGACAAATGCTTGCCTAGAGAGCACTGAAAGAAGGATGTAATGAAGATTACTCATAGTTGGAAGCCCACGGGTATCATCCAGCAGATGCCACTGCGTCCAATACTTGCAAAGGTCAGACTGGACTCCAACCCGGCACCTCAATGGACACGAACTGCTTGCAACTTCAATAGCAGAGGACACGCAGAATACTGTGCGTCCTGCCGAAGTAGCTTTAAATGAGTAATGTTCACAGCTTCGACCAACACTCGGCCCCGCCAAACCCGCAGGTAGCGAAAGCACCATTTTTGCCAACAGACCACGGCAGGTGCTTGGCCACAACAACATGCTGCCACACTTGTGCTCTTCGCCACCTGCGCTACACTCTCCTCTTCTCTAGGTCACCCCAGTCCTTAACTACCTTCTCCTCCGACCTGCCCTTGACTGGCGACAGTAACGCTCCATGCGCTCTTACGGCCAGAGGGATTCCAAATCCGCAGGGATTACGCGAAATTAAATGCGGGTGCATGACACAGTATGTCCTCACTTATCTCTGTGCTGTGAGTATTTTATGATGATAAACTCAGATATTAGACTCTAAACATGAATAGGTCTCACTACTATGTTAATAGACACATACATGTGTACTACATAGGTATAAAAATTCAAACACATTCAGAGTGATGGAACAGATCAACTGATGGCAATAATGGACATTTTTGAATGTATCCTAAGCCCTTGTTCACGTGTATACCCATCAATTGTGTTGTAAAAGTAGGTTAAAGTATCACATTAGTGCAGTCATTTCCATTACCTCAACAAACAAAATTGCAAGTTTCTGCCTAGCAGTTGCTTTCCGTTTGTGTCATGACACCAAGCTGTGATTGCAGCCCACCTTGACTTGTGGTCGCAGCACAAGCTGGGCCAACCATATCTGCTCTGTCCAATGTTTTCTATTCTTGCTTGCTTGTTCGATATGAATTCCAAGATTATTTATTCTTTTCTGTAATGTGTAGTATGGTAGTGAATTGGCCTCATTATAATGAGCTGTTTATATTTATATTTTGTTCAGTTTTTGCCATAGGTATAACAAGTGTGAAGCTTTAATGTCAAATTATCATCATTCTCTTGTGAAAAACACCTTGAGTTATCAATGTTTCATCAATCCATATTGAGCACCACACTTTATCATATTGTGTAATCAGATTCTTTGCATCACTAACTTGTTACATTGATTCCCTTCCCTGTTTATAGATATAAGACCACATTCAGAAGTTGAATCCAACCCGTTGTAAGCAGCTTATGACATCCAATTTGCATGCTGTAATTGATTTAAATTGCACCCCCTGTGAAGAAGGTCGGCACCTTAGAGGCAGCAGCAGCGAAACGACATGTTACTATTTTGTAGATTCGCTCCATAGTTCACTATACTGGAGATGACATATTAATCATCAGTAAACAGGAATACATCTCAGCACACTGAAACGGCCACCTGAAAAGATGAAAAATGGCTAAAATTGTGATGACTTTGTACTGTAGTTTTACTTGAATGAAGAGCAGTGCTTAAGAGGCTTATGAAATTTCTGTACAAATGTGATTAATATGCATTACCATACTTTTTTTTTTTAGGTTGTCAGGTCTGAATGCTCCCCTAAAGAAGAAGGACTTTCAGATGACACTTTCCAACCAAGGACCATAGATGGTCATTCAACCACAACTGGTGCCTCTGGTGTAGATGTATATAACCCTCAGCTCAACCATGTGACAGAATTTGCACTTTCAGAAATCAACAAAAAACTAAATGTAGCCCACACTCTTTTAAACCTGATTAATGCTCACACTGAGGTAAGTGTCTGCCCCATTTCAAATAAAGTAGTCTCCGATGATCAACATTTTTCATCGCTTGAAATATGTTTCCCAAGACATGCTATATTTTCTTTCTCTTGTAGATCAGTGATAATATCAACACGTACTTGACTCTTAAAATTGCACCATGTGTGGATGGAAATGAAGCAGGAGTCAGCTGCAGACCCCAGATTACAGTAAGTGCTGCTTGTACGCTTTTCTTTGATTAACAGTAATGTCAGATATTACTATTGGGTTGAAATTTATTGAACATTATTTTCAGTGAAAATGTATGTTCCCATTTAACTACAGATTATATCAAATTGAGGAGGATATTGTTGTCATAAGATTTTGAGTCTTCCTGTTGTTTCTAAAGATATATCAAACTTTGACATACACACACACACACACACCTGTGTGTGTGTGTGTGTGTGTGTGTGTGTGTGTGTGTGTGTGTGTGTGTGTGTGTGTGCGCGTGTGTGCGTGCGCTTGCAGTACTGTTCTGTTGATTTATTTTTCTAGAAATATTTATATATTTGTTTTGTTAGCTTGTTCTCAATCATACAGTAGAGGTGTTCAAAAAAGAGACTAAAATTTGCTTTGCCATTACTGTTGATATTTTTGTGTGTATTCTGGTAGAGCATCTTGTTACTTCTCATTTCCCAACGCACTGTTGCTTGTGTGGTAGCCGTTACTTTTGCAAGAATCCGTCTTTGCAGTCTCTCTCTCTTCTGTCAAGTAGGCCATTGTTAAGCATTCAATTGGATATAAACATTTTGGTCTTACCATTGCAGTATAGTGTTCTAGTTTTGTATTTATAAAGTTGCATTTTATGTTTTTAGTTATTTGTTTTTTTGAAATTCAGAGACAACCATATATTTTCTGCTTTCAACAATTCACAGCTTCAAATTGCAGAATGAAAAGTGTCACATAGACATTGCAACTTTTGAGTACATAAAACCATACAAATTTATTAACAAAGTTGAGTGACTTGCTTGTCATTGCAGTGTTTGCTTTCTGTGGTTATGTATGCAGTATGATACTACTTAGATGCCCTTCACTATTCTGCAGGCACACTCTTGTTCTTTAGATGAAATATTTCATAAATGTTTTGACATACTTGCACCTCTAGTTCTGAAATTACTTTCTGAATCCCAACCTTGAGTTCTGGAAGTGATTGTGATATGTTGGTTTACACATGAGATTTCTAATAACACAGCAGAAAGAGGTGGTGTTAAATCACAAGATTTGGGTGGCCAATTCACATCACTGCTGTGGGAAATCACCTAGCCAGGGAGCCTCTCTCATAGCAAGTTGATTGTTGTAATCAATGTGTGACAGTTTGTGCCATCCTGTCGAAACAAAACCTCTTCAGAACTCACATGCTCCAACTCAGATCACAAAACTCTTTTTAACATTTTGTGGTATCGTTCGCCATCCAATCTTAATCCACTTCTGATGCCATCTTTGAAGAAGTACAGACCAGTTACACCCCTAGCCCAAATGTCACATCCCATTCACTCTTGTGGATGTAATGCCTTTTGTATAACTACTCACGAGTTTTTTGTGCCCCAAATGCTTCAATTTTGCTTTTTCATACAACCATTCCACAGAAAGTTCACTTCATTATTTTCCTGATGAACTTGTGTGCTATTTGCTTCAAAAACACCCAGTGGGCAAATTCTTTGCATTTTACATGATAATTTGTCTTCAGTTATTGTGTCAATTGGATTTTATAAGTCGAAAATTGCAGATCTCCTTTCAGAATTCATTGAATGCTGGACCTTGGAATGTCCAGTAGTTATGAACATTAGTGAATAGATTTCACCACACTTACAGCAATATTATTACGCATGGTGGTGATATTTTCCACAGAATGGCTAACATGAAGATTCCCTGGGGTTTTAATGTCCTCAACTGAACCGATTTTCTCAAATTTAGGAGGCATACTCAACACAGTCGACTCATTCGGTGCATTACGTTGACAAAAGATTCCACGAAGTAGTTTGCAAACAGTCTCTGCATAATATACACCATGTGTGTAATAAGTTTTTATAATGGCAATGAGCTGCTGCATCATGAAGCACCCCATAGTAACTACAAAGAAAACAGAAGCAAATTGTGCCAAGTTCAGTGCTGCCAACTTACTAGAACAGAAATTGCAGCTGTTTCAAAAGTCACATTCCTTATGGGGCACTCTTTACTGTGTGTAAAGTAAACAGTACTCTAGAGAAAACAACAGTATTTATTGTAATATTCAATACAGCTGCCAGATAAATTTTTTTAGAGTTCAGCTGATTGCATCACATCCTATCAGGTGTTTTATAGATCAGAGGGTTGAGCTTATGATTGTTGGTGCACCATAAACTGTAGATCGTAGATGAGGATCACGAACCCATGAGAGTCAGTCACCACATACAAGTACACTCCTAAAATATATAATTGTGCTATATACAGACCCATAGGCTGCCTACTGCCAGCCCCCCCCCTCTCTCTCTCTCTCTCTCTCTCTCTCTCTCACACACACACACACACACACACACACACACACACTCCTGAAGGAGGCAGGTCCTTCAAAAGGTACTATGCTTTACTCATGGATGTCATGGTTTCGAGTAAAATGTTCTAAGAATTTCGACATGATGTACAATATAGTATTTTATACAATACTTTTTATTATATGTTCCATCTTCTGGTTACATAAATAGTGATGTTACAACTTTTGTCTTCAATGGTTTGTTTAAAAAGCAATAGAATGGAGGAATAGTGAAATATTAGGAAACTAAATTACAAATAAAGCTAATTTCTACACAGAATTATATCTACTTGAATGCATTACTGAATAACTCTTCAACTGAATATGCCAGTTTAGATGCTCATAATGTGAATATATTTGTATTTTCATCATGTCAGAACAGGAAAGAATGTTAAGAGCAAGAGATGAGAGAGAGAGGGGGGGGGGGGGGGGGGGAGGAATCAGAGTGTATGATTTGAAATCCATTGGGACTAGTATCTGTTATTAACTGCATAACAGTATAAAGTTGGTAACTAGTAATCACACACTTTAAGATGGCGCATTTGTGGAGTGCACTGGGAGCAAAAGCTTTCTGTCGGCTCATAGCATAGTGACTGCTGGGCCAAGTCACACCTTCTCCTAGGGCAAAAGAAATGAATGTGTAATGAGTTAATGCTTCGCAGACGTGACATGAAAGTCAATGATGAACTGCTAGAGTGTTCAGGTACAGCCTCTTCACTCATTTGTCTCAGTAATAATAATAATAATAATAATAATAATAATAATACATTGCAGACCCATACACATTCCCTGATACACTTACACATGGATTAAGCGTGGAATATACCAAGGAGACTCATTAAGTCCTTTCTGTTCTGTCTTGCTCTGAACCCACTATCCAACATGCTAAATAATACAAATTACGGATATAATATTACTGGAACATACCCACACAAAATCACACATTTTCTATACATGGATGATCTAAAACTACTGGCAGCAACCAATCAACAACTCAGCCAATTACTAAAGATAACAGAAGTATTCAGCAATGATATAAATATGGCTTTTGGAACAGACAAATGTAAGAAAAATAGCATAGTCAAGGGAAAACACACTAAACAAGATGATTACATATTGAATAACCACAGTGACTCCATAGAAGCAATGGAAAAAACAGATGCCTATAAATATCTAGGATACAGACAAAAAATAGGAATAGATAATACAAATATTAAAGAAGAACTAAAAGAAAAATATAGACAAAGACTAACAAAAATACTGAAAACAGAATTGACAGCAAGAAACAAGACAGAAGCTATAAATACTTATGCTATACCAATATTGACCTACTCATTTGGAGTAGTGAAATGGAGTAACACAGACCTAGAAGCACTCAATACACTTACACGTTCACAATGCCACAAATATAGAATACATCACATACATTCAGCAACAGAAAGATTCACATTAAGCAGAAAGGAAGGAGGAAGGGGATTCATCGACATAAAAAACCTACATTATGGACAGGTAGACAATTTAAGAAAATTCTTTCTAGAATGAGCAGAAAATAGCAAAATACACAAAGCAATCACTCATATAAATACATCGGCTACACCACTGCAATTTCATAACCACTTCTACAACCCTTTAGATCACATAACATCAACAGATACGAAGAAAGTAAATTGGAAAAAGAAACACTACATGGCAAGCACCCGTATCATCTAACACAGCCACACATCGATCAAGACGCATCCAACACATGGCTAAGAAAAGGCAATATATACAGTGAGACGGAAGGATTCATGATTGCAATACAGGATCAAACAATAAACACCAGATATTACAGCAAGCATATTATTAAAGATCCCAACACCACAACAGATAAATGCAGACTTTGCAAACAACAAATAGAAACAGTAGATCACATCACAAGTGGCTGTACAATACTAGCAAATACAGAATACCCCAGAAGACATGACAATGTAGCAAAAATAATACATCAACAGCTTGCCTTACAACATAAACTTATAAAACAACACGTTCCCACATACAAGTATGCACCACAAAATGTACTGGAGAATGATGAATACAAATTATATTGGAACAGAACCATTATAACAGATAAAACAACACCACATAACAAACCTGACATCATACTCACCAATAAAAAGAAGAAAGTAACACAACTAATCGAAATATCCATACCCAATACAACAAATATACAAAAGAAAACAGGAGAAAAAATTGAAAAATACATCCAACTGGCTGAGGAAGTCAAGGACATGTGGCATCAGGATAAAGTTGACATTATACCAATTATACTATCAACTACAGGAGTCATACCACACAGTATCCACCAGTACATCAATGCAATACAGCTACATCCAAACAGAAATCTGTAATTATTGATACATGTTAAATTACCCGAAAGTTCCTAAATGCAATATAACATATACCGTACAGTTAAAAGGAAGTGACGCTTGATCAAGGTCCGCGTCACTTTCCATTTTTAACCAGACTTAACGTCTGAGAAAGTAAAGAAAGAATAATAATAATAATAATAATAATAATAATAATACCACCCAATATGCACAACACCGCACATGAATCAACTCTATTTTCACAGTGGCTATTTTATCATTATGGGACACAATATTGTTATGCATCTAAGGTTAGCAATGAGAGTAAACATTCCATACTGGTCCGAAGTTAGCTGAATTTCAGCAACCAGTAAAGGAACTCTTTTAAAGTGTGTGATTAGTGTGTTACAGAATAAAGTTGGTATCTCTTAAATCTTATTTTATTTTAATTTATTTATACAATCACAAACTAGGTGCAGTCATGTACAAACATAATACTGGTAATAAATGAAAGTCCATATGCTTCTGTTGTCATTTCCTGTATGAGCCCATCCAGTGCATGTAGTAGTTCTCCATCGTGTAAGCCAGTTGTTCTGCCTTTATTCTTTATTAATATCCCTAAAATATCTAATATTAATTAATTTGTATAAAATGTACAACATTTTTCTTGTAATATTCAGCAGTTTAATTGACCTGTCACTACGGCACTTACTTAATATAAATAACTGTACATATTAGTAAATTCATGCTAAGCAGTTTCAGTTTTTTGTCATACAGAAGCTTAAACTAAAAATAGTACTACCAGGAGCTGTTAGTAAAATATTACTTTGATCAGAGACATAATTTTCTGAAGTAACCAAAAGATGTCAGTGGGCAGTGTGGCGACTGATACACTGTCCTTTTTCAGTATACAAATTGAAAAGTGTTTGTGCCAAAATGAAAACTGCGAAAATTGGAACAACATGAAGTATAGTAGAAAGTAAATACATTAAATGAGTAATATATCATAAATATGCAAATAACAAAGTATAATAGCTAAACAAACCTGTTATTTTGCATAGGCAAGATGCATCATTGAAACTGCAGTTAATATACTAGCTGAAAATTACAATATGTATTACGCCAATTGATGATGGGTGAAAGCCCAAAACACATATTGGCATAAATAAAAATATGTGAAAAGAGCCTTGTAACGATATGTGAAAAGAGCCTTGTAACGGTATTTCTTAAAAATCATATAATCCACAGCCATGGATCTCAACAAACAATAAAACGGAGAAATTATTCTTAAAGATCATCTTTTATCTCTCTCCTCCCTGTTTTATATTGTCTCTTTGTTGGGGTTCATTTTATGCTGCTTTACACTTGTCTAATAATAACTTCATTTAATAGTTATTTCATATTGGGTGTTTAGTGCAAAACTGCAGCCTCCAGCTACCAGTTTGCTACTTGCAAATCACACCTGCCGGCTTTGTCATCTGCTCTACTTTTAGTGTTTTTATGTAAAGATAATCTACACTCAGAACTAACAGAGACTAGCCACAGTTTATTCAACAAATTGAGATATGTTACAGAATGCTCCTTGGAGCTGTGCAAACTGTAAGAAACAATCCAACCACAGTCCAGTTCACATATTGTTAGAGTTCAGCCAGTTACTAACAGATTCCGAAAAGGAAACTAATGGTGTCCGAAGAGGAAACACCAATAAATAGGGTTTACAGAGAGAACAAAAACAGTAGACCAGTTGGCACAGAATGGCACTGTGACAGAATTAAAAGTGGCTCAGAGTGGCTCTGGACCAACTGACCCTGTTAGAGGATGCTCTTGTGACTAGCACCATTTGGGTAGTGGCACCTTGGTAGCCAACAATGTCACATTAGCTACTCAATTTCTATAGGCACATTGATGACAGGTGGCATCACTACATCCTGCTCCCCACCCACCCACCCACCCACCCACCCACCCTCCTCACAAGCAGCAATGCCAGGCATGAAGAAGCAGATGGTAAGTGTTTTAGTGGAGCGCCACCAGAAAGGGTGCCAGGTCGGTGTCAGGTGTCATGGTGGAAGGCCAAAATGGGACGGAGCTAGGTGGAAGTTGCATGAGCCACCTTGTGACCATAGGGTCTGTTGGGGGTAGAAAAGCAGGCAGCTGTTGAGCTGTGTGGTGGAGATGAAGCTGATTTTGGTAGTGCGGTATAAGCTTCTGGGCGGAGACCACGGCATACATATACATCATGGACTTGTAGCATGAGGAGATTATCCTGTGGATCCAAGTTGGGCAGCATCTGAGCTTGCAGGGCCACACAGGGGTACCCAGCCAGAAGCTTCAGCAATGATATGTGTTGGCAGTGGACACAGCAGAGGGTATGGTGAGAGTGATTGATCATGTAGCCAGCCAACTATAGAGGGCATTATGTGCAGGCTTGGACATCATTTCCTTTTGGAGGTGAGTCTTAAAAATTCGGACAAAGCATTCAGCATGACTGTTAGGAGGGTGGGTGAAGGAGCATGGCATAAGGATGTCGAATCCCTTTATGGCCACAAAACTGTTTGGAGTCATGGGAAGTGAACATTGTACAATTATATGATGCCAAAGTGCGTGTGGTGCCTTCAAGAGCAACAATTTTTTTTTTCTGCTGCAATTGTAGTGGCAGTAAGGACCTGGAACATGCAGAACTCACAAGGGAAATGAGAAAAGGAATGAATCACAACCAACTGCTTGGAGCCCAGAAACGGGCCAGCGAAATCTACATGGATACTCTCCCACAACTCCACAGCATCATGCCAAGGAGAGAGAACTGATGGTTAGGTACAGCTTGATGGTCCTGATATGTGGAATTGTCACGAGCAAGGTCCACAATGTTGCAGCCCGAAACGGGTCAGAACATGTACTGTCTGCCAATCTTTTCATCCAGGGTGTGCTGAAGGGGCAGTGTGCAGAGGTGCAGCACTCACGGCCAAAGAGGGGGAGGAATCAGAACACAGCAGTAGCCCTCATCAGAATCCCACAACAGAACCCCTTGGTTTAGGTGAAGTTGATTTTGCCATGGCCAGTAGGGCCATCTGTGTTGCAGCACAAAGTGAGTGAAGTGGCGTAATGTTTGATCATTATGATTGGTACCCATGATGTCATGTGATATTAAAGGGAAAGCTGGAATGGCTGTATCCTGATTACAGTTGAGCTGGAAATGCTCAAATTCACGTTGGTCAAAGGCTGGTCAGGTCACATGAGGACATGGGACAGCAGGACTGCCCAATAGGGGATAGAAAAATGAAAGTCGGACTAGTACAGCACCTAATGCTGGAGGTGTTGGGTGATTCTGTCTGGTAGCCAGTGCCTGGGTCCAAAGATGATGAACAAAAGTCGATGGTCTGTGACGAGATGAAATTTCTGTCCATAAAGGAATAATTTACATTTCTGGACCACATAGACAATAGTGAGGGCTTCCATTCTCCCACGTATGTTAAGAAAGGCTGCAGCAAAAAAATACCTCCACGGGTTGTATTCGAGTCCTCTAGCTGCCAGCCTCTGTAGTTGGACCTCTGTTTGTCCATCTTTTCAGAGATGGTTGTGGGACTCGGCTGTTCAATACAGGCTGTCAAATTAACCCTTTAACTGCTCTGGACGTGTTAATGCCCACACCTTTGTACCTGTACCTGTCCCTGTGTGCTCTGAACGTGTTTACGCACGCCACCAGTCCTTCTACCTGGTTCTTTGAACATTCAGAGTACCAGGTAGAAGGACTGGTGGTGCGCGTAAACACGTTCAGAGCACACAGGGACAGGTACAAAGGCACACACGTTAACATGTCCAGAGCAGTTAAAGGGGTAAACACCTGTCAGCCATCTAGTGTCCAAACTTATTTTATATAGCTACCAGTTTCGGCGATTTCCAACACCATCTTGATGCCTCTGACCAACATGTAGGAAGCTTCCACCTCGGTTCTGATCAAAACAAGGTCCAGCAATACTGGTATTTTTACAGTGATACATACAGCCATCATCTGATAGCAGAAATCTACTAATACCTGTATTGCTGGGCCCTGTTTTGATCAGAATTGAGGTGGAATCTTCCTATATGTCAGTCAGGGACCTGAAGACGGCATAATAAATTGCCGAAACTGGTAGCCAAATAAAATTAGTTTGGCAGCTAGACAGCTGAAAGTTGTTTAATTTGACATTATGGAGTTGGAGGTTGTGAAGCTGGTTTTCTGGAGATGCATCTGTATCCAACATATTGTCAAATATTGTGGCACTAAGGAACACCTTTTAAGTAATTCATGCATAAAACAGTGGAATCTGGCATGAGCTGATGACTTTCTAAAAGGTAACCAATTTTAACAGCAGAGGCTATATAATGTAATTGGATAGATAAAAAATGTCCTCACCAAATGGCAGCAGGAGAACTCACGTATAAAGGTATAGAAATTTGACAGGTTTCGGAGCCAGCTGCTCCTCCTCCTTGCAGGAGGATTGAAAGAGAAGTATAGATCAGTGAAGGAAAAGGACTGATGAGGTTTAGGAAATGGGGAACGTTTGGAGAAGTCACCCAGAACTCCAGGTCATGGGAGACTTACAGAACGGGATGAGAAGGAAAGAATGATTGCTGGTGACTGCACCAGATGACAGTTGAAGACCTAAGAGCTTAAATGTACAAGATAAGGTAATATGCAAGAGAGAGATTAATGAGAAAATATTATGCTCATGTTAACAAGATTGGAAAGCCAAGTGCATTGTATACTATGTGATCAAAAGTATCCAGACACCGCCAAAAACATATGTTTTTCGTATTAGGTGCATTGTGCTGCCACCTACTGCCAGGTTCTCCATATCAGCGACCTCAGTAATCATTAGACATCGTGAGAGAGCAGAGTGGGGCGCTCTGCAGAACTCACGGACTTCGAATGTGGTCAGGTGATTGAGTGTCACTTGTGTCATACGTCTGTATGTGAGATTTCCACACTCCTAAACATCCCTAGGTCAACTTTTTCTGATGTGATAGTGAAGTGGAAAAATGAAGGGACATGTACAGCACAAAAGCATACAGGTCGACTTTGTATGTTGACTGACAGAGACCGCTGACAGTTGAAGAGGGTCATAATGTGTAATAGGCAGACATCTATCGAGACCATTGCACAGGAATTCCAAACTGCCTCATGATCCACTGCAAGTACTAGGACAGTTAGGCAGAAGGTGACAAAACTTGGATTTCATCATAAGCCACACATCATGCTGGTAAATGCCAAACGATGCCTCGCTTGGTATAAAGAGTGTAAACATTGGACAATTAAACAGTGGAAAAACGCTGTGTGGGGTGACAAATCATAGTACACAATATGGCGATCCCATGGCAGGGCATCGGTATGGCAAATGCCCGGTGAACGTCACCTGCCAGCGTATGTAGTGGCAACAGTAAAATTCAGAGGTGGTGGTGGTACGGTGTGCTCATGTTTTTCATGGAGGGGCCTTGCACCCCTTGTTATTTTGCATGGCACAATCATAGCACAGGCCTACATTGATGTTTTAAACACCTTCTTGCTTCCTGCTGTTGAAGAGCAATTCGGGGATGGCGATTGCATCTTTCAACATGATTGAACACCTGTTCATAATGCACGGCCTGTGGCAGAGAGGTTACATGACAATAACATCCTTGTAATGGACTGGCCTCCACAGAGTTCTGACCTAAATCCTATAGAACACCTTTGGGATGTTTTGGAACGCAGATTTCATGACAGGCCTCATTGACCGATATCGATACCTCATCTCAGTGCAGCGCTCCATAAAGCATGAAGAATGGGCTGCCATTCCCCAAGAAACCTTCCAGCACCTGACTGAATGTATGCTTGTGAGAGTGGAAGCTGTCATCAAGGGTAAGGGTGAGCCAACACCATATTGAATTCCAGCATTACTGATGGAGGGTGTCACAAACTTGTTTGTCTTTTCAGCTGGGTGTCCAGGTACTTTTGATCATATAGTGTATGTGGTAGATGTGGGTGGAATTGACAGGTCAGGAAATTAAAAATATAGAAAACTAAAAGGGAGTGAAGCAAGGAATAGTTTCTGAGAAAAAATGCTGATACCGAAGAAGTTAACATATATTAAGGCGACATGGGTAGCAAGAACCATGGGTTATGTAACATCTATTCCCACCTCTGTTTTGAGGAACTGGTGGCCGGGTGGAAGAATCCAAATGGCACATGTGCTGAAACAGACACTGAGTTCACAGCTTTCATGTTGTAGAGCATGCTCTGCAACAGGGTATTGTGTTGCCAGTATACATGTTTGGCGCCAGTATACACCCTTGCCTATGCCAGTTCATCCTAGATGATAACTTGGTGGTAGTCATGACAGTGTAAAAAGGCCAATCATTGTCAACTAACAGCTGGTACACAACATGTTGTTCCACAGGTGGCTCTCCCTTTCATAGTGTATGTTTTGACAGTTGCACGGGTGATATAGATGATGGTAGGAGGGTGCATAGGGCAAGTCATGCAGTGGAGATGGTCACAGGGTTAGAAGCCATAGGGTAAGAAATTGGATGCAGAAGGAGCATAGGTGCTGACAAGGATACTGTTGAGATTGGGATGGCGGCAAAAAGCTATTATAGGTGTGGTGGGCAAAATGTCTGACACAGTGGACCTCATTTCAGGGTGTTATTTTAGAAAGTAAAGCCTCATTAAAGTAGCTGATCAGAAAATTCAAGAAAAAAGGTACAAATAGAAATTCTCTGCATACTGTGACCATAAGGCAAAATCATTAAATGAATCTAAATATCAATAAATGTGTGCACAAATCTATCTCTAGCAATGTAAACAAGACAATAATTACCTTTACTGAGCTTAGCTATTGCAGAAGGGGAAAATCATGAAACAACCAAAACCAAGACACAATGCACAATTGAAACAATTAAGTGATATCTCATGCATTAGGTGCCAAAAGTGAGCCTATTGGCACCAAACAGTTAATACAAGTGACGCTAGTTCACAGTGCCATGCAGATGTGGGACTTTCATATCCCTGTGAACTTGGTGAGGTAAATTTCTATTAGGTACACAGATGTTCCACTGATCACGAAAGGATGAAGTTCCACATAAAACAGCAACAAGTGAAGTGATCAAACTTGATCAGAGATAAGTACATATCACAGTCCGTAAGAATGTCAGTCCAGTAATTGCCGAAGGTGAGTATACATTCAGTATTCATAAAGCACTGAGTCCTGGGAAGATTGGAGGTAGCTGCTAGGCAGTGTGACGGTGCGGCATAGTCTTGGTCGGAACCTTCCTACAGATGGGCCATCAAAGGCAGCTGGCATGAGTAGCCTAGAACTGAGCTGTGACTGCAACTGCCTGCTGGAGGTTTGAGCCATGACGTAAGTATGCAGCAGGTGGAGGAATATTCGTGGGTGCTTGATGCCCACATGACTCAAGGACGCAAGCTAGTTCATTCGATAGCACCACATTGCTGCTTCATGCTTGCCTATGAACAATGAAGGTGGTCCCTGCTACATGTAGCAGTGTACTAGCAAGCCACTTAAACTGTCTCCAAGGAGAGGAGCCCCTGCATATCAAGGGCAGCCAGCAGGGCACAGACGTTGTGCTGGCAGTAGGAGTGGCCAACAAAAGGCCAGATGCTAGTCAAAGGATTTGAGATGTGGTATGACAGAAGGATGCTGAAAATTAACTAGACTGTGCAATAATGAATTAGGAGATTCTCTACAGAATCAGTCAGGAAAAGGAGTGCATGGAATGCACTGACTGGAAAGAGGGACAGGATGAGAAGACATGTTTTAAGACATCAGGGAATAACCTCCATGGTACCAGAGGCAGCTCTACAGAACATAAACAAGTGCGACTCGGAAATGCTAAGATAAAGAGGTTCGCACAGGATGAAGTAGTCGTGGCAGAATAATACAGCGCTTTATGATCATCACCCAACTTCAACAAAAAGCATAGCATGATGTTGGGTCATTATGTTCAGTTCTATTTTTCTGTTTATAGAAGTCGGGTGATGACCAGGAAGTATTGTACTCATCTGTACATGGATGTTACTCTGAAACATATTCTTTTGATTGGATATGTATCTCTTTGATTTTTAACTGGCTGTTATATATTTTGTTGTTAATGTTTACTGTTCTTGTGCTGTTAAAACTAAGGTAATGGCTTTCATAAGAAAGGAACCAGCCAGATCAACAATCAGTATATATGGTAAAATGTTGAAGGTAATGTCTCATTTCCAGTACACATACATATGAAGACAAGGGTGTAACAAATAATATGAGGGCAACAACAAGAATCTTCAAAGGTAAAGAGAAGAAAGAGATGGAAATGAAATTTTATAAAGTAATGGCTGTTCGCACCTTACTGAAAAGAACAGAATGTTGGCTCTGACAAAGAAATAAATAAAGAAAGAAAGGTCTTAGGTAATTGGAAACAGTAGAAATAAAGGTCCACCCATTTGTTAGAGGAAGCTATATGAAATAAAAATGAATGCAAGGAGCATGTTCTGAGCATGTCAGAAACAAAGGTCCCAAAGCACACCTTACATTATGAATCTTTCAGGAGACAATCAGTGGGAATACCAAGGACAAGATGGGGAAACTGAAACAGGTGCATTTTATGCTAACCTGGGAAGGTGGATGAAGAAGAAAATAAAACTATATTAAGTCTGAGAAACTTGAGTTTCACCAAGCATATAAAATGTTCAAATAATTTACAGGCAAGAATGCAGCTGGCTGATTCTTTCACAACCACCGATTATTTTTTTTTTTTTTTTTTTTTTTTTTTTTTTTTTTTTTTTTTTTTTAGTGGTGCACACACTATCATTTATAAGACACAAATGCAATGTGAGAGCATTGTGCAAGGAAATTTAAAACCTCAGTATGCGAGATGTATGCAGAAAGGACTTTGAGTGAGGGCGTATAGTGGGCATGCGGGAGGCCGGGTGGACGTACCGCCGAATTGCTCAACACGTGGGGCGTGAGGTCTCCACAGTACATCGATGTTGTCGCCAGTGGTCGGCGGAAGGTGCACGTGCCCGTCGACCTGGGACCGGACCGCAGCGACGCACGGATGCACGCCAAGACCGTAGGATCCTACGCAGTGCCGTAGGGGACCGCACCGCCACTTCGCAGCAAATTAGGGACACTGTTGCTCCTGGGGTATCGGTGAGGACCATTCGCAACCGTCTCCATGAAGCTGGGCTACAGCCCCGCACACCGTTAGGCCGTCTTCCGCTCACGCCCCAACATCGTGCAGCCCGCCTCCAGTGGTGTCGCGACAGGCGTGAATGGAGGGACGAATGGAGACGTGTCGTCTTCAGCGATGAGAGTCGCTTCTGCCTTGGTGCCAATGATGGTCGCATGCGTGTTTGGCATCGTCTCACGCGGTCTGCACGTCCAGCACGAACGCTGGTCCAACTGAGGCGCCAGGTGGAAATGGCATGGCAAGCCGTTCCACAGGACTACATCCAGCATCTCTACGATCATCTCCATGGGAGAATAGCAGCCTGCATTGCTGCGAAAGGTGGATATACACTGTACTAGTGCCGACATTGTGCATGCTCTGTTGCCTGTGTCTATGTGCCTGTGGTTCTGTCAGTGTGATCATGTGATGTATCTGACCCCAGGAATGTGTCAATAAAGTTTCCCCTTCCTGGGACAATGAATTCACGGTGTTCTTATTTCAATTTCCAGGAGTGTATTTATGGGGTCACTTGCTAATTTAATCTTAACTGCTTCCATAATAACACTATCCCAATAGTGAAATATGCATGCCAGAATTTCTGTGTTGTTAAATTTCATAGGATGACCAATGCCAAGGCAATGTTTTGCAGTAACAGATTTGCTCAGCTTTTTAAGTCTGGTTTTTATGTTCAACATACCAGTCCCTCACCTCCCCCTCCCCCTCTCTCACCCCTCCCCCTCTCCCCCCTCTCCCTCTCTCCCTCCTCTCCCCCCTGCCCCCTTCCCCGTTCCCCCCTTCTCGTCCCCTTATGATTTGACCAGTGTATCACAGTATCACATACCACCTCAGGGGATATGGTAGGCAACTGCCTTACACAAGCTATATTATCCATTAGTTACACATCCCAAAAGGGCTCTAATCTTAAATGGTGGTTGGAAAATGCATGTAACATAGTGTTTCCACAGAATATGACCATTACTGTCAGAAATGCTACTTACTGTAATGCATCACTTTTCTTCCCCAGTACGGGTTTTGTTATTTTAAATTTATTCATGAGAGTAAAAATGGTATTGAAGAAAGGGTACATAACATTGAGGATCAGAAAAGAAAACGTGTAAGCTAGTCATAAAACTGAAAATAAGAATTGGTTTTCTTAGTCTTTTCCTAGGAATTTACTTTCTCATGCAAGAATTAGCTTCAGGCAAAGCAGTTGTCTCTAATATCAAAATATCAAGTTCAGTCAAGGAGGCTGCTTGAATTTAAATGCTTTACCACATTGTGTAAGGAAAAAAGGCCATAGACTTTGGTGCCACCTCATTGTTTCTGCCACTCACCTGATTCACTGTTGGTGAGTAGTGGAATGCATAACTAATCTGTCTTTCACTGTAACTGTTCTGGCAAAAAGTGACTTTGAGGTGGGCTAACTCATCTGACAGGGTCTGAGATGATGTGGGCCCTATGGACCAGAGTGTGAAAGCTGTGGCCTGAAAATACAAATCAGTGCGAGGTGGCTTCCTGTAAACAGCACATCTGAACATATTATTAGCCTCCCTCTTGACCAACACCTTAAGGAAGGGAAAGCAGCTATCCTTTCCCACCTCAATACGAGACAAATTTTCGAGTGGAGTGAATTTTGAAAAGCTGTTTAAATTCTCATTTCCATGAGGCCAAACAACAAAAGTATCATCTGCATTTCTGAAAAAGCACCTTGGTTTGCAAAGCTGCCGACTTCAGGGTACATTTCTCAAAATCTTCCATAAACAGATAGGTAATAATAGATAACAAAGGGCTACCCCTTGCAACTTCATTTGTCTGTCCATAGAACCTGTCATTGAATGAAAAGTAAATGGAAGTCAACACATGTTAAAATAGGTTAATCAATTCAGCACAAAACCTAACTCCAATTAACTGTAATGAGTCAGACAGAAGAACATGAGTGAAGATAGAAACCACATAAAAACTGACTTTAATATTATAGTCACTCAAACACAGTCCCTTTAATCAACATAAGTGATCTGCTGAGTTCTTAATGTGATGTGCACACTAAACTATTAGTGGACTCAACAGAGTAGCAATGTATTTTGTTATACGGTAGCACCTTTGCTACTGACAGTAGGTGTAAGAGGAATCCCTTCCTTGTGAATCTTCAGAAGACCATACAATCTAGACACTCCCAACTCTTTTTGTCCAGTCGGCATTGAGTATGTGATATACTGGCTCAGACAGGAAACACACCATCTTTTTATTTATTTTATTTATCCATTTAGATTTTTTTGCGTGGGGTCATCGATATGACAGCATTTGCAAATGTCAATTACATACAGAGCTTACAATTAGTATTATAGGTAGCAATTACAATGATCCAACAATGGAAACTCCATGTTAGAATATTGACAAAGTTAGGAAAAAATGATTGCATTAAAAATGACACATTAAATTGCAGGCAAACACAATTAAGACACTTCCACATTAACTTTCGGCCACAGCCTTCATCAGGGGGGGGGGGGGGGGGGGGGAGACTCATAAGCACACATTCATTCACATAAACAACTATGGACCTTGCCATTGGTGGGTAGGCTTGCGTGCCTCAGTGATACAGATAGCCGTACCGTAGGTGCAACCACATCGGAGGAGTCTCTGTTGAGAGGCCAGACAAACATGTGTTTCCTGAAGAGGGGTAGCAGCCTTTTCAGTAGTTGCAGGGGCAACAGTCTGACTGATGATTGACTGATCTGGCCTTGTAACACTAACCAAAATGGCCTTGCTGTGCTGATACTGTGAATGGCTGCAAGCAAGGGAGAAACTACAGCTGTAATTTTTCCTGAGGGTATTTAGCTTTACTTTTTGGTTAAATGACTATGGCGTCCTCTTGTGTAAAATATTCTGGAGGTAAAATAGTCCCCACTCGGATCTCCGGGTGGAGACTACACAGGAGGTCGTCGTTATCAGGAGAAAGAAAACTGGCATTCTACGGATCGGAGTGTGGAATGTCACATCCCTTAATCGGGCAGGTCGGTTAGAAAATTTAAAAATGGAAATGGATCGGTTGAAGTTAGATATAGTGGGAATTAGTGAAGTTCAAAGGCAGGAGGAACAAGACTTCTGGTCAGGTGAATACAGTGTTATAAATACAAAATCAAATAGGGGTCATGCTGGAGTTGGTTTAAAAATGAATAAAAAATCTTATAAATGCTTGAGTATCAGTGCAAAGTTTAAATCTGTTGACAACATGGATAAAACTGCATTGTCCCAAGCTTTCTCCATGAGATTTATCACAGAACATCAAGATGTAAAGCTGCGAAATGTTGAAACATAGCTGAGTGCCAGGCAGTTATGGAATGAAATTCATATTCAAACTAGGACCAAGAAGCTCTATCCAGGCAAACTTCAAATGAAGCCTAAAATAATTTATTGGACACAAAATCCAACTGTTGGTGAGTGAAAAAGATCCTTTTACGAACAGTAGCCGAGCTAGCGCATTGGTTGAATTTGATGAGCAGCAGGAAAATTAATATAATATTAAATCAGCCGAGAAGGGCTGCTTTGTGCTCACTCAAGGTGGATCCTGATATTATTATCTTGCCTGTAGGCAAGAGCAGTGCTGTATGGCAGTGTTGGACAAGCAAGATTACATTCAAATGATGCAGTGTTTACTATTTGATCCAAAGTATTGCAGTCTTTGTGCTGACTTGACAAAATGGGTTGATAGGAAGACTTGACTGTCTCCTGAAGGAAAGTTTCTTGTCGCAAGAGGCTATCAAGAATCTTAACCTTGTAGCACATTGTCAGTAACATTGTTGCACTGAGACACCATGTAGCAAAATACCTTGCTACTCTGTTGAACCCACTAATAGTTTGCTGTGTATCACATTAACAACTCCGCATATTTCTTATATCAATTAGAGGGTCTGAATTTGAGTTTACTGTGATATTTATGTAAGTTTTGATGTGGTCTCTATCTTCGTTCATGTTCCTCTGTCAATTTATTATATTTAATTGAGGTTAGGTTTGATGTTGAATTGAATAACCTATTTTGACATGCATTGCCTTTCATTTACTTTTTATCTAGTGATCCGTTCTATCAACAGATAGGTGATATTGCAACAGGGAGCCCTTTTTCACCTCTTTTTGCCAATTTGCTTATGGAAGATATCAAGGAATCTTCATCTCAGACTTTGAAAGTTTTTCAGCTGAGTTAGTCCACATCGAAGTCACCTTTTGCCAGAATGGTTATAATGAAAGACAGATCATAAGTGTGGGCTGTCAACCAACTGTGAACTGCTGTAAGAAAATGAAATGCCTCCAACCGTCCTTATGATCTACATCTACATCTACATGCGTACTCCGCAAGCCACCCAACGGTGTGTGGCGGAGGGTACCTTGAGTACCTCTATCAGTTCTCCCTTCTATTCCGGTCTCGTATTGTTCGTGGAAAGAAGGATTGTCGGTATGATTCTGTGTGGGCTCTAATCTCTCTTGATTTTATCCTCATGGTCTCTTCGCGAGATATACGTAGGAGGGAGCAGTATACTGCTTGACTCTTCGGTGAAGGTATGTTCTTGAAACTTCAACAAAAGCCCGTACCGAACTACTGAGCGTCTCTCCTGCAGAGTCTTTCACTGGAGTTTATCTATCATCTCCGTAACGCTTTTGCGATTACTAAATGATTCTGTAACAAAGTGCGCTGCTCTCCGTTGGATCTTCTCTATCTCTTCTATCAACCCTATCTGGTATGGATCCCACACTGCTGAGCAGTATTCAAGCAGTGGGCGAACATGCGTACTGTAACCTACTTCCTTTGTTTTTGGATTGCATTTCCTTAGGATTCTTCCAATGAATCTCTGTCTGGCATCTGTTTTACCAACGATCAACTTTATATGATCATTCCATTTTAAATCACTCCTAATGCGTACTCCCAGATAATTTATGGAATTAACTGCTTCCAGTTGCTGACCTGCTATTTTGTAGCTAAATGATAAGGGATGTATCTTTCTATGTATTCGCAGCACATTACACTTGTCTATATTGCGATTCAATTGCCTTTCCCTGCACCATGCGTAAATTCGCTGTAGATCCTCCTGCATTTCAGTACAATTTTCCATTGTTACAACCTCTCGATATACCACAGCATCATCCGCAAATAGCCTCAGTGAACTTCCGATGTCATCCACAAGGTCATTTATGTATATTGTGAATAGCAACGATCCTACGACACTCCCCTGCAGCACACCTGAAATCACTCTTACTTCGGAAGACTCCTCACCATTGAGAATGACATGCTGCGTCCTGTTATCTAGGAACTCGTCAATCCAATCACACAATTGGTCTGATAGTCCATATGCTCTTACTTTGTTCATTAAGCGACTGTGAGGAACTGTATCGAACGCCTTGCGGAAGTCAAGAAACACGGCATCTACCTGTGAACCCGTGTCTATGGCCCTCTGAGTCTCGTGGACGAATAGCGCGAGCTGGGTTTCACACGACCGTCCTGATTCCTACAGAATAGATTTCTAGTCTCCAGAAAAGTCATTATACTCGAACATAATAAGTGTTCCAAAATTCTACAACTGATCGACGTTAGAGGTATAGGTCTGTAGTTCTGCACATCTGTTCGACGTCCCTTCTTGAAAATGGGGATGACCTGTGCCCTTTTCCAATCCTTTGGAACGCTACGCTCTTCTAGAGACCTATGGTACACCACTGCAAGAAGGGGGGCAAGTTCCTTCGCGTACTCTGTGTAAAATCGAGCTGGTATCCCATCAGGTCCAGCGGCCTTGCCTCGTTTGAACGATTTTAATTGTTTCTCTATCCCTCTGTCGTCTATTTCGATATCTACGATTTTGTCATCTGTGCGACAATCTAGAGAAGGAACTACAGTGCAGTCTTCCTCTGTGAAACAGCTTTGGAAAAAGACATTTAGTATTTCGGCCTTTAGTCTGTCATCCTCTGTTTCAGTACCATTTTGGTCACAGTGTGTCTGGACATTTTGTTTTGATCCACCTACCGCTTTGACATAAGACCAAAATTTCTTAGGATTTTCTGCCAAGTCAGTACATAGAACTTTACTTTCGAATTCATTGAACGCCTCTCGCATAGCCCTCCTCACACTACATTTCGCTTTGCATAATTTTTGTTTGTCTGCAAGGCTTTGGCTATGTTTATGTTTGCTGTGAAGTTCCCTTTGCTTCCGCAGCAGTTTTCTAACTCGGTTGTTGTACCACGGTGGCTCTTTTCCATTTCTTACCATCTTGCTTGGCACATACCCATCTAACGCATATTGTACGATGGTTTTGAACTTTGTCCACTGATCCTCAACACTATCTGTACTTGAGACAAAACTTTTGCGTTGAGCTGTCAGGTGCTCTGTAATCTGCTTTTTGTCACTTTTGCTAAACAGAAAAATCTTCCTACCTTTTTTAATATTTCTATTTATGGCTGAAATCATCGATGCAGTAACCACTTTATGATCGCTGATTCCCTGTTCTGCTTTAACTGTTTCAAATAGTTCAGGTCTGTTTGTCACCAGAAGGTCTAATATGTTATCGCCACGAGTTGGTTCTCTGTTTAACTGCTCAAGGTAGTTTTCAGATAAAGCATTTAAAAAAATTTCACTGGATTCTTTGTCCCTGCCACCTGTTATGAACGTTCGAGTCTCCCAGTCTATATCCGGCAAATTAAAATCTCCACCCAGAACTATAACATGGTGGGGAAATCTACTCGAAATATTTTCCAAATTATCCTTCAGGTGCTCAGCCACGACAACTGCTGAGCCAGGGGGCCTACAGAGACATCCAATTACCGTGTCTGAGCCTGCTTTAACCGTGACCTTCACCCAAATTATTTCATATTTAGGATCTCCATCAATTTCCTTCGATACTACTGCACTTCTTAACGCTATAAACATGCCTCCCCCTTCACTGTCCTGCCTGTCTCTGTGGTATATATTCCAATCTGAGTTTAGGATTTCATTACTGTTTACGTCTGGTTTGAGCCAACTTTCTGTCCCTAGTACTATATGGGCATTGTGACCATTTATTAATGAGAGCAGTTCTGGGACCTTTCTATAGACACTCCTGCAGTTTACTATTAGCACATTAATATTGTTATTCCCTGTTGCATTTTGCCTACTCCTACCTTGCCGCATCTCAGGAGGCGTCTTGTCGGACCTAGGGAGGGAATTCTCTAACCTAAAAAACCCACATTTCCACTCCACACGTACTCCGCTACCCTTGTAGCCACTTCCAGCGTGTAGTGCATGCCTGACCTATTCAGGGGGACCCTACATTTCTCCACCTGATAGCGGAGGTCAAGAAATTTGCACCCCAGATCTCCGCAGAATCGTCTGAGCCTCTGGTTTAAGCCTCCTACTCAGCTCCAAACCAGAGGACCGCGATCGGTTCTGGGAACGATAATACATAGAGATTCTGGCATACACTTCCTGCTATTAGGATGGTGCTATTAAGGAAGCAGTTGAGATTAAATTATCAAATGACTGTATAAATATAGTCAGAGGTTTCTGCTTAAATTCTACATGGAATCCTGCTCTTTGCTTAGTGAAACAGCAAAAGGAGAGAGCAAATGCGACTTGTTCACCAGTTGGTAATTAATATTCACTATCGATAACTTCTGACATTCGTCATCTTTGGTTGTGAGAAGGCAATAGTAATTATGGTTTATGCATTGTGTTTCTGTGAAAGCCCTGCATACCAAGGTTTTAAATTTCCTTACACAACAATCTCAGGTTTGCATTTGTACCTTGAAAATATCTGGGTCGAAGAAGTCACCCAACTGCATTTTTGTAAATTGTTTAATGCAACAAGTCTTATTAAATATTGTCTTTTCTTCCTGTTTTGCTATGTTTAACCATGCTTACATGTAAAATAGTGACAGGAAATCTGCTTTTCATGTTCCAGGAAGCAAAAATTTGTAAAGCTGAAGTATCTGAAGGAATTATGCAGCCATCACTGGAACTTCAAAATTTCTCATGCAGTGGTTTGCCAGATAAACAGGTAAATGCTTTGAAACATAATTTTGTTAATTGCTTTGGAATTAATAATAATATCTAGGTTTAAAATACAGAGTTTTCGTAAACTATGCTAGTATTGAATGATCACACAATAAGCAGGTGAAAGATGATGATAACTAGGATCCACTTGTAATTAAAATTTATCTTACATGCCTGTTTGGTGTCTGATGTTCCTATGTAAATACTGTAATTTAGATACTGTCTGCACATCTGTTTAAATGTGTTTTTGTATTTCTTTAAATGATCCAGTGTACAGTCACGGGACTCAACCATTAACATGGATAATAAACTTCAGTCTGTGACATTGATTTTTCTGCCTGTTTTGTATTTACATGACTGTGACCCTACATTATGGCAATCTGCCAGAACTTTCCTTACTGTATTTACAAAATTTATTTTGCAAACAAGGGAAACTCCAGCATTGATGATATAAATTTGAAACCATTTATTATTATTATTATTATTATTATTATTATTGCATATCGATTTCTATCACAGAGTGATCACCTTAAGTGCAAGACCAAGCCCACTGAACTCATATACTCGTGCACAAAATATAACTTCAGATTTAGATGTTTATAGTGAAGAACATGCTAACCGGAAGGTAAGATCCAAACTTGGGGGGGTGGGGGGTTCAAATTCATACAAACAGTCCTGGATTTCGCCTTGTTAGCAATATTTGTTGTGTGGTTGTGGTGCACTAACTTCCTAATGGAATGTGGCATACTTTTTATTGTACAGTCTATTGAGTTTTCTCCCAGTTCAATTCAGCCAAGAAGAATGAATGCTTGTATGCTGTTGTGCAACTCATTATTAGCCTAATTTTATCCCAGAATCTGTATGAGATCAGTATGTAGGTGACTAAAGAATATTCATTGTTTCTATTGTGAACAGCATGTTTTGGAGTTTTATTTATGAGATACATTGTCTCTTTCTTAGTGTTGGCCACTTACAATTTTTGAACATTTACAATTTTTGAACATTTATGTTACAGTCTCTCACCAGTCAAATAATTTTGTGTTTATTTGAACTGCACTTCTTTTATACTCTCAGTGTCTCCTGTTAATTTGACATGATATGGGTCACATACTGTCTTGAGCAGCATTTAGGTATGGGGTGTACTGGAGTTTTGTTTGCAATCAGTTTTTTGTCGCACATGCCTCTTAAAAAATTTTATTCCTGCAGCAAATCTAGTTAGATATCTCAGGACATTCTAAGGCATTTGCTGTGGTACTGAATCAAAAGTTTTTTGAAAGCCCAGAAACACCAAATGACTACTGACAGTCTTTGGTGTAGAGTGAGAGTTAGATCTTGCAGATTTGTATAGTTGGAACCTGTGGTTTTACCACTTTCCCGTCTTTTTTTCCATGGCACATCTTTTGAGTGGTGTGGCTCTCAATTTTTTACTAATCATCTGCCTGCAGGTCAGTATTAGCACTTTCATAATTTAAATATCAGCAGTTGTTACACAACTTTCGTACACATAGTGTGTAACCTTATTTTGGCTTTGAACATACTTTTCTCCAGCACCTGTGCATTGTGCTATCTTTCTTTTTCCTTGCATTTTTACTAAAACTCTCAATGCTAGAATTCAGGTTTTTGTGCAATACAAAGGACTGACCCTTTTGATTAAACCATTTCCTGTTTTAGACAAATTCTAGTTAATTACTTTCTTTTATGTATCTGTTTAATTTTTAACTACGCGCCTATCGTTGGATTTCTCGTTGCCAAAGTCAATGTTGATGCGGTTATTGTATCCCCATAGAAACAAGTTCATTTATTGTTGTTATTATTTTATTATATATTTTATGTCCTTCATTGGACCACTCTAATTGACTATACAGAGGTTTATACAAGGAGTTGTAGTTATTCAGTTAAGTTCATTAATATTGAAGTTAAGATAATTTTCACATAGTGTCGAATAATACTGTTTGGAGGAAATAAGAAGCTCCATTTATTCACCAAGATTGACTTACACATATGTGATCATCAAGACAACACTTGAACAAATGCAAAATTATATTCATTTTAAAATGATGTACATGGACATTCATTATTAGATTTGGCTGGCCAAAAGCTTATTTGTGACAGTCTTTTTCTTGTGCTTATCTGTGACTCAGCGTCTCTGCTATAAGGTGAGTGGCAACCCTTTCATAACATTTAAAAGAAGAATTATGCTTCGGATATCTAGGCTGAAGGGAAGGCAGAGCATTTTGCTTGGAATGGGTGGCAGCTGTGAAAGTGCAGTTGCTGTTGCTTATTTGTCAGTTTTATTTGAACTGAGATAGAAATGTTAGCTTAAATGAGATGGAAGTCAGTGTCAAGGATGGTAGCTTTGAATCTGAAAAAAGACCAAGTTTTCTTTGAGCTGGAAAAATAAGATAAGCTGTTGCAGGAAATGGAGAAGTTGTTCTTCACTACAAGTCCGGACAACAAAGTTGTCGTTGATAAATCTGTACCACCCCAAGGAACCCAGCTTCTAGGTGGTGAGAAATTCCTCTTCCATGCAGCCAATGAAAAGTGAGACATAGGATGGGGCCATCCTGGTTCAGGTGATGGTCCCACTTATTTATTTGTAAGTTTTTTCCTCAAATGTGAAGTAGTTATGGGTAAGAACAAAGTTGGCTAGGATGATACTAAATGAGATTTTAGGGATACTTTCATGCGGGTGTTGATAGATTTAGTGTTCTATGGCTGAGAGGCAGTGTGTATGTGGAATCTGGCATAGAGTGAGGTCAAATCAGCAGTAATAAGGGGATTCTAGGCAGTGCCAGCCTGTTTGATGCCGTCCAAATCTTGCCGAATTTCTTTTTTGCCTTACTTCTGGATGGTTCTTAGGAACTTTAAAGAACTGTAAAACGATCGTACACAACTCAGTAGAAATTAACTTTACCCTCATTCATATTTATTGTTTTGAAACACTGCAAATGATCAGCTTGCTTGTCATGAACTATTTAAATTTAACATCACAGATATGTAAGTTACGTAGGCTGCCATTAGCCTAGCAAAAATTTGTAAGTGACATCACAAACAAACATGTTATTTTGAATAGAAATTTATGGATTCACTCCCAGATGCAGACTAAGTGAGACGGAACATTACATTATGATTATTAAACACTGACTGACTTACATAAGTAGTAACTGTGTTAGTTGAATGTTAAACACTGACTAACTGTGACTATGTGTACGATGCCTTACAAAGACATGCATAAAACAGAAATGACAAAATGGGAAAATATAAGACCATTACATTTTAGGCATTAACATTAAACACAAGAAAAAATTTAACTATAATTTGTATAATCATAAAACTGAAAAATAATAGGTATCATTTTATGAAGTGGAAGTTTTAATGTGCACGGACATTTCGAAAGACCACGAAAAATTTTGTGGAAAGTTAAATTTTATTATTTGAGTAGGTAACAAACTAATATAAGTAGTTAACAAACTAATGTTATTTTAAGAAATTTATACATTTTGCAATCAGAAACATCATGGCCACAAAACTACAGTAGTGGAATTTGCACAGTATTGCTTTTGAAGGTTCAAACATTCTGTTATGTTATTATTTTGAATACAATTAGTTTTTGAAATATTAAGTTTTCAGAAAAAGTAAAATGTTTGTTTGAAACAGGAGAATGGGGGTTTCCAAAGAACTAAGTCACTATTGAACCAGTTAATTTTTAGCAGGCTGAATTTTGAAGTGCACAAGGTTGACAGGTATTGTAAATTATCAATATACCATCAAAGAAATGTATCTTTGAAAACTGATTACAGCATACTGTTGTCATCAGGAATTGCAAACTACACTGCCTGAAAAAAAAAAAAAAAGTAAAACACGCAAAAGACATCATTGAATGTCGTTATAACTTTGTACCTAAGCAGACAATTGGCTTGTACATAAATAATAAGAGTTGAAATTCTGTGGGTTTGGTAGAGTGGCTACCAGAGTGCATTAGTGTTAATGTTTAACATTGTTACCAGGTCCAGTAAAGTATATACAAGGGGTCATGAAAAGCATCAGATGTCGAGGGATCACTGTGAAGAACACGGAGATGCTTTGTATGAGGGCAAGGCAGCATTATAAAGTGTCTGACAGAGTTTTGAAGGGACCCCATTATGGGTTTCCATTTTGGTGGCTGGTCAAATCGTGCAATATCCAGATTTGTGTGGCATTTGGGTGTGACAGTGTCCCAATGTTGGACTGCATGGGAATGTGAGACAAGGCATATTCATAGTTGAGGTTCCAGTCAGCTGCATCTGACCACCACAGTGGAGGATGATAATTTTGTGCACCAAGCATATCATAACCTTCCACATCTTTACCTGGTGTCTGAGAACAAGTAGTGGATTCCCTGCATCATTCTGCGTTATCACACACTATTGGTTGAACGCTAACATAGCCATACTACGGAACTGCTGTCCTATGCGTGAGCTACCATTGACACTGCAACACAAGCAGTTGGATCTGTAATGGTGCCATGACTGGGAAGTGTAGAATGCAGATGAATGGCATTGTATTTAAGAGTGAAGCGTGGTTCTGCGCTGCCCTGCATGAACATTGTGTGAGAGTGTGGTGACAACCTCAGGTGGGGTTCTTTTCTTCAGGTACTTTTGAGAGGTACAGCGTTGTTATCCTGGTATCATGGTGTGGGGAACAATCAGGTATGACTTCGAGTTTGGCTGATATTGAGGAAACTCTTATTGTACAATGGTATGTCATGGACATCCTACATCTTCATCTGTCACCTTTCGTGCGACACTGTCGTGCTATCTTTCATGGGCATCCTGCATCCTCATCAATATGTGACACTGTCGTGGTGCTATTTTTCAGTAGGACAATGCTCATCTACAGTGGTACATGTCTCTATCAACTGTCTGCTTGATGTTTGACATTAAGGCATTCCTGTGGTCAGCAACAGCCCCAGATCTGTTCCCGATAGAACATATGAGGAACCAGCTTGGACATCAACTGTGTCTCAGTGCTAGTGACCAGGATATCAAGCGCCAGTTCATGCAGTTTTGAGCTGGTGTGCATGAGGAGAGGATGCAACACCTTTGTGAGAATCTTCCTAATCGAATCAGTGCAAGCATCGTGGCCAGAGGGGGTACAATGTCATACTGTAAGTTTTTTGTAAGTTTGAACCTATTTTGAAATCACTAAAATGAAATCTTTTCCTCTCATCATAAAAGGAGGTTGTAAGACTCATAAAAGAAGGTTGTATACATGGAAGAATCCTGGAGATACTAGAAGATATCAGATAGATGATATAGTGGTAAGACAGAGATTTAGGAACCAGATTTTAAATTGTAAGACATTTCCAAGGGCAGATGCGGACTCTGACCACAATCTATTGGTTATGAACTGTAGATTAAAACTGAAGAAACTGCAAAAAGGTGGGAATTTAAAGAGATGGGACCTGGATAAACTGACTAAACCAGAGGTTGTACAGAGTTTCAGGGATAACCTAAGGGAACAATTGACAGGAATTGGGGAAAGAAATACAGTAGAAGAAGAATGGGTAGCTGTGAGGGATGAAGTAGTGAAGGCAGCAGAGGATCAAGTAGGTAAAAAGATAAGGGCTAGTAGAAATCCTTGGGTAACAGAAGAAATATTGAATTTAATTGATGAAAGGAGAAAATATAAAAATGCAGTAAATGAAGCAGGCAAAAAGGAATACAAACATCTCAAAAATGAGATCGACAAGAAGTACAAAATAGCTAAGCAGGGATGGCTAGAGGATAAATGTAAGGATGTAGAGGCACACATCACTAGGGGTAAGATAGATACTGCCTACAGGAAAATTAAAGAGACCTTTGGAGAAAAGAGAACCACTTGCATGAATATCAAGAGCTCAGATGGAAACCCAGTTCTAAGCAAATAAGGGAAACCAGAAAGGTGGAAGGATTATATAGAGGGTCTATACAGGGGCGATGTTCTTGAGGACAATATTATGGAAATGGACGAGGATGTAGATGAAGATGAAATGGGAGATACGATACTGCGCAAAGAGTTTGACAGAACACTGAAAGACCTGAGTTGAAACAAGGCCCCAGGAGTAGACAACATTCCATTAGAACTACTGACAGCCTTGGGAGAGCCAGTCCTGACAAAACTCTACCATCTGGTGAGCAAGATGTATGAGACAGGCGAAATACCCTCACACTTCAAGAAGAATATAATAATTCCAATCCCAAAGAAAGCCGGTGTTGACAGATGTGAAAATTACCGAACTATAAGTTTAATAAGTCACAGCTGTAAAATACTAATGCAAATTCTTTACAGATGAATGGAAAAACTGGTAGAAGCTGGCCTCAGGGAAGATCAGTTTGGATTCCGTAGAAATGTTGGAACACGTGAGGCAACACTGACCTTACGACTTATCTTAAAAGAAAGATTGCAGATAGGCAAACCTACATTTCTAGCATTTGTAGACTTAGAGAAAGCTTTTGACAATGTTGACTGGAATAATCTCTTTCAAATTCTAAAGGTGGCAGGGGTCAAATACAGGGAAGCAGTGGTTGGGAAGGGAGTGAGACAGGGTCATAGCCTCTCTCTGATGTTATTCAATCTGTATATTGAGCAAGCAGTAAAGGAAACAAAAGAAAAAGTATTTGTATGGTGTGTAGCCATGTATGGAAGTGAAACATGGACGATAAATAGTTTGGACAAGAAGAGAATAGAAGCTTTCAAAATGTGGTGCCAGAGAAGAATGCTGAAGATTAGATGGGTAGTTCACATAACTAATGAGGAGGTATTGAATAGAATTGGGGAGAAGAGACCTTTGTGGCACAACTTGACAAGAAGAAGGGACCGGTTGGTAGGACATGTTCTGAGGCATCAAGGGATCACCAATTTAGTACTGGAGGGCAGCATGGAGGGTAAAAATCGCAGAGGGAGACTAAGAGATGAATACACTAAGCAGATTCAGAAGGATGTAGGTTGCAGTAGGTACTGGGAGAAGAAGAAGCTTGCACAGGATAGAGTAGCATGGAGAGCTGCATCAAACCAGTCTCAGGACTGATGACCACAACAACAACATACCTCTCAACCATTTTTATTTCCTCTTCCCATTCTGGGAGCTCTACTTTAGTGTCATGTGATATGTACAACAAATAATAGACTTAATTGAAATATAGCATGGGTAAGAATTATCAATATCATATATTCAAGATAAATGCATAACATGTGAAACAGAATACAGAAAAGGAAATTAAAAATATTTAGGTGGTGGAACTGAAGCAGTTGGATCTTTTCCACTTTCTGTGTCTCAGTTGGAAAGAATTGGTAATTGATTTGAGATGTTACAACAAGTTTTGTGGGAGATGATGGTAATCAGTTTGAAAAATTTCAGGAAGTGATTGGTATCTTTTGTGTTGGATGGGAGGTTCTATGACAGGATGGAAACGTGGTCTACTAGGGCGGAGATGCACTGGAAAGGACTTTGAGACCCTTTACATGAATGGGTTTTGTGCACTTTGAAAAGTAGGTAGAACGTAGAAATGTGTTGACTCTCAACTTTATTGACCATAGACCACAAGAGAAGAATAATCGTCATAAGTTGTCTTCAGAGATTTCAAAATGAAAATGAGAATTTTTCATGAGTATTTTGATAGTTTATGAAAGCTGGTTCCTTCATTATGATTGGTATAAAAGCAGGAACATTGACCTATTTTCTGTATAACTGTTTTCCCTTAATATACATAAAAATATATCAAGTGGTCTAGAAATCATTCCCAGTGTAGGTCATTTAGCAAGCAGAGGGTGCTTTTGTGTCTTATTGTATAACTTCACTTGTTACACACCCTTGAAGGCTGTGATTCATGAAGCACGATGTGAAATAATGAATGAATAAATGAATGACGAATGATGAGTGCCCATCCAACAGTATGGTAATGTGTAGCCTCTCACTCTTCCTGTTACTGTGGAGAACATCAAGGCGTTTGAGTGGGAAAGTCTATTGCACCCTTCCACCAGTTCTGACTCTGCACCTTCTTATTACCATTTGTTCAGTTATTTGAAAGAACAAGATCAGTGCTACAGGATACAAGAAGAAAGCAACGCATCAGTGTCTTTGGGCAGTCAGGTTTGACTCCTGCAATGGATTTTTCAAACTTAAAGTGGTGTGAAAGATGTATGCAAAGAGTTGGCAACTGTATTGAAAGATGACAGAGCTTTATAAAGATTATGGTGATTTACATGGATTGTCTAAAAAATAAATATTAATAATCATAAGAGTAAGTTCAATATGACTCTCATACACTAATTTCGTGGTATTTCATTAATGCCTATGATTCGTATCTCCAAATCTTGCCTGTATTGTAAATACAAAGGCACACAAGAGTTCTGGATACATGTTGTTTTTATTCATTGGATGTGAGTAAATAGAGGTAAATAGTAAATAAAGATCTGTTTTCCACTGTCTGTTCCCTTAACATATTACATTAAATGTAAATATTCTTTGTTTTTTTCACTCCGTTTCCTGATTCTGTGTTTTTCATAATGTTCAGGAAACACGCAGGCTTCTTGGAGCATCCTCACCAGTAGATGTCAGTGATCCATATGTACAAGAAGTGGCAGGTAGTTCACTGGCAGAACTAAACAGAAGATCCAACAATTTGTACCGACATGAATTGATTAGGGTTTTGAGTGCTGAAGTGCAGGTGAGTGAGAATAAAACATTTCAAATGTTCATGACGGATAGTTCAAAAGTTGAAATCTGAAGAGAGAAAAGTTCAACATAAAGCAAATAATTTCTGAAGTTTTGAATAATGAGAACTACTTGTATTCTTTGTAGTTAAATTTTAAGATTAGGTTAATTAAAAAGTATTTGAGGCTTTTGTGGCCACTGGTTGACATATTGCCTGCTGACTTCTGTCTTGACAGATGTTTGTCGAGATATTTTCTTGCCCAGCAGGCAATATGTCATTTAGGTTTACTATTGCAACTAACATCAGAGTAATGTCTCATGTAATTTTCTTTTTTATTTAGGTTTTGTAGGCAAATTACAATACCCACATATAAGATGCCACGACTTAATTGAAACAGAAAGCAACTAAGATCTACAACTCGCTGAGAGAACAAATATAGTACACCGTTCACACTCTCATTGAGTGTACATCGCACTTCGCCTGGGGAGATATATATTCCCTCACAGCCCCCACCCCTAAAAGTGCAGAGCACTGGGATATAGGGTTACATGAATCTGACTTATCTATCAGCTCTTGAGTGAACCACCTTCGACTGTGATGACTTGGTGAGAGGAGTGATCACATGTGAGCCTTGTGTGAGGTGCACAGGACTAGGTTCATGACCTACACAGGTTGGTCTTCCCACTGAGATTTTGCTGCCCTTCCCATTTTGCAGAATCTCAAATATGTGTTCACTTTGCTCCAAAACCTGGTAGCATCCTGTGAACAGGGCCTGAAGAGGGGCACCTCATGAAATTTGTGTGCAGCATGATGTGCAAACAATTTGTTAGTGCCTTGTGCAAGAAAATAGGGTGTGAGCCTTGATACACAGCCAGTGACTGTTGAATCTTAGCCACATGATCCCGAATCCTCCGTACCAACAGGAGTGACTCCATTTGGTCCTGCAAAGTTGAGAAACTCTCCTGGAGTCCTTAATGGCGCTCTGTATACCAGCTCAGCCACAGAAGTGCTAGTATCAGCCTACAATGCCACCTCTCCATCAGTATCATTGCTGGATAGATGGTAACTGGTGGTGCGGTAGTGCGTGAATATGTACAGTTTAGTCAGCTCACTGAACACGGTGGATTCAAACTGTGTGTCGTAATGTGCAGGGGATAGCCAAAGCGCACCAACCAGTGCTTGTCAAATGCCTTTGACACCGTCTCAGCTAATAGGTCCAACAGTGGCATGGCCTCTGCTGTCTTGTGCATGTATCCATCAATGTGAGCAAGTATCTATAATTACCAGAAAGTGGTGGTGGACCCACAGTGACAAGATGGATATGTCCAAATGTCACTGATAGACCTGAAAAATACCCAACCTTACCATGGACACGACGTCCTGCTTTACACCATTGGCAGTGGAGACAGGAGTTGGCCCATTTGCCAACGTTGTTCTTAACCGATGACCACACAAAATGTTTCGTTATCATCTTGACAGTGGTGGTCTGCCACAGGATGCACCAGATTGTGCATGCTGTTGAGAGATTTCACATCATAACTTGACATCGCTAGCTGGTACCTCAACCTGGTGTAATTGCAGACTTGAAGACTCATTGCAGCTGATGATTTGCCATATGTACCTCGGTTAGGTTGTACACACACACACACACACACACACACACACACACACACACGCACACGCGCGCGCGCGAGAGGTAGTTGGCCACTACATTTTCAACTCCTTGGATGTGTCAAACATCCATCATGAACTGGCTAACAAACTCAATGTAATTGAAGTGTCGAGGTAAGCTTTTATCCCTTGCATTCTGGAATGTGGGTGCCGTTGGCTTGTGGTCCATGTGAATTGTCACTAGATGAGCTTTAATGTAAGGAAGGAAGTGCTTCACACTCTCATAAATTATCAGCAATTCCCTATTGTATGTGCTCCTATTTGTTTGTTGTGGCAGTAGCTTCATCAAAAAACAGCTAACAGCCGCTGACAATTGTCCATTTTCTGGTGTAGTGGGACCCGGATTCCAGTCTGACGGGCATCGACTACCATAGCTAATGGTGCAGCTGGTACTGGGTGGGCGAGAGATACTAGTTGTTGGTAATTTTTCGGACATGGCACCTCTCACAACAAAGCCAACTTTTCTGGCATTCGAGAGATTCCATTGCATGAAACTCTGTAACCAAGGAAGCTCGCTTCACTTTCAACCACTATGCAATTTTTGTTCAGTACCACACTGTAATCTTGCAACCTTTGCCATACCTCAGCCACGTGCCTTACATCAGCAGAGAATACCAAATAGTTGTGAATCATACTGAAAGATCATAAAGATACACAAAACAAAATTACAATCCCTGCAGCACTTTGTCGATAAACCATTTCAAGGTCTGAGCTGCGTTTCTAAGTCCAAAAGGCCTGCACAAGAACTCATAGAGAGAAAAAGGAGTGATCACTGTTGTCTAGGAAACAGCCATGGGAGCTACAAGAATCTGGTTGTAGGCTTTGCAATGGTCCAGACTTTAAAAACTGTTGCACCAGCCAAAGCATATGTGAATTCTTGAATATGTGGAATAGGATATTTTTCTGGAATGGTCCTGGCATTTAACTCGGGTAATCCCCCCCAACAATGCCATCTACCATCTTTCTTCTGGTCCATATGTAGTGGGGTTCCCAGGTATTGTGAGAGTGCTGTATGATACTGGAATGCAACATCTCTTCACAAGCTGTTTTAATATCCAACATTTTATCTGGCACAATTCCATGGATGTGCTGCCCAGCCAGCAGCCCTGGGATTGCATGTATGTAGTGTAACATCTTGTGCGGTAGCATTGATGTCTGCGTGTGCAGTAGCATTGATGCAGAATGGGCTGTCAATGTACCTGTATATTGTTGATGTGGTCTATCGTACTGTCTGCAGAACTGTTTAAAAACCCCACTGACTTTGTTTCTGCTGGCTCCACTTACGAGCCGCGCCTAAGATGAATCCCCAGACGTGGAAAAAAGTGTGAGGAAATCTGCTCCTAAGGATGGGTGGGGAAATATCTGCCACAGTAAAAGTCCACTTGAAACGAGTAGCAAAACAGATGTCAGTTATCAGCTCATTGCAACCCAGTGAATTATTGTCGGCGAACAGCTGCAGTGTCTCTGGTGCTGTCATGTCCAGTACGTACGAGGTTAGGAGATTCCTGACTTTCGAACCAGTGTCAACCAGGAATGCTAACCCAGATCATCTGCCGGTAATAGGCCACCAGTTTGATGTTCCGACACATTTCTGTTGAACTGCCAATTGATATGCAAGGGAAGGGTCTATTAATACTGCACTGTGGTCCAGGAATACAGCTAGGCGGTGTTGCATATGCTTTCAACACCACTTTTGGGGTGTTGTGATCTGAGGTATCTATTGTGGACCACTTTTGCCATTTGGGTAGCCATATGGAATTGTGCACTTCATGGCCTGCAGCCCAAACCACCTGTGATAACAACAGATGGCCAAAGTGCCATCTTTAGAGTGGATGTGGTCCTGAGCTGGGGGATTTGTAGAATGTAGTTGGCACTGCCATCTGTCTGAATCCATCCAAAGCTCCAACACCTGCAATTGGTTGGCCATTTTTTCTAGAGTGGTTTGTAAATCTTGATGAGATCCGGACTTACACGGCATTAGTCACAATGGTACTACTGCACAACAATATGTATATTCTCCTGATGCCTCCAATGCCTGACTGTTGGTGCTACAGCCATTACAGCTGCCAAGTCTAATGTGCTGTTTGCATGATCAGCTATCTGCAACAATTTATCCAAGGGCTGCCCCTGTGACAATGTTATTTGCCATGTGGTCTAAATTACTGACTGCCAATGTAAATTGCTCATGGTCCTCTGTGATCATCTGTTGGGCAAAAATACTTTCTAAAATTGCAAAATCAAATCTCAGGATTTGCAGATCTACATCTACATCCATACTCCGCAAGCCACCTGATGGTATGTGGCGGAGGGTACCTTGAGTACCTCTATCGGTTCTCCCTTCTATTCCAGTCTCATATTGTTCATGGAAAGAAAGATTGTCAGTATGCCTCTGTTGGGCTCTATTCTCTCTGATTTTGTTCTCATGGTCTCTTTGTGAGATATACGTAGGAGGGAGCAATATACTGCTTGACTCCTCGGGGGCTCATCTGAGATGTGAAGACAACCTTGCCTGCGGCTGTTTAACGTGCAGGGTGCAGTCTGTCTGTTGTGGCTCATGTCGGCACCAACAATGCCTATCGCATGGGTTCAGAGGCGATCCTCAGTTCTTACAGATGACTGGCAGAGGTGGTGAAAATTGCTGGCCTTGCACATGGGGTGCAAGCAGAGCTAACAATTTGCAGCATTGTTCTCAGAGTTGATCAGCATCCTTTGGTTTGCAGCCAAGTGGAGGGTCTCAATCAAAGGCCTTGTCAACTTTGTGATGGTCTTGGCTGCTGATTTTTAGATCTCCGTTATTGTGTGGGGATTTGTAGGACTCCCCTTGATAGGTCAGGGGTGCACTACACAAAGGAGGCAACTACTCAGGTAGCAGAGTACTTGTGGAATGTACATGATGGTTTCTTAGGTTAGGCAGTTGTTTGAGGTGCTCTAATGGACATTCATCAGTCGATATGCAGCAGGAGAATTCAAACGTGGTTCAGTATGAAGACACTTCGACTGTCGTAATTTTATCAGCAAGCTGTCAAAGTATTCGTAGTAAAGTTCCCAAATGTACTGCTGAAAATTCTAATGCTCAAATTATTCATGGAACTGAGAGGTGGCTGAAACTCAAACTGGAAAGCTCAGAGATATTTAGCGAAGCATAGAACATTTATTGGAAAGACAGATTAGATGCCATATGAGGGGTAGTGTTCATTGCAGTGGACAAAAATATTGTCTCTAGTGAGGTAGAGATTGAATATGATGGTGAATTTATCCAGTTGCATATAACATGTGTAAGTGAGACCAAACTCATTCTTGGATGCCTTTACCAGCTATCCGCCTCTGCTGTGACAGTTACGGATGCATTCAGAAGGTGTAGGGTCAATAGCGCGTAAATGTCCAGATCATGTAGTACTAGTTGGAGGCAACTTTAACCTACCAAGTATAGATTGGGATATCTATGGATTCATTGCAGGGGTACAGACAGACAGTCATGCAGAATACTTTTGAACACGTTTTCAGAAAACTGTCTTGAGTATCTAACTCAGCAGTCCACACACAATGGAAATATCTTAGCCCTTGTAGCTACAAGTAGGCCAGACTTTATCGACGTTGTCAGTATAGAAAAGTGGATTAGCAATCATGATGACATTGTAGTAAGTATGACTACGAAAGTTAATAAATCAGTTAAGAAAGCAAGGAGAGTGTTTCTGCCAGAGAGATCAGATAAGAAGTTGTTAGCTTTTCACTTAGGCAGTAAACTGGCATCACTTGGTTCCAGTAAGGTGGATGTAGAGGAATTGTGGGCAAAGTTTAAGCCGATTGTAAATCATGGTCTGGAGAGTTACGGGCCTAGTAACTGTATAAAAGATAGAAAAGACCCACCAGGTTTAATAATGAAATTCGGAGGATACTGAGGAAACAGAGCTGTTGCACTCTTGGTTCAAAAGGGAATGCACAAATGATGACAAGCGAAGAATAGTAGAAATTCAGGCATCTGTGAAAAGATCAATGCACGAAGCTTATAACTACTATCACTGTCACACCTTAGCAGAAGACCTGGCAGATAAGTTGAGGAAATTCTGGTCTTATGTAAAATGGCTTAGCGGGTCTAAGGCTTCCATTCAGTCCCTTGTTGACCAGTCTGGTGTGGCAGCTGAAGATGGCAAAATGAAAGCCAAAGTTTTAAATTTCACACTCAAGAAATCTTTTACACAGGAAAATCGTACAAACATACGTCATTTGATCATCGGACGAACTCCCGTATGAACGACATAGTAATAAGCATCCCTGGCACATCCCACAACTGAAAGATTTGAAAGTAAATAAATCACCAGGTCCAGATGGAATCCTAGTTTGATTTTACAAAAAGTACTCTATGGCATTGGCTCCTTACCTACTTTGCATTTATCATAAATCTCTCATCCAGCACAAAGTCCCAAGAGACTGGAAAAAGGTGCAGGTGACTCCAGTGTATAAGAAGGGTAAAAGAACGGACCCACAAAATTACAGACTAATATCCCAAACTTCCATTTGCTGCAGAATCCTTGAACATATTCTCATTTCAAGATAATGAACTTTCTTGAGACTGAGAACTTTGTATCCACGAATCAGCATGGTTTTACAGCATTTAATGAGTATGAGTAGGAAGATCAAACCTATAATGTTCGCATAGAATATTGCCGGTGTCCTGTTTGACACAGTCAAGTCATTTAAGTATCTGGGCACAATACTGCAAAGTGATATGAAATGATATGAGCACGTTAGAACTGTGGTAGGGAAGGGGAATGGTCGACTTCGCTTTATTGGGAGAATTTAGGAAAGAGTGGTTCACCTGTAAAGGATACCACATACAGGTGGCTAGTGCAACATCAAGCAATTCAGAGGTAGGCTCCTAGATTTGTTACGGTAGGTTTGAACAACACGTGTTACAGAGGTGCTTTGGGAACTCAAATGGGAATCCCTGGAGGGAAGGAAACATTCTTTTTGAGAAACACTGTTGAGAAAATTTAGAGAATGGGCATTTGAAGCTGACTGCCAAACAACTTTGCTGCCGCCAACTTAACATTGCGTGTAAGGACCATGAAGATAAGATACAAGAAATTAGGTCTCATACAGAGACACATAGACAGTCGCTTTTTCCTCCCTCTATTTGCAAGTGGAACAGGAAAGGAAATGACTTGTAATGGTACAGGGTACCCTCCGCCACGCACTGTATGGTGGCTTGCAAAGTATCTATGCAGATGCCGATGTAGATGTAACAAGTTTGTCATGTCTTCCATGTCCATGAAAAAAATAAAGCAAAACATGCCCGTACTTTCTGCCTGTGAACTATTTTCTTCTTGGGGTCACCAAATATGTAGGCAAATTACAATACCCACATATAAGATATCTCAACTTTATTGAAACAGAAAGCAACTGAGAATTACACCTCACTCAAGAAACAGTTGTGAGTCACTGTTTGCACACTCCAAAGAGTGGACATCGCACTTCATTTGGGAGCATTATTCCCACAGTTTTGCATTGATTCCATCTCTAATGACCCAGCTTCATGCCAAGGGCAACTTCAGAATGATTTACAGTCAACAAATTTTGTAATCTGATCATTATCATAGGATCTGTGCACATTATAGATCTGTCAGAAATTATGTCTTCAGTATGTGCAAATGAGAAGGTGTCTACCAATAATTTCCAAGGTCATAGAACATTGTTTTGAATAGTGACTCGGCAGCTATTTTGAGAATGATAGCCTTATTTCCTCCTCTCTCTTTTCTGTTTGGTCTTATTTATGTACTGTTGATCCTCTTAAATTTATAGTTGCTGGTGTTCAAGGATACCTTGAAAACAATTCCTTTTTTGTGTTCTGCTCCTGGACCTAAGCAAAGTGTTTGATACAGTGTCTCACAAAATTCCAATAGCTAAGCTGCAAAGCATAGTAGTAAAATCAGGCTTTTTTGCGGATGACGCAGTTGTCTCTAATGAAGTACTATATGAAAGGAGCTGCATAAATATTCAGTCAGATCTTGAAAAGATTTCAAATTGGTTCAGAGAATGGCAACTTGCTCTAAATGTTCAGAAGTGTAAAATTTTACACGTCACAAAATGAAAAAGTCATAGTATCCTATGACTGTAATATCAGTGAATCATTGTTGGAATTGGCCAACTCATATAAATACCTATGTGTAACACTTTGTAAGGATGTGAAATGGAGTGATCACATAGGTTTAGTCTTGGGTAAAGCAGGAGGCAGACTTCAGTTTGTTAATAGAATACTGGGGAAGTGCAGTCAGTCTAGAAAAGAGGTTGCTTACAAATCACTTGTGTGACTGGTTCTAGAACATTGGTCAAGTGTGTGGGACCCATATCAAGTAGGACTAACAGGGGATATCGAATGTATACAGAAAAAGGGCAGCATGAATGGTCACAGGTTTATTTGGTCCGTGGGAGAGTGTCAGAGAGATGCTGAAGAAACTGAACTGGCAGACTCTTGAAAATAGGTGTAAACTATCCCGAGAAAGTCTGTTAACAACGTTTCAAGAACTGGCTTTAAATGGTTACTCTAAGAATATACTACAATCCCCAATATATCACTCACTTAGGGATCATGAGGGTAAGATTAGAATAATTACTGCTCACACAGAGGTTTTCAAACACTCATTCTTCCCACACAGCATACGTGAATGGAACAGGAAGAAACCCTAATATAAATGGGACAATGGTACTCTGCCCTGCACTGTTTGCAGAGTATAGATGTAGATGTAGGTGTAGAAAGATATGGAATGAAATGCAATGAAATTTCTTCAATTAGCTTATCTATCCAACAAGAGTCACATGGTAGTGGTGAACAACTACATATCAAATGTTGTACATGTTTCCAGTGGAGTCCCATAGTATTCTGTCCTTGGGCCATTTCTATTCTTGATATAACTATGAGACTGATTTAATTGCTTCTCTGCCACAAAAATCTGTAACAGGTGTTTTCAACTAAACTCTTAGTACAGTTATTCATGATCTGGAGAAGATAAAGAAAATCTACATCTATGTCTATATTGTGCAAACCACCATAAAGTGCATGGCAGAGGATATGTCCCTTCAGTATCTCCGTGACAGTCTCCCACAGATCAGACAATCCTGTGACCATTCATGCTGCCCTTCTCTGTATGCATTCAATATTCCCTGTTTGTCCTGTTTGGTAGGGGTCCCATACATTTTAGCAATATTCTAGAACCAGTTGCATGAATGATTTGTATGCAATCTGCTTTGTAGACTCATTGCACTTCCCCAGTTTTCTACCAATAAACCAAAGTCTACAACCTGTTTTACCCACAAATGAGCATGTGTGATCATTCCATTTCATATCCCTACGAAGTATTACAGCCAGGTATTTGTATGAGTGGCTGATTCCAACAGTGATTCATTGATGTTATAGTCACAGGATACAACAATTTTTCTTTTTGTGAAGTGTACAGTTTTACATTTCTGAACATTTAGAGCAAGTTGTAAATCTTTTCACCACTTTAAAATCTTATCAAGATCTGACTGAATATTTATGCAGCTTCTTTCAGACAGTACTTTATTACAGATAAATGCATCATCTGCAACAAGTCTGAGGTTATTGTTAATGTTGTCTGTAAAGCCATTAATATACAACGTGAACAGCAAGGGTCCCAACATACTTCCCTGGGGCACACCTGAAGTTGCTTCTACATCTGAAGAACTCTCTGCATCCAAGATAACATGCTGTGCTCTCCCTGCCAAAAAGCCTCAATCCAGTTACAAATTTCACATCATACCCCATATGATCATACTTTTGACAGTAGGTGTGGTACTGAGACAAATGCTTTTCAGAAATAGAAAAATACTACATCTACCTGACTATCTTGATCCAAGGCTTTAACTATGTCATATGACAAAAGTGCAATTGGGTTTCACATGATTGATGTTTTCAGAATCTATGCTGGTTGGCATGGAGGAGGTCATTCTATTCAAGGTACTTCATTATGTTTGAGCTCTGTATATGTTCTAAGCTTCTGCAACAAACCAGTGTCAAGGATATTGGACAGTAGTTTTGTGGTAACTTCTACTACGCTTCCTGTGGAACAGGTATGACCTGAGCTTTTTTCCAAGAAGTGGAACAGTTTTTTGTTCAAGGGATCTATGATAAATTATAGTTAGAAGAGGGACTAATTCAGCCACAAATTCAGTATAGAATCTGACAGGGATGCCATTGGGCCTTGGAGCTAGGTTCAGTTCTAATTATTTCAGCTGTTTCCCAACACCACTGACGCTCATACTTATTTCATCCATCTTTTCTATGCTGTGAGGATTACATTGAGGTGTTTCTCGTGGATTTTCCTTTGTAAAGGAACATTTGAGGACTGTGTTAAGCATTTCAGCTTTTGCTTTGCTTCCCTCAATTAAGTTCCTGTCTCATTCACTAACTTTGGCACCATTAACGCCTTTATATATGACCAGAATTTCTTTGGGTTTTTTGAAAGATCATTTGACAATATTCTGCTATGGTAGTCATCAAAGGCATTGTGCATTGCTTCTTGACAGCCAAACGCATTTCATTCACCTTCGATTTGTTTTACACCTATTACGCAGTAATCTCTCTTCCTTAGAAGTTTCTTTACAGTGACTGTATACCATGGAGGTTTCCTTCCGTTATGAACTGTTCTAATGGCTATATGTCTATCCAGTGCATGGTCAACTATTCTTTTAAACTTGAGCCACAGTTCCTCTACCTGCTCCTGCCTTGTGCTGAAAGTTTCAAGTTCCTCATTGAGATATGATACTACTGATTTTTTATCTAGTTTACTGAATTGGTATATCTTTCTGCTTGGTTTGATTGTCCTTTGTGCTTTGGTAATCACTGTTGCTACAACCGCGTCATGGTTGCTAAGACCAATTTCGGTATGAGAATCCTAGAAGAGGCCAGTTCTATTTGTTGCCATTAGATCAAATATATTTTAAACGTGAGTGGGGTTCCTAACTATGTGTTCTAGGTTTCAGAGAAGACATTGCGTAATGTTTCACAGAATGTCTTATCATGCCCACCAGTAACGAAACTGTAATTTTGCCAATTGTTGGATTCTCCTCCGATGATTATACAGGGTGTTACAAAAAGGTATGGCCAAACTTTCAGGAAACATTCCTCACACACACTGAAAGAAAATATGTTATGTGGACATGTGTCTGGAAACGCTTGCTTTCCATGTTAGAGCTCGTTTTATTACTTCTCTTCAAATCACATTAATCATGGAATGGAAACGCACAGCAACAGAACGTACCAGCGTGACTTGAAACACTTTGTTACAGGAAATGTTCAAAATGTCCTCCGTTAGCGAGGATACATGCATCCACCCTCCGTCGCATGGAATCCCTGATGCGCTGATGCAGCCCTGGGGAATGGCGTATTGTATCACAGCCATCCACAATACGAGCACGAAGAGCCTCTACATTTGGTACCGGGGTTGCATAGACAAGAGCTTTCAAATGCCCCCATAAATGAAAGTCAAGAGGGTTGAGGTCAGGAGAGCGTGGAGGCCATGGAATTGGTCCACCTCTACCAATCCATCGGTCACCGAATCTGTTGTTGAGAAGCATACGAACACTTCGACTGAAATGTGCAGGAGCTCCATCGTGCATGAACCACATGTTGTGTCATACTTGTAAAGGCACATGTTCTAGCAGCACAGGTAGAGTATCCCGTATGAAATCATGATAACATGCTCCATGGAGCATAGGTGGAAGAACAAGGGGCCCAATGAAGACATCACCAACAATGTCTGCCTGAACGTTCACAGAAAATCTGTGTTGATGACATGATTGCACAATTGCGTGCGGATTCTCATCAGCCCACACATGTTGATTGTGAAAATTTACAATTTGATCACGTTGGAATGAAGCCTCATCCGTAAAGAGAACATTTGCACTGAAATGAGGATTGACACATTGTTGGATGAACCATTCGCAGAAGTGTACCCGTGGAGGCCAATCAGCTGCTGATAGTGCCTGCACATGCTGTACATGATACGGAAACAACTGGTTCTCCCGTAGCACTCTCCATGCAGTGACGTGGTCAACGTTACCTTGTACAGCAGCAACTTCTCTGACGGTGATATTAGGGTTATCGTCAACTGCATGAAGAATTGCCTCGTCCATTGCAGGTGTCCTTGTCGTTCTAGGTCTTCCCCAGTCACGAGTCATAGGCTGGAATGTTCTGTGCTCCCTAAGACGCCGATCAGTTGCTTCGAACGTCTTCCTGTCAGTTCACCTTCGTTCTGGAAATCTGTCTCGATACAAACATACTGCGCCACAGCTATTGCTCTGTGCTAACCCATACATCAAATGGGCATCTGCCAACTCCGCATTTGTAAACATTGCACTGACTGTAAAACCACGTTCGTGATGAATACTAACCTGTTGAGGCTACATACTGATGTGCTTGATGCTAGTACTGTAGAGCAATGAGTCGCATGTCAACACAAGCACCGAAGTCAGCATTACCTTCCTTCAATTGGGCCAACTTGCGGTGAATCGAGGAAGTACAGTACATACTGACAAAACTAAAATGAGCTCTAACATGGAAATTAAGCGTTTCTGGACACATGTCCACATAACATCTTTTCTTTATTTCTGTGTGAGGAATGTTTCCTGAATGTTTGGCCGTACCTTTTTGTAACACCCTGTAGTATGATTGGGGAACTTACATACAAGTGAACATAGGTTCTCTCTAAAGTTTTTGGTTATGTTAGGCGAGTCTGGTGGGTGATAGAAAAATCTAGTTATCATTTTATGCATACCTGTGATACTGAGTCTTGCCTAGACAATCTCACATGCAGCTTCAATTTCTATCTCGGTAGATTTGAGTTTCTTGTCTTCTGCAACAAATACACCACCTCCATTTCCCATTTGCCTATCCTTTTGACATACACTTAAGTTTCCCCCAAAAATCTCACTGCTGTCAATTTCAGGCTTCAGTCAACTTTCTGTACCTAGTATTATGTGAGCTTCGCTGCTTTTGAGGAACACTTCAGGCTTTGCATCATTACTTTCCTGCACGCTTTTGATTATTTCTTCATCCATTAACGTTTGGTCCGTATCACAGTCTTCGTCATTCATCCACTTAGTAACATCTTCATCATCAATTTCTTCTCCTCCTGGAAGGTTGTGGAACATGTCATTGTACAAAGTAATTGATAATTCCGAATTGACTGGCTCATCGCTGTCACTCTATACTGGATCCAACTGGGCATCAACGGATGGCCACAGTTTTCTCCAGCTCTTCATTATGGTAATGCTCTCCACTTTACCCATGCTTCGGCTGCTTGGAAAACAACATCACGTATGTTAATTGCTTTCCACACCTTCAGCAAAGTCTTGATGGAGTAATTTTCACTTTCATTCAGCAAGGAGACTAGAAGTGAATGTCGATAATGACAATTAATTGATTCCTAAATTCCCTGGTCCATGGGCTGAATTAGGGCTGTCATGTTGGGTGGGAGAAAGAGTGCTTGTATACCCTCAGACTTTAGAGAAACATCTAAAGCATGACTGGGATCATTGTCAATTATAAGCATAGCTTTCAGTGGAAGCTTTTTCTTCTTCAGCTCTTTTCTCACTGCCAGGACAAAAATTTCATGGAACCACCGATAGAATATTTGTCTGTCCACGCTTTCTTCTGAGTGAAATACTGCACTGGTAGAGTATTTATGTCAATGTGTTGAAAACAACGTGGATGTTGGGATTTTCCAATCATCATATGCCGTAGTATATGACTCCCATTTGCATTACAGCATGCCTTCAATGTTATGCGCTGTTTCTGTTGCTTGTAGCCTCTAACTTCCATCTCGTTGTTGGCAGCTAATGTTTTTGAAGGAAGCATCTTGTAAAAGAGTCCTGTTTCATCAGCATTATACAAGGCATCAACAGTTAAATCTTCCTCTATTATCTTCCGTATCTTGCTTAGAAACTCATGTATCGTTAGCTGAGCGACTTTCCCCAGTAACTATCAGCTGCTGAATGCCATGTCGTTTTTTCCCGTTTGATAGCCAGCCTTCGCTCACTGCCATCAAGTTACTACCGCCAAGTTGTTTGTTAAATGCAGCTGCTTTTTACTTTATAATTGGCCCACTAACTGGAATTCCTTTACTGTGTTGTTGTATGAATGTCCAGATCTTCATTCTCGCTTTTTCACATGACCTTCCGTTTTCCCAACTCACTGTCCATTTGTGATCGAGTACTGTCGTATAACATCTTCTTTCCTTTTGATGTCATAAATAGTTGCTCATCCAACATTAAACTCAGCAGAAATGGCTTTCTGCAAAGAACCCTGATTTAACTTGTCTAAAATTTCGAGTTTCTGCTTGAGGTCTATTGTAACGTGTTTCCTTTTTAGAACACATGATTCTGAACTGTAAAGAAAGCTACAATTTCAAATACATTATATAAGCATTGTTGTACATGATAATTCGTTGTGCACATGTTTTTGGATGTGTGCCGGATTACTGAGGTGCTGGACTACTGAGGGTCGTATTAGTGAGAGTCTAGTGTACTTCACAGTTAACAATTAGGGTTTTAATACTTTCACATGTTGGTGGCACTGTTGTCAATCTTACATTGATACTTCAGGCTTTGCTTCAGATATTGTTATCTGGATTGGATGGAGAGTCACCGATCTAAAAAAAAAAAACCTTTTGTGTGCTTCCCACACACAGTCAGTTACCTGAGTAGCAACCTCTGATGTGTAGTGGACACCTGACCCATTTAGGGGGACCCTGCAGTTCTCAACCCTGTGGCAGAAGTCCACTAAGTTGCAGCCTAGCTTGTCACAGAACCTTTGAAGTCTTTCATTCAGTCCTTCCACACAACTCGTAACCAAAAGACCAAGATCAGTTCTGCGGACAATGCTGCAAATTATGAGCTTTGTTGAAACTTCACTCACAAGGCTGGTCTTCTCAATCTTCTCTGCCAGTTGCTAAAATAACCCAAGTATGACCTCGGATTCCAGATAACAGACATCATTTGTTTCAGTGTGTGCCACAATCTGCAGCTGATTGCACTCTATCCCCCCATTGGCTGCTGGAATAGCCCCTTCAACATTTTGAATGAGCCTCCCAGACATACTCACAGAGTGCACCTGCTGTCCTTTCCTTTTCCTTGCTGCCATTTGCATTACAGCATGCCTCAATGTTACACGCTGTTTCTGTTGCTTGTAGCCTCTAACTTCCATCTCGTTATTGGCAGCTAATGTTTTTGAAGGAAGCATCTTGTAAAAGAGTCCTGTTTCATCAGCATTATACAAGGCATCAACAGTTAAATCTTCCTCTATTATCTGAACTGCTGATGATTAACAGACCCTACACTTTTTTGTTTGCCTCCACTTGACACTGGACAAAACAGGTTTCCCCAAAGCAGGGGAAGGGAGTCCCATTGACTCAGTTTCAATCTCAGTAAAAGACAATATCTCAGACTTGTCAGTACAGTGCCCTGAGTCCTCCCTGGTCATGAGCACTCCGTACAGAATGCCTAGATCTCCCTTTGGCACACTGCAGAGGAGACAGGGTCCACATGAGAGGATAGTTCCTTGGGTACTTGTGGTACTGGTATCACAAGTACACGACTCTCCAACACACAAATTCTTAGCAGCTGCCAATTGTTTGATAGTAGTCATGGTGATTTCCAGCTGGTTACGAAGATCAGCCAACTCATCCGATGTTCAAGAACAGCATTCACAGTGGGGCTGCGTTTTGGCTGGTGAACTGCATTACAGGGTACTGAACAAATAACTTTAAATTTGGCCCACTGATTATCTTTTAATCTGTTGAATTAAATAGTTGCTAATTCCCTGTAAGAATTGAAGTAAATACACAAAACAAGATTTCTATTAAGACAACAAAAAAACCTGTGGCAAAAATTACTAGTTTCCTAAAATGTTTTGAGATTAATTATGGTTTTTAGAAAACTTGAAAACGGAGTTAATCTGTGATACATGTAGGTAATGTATAGATGTACAAACAATTGTCAAAACATCTGTGAAATGGCTCCAGGCTCTGAAAGATATATCTTAAGTAATAGAAGGAAATCTGTCTCCACAGACTGATCAGAAAAGATCACTGTTGTTCTGTAAAACTGTTTGAACTGTTGGGCATTCATTTGGACCAAAAACTGACATGAAATGCACACATAGAGCAGCTGTGTTCTAAATGTGGAGAATTGAAATAGAAGTATCTTAGACATAGAATACTCCAGGTTGTACATGTACCAAGATGACTTTAAATCTACTGATGTGAAGCTGTACGACAAATTACTGACAGTGTGCAAGATATAGAAGTACTTCTATTGTAGTAAGATTTATTGTTGTACCCATTTAATGTAAATACGTACTCTGTAAACTCGTCTGTGTATTTTAAAACAAACTGAAATTGATCATTATAAATTTTAATCGTAAAACTGATAGCAGCTATTTCAATATGAGTTGACTAATGACAAATAAATACATTATACGTGCATTCTGCTAAAAAGGTGAGGATTCCTTAGTAAGGGTTGAGAAAGCTAACCAGAGTAAACCATAATATCCATTCCATACATCCAAAATATACAGCTGTTATTATTTATTTATTTGGTTCAGGAAATAAATTTTTAGTACATTGTCTGTGCATATGATATAGGACAGGAAGAAAACAAAATTAATTTATTATTGCTGTAGTCATTCTGACTACATGATCACCACAATCCAAGTAGGTAATAATCTAGATTGACATATTACATTGCTTGTACATATGATAGCAGTACTTGTGAAATGAGGCTACATGATCACCACAACCAAAGTAAATTATACCTGAAGTAAATTAACAATATTTGTTTGATAAATGAAGTTTACTTGTGAAAATGTTCCAGAAATTCAGAGACAGACTAGAGGCAGTGGTCAAGCAAGAACTGTTTCACCTTTACTTTAAATGTATTTAATGCCAATGTGCATTTTAAGTAAGAATGCATGTTGATATATAACATAACTCCAGTATGGTATAATCCTCTTTTGCATAAATTTATACTTACTATGTTTACGTGTAGCTCAAGCTTCTACCAAGTTTCATATGCATGTAAATCATGTTTCTTTTGTAAAAATGAATATTTCATGTATATACAAACAAGGCAGTCGCAGTATTTTTAGACTTTTGAAAAGAGTTGTATTGGAATCACTGTATTTAACAGTCTTTATCACCCTAATAATCCTTTTCTGTATATGGCACCTGCTGGTGCAGGATGAGGTGGCTATGAGCCAGGATGGTGCCAGCGGGTGGTGGAGGCTAGGTGGGAGTTCAGGAGGCTCCAGAGAAGGGAGCTGCAAATGTAACAAGTTGTTTTATTGATGCATCTGCACTGCTTGATACACCGGCTAAGAGTCCAGATGGCCACTGAATTCTGCTGGGCTGGTAGCCTGCATGCCCCATGGTGCTGAAAAGACAAGGCACTGCACTGAGTGGCAGCAGTCTCATCAAGTAAGACAGCCGCACGATCCATGTGCCAGCAGGGTGATTTTCATAATGGCGTATCTGCTACAGCCCCAGGCAACACCTGGCCATGTCACAGCGGTGGACGCCCACCACAGTGAGACTCCTGTCTTGCGATGGCAGTAGATGACTGGTGTGCACTGGGAGCTACCCACTCCCCTCTGGGCAGGAGTCAGCTGTGTTGCTGGATATGACCTGGGAGGGACTTAATGCACAGATCTGCTGCCTTACCATTGCCTCAAACCAATTACTTTTGCTGCCAGGTCTATGACCTCATCGGGCACAGTTCTACCACCTTAGTTGGGCTGTGAGATTAAGAATAATTCTACTACAAAAATGACCAGTACCTATTGCCGGCAGCAGCATGCTTGTTGTGCATTTGAGCCACTACCAGTCATGTATCCTAAAACACTACTGTCAGTGTAGGAATCCACCTTACCCCATGCTCATTAGTCTGTGCAGTACTGCTGAGCTCGCTGTTTTGGCAAGCTAACCTCCCTCACAACACTGTGCTGACCGTGTTAAATTACTATGGTGACAACATCCTGCTCTTACCTGCTGTCAGCACTGCTGCAATACACTGCTTAGGCTCGCACTAACATGTGTATGTATGGTCACTACACTACATTACTCTCCCTCAGTGAGCAAGACCTTAAAACCTGTTCCGTGTAGGCAGGACCAGATGCTTGTATTAGGAAGACCTTTTGCTGATCCAAGAAAAACTGTTCTTCCACATTAATGACATGGTACTTTTCAATTCACATTCCCTGTACAATAAATACTTGAGGAGTAAAATGATGATATCCAGTTAGAGAATAAAAATAATAAAGGGACTACTTTCACCAATGAAAAATCCAAGAGATATGAGATAGAGACATCATAAGCAATTCAATGAGGAGGAGGTATAAAAAGTGCATCAAATAGGGCAAGCATACTAACACTTTATGGGTGTAGACTGTCTGATAATCCTGGATTCTGTTGAAACTACTGTATTTTTTGACATGACTAGAGAAAATTTTTTTTCATAATAGAAATTAATATCCCCACAGAGATAAGTTTATATTTTTTATACGAATAATGTCTGAATGTCTTGTTTAATGTTTTATAATTGTTTTGATGTTTTCAAAACCAATTTTTTTCTTCTTCACAAAAGATGCGCATTTGCTCATTGTTTGAATTGTAGTTTCCTTGCGTTGCCATTAAATCAGAGGTGCTATCGAGATTGTTTGAATTAATTCTTATTATGGTTATAAGCTTACCACAGTATTCCGTAAGCAAACAACACAAATTTCAAGATTTTGCTTGAGTATGGTTTCAGCTTGTAGCACGCACAAGCTTACACGTTTCTACCTCACAGTAAATGTCTTACTTAAACAATCAGTGAATGTGTCAAGAGTTGAATTAGCAACTTAACTCACATCATGCAGATGCTAACACAGGCTGAAGTCAAGCCGTTGCCTTACTCTTTAGCCTCTTGGCTCCACCTATATTCTCAAGAGCTGCCAGGTCATCCACATATTTCCTGACTCCATCCCACCATATCAACGTTGGCCTACTAAGAAGTCTCTTCCCTTATGGCACTATTATCACCACCCCTTCTCAGTACATACCCCAGCCATGCATTACACCTGCTTCTTATTACTACTATCTTACCTGCTTCATTGTATATTGATCCATAGTTTGTTTGTTTTTTCTTAACATCTTGTTTTCATAGGTAATAATTTTTCTCTCGCATCTTCTTGTTCTGTGTCCATGTTGGGGTTCCATATATTAAAACAAGTAATACAGTTGTCTTCTAAATATGGAGTTTCAATGTTTTTGTTAGCTGTTTACTGATGAATAGTTTATTAATTGCAAACATTCATCTCTCTGTAGACTTTATAAGCTCCATTATTTCCTCCCCCCCATGTTGTTATTCCGATTTACATGTCCTAGGCATTTGAGGGTTCAAGTCTTTTAAAAAGCATGCTTTCTACCCTCACTGCTTCCACTGCTTTTTCTTTATTTTTTGTGTTACCTTACACTCAGTTTTCTCTTAATTAATCATCAAATCTACTTTTTGTGGCCTTTTTTTGTGGAACTGGTTCTATAACTTTATCATTCTTTCTTTTGCCAGCAGATTAACACATGCCTCCCCTTTTACTTCATTAGATCTTTTAATCTTTTCTCTTAATATTCTTTGCTTTGCCTTAATTATTGCTAAGTTTTGATCACTTACCAATTCTACTTGTCATATTGCTTTGACCACCTTTGATCCCACTTGCATGTCTTAAATTTACCAATACGTGTTCAGTGTAGTAGATGTACCTCCCAAGGGGAATATTCTGGTTCCTAAGTGTATCTTTTCATGTGGCAACATTGTACCATCTGTCTCAAAGTCTGATAAACACAGATAGGTAATAACGAAAGAAAGGCAAACTGGACGTATAAAGGCATTTGAAGTATCAAGAAAGGAAAGGTGATTGGAGATAACCAATTGTCAATGGATATAGTTGAAACTGGGAGAAAAGTAACACAAAGAAATTTAAAAAACTATTTAATGAATATCTGAATTTCCCAAAACTGGAACAATGTTCTAACTGTTCCAGGTCAAGGAAGAGGAGAATGACAAGATAACAATCCTTTTCATCTTTGTCTTCATAATATACAAGGTGTTCCCTAACATCATCACTGTTATGTAGAAAACCATTGGATTTTAACCAATCAAAGGAATAACCTGGCTTTTGAAGTGGGTATAATACAAAAGACAGTTGCAGGTTATTAATCAAATTAAAGAATGGAGCAAAGAATAAGAGTTATTGCATTGCCAGGGGTCTCAGATTTTGAGAAAGCTTTTGACTCTGTTTTTTTAAAACATCAACACTAGTGACCTCGAGTATCAAGAAGAATATATGTATATCAGTGCTACACCTTCTATTAGAATTCATCAGGATAACATTTAGAATTAAAAAAGTGAGTCGTGCCAAGTGATCCTCCCAATTGGCTGTTCAAAATTTTTGTTGGAAATGAAACGCTTGTAGCCCGACGTAAATAGCAGTGAAAGGTGGTAAATTGAACAGAACCCTTTGTTCCATGAAGCACTGAAGCCTTGTATTGTAATCAGAGCTTATAATGATTTTTTATTATTTTTCTGCTAGATATAGTTTTCTTAAAATGTAGGAGTTCCAGCTAATGTCTTCTGCTATCTGATTTGACACAACCCATAACACTGAAATGTTTAATTTTTTCAGGTTGTTGCTGGTAAATTGATCCATTTGAGAATGGAAATTGGTTACAGCACATGTAAAAAAGAAACTGAAATTAATTCTGGAGACTGTTCAGTAAGAAAGGACTTGGTAAGGCAATAAAATTTTAATGTGCAATTAATTTTAAATATGCAATGTTGTTGTGGTTTTCAGCTCTCCATGCTACCTTGTCTTGTGCAAGCCCCTTCATCTCTGAGTAATTACTGCAACCTACATCCTTCCAATTCTGCTTAGTGTATTCCATCTCTTAGTCTTCCTCCATGCTTCCCTCCAATACTAAATTGGTGATCACTTCATGCCTCGGAACATGTCCTACAAGCCAATCCCTTCTTCTAGTCAAGTTGTGCCACAAATTCCTCTTCTCACCAATCCATTTCAGTACCTCGTCATGAGTTATATGATGTACCCATCTAATTTTCAGCATTCTTTTGTAGCATCACATTTCAGAAACTTCTATTCCTTTCCTGTCGAAACTGTTTATTGCCCATATTTCACTTCCATACATGGCTACAGTCCATACAAATACTTTCAGAAGAGACTTCCTGACACTTAAATCTATAATTGATGTTAACAAATTTCTCTTCTTCAGAAATGCTTTCCTTGCCATTGCCAGTCTACATTTTATACCCTATCTACTTTGACCATCATTTGTTATTTTGCTGCCCAAAAAGCAAAACTCATCTACTACTTCAAGTGTCTCATTTCCTAATCTAATTCTCTCAGATCACCTTATTTAATTAGACTACATTCCATTATTTTCATTTTGCTTTTGTTGATGTTCATTTTATATCCTCTTGTCAAGACACTGTGCATTCCATTCAACTTCTCATCAAAGTCCTTTGCTGTCTCTGAGAGAATTATGTCATTGACAAACCTCAAGGTTTTTATTTCTTCTCCCTGGATTTTAATTCCTACTCCAGATTTTTCGTTTGCTTACTTTATTGCTTGCTTGGTATACAGACTGAATAACATCGGGGATAGGCTACAACCCTGTATCACTCCTTCCTCAACCACTGCTTCCCTTTCATGCCCCTCGACTCTTATAACTGCCATCTTGTTTCTCTACAAATTGTAAATAGCCTTTTGCTTCCTATATTTTACCCCTGCCTCCTTCAGAATTTGAATGAGAGTATTCCAATCAACATTGTCAAAAGCTTTCTCTAAGTCTACAAATGCTATAAACTTAGGTTTGCCTTTCCTTAACTTGTCTTCTATGGGAAGTCGTAGGGTCAGTATTACCTCGCATGTTCCCAAATTCCTACAGAGTCCAAACTGATCTTCCCCGTCTGCTTCTACCATTTTTTTCCATTTGTCTGTAGAGAATCCGTGTTAGTATTTTGCAACTGCGACTTATTAAATGATAGTTTGGTAATTTTCACACCTGTCAGCACCTGCTTTCTGTGGGATTGGTATTATTATATTCTTCTTGAAGTCTACGAGTATTTCACCTGTTTCATACCTCTTGCTCACCACATGGAAGAGTTTTGTCATGGCTGGCTCTCCCAGGGTTATCAGTAGTTCTAATGAAATGGTGTATACTCTCAGGGCCTTGTTTCAAGTTAGGTATTTCAGCACTGTGTGAAATTCTTCACATAGCATCGTATCTCCAAACTCATCTTCATCTACGTCCTCTTCCATTTCTGTAATACTGCCCTTAAGTATGTTGCCCTTGTATAGACCCTCTACAGACTCCTTCCATTTTTCTGCTTTCCCTCCTTTGCTTACGACTAGTTTTTCATCAGAGCTCTTGATATTAATATATCACAGTAATAATGTTATTTATATAAGCTGAAAGCTTACAGTTAAAAACGTTACTAAAATTTTGTGGTTGGTTACAAGATACTCGAACCTGGAAAACAAAATGTTGACTATAATGTCAAAGAAAGGTGCAGAATGGTGTACAACTATGCACTTGTTGCATTAATTCACCATGAAAATCTGAGGTTTTGACAGTAACTGAAACATCCTTCACCATAAAGAAGTAAGAGAGTCGCATAGATGTAGCAGATGTAGTAGTGTCCACTGTGACTAGAAATTACATTTGCAACATCATTGTTTCTATCTCAATGTGTTACATGAGACTTAAGTTGTTGCTGTGTCTCAGTATCAAGTGCCACTACTGTGCATTCCTGAGTGTGTGGCCTGTATTTCTGCTAAAATTGTTGACACACATTCTAATTCCATAGCATCCTCAATGATTGAATCCAAATAGCTTGGAGTGTGGGCTAGAATCTGTCTCTGCTCAAACAAGATTTTTCGTTTATGTATGAGGCTTTTCTCAGCAGCCACTGATTTTTCTAGATTCCTGTGCTGGCTGTGCCACAGATTGTCAGTACAGCTGTGGGAAGTGGTTCAGATACACTGTCCCCTGTAGCTATGGCCACATGCATGTGGACTATTATAATTGCTTGACTCTGAGGCAATGACTATCCTACGTAGAATGCAATGTATATTTAATTTTCTTAGGCAGTAAAGAGAGTGTTTACTTTGATGTCTGTTTAAGATTCATTTAGATTTACTTGACATTAATACACAGAATAGAAGGTTTGTCACATGCAAACCTTGATGTGTTGCTTGGAGAATGCTCACTTTATCTCAGGTGCTCAGTATCCAATTTGTCAGACTACAAAGCTTACACAATTTATTTTGGAGCCAAGATGGATCTTTTCTGACATGATTCCAGCTGTATGTAACATTGTTAAACAGCTGATTTTTTGGGCAGGATGATGCGAACTGTACCCATTGAGAAATCAGACTATATGAGTCAGTGTCCAACACACCAGGTTTCCAAGGCAACTGTCTAACTTTGGAAATATCCTGGCAGGCTAAAACTGTGTGCCATACTGAGACTTGAATCTGGGATCATTGTCTTTCATAGGCAAGCCGGCCGCGTTGGCCATGCGGTTCTGGCGCTGCAGTCCGGAACCGCGGGACTGCTACGGTCGCAGGTTCGTATCCTGCCTCGGGCGTGGGTGTGTGTGATGTCCTTAGGTTAGTTAGGTTTAAGTAGTTCTAAGTTCTAGGGGACTTATGACCTAAGATGTTGAGTCCCATAGTGCTCAGAGCCATTTTTTTCTTTCATAGGCAAGTGCTCACTGACTGAGCTATCCAAGCTCACCCTCACAGCTGTACTTCTTCTCCCACAGCTTTACTTGCTGCCCTGCAGCTTTACTTGCTCCCCCACGGCGGTGCCTGCTCCCCCGCGGCGGTGCCTGCCTGCTCCCCCGCAACAGTGCTTCCTCCCCCACAGCTTTACCTTCACCAGTATCTCATCTCCTGAAGATGAGCAGATTGCTGCTCACCTTACCTGTTAGGTCATTTATGTATATAGAGAACAAGAGAAGTCTTGTCACACTTGGGAACTCCTGATTATACTCGTCAGTCATGAATACTTGCCATGAAGGACAACATACTGGGTTTTATTACTAAAGAAGTCCTCGAGCCACTTGTGTATCTGGAAACCTATTCAATTTGTTCTGACATTCATTAATAGTCTGGATTGGGGCACTGCTTTGCTTTCTCTAATTGTAGAAATATGGAATCTGCCTGTTGCCCTACATCTGTGGTTCACGGGATATCATCTGAGAAAAGGACAAGCTGAATTTTGTAGGTCTGATGCTTTCTAAATCTGTGCTGATTTGTGAACAGAAGCTTGTCTAGAATATATTAGACTTCCGCAACCCACCAGTGTTAAAGATATTGGTCTGTAATTTTGCAGATCCTTTCTTTCACTCTTCTTATGTACAGGAGTCGCCTGCACTCTTTTCCATTCACTTTGGGAGAGATTGCCATAAACACGACCTAAGTAACGGGCCAATGCTATAGAGTACTCTCAGTACTTGGGATTCCATCTAGACTGGTGATTTATTTATTTTCAACTCTCTCAGCAGCTTCTCAGTGCTAGGGATTCCTATTTCTATATTCTCCATATTGGAGATACCACACACTTATATGTTTGTGACTAGTACAGTGCCATCTGTCACAAAGCGAAAAAAGTGGTCCATTCATATTTCTTTACGTACTGCATGAATATGAAATAAAAAATGGGGGTTCCTATCTAAAAAAAATGCAGTTGATATCCGTTTGACCTATGGCAGCACCATCTAGCGGGCCACCCATAGCGCCTTCTAGTTTCCCCTTCAAGCTAGACGAGTTTCATTCTTTGTAGTTTTCTCGTTTGATGCTTATTTTGTGAGATATTTGGCCCGGTCACTATCAATGGACCACCTTGTATACAATTTATCTTCCACCTAGTCCAAGCGACTTTAAGATGTAACAGGGAATTTCTTCATCTTCTTGTTTTATGACAAATACAAATTAATAATGCAGTGATTTGTTTTAATTTACTTGAATATATATTAACCACTTTACCTCATGTAATGTGTTTCAACTGCGCAAATCTGTGTTGGTGTGCTTTTGGCTATCTGGCACTAAACAGTCACTAATATGGCAAGAGGGTTTCTCCATAATTGTGTACTTACATGGAGCCAATAAAAGTAACCACTACGCGCGCGCGCACACACACACACACACACACACACACACACACACACACACACACACACACACACACCGTGCGCGCGCGCGCGAGAAGTGTGGGTCCCGAGCCTTTCCATAATTCCTTCCTTTTTTGTATTGCCATACTGGTCTCTACTTTTACTGTTTTCTCACGTGCATTTTCCATTGTTAACTGTTGCAACACTGTAGTAATGCCACCGTTGGTAATGCCATGGGGGAAGGTACAATATATTGCTGACTGGCTCGCGTCTACAACAGTAGCTAGCTGTGCGTAGTGAATTGGGTGAGCGAGCAACACTGCTTTGCTGAGGCTTGCTTGAAGATCATTAAATGCTTTGTCCATTTCTTGTGTCCACTTAATTATTCGTCAACCTTTGGCGTCACGTCCCTTGAGTGCATCAGTGAGTGGTGCTTTCACCATAGCTGTTGCTGGCAGGTGACGTCTATAAAAATTTATTACTCCCCTGTATCATTGTAGCTCTTGGTAGTGTGTCAGTTTTGGAAGGGCCTGTATCGCCGCGATCTTCTCTGGCAGAAGCAATATACCTTCTGATGACACAGTATGGCCTAGGAAAGTGACTTGTTTCTTGTGCATGATGCATTTATTTTAGTTTAAAACGACTCCGTAGTCAGATAGACGCTTGCGAAGTTGACACAGATGCTGTTCATGTGTTTGACTATCCGGAGAGGAAACCAAGATGCCATAAAGATAAGCAAAGCAAAATGTTAATCCCTTTATCGCTTGGTCGATAAAATGCTGCCAAGTCTGTGCTGCGTTCTTAAGGCCAAAAGGCATAAATAAAAACTCAAATAATCCAAATGGTGTAATCACAGCTGCCTTCTGAACATCTCTTGGAGCCACCGGTATCTGGTCGTATGCTTTCTTGCAATCGAGGGCGCTAAAAATTTCGCGCCGGCCAAAGCACGGGTGAAGTCCTGTATATTAGGTACTGGGTATCTATTTGGAATGGTTCTTGAGTTTAATGCTTGGTAATCCCCACATGGTCTCCATGATCCATCTTTCTTACGTACTAAGTGTAGGGGTGAAGACCATGGACTGTCTGACCGGCGAATTATTCCCGACTGTAACATTTCCTCGAATATTGACTTAGTTTCTGTCAATCTCTGTGGTGCGATTCTACGTGCTCATCGCAAAATTGGTTGTCCTGGCGTGGTACGAATATAGTGAACCATACTATTTTAACTTCTTTTGTCTGTCTGTCAGAACATCTCCAATTCTTCTCTTCGTCATGTAGCTTTTCAGCTACAGAGTTGCCAATCGCCTGTAGCTTCTCACAAGTTGTATGCCCTTTAGTGCTTGATATTGCACTGTTGTCTGTCAGATTTAACAAACGTTTTCCTTGTAAGTTGACTGCCAACTCGAAATGTGCCAGAAAATCAGCGCCTATAATAGGTTCTGATATACCAGCTATCACAAAAGACCAGGTAAACTGTTTGGTAAAACCCACATCAATCTTGCACACTTTACATCCGTACGTGTTAATCACAGAGTTATTCACTGCCTTCAAACGTGCCTGTATGTCTTTTTCGTTGTGTGGTGCATGGCTGACAGGAAGCGAACTAATGTCGCCCCCCGGTATCCACCAAAAACCTTGTACCCGTAAGTACGTCTGATACATACAATCTTTTCGAAGCAGGAGGCATATGTATTGACGATTGCTGTCGCTGACATGAAAACACTGCACTGTTTCTGTACATATCTTGGTTGCCTGAGGAGGCACATGGTGATGTACATCTTGTAGCATCTCTCCCAAAACGTTTATGGTACCAACACACCTTACTCTCATCCTCTTTTTGACTTCGTATTTCACGCCCAGCCCGGTCTCTCTTGTGCTTAAAGATAACTTGTGGTCACTGTAGTGTGCGTAGCTGCGTTCGCAAATCCTCTATTGCAATTTTTAAATCTCTAATTTCGTTTGAACTTTTTGTTGTTTGTCGCGTTGTGACCACGGCACAGTTTACTGTTATATTGTCAGTTTGGTCTTGCTGGTAATGGTAGTTATCGTACGTGGCATCTGTTGGCGTCATTGCGACTGTTGCAGTAGGCTCATGCGTCTCGTAGATTCTGTCTGCAGCGAGCAGCAGTTTGTCAACTGATCTTTCGTTGTATATAACTACTGTAGTTCTTACTTGCGTTGGTAGCTGTTGTTGCCATACATGGAGTAACAGTCTATCAGAGACTGTCGAACTATCTACCAGGCTGCATAAATGACGCCAGTATTCTGATGGGGTCCTATCTCCCTGTTTCTCTCAGTACAGTACATGTTTGACTCTGATCTCGACTGACTTCACACACCAAGAAATTAATTCTTCTTTCAGTCTACAATATGCTCCTTCTGTAGGTGGGTTCACTATGTCAGATATCAAGCCGAGGTCTGATGGTCCAAATTACTTATCACCAAGGTGAACTTCTCGTGATCAATGACTATTCTTTGTTGTAGAAATATATTTTCCATTACTGCGAACCATGTGTGTGGCTGAGAAGGCATGCATGGGGGCGCTCGTAATTGCAACTGTTGAGTTGGTGAAGCGTTGAAACCAGTGGGTAGTTCCATTGCTGTTACTTGCTGTGGTTGTGCTGCAGTAGTCCCAGTTTCCGATGATGTTGCCTTGCTGGTGTATGCCATGGTTGTTGAACCAACGTCATTCCTTTGGTTCGGTATATGCTTGAAGTTCATATCTTTCGAAATATGCAACTGTTAAGTTTGTATCTCATTCTGAAGCCTATGAATTTCTTCCGTTATCGAACCGTATCATTTGCCGTCATCGTTCATTGCTTTTGCAGTTAATGTTCGATGTAGCTAACGAAAAGTTTAAAGTTCCTTAATTGGAAGCCACCAATTACGTAGGTGACTTGCCTACAACAAATAATTGCATAGCCATCTGCAAAGTTGCACTGGATCACAAGGTGCATTTTCAGGTTTTCCATTGTCAAAGATCTACGGTTGTCACTGAGGATAGTTTTGTACCTGGAAAAGCCCCTCTCCACTTCACAAGACGTCACTGGAGCGTATTTGAAGATAGCCAGGTCACTGGAGTTCAGCTTTGTTTCAGTATCTTCAAATGTTGTGGCATTCCCTGAAAGACTGTCACTAATTTTGCACAGTGTAGAATATCCAAGATTCCATTGGAAAACAATTTTCAATTTGGTTTTCACTTCAGCTACATGACCACGAGCTCGACCCAACTCAGTCTGCACTTGTTGCACAATACTCAGGGCCTCACATAGCTGACTGCCAACAGCTTCCAGTCGTTTGATGGCTTTTGATATCACTGAAAAATTGGCGTTGATGTATGCCAAGTTTTGAGACAATGTATCTGTAAACACTTCTTTCACAATTTTGATAGCACTTGATTCATCGCTATCAAGCTCACAGAAGATTGTCTTTATTTGGGTGTAGTTGGTGCAGTAATACTCAGCAGCATTAAGCCAAGAACCCCATCGTGTAAGAACAGGTTTAGGTGGGAGGGACGTTGACGGTGCTTGTTCCTTGAATCTCTGCACCCGTAGCGGAGCCTTCACATAGATTTTCTTGCCACAGGAAATTAATTTGTCCACGTCAGGGTAATTTGATCACACCTCTTCGGCAACTTTGTGCAACGCATGTGCAAGGCAAGTGGCATACACCATACTGGGGTAGAGAATCTGAAGCCCTTTGGCTGCTTTAGCCATATATGAAGCACCATCTGTTACAAGCAGCAAAACATTCTCTCTTTTCACACCATCCAGCCACAGTAGCTTCAGAGAGCTGTCAAACAAAATAGCAATCATCGAATTGTTTACTCTTATCGAGAGCTTCACACGTTAGTAGGAACGTATCTCCAGGGCCATCAACTTTTAGAACGCCAACAACATCCATTTGCAATATATTGCCCACTAATATCTGTAGTTTCATCTATTGACAGCCAGATCTTTTACTCAGCAATAGTAATTCATATTCTGTAGAAAACATCATTGTAGCATATGGATAAATAGTTCTTTCTCAGTGTAGATTCATCTGGAGCTGGATGTGTTGTGTATTTCTCCAAGAACCGTCTGAAGAGTGGATTCTTCAGCTTTTCCAATGGGATGTTGCAGGACACCATCATCTCACACAAATAATGTTGATCGTCGGTAAAGCAGATGCCAGACTGAGATTCATTGGAAGAATCCTAAGGAAATGCAATCCGAAAACAAAGGAATTAGGTTACAGTACGCTTGTTTGCCCACTGCTTGAATACTGCTCAGCAGTGTGGGATCCGTACCAGATAGGGTTGATAGAAGATATAGAGAAGATCCAACGGAGAGCAGCGCGCTTCGTTACAGGATCATTTAGTAATCACGAAAGCGTTACGGAGATGATAGATAAACTCCAGTGGAAGACTCTGCAGGAGAGACGCTCAGTAGCTCGGTACGGGCTTTTGTCAAAGTTTCGAGAACATACCTTCACCGAAGAGTCAAGCAGTATATTGCTCCCTCCTACGTATATCTCGCGAAGAGACCATGAGGATAAAATCAGAGAGATTAGAGCCCACACAGAGGCATACCGACAATCCTTCTTTCCACAAACAATACGAGACTGGAATAGAAGGGAGAACCGATAGAGGTACTCGAGGTACCCTCCGCCACACACCTTCAGGTGGCTTGCGGAGTATGGATGTAGATGTAGATGTAGAAATCCTTGCAGAATGATTGCACAGTTGACAATTGACCTGTCTGTTCAAATAACAGCGTTCGCCTGCTGTTATTTTCAGCATTTCGTTTCACACAGCTGCTGTGTTTAGCAGTATTACATTGTTGTTGCACATTAAAGCGCTTTTCTGCACTAACTTTTAACTTCACACAGCTTACAAAATAATATTTTCCCATCAGTACTAAAGAACTTCTCTCCAAATTCTCAAACATATCCTTGCAACTTCATGCTGTCAGAGCACTTTGCTTTAGGCATGTTGAATAAGGCAAAGGCTGTATTCAAACTGGTTACTGGGAACACCTGTGCGACTGCGATGATTATTACGGCAGAAGCCACCTTTGTTGGCTCTGAGAGCATATTGTTGACTCTGCGCAACAATGTTTTAAGTTCGGGAAATGGCTGTTGTGGTACACCGATTTTCTGCTACAGTCCTGAGAAATAAAGCTGTGTACTAATTTATCTGTTTATCTTTCATAATAGCGCGTTAAACATTGTCTCATGAGCAACATATTCATTTTCTTATTCGCGTGTCGCTTAAGATACGAGAAAAATGGTATACGCATTTTTGGCAAAAGTTGATGGAAATATGACCTGTTAGCCACATTATGAGCTATTACTAAAATTTGTTGAAATATGACTATATGCACAATCAAAATACATTTTTTGACACTAAAATTCCTAGATTTGTGTATAAATTGTTCTAAAATTCACCCTATAGTTCAGAAAAAAATATGACTTGTCATTAAAATCCGGGCCCTAGTGATCATTCAACTTGGAAGTCTGGATAACCCTGCCTTTCAGGACACCCAGTATGTGATCATTCAGTGTAACAGCAATAGGTTTTACCACCACCAATCCGAACTGGGGCACTTAGTTTCGTCGACTTGGAAGTCTGGGTAACCCTACAAGGGACACGGTTGTCTGACAGTCACTATCCCGCTCTCAAACATTACAGTGCATACTGTAGAACCATTAGAGCAATGATAGGGCGTCATAAGGGCTCTATATCCTCACTCACATGGGTGTTAGTAGTGAATGAATGCCTCTTCATATAGCATTAGAAGCAATAATTTTGCAGGATTGGATGACCACTCATACCACCTCTACAACTTACATATCTCCAAGCCTGGGAATAACATATTTCATGATAATCAAGTTGATGCAGCAGCTCATACACCGTTTCTTTTGTTCTGGGACTTCGGTGTGCATAATTCCCTATAGGGGAGTGTCAAGCAATGGAGAGGTGATCTATTCACTTTGATGCAGCTCATGATACACTCTCCGCCATTGATGGCATAATTCTTCTACCCTTGTTACCTTGATAAAATGGTCTGTGAACAACAGTTACTGTGACTGACCACCTTCCATCAGTCCTTTTGCACCCAAGCCACCAATCATCAGACTGGCCACTATGCTGAGCACTTCAGAGGGCAAAGCGACAGATCTATATCTTCGGTGGCAGCTTTGCAGCCTTTCTGTCAGGAATCATTGGCAATATCCTCAGAGAAGTCTCTGCTACTATCACCCACACTGCTGAAACAGTGGTTCCTCTTTCCACAGGCCCACCCCATAGGCAGCAGGTCTCAGGGTGAACAGAAGAAAAAGCAACAACTCAGGTGGTCTTAGTATGGGCTGAAGAAAAAGCAACACAGTCTGAGATTGTCAAAAAACTCTTTGATATAAACAACTCTCCTTGATGGCCAATATCATAAACTTTAATCATTTGTATGCAAGAGCTTTTTTTAATCATGTAAAGGACGAAAGAGAGCAGGGAATCCTAGGTCACACCTTCTGGAATGAAAGTATCTTCAAATCTGACAGCTCTCTTACCTAATGGTAATGTGTCTATCAACCCATCGGCTCTTGCTGAACTTTTCAAATATGCTCTGCTGTGGTTCAGTGTCTTCTTGTTATTCTACCACCTTCCAAGTACATAAACAGCAGTTGGAAGACAACTGCCCATCTTCACTATAAATTTCGCTGGGCCGTACGAGCTGTGATCAGAAAGTAATGAGAACTTTTTAATTTTGTGGGCTTTATACATCCAATTTTCCAAACCTTTTAAAATCTTGCCGGTATAAGTGTTCCTTATGTGTGATTGCATTTTCAGCTGTTTTAAATATTTAGTTAATTGTTGACAGTCGAAAAAGTTATGTGTTTTTGAGTGCTCAGTTAATTTTTACTTACGAAAAAAAAGAATCAAAGAATTTGCATTAAATTTTGCTTGAAAAGTGGGGCTTTTGACAAATTTACTACAAGTAAGACAAGAATTTATAAGCGGTATGAACCTTTCAAAGAAGGTCAGGAATATGTTGACAGCAATGAATACCCTGGGCACCCTAGCACGTCGGTTAGAGACAACAATTTGGAATAAGAAAGAAAATTGTTCTGGAAAATTGCCGAGTCACCATCAGAGAGCTTGCTGATTATGTCAACATATCCTTTGGCTCATGCCAAGCAATTGTTTTTTTGGGTGTTTTGGGCATGAAATGTGTAGCAGCAGAGTTTATTTTGAAATTGTTGGATTTTGACCAAAGTCGACATCCTGTAGACATTTCTCAGGAATTGCTGATGAAGTCAACAACAATCCAGATCTTCTACAGAAGTTTACAACAGGTAATGATACGTGGGTATCAGGGTATGATGTCTAAACCTACACCCAACTGTCCTGATGGAAACTGTCAGAAGAGCCAAGACCAGAAAAGAAAGAAAAGAGAGAGAGAGAAAATCGACTAGTTCAGTCACAATTGAAGGTTCTTCTCAGTGTTTTCTTCAATTACAATGGGATAGTGCATTAGGAGTTCGTGCTTTATGACCATATAGTCATTAAGGAATACTACCTGGAAATTATTTACCATTTGCGTGAAGCAATCTCAAGAAAACTGCCAGAATTGTGTCAAAACCACTCATGGAAATTTCATCACAGTAATGCTCCTGCTTACACATCAATGCTTGTTTGTGATATTTTGATGAAAAACAGAACTGTTATGTTGCGATTGTATTTGCCTAACATGGCCCCCTGTAACTTCTTTCTATTCCCGAGGCTGAAGAGAACCATGAAGATATGTTGTTTTGCCCCCATTGATGAGATAAAAACAGAATTACTGAAAGAGCTGAACACCATGACAAACAGTGAGTTCCAGATGTTCTTCGAAGATTGGAAAAAGCACTGGCACAAGTGTAGTATATCTGAGGGGGGTTAATTTGAAGGGGTTAAAATTAATGTTGATGAATAAATAAAGAAATTTTAAGAAGAAGAAAATTCCCTGTTACTTTTTGGTCACACCTTTTATATCAAGCCTTTTAATGAACGGTAACTGCTTAGAGCCCTTAACTTGCTCTGAAACCTGGTGTGAGGTCGTGACTTGGTTCACAAGCAAATGATCCAACTCCTGAATATAGATCTTAAATACTACCTGCTCATGGTTTCCAGTTGCACCTAGTGAATTCCCCTCACAATAGTGAGACAGTATCATTACCACAGTTTTTAACACAGCCAAAAACCCGATCAGTCTCACTGACGAACCATGAAAATTGCTCAAAAGAATGGTGAGTATCAGTTGTGCTGTGTCCTTGAATCTTGGCGGCATGTTCACAAGAAAAAGCAAAGTCTCATATGAACATATTAAAAAAGTAAGAATAAATTCAAACGATTGGGCATGGCCAGAGAAGCGATATGGAAGCAAGGTGACTGGCCAGACATCAGTCCATCACCCTGGCTCAATTATGATAAGCTATAAGCTCACAGAGTGTCCAGGGGATATTACTGGACAGTGGTCTATTCATAGGCTGGGAGTCAAAGTACACTCTGCTTATAACGACAGTATAGTTGTGAGGCACTTCTTGCTAGACAGTGTGTCCCATGGGACGAAAGGGAGAAAGAGAGAGGTTTACATCATGAGAAGCCAATGAAGCGAGCCGGTTCTTCCCCTCCACCCAGACTCTGAAGAATTTCTTAAGAAATAACAAATGTAGAGCCATTAAGATGGTGAGAACTCTTCAGAATTATATCATGGCAATAGCTGGTGGGGTCAAAGGGGAAATATGGACAAAACCAGGGAGCTGGAGGTTCTGAGAGAGAAGTTGGGCGATTAGAGACAGTAGTTACGTGAGCAGAGAAGCTGTGGGTAGGTTAGCGAATGGAAAGGTCCAGGAATAGTTAGTCAGAGGTCGCTGCATGGAAGTAGCGATCTGACAGGATCTTAGAGAGTGTCAATTTGTGGAGACACCTCCATCAGTGCAGATAGGTTGAGCTTGTAATATTTCAGGTAATGAACTTAGAAGTAATGAACACTTCTAACGAGTTTCATTTTGAGTCACCTTCCAGTGCTTTACCTTCGCACCAGGGATTTTGACATCATAGTCAAATCAAAAGACACCCTGTCACAACGGTCAGTCAGCTAAATCCCTTTTAACAGTTCCTGTCACTCTGTCTCAGGCAAAAGCCATGCTTGGAATGCGACCATGAGACCTTAATGTCCTCCTATAAGTGTGGTTTCTGATAGTGGTAGTTCATAGCTGACCATCTGGTCTGCTTGGAAATGGCAAACCAGCTGAATTTACCAAACACAAATGTAAATGCGGTCACCTTATCAACGTCTTTTTTTTTAGATTGAGATGTAAATCACATCACCCTCACATCCATCTGTGGATACTGGTCTTGTTGTGATTAAACTACAGATTCCAGACCTGTGATTCAGCACCACCATATATAAACCATTCTCCACATTAGGACTACCAAAAGAGGCTTTCTGTTTTTTAACACACAACTTTTTGTCACTTCAGTTTTTTCCAGGTTGGTCAGTACATCTCTCAGCACTCCACAAGTTCAGGAGTTTGATGTACCCCAGGGCTCAGTTGTGTGTGTTACCCTTTTCCTTGTAGCCATCAATGGACTTTTGGACTCAGTTGGTCTAGTGATTACTACTGTTCTTTGTGTTTATTACTTTTTGCATTTTGTACAACTCCCACTCTGTGACCTTAGCTAACATCAACTCCAGGCAGTCATACAGAGGGCCTAGTCTTGACCTCTCTATCATGGATTGCAGTTTCCTCCTATCAAAATATGAGGCACACATATTTGTTACCACACCACTATCCATCCAGAATCAGACTCCTGCACTGGAACCAGCACCTCGGGGTAGTCTCAAGAGTCCATATTTTTAGGTCTTCCTACTTTAATAGCTAACATGGTTGTTCCATAACCATCAGCTGAACACACATTGTATATGAAAGTTTAATGCTCTCAGTTTTCTAAGCCATATCCCTTGAGATGTAAGGCATGTCACCCTCACATCCATCTGTGATTAAACTACAGATTCTAACATGTGATTCAGCACCACCATCTGCTATGCAACTGTTAGATGCAATTCATGATTGTTGCACAAAGGTTAACCAACAGTGCCTTTCACACAAAAATTCCCAGTGACAGTCTTCTGTCAGAATTCAGGATCCTATCTTTGCAGTTTTGATGATAGCAACAGCTACTCAGTTACACCATTGCAGTCTGCTAATTACTTAGCCATCCACATTACCAATTTTTTTTTTTTTTCCAGGAGTGTCAACCCCCTCACAACTGATCCAGATTGGACTTTCAAATTGGAATATTCTGAGAATTCTTCATAGAACCTCCACCTCACTCCTGCCATATGTATCCACAGAGTGACCTAATGTGCTTCTCCCCTGGTTGTACCCAGATCTATTCCATGAGCCTCTAATCTCTGTCACTCATATTGTTTTGATATAGTTTCCACTGAATCATCCAAGAATGCCTGTTTGTTGAAATCATATATGCCGATAACTATAAAGACACAGAAATACAGGACAGTCTCTCATGTGTGCTGAATGACAGGAATAACACACTTTACCAGAGTCTAGGGTCCTGTAGTGTCTTCTTGGGGGAACTGGTAGCTATTTCTAGAGCCCACTGTTTCATCAAGAAGAAAATTTGCAACTAGGTTTTGGTGTTCAATGATTCTGTTGCCATTCTACAAGTTATTGAACTGCTGCTATCCACACAACCTGGTAGTTTTCTCTGTTTGTGATCTACTTCAACATCTCATCCTTACTTCACAGACAATTGTTTTCCTCCAGATCCTGAGGCACATGGGAATCCCAGGGATCTTAAGCAATGGAAGCAACTACAAGCCAGCATTGACAATGGGGATAGTGGGGACTGAAATTGCAAGCACAGATGAGACTTGCAGCCCACCCCCCTGCGGGTCCGGGGATTAGAATAGGCCCGAGGTATTCCTGCCTGTCGTAAGAGGCGACTAAAAGGAGTCCATCCCCCTCACGGGGGTAGTTAGCGCCTGCGTCCGGAGACGGACGGTTCCACGACATATACTTGTGGTCTTTTTGGTTTTTCACTTCTCGTTTTTTCCTTCCTTTGGTTGGTTCCTTTCTTTGTTCTTCTCCACCTCACTGTCTTCCTTACTCTTTCCATTGACTTCTTCTCCTTGCCTTCTCATTGCCTTCCTCTCCTTGCCTTCTCATTGCATTCTTCTCCTTGCCTTCTCATTGCCTTCTTCTCCTTGCCTTCTCTGGTCTCCGCCTCGGTGTTTGAGACAGTCTGTCCTCTTTCTCCCTCTCTCTCTTCTTTTCCCTCTTCTTCCTTCCTCCCTGTGCGTGCCTGAAGGCCGACCCACGCGTTCGCACGCGTAGCCGGTGACGGGGTAACGCGTAATTCCCCGCCCTGGGTAGACATGTAAGGCACGCGCGTACCCCTTGGTAAAGGCCAGGCCCGGGGAGGGGTGATTGCCTGAGCTGATACCTTCTGACCATGCCGATTGGTCCCTCCGTCTGTTTCTCGGGAGGTGTGACCTGAGGTGTAAACATTCACCTAAGGCGGGAGTGCTCTCTGAGAGGGTCCCCACAAGGAAGGAGCGCGCCATCGGAGACGCTGGCAATCATGGGGGATTCCTCCGCAATGGCTTCTACTCCATCTCTCTCGACTTCTGCCCAAAAACGGAAACGTGACCAGCCACCAGTGACAAAAGTACTACCGCCTGCCCCACAGTTCCTCGTTGTTTCTCGATCTGAGGACGGAAAGGATTTTTCCTCTGTCAACCCTTTCGTTATCCAGAAGGGCGTAGATGCCATAGCCGGATCTGTCAAATCTTGTACCAGGTTGCGTAACGGTACCTTATTACTAGAAACTGAGAGTGCCTTTCAGGCACAAAAACTGCTTCGGGCCACACTCCTGTACACGTTCCCTGTCCGGGTGGAGGCCCACCGAACTTTGAATTCGTCTCGTGGTGTAGCCTATACTAGCTCCCTCGACGGATTGACTGACGAGGAGATTCAATCCTTCCTCGCTGAGCAGGGCGTGACGGCTGTCCATAGGGTCATGAAAAAGGTCAACAATGACCTTGTACCGACCCGGACACTTTTCTTGACCTTTGATAGTGTTAAGCTGCCATCGCGCATCAAGGCGGGCTACGAGGTTATTTCTGTTCACCCCTATGTCCCGACACCTACGCGCTGCTACCAGTGTCAGCATTTCAATCACACTCGACAGTCTTGTTCCAATGCGGCTAAATGTGTCACTTGTGGCAGGGATGCCCATGAGGGTGACTGTCCACCTCCGTCTCCTCGTTGTGTGAACGGTCAGGGTGACCATGCCGCATCCTCCCGCGACTGTCCTGTCTATAAGGAAGAACGCTGTATCCAAGAAATTCGGGTCAAAGAGAAAGTGTCCACCTCGGCTGCTCGCAAGCTATTGGCTAGTAGGAAGCCCGCGCTGCTCCCAGCGGGGAAATACAGTACTGTCCTCGCCTCTCCTCGGACTACCAGGGAGGTAGCAACCCAGACATGCGATCTGACCTTCAGCACCACGGTCGTCCGTTCGGCCAGTGCTAAGATCGCGCAGTCGACGTCTCCTCTTCCTCCCATCACCCCACAGACACCAGCCCCTTCATCAGCTTCTGCTAAGACGAAGACCCCGAAGTCAGATGCACGGGCCTTCAAGAAGGAACCATCCCGTGCAGACTTCCTACGTACCTCGACCTCCCAGCCTTCGACCGGTACTTCCACCAAACGTCCTTCCAAAAAGGCTCATAGGAAGCACAGTTCTCCTTCTCCGCCACGGCGCATTTCTTCTCCTGCGCCACCCAGCGGTTGCCGCCCCAGGCCGTCATCCGTTTCGCCTGGCCGCACCGCTGGTAGCCGTACATCTGGCCGTTCACCGGCGGAGGAAGCTCCCCCTCCCGGCCATCCTCCCGAGATGGCCGATGAACCTATAGACCCAATGGACGACGACTGTCCGCCTACTGATAGCGGCGGCAGTGCTCGCTCGAAGCCAGGCCCTCAGCGGCCTTCGAGGTGACCCCTTCTTTCATCTTCCTTTTCTTACGATGGCACTTATTCACTGGAATATTCGCAGCATTCGCTCCAACCGAGAGGACTTGAAGTTGCTGCTCCGCTTGCACCGTCCGCTCGTCATAGCCCTCCAGGAAACGAAGCTACACCCATGCGATCAAATTGCCTTGGCACACTACACCTCTGTGCGTTTTGACCTACCCCCTGTGGTAGGTATCCCAGCTCATGGAGGGGTTATGTTGCTGGTCCGGGATGATATTTACTACGATCCCATCACGTTGCACACCGGCCTGCAGGCAGTTGCCATCCGCATTACTCTCCCCACTTTTACGTTTTCCATTTGTACCGTTTACACTCCATCGTCATCTGCCGTTACCAGGGCAGACATGATGCAACTTATTGCTCAGCTACCTGCACCATTTTTGTTAACTGGAGACTTCAATGCCCACCATCCCCTTTGGGGCTCTCCAGCATCCTCCCCGAGGGGCTCCTTGTTAGCAGACCTTTTCAACCAGCTCAATCTTGTCTGCCTCAATACTGGCGCCCCTACTTTTCTTTCGGACACATCTCACACCTATTCCCATTTAGACCTCTCTATATGTACTTCCCAACTTGCACGCCGGTTTGAGTGGTATGCACTTTCTGATACATATTCGAGCGACCCCTTCCCGTGTGTTATCCATCTCCTGCAGCATACTCCCTCTCCGTGCTCCTCTAGTTGGACCATCTCCAAGGCAGACTGGGGGCTCTTCTCTTCCAGGGCGACCTTTCAGGATCAAACCTTCACAAGCTGCGATCGTCAGGTCGCACACCTCACGGAAGTCATTCTCGCTGCTGCTGAATATTCCATCCCTCACCCTACTTCTTCTCCACGTCGCGTACCGGTCCCCTGGTGGACCGCAGCATGTAGAGACGCTTTACGTGCTCGTCGACGTGCTTTACGCACATTTAAACGCCACCCTACAGTGGCGAATTGTATCAATTATAAACGATTACGTGCTCAGTGTCGTCGTATTATCAAAGAAAGCAAGAAAGCCAGCTGGGCTGCTTTCACAAGCACCTTCAACAGTTTTACTCCTTCTTCTGTTGTTTGGGGTAGCCTGCGCCGGCTATCTGGCACTAAGGTCCACTCACCAGTTTCTGGCTTGAAGGTCGCGAATGACGTCCTTGTGGCCCCTGAGGCTGTCTCCAATGCCTTCGGCCGCTTTTTCGCAGAGGTTTCGAGCTCCGCTCATTACCACCCTGCCTTCCTCCCCCGCAAACAGGCAGAGGAGGCTAGGCCACCTAACTTCCGCTCCTCGAATTGTGAAAGTTATAATGCCCCATTCACCATGCGGGAACTCGAAAACGCACTTGGCCGATCACGGTCCTCCGCTCCAGGGCCTGATTCTATTCATATTCCGATGCTGAAGAACCTTTCTCCTGCGGGTAAAGGTTTTCTTCTTCGTACATACAATCGCATCTGGATTGAGGGACATGTTCCCGCATGCTGGCGCGAGTCTATTGTTGTCCCGATTCCTAAGCCGGGGAAGGACAAGCACTTGCCTTCCAGTTATCGACCTATCTCGCTTACCAGCTGTGTCTGTAAAGTGATGGAGCGAATGGTTAACTCTCGATTGGTTTGGCTGCTCGAGTCTCGACGCCTACTTACCAATGTACAATGTGGATTTCGTAGACGCCGCTCTGCTGTTGACCATCTGATTACCTTGTCGACCTTCATTATGAATAACTTCTTGCGGAAGCGCCTGACCGCGGCTGTGTTCTTTGATTTGGAGAAGGCTTACGACACCTGTTGGAGGGCGGGCATTCTCCGCACCATGCATACATGGGGCCTTCGCGGTCGCCTCCCTCTTTTTATTCGTTCCTTTTTAATGGATCGACAGTTCAGGGTACGTGTGGGTTCTGTCCTGTCCGACACCTTTCGCCAGGAGAATGGGGTGCCACAGGGCTCAGTTTTGAGCGTCGCTCTCTTCGCCATCGCGATCAATCCAATAATGGATTGCCTCCCAGCTGATGTATCAGGCTCCCTTTTCGTGGACGATTTTACCATCTATTGCAGCGCGCAGTGTACACGTGTCCTGGAGCGCTGTCTTCAGCGTTCTCTTGACCGTCTTTCCTCCTGGAGTGTCGCCAATGGCTTCCGTTTTTCTGCCGAGAAGACGGTCTGTATTAACTTCTGGCGCTACAAAGAGTTTCTCCCACCGTCCTTACGACTCGGTCCCGTTGCTCTCCCAATCGTGGAGACAACCAAATTTTTAGGCCTTACATTTGACAGGAAACTTAGCTGGTCTCCACATGTCATATTTGGCCGCCCGTTGTACCCGTTCTTTAAATGTCCTCCGTGTTCTCAGTGGTATGTCGTGGGGAGCGGATCGAACCGTCCTGCTTCGTCTATATCGGTCGATCGTCCGCTCCAAGCTGGATTATGGGAGCTTCGTATACTCCTCTGCACGGCCATCCATCTTACGCCGCCTCAACTCCATACAACATCGGGGTTTACGACTTGCGATCGGAGCATTTTATACCAGTCCCGTAGAGAGTCTTCATGCTGACGCTGGCGAATTGCCACTCACCTACCGGCGCGATATACTGCTTTGTCGGTATGCCTGTCGGCTACAGTCAATGCCCGACCATCCGTCTTATCGTTCCTTTTTTGACGACTCTCTCGACCGTCAATACGGGTTGTATGTCTCTGCCCTGCTACCCCCTGGAGTTCGCTTTCGTCGCCTCCTTCAACACCTTAATTTTTCACTCCCTGCAACCTTTCGAGTGGGCGAGAGCCACACGCCACCTTGGCTCCAGGCTCAGGTCCGCGTTCACCTTGACCTCAGCTCGCTCCCAAAAGAAGTTACCCCGGTTCGGTCTACCACTCCCGTTTTTTGGAACTTCGTTCGAAGTTCTTCAACATGACTATCATTTATACAGATGGCTCTAAGACCAATGACGGGGTTGGGTGTTCCTTTATTGTCGGGGCACAAAGTTTCAAATACCGGCTCCATGGCCATTGTTCGGTCTTCACAGCTGAGCTCTTTGCCCTCTACCAGGCTGTTCTTTACATCTGCCGCCACCGACATTCTGCTTATGTCATCTGCTCCGACTCCCTGAGCGCCATCCAGAGCCTCAGTGATCCGTACCCGGTTCACCCTTTCGTACACCGGATCCAACGCTCTCTTCAGCAGCTGGTGGACGTCGGTTCTCCGGTTAGCTTTATGTGGGTTCCTGGCCATGTCGGTATCCCTGGGAACGAAGCTGCAGATGCCGCGGCCAAGGCTGCGGTCCTCCAGCCTAGGACAGCTTCTTGTTGTGTCCCTTCGTCCGATTTTAGCAGGGTCATTTGTCGGCGCATTTTATCGCTAAAACCTCTTCCCGTGGCTTGGACGTCCTCCTCACGCCCTTCTCGGCGGGAGGAGGTAGTTTTGGCCCGGTTAAGAATTGGACACTGCCGGTTCAGCCATCGCCATCTGCTGACGGCTGCGCCGGCGCCATTCTGCCCATGTGGGCACTTGCTGACGGTTCGACACATTTTAATGTCCTGTCCAGATTTTAACACACTGCGTCTAGATCTTAATCTGCCAAGTACTTTTGATGCCATTTTAGCGGATGACCCACGAGCAGCTGCTCGTGTTCTTCGTTTTATCAATTTGACACACCTCTCTAAGGACATTTGATGATGCTGTTTTTTAATCCTATGCCTGTCAGTCTGTCTTTTATCGTGTTTTCCCTTTTAGTTGTTGTTGTCAACTTGTGCCTCGCGGTGCATTCTTAGAGTAGTCAGGGCGCTAATGACCATTGAAGTTGTGCGCCACACAAAAAAAAAAAAAAAAAAAAAAAAAAAACTTGCAGCCCATTCCAGCTGGAGTAAGGAATGGCTCCAGTGAACAGATTCTGTGCTGTTGAGGAGACAACTGGTAGCATTCTTCTTTTTTGTTTGTCACAGAAAGTCAGCTGTCATATGCTAGTTTGATATTGGTTTTACTCATCTGACTTGACAATCATTTTGTTGACAGTGGTTCGCATCATTGTGGGGTGCACTCTGACGAAGTCGAGGGTCTTAGGAGCTTGGTGTTCATGGTGATGAAAGGATTGCCAGACAGGTTTTAAGCTCCCTTTGAGAGAGAATGGCTTTTATTCCCAGCTTTACTGTTTCAGCCAACCCAGGTTGGGAGTGGGGCAATTGTCGATGGCGGCCCTCTCCCTGCATACTAAGCCACAGGAGACCCTATACTCTGCCTGCCTCACTTGCTGACCAGATCATAACCTCTTACCTTTCCTTCATTACTCAATATTTGTTACACATTTATCTCCCCTTCGTCTACTTAGAAGGACTGAGTTTATTATATAATTGTTCTAAACATGTCTCTCAGTAGCTGAGGGTTGGACATGGGGGAAGTGGTGTGCATCATGCCATACGTTACCTCCAAAATGTCCTCTTCATCTTACCTGCACTACACTGGCCATGTTTTTACATCCTTTTTTTATATTTTCTATAATGATATATTTATCTGTATGGTCAGAGTTCTGGACATCTCTGCCTCTAACATCAGGATAACACACTTATGTGGCTTTTACTTCTGGTTAATGACACTGTCCTCTATGGAATTGTTCTGCTCATGAGGGAATGTTGACCATGCAGTTTGGACAGTTAATCCATTGTACTACAAAATCAATCAACGAATGTGGTGAGTAAAGAGTTCTAGCGGGCAGTTTGAACTGTTGGTACATTGCTGGCACACTGGAAGTAGTATGACTTTATTATGTGGTTGTAGTCTCACTTTCTTTTGAAAATGTCATTATGAAGTATTCACTTATCTTTCAGTCGATAACCGAGACAAAATCCAAATGGGCATTCCACAGATAGGTACACTCATACGACAGCTGTTACCATGCCAATGCAACAGATAAAAAAAAGTTCTACAAACAGCATTGTTTACTGATTGGCCTTAAGACTGTTTCTCTCCTTATGTATGTTTAGTAAATTAATCATTCTCTAAAGCTTAAAGTGTGTAATAGACTTCACTGTTATCAGCATTCTTGCATCCAAGTATTATATTGTCAAAACAGTTACTACTCATTACTACAACAAATTACATACATGATACATTCTCAGTTGTAACATACTAAAAGTCTGAAATGCTATTTTGTGCGTGCTTCATTTTGCTTCATCTCAAAACTTCTGCATGCCAGGTTTCAGTTTGATGTAATAAATAAATTAGTAAATTTCTTCAAGAAAATAAGAACGCTTGGTTTAAAAATCTTTTTTCTTTGTACATCTCAGATAAAAGTTCGTTAATCCATTCCATAGATATAGGTTGCTGTTACCAACTGACCAACATTAATTCAACAGAATGAACAATATGAATCTTCTGATTGATGGTCAAGTGCTAACATTTTCTTTCATTTCATTTGTTTAATAACATAGGATAGAATTTATATCAGTCTTTGATTTTGTAACATTTTGCACAGAGATCTACCAATATTTTCTGATCATGTTGCACTGTACCTATTTATGTTTATACTCTTCCCTTAGGTCTATTCTTGACTGAACTGAAGATGATCATAATTAACCAAAACTACTAATGAAATGAAAAATATTTCCTGTCAGAGACTGGGAAAACAGTCTATAAATTCAAACACTGGCTCCACACTTCATCATGAACATGTCACAGTTCAGCTTAAGATACTTTTACAAAGTGGATGGCATCTTCTCAGAGTCGCTTGCCATCAGCTAAAAGAGTGTGTTTTTGGACATTGCAGATGTTGACCTCAGGTGAAACAGACAATAGTATATTGTTACAGTTCCCATCAACTGCAAACGAAACAAAGAAAAACATATTGACATAAATACATTGATGTAACAATATCATTATTACACTAAATACTAAAACTTGATGTCTGTCTGTCATCATTCAGATGAAAAAGACATCAGTGTCAGCAACACTAATTTGTGAAGCAAAGCAGATTGTTTTTCACTTTCGGTGAAGGGTAATCTAAGAGTCTGGAGGCCTTTCCCTTCACCTCATGTAGTGATAGTTTACTGCTTGTTTAAAGCATAATGCAGGTTATCAACTGTTCATTTTCACCTTTTCAGGGCAGTCAAATATGTGACATAAAAGTCTGGGATAGACCATGGCTGAAAGATCGGCAGATAGATAAAATCTCATGTTCACTTGGGTCTATTCAACGGAGAAAGAGGGTATGTATTGTATATAAAATGTGTGTATTATTTCATCTTGATTGGAGACTTTGGTACAGTTGAGAAAAATGATGGATCTAAATATAATTCATATAAATTTTAGTGCTGCAGTACCTTTGCCTACATTCTGTTATAAATTTAAGTAATGGTTAAGTTATGTGATTTTTTTTTTTCTTAATCGTGGAGCTTTTCAGAATTTAATTAACATGTCTGTTTTTGTTGTGCAGTCTGAACATTCTGATACAGAGCCGCACAGAATGTTGGTTGGTGCCCCAGGGAATATAGATGTGGACAATTCTGAAGTGAAAAGTGCAACAGCTTTTGCTGTATCAGAGCTGGACAAGAAGTCTAATTCACAGTTCAAGAGAAAACCAGTGAAAGTATTGGATGCCAAAGCACAAGTAAGAGTGACAAGGATTCCTTCATCTCAAAGTCTTAGTAATTGGTGGTAGGTCATGATGAAACTGAACTAACTGATAAAGCAGGGTTTTTCAAATGCAACTGTCACCCTACTCCTCCTCATACTACTCCTCCTACCACCACCACCACCACCACCACCACCACCACCACTGCTGCTGTTGCTGCTCTCCTTCTTCTGTTGTTATTCCTAAAACACCAGAGGTTGAAGTGGAAGAAATGGTTGTTTTAACTGCAAATTGAATCATTGATTGTGCTCAGCAAGAATCTGAGTGATACAAATCAGTAACAGAACTGTGATTTTTTTTCCCTTTGATTAAATCTAATTCCCGAGTCTCTTCCAAAAGGGATAAGGAATAAATATTATGTATAGTGGAAACATATGTAGTTGATTTCTAAGAAGTAGTTTGTAAATCAGTAATATTCAGTTATTTATTTGTTTTCAAATTATTTTGAATGTCACAAAAACATACCCTGTCTGTCACTGTAGATAAACCCGTAAGTAGCAACTTCATTTCGTTAGTTAGCTCCATGTTTCATATGTCATATTCACAGAAAATTATATAGTGTCGAACATGTCAGTTGAGCAAAAAATTTCATAAATTTGTAACTGAGTCCTTATTTGTACTAAGATTTCCTCTGTGACAGGGTCATACAGATTTGCTGGCACTTTGTGCCCCAAGTGAGACAATGAAGGGGGAGAAGAAAAGTTCACATCATTTGTTTTACAAATATTCATTGCATTTAGCAGATATAATTAGAAAAATGTACACTCACATGCAGCTCTTATTGCAGCAACTGCATTGTTGCGAAAGTGTGCAAATTTGAAAATAAAGTGCCATGAAACAAGTTACTATTGCGAATTGGGGTCACACTGTCCCAATGCCAGCTAGACTGGCGTGTGGGTCAAAGGATCGAAGTTCTACAAGGGCCAGCCCTCTCCTTCCTGAGAGAGGGGAGGGTGGGGGGTGGGGTGAGCAAATTTGCAAGAATAAACGGTGAAGGGTGGTCCACCACCAGATCAGTGGCTGGTTGCATGTGGCCCTTGGGCCATGGTCTGTGCATCCCTGCTCTATGATACAGAAAGAATTATTCAAGAGAGACAAATTTACTCTATATTAGAAAACAATAGATTTTATTTCCATTATCAGACTGACAGAGTTCTATAAGTGTGCATTTCACTCTTTTCTATGCCACAAGTTATAGGTGGAGTTACAGTGGAGGTCAGACTTGCTCTCTCATGTGCATCGCGTTCTCCAGTAGCCAGTGAGCATTCAGTAGTATTTTGAGTGCCCTGCTGTGTATGTTGTAACCAATGCCATTAAACATGATAGTGGTGAGTTATTTAGTGAATTTTTATTCCATTTATTGCGAATTGTCGTGGCTGATGCTGGTGGCAAGTGACATATTCTACATATGCGAGCAGGAGACATAATATGCAGGATACACACTTTCTTCATGCATAGAGCATGTGTATACATGTAACGCAGGTGTCTCTTGGAATCGGCAACAGTGCAATCCTTATTCATGGCTCGACTTGCACAAACAGCCATCATTTGTGAAGTGGACTATAATCACTATAGTATTGTATCTGTGAATGTCTCTCTTAGTCTCAAACTGCAGTGGATTGTTAAAAACCTATTTCCACTGTGATTAAATTTATTGTGAGACTGTGGTTATTGCTCCCGATTGCTTAAACAGATGCCTACAAGATGTAAACTCACTGACAAAATACAGGGCTAGTAAAAATGATTCATTCATTTTAAAAGCTCTGTACTGTACAAAGTATTACATGTACAAACATGACTGATGCATGAATGGAGCTGTTGATCACATGTTTGCATTTTGCTCTCTGCAGTTGTTACATGAGTGTCGTTCCAGTCTCACAGCACAGCACATCCAAGTGGTAGTTAAATTCATTCCATACCTTGTCTAGCAACATCATGTCAATGATAACTCCAGCAGTATTTATGAATTCATTGAGCTGTTCCAGTGGTCTTGGTAGGGGGGTACATAAACATGGTTCGTAACATGCCCACAAAGGAAAAAGTCACAACATGTTTGGTCAGGCAACCCGGAGGGCCAAGGGAATAGCGCCACATCATATTCACCACTATTCGCAATCCAGAGATGTGAAAGTTCATCATTTAGCTAGCGATGAACATCAGTGTTCTGATGGAGAGGTGCCCCGTCTTGTTGGAAGATGAAATTCTCGGACTTGGCAGTCAGTTGTGGAAGCGCAGTCAGTTGTGGAAGCAACAAGAAGTGTGACATATCAAGGTAAGAGATACCTGTTACTGTCTTCTCTCAGAAGAAAAATGGCTCATACAATTCTGTCCATGAAACTACACAGAAAACATTAATCTTCAGTGAATCTCATTCAGGTGCCACAATTTCGTGAGGATTTTCAGTGCCCTACACTCACATTATGGTGATTTACCTTCATAGGTAAGTGGGAGGTTCCTTCATTGCTGAATATGCGCTTGGAGGTGAAATGTTCATCCTTAAGCTCCTCCTGCCTTATGATGCAAAATGGAAGCTGCCTGCAAAATCTTCCAATTTAAAGTGTTGCTCCAGCTCCAGACAGTACAGTCTGAAATGTAACTGCTGTCATAAAATCTTCCACACCATTTGCTGCTGTATTCCAAATTTGTGACTTGTGCAGAGCATTGATTTTTCTGGACTGGGTATAAAAATTTCCATCACCATCTCCAAGGGTGTATCTGGCATACTTGACCAGTACTTTCCCATTTACAGAGAGAATCAGTGTCTCTAATTGTTGATATTCACACACAGTGCTCTGTTTACATGGTGGTTCTTTTTCATAATTCCTTCTGAATCCATGCTGCATTGTTGTAACAGATAAGCATCTTTGCATATTTCAACAAACAAAACTCTTCTCTTGCTTTGTTGCTGTTTTGTCAAGGCACTATATCTGTAAAGCCAACTGATGGGCACAATGCAAATTTGATGAGTTTACACTTCTATATCTGCATCCATCATGTTTATACATACAAGGGTTGGAACTTAAATAGTGGCAACTATTTATTCACAACTGATACAAAAGAGTTACTTGTTTGCACCTGTTACTATCCTTCAAAGTAGTCACCAGCATTGTCTGGAACCCATTGCCAGTGATGTGGAAAGCCTAGTATACCGTTAGCAGAGCCTGTACTGTTGATGATGTGAATGGAGCAGTCTACTGCCTGTCGAATCTCTGGAACAGTTCTGAAGCGAATGCCGTGAAATGGTTCCTTCATCTTCGGAATCAAATCAGAGTCACAAGGACTTAAGTCTGGGGAGTATGGTGAATGGTACAGTACTTCCCAGTCCCATCGACCGAATAGAGCAGCCACAGCTTGTGCTGTATGCGCCCGTACATTGTCATGTAAAATGATGGGTGGGTTGCGCATATAGTGTCACCGCTTCTTTCGCAAAGCTGGACGCAGGTGATGCTCCAAAAACAAACAGTAATACTGTGCTTTGACAGTCTGTCGTGGAGGAACGTAATGCATTAGGATAATACCATCAGAGTCATACACGAGAATCACCATAACTTTCATCATACTGGGGCTCTGATGCACTTTTGACTTTCGCGGCGACCCATAATGGTGCCATTCATTGGATTGGCGTTTCAGTTTTGGCTCATACAATGTGGCCCATGTTTCATCCAGTGTTACGATACGGCGTAAGAAAGCCTCTCCTTCGCACTCGTAGTGCTCCAAGTGCATCTGAGCAGTGTCATAACGCATCCATTTCTGCATTTCCATCAAGTCATACAGAACCCATCGCAATGCAGTTTTTCGCATGCCCAGGCATTCCTTCAGGATGCAAAGCACAGTCATATATGCTAATCGCTTGGTGTCGATCACTGTCCACTAATGCAGCAACAGCATGCACTTCTTCTTCAGAGATGCTAGGACGACCTGCCTGATGCATGTCTGCCACAGTTTACTGACCTTTCTTGAAGGCTTTTACCCAATGTGCCACTGTTCTGTACGTCAATGCAGATTCCCTGCATGCCTCTTGAAGACCTTGATGACACTGTCATGCTGTACAACCTCTGGCACATTCAATCTTGATCCAACTCCATTGTTCCTGTTTCGAAACCATAGTGACACTGTTACGTTAGACCACTGACTGACAAGTGACTGTGTTTCCCGCGATAGCACGCACGCTGGTGACATGGGACGGGTGAGTCCATTTGTTTGGAGGTGAGGTAGGTATGTCAACAACGTGTGCTATCAGCGACAGTTGTAGATTCCATTGCATAGTGTCTCCACAGCAATGTTGCCACTATTTAAGTTCCAACCTACGTATAATACTTTGGAAAATATAGAACACTACAAACAAATGAATCATTTATAGTAGCACTGTATTAGTCACTGTCTTAAAAGAGTACACTGATCACCTGGAGTGCTGTAGATGGTGGAAAAAGTACCAGTCAGTAATGTGGTTCCCCGCCAATTACGTAAAACATGGCATTGAAATGCTGTGTGTATGCCAGTCACTTGCAAGTAATCAGTCCAGTGAACTGTGTTGATGTGAAGACATGGCGGAATGCTAGAAAGGAGCTGTAATGTCCATTGCCACACAAGAAATTGCTCAATATATTTGTGTATCAAAGTAAACTGTCCAGTGTGTTTACAAGGAATAGTATACCACCCAGAACTATGTAACACAGTGTAAGAACATTGGTCCTTAAAAGAGCTTAACTGACAGGAACGACAGACAAGTGCCATGCCTTGTCAAAATTGACAGGAATTTCTGCTGTCAGTGAATGCCGCTCCATCTCTGCTAGCTTCATTTTTGAGTGTACATTTTAATGGGAGTGCATGCAAAGGACATTTCAGCTACAGTATCTTACAAAAGGCCATTGCTTACAGCAGCACATAAAGTTGCACATCTTCAGTGGGCCAAACTATACAGAAAGTGGACTGTAGCTGATTGGAGGCATGCAGTGTAGTACAAGAAGCTGTGATTCTGCCTGTTTTAAATGCTGCAAGGTATCAAATGCACCAATGGGTCTATGAGATATTTGTCCCTCAGTGTGTAAGGAGAATAGTCAGGCTGGAAGTGGTTCATTGACGTTTAGAGGGTGATTTTCGTATCATGATTTGAGTGCAGTCATTCAAATTACTGTGAACATGAACGGGATGTTTATTTCAACATTCTCAGTGACCGAGTGTCTCCATTTTTTTCTACAACTTCATGATGAGTGTAGTGGAGGAGGACACACCTGTCTTTCAAGATGATGACATCCTGTACACGGAGCACTGGTTTGACAAACACTGAGGCATCCTAATTTACCTTGGCTGGCTCACTAAATCACTCAATCTTAATCCCATAGAAAAAGGCTCGGACTGTTTGGAACCACAGGTGAAATATAGCAGTTAACATCTCCACAATTTCATAGCTCTGCAGGACCAGATCATCAATGAGTGGCTTCAGCTGGATGGATATGGGATACCAGAAGAAACTTGTGAGCTCTCTTCCTCATTGAAATGAACCTACTGTCAACATTAGAAGTAGCATCACACAGTATTAGTGCGATGTCTCCTGGAGATGACTAATTTTTTGTCCAATGTTCTTACATGTGTGAACCCCACATGAATCCAATTATATTATTCTGTACAATGAATGCTTTTTGCCTAATTGAGGAATTATCCATAATATTATCCTTTAGGACACCAGGGAATGATACCATATAAAATGAATAAAGTTACTGATTACTATATCTTCATATTGGCAATTATTCTTATGGTAAAAGTAACTGAACCTAAGTGTCCTAGGAGGTATACTATTCATTTTCCTCAATAATAAGCTTGCTGCTGCATACACGCCAGCCAAAGACAGCTACATCTTCATGCAACTCGTTTTTTATTGTGCACTTGCTTCTTCAGACACTCATACACATATGTTGGTCAGCAATAACCAATATCATGTTTTGGTCTACTTTTATCGTGACACTGCATAGAATTTTTATTACAGGAAACCGTAGTTACAGCCTGCAGAGCACTAAAAGAGCAACACTGAACAATTTCCAATGTTGTTCTGTTTTTGCTTCACTTTAAATATTCCAGTTGTCCATGTTGTAAAAGCCTATGACACAATTGTTGTCTGCAAGACATTTTAAATCTTTGCATCCATCAGTGCACAATGTTAAGCACTCTCATTCAGCTGTCCAGTTATGAAGTGGAAAACCAAACCTGAAAGACCTGATACATTAACAGATACAATGTGGCACAGCTGATACTGAAACCATAGATCAGGCCTGGAGAAACAGCACGCTGTGACCAAATGCACAGGCCATACTCATGCGCAGGGTATGAGGGCAGAGAGGGAGAAGGAGAGGACACTGCTACACCAGGTCCATCAGATTAGATTAGATTAGATTAGTTCCATGGATCATGAATACGATATTTCATAATGATGTGGAACGAGTCAAATTTTCCAATACATGACATAATTAAGTTAATTTAACAACATACTTAAGTTAATATAACAACTTTTTAATTTTTTGTGTTTTTTATTTTTATTTTTTTATTTTTATTTATTTATTTTTTTTTTTTTAATTTATATCTAAAAATTCCTCTATGGAGTAAAAGGAGTTGTCATTCAGAAATTCTTTTAATTTCTTCTTAAATACTTGTTGGTTATCTGTCAGACTTTTGATACTATTTGGTAAGTGACCAAAGACTTTAGTGCCAGTATAATTCACCCCTTTCTGTGCCAAAGTTAGATTTAATCTTGAATAGTGAAGATCATCCTTTCTCCTAGTATTGTAGTTATGCACACTGCTATTACTTTTGAATTGGGTTTGGTTGTTAATAACAAATTTCATAAGAGAGTATATATACTGAGAAGCTACTGTGAATATCCCTAGATCCTTAAATAAATGTCTGTAGGATGATCTTGGGTGGACTCCAGCTATTATTCTGATTACACGCTTTTGTGCAATAAATACTTTATTCCTCAGTGATGAATTGCCCCAAAATATGATGCCATATGAAATCAACGAGTGAAAATAGGCGTAGTAAGCTAATTTACTAAGATGTTTATCACCAAAATTTGCACCGTATCAGCCTGCTGGATAAACTTCCCAGTCTTGCCAAGTGCCTGCAACATGAACTATTCACATAAGATTTTTGCTTTACATTTGGTATTCAGTGTCATGTGTGACCTGTCCAAAATACAGAAATCTGGAGAAGTGACGTGACTGAGTGCAATGTGGAATTTCTTTACTTTAACGTTCTATTTGAAGTCCATTCAGAGTGCTAAAATGTGACTGTACTATTATGTGCTGGAAGAAACATTCATTGGATCCCCATTACAACATGACTCCAGAAGATGAAGTGACACAGTTGTCTCCTGATGAGGTTATGACATTAGTAGTGATGAGCAGAAAAGAGAGCAGGTATCTCAGTGATCGTTAGTGGATTCTGTTCAGTTACGTCTGTTATAGTTGATGTAATTCCTTAAAGTTCTCAAAGCAAGGGTGAAAAGAATTTAGTTGCATATACAGTTAACAAGACTGGTGCTTTCAAACAAAAATTAAACTTGAGAAGAAAATCAATTTCAGATTTGTGATACCGTGAAGAGTTAGCTGGAACTCCAGGCAGCCATTTGTGGAGCAAACACAACTGTCTACAATTTGGTAATTTAAACTCTTGTAACGGAATAGTTGGTGTTTGATTGGTGGTGATAAGAGTTCCATTGGTTTGTTTGCCACCCCAAACTGAGAACAAACTTTCGCCAATCCTATAATAATAAATGTTTGTTCAGTCAGTTGATAATGTTACGGTGGAAAAATACAACAAAATACCTCTGTCAATCAAAACTGTTTAAAATTCCACAAAAAGTACTCTTTACCATTCCTGCACATACAATCAACAACCAACACACATTAAAAACTACCCAGAAACCACCTAAGTTCCATTATGTTATATTCAGGTACTAATTTCTTTGCAACAGGTGATGAAAATATAAAATAGGTTGGTTACTTATAGTAAGTTGCTGGTCATGAACTTCCAAAATTGGTAATTATTAACTCTATGTTACCAATATCATGAAAAATATTTATTTGGTTATAAATACATGTCTGAAAAAATTATAATAATATGAGAAACTTACACTGTTACATTAATTGACACTATTTTTTGTATAATACCAAGTAACATAAAAAGGAAGAGCTGCTTAATTGTCATTGTCAGCAATCATTTACATTTGTGAACTTTTGTAAATATTTAACATCCATAAATTTGATGACACTAGTCAGTGTTCTAAAGTTAAATTTATTCCACTGTACTTTCTAATAAAAACCACATCAGATCACAAACCTATTCTTCACAAACATTCCATCCAAGTTCCAACCACCAACTCCCACTTCATTGTGTAAACTCCTCTTGAAACTGTCTAATCCTACTGAGCTCTCAGCAGTCAAGAACGAATAGTTTTTACTTCATTGTCTGGAGATGCCCTCCAGTAACAAAACCTTGAGTCATCTGTGCACAGTGCAAATATCTTATTCCGTTTCATCTGTCCCTTTATTTTCTGGACAGTCACACTCTGTGTCACTTGTAGGACTACTCAATTCGATAGCTTGTCTCTGTTTACACTTCTCGGTAGTCTATTCCAGATTTCTTCCTGACACTTCAAGTAAAGTCACTTGTGTTGGACATTTTTATACAGTCTGTGAAGTACCACTTCCAGGTAGACTTTACACAAATAGTCACGCAAAAAATGAATATGCTTAATTACATACCCAGCTGTAAGATTAGCAGCGTCCCAGTTGCATGAAAGGTAAATACAAATGAAACCATTACAAGAAAAAATTTACACTTGCCTCTAGATAAATTGACAGCTCCCTTGGCAGTTGTTTCTGCAATAGAGAACTCACACAAAACGACTTTCCTTATGTAGGGTTCTATTGATCACAGAGATAAGAGCTCAAGTATTTTGTAAAGCCCTCGGTGTAGCGACCATTTGTATATGTATATATGACGGTAGTATCTGTTCCCGAAAGAACAGTTACCGTGGATGACCATGCAGCTTTGATAGAAATGAAATGATCATTAAATGGACACCTTAGCTGCAAACAGGCGTTGATGTACTTCATTGGGGACATGTTGAAAATGTGTGCCCCGACCGGGACTCGAACCCGGGATCTCCTGCTTACATGGCAGACGTTCTATCCATCTGAGCCACCACGGGCACAGAGGATAGTGCGTCTGCAGGGACTTATCCCTTGCACGCTCCCCGTGAGATCCACATTCCCAACATGTCCACACCACTGCATTCGTAGTGCGCCTAATAGATGTTTGCCCATCATACTCATTACTCGTGGCAGATTAATCTACCAAGTCTCGTACGAGTTCAGGCATAGCGTGTGCATTTGAACAAGAAGGTCAATGGCCGGGAAGCCATATTTTAAATATATATGACGGTAGTATCTGTTCCCGAGAGAACAGTTACCGTGGATGACCATGCAGCTTTGATAGAAATGAAATGATAATTAAATGGACACCCTAGCTGCAAACAATGAAGTACATCAACGCCTGTTTGCAGCTAGGGTGTCCATTTAATTATCATTTCATTTCTATCAAAGCTGCATGGTCATCCACGGTAACTGTTCTTTCGGGAACAAATACTACCATCATATATAGTTAAAATATGGCTTCCCGGCCATTGACCTTCTTGAGCGAACGCACACGCTATTCCTGAACTCGTACGGGACTTGGTAGGTTAGTCTGCCACGAGTAATGAGTATGATCTACATCTACATCTACATCTACATTTATACTCCGCAAGCCACCCAACGGTGTGTGGCGGAGGGCACTTTATGTGCTACTGTCATTACCTCCCTTTCCTGTTCCAGTCGCGTATGGTTCGCGGGAAGAACGACTGTCTGAAAGCCTCTGTGCGCGCTCTAATCTCTCTAATTTTACATTTGTGATCTCCTCGGGAGGTATAAGTAGGGGGAAGCAATATATTCGATACCTCATCCAGAAACGCACCCTCTCAAAACCTGGCGAGCAAGCTACACTGCGATGCAGAGCACCTCTCTTGCAGAGAGATGGGCAAACATCTATTAGGCGCACTACGAATGTAGTGGTGTGGACATGTTGGGAATGTGGATCTCACGGGGAGCGTGCAAGGGATAAGTCCCTGCAGACGCACTATCCTCTGTGCCCATGGTGGTTCAGATGGATAGAGCATCTGCCATGTAAGCAGGAGATCCTGGGTTCGAGTCCCTGTCGGGGCACACATTTTCAACATGTCCCCAATTAAGTAAATCAACGCCTGTTTGCAGCTAGGGTGTCCATTTAATTATCATTTCATTTGTATGTGTATCAGAAGAACAGGCATACTGTAGCTATCCAACAGTACAGGGTCAAAATTTAAATAATGCACCCTTCGTACAGCCAAGACAAATGGAGCAAATCTGTTGCTTCATTTACATTAGCTATGGTGTAGGGTGGGCCTGAGGCAGCTAATGAAATAATCATTTACTCATGGGCAGTTCCTGAGGAAACACAGAAAAACCATGACACGATCAATGCCTTCTCTGCACAATAGCAATGGATATACTATTGGTGGCAGTGCTGCTAAAGCAGCCTTCTAAAATTCCTTTACCAAAGAAAACAAAATAAATATTCCAGAATTCAATCAGGAACAGCTGCCAACATGAGTAACTTAAAAGTAGATATCCTTGGAGTAGTGAAGCAACTTAAATCACTCAGTAGAAGCAAGCTTACTGGTTCACACTGGATGCCAGTTAGGTTCCTTTCAGAGTATGCTGATGCAATAGCCCCATACTTAACAACCATACACAACAGCTCACTCGACGAAAGATCCATATCCAAAGACTGGAAAGTTGCACATGTCACTCCAACATTCAAGAAAGGCAGTAGGAGTAAACTACTAAATTACAGGCCCATATCATTAACATCAACATGCTGCAGGATTTCGGAACATTATTGAGTTCAAACATATTGAATTACCTTGAAGAGTAGGGTCCACTGACGCACAGTCGACACGAATTTAGAAAACGTCTTTCTTGTGCGACACAACTAGCTTTTTCTTTGCTCACACAAAGTGTGGAGTGCTATTGTTGAGGACTACGAAATTGATTCTATATTTATAGATTTCCAGAAGGCTTTTGACACTGTACCTCACAAGCGGCTTGTAATCAAGTTACGTGCTTATGGAATATCATCTCAGTTATGTAACTGGATTCTTGATTTCCTGTCAGAGAGGTTACAGTTCGTAATAACTGACAGAAAGTCATCAAGTAAAATAGAAGTGTTTCTGGCATTCCCCAAGGTAATGTTATAGGTCCTCTGCTTTTCCTTATCTATATAAACAATTTGGAGACAATCTGAGCAGCTGTCTTAGTCATTAGAAGAGCAAAACAGATCGCAAAATGATTTAGAAAAGATATCCATGAACCTTGGTGGGGAGGCTTGCGTGCCTCAAAGATACAAATAGCCGTACCGTAGGTGCAACCACAATGGAGGGGTATCTGTTGAGAGGCCAGACAAACGTGGGGTTCCTGAAGAGGGGCAGCAGCCTTTTCAGTAGTTGCAGGGGCAACAGTCTGGATGATTGACTGATCTGGCTTTGTAACACTAACCAAAACGGGCTTGCCATACGGGTAGTGTGAACGGTTGAAAGCAAGGGGAAGCTATAGCCGTAATTTTTCCCGAAGGCATGCAGATGTACTGTGTGGTTAAATGTTGTGGCGTCCTCGTGGGTAAAATATTCTGGAGGTAAAATAGTCCCCCATTCGGATCTCCAGGCAGGAACTACTCAAGAGGACGTTGTTATCAGGAGAAAGAAAACTGGCATTCTAGGGATTGGAGTGTGGAATGTCAGATCCCTTAATCGGGCAGGTAGGTTAGAAAATTTAAGAAGGAAAATGGATAGGTTAAAGTTAGATATAGTGGGAATTAGTGAAGCTTGGTGGCAGGAGGAACAAGACTTTTGGTCAGGTGAATACATGTTTATAAATAAAAAATCAAATAGGGGTAATGCAGGAGTAGGTTTAGTAATGAATAAAAAAAAATGGGAGTGCAGGTAAGCTACTACAAACAGCTTAGTGAACGCATTATTGTGGCCAAGATAGACCCGAAGCCCATGCCTACTACAGCAGTACAAGTTTATATGCTAACTAGCTCTGCAGATGACGAAGAAATTGATTAAATGTATGATGAGATAAAAGAAATTATTCAGGTAGTGAAGGGAGACGAAAATTTAATAGTCGTGGGTGACTGGAATTTGATAGTAGGAAAAGGGAGAGGAGGAAACATAGTAGGTGAATATGGATTGGGGCTAAGAAATGAAAGAGGAAGCCACCTGGTAGAATTTTGCACAGACCATAACTTAATCATAGCTAACACTTGGTTCAAGCACCATGAAAGACGGTTGCATACTTGGCAGAATCCTGGAGATACTAGAAGGTTTCAGATAGATTATATGATGATAAGACAGATATTTAGGAACCAGGTTTTAAATTGTAAGACATTTCCAGGGGCAGATGCGGACTCTGTCCACAATCTATTGGTTATGAACTGTAGATTAAAACTGAAGAAACTGCAAAAAGGTAGGAATTTAAGGAGATAGGACCTGGATAAACTGACTAAACCAGAGGTTGTACAGAGTTTCAGGGAGAGCATAAGGGAACAATTGACAGGAATTGGGGAAAGAAATACAGTAGAAGAAGAATGGGTAGCTCTGAGGGATGAAGTAGTGAAGGCAGCAGAGGATCAAGTAGGTAAAAAGACAAGGGCTAGTAGAAATTCTTGGGTAACAGAAGAAATATTGAATTTAATTGATGAAAGGAGAAAATATAAAAATGCAGTAAATTAAGCAGGCAAAAAGGAATACAAACATCTCAAAAATGAGATCGACAAGAAGTACAAAATGGCTAAGCAGGGATGGCTAGAGGCACATATCACTAGGGGTAATATAGATACTGCCTACAGGAAAATTAAAGAGACCTTTGGAGAAAAGAAAACCACTTGTATGATGAATATCAAGAGCTCAGATGGAAACCCAGTTCTAAGCAAAGAAGGGAAAGCAGAAAGGTGGAAGGAGTATATAGAGGGTCTATACAAGGGCAATGTACTTGAGGACAATATTATGGAAATGGAAGAGGATGTAGATGAAGGTGAAATGGGAGATATGATACTGCGTGAAGAGTTTGGCAGAGCACTGAAAGGCCTGAGTCGAAACAAGGCCCCGGGAGTAGAAGGGAAAACCAGTCCTGAGAAAACTCTACCATGTGGTGAGCAAGATGTATGAGACAGGAGAGCTTCTGTAAAGTTTGGAAGGTAGGAGACGAGGTACTGGCAGAAGTAAAGCTGTGAGTACCAGGCGTGAGTCGTGCTTCGGTAGCTCAGATGGTAGAGCACTTGCCCGCGAAAGGCAAAGGTCCCGAGTTCGAGTCTCGGTCGGGCACACAGTTTTAATCTGCCAGGAAGTTTCGTTTCTGAAAGTATTTGTATGGAGTGTAGCCACGTATGGAAGTGAAACATGGACGATAAATAGTTTCGACAAGAAGAGAATAGAAGCTTTTGAAATGTGGTGCTACAGAAGAATGCTGACGATTAGATGGGTAGATCACATAACTAATGAGGAGGTATTGAATAGAATTGGGGAGAAGAGGAGTTTGTGGCACAACTTGATTAGAAGATGGGATCAATTGGCAGGACATGTTCTGAGGCATCAAGGGATCACCAATTTAGTATTGGAGGGCATCGTGGAGGGTAAAAATCGTAGAGGGAGAACAAGAGATGAATACACTAAGCAGATTCAGAAGGATGTATGCTGCATTGCATAGGGTAGAGTAGCATGAAGAGCTGCATCAAACCAGTCTCTGGACTGAAGACCACAACAACAAACATCGTGTGAAAATTGCCTATTGGCCGTAAATGAAAAGTTTTAGGTCATCAACATGAGAGCTAAAAGCAGTCGGTTACACTTTGGTTAAATGATAAATCAATCAAATCTAAGACAATATATTTGACTAAATACTTAGAAATTACAATTATGGACCACATAAATTGGAACGAACACATGGAAAATGTCTTGGGGAAGGTGAACCAAAGACTGTGATTTATTGGCAGAAGTAAGAATATGCAACAGTTTTACTAGAGAGAGAGCTATGCTATCTTGTCCATCCTGTTTTGGATTATGTCTGTGTGGCATGGGATCCGTACCACTGAGTATATCAAGAAAGTTCAAATAAGAGCAGCATGTTTTGTATTATTGAGAATTAGGGGGGAGAGTGTCATGGACATGGTATAGAGTTTGGAGTGGACACGATTAAAACAGAGAAATTTCTAGTTGCAGCGAGATCTTCTCAGGAAATTTCTGTCACCAGCTTTCTCCTCCAAATGCAAAAATATTTTGTTGATGCTGGCTTACATAGGGAGAAATTATCACCATAATAAAATAAGGAAGATCAGTGCTCGCATGGAAAGAGAAAGGTGTTTATTTTTTCCATGCACTTTTTTGAGAGTGAAATAATAGAGAAATACCGTGAAGGTGGTTCAATGAACACTCTGCTAGGCACTTAATTGTGATGGAGATGGCTTCTTCTATAATTTCTATTCATCACACATTGTCAAAATTTTTACCGTATGTTCTGAAGATGATATTGGGGAACTTTGAACCTTTTTTTTATCGTTAGACATTCATCTAGAAAAGTCATTGTTCCATATTCTAAAATCTATATCCATTATCAAGATACACCAAAAAACCATGACTTCATGGATATCAGAAATATTGATTGGAGGAATGGCCACTTCTACCATTTCTGTACATGACTGATCACTGAAATTTTTACCATATGTTGTTAAGATGATGACATTGGGGAACCATGAAACCTTTTTTGATATCATTATCCATTAGCCAGATCCAGAGGTTCAAAGTTATGTATGCACATTGAATATGCATGTAATATCTGGTCTGAGGCATAAATGTAGTTTTAACTGGTAAAGTGCACACATGACAATGGTTCTAGACTCTATTTTTAGTCAGCATTTTTTCACCAGTAAAATTTTGATGTGCCGTCTCTGTGTGATGGGTTCTTCATGCCTACACAGGTATACTCAGAGTAATACTGGAGTGGCAAAAAGTTGGCTAAAAAGGGTCTTAATATTTCTGAAAAGAATTTAAAATGACTAAAAAAAATTATGTAAAACTGGAAGCACTGTGAATTCAGTAAGACAAATCCGACAGCATTTTTACTCTTGTAAGATAAAAATCGAAAACTAGGCATTTTCGATGAATTGCAATCAGTGGGTAAAGTATACAGAAAAAATGTAAAGCAAATGATTTTGTGTTAACCTTATATTATGCTACTTATTTGTTTTTATGTGTGTCAAAGTATGTAAATAAACTGTCACAACTCTACTCGCCCCTAGAATTTGTTTTACATAAGCAGCTCACCCTGCTGTAAAAGGGACAGGACAGGAACCAGTGGAAAATGTTCCTGTTGAAACACATAGAAGGCAAATATGTTCCACTTTAAAAGTTTGACAGAAAACTGGAGAACCAGCTGCTTCAATCCTCATTCCTCCTTCCTCAACAAAAGTTTTGGCATGCGAACATATTTGCAATTTTCTGTGCTGAAAGAGAGCAGCAGAGAGACAGTGACGGTGGAAGGGAGAGGAGGTAGTGCCAGTGAGAGAAAAGGTAAGAGAAGATAGTGATGGTGGGAGAAAAAAAGTGGCACTGAAAGATAAAGGGAGATGGATGAAGACAGTAGCAGTGGGAGCCAGAGAGCGAGAGGAGGTATTGATTGTCAGTGAGAGACACTGTCAGTAAAAGAGAAGGAGAGGTGTATGGAGACAGAAGCAATGGGAGCAAAAGAGAGTGGATACAGTGGAAATGAAAAATACAGATGAGTGGAGACCACACGTAGGCTGAGGGGTTCTGGTCACTCACAGACTGAAATTTAAAACGTGGGCATAGGAGAAAAAAATAGTTGGACTCGCCAGAATTTTTGAACTGCTGAGGTATGGTGGAGACAGTGTCAGTGGGAAAGAGAGAGAAAAGCAGATAGTGGGATATACTGGAAATCAATGGGAAGAAAAGACAGTGGGAGAGAGACATATATAGATAGTGTCAGTGAGAGGGAGATGCTGAGTATGACGGCTTAAGTACAAAGAGACTGAGTAAAAGGATGTTGAATATTCTGTGTTAAAAGAGCATGAACATGATCACCAAAACTTTTGGTGAGGAAGACAGAATGAGAATTGAGACAGCTGGTTCCACAGTTTCCTGTAAGTCTTTTAAAGAGGAACACGTTCACCTTTTTTGTGTTTTGATAGGAGAGTTTCTCTGCTGGTCCTAAAATTACTGACCACAGGCAGAAAAAAGTATAGGTTACTGAATTCACAAAGAAAGCTGATCCCAATACTACATAACTCACACAGATGTATTCATAATAAACTTCAAAATAGTTATATTGTCAGGTACGAGTTATAGCAACATAAGATTAGTTATTCAACACAGTATTTTGGTTATCAGACATGTTGCCATCGTCAGGTACCGTAATGTACTGACCTCCTGGGGATGCACAGCAAAGTTATATCCCCCTCCCCACAAGCCGTACTCTACATGGTCCACACCTGAGGGCTTGCGTTGGCATGAAGATGAATTGTATCAGCTTTTGTGGCTGGTGACACCGAGGAGGGCAACCAGATTAATGTAGCATAGGTAGAATCATGAAAGGAGGCTGTATACATGGAAGAAGCCTGGAGATACTGACAGGTTTCAGATAGATTATATAATGGTAAGACAGAGATTTAGGAACCAGGTTTTAAATTGTAAGACATTTCCTGGGGCAGATGTAGATTCTGACCACAATCTATTGGTTATGAACTGCAGACTGAAACTGAAGAAACTGCAAAAAGGTGGGAATTTAAGGAGATGGGACCTGGATAAACTGAAAGAACCAGAGGTTGTAGAGTGTTTCAGGGAGAGCATTAGGGAACAATTGACAGGAATGGGGGAAAAAAATACAGTAGAAGAAGAATGGGTAGCTCTGAGGAATGAAGTGGTGAAGGCAGCAGACGATCAAGTAGGTAAAAAGACGCGGGCTAATAGAAATCCTTGGGTAACAGAAGAAATATTGAATTTAATTGATGAAAGGAGAAAATATAAAAATGCAGTAAATGAAGCAGGCAAAAAGGAATACAAACGTCTCAAAAATGAAATCGACAGAAAGTGCAAAATGGCTAAGCAGGGATGGCTAGAGGACAAATGTAAGGATGTAGAGGCTTGTCTCACTAGGGGTAAGATAGATACTGCCTACAGGAAAATTAAAGAGACCTTTGGAGAGAAGAGAACCACTTGTATGAATATCATGAGCTCAGATGGCAATCCAGTTCTAAGCAAAGAAGGGAAAGCGGAAAGGTGGAAGGAGTATATAGAGGGTTTATACAAGGGCGATGTACTTGAGGACAATATTATGGAAATGGAAGAGGATGTAGATGAAGATGAAATGGGAGATACGATACTGCGTGAAGAGTTTGACAGAGCACTGAAAGACCTGAGTCGAAACAAGGCCCCGGGAGTAGACAACATTCCATTAGAACTACTGATGGCCTCAGGAGAGCCAGTCATGACAAAACTCTACCATCTGGTGAGCACGATGTATGAGACAGGCGAAATACCCTCAGACTTTAAGAAGAATATAATAATTCCAATCCCAAAGAAAGCAGGTGTTGACAGATGTGAAAATTACCGAACTATCAGTTTAATAAGTCACAGCTGCAAAATACTAACGCGAATTCTTTACCGACGAATGGAAAAACTGGTAGAAGCCGACCTCGGGGAAGATCAGTTTGGATTCCGTAGAAATGTTGGAACACGTGAGGCAATACTGACCTTACGACTTATCTTAGAAGAAAGATTAAGAAAAGGCAAACCTACGTTTCTAGCATTTGTAGACTTAGAGAAAGCTTTTGACAATGTTGACTGGAATACTCTCTTTCAAATTCTGAAGGTGGCAGGGGTAAAATACAGGGAGCGAAAGGCTATTTACAATTTGTACAGAAACCAGATGGCAGTTATAAGAGTCGAGGGGCATGAAAGGGAAGCAGTGGTTGGGAAAGGAGTGAGACAGGGTTGTAGCCTCTCCCCGATGTTATTCAATCTGTATATTGAGCAAGCAGTAAAGGAAACAAAAGAAAAATTCGGAGTAGGTATTAAAATTCATGGAGAAGAAGTAAAAACTTTGAGGTTCGCCGATGACATTGTAATTCTGTCAGAGACAGCAAAGGACTTGGAAGAGCAGTTGAACGGAATGGACAGTGTCTTGAAAGGAGGATATAAGATGAACATCAATAAAAGCAAAACGAGGATAATGGAATGTAGTCAAATTAAGTCAGGTGATGCTGAGGGAATTAGATTAGGAAATGATACACTTCAAGTAGTAAAGGAGTTTTGCTATTTAGGGAGTAAAATAACCGATGATGGTCGAAGTAGAGAGGATATAAAATGTAGACTGGCAATGGCAAGGAAAGCGTTTCTCAAGAAGAGAAATTTGTTAACATCGAATATAGATTTAGGTGTCAGGAAGTCGTTTCTGAAAGTATTTGTATGGAGTGTAGCCATGTATGGAAGTGAGACATGGACGATAACTAGTTTGGACAAGAAGAGAATAGAAGCTTTCGAAATGTGGTGCTACAGAAGAATGCTGAAGATAAGGTGGGTAGATCACGTAACTAATGAGGAGGTATTGAATAGGATTGGGGAGAAGAGAAGTTTGTGGCACAACTTGACTAGAAGAAGGGATCGGTTGGTAGGACATGTTCTGAGGCATCGAGGGATCACAAATTTAGCATTGGAGGGCAGCGTGGAGGGTAAAAATCGTAGAGGGAGACCAAGAGATCAATACACTAAGCAGATTCAGAAGGATGTAGGTTGCAGTAGGTACTGGGAGATGAAGAAGCTTGCACAGGATAGAGTAGCATGGAGAGCTGCATCAAACCAGTCTCAGGACTGAAGACCACAACAACAACAACAGGTGTAGTTACTCTGTCTGGCCTGGCCGCCAGAATGTTGTTTGTTGAGTATCTTCTAACTTGGACCCCGTTCTGTTTTCCAAGATTATAATTGCAATCCCGGTGATGAGACTGTCCCTGGTGCGTATTTCCACGGCCTCTCGGATGGTGCTGTCCCAATATTTTGAAGTTTATACTAAAATCCTGGCACGTTCATGTTCCATTGAATGACTTTCAGACAAACAGTGCTTGTTAGGATATGTTAGTCTACTTGGCCACTGATGTTCTCAGCATCGATCTTCTACACTCGTGCTTCATGGCTGGCCACATTCACCGAAGTAGTTCACCTTCACAGCTGTGCTGAAGCATGCCTCCAGGCACAGACTACATAGAGAACAGCTCTTGTGAGGAGAGGATGTAAGTTAGCCATGCACCCCCCAGGAGATCAGTCAGTGCATTAGGGTACCTCATGAAGCCCACATGTCTGATGGCTGTATTTCTGTGTCCGTTGGTCACTATGAACTGGCGATATACCTGTGGACTGTTCAATCAACAAATATGCTGGAAGAAACTGAAGATTCAATCATTTTTAGTTTTTCAACTATTGCTGGCCTCCAGACACAAAAATGGGAGTCATCTGTTTGACATACAAACATCTTATTTCATTCTACACTCCATGAAAAATTTTCAAAAAGGTTGAAAGACGATTTCTTTATCAGACTGTTCTTACATTTGACTGCTGCTATACCTTATACCATTGTTCCAGATACATCACAGACATAAAGTTAAAATGTGTTTAAACTTGTGAACATCACATATGTAAGTTAAATTACTATTTGTAAAGTGTTTTGTTTAAGTTTAATAAATAAGGTGTATAGTTCTGTAGAGGGAGACCAAGAGATGAATACTATTTGTAAAGTGTTTTGTTTAATAAATAAGGTGTATAGTTCTGTAGAGGGAGACCAAGAGATGAATACACTAAGCAGATTGAGAAAGATGTAGGGTGCAGTAGTTACTTGGAAATGAAGAAGCTTGCACAGGATAGAGTAGTATGGATAGCTGCATCAAACCAGTCTCTGGACTGAAGACGACGACAACAACAACAGTTCTGTTCATTGTATATCAGTACCCACACTATTTATTCAGTTAAGAGAGAAATTCTTTTTCTTAAAAGTATGAAATACTGAAAATAATTTTTTTCTGATAAAATCTGATTTTTAAAAATTAGATGCAGTATTGACCTCCTGAGAAGTAGTCATGTTGCTTTGCGAACATACTTTCACTTTCATGCCTTTTGACTTACAGGTGTGTCTTGCACATAACTTCTCAGAGTAGTCCAGGGGGGACAAGTCAGAGTGTCAGCCTGATGCAACTTTGGCATATTTTTACCACATGATATTCATCATATGATTATAAAATCTCCACTGCCAAAATTTACTAACAAATTTTATTTTCCAGGTTGTTGCGGGAATTTTGTACCACCTTACTGTAGAAACTGGTGAAACGACTTGCCTGAAAGGAGCTGATGACAATGCTGATGAGTGTGACTTGAAAGAAGACTCAGTAAGTTTTGACTTCTTTAACTTAAATTTCATTTATTTCTTGGGTTGTGTAGAGGCTTTGAAACTGCAAATTTGGGAAAATTGAAATCTGCCCAGAAGGATTTAATTATTATTTCAGTGTTCCTGGCTGCAAAGACAAATGCAGGTGCACATCAGGCTTGAACTCTTCTGGGAATCATCGAAATGCCACAAGTAATGAGAGTAATGGACAAGGAGCACTACATTAGTTTGTTTGAATAAGTTAGAATTTGGATCTGAGGTGTGCTAGGTAATCCATACAGTTGCAATGACCTTTGTGTCCAGATGGCTTAGTGGCAGAGCATCTGCATAGTAAATGAGAGACCCATGTTCGAATCCTAGTCCTGCACAAATTTTCAACTTTCCCCATTAGTTTCGGTCAATGCCAGGTTGCAGCCAATGTCTGTAATTTATTTGTATCTACACACATCTGTCAACCACATTTTTGGGTTAAAGACTGCTAAATGGCACAGCACATTTTTAAAAAATACCTTTTTCCTGATGACCATGAAAAAGAATGAATATTTTTTTTTTAAATTAAGAGAAGATTGTTGAATTCTGAACCTAATTTTATAAGATAAATACAGTAAAAATTTTAAACTTGTAATTTGTATGTTGACCTTGAAATGTAGCAGAGTGCTCCGATATCACCCAAGTAAATGCATGCTTACTTCCTATTCTGCAATTTGCTTTTAGACAACTATTATCTTGTAAACACCAGAATTATAGTATAGGCTGTGTTTCCCAAATTCTTATTATTTGGACAGTAACTTAAGTTCTGATGACCAATTTTTATTTTACGAAAAATCTTGGTATTTATAACAGTAATGGAAATGCTTGGATGGTGCAATACCTACATTAAGGGAAAGGCAACCATTTACCTGTAGTGGATCGATGCATGGAACACAGTAACACAAAACAGAAAACAGCATCCACACTAGCTTCTGAGCAATAGCTCTTTTTTTTCCAGCGATAGTACACACATTCGTACACACTACCACACAGACACCCAAATGCATTCTCCCATGGCCATGGTAACACTTTGGAAGGTTCCTAGACATCCAGATGAAAAATAAACTGTGAAGGCATCAGCATATGGATAAGTTAATCAGAAAGCTCAGTGTGGCTGCTTTGCGCCTAAAAATCTCTCTCGCTGTGTTGACTTGATGATGGTATTGCTAACATACTTTGCGTACTTTCACTCAATATGATCCCATGGTTCAACCTAATGCGGCAATGCAACCAAGATGAAAAATTATTTATTTTATAGAAATGTGTGGTAAGAATGTTGTGTGAAGTTTATAGCTGAACATCTTACAGAAGACTCTTCAGCCCCTCAGTGGCTGAGCATTCATTTGCTGAGTACGTGCTTGGCGATCCTGGGGTTGCTGAGCTGGGGATTGGTAAGCACCATTGGCCCCCTGTCACCGTTAGCTCTGGGCATGCTTTAGCGACCACCATGTGGCATGGCCATGGAACGTTGTCACAGGGAACGAAGATCTTGGCTTGACCGACCAAATTGCGAGGATGTTGAAAACCTCTATAAAAAAAAAATCTTAATTTTAAGGTATGTTGCATGCCAATTAGATGCACAGTTGTTGAGGTGGAACAGTCGTTAGCAGACAATCTCTGCAGAACCTGCTGCACCTCAGTTGTATAAGGCTTACTTAAACATGCAGGGCTAGGTGGATTTTTATTTCACTAGCTGCTCATGGGGCCAGGGTGGATCCTTCGAAGTTTTCTCTTCCTCCTCCCAATGTAAGGGGTGGGCCACTGGTCAAACAAAAAGGCTTGTGTAGCCAGTTCTCATATGTGTTTTCTATCATCAAGCGGGAAGGGGGTAGTTTTCAAAAGGTTTTGCTCTTCTGTATCCAAAAAACCTTAGAGGGAACCTTTGACTCTTTTAAAATCAGTCAAGCACTTGCAGAATGGAACATTGTTAGTGGAAACTCCTCATTCCCAGCAAGCAGTTAGCGTCCAAAATCTAGATGTCATGGAGAGTATGCAATAAAGACAGAACTGCATGGCACCTTAACTACAATGAAGGTTTTGTGACTTCTAGGGACCTCATTGACATTCCCAGAGAAGAATTGAAAAATGAGTGGGCCCAAGAAGACACTGTTGATGTACAAAATATAATAAAAAGGGTGGATTTAGTGAAATCATACTCTTTTATAATTATGTTCAACACCATGAAACTTCCAGAGCATGTCAAAGCAGGTTCCCTTTGTCTCAGCCTATGGCCTTATTTCCGAAACCCAATGTGCTGTTTTAAGTGGCAGTGCTTTGGGCACACTACTGTCAGATGTAAAGAAGCCACTTGTGGCAAATGTGAGAAGGCCGCTCATGAAGGAGTTGGTTATTCATCTCCTGTAAAGTGCATCACCTGCTCTGGGGATCACACTGTCTGGAGTAGGGACTGTAGTGTCTTTCTTGAAGAAAGGAAGATGCAGGAAATAAAAACAACTAAACATATCTTGTATGGAAAGGCCAAAAAACTCTATAAGGCCATGCAGCCCCCGACGTTCGCTATCTCCTTTGCGTCTGTTCTTATACAGCCAGTCCTTAAAACTGATGCTGTTACACAAATGGAGACCGTGAGTGTTAGCACTAGTACCTGCATTTGCCAGTGCACTTGTTCTGTTGCAGTTACTTCGAAGCCCATACATTCATCCTGGACTTTAGAAAAGGCTGTGGTTGCAGCTGTTGTGGAGCTCCCTGTCCCTCCAAAGGTTCAGTTTGGTCCACTGTCCAGTGCTGCTACTACTATCATGGCCGCAGTTGTGCCCCCAAAGCCCAGTCAGGGCAAACAATCCAAGACAAAGTGTCAACCACTAACAGAACTGGAAAGTCAACTGCTCGACAATGTCAAACTCGTCCTCTGACATACCTCATGATTCTTCATCAGAGCTAACGAACCTTGATGTCGGACTGGGGCAGTCATCTCGCCCCAAAGCTGAGCAGTCTCAAACAGTAGGTTCCCCTGTAAGGTGGAAAGACAGGGTGAAAGTGCATACCCCATGATAAATGGCTCCAATCCTCCAATAGAATATAACTGGGTTCAGGACATGTGGAGGAACTGAAACTTGTAGCACATGAACATCCTTTGTGCATCTGTTTGCAAGAAACACATTTCAAAGCATCTGATATCCCTTTTCCTACAGGGCTATACAGTCTTATCATAAGGATGATCTGACTGGGGAAGGGCCAAGTGAGGGGTTGCCGTGTTTGTAAAAAATGCACACCTGTCCTCTGCTCTCCCCCCACTCCTCTGCTCTACCCCTGGCTACTGACCTGCAAGCAGTTGCAGTTGAAATTGACGTGTGTCTGAGGATCACAGTTTACTTGCTGTATTTACCTCCATGTGATGCAGTAGACTCTGAGGCTCTCACAGACCCATTTCTCCTCTTGGGAGGCTTCTTTCTCCTCTTGGAAGGCTTTAATACTCATCACATCTTGTGGAGCCCAATCTCTGCTTGCCCTCGACATCAGGTTTTGGAGGGCCTCACGATATCCCAAGAGCTGTGCATCCTAAACACTGGTACTCCCACGTCCGCAGCTCGTGGTCTAATGGCTAGCGTTGCTGCCTCTGGATCACGGGGTCTCGGGTTTGATTCCCGGCTGGGTTGGGGATTTTCTCTGCGTGGGGACTGGGTGTTTGTGTTGTCCTCATCATTTTATCATTGTCATCATCTTCATCAGCATCATGAATCGTGACAGTGGCTTGATTTGACTGTGTAAAAATTGGGACGTTTTACGGGTGCTGATGACCACACTGTTGAGCGCCCATCAACCAGACTTTGTCACTGGCACTCCCACTCATTTCTGTGCTGCTACAGGGTCATATTCAGCCACCAACCTTTCTCTCCACTCTCCAGCCCTTGCAGATCGGTCAGCAGGGCTAACTGGATGCTGTTGAGTCATCTGGCTGTGTTCGAACACTACGACAGCATCCAGGAATGGGTGGACCACATCAGGCTGCTCACTTATCTATCCAAAAGTCTATAGGTCATCATAGGAGATGAGCTGTACCTTGTTGGATTGACGAGTGTCATTCAGTGATCCAGTATAGGCATGCAGCTCTTCGATGGTTAAATGCTGCCCACCTGCAGGCAACCTCCCAGCCTTTCAAGTCCCGAGAGCCAAGGCTCAACGCCTAATTATGGAGAGCAAGAAAAAGTCAGGGCAAGAGTTCCTGGACTCTGTCAACAATTCCACTTGTACGAAAGTATGGTAAGCCATCCAGAGGATTTCCTGTAAACACAGTCATTTATCACTAGCAGAAGTCCTGAAACAGGGGTGTCTTCAAACAATGCCCAGAGACATCGCTCAGATGCTGGCAGAGCATTTTGTAAAAACTACTGCCCATTCCAGCCAAGATCTGATGTTTTGCCACTACTGTGCAACTGTGGAGAGGGGCAAGGTAGACTTTGAATCCAACACTTCTGAGTCCTGCAACTTCCCTTTCTCCATGTGGGCACTGGAATCAGCTCTGTATGAGACGCGTGACACTGCTGCACACAGTTACGACCAAATCAGGTACTGCATGCGTCAGCGTTTGCCACCAGTGTCAAAAGAAACCCTCCTCAAAATTTTTAATCTTATGTGGCAGACAGCAACTTCTCCAACTTGTAGAAGGAGACAATTCTGATACCTCTCCTCAAACCAGGAAAGGACTGTACGTGTCCCAGTAGTTACAAAGGTATTGCCTCAATGAGCTGTGTAGGAAAGATCCTGGAGCAAATGGTTAACCATCATCTGATCTGGTTGTTAGAGACCAGGCAACTCCTTAGCCACTCTCAATGTGGATTCCAGAGATTTCGGTCCACTGTCGACAACCTGACCCTACCAGAGGTGGCTATTCATTATGGTTTCCTACAAACACGTCACTGTACCAGCATATTCTTCAATATCAGTAAGACATACGATACTACTTGGAGACAAAGCATTCTCGCATAACTTCATCAATGGGGTTTCATGCCACCTCCCCATCTCCATATGGTCTTTCCTGTCTCAGCGGTGTTTGACGAGCCAAAGTTGCTGACATGCTGTCCGATGGTTTTGAGGAGGAGAATGGTGTCCCTCAGTGCAGTGTTTTAAGTGTTACCCACTTTGCTGTAGTCATAAACAGTGTCACATCTACAGTGCTCCTTATTTGTGGACGATTTTGCTGTTTTCTGCTCCTCCTCCAGTGTTGCAACAGTGAGCTGTCAGTTGCAACTTACATTGCAGAGGTTAGAGGAGTGGACTGAAATGGCGGGTTTTCAGTTTTCTGCAGATAATTTTGTGTATATTCATTTCAGTTGTTCTTGTTGTATTTTTAATGTACCTGGCTTGCATGTGAGGGACACCATCCTACATTTTAAAGACTCAGTGAGATTTCTGGTCCTCATTTTTGACTCCAAATTGTCGTGGGTGCTGCAAGCGAGAGACTCGAAAGTCAGAACCCTCATAGCACTGAATATCATAAAGTGCCTTAGCCACATGTCTTGGGGAATAGACACGTCAGCTCCAGGTTTATAGGACTTTCATGGGTTTGTGACTTGCACTGTGTATAGATTTGTGAGGCCTTCTTATTTGAAGATTACTGATGCTGTCCACTATGAGGGGCTCAGTTGGCCACGGGAGCTTCTAGAATCACCCCCATACTCAGTCTCTGTGCTGAGGTTGGGGAACCACCTCTCACCATCTGGTGGCAGCTCCTCATGGTGTGTCAGGCATGTAAGCTTCCTGCAGCTCCCGCTTCGTCCACATACCGTACTGTTGTACGTCCGCCTCTGGAACATCTTTTCTCCAACTGTCCACGAGCCACAAAGCCACTTGGGATCCACGGGCAGCATGTGCTGGAGTCACTCAGTGTGGAGCAAGTACAACCTGAAATCTATGGTTTTAACCATCTGCCACCCTGTTTACTGCAGAGACCCAGAGTAATTTTTGATTTTGTGCAGTCTAGGAGAGAATGCACTGCTGCTTCTGTTTGGAATGTGATATTTTCTGACATTTTCTCTGAGCACCACAACTATGTAGCTGTCTTTATGGATGGATCCAAACAGGGGTCCTCAGTTGATTGCCTTGTTGTTTTCCAGATCGCGTCCTCAAGGTCCAACTGCCTGGAGACTTTACTGTCTTCGATGCAGGATTATATTCAATCGTAGAGGCACTGGAGCAAAGTAGTCCATAATACCCAGGATGCCCTCCTGCAGCTGCAACAACTGGGAAAGAAGGTGTCTTTCTGCTGGATACCAGGGCACATGGGTATTTCAGGGACTGAAAGGGTGGCTCTAGCAGCCAAGGAGACATGTCATAATCCTCAGTTACTTCAGTATGCCATTACCCTGCATACTATAGCCTCGCTGTTGAGATCCTGAGTCTTGCGTCGGTGGAAGAATGAGTGGCTGTAAGTGACAAACATTAAGCTTTGTCTAGTAAAGCCCACAGCATGGCTGTGGCATACCATCTCCTTCCAGCCACATCGATGGGACAAGGTCCTCCTTACTCATCTCCGCATAGGCCACAGCTCTGTGATGCGTGGCTTCATGCTCTGGCGAGAGGACCCTCCAATGTATGGTGCATGTTGCATACAGATTACTGTGTGCCACATTTTATTGGACTGTGTTTTATTTTGTGACCAGTGGGTTGTGGTGGATTTACCAACAGATCTGCCATCTGTCTTAAGTAACATTCAAACGAATGTCGTTCGAGTTTTAAAATTTTGTGAATTGTCCAATATATTCCCCAGGATTTTAGGGAGATGGTTTTAATGTGTTAACAGGATGAGTGGCTTACCCATGTTTTTTGCAAGTGGTCATCCAGTTTCATTTCCCTGTGCCTTTCTTTTAGCTTCTTTATTGTTTTACTTTTGTTTTAATATCATCTATAGCTACTTTTACTATTTCTCTGTTGTTTTAGGGCATGTGAGTTAGAGTGGGGTGCTGATAACCGTGCCGTTGAGTGCACACACACACACACACACACGTCTCTTCAGAGATCTTTGGATTGTTACATTTACGTGCAGTGCAAATGCATTTTCAGCCTAATGGCATTTGTGGTTTATAAGAAGGATGGATGAACGAATAAATCACTAACACAACACTAGACCCAAAAATAATTTACATTTAGACTATGCATTCATGACTATGGTTCAGAAAGGGATTTTTTATTCTAGTGCGGTAGACTATAGCTATCTGGTAGACATTAGTCAGGAAATTGGAACTGCCCAGATATTCAAAAACAAAATAAAGAAACCTTATTAGCCCCTTGTATGATATAATAGAATATTTGGAGTCATTTATGTAAAGCCTGCGTAACTCCAACTTTCATAATTAACAGATTTCTACTTTTCCGAATATACAAACAAGTGATTGCAGTTTCTGAAAACAGTAAGGTTACATAAATGATAAAAACAGCAATTGAGTGATGTAAGAAGAAGAACAGAGATGTTTCCTCCTAATTAACAGTGTGAGATGAACACTAGTCTGCCTGCAGTGTTCCACCTGCTAATTATAAACTTAGCTCATTCACCATTTTATATGTGGAATATGATACATTTGATGATTGTGGAAATTTGAGGCTTCTCTCTTGGTTCAGGTGAACCACATCTGCAAAGTGAAAGTGCTAGTCCAGGCATGGGCAAACCATTGCGAGCTGACCTCCTCCCAGTGTTCATCAAAACCGCAGGCTCGCAGGAAGAGAGTGAGTACAGTCAGATTTTTTTATACTATATCATTTATTAAAAAGCTAAATTATCAACATAGCAATATTGTGCAGTGTCGAACTGCTGACATAAACGCAAAAAGAAGCAAGATATGTATTTGCATTTTCTGCCATAAAACATTGTGTTGCTAACCATATTTTATCTTTCTTTTCTATTCTTGTCACACAGTAAGAAAGTTGCAGGTGATGTGTTACTTACTGTTTTCTGATTGCAGTGGTGCCCTGTACACAACATGCTCAGAAATTCCTGTTATAAATTTCTAGGACTTGTAGAGGGGTACTAGGAACCCATGTCCGGAAATGTCATCTAGAGGTGCTACTGAGTGATAAATATCAATTTGAGGTATGGGTCCCTGTATCGGAAATGAATGAGTCAAAAGTTATAAGTGGAAACCATTCTCATACCTCTGACAGTGGAATACATGCACCAGTACTGTTGTTGCTAAGATTACGGCAGGAAACTTTCAGAGGTAGTAGTGTGGATTGAAACAAGAAAAAAATTTCTAATAGACATGGTATTTAAAATGCATACCTTAAGAGCTGTGAGCACTTGTACAGTGTTGCACACTAGCAAAGAAGAACAGATGCTCATAAACTCCTCAGGTATGTATTTTAGAGCCATGTTTGCAAGACATTTTTTCTTGTTTTGGTCCATAATACCACGTCTGAAATTTCCATACCCTACATTCTTAGCAACAACAGTACCAGTACATGTATTCCACTATCAGAGGTATCAGAATGGTTTTCAGTTGTATTTTTCGGCTCATTTGTTTACGAACCAGGGACCCTTCTCTCACATTGATACCTGCATCCATCTCCACATCTTGATAGCTTGTATCACCATCACAGAATCACCCTGTATATACAAACATTTACAGGTGCCGATGCCTGTAACTTTGACGCTCTGTACATCATTGGATGATGTTTCCAGACAAGAGTTACTATTCAAAATATTATGTACTCACTTTCCACTGCAATTCCTATAATTTTGTAACAGGAATTTCCGAACACCTTGTATGATGGTAATGTGAAATCCTATGACAAATTGATGTACACAATAGAAAAGGTTTTGACAAGTAACATATTGTTTTGGCTTTCAGCTTTATTAAGCAATAGTACTTACAAGGAAACATCACCAACTTGATCTCATATTTTAAGGAGGAAAAAGTATACTTGTGAATTATCAGCCCCAGCTGTCAATTCTGTCTGGAAATTTGGGCCATAGTTCTGATAGTATGCAGTTATGACCTTCTGAAAGAGCAGTTTGTAAACTTTTGTGTGCACTGGCTGTTTGTCACTCACTCTGCCCCGCTGCAGCCACCTTGTCCCAAGCATGAAGTACTGTACAGCGAAGTGATGACTAGGGCGCTCCAATTTGCAGGATGTTGAAGGTGGGGGAAGGGAAGTAGGCACATCTGTCCAACATGCTTTGAAATTTCACTTGAGAACACATTATTCTAACAAGGGAACCTCCCCATCGCACCCCCCTCAGATTTAGTTATAAGTTGGCACAGTGGATAGGCCTTGAAAAACTGAACACATATCGATCAAAAAAACAGGAAGAAGTTGTGTCGAACTATGAAAAAATAAGCAAAATATAGAAACTGAGTAGTCCATGCGAAAGATAGGCAATATCAAGGACAGTGTAAGCTCAGGAGCACCGTGGTTCCGTGGTTAACGTGAGCAGCTGCGGAACGAGAGGTCCGTGGTTCAAGACTTCCCTTGACTGAAAAGTTTAATTTTTTATTTTCAGTTTATGTGACAAATTCTTATGTTTTCATCACTTTTGGGGAGTGATTATCACATGCACAAGAAAATCTAAATCGGGCAAGGTAGGAGAATTTTTTTACCCATTCCCCAAGTGTACAATTTAGGTGGGTCAACAACATATTCCTGTCATGTGACGCACATGCCGCCACCAGTGTTGTATAGAAAATATCAGATATGTTTTCCTTTGGAAGAATTGGTTGATCTATGACCTTGCAATCAAATGTTTTCGGTTCCCATTGGAGAGGCACGTCCTTTCGTCTACTAATCACACGGTTTTGCGGTGCGGTCGCAAAACACAGACACTAAACTTATTACAGTGAACAGAGACATCAATGAACAAACGTACAGATCATAACTTTGCGAAAATAAAGAACATAAACTTTTCACTCGAGGAAGACTTGAACCAAGGACCTCCCGTTCCGCAGCTGCTCATGCTAGCCACAGGACCACGGCGCTCCTGCGCTCACATTATTCTCGAGTTGTGTATCTTGCACATGGACTACTCAGTTTGTATATTTTGCTTATTTTTTCATAGTTCCACACAACTTCTTCCTGTTTTCTCGATTGATTAGTGTTCAGTTTTTCAAGGCCTACCCAGTCTGCCAACTTATAACTAAATCTGAGGGGGGGGTGTGATGGGGAGGTTCCCTTGTAAGCAAAAAATAGTAAGTAATATGAGCATGTAATATGTCAAGCTCATGAAAGTATGTGTTCAACATTTTTTTAAAAATATTCTCATACTGATATTTTGCAGCTGCATGTACGTCGCAAAATCAAAATGAATAAAGCTAATCAACTGAAGAATTATTGTAAATGAAGTTAATGATTTTCAGTTTATAATTTAACCACACCAGTCACATTGAAGAATGGTGCGTCTCCTGCAAATGTACTTCACTGTAGTGCCAGCTTTAAAATCCAAAGAAAATAATGCACAGTAGTAGCATTAATAATTGAATAATGCTATGCTACTTCTTAAATAACATATTCATTTATTTAATTCATTTACACGGTATTTGTGAATCACAATAGGAAAGTGTTTAAAGCAAAGAGATCTCTGGAACCGCCTGTAGGTTAGAAATCATACACTCGGACACAGTGAACAAAGCCTGTTACCAATCTCAAAACAGTATGTCTTAAACCTCTCACTCACTCTTCTGTACAGTCCTTCACACTCGGGCATTAAGTGGCTGCCGCACAGCATAGTGACTGAGAACTATTGTGTGCCCATGTTTAAAAGTTTTATGTTCAGGAGGTTGTACTGCCTCCTATTGTAATTACCACCTGAATTTGTTTGTGGGTTTGATTGCTGAGGCTGACATGGCGCATGTACTTTTTCCTCCTCAAAATATGAGGTCAAGTTGGTGATTTCCCTTGTTAGTGGAACAGTAGTACTTTTATTTGTCCTTGGATCATATTATACAACAATATTAACACCTAAAGATTACACATATCCAAACAAAAAATACATCAATAAAGAAAATTTGACAATTAAATTAAACTGTTGTACAAAGAGAAGCTCATCATAAAGAAGCAGTTAGTCATACAGGCAAAAATAAAATATATAAAAACAACAAGACATGTAAGCTATAAAATAAGAAACACTAATCACTATTATTAGCTAGCATTTCTGCAAGTGGTTACCGTGATTGTGACATTTAGGTGAGTTTACTTGAGGTTAAAAGGTCCTTCTTTATTATTGCCTATCTTCTCTGTTACATTCTGCATGTTTTTGGAGCCAAATTACGTTTTATAGCAGTCTACATCTCCTTCAGCTCACACCTGCTCCAGTCCTTCACCTTACTTCTGCCTTTGTATGAGTGCAAGGGAAGGAAAACACAATGTGGGAAATTGAAGCAAATATAAGCTGAAAATCACAAACTAGTCCAGCTCCAAAATACATCAAACATGACTGAAACGATAAATAACAGGGACCAGAGATTTGTTGTTTGTCTTAAAAAAAGCACTAATATTCAAATGCCTAAGTATGAATACACAATATCAAAACATGAGCACTTTTCTTAAACACTATCTTAACGTAACTCTTCAATTCTCATTGCACATTTATTTTTCTATTTCCTTCAGGAGGTTGTTGATTCCTGCAGGTACCTGAAACACAAATAAAACGAAAGAAATGGTAGGAACATAATACATGTAATAAGTAATTACTTACAAGTGGTTACGGGGTTAACTTCCTCTGTTTTTATTTCTTATTTTGGAGGATTTAATGTCTGGCTTCTAGATATTCTTTATTTCTGTAAGGACACAATGAACCTAGATAACAGTTTAATTAATTTCATTTTTAAATAGTAATCTGTGTGTTGTATGTCATTTTGGGAACTTGTTCTAGGAAATCCATCCGGTATTATAGAGCTCTTGCCAGTAAAATGAATCCAATTTCTGAGTATGTGTTAATCATTTTGTAAATGTCGTGTCACTATTGTGTGTCTTCCTGTACAACAAACCCTCAAAGTTAACACTGAAATGCATAATTATTTTTAAGACAGATCATAAGAGTAAATATTATTTAGTTTTATGAATACATTTTTACCATATTGTTTTCACAACCAAGTGCAACGCTTCATGATTTCGACCAGAAATTTGAGAACTAAGTTGGCAATAGTTAACTCAATAAGGGTACATTTATTACATTTATTTCATTTATTACCAATAATGTTTTAAAAGAAATTGTTGGAATGCAGTTGCATTGTGGTTGTGGTAATTGTGTGCCCATAATCATAATTTCAATGTCATTGTCAAATTTGATGCATGCAGTAGTGAAAAAGTAACATAACTGTCGTAAAGGAAATGTTAATGTGTGTTTTATAGTCATATTTTGTTACTATTCGAGATAAATGAATTTATCCTTACTTGTTTGTACAACCGTTTTGTGACTAATATCCAAAAGACTGTAATCATTTTTGTTTGTGTGTACAGTGTGTTTCAAATACAATACAAGCATTATACTACTTGCCTTTGCACAGAAACCAGTATTCCCATAGGCAGACTGGGAGTGCTCTACATTGTGGCAGCTGACATAGCTTTTTTTGAGCCTACATTTACATCTACATTTATACTCCGCAAGCCACCCAACGGTGTGTGGCGGAGGGCACTTTATGTGCCACTGTCATTACCTCCCTTTCCTGTTCCAGTCGCGTTCGTGGGAAGAATGACTGCCAGAAAGCCTCTGTGCGTGCTTGAATCTCTCTAATTTTACATCCGTGATCGCCTCTGGAGGTATAAGTAGGGGGAAGTAATATATTCGATACCTCATCCAGAAACGCACCCTCTCGAAACCTGGACAGCAAGCTACACCACGATGCAGAGCGCCTCTCTTGCAGAGTCTGCCACTTGAGTTTGCTAAACATCTCCGTAACGCTATTACGCTTACCAAATAACCCTGTGACAAAACGCACCGCTCTTCTTTGGATCTTCTCTATCTCCTCTGTCAACCCGACCTGGTATGGATCCCACACTGATGAGCAATACTCAAGTATAGGTCGAATGAGTGTTTTGTAAGCCACCTCCTTTGATGATGGACTACATTTTCTAAGGACTCTCCCAATGAATCTCAACCTGGCACCCGCCTTACCAAAATTAATTTTATATGATCATTCCACTTCAAATCATTCTGTATGCATACTCCCAGATATTTTACAGAAGTAACTGCTACCAGTGTTTGTTCCGCTATCATATAATCATACAATAAAGGATCCTTCTTCTATGTATTCGCAATACATTACATTTGTCTATGTTAAGGGTCAGTTGCCACTCCCTGCACCAAGTGCTTATCCGCTGTAGATCTTCCTACATTTCGCTGCAATTTTCTAATGCTGCAACTTCTCTGTATACTACAGCATCATCTGCGAAAAACCGCATGGAACTTCTGACACTATCTACTAGGTCATTTATATATATATTGTGACAAGCAATGGTCCCATAACACTCCCCTGTGGCATGCCAGAGGTTACTTTAATGTCTGTAGACATCTCTCCATTGAGAACAACATGCTGTGGCCTGTTTGCTGAAAACTCTTCAATCCAGCCACACAGCTGGTCTGATATTCCGTAGGCTCTTACTCTGTTTATCAGGCGACAGTGTGGAACTGTATCGAACACCTTCCGGAAGTCAAGGAAAATGGCATCTACCTGGGAGCCTGTAACTAATATTTTGTGGGTCTCATGAACAAATAAAGCGAGTTGGGTCTCACACGATCGCTGTTTCCGGAATCCATGTTGATTCCTACAGAGTAGATTCTGGGTTTCCAGAAATGACATGATACCCGAGCAAAAAACATGTTCTAAAATTCTACAACAGATGATGTCAGAGATATAGGCCTATAGTTTCGCGCATCTGCTCGACGACCCTTCTTGAAAACTGGAACTACCTGTGCTCTTTTCCAATCATTTGGAACATTCCGTTCCTCTAGAGACGTGTGGTACACGGCTGTTAGAAGGGGGGCAAGTTCTTTCGCATACTCTTTGTAGAATCGAATTGGTATCCCGTCAGGTCCAGTGGACTTTCATCTGTCGAGTGATTTCGGTTGCTTTTCTATTCCTTGGATACTTATTTTGATGTCAGCCATTTTTTCGTTCGTGCGAGGATTTAGAGAAGGAACTGCAGTGCGGTCTTCCTCTGTGAAACAGCTTTGGAAAAAGGTGTCTAGTCATCAGTCTTCTGACCAGTTTGATGTGACCTGCCACCAATTCCTCTCCTGTGTCAACCTCTTCATCTCAGAGTAGCACTTGTAACCTACGTCCTCAATTACTTGCTGAATGTATACCAGTCTCTGTCTTTCTCTACAGTTTTTGCCCTCTACAGCTCCCTCTAGTACCATGGAATTCGTTCACTGATGTCTTAAGAGATCTCCTATCATCCTGTCCCTTCTCATTGTCAGTGTTTTCCATATAATCCTTTGCTCAATTTATCAGTTCACCTAATTCTCAACATTCGTCTGTAGCCCAACACCTCAGATGCTTCAGTTCTGTTCTGTTCAGATTTTGCCACCGTCCATGTTTCACTAACATACAATCCTGTGCTCCAAATGTACAGTCTCAGAAATTTCTCACTCAAATTAAGGCCTATGTTTGATACTGATAGACTTATCTGAGCCAGTGCTTGTGTGCTTTTGATATCCTCCTTGCTCTGTCCGTCATTGGTTGTTTTGCTGCCTAGGTAGCAGAATTCCTTAACTTCATCTACTTTGTGACCATCAATCCTGATGTTAAGTTTCTCGCTGTTCTCATTTCTGCTACTTTTCATTACTTTCGCCTTTACTCTCAATCTGTATTCTGTACTCATTAGACTGATCATTCCATTCAGCAGATCTTGTAATTCATCATCATTTTCATTCAGGATAACAATGTCATCAGTGAACCATATCATTGATGTCCTTTCACCTTGAATTTTAATTCCACTCCGGTACCTTTCGATTATTTCCATCGCTGCTTCTTCAATGTACAGATCGAACAGTAGGGGCAAAAGTTTACATTACTGTCGTACATCCTTTTTAATCCGAGTTCATTCTTGGTCAGACATTCTTATTATTCCCTCTTGGCTCTTTTACATATTGTATATTACACCTTTCGCCATTTTAACAGACAGTAAATTAGAGGAGTAAAGAACAGACTTGGAAAGAAGTTCAAGAAAACCAGTGTGCCATTTAGCTCTACAAACTGATATGTTGGCAGAATCTGGTCATAGAGATGTGCCCAGACTCAAACTGGAGCATTACAAAGTAATGGTAGTGCACCGACTAGCCAATTTGGATACTGGTGAATGATGCCAGTGCAACAACTCACTGTTGCAGCCTGTGCATGATGAAGAGGTTGATCCAAAGATGATAAAAAGAATTAAAGAAAAAAGTCCTTGAAAATCAATCAATTATATCAAAGCCTCTGCATGATGTGAAAACAGAAATGTGCTGTACAGTTAGTGCAACTCGCTTAATTGAAACGGCCTTAGAAGCTTTTGAAATGTGGTGTTACAGAAGAATGCTAAAGATTAGATGGGTAGATTGTGTAACTAATGAGGAGGTACTGAATAGAATTGGGGAGAAGATGAATTTGTGGCACAACTTGAAAGAAGAAGGGATCGTTGGTAGGACACTTTCTGAGGCATCACCAATGTAGTATAGGAGGGAAGTGTGGAGGGTACAAATTCTAGAGGGAGACCAAGAGATGTATACACTAAGCAGATTCAGAAGAATGTAGTTTGCAGTAGTTATTCAGAGATGAAGAGGCTTGCACAGGATAGAGTAGCGTGGGGAGCTGCATCAAACCAGTCTCTGGACTGAAGACCACAAGAGCACAGTTGCTGCTCACCATATAGTGGAAATGCTGAGTTGCAGAGAGGCACAACAAAAAGACTGTCACAAAATAAGCTTTCGGCCAACAAGGCTTTTGTCAAAAATAGACGAGACATATATATATACACTCGCGCATCATGTTTGTGAGAGTTGCATATATGTATGCATGTGTCTCATCTATTTTTGACGAAAGCCTTGTTGGCTGAAAGCTTATTTTGTGACAGTCTTTTTGTTGTGCCTATCTCCGACTCAGCATCTCCACTATATGGTGAGTAGCAACTATCCTTTTCATAATATTGTTACATTCCATCCTGGATTTTCCATTCTTTGCTTATATCTTCATCCTTACATAAATGGATGAGTTACATACAAATATATATTCATATCATATCTCAAAATTCAGTCATCATTAGAACACTCTGGTAGCACATTTTTTACCCCATCCTGAATGAGATTTACATGCTACCTCCAATCCTTAATCATTACATTTTTCAGATGAAGAGTCAACTGATTCAAGTAGCGAGTAAACATTTCATCATTTATTTGTGTCTGTTGATATGTTCTGCTTGTCAAGTAGATATTTTTCTAATTAATTTTTTATTCAGAATAAAAATTTTATTACCAGTGCATTAACAATAAATGCTCTTGACAACATCTTTGCGCTTACTAAATAGTCTATATTGGCCGTTAATCAGTCATGTCGGGAAAACCTGAGATATCCTCACATTGGTTCAAATGTATGTTTGTCCCTCTCTTTATTATGAAACTATAATACAGGGCTTCACAACATACATGCTCGTGGAGCAAGCTGTGAGCAGCAAGGCGCGAGCACGCTACTCCCACTACCAGACCAGAGCGGAGAGTGGGGAGAGTCACGTGGGGCACACAACAGCTGCCGCCAGTCAATGTAAATCCGCGGCCACTTGCAGGGATATCACTCACGAATTATTACTGTGACAAATGAAACAAATAAAGGAGAATGTACACATGCCACATAATTTTATTAGCTTAGTGTATGCCTCTACATTCGTATTAATTTGTGAACTGTTACGCAATAAAAGGTGTCACTGAAGTGTGGGATTCTCTGTTATCTTGTACTTTTTGCCCTTTACAATTGCGTCTATGTTCGGAGTAATTGTTCTTGTGAATCGTAGGCACAGTGTGCAGTTTAAATTTCGATCAGACAATGCGTTTCTCAGGCGCGTCTTGTTACATTTCATTGCAGAGAACAGTTATTCACAAACATACATGGAACCGAACATTGATATTATTGTAGCCGCCAGTTTGTGCAAATGAGGAAATCTATCCTGAGGGAAGTGTCTGTAGAATTCCAAAATGTTTTTCTTGTTCTGAAATTTGTCTCTGTATTCTCTGTCACACTGCAGGTCAATAATTCTAGTTGCAGCTCAGGATGAATCTCTTCAATATTCGCTGAATATGGAGAGGAGAACAGATCAGAATCACTGTCTAGTGCTGTCAGATCTTGAAAGCGTTTATCAAATTCTTCCTTAAGGGCAACTAAACTATGTGAATAACGTTCACAGTCTTTGTGAACATCTTGCATGGATGATAATTTAGGAAAATGAGCTAGGAAAATGAGCTAGATTTCCTGTTTCCAGCTGACTCACCCAAAGTGTCAATTTCATTTTAAAATTCGATCTATGAAATGAGTAATTAGCAGATCTTTACCTTGTAGTGAAATGTTCAAAGCATTCAGATGTCTGGTTAAATCAGCTAAGAACGCGAGATCACATTTCCATGAAGGCTCTTTCAATTCAGGAACACACATGTTATTTATTTCCATGAACATATTTATCTCATCTAATAGGCAAAAATTCAATTTAATAATTCGCCACGACTAAGCCAGCGGACCTTGCTGTAATAAGGCAGGCTACCATACTGGCTTTCTACATCCTCAAGAAAGCTTTTAAATTGTCTGTGTTGTAGCCCATGCTTCCTTATATAATTGGTTGTACAAACAATAACACTCATCACATTTTTTAGAGTGATACTCTTTGCACATAAGTTTTCCTGGTTGATCACACAGTGAACGCCCCTTATTTCATTCGGCACGGTCAGTTTTTGCATTTACTCCTTCAACAGCGCAACGAAACCTAACTTTTTCCCTGTCATCGCTGGTGCACCGTCTGTAGACACTGAAACTAAAGAATTCCACGACAATCCTATATTTTCAACACTTTCTTCAACACTACTTAAAATATCACCTCCGGTTGTAGTGTTCTTCATGGCTACTACATCGAGGAGCTCCTTCCTCACCTGAAGATCTCTATTAACACCTCTAATAAATATGGAAAGCTGCGCTGTTCCAGTGATATAAACACTTTCGTCCAAGAGCTAGAGAATACGCCATAAAATGTTTATAGATATTTTCAAGCTGGCTCTGGTCGTCGTCTGCCATGTCCTGTATGCGACACATAATGGTCATGTCAGATAATGGCACAATCCGAAACTGTTCAACTTGAGATGGACACAAATGTTTCGCTGCAACTACCAAACATCTTTTATTAAATTGCCATCAGTGAAGGGGCGCAGGGATTTTGCTAAAAACAAAGCAATTTTGTAGCTCACTCTGAGAGCTGCCTCAGTTGATTTTTCTTCGTCATCCAGATCTTCTTCGGATAGCTTCCTTTTAAGTTAAATAACATCCTGTGCACGATCTGGTCCATCACATTTTCCACTTCCGTAGTCTTTCGCGTGGTACGACATATAATGTCGCTGCAAATTAAATTTCCTTAAAGAATTAAGCGTTTTGTGACATACTAAACATTTTGCAACACCATCTTTTTCTGTAAACAGATGCAATTCCTCCCAGTGGGGGTTGAACTGCAAAAGCATGGTTGGGGTTACACAACGGCGACTTGACATGATTCTTAACCAGCGAAGTGACTGTTAGAGCTGATTGTAGTACTTTTAACATTACACAGTCGGCGCGAATTCAATAGGCACGCTGCGGTCCTATTCATACTTGCGCGCGCATTTCCCCTCCCTCCCTACTCCGCAACCTTGCACCTGCTCGCGAGCACGTGCCTGAGCAGACGCGAGTACTCCCGCTCAAAACCGGCCAGTTGTTAAGCCCTGCTATGATACTTATTATGTGTGTAAATACATGAAAAGATTTGATATTAAATAAATGCTGCACAAGATTCATGCCACATCGTATTTGTATTTGATATCAAGCTTTTGATGATTTTCTCTGTCACCATTTTAGGAGGTTTTAATAGGTCCTTAGGTACTTTATTTAGTTGGCTGAATTATGTCATGGAGATGTCACAAAGTCAGGAACTTCCCTAAGATACCGGAGATTATCTGGATGTATATGACTGCAGAACATTGGTAGTGATCTTGAGTGCTGTTACTTCTCTGTTGCAAGAAGTATGTGAAACATTTATTTAAGACTCCCAATATAGCGGAGATGCTGCGACTCAGCATCTCCACTGTATGGTGAGTAGCAACTTTCCTTCTCATAATATTGTTGCATTCCATCCTGGATTTTCCATTGTTTGATTTATTTAAGACTGTCACTGCAAGAACCTACTTTGTCATAAGATTCGATATTGTTTGACTGTGGAACTGGTGATAAGAAACTTCCTGGCAGATTAAAACTGTGTGCCGGACCTGGCAGGAAGTTTCATATCAGCACACACTCCCCTGTAGAGTGAAAATTTCATTCTAGAAACATCCCCCGGCTAAGCCATGTCTCCACAATATCCTTTGCTCCAGGAGTGCTAGTTCTGCAAGGTTCGCAGGAGAGCTTCTGTGAAGTTTGGAAGGTAGGAGACGAGGTACTGGCGGAATTAAGGCTATGAGGACGGGGCGTGAGTCGTGCTTGGGTAGCTCAGTTGGTAGAGCACTTGCCCGCGAAAGGCAAAGGTCCCGAGTTCGAGTCTCGGTCCGGCACACAGTTTTAATCTGCCAGGAAGTTTCATATCAGCGCACACTCCGCTGTAGAGTGAAAATTTCATTTTGGTGATAAGTTGCTACAATCAGTTACACCTACAAGAGTCTAATAGTTTCTGTCTGGCCAGTTTAATGTGGAACAACCACACAAATTTATTGATGGGGAAGGCAGGTATGAGCACCAAATTTATTGGAGGTTTCCTTGTGAACTGTGATTCACACTTGTTTTGAACGCTTGCAAGACCCATGTTCGACCAGTTCTTGGGTACTGTTCATCACCCTGGAACCATTACCGTGTAGGATTAATGGAAGAAATAAAACAGATTAAAAACAGTAGCTACTTGATTCTTCTTGGGTTTTGTCAGTGTGTGTGTGTGTGTGTGTGTGTGTGTGTGTGTGTGTGTGTGTGTGTGTGTCACAGGAATTCTCAACAAACAGCATTGGGGGACGTTAAGAGAGATGTTCATTGTGGAGAGTCTTGCTCTCAGAATTCCAGCTGTCCACATCCCAAATAAAACTGAGAAATTTCCTATTTCCTCCAACATGAATCTCTTGTAATAACCTCAATGTTAAAATTAGAGAAATTTGAGCTTATGCGATAGGGTACCAACAGTTTTTCTTCTTGGATACCATTAGTGAATGGAAAACATCTGGGTGGGGGTGGTACTGGTGCTCTCTGCACCCTCCACCATACATCATATGGCTTTCAGAGAACAATAATATTCTAAGAAGTCTTCCAGTAGTTGATGATAATTGCCATGATATAACATGCAAAATTAATCCAGTTCTTAGCTTAAGCACACTTTTTGAGTTGTATTTTAAACATTTATTTTATCACATCACTGTAAATAAAAGGAATGAACATTAACTGTTAGCTTACATAATACAGAATAGGTGTATTACAGATTGTCCTCTGTTATGCAGGCAACTATGCAGATGGATATGCCGAACCCACTGATCCATGGTGGTTCAGTTAAAGCAGATGTGGGTGACACAGCCATCAAAGATGTTGCTTCTTTTGCACTGAAAGCAATTGACAGAGCGTCAAACTCTGCTATGAAGAAAAAGATTGTCAAGATCTTAGGTGCAAAATCGCAGGTAATTGTTGCACATGAAGCCAGAAAGTGATGATGGAGATAATGATGATGATGATCATCATCATCATCATCACAATAATATATTTATTGTCAGTCAAGTTACAAAATCTCCTCAAGTTAATAACTTATAACTATAAACAGTATCAAAGACATAATTTTTAACTAACTATGCTTTTGTGTTTAGCGATCAGAGAGTTAAAGCAATCACAGTTCCATATACCACGTATTATAGTTTCATAGTTAGGAAGATTTTGTAAAAACCGTTGTTTCATTATATCTATTTATCAAAAACTGCAATAATAATTATATATTCCATCATCACCTCATTGATGTGCAAGTGTATGTTCAAAAGTGCAGCTGTGTTATTTATGTAGTAAAAACTCCAGTTTACTTAATTTTTGTTGACGCTTTTCTTGAAAGAGAAGTTCTGAATGAAGTCACTTTCTATCTCTAGTAAAACACTTATTATGATTCAAGTAACACTTATTATGATTCAAGTAGAAGGCAAGTTCAGCATCTTCCAATAGATTAAGCAGTGTGTGGTGAACAAAATAGTTTTGGCTTTCTAAAAAATACATTGAGTAACAATGTGTAGCATGAGGATACTAAAGATGGAAAACATTTCCAAAATGTGATGATGGATGAAGCTAGACATAAATTCTCTGCACTAACAAGAGGAAGTTTTCAGATCCTTACACTGGGAAAATGAAGAAGAAATGTTTGTAAATGCAACATGAGTGAAAACCTTCATTTTGCTGATGCCATTGTACTGTTATTTCTAGAGAAGATAAACTTTCAACAGTGAATGCCTCATCAGAATAGAAAAAGTTTCAAAGCAGGCCTGAAAAGCAGACACTGCAGAATTAACACAATGACAAGAAATTAGTAAAAATTATGAATAAAGCCACAGAACCAGTTGTACTGTTGTGTCTGAGGCAGTTGTATTCAACTCAGTGGACAGCAGAAGAAATAAATGGAAGAGTAAAAATGGCTTTTGGTAAAAAAGCCTTCAAAACTTATTTTTTGGTATTGAGAAAAGAAAAGTTCCCAATCCATGCGCATTACTAGTTTTTACTTCTGGAAATGACAACATTGGCTTTTAATGCAAAAGCCATTCAAATGGTGGTTGCTCAGTAAGCAGCAGAGAGATGCTAGGAAAGAGAAGAAAAGCAGTAAATGGATCAGAGAACATCCCAGAATGGAAAACTTTATTATGGATATAATGGAAATGAAATGGAGTGAATGGATGTAGATTGACAAAGTAAGTTCCTTACAGAATTCCAAACGACAAGAAAAGACCAACATGACTTACTAGGTGGTGAGTAGATGATCTTAGAAAACATGAAGGAACAATATGGGTGCATATGGCTGAACAGCATAATGTACAGAATGTCCAGAGAATGCCTTTGTTCAGCAGTTGACTTCAAAATCCTGGTGCTGCTTATATCAATTACAGATATTATAATGTTTGTCATATCTTATAAAAGTAAATTTCATTCATGGTTGGAGTAGGGAAGATAGTACATTATAGTGGTACTAAAAGTACCTGTCATCATATAATGATAGGTGGTTGTAGAATATAGGTTTGGATGTAGATTAATCTAGGAAAAAAAATTGTTGCTTTGTAAACACTTACTGCAAAAGTTAGGTATTCAGTATTTTTTTTTTTTTTTTCCGTCTTTCGTGAGACATAGGTGATGATAACTCCCTGAGAAATAATTTAGTAACAGCATGTTTTTAATATACACGTTTTGATGTAAAATTTCATGCTGAAATTATTTTCATATTATGACCTGAATTAGGATGTTGTGGCTAAATTTACTTACACCATCTTTTAGAATTGTCTCATAGGCATTTTTGTGATGTTAAATAAATATTTGTTGTTATTCCGAGTTTTGTGACCCACGCTTTTTTTTTTTTCAGGTCGTTGAAGGAAAACTGTATCGTTTAGACTTGGAAATTGCAGATACAGACTGCTTAAAGAGAGATAAACATCTTGATGAAGAATGCAAGCTGTCAGAAAATTCAGTAAGCATCATCTGCAGTATTATGTTTCTGATAACTCTGCTAGAGTTTAAGACAGTACAGATTATGACTGCTGCTAAGTGTAGTTAGTCTGTTCTGGCAAAGCAGCAATAGGAAAGAGAAGAAGAGCATTTGGGTGAGGAGGAAGGGGCAGAGGGGGAGGAGTATAGAGCCTTACATATCACAAAGAATGGAAGCATTCTATGTTTAATATACACATAGAGATAAACAAGAAATCTCAACCTTTCAGGACCATATGTTGCATTTTTGCATTTTCTGTAGCAATGAGAGGTGTGTGGGAACAGGTTGGTGGGGAGGGGGCGAGTACATTTGGGAAAGTGGGCAAGAAAGAGCATCCCATAGGACAATGAAAAGTGTACAGAGAGAATGAAATTGTGGCATGAGATTGTTAGGTCCTCTGTCTTTTATCATACTTCCAGAACACTGGTTACAGTCAGCAACCAAGAGAGAGCTGTTGGATGGAGAGAGACTCATGGAATAATAAATAGTGAGTGCTGTAGTTGAATGCTAATAATTGTGGTGTTCATAACAATATTGCATAAACAGTGGAAGCTGCAAAAGGTCACCATACGGCAGAGGCACTGAACAGTTGTTGGCAGGTACATAAAGAATACTGAAACCCTTGCTGAGCTCTTGAACATCAACCTGCTTCAGAGTTTATGAACAAAATACACATACAACCAGTGGAAGTTCCTAATTGAAATATCAACAATATAAGGAAAAGATAGATTGCTACTCACTGTAAAGATGACACTTTGAATTGCAGGCAGGCACAAGAAAGTCAATCTTCAGAAAAGGAAAACACACACACACACACACACACACACACACACACACATACATACATACATACGTTCACACAAGCAAGCATACCTTATATACACAAGACCATCATCTCTGGCAGCACGGACTGGAATACAGTCATCACATACAATAGAAGCAGCAATATGGAGGGATCTGGGAATGGTAATGGGAAGGGATAGCAGAGTACAGGTGGGGGCAGAAAAGAGTGTTGTGTGGCAGAGTGGGGAGGGACAAGACTGCTAGCAGGTGCAGTGTTGGGAGGCTGTGGGAAAGGGAGCGGGGAAGGGGAAAGACTGGTGGGTGTGTTAGCAGAAGGCTGCACAGAAAGAGAGTGGGGGGATGAGAATAGAGAGGAGGTGATAGGACAGAGGGTGTGGGGATAGTAGGTAACCATAGGTTCCGGCCGGGATAATTTCGGGAGGAGAGAATGTGTTGGAAGGATAACTTCCATCTGCATAGTTTAGAAAAGTTGGTGTTGAGGAGAGGATCCAGATGGCTAAGGTAGTGAAGCAGCCATTGAAATCAAGCGCATGTTGGTCACAGTTAGGCAGTGGCCATTCATCCTGTTGTACAGTGGTTGGTAGTCATACCAATATAAAAAGCTGTGCAATGATTGCAGCAGAGCTGGTATATGAAAACAGGTAGCCTGGCCTGTGATGGCATAGGATAAGCCTGTGATGGGATGGGACTAGGAAGGTCTGGGTGAGTGGATTGGGCAGGTCTTGCACCTGGGTCTTCCCCAGGATTATGATCCCTGTGGCAAGGGGTTGGTATTGGGAGTGGCATAGTGATGGACTAGTAACCTGTGGAGGTTAGTTAGGCAACAGAACATCACTTTAGGAGGCTGGGAAGGGTCTTGGGTAGGATGTCCATTTCAGGGCATTGCTGATACGTGTTGGGTGACAAAGGGGGCTCATCTTTGTAGCTGGTCCTTGGGTGTGTTGGAGGATTGGGGGGGGGGGGGGGGGGTTGGGGAAATGACATTGAAGATCTATTTGCAGACTAGGTCTAAGGGATAGTACCTGTCTATGAAGGCACTGGTGAGACTCTCAGTGTACTGTGCGAGGGAGTTCTCGTCGCTGAAGATATACCGTCCTCAGGTCCACAGGCAGTATGGGAGGGATTTTTTGGTGTGGAATGGATGACAGCTGTTGAAATGCAGGTACTGCCGGTGGTTGGAGGGTTTAATGCAGACAAATGTGTGGGTGGAGCCGTCAGAGAGGAGGAGGTCAACGTCCAGGAAGGTGCCACACTGGGTTTAGGAGGACCAGATGAAGCAGATGGGAGAGAAGGTGTTGTGGTTGTGAAGCAATGAGGGTAGGGTGTCTTGGCCCTGAGCCCAGATCATGAAGGTATAATCACTAAATCTGAACCAGACTATGGGTTTGGCATTTCGGAAGACTAGAAAGATCTCCTCTAGCTGTCCCATAAACAAGTTGGCCTAGGTGGGTTCCATGCGGGTGGCTATGTCTGTGCCGTGGATTTGTTTGGATATCAAACCAGCCTCAGGACTGAAGACCACAACAACAACAACAACAACAACAACAACAACATCTTTTCTTCAAAGGAGTAGTAGTTGTGAATTATGGTAAAGTTAGTAAGGCGTGTGAAGACTGATGTAGTGCGTTTGAAGGTGAAGGACGGTGAGAAAAGTAGTGCTCAAAAGCGCTAAGACCATGGGATTTAGGGATGTTGGGTTATAGGGGAGTGGCGTCAACAGTGGCGAATAGGGATCCAAGAGGTAAAGGGATGGGGATGGTAGAGGGTCGGTGAAGGAAGTGGTTAGTACCTTTGATGTGGGACGCTAGATTACAGGCAGTGAGTTGGAAGTGTTGTTCATTGAGGGCAGAAATTCTTTAATTGCAGGCACAATAACCACCTACAATGGGCGTCCAGGATTATTGGATTTGTGCATTTTGGGGAGCATGTAGAAGGTGGGAACAGTGCAGTATGTGATGGGGGTGAGGAGAAAAATGGATTCAGGGGAGAGATTCTGGGAGAGGCCTAAGACTTTAAGCAGAGATTTGAGGTATTGTTGGATTTATGGGATGGGATTACTCTGGCAGAGTTTATAGGTGGAGGAGTCATGATTGGCTGTGGTCTTCGGCCTGGTAGTCAGTGCGATTTGTAACAGCAGTAGTGGAATGTTTGTCTGCACGATTTTTTTAAATCTCTCTTTTGTGTTCAGTGGTCTCTACTTCCCAGTTTACAATTTATGCCCCTCTCTTTTGTTGTTATCACAGTACATGTCACAGTCCATTCTCAAAATTGAGTCTGCCTTATTTTAGTGTACCTCTGTTGGGCCAATATCCTTCATATATTTCATGTGTGATCTTAATTATACAATATTTCCTCATTTTCTTTCCTACCCTCTTGTTTCTGGATTCTTAATATATATTGTGCATCAGTTTAAAGCCATGTTGAATGTTAACTAGGGACCATGACTGTTTCAAAAACGTGTTCATATTGTATGCATATCTATTGATCCACTACTGATCTTTTATTGTAAGTAGGCCTCATAATTTATTTGTTATTTTATGATTATGAATTCATTTTCATATAATTATCTTGTTTGTCAAGCAACGGAAAATCCATGTTAAGTCGCACAGAGGCACAACAAAAAACTGCTTTCGGCCAAAAGGTCTTCTTCTAAACACTCACACAGTCACACAGCGACATGTGTTAACACACAGCACACAAGACACACACACACATACACACACACACACACACACACACACACACACACACACACACACACACACACACACACACGTGCGCATGCACACGTGCGTGCACATGCAAAGTATTTTTGTGGTGCCTGTCTGCGACTCAACACATCCTCTATGTGCTGAATAGCAGTCTATTCTTTTCATAATACTATCATGTTTGTCTAATGATACTGTAAGAATTTTAATATAATTGCTCAGATGGTATAAAAAGAGACTTCAATACATCATTTGGGTTCATATTTAGCCTAAACATAGGTTTCATTGATTGTAGGGGTGTTCTCTCCAAGCTATGATAATGAGATTTTGCATTTCCACATTCTTGAGTTTGTTACAGGCACATCACTGCTGGTGGCCAATTAGTGACTGCCTAAACTGTATAAACTATTGTACAGTATTTTTTTGTGTGTTCGATCTTTGATACATGTATGTAGTTTAATGATAGTATATATTGTAGGAGACAGAAGTCTGCCATGTTGAAGTGTGGGAGAGGATGTGGCTCAAAAACCGTAAAGTTACCAAATTGTCATGTGGCTCCAAACATCAGGAACGGCTGCAAACTGTGAGTAATGAAAATTGTGATTGGTTTTAGTCATTACTATTTCACCATTTGTGGTTGCTGGGATAGCTTTTTATAAGTTTTCATGTTATGAGAATTAACTCGAAGAATAATCAGGCAGTTCAGTTTATGGAAACAAGTATATCCGAATCTTTAGGATATTCATTATTAAGGAACTTGATGCTGCATTCATACTTGTAAATAACGTATAATTTGCTTTGAACAGAATGCTTTCCTGCTGCTTTTGACCACACTTTTTTAACCTCAGATTACCAAAATACATTATTTCCACACACACACAAAAAAAAATTTGTTGGGTGATTATATTTGGTAAGTAAATGTTATTTCAAATTCGACCATAAATGCAGAGGTGTAAAATTGACAAACATTCTACCTCCAGTTTCTCGATTAAGTAGTGTAAGTTACTTTTGTTCTTTGGGGCTCGCAGTACAAAATATGTCTTTTAATGACAAGATTATTTGTCAGTAATAGACAGCTACACTGCTATGTAAGTTGTTTGTATTTTATCTCATTCACAATTAGCCCATTTTGGCAAATTGCCATTGTAAGGTGCTTTGTAAATACATAGATAAGTGATGGTCTTAATATAATGGTTTTGTAACTATGGTCTGAAAATTTATAATATGTCATTATGTGTTTCACCTTACATGTAACATCAACACTGTCATGTCCTGTCTGTTATGGAATTATTACTTACTCCCAGGTGTACAGTTGAGATGTACGTCGAATGTTACTTGCTTTCCATATATGCTACTTTTATGGCAGCTTGGATGACACTGGGTCAACAATGTTACATGTATACATAGTTACCATAATAAAAAATTGATTTGTGAAATTCAGTTGTTTATTATTATTATTTCATATAGGTCTCTTTCTAATTATGTTTTTACCTAAAGTTAGTTTTAGTTTTATTTGACATCTTTATTTTACATTTTTAATTTTTTCATAATAAATGTTGTCTGTGATTTATATTGGTGTTCTGTCTTTGTTTTATACTGCTCATGTTGTTATTGCTGTTACTATGGATATGTGTTGTTTAGAGTCACTGATTTTATTATTTTACCCGTTTTCCCGATTTATAATGTGAATAAAGCTTTCTGTATACTTTTTGTACTTTAGATCGGTTTGTTTGTTCAGTAAATTTGTTGAGTTGCTGTATGCATGTGAATATATCTCTATTTCCTCAAGGATGTTCATCAATGTTCCCTTTTGCGTAATATGGAGGTTTTCTAATGCTTTGTTTATGGGTTTTACATAGTGTTTCTCTGCTTGTAAATGTTGAAAAAATGTGGATGGGTTGTTTTCACTTTCTCATGTGTGCTCTTTATATCTGATTTTGAAGTTTCTACCAATTTGCACTATATAGAATTTGTGACGTATTACAAGAAAATTTTGTAAATGCCGGGATTCTTGTGTATGGAAATTTTTGAGCTGCCTTTGTGTCTGAGGCTGTGTGTGTTTTGAAATGCAAATGCGATGTTGGTTTTGTTGAATAATTTGTTGATTTTGTTCGAAATGTTTCCTAGGTAGGTCGTGATTACATACTGGTATTTTGTTTTCTTCTTTTTCTTTGTGTGCAAGTTTAGTGTTATTTCTTTCTGTATATTGTGTCTTTCAGGTTGTGTTTTATTGTGGTATAATTGTGTTACAGTTTTGGGGTCATAATCATTTTGCTGGGCTATGTATTCTAAGATTTTTATTGCCCTTTGAATTGCTTTGTCTTCTAGTGGTAAATTTATTAATCTGTTCAGCATTGTTTGGAAGAATGCAAGTTTGTGGGCTTTTGGATGCCATGAGTGTGCATTGATAATACAGTCTGTTGTGGTAGGCTTTCTGTAAATTTTGCAGCAATGTTTATTGTTAATGTTCTTAATAATTAGGTCAAGGAAGTTAATTGTTTTGTTAGTTTCGTGTTCTATGATGAATTTCATTTTGAGATGTAATTGATTCAGTGCTTTGTGTGTATCGTCTGTGTCAGTTAAGTTACCTTCTATAAGCATTAAAGTGTCTTCTACATATCTGTAATAGTATAAGATTTTTTGATTAGTTGTGTTTTTTGTTTCAAAAAAAATTTCTTCCAAGCTGTTAAGGAATATATCAGCTATGGTTCCAGCAATACTACATCCCATTATGACTCCATCTTTTTGTGTATATATTTTATTATCAAACTCTAAGTAATTTTGTTGTAAGACAAGTTTTGTTAATTGCAAAATTTCTGTAATGCCATGTACTGAGATTTTTCTGTACTTGAGTAGGTTTTGTTCTATGATATCTCTTGTTTCCTGGATTGGGATGTTGGTGTGTAAGTTAGTAATGTTGAAAGATCTAAATCTTGCATTTGGGGGTATTGTTTATGTCCTTGATTTTATTGGCTAAAGTTCTAGAATTCCTTATCGTATATTTTTTCATATTCTGTAAGTATTGTATGACATGTTTTTATGGTTTTCTTGGTTTGGGCTGCAAATTTGTTTGTGGGGTTTCTATTGATTTGTGTGATACCATTGCTACCAAAGAAGTCGTTATCTTTTTGTATGTAGTCACTTTTGTTGATGATAACTAGACTATTGCCTTTATTTGATTTAATTGCCAGGGAATTGTTATTCGTTAATTTTGCATTAATTCGACATAGTGTTCTGTTGTCTGAATAGGTATTATAGCTTTTCCTGATTTTGGTAGTAATTTCATTCTGCTGTTTTATGGGTAAGATTGCTAAGTCTAGTGTTATTTTTGCAGATGCTATTAGTAGTGTTTGTACACTATTGTGAAATCTAGGTTTGATAGTATACTTTAATCCTTTATCCAATAATGCTTATAGAAGGTAACTTAACTGACGTAGATGATATACATAAAGCACTGAATCAATTACACCCCAAAATGAAATTCACCATAGAACACGAAACTAACAAAACAATGTCAAATAAAACTAAAACTAACTTTAGTCAAAAACATAATTAGAAAGAATCCTATAACCATAAACAACTGAATTTCTCACATCAACTATTTATAATAGTAACTATGTAAACGTGTAACATTGCTGACCCAGTGTCATCCAAGCTGTCAGAAAAGTAACATATATGGAAAGCAAGCAACATCCGACATACATCTCAACTGTACACCTGCGAGACAGTAATAATTCCATAACAGACAGGACACGACAGCAACTATGTTAGGTGTATGGTAAATCACCTAATGATATATTATAAATTTTCAGATCATCGTTACAAAACCATTATATTAAGACCATCGCTTATCTATGTATTTACAGAGCACCTGTTGATGGCAAGTTACCGAAATGGGCTCATTGTGAATAAGAGAAAATATAAACAACTTACATGTAAGTTAGTTGATTATTCATTCTCACATAATTAATATAATATAAATATGAAAATTAATACAATTTAAATTTGACATTAAGTATAGTCAAAAGTTAATATGATGTGGAAAGTCATAGTTGGAATAACAACACTGCAAATAGTAAAGAAACCACTGTAAATTGCTGCTCTTTTTTTGTTAAACCAACTTGCTGCACCGTTATATTATGAAGGGGCTTACCTGTCAGCAATGCTAACTCGCTGGATCAGAGATGCGTAAGAGTAGATTCGATCTGTCTGGGACAGGATTGATATCTGTACCCTTACACCACTCATCATATAGCTCAGGTGTGAGCAGTGAACAGGTGTACAAGCCAAACTAAAAAATATTGCTGAGCTTCTGCATAACATTCTTCTTCAGAGATAATACAAAATATACATACATCTGCATGTCTACATTTTCCCCAGCCATCTACATTGTCCTGGTGCTACAGCTCCACTGGATGAGGTTTCGTGTCAGGTGTGCCTACTGATGGCTCAACATCTCAGTTTACAGTGGCAGGTTACCTTTACTCCTTCTATCGTTTGTAATCAAAAGTTAACAAATTCATGCTAGTGTACATAATGTTACCTACAGGTCTTATCGCTCAATGATTCACATATTTTGCACAATAATCCAGCCCAGACATGTGACTTGTCTTTCAGTCAGTGACGGGAATTGAATCTTTTAACAGAACACACCACTACAGTGAGATTAATGGAACTGATGCAATGTTATTGAGGTACCATTATCACTGATTTAATGAACAACCGTAACTTCATTTAATAAGCTAATCTAATTTGTGACTGTCACATATGTGGTTACTCTTAATTATTGATCAAAATCTTAACTCAGCAAGGGAAGACTCGTTAAAGATTTGCTTGAGTCAAGTGACCAAAACGTAATGGCTTCTAAGAAAACTCACAAAACTGCAAACAAATGTTTTCAATTTGTGGTTGTGTGCTTACCGTGGAAAAAACATGCTATTCAAAGTAATTCATGCAAATATTAACTTAAATATTCTCTCTGACAACTACATAAAATATAAATGTGGTATGGCAGAGGTGAAGTCTAAGTAGTTGGTTTTGCCATTCCCTCGAAAACATTGCGGGCAACAGATCAAAGCAACAAAAAATAAATACAACATGAAATCAACTTATTGTCATGATAACTAGACCCAAAAACCTTCAGTAAATATGTTCCAGTACTAATGGTGTGAAGTACCTATTATACACCTAGAAGTGCAACATTAATCATTCATTCCAAGAAAACCTCAGAGACATTTTAGTACTAGTTATAGGTGTACCTCAAACTTTAACCCAAAGTTTTTAGTTTTTGTCAATAATTCAACTTAAAAGTTATTAAAGCAATTATATTAAGTGCTTGTAGCTTGCATTGCCTCAAACTGTATTAGAATCGATATAATAAATAACATAAATAAGTTCACGAGACAAATACTTAGTCACTCCAGTGTGCACTCACAGATGAGTCGTTACGCATTTACAGATGGCACAACAATAGGGTCATGAGCTCAACTGCACATGCACTGCCTTTATGTGAGCATAAGTGAGTAACGATCAGTGAGACATTTATGTTTCAAGCAGACATTGTACATGGGTAAATGTATGGATGTGGCAGAGTGGCAAAAAGGGGCAATCATGTTTGTGAAGTTGCTGGATTTATTGGTGTTTCGCAGTGGACCCTTGAGCGTGTCTACAAGCAGTGCTGTAACACGAAACACATCAGAATTATGATTGGGAAGAGGTCCTGACTGAGAGGACCCAGAGGTGCGTTTCATGGTTTGTGAATCAAAATAATTTCCAAATCCATCAGGAATTGCTGCAGGTAGGGAATGATGGTCCATTCCCACCTGTTAGTGAGAGAACATTGTGACAGGAATGGTGTGCAGTGAACATTTGGAGTCGGTCACCTTGCAAGGGGCCATTGCTCACACAGGAACATAAAGATGACAACAACTGGAAGAAAGTGTGAGTAGTTTTATGAACACACTCTCATCTTGATTGACCTGCAGAATCACCTCACTTGGACCACACAGAAAGTATGTGGAACAGTGGGTAAAATGGCAGCATCAGAATCTTTGCAGTTTGGTGGAATCGCGCAATCAAACCTCAGTGAGTGCCTCAACCTGCACGCAATGTATCTGCACAACCTTGTGGGCTCACTTCCTAACTGAATCCAGGCATTTCAGATCTAGGGGTGGAATTACACTGTATTTAATGATGTTTGTAACGATTTCTCTAGGGCTAACGACTTTTTTGTTTAGTGAGCTTTATCTGTGGTCTAATGCAGTTTAATACTTTTGTTATTTCTGTGTTATCACCTATGGTGCAGTACAGTTCCTGAAAATTGTGATGAATTGGTTGTATATCACATTTTTTTTTTAATCTACTATTCTTACCCTTTCATAAAATTCATTGCAATTTAGGTAGGGTCAAATACATCTCTAATTCATCATGCACTGAATATTTGTCAGCTAAATCAGGACCCCAATAAAGCTTAGAATTCTTAGCAAAAGTTTCGTGTCTGTTGTCATACAAATTAGTATCAAGAATTGACACTGTTGCAACCATTTCAGAGCGACTTGTATACACATTGATGTTGTCTTGTTGTGCAATTGTCTGAGACAGGTTACAATAAGGAGGTCACAAAACTGTTGCAACATAATGATGTTCAGTGTGCACTTCTCATTCATAAAAGATAATGTTATTATTTGGTTGCCTTCTAATGCACAGTGTTATGAAAGTTTCTTGTACCAGGCCACTGTTAGTTTAGTTGTCTTTAGTTTCTTGCTTTCAAAATCTAGACATGTCTTCTTGAAGGGCAAAAAGAAATCAATAATTTCATTGATACAGTTTTTATTGTTATCATTTAACAGATACATTTGCACTTGGTGTCTAGCACATTTCTAATAATATTGACAGCAATGAGCCAGTGCTTCATGACATACACTGTTCTAAAATCCTCAGTCTGCCCTTGAAACAACCCATCTTCACTCTCGTTGACAGCAGACATGACAAAACAAATGCTTTTCATATTTCAGAAAGGTCTCATAAAAAGTATGCTGCATCACTGTCTTAAGGCAGTGGACAAAACAGGATAGTCTATGATACTCTCAGATTTCTTTTTCATGTTTGCACCTAACTGATAACAAAATAACTCTTTTGTGAATGAAACTCGTTTGTGAATGATCTCATTTTATCCTCTTTCCAATGATTGTGTTTTTGATTTTATTACAAATATTTTGAACAGCATTTGCATTCTTTAGGAATTCTATTGTAGTGAAAACAGGGATCTTAGTCTACCAGTTTTCATTAGTTAAATCAGAATTCATAGTCCTGAAACACGTGTTCATACTTTTGTAACAAAAGGAAAATTTACTACAGAAAACCATAAAACAATAGAGAAAGAGAATGGATGGGTAATACATACCTTTCATTACAAACAGAGGTTAAGTTGAGGGCTGGGGCAGCATGCAAGGATATTTTGAAAAGCAAGTACACATTTCTGGAGTTCAGGGAAACTTGTACTGGTTGCAATGCAGAATCCAGTTGGCCCATGTGACGTAAGAAAGCACTGCAAAGCACCACTTTTTTCTGCATTTTAGAATTTCATTATTTATTCCATTTTTATCTTCATCTTTACCTTTCTCTCTTTGTGTTTTTTGTGTCCCATACTTTACTCCCTGTTCTTAATTGCACTAACTTCATACAGTGGTTACAAAGTACCATCTTTAATGGTTGCTCTCTCGCGATGCCTCCACCTTCATCTCTGCGTCCCAGTGCCCTCACAAGAGATGGGTTTCTTTCAGTTTGGGATCTGAGTAACCTGCCCCTCATTTCTGACATTCCAAAACAAATCCTTCTTTCCTCGTTGAGGATGTAAATAACAGTTCTAAAAGCTAGGAATAGTTTTTCACTTCTTCTGACAATATTATGAAAAGAATAGTTGCTACTCATCATATAGTGGAGATGCTGAGTAGCAGATGGCACAGCAAAAAGGTTGTCAAATGAAGCTTTCAGCTGAACAGGCCTTCATCAGAATTAGACAAAATATACACACACACATGCTCATGCAGATGCAACTCACACATTCATGACCGTAATTCTAATGAAGGCCTGTTTGGCAGTCTTTTTGATGTGCCTTTCTGTGACTCAGCATCCCCGCTATATTGTGAGTAGCAACCTTCCTTTTCATAATATTGTCATTATTCCATTGTTTTCACTTCTTTTAGTAGACATTGGCTGTGTTAGGATTTTCACCTCCTGGATATAAGTGATGGGGAACGAGTCTTTCCCATCATTGTCAATCTGTTGTTGCTGCTATTGCCATTATGATCTACAGTCTGAAGACTGGTTTGATGCTGCATTTCACATTAGTCTGTCCTGTTAAGTCTCTTTATTCTCCATAACTACTTCACATTAATCTATCCTGTTAAGTCTTCATATTTCCATAACTACTAAAATGTGAACTATTCTTTAGTATCTCAGACTATTTTCTATCAACTGATTCCTCCTTTTTTTTCAGGTTTTGCCATAAATTTCTTCTCACTCTGTTTCAATTCAGTTCTTTTCCATTAGCCAGGCTGGTGACTTTCTTTTATTAAAATCCTAGAATTTACATGTTGAAATTACAAATTTCCTAAGAGAGCAAGTTTTTTCTTTACTAGTATTCATGGCTGCAAATCAGTTTTTTGAAGTGACACATCACTTAAGTAATTTTATTCCACATTCAACTAATATTTAAAGTTTTATCAACAATTCTCTAAGTTATAATCTCTTGTCACCACTGAAAATTCCTTCTTAACTGTCATGCAGAACCATTCCTTGTTGTGCCTTTTGTTGTGTACTAACACCAAGTATATGAGAAATCCTCACAGGAACAAGCTTCAGGCTGTTATCAAAAAAGAACTGAAGTGTCGATATTCAATACTGACCTACAAAATGTACATGATCAAGTATGAATTCATATTTAATGGGTTTCATTTTTTAATATTTTCTTCATAATTTAAAAATTATCTTTGTTTTTGTGTTTGTGACAAATTCTCATGTTCATGTTACACTCCTTTGCACTCATAACGGGAAATTGTGAAATGGGATTGGAGCCAGAGAAATCATTGACAGCAAAGAAAATTACTGAGGCGGGCAGTATTACATCAATTCAGTGCTTTTCTTTACCATTCCTGTTTACTTCAGATTTCATCAGTTATTTAGAAACCTACATAGCAAAACTCATCTACTATTTTTAGTAAATCATTTTCGAATATAATTACATTATTATCACATAATTTAATTCACCTATGCCTGATTGCTAACATTTTACTTTTGTTGGTGTTCATCTTATAGCCTCTTTTCAAAACACTATGTGTTCGATTCATCCAATCTTCGAAGCCCTGCAACGTCTCTGAAAGAATGATAAGCGGCAAACCTCAAAGCTCTTATTTCTTCTCCTTGAACTTTTAATTCATTTTCTAAATCTCTCCTTGATTTCCATTACTGCTTGCTCTGTGTACAAACGGAATATCATTGAGGATAGGATACAACACTGTCTCCCTCCATTCTCAGTCCCTTTCAACTCATTTGACTCTTACAACTCCACAGTCATCTCAGTAAAAGCTGTAGATAGCCTCTTCCCCCCCCCCCCCCCCCCCCTTTTGTACTTCATTCCTGACAATTTAAGAATTTCAAAGAATAGTCGACATAGTCAAAAGCTTTTTCTAAATCTACATGTGCTCTAAATGTCCGTTGCCTTTCTTCAGTGTATCCACCAAGATAAGACATTGGATTAGTATTGCTTCACATGTTAGTATATTTCTCCAGCACTCAGATTGATCTTTCCCCTATTTCTCCAGCACTCAAACTGATCTTTCCACAACTGATTGCACTCTTCTGTATATAATTAGTATTAGTACTCTGCAGCCACAGCTAACTTAACTGACAGTGTGGTAATACTCAGACCTTTCTCTCCCTCACATATTTGATTTTGGGATTTATTACATTCTTCTTTAAGTCCGAGGAGTATTTTGCCAGTCTACATGCCAGCTGGAACAGTTTGGTCATAGTTGATTCTTCCAAGAGTCTCAGTAATTCTGACAGAGTATTGATTAGTCCAGGCGCCTTGTTTTGACTTGGGCTTTTCAGTGTTCAACCAAATATTCTTCGCAGTACCACATTCTCCATCTCAGCTCCACCCACTTTCTATTCCTTTATCAAAATATTGTAATATTGATTTCATGTTATTTTTCTTTATATAGCCCCTTGATATATTCCTTCACCTTTGTCCTTCCCACATTACATAGTCCTGGCATTCTATCTGAGCTCTTGATGTTCAGGCAGCTCCTTTTCTTTTCCCCAAAAGTCACTTTAATTTTTCTGCTGGCTGCATCTATCTTTCCCCATGTAACACTTGGTTCTATAGACTTGTATTTGTGCTGGATCCATTCTCCCAGTGTCATTTTTCAAAATATACTGCCGTTGTTGTCTTAATGATAATCATGATCTGGTGATAGTGGCTCTGGTAACAACCTTCCTTCTGCTCATTGTGTTGTATTAAAAAGCTTTAATTTAATTTTGCAGTCATTTATACAAATAAACAATGTTTTTTAAGATGGCCGTCTCTGTAATAGGCTTTCATGGATCTTTGTTGCTTCCATGTGAAATTTTATACAGATATGCCAAACCGTAGGTTGGTACGACCTGATGTCAGACATAAACATTCCTCCTCAAGATGTTCTGTAACATGACAGTTTCCACTCTCTTTCTCAGCCAAGATGTCCCTGAACCGAGTAACCTTATCGGCAATGAGCTTTAGATTTTGTGCCTATTGTTCTATGTTTATGAAGACTGCCAAGTTTTATTGTTTTAACCTATATTGTGTTGCAAGTTTTATTTACTCTAATTTTATACTGATTATCAATAATAAGTCTCACATTAGAAGACGAATATCTGTTTAATGTTGTTTCACAAAAGACTAGAGCTAATTGCTGTTAGAAAGAAACAAAAACAATTATTTCAGATTTTTTTAAATAGACAAAATTTAAATCATTTTAGTTTCATATTTTGAATATAATAGAGGGAAACATTCCACTTGGGAAAAATATATCTAAAAACAAAGATGATGTAACTTACCAAACAAAAGCGTTGGCATGTAAGGCCTTTACAAATGTCTGCTTGTGTCTGTATATGTGCGGATGGATATGTGTGTGTGTGTGTGTGTGTGTGTGTGTGTGTGTGTGTGTGTGTGCGAGTGTATACCTGTCCCTTTTTCCCCCTAAGGTAAGTCTTTCCGCTCCCGGAATTGGAATGACTCCTTACCCTCTCCCTTAAAACCCACATCCTTTCGTCTTTCCCTCTCCTTCCCTCTTTCCTGACGAAGCAACCGTTGGTTGCGAAAGCTTGAATTTGTGTTTGTTTGTGTGTCTGTCAACATGCCAACACTTTCGTTTGGTAAGTTACATCATCTTTGTTTTTAGATATAGTTTCATATTTTGAAAGATATAAAGAGAATGACAGTAAGAGTAATTTACTTGTTGTGTTTATGCTTTCCTGTATTTTACACTGCCTGAATTTTACACTTTTTTGGGTCAGTCTGCTGAAAAGTGTAAACATTGTGTTTCACTGTAGTTAATGTTACAAAATCAGGTCAATGAATAATAGTTGCCCTTGCAACTACTGAAGACACTGCTGCTTCATTCAGGAACTACTTGTTTGTCTGGCCTGTACACAAATACCCCTCCAGTGTAGTTCGCAGCAGCAGCTTTATTCGTCCATACAAGACTATAGGACATGTCAAAGTATTTACAAGTACAGACCAATTTAAAATAAGCTAATTTGTATACACATACATTTACAGACTTCCAGTTGGAGACAATAATCTGATTTGCTCCAGGTATAAAAATACTTTGTTTTACAAACAACTTATTTAGTAATGTAATGCCACACTGTTCACTCATATCTCACTGTCAGTCACTGCACACACTATACACACATTGTTTCATAACACTTCACGCACTACACACACACGCGCACACACACACACACACACACACACACACACACACACACACACGAATCACTCGTGATCTCTGGGCCATTTTCTGTTCTGCAACTTCCGATTTGCTATCCTGAAAAACTGAGTCAGCATCCCTCTATGATAAGTGAGATGTTGAGCTCAGAAAGAGGAAGAGGTGTTAGTACTTTATTTTATCTAAGTAACCCTTCAATGTATAAAACGTATTGCATAGCAGGTACTTTTTAGCTGCCTTTTCAAATAAGTGTATTTTTGCAATTTCTTTAATCTCTTTTGGTAATTTATTGTACAGTTTTATTCCTTGGTAGAGAATGCTGTTTTGAGTTTTATGTTTATTTTTTCTTGGTAAATGTAAGTTGAGTCTAGCTCTTATTCCATGGTCATTGACAGAGTTGTTTGTGCAGTAATTACCAATGTTATTTTTGATGTGTACAACTGACTGGTTAATGTATTCACATGGAGCAGTTAAAATCCCCAGTGTTTTGAACAGATCTTTACAATGGGCTTGACTACGATTTTTGGTTAGAATTCTTGTGCCTCCATTCTGGAGTTGGAAAATTGTGTTCGTATTTTGTGCATTTGTTCCCCAAAAAAGAATTCCATAGCTAAGAATTGAGTGTACATATGAATAGTATGTAACTAAAACGCATTGCATGCTACACACTGATGATAGGATTCTAAGGGCGTAACATGCTGATGACATTCTGTTCTCAAGTACCGTTGTGTGTTCACACCACTTCAGATTTTGCATTTGTTACACAGTCTATAGAGGTGCCACCAACATTTAATTTAACATTGTCATTTTCCCTCTTCAAACTGAAATTAATGGCATTAGTTTTCTTTATTTCAATGTCACTTTATTGCTTATTGACCAATCATAAACTTCCTTGAGAATTTCATTTGCTTTCTCTGCAAGGAGTCCTCTTGTTTTCTCGGTGACTGTAACAGTGCTGTCAGCAACAAAGATAATTTTTTCACCACAAGTAACACTACTGGGAAAGTCATTGAGGTATATCAGGATGTGAGGTGACAGGCGAGTTGCGCGCCCTGGAAATATTCTAAGTTCAGAGTTGGCAGCCGCCGCTCGGGCCGCGCGGCAAGCCGAGCTCATTAACATCCGTGTCGTGCCTCACAATGACCGGAGCACATGGTCCATCGAGCACGTGGCTGGGAATTCCTTAGTGGTGCTGTGCGCCAGGAGGACCAAAGATGGTGGACTTTGTGAAACCTTACTGGCAGACATTTTACAGTTTGTATAGAAATTAATAGTAGTCATATGAGTCATGATACCTCAAAAAGAAACATGTACATTACCATTATTTGCACAACGATTCTGCTGGTGTAATCAGATTTTCAATATATTTATTAGTTTATAGTTTAGTATCTGATGGTAAATTATACAAGTAACACCCAGCAACGAATTTCCAAAATGTAAATGCTTCATACAATTTTGCTGATCACCATGTCTTTAGAAAACTGTTAGTGTAAACCTAAATTGGTATTAATTACAGGCATGTAACTTAATAAATAGTACATAAGTTATTGGAGGTCAAAGTGGGAGATTACTATTGATCACGTCAGGTCATAAGTACTCCACAGTTACATGAAAAAAAAATGGTAGCAGCATGCTTATAACTATATTTATTCATATATGTCTTTGTTTATATCCGATATATACTATTCATGAAGAAATTGGTTAAATATTTACTGTGTGTTAGAAAGCACAGAGACATTAGGCTACTGGCCTACCTTTTGTTGCTATTCCTTTGGTAAATGTTTATTTAATTTGTTTATGTATTTAATAATGTGTGTTAGAGCATGTTTATGGTCCAGCCGTAGGAATATTTATTTAATTTCAAGTATTTAAATGTAAATCCAGTATTTCGTATGTGTTTCATTATGTCTGTGTGGGTGCGTTGGTTTGAAGAAATGGCGCAAGCGCTCTAGCCAATCACAGCGCTCATGAATGGAGAAACTTGGAAGCGAGTTCAGGAGAGAGGACAGGGGAGTTGGTATCAGTACGGAGTTCTGGACAGGACACGGGAGTGAGTGCCGGATGCGGACAGCACTGCATAACGGACGCACAGTCGACAGAAAGACTTGGACAGTGGAGCAGTTTGCGTGTGGTCGCGGAGGATAGAAATATTTCGGAGTGCCAGCCTGTGCTCTTGTGTGATTTCCGTGGCTTCTACAGTGAAGACATAGTGTGCGTTTCGAAGTGAATATCTCGCGAGCTATGTTGTTGTTGATAACTAATTACGTGCAGTAGGAATTTATTGTTTCCCTGTTATTCTACGACCGAGCGAGGTGGCGCAGTGGTTAGCACACTGGACTCGCATTCAGGACAACGATGGTTCAATCCCATCCTGATTTAGGTTTTCCGGGATTTCCCTAAATCGCTTCAGGCAAATGCCGGGATGGTTCCTTAGAAAGGGCACGGCCGATTTCCTTCCCCATCCTTCCCTAATCCGAGCTTGTGCTCCGTCTGTAATGACCTCGTTGTCGACAGGACGTTAAACAGCAATCTCCTCCTCCTCCTCCTGTTATTCTACTTATATTTTATTTTATTTCTGGACCATCAACACCAGTAAGTGTTTTGCAGAAATATACCACATTCTCAAAAGTACTTCTACTGTCATACTCATCATTTAAAGTCATTAAGATAGTACCTGCAGATTTTATTTAATTGCAATCTTTAATTTATAAATTTATATGTTACATTCATAATTCGCTATTGCCGAGTGATAGAAACCTTCGACCGTTCGATTCATGCATGTATTCTTATTGTATACTGTAGACTCAGCAGTATTTGACCTGTAATGCGGCAACTACATATCCCAGCCCCTAGACAATGAAACCAGCCAAAACTTTAATATTGCAATTCTGAATCGGAGGGCACGTAGCTGAGGGCCACCCATGCCATTTCCTTTTTCATGTATTTTCTATTGGAAAACCCTCAAGGATTAGTATTGGTCCTAATATGCTACCTTGCGGAGCCCCTAAATTAATGTATTTTGGTTCTGATAAGTGTTTTAGTAAATGTTTAGATCTATTTGAAGTATGTGTTATCTCTACTCTTCATACCCTATCTGCTAGGTATGATCAAAACCAGTCATTAGCTATCCCTCTTATTCCTAATGCTTATAATTTATTTAATAGAATCTTGTGATCAACTGTATCAAAGGCCTTAGAAAGATCCAAAAATATGCATGTGACACACTCATCTTTGTCAAGAGCAAAAAGTGCAACTTTTGTGAATTCTACTATGGCTGACTACACATTTTTGCCACTTCGGAAACCAAACTGTGATTCACTTAAAATATTGTATTTATTCAGGTAATTCATTAAACTATCTTTCATAGCTGCTTCTTTTATTTTTGAGAATGGTGACAGCAGGGAAATGGGCCAGTAATTTTCTATGTCTTCTGCATCACCTTTCTTAAGCAAAGGTACAACTCTTGCCTGTTTTAACTGCTTTGGAAATGCCCCTGATGTGAAGGATTCATTTATTATATTTGTTAAGGAGCCTTGTATAATCTGTATGTATTGTTTCGGTACACACATTGGTACTTCATCTATGTCTACTGACTTATTATTTTTTAGTTTCTGGACAGTTTTATTGACTTCATTCTCTGTGGTTGGAAGTAACATCATTATATTTAGTGCAACATTATTTACTGGTTTTATATCCATTTGGGGAATTTTTGCTGTAACTTCTCTGCAATTCTTGAAAAATGCTCGTTTATATAGTTTACTAAGTGTTGTGGATCATTTATTACCTTATCCCTCTCCCTTAGCAGTATGTTATTGTGCATTTGTTTGCCTCTCCCCGTTTCCTTTTTTATAACATCCCAGACTGCGTTGCTTTTATTTTTTGCATTATATATTATTTTGTCATTAAATGACTTTTTTTACAGGAATCAGCACCTTCCTATAGATCTTTTTGTATTTCTGATAGAAATTTGAGAATTCTGGATCATTGCAACTCTTTTTTCCATGCAACTGAGTTACTTAAGTGTTTGGGAAGACTTCTTAATACTTTCTGTTATCCATTTGTTTTTTGTGAGATGTTGATACAGACATGCATACTTTAGAAATGCCTTTTCAAAGTTCAGTTTAAATAATGTGGAGGATTTAGAGAATTTCATGTTCGCACTGGTTTCCTTATACAGTTCATTCCATCTTTGTTTTGCTAATTCTTTTGAAATTTTTTTTATTGTAATTTCTGATAGATGTCGTTTGTTGTCTTGTAGTTTAGAGAATGATTCAATGCCTGATTTTACTGTTGTTATTTGACAGAGATGGTCTGATAGTTCAAGATCTTTTACAGCTACATCAAATTTTTCCCTGCCCAGATTTGTGGCCACATGGTCAATTACTGATGCAGTCATCCTTGTTGCACTATTGACCAATAGGGACATGCCAAAACTTTCAAGGATATTGATGAGGGTGCTGCTGGATTCATTTGTGATATTAGTGTTGATGTTAATGTCTCCACACAGAATTATGTTGATCTTTCTACTCAAGACTTATCTAAAACTTCTGTTAATTTATGGAAAAAAAGTCCACACTACCACTGGGAGATCTATACACACACACAATGGTTCATTTCCTGGGGCTATCAAGCCCTGTTAATTCAATAGCTGATATTTCTAAGTGTTTGTCTTCACTTTCTGTACTGAGGTCCTGTCTTGATTTGAACTGTGTTGCTTTTCTGATATAAATGCAGGATCCTCCACCCCTTGAAGCAGTTCTGCATTAAGAGTTTGCCCTTTCATACTATGATAATACTACATGTTGGATTTTTTGTGTCTCTACACCAGTGCTCAGTAACACAAACTACTGTGCAGTTCCCCCCAGGGGGTCCACAACTCTTTTGTGGATACGTGCGTAGCGAGCACGGGACCCCGAGCTAATGTGGCCTTCCTTCCTTTCTGGGCTGCATACCTTCCCTTTCCGCATCCTTCCCCATCCCCCATCTTCGCCCCTCCTCCCCTCACCTCTGGCTCTTTCCTTCCCTTTCTCCCCATCTGGTAGTATGGTTTGTGCCTATGTCCGGAGACGGACGCTCATAAATGTAACGCATTCTTCTCCTTCTTTGCTTGTATGTCTTCTTCCTTCCTTTGTCCTTCTCTTTTCCTTACCTCTTCTCTTTACCCTTTTCTCCGCTGCGGCGTTTGAGACCTCTCTTCTTTCCTTTCTCTTTCTCTTTCTCTTTCTTCCTCCCTGTGCGTGTCTGAAGGCCAACCCACGCATTTTTGTGCATAGCCGGTGACGGGGTAACGCGTAATTCCCCGCCCTGGGTAGACAGGTAGGACACGTATGTACCCCCTAGTAACGGCCAGGTCCAGGGAGGGGTGATTACCCGAGCTGATACCTTCCGAAAGTGCCGATTAGTCCCTCCGTCCGTTTGTCGGGAGGTGTGACCTGAGGTGTGAATAATCACCTAAGGCGGGAGTGCCCTCAGAGAGGGCCCCCACAAGGGAGGAGCGCGCCATCAGAGACGCCGGTAATCATGGGGGATTCTTCCGCAATGGTTTCCTCACCTTCCACTGTGTCTGCTCACAAGCGTAAGTTCACTGAATCTCAGCCACAGACGGTTCTTCCATCGTTGCCACAGTTCCTTGTTGTTTCTCAGTCTGACGAAGGTCACGACTTCTCCACGGTCAACCCTTTCATTATTCAGAAAGGTGTCGACGCAATTGCAGGTCCTGTAAAGTCTTGTTCCAGATTACGGAATGGCACCTTGTTGTTAGAAACAGTCAGTGCCCTCCAGGCACAAAAATTGCTGCGTACTTCACTGCTACACACCTTCTCTCTCCGGGTTGAAGCGCACCGCACTTTACATTCCTCGCGTGGAGTCGTATATACACGCTCCCTCGATGGATTGTCTGATGAAGAAATTCAGCACTATCTGTCTGACCAGGGCGTAACGGCTGTTCATAGAGTTATGAAAAGGGTTGACACGAACATCATTCCAACCCGCACTGTCTTCTTGACATTTGGCAAAGTTCAACTCCCGTCGAAAATCAAAGCAGGCTATGAGATAATTTCCGTTCGCCCTTACGTCCCAAACCCTACGCGTTGCTATCGGTGTCAGCGGTTCAATCACACCAGCCAGTCCTGTTCCAATCCGGCCAAATGTGTTACGTGTGGCAAGGATGCCCATGAGGGTGCTTGTCCACCTCCATCCTCTCGCTGCATCAACTGTATGGGTGACCACGCTGCTTCCTCTCGAGATTGCCCCATTTTTAAGGACGGAAAGCTCATCCAGGAAATCAGAGTGAAGGAAAAGGTGTCGACCTTTGCTGCTCGAAAATTATTCGCCAGTTGACAACCCACCGGGCCTCAGACAGGAAAATACAGCACTGTCCTTGCTTCTCCTCGGCCAACAAAGGAGGCGGCCACGCAGACTTGCGACCTCACCTTTAGTGCCACGATCGTCAGATTGGCCAGCACAAAGATCGCCCGTTCAACCTCACAACTTTCGCCTGCCCACTCTATGGCTCACCCTTCATCGAGTTCTGCTAAATCTCGAGCCCAAAAGTCAGAACCAAGACTTCGAAAAAAAAGCATACTCGTGAAGATTTTTTACGTACCCCAACTTCACAACCATCGGTCCCTCCTTCATCTAAACATCATATTTCCAAGAAGGCTACAAAGAAACCCAGTTCATCTCCTTCTCCGCCAAGGCGTGTCCCATCTACAGCACAACCTGGCGGAAATCGCCCTCGGCCGTCTCCTGTGTCGCCGAGGCGCAATGCTGGTGGCCGATCAACCGGCCGATCGCTGGTGGCAGGAGCTGCTCCTGAACAACCTATGGATCAGGATCTTCTGCCTCCGGCTGAATGCCATTCCATGTTGTCGGTCACAAGTTCTGAGCAGTCGTTGAGTTGACGGCAACCTTGGTCACATTCCTCTATTTTCTGTTCACCCTATGTCTATTGTCCACTGGAATATCTGCGGCATTCGAGCCAATCGGGATGAATTGTCTATCCTCTTACAGTCCTACTCGCCGGTCATCTTCTGTCTTCAGGAAACAAAGCTGCGTCCCCATGACCGCTTTGTTCTCCCTCATTTTCAGTCCGTCCGATATGATCTCCCCTCTGTTGAAGGCACTCCAGCCCATGGAGGACTCATGATTCTTCTCCATGATACTCTCCATTATCACCCAATCACCTTAAACACTTCCTTCCAAGCTGTCGCTGTCCGTCTTTCCCTTTCTGGATATACCTTTTCTCTTTGTACTGTATACATTCCATCGTCCACACCAATGGCATGAGCTGATCTCCTTCATCTTCTTGGTCAGCTTCCACCCCCCTATTTGCTGGTTGGGGACTTCAATGCCCACCACCCGCTTTGGGGATCTCCACATCCTTGTCCACGTGGCTCACTATTGCTAGACGTCTTCCACCAAGCGGATCTAGTTTGCCTCAACACTGGGGTCCCTACATTTTTGTCTGCCTCCACGACAAATTTATCTCATTTGGACCTTGCGGTCGGTACTGTTCCGCTAGCTCGGCGCTTCGAATGGTTCGCCCTTGATGATACACACTCGAGTGACCACTTTCCATGTGTCCTTAGACTGCAGCCTCAACAGCCATATATGCGCCCGCGACGCTGGAAGTTTGCCCAAGCCGATTGGACACTTTTTTTCGTCTCTAGCGACATTCGATGACCGTCACTTTCCTAGCGTCGACAATGAGGTCACTCATATTACAGACGTTATTCTTACAGCTGCGGAACGTTCAATACCACGCACCTCCGAATTGCCCCGGCGCCCCCCAGTTCCTTGGTGGAATGAGGCATGCCGTGACGCAATACGTGACTGGCGACGTGCTCTTCGCGTTTTCCGCCACCATCCTACTTTGGCCAACTGTATCCGCTATAAGCAGTTCCGTGCGCGATGTCGTCCTGTCATCCGCGATAGCAAGAAGGCCAGCTGGAAATTCTTTATTAGTTCATTTAACACCTTCACTCCCTCCTCGGAAGTTTGGAGTCGGCTTCGACGGTTCTCAGGCGCGCCTAGTTTCTCCCCGGTCTCTGGGCTCACTGTCGTGCATGATACATTAGTGGACCCCGTCGCAATTTCTAACTCATTGGGTCAGCACTTTGCTGAGATTTCGAGCTCTTCAAATTACCCGCCAGAGTTTCTCCCGAAGAAACGTGCAGCGGAAGTGCGACATCTTGCTTTCTCCTCTCAAAATCGCGAAAGCTACAATGCTGTTTTCTCCATGCAGGAACTCCAACATGCACTCTCTTCTTCTCGCTCCTCCGCCCCAGGACCGGATGGTATCCACGTCCAAATGTTGCTGCATTTATCAACACATAGTCTGCGTTACCTACTTCGCCTTTATAATCGAATTTGGACCGACAGTACTTTTCCCAGACGATGGAGGGAAGCTATCGTCGTTCCTGTTCCGAAACCTGGAAAGGACAAACATCTCCCCTCTAGCTATTGCCCCATTTCTCTCACGAGTAGTGTCTGTAAGGTTTTGGAGCGTATGGTGAATTACCATTTAGCTTGGTGGCTGGAATCCAGCAGTCTTTTAACACCTGCCCAATGCGGATTCCGAAAGCATCGTTCTGCAGTTGACCATCTTGTTGCTCTCTCCACTTACATCATGAACAATTTTCTCCGGAAACGCCAAGCAGTAGCAATATTTTTTGATCTGGAGAGAGCATACGATACCTGTTGGAGGACAGGCATACTCCGCACACTACTCTCTTGGGGCTTTCGAGGTCGGCTGCCCATTTTTCTTCCCGAATTTATGGCAGAGCTCATATTTAGGGTGCGGGTGAACACTACTCTCTCCCGTACTTTCTCCCAAGAAAACGGGGTACCCCAGGGCTCCGTGCTGAGTGTTGTACTGTTTGCCATTGCCATAAATCCAATTATGGATTGTCTCCTTCCTGATGTCTCGGGCTCCCTCTTTGTGGACGATTTTGCGATCTACTACAGCTCTCAACGGACCAGTCTTCTTGAACGACGACTTCAAGGATGTCTCGATCGCCTCCACTCTTGGAGCGTCGAAACCGGCTTCCGTTTTTCTCCCAGTAAGACCGTTTGTGTTAATTTTGGCGACGTAAGGAGTTTCTTCCACCCTCCTTACATCTAGGACCTGTCAACCTTCCGTTTTCGGACGTCGCTAAAGTCTTGGGCCTTATGTTTGACAGAAAACTGTGCTGGTCCTCCCACGTTTCCTATCTTTCGGCTCGCTGTCTGCGATCCCTCAACACCCTCCGTGTCCTGAATGGTACCTCCTGGGGAGCAGACCGAGTGGTCTTTCTCCGCCTCTATCGCGCCTTAGTGCGCTCGAAATTGGACTATGGAAGCATAGTCTACTCCTCTGCTCGGCCATCTATTCTTCGGCGTCTCGACTCTATCCACCACCGTGGGTTACGTTTAGTGTCTGGAGCTTTTTACACCAGCCCTGTGGAAAGCCTTTATGCTGAGACTGCTGAACCTCCGCTGTCCAATCGGCGAGCAGTCCTTCTGAGTCGTTATGCTAGCCGTCTGTCTTCCATGCCTGCTAATCCAGCCCATGACATTTTTTTCGACGCCTCCTTTGATGTGGGGTACGCAGGCCGCCCCTCCTCCCTTCTACCACCGGGAGTCCGCTTCCGTCAACTACTCCGTTCTCTTTCCTTCCGCTTTCCTAAAACTTTTTTGACAACTTGGGGTACAGCACCGCCTTGGCTCCATCCCCGGATCTGCCTGCTCCGTGACCTTTGTCGATTTCCCAAGGATGGTACCCATTCACTTGTTTATCGTCGGGCATTTGCTGCTCTATGTGCACAAATGAAGGAAGCCACATTTAATTACACCGATGGCTCGAAAACATCGTTAGGTGTAGGGAGTGCCTATATTGTTGGCGACACCCCCAATCAATTTCGGCTTCCCGACCAGTGTTCGGTTTATACTGCGGAGCTTTACGCTGTTCTCCAGGCTGTCCACTACATCCGCCGCCATCAGCGGATACAGTACGTTATCTGCTCAGATTCTCTCAGCTCTCTCCTCAGTCTCCAAGCTCTTTACCCTGTGCACCCTCTGGTCCACCGGATTCAGGACTGTCTGCGCTTGCTCCACCTGGGGGGCGTCTCGGTGGCGTTCCTCTGGCTCCCGGGACACGTTGGTATCTGTGGCAATGAGGCTGCCAATATAGCAGCCAAGGCTGCAGTCTCTCTTCTTCGGCCAGCTATTCAATCGATTCCCTTCGCCGATCTACGGAGTGTTTTATGTCGTCGTGTTGTTCTTTTATGGCACGCACATTGGTCGACACTTCCCCATAATAAATTGCGGGACGTGAAAGCTCTTCCTTGTGCTTGGACCTCTTCCTCCCGAACGCGTCGTCGGGAGGAGGTAATTTTAACTAGACTCCGGATAGGGCACTCTCTTTTTAGCCATCGACATCTTTTAAGCGGCGATCCTCCCCCACTCTGTCCCCACTGCTCTCAGCTGTGGACGGTAAGACACTTTTTAATTGAGTGCCCCTATTTTAATCCGTTACGCTCCCGTCTACAGCTGTCGCCTGATATATTGTCGATTTTAGCAGATGACACGCGCTCAGCCGATCGCGTTCTCGAGTTTATTGCTGCCAGTGAAATGACGTCAGTCATTTGAAGCTTTTTTTGGGGACAACCAACCCCTTTCTGTAGAGGATTTTTAAGCCTTCCTTCTGTTTTTAGTTTCTCCAATTTTATGACTTTCGTTCCCATTGCTGCTGGTTTCCATTTTCGGGTTTTTGTTGTTTCTTAAGTCCCGGACCGGGCGCTAATGACCATAGCAGTTTTGCGCCCTAAAAAAAACCAAAACAAAAAAAATACTGTGCAGTTCAAATATTGGAGCTCAACTTCCAATAGTTGTATTCTTTTATTGATTTCATGTTTTGATGGAGGATTGTTAAGTCTATGAAATGTCCCATGTTTCTCTTGCCAATGGTTTCTTTTTCTTTGTGACACTGGTATGTGTGATACTTGGAGTGTTAAAATCTGTCTTGGGAGCGATTGTTTCAGTATTTTTTAAACTGCTGGAGATACTCTTTAGGTAGGGGAACCTGTTGTCTGGATTTATTTTAAAAGAGACTTACTTTTCATACCCATAACAACAGGTACTTGACCATGTGTGGCCCCGAGATCCACTCTCTATACTTTCAAGAATCGGCTGTACCAATCTTCCCTACCCAGTCCTGTTTAGGTGTAGGCCATGCCTAGTGAAACCCCACCTGTTGATAGTCCCAACGGGCACCAGAAAAGCATGAGCAAAGTTGGCTGCCCTCAGAGCCATCCCTAACCCCACATTGATTCGCTTCACAGCACCATCAAGGTGTGGTCGATCATGACGCCGGAGCAGCTCAACAAAATGTATGTTTATGCCATGAGTTGGAGGAGCTGTCTTGTCCAGGTCACCATCTACATCACATGCTCCATCCCTGTCCAAACTGCTTCCTGCCCCACCAACTATCACTACATGGTCCTCTTTTGTCAAGTCCTTACATAAAAACCCAAAGTCCTCTATCACATGACTTAGCCCTGCATTTGGCTTGAAGATACTGGTGGCCTGGTACGCTGCCCCTAAAGTTTCCTGTAACTGAGGGCCTATGCCTCGCCCATGTCTACTACCTAGCAGCAGCACTTTCTTCTTCCTAACACTTTGTAGATTCCTAGGCTTCTTGGCCTCGGTTGAAGTGTGCTGTACATTTCCTGCTTCTCGTTCTACCTAAGGCTCTTCTCCACCTAACTCTGGCAGTGGTAGATACCTGTTCTTGGTGTTGATGACAGAACTGTCAGATTGCGATCTCTTTCTTCTTATCCTCCTACCAGCTGCCAGTTCTCAACCACCCTCCTCCACCCTATGTCTCTTGATCCTTACCAATTCCTTCCTTGCTTCCTCCAACTGTGCCTGAAGGGCACAGATTTTCCTTTCCTGTTCCACAATCAGAATGCTCCTACTGCATACTCTGCAGTTCCAGGAGAGAGCCTCTTCTGTTCTCCCAAAAATCCTCCCACCCCCCCTCCTCCCACAGTGAAAATATTTCCTACAAGTTTGGCAACAAATCCCTTTACTCACTACTGTATAACAGCTCCCACATTTCTCGATCGTGGTCAGTTTTGAAAGAAAAATTAAGTTTAAAGAATGTTTTAAGTTTGTCAAGGATGCAAAACTGTCTGTGTGTAAACAAAAAACGAAGTAAAGGTTTATGTGCAGTTGTTGTTTTTGTACTTATACAGTGACAGAAGAATGAATTAGTAATTACTTTGCTTTTAGAGAATTTACATTTTCATGCATTTTTTTCTGGTTTTTAAATGTTTATAACTCGGAAAATTTAGGCCTAGATTCTGTCTAACTAGTAAACAATATGAAATGAGTTAGTTAAATACAATTTAGAAAGATTAATTACACTTTTATTGTGACAACAGACACTGATGAAACTAGTAGCTGTCTTTTAAATGAGTTTTGCTCTATCAAGAAAACTTGAATAGAATTTTTTTGTGTTTATGTCATGCAAAATTTCGGGTTATGCCACGATTATCGGGGCTTCAGATAACATTAAGTTTTTTCAAGAACAAGCTCTTCTGGGATGCTAATATTCAGTTATGTGACAAGAATGGGACTTAGAGAAAGCTTTTGACAATGTTCACTGGAATACTCTCTTTCAAATTCTGAAGGTGGCAGGGCTAAAATACAGGGAGCGAAAGGCTATTTACAATTTGTACAGAAACCAGATGGCAGTTATAAGAGTCGAGGGGCATGAAAGAGAAGCAGTGGTTGGGAAGGGAGTGAGACAGGGTTGTAGCCTATCCCCGATGCTATTCAATCTGTATATTGAGCAAGCAGTGAAGGAAACAAAAGAAAAATTCGGAGTAGGTATTAAAATCCATGGAAAAGAAATAAAAACTTTGAGGTTCGCCGATGACATTGTAATTCTGTCAGAGACAGCAAAGGACTTGGAAGAGCAGTTGAATGGAATGGACAGTGTCATGAGAGGAGGGTATAAGATGAACATCAACAAAAGCAAAACGAGGATAATGGAATGTAGTCGAATTAAGTCGGGTGATGCTGAGGGAATTAGATTAGGAAATGAGACACTTAAAGTAGTAAAGGAGTTTTGCTATTTGGTGAGCAAAATAACTGATGATGGTCGAAGTAGAGAGGATATAAAATGTAGACTGGCAATGGCAAGGAAAGCGTTTCTGAAGAAGAGAAATTTGTTAACATCGAGTATAGATTTAAGTGTCAGGAAGTCGTTTCTGAAAGTATTTGTAGCCATGTATGGAAGTGAAACATGGACGACAAACAGTTTGGACAAGAAGAGAATAGAAGCTTTCGAAATGTGGTGCTACAGAAGAATGCTGAAGATTAGATGGGTAGATCACATAACTAATGAGGAGGTATTGAATAGAATTGGAGAGAAGAGGAATTTGTGGCACAACTTGACTAGAAGAAGGGATCGGTTGGTAGGACATATTCTGAGGCATCAAGGGATCACCAATTTAGTACTGGAGGGCAGCGTGGAGGGTAAAAATTGTAGAGGGAGACCAAGAGATGAATACACTAAGCAGATTCAGAAGGATGTAGGTTAATAGTGGTACAAAGTGTATCCTCTGCCGTGCACTGTACAGTGGCTTGTGTAGTTTGTGTATTGGTATAGATGCACTGTAGAAGACAAATACATGTATGTTTCACTTGGTAGTCATCCTGAGAAACTGTGTTTCATATGGTCCTCAACTGAATCTGTTGGAACAGGGATGATAAACTATCTGTCCATTATATATGAACTGTGTTTCATCACTCTTATAAATTTTTTTAAGACTTCAGTGTTGATGAAAATGAAGTATGTATTGTTGAAATTATTTCATAATTTTCATTAATGTCACTTCATTGAGAACCCATACTTCAATGAAAATTGTTATGAAGCTCCTGAATTTCTTTTTAAAGCAGATTTACAATGTAGTGTTATTTGCAATGCCAACCAATTAGTTCATTACAGAGTTCAAAATTCTTTCATCTGAACAATCAAGATATGGTAAATGACCAATTCTGCTATCTTTCCTTTTATGTGGACTGAGCTACAAAGGTACACAGCATATTACAGTATCACATATCTCCAAGCTACCAATCTACTGTGTACCTTCCACTGTCATCGGTACCCCTTATATTTAATCATTTAATAACACTGTTCAATTCCTACATATCACATTGTACCATGTGGACATACTTGAAATGAGCTCTACAAGATGCAGATAATCATGTTAGTTGTCAATAAAACTCTGTCCCTTTTTTTTCACATTTATAGATTGCAGTTGATAATTGTTGTGCTGAGAATTGGTAAGACTATGGAAGTGCCTACACATGGTTGGTTATCAAACTGAACAGAAGCTTCATTTGCGTAATGAATCATCTGCCATTGTGAAATATATTTTTTCTTCCTCTGGCTTCTTTGTTTTTATCAACATTTTACCTCGTTCACTGCATAACCACTTGTGAAAACATTTTTCAGTTGACTGTTCAGCTGTTTTAAATGGTTTACTTCTGAACAGCTGAATATTTGTTTCTTTGCTTTTGCAGAATGGCCAATATAAACTTGGAAACAGTGGTGTTCTCCTCGGGCTCTTCACAGATTTCATGTCTAAATATAACAAAACATACAATAGTGATGAAGAAATGCAGAAAAGGTTGCATATATTTAAAGCAAATATGATGAAGATTGAACATTTGCAGAGAACAGAGCAAGGAACAGGAAAATATGGTGTCACACAATTTGCTGATCTTTCAGGTGAGAGCTACAATTGTTTATAATACCTTTTTTGAAATACAGTACTATTATAATTAAATCACAGCATAAAACTCTGTTTTTATTATATGCAGCCATTTTATGTATGTATTTTAAGAGAGAGTGCAGATATAAATAAATTTGTCGTAGATACATAATTTGCAGAGTCAAACTGCAACTAGGCTGCTGTTCTCTCTCTCCTCTCTCTCTCTCTCTCTCTCTCTCTCTCTCTCTCTCTCTCTCTCTCTCTCCACCCCCCCCTTTTTTTTTTTACAGGAATCACGAATTCTGATTGACATCAGCTATTTTAGATTATCAGTCATCTAATTATTGAATCCATTGTTACATTAGTTTTCAGCCATGTTAGTAGGTTATGTTACTGCACTTTTATTTCCTGAGACACCACTTGAAGAAACTTTACACAACAGTAATCAATACCAGCTGTGGGAGGAGGGTAAAATAACTTCAGTGTTATGGTGTTAGCAGCATATGTCTTGAACATATGAATGTCATTTCATGACAGAAAGAGAGCGTTACACTGACAAACTACTGTACAAGTATAAACCTGAATCTAAAGGGTTGGGGGGAGGGGGGTAAAATGCATTAGTTTCATAAGGTTCAGCACTAGACTATTTAAAAATTCTAAGGTTTCTTATTGATGCAACACCCTTTACACTTTTGACATCCCATATTCTTACCAGAATTCATATTACTATCAATATAACCATGGCAATTAAATGAGAAAAACAATGTCAACAAAAGCAGCCATCGAAGGCCTAAACTTAAACTCAAGTCATACTAGACACAGCTCATAGAATGACTTAGTAGGCCTTCAACTGGTTCAAAGCAGACTATTTAATTTTAAATCTCACTTGCAGGGATACTGTGTGATTTTTATTTAAAGTAATAATTTGTTGCTTATTCTACCAATATAAATTAAACCCACCTTCGAAAGAGTGAATGCTATAGGGCTCCTGTTAGACATAATTACCACATTGTCATGATACATAACTAAAACATTGGAAAAAATATATCCTACACTTATTTGCAACCTTCAATTCACTGGCATCTGCTAGAGTGATTTGAATGTTCTCATTCTAACAACAGAATGCAAGGAGCTCAACAGAATTTGTCTCTTGCCCTCCAGCTGTGGTTATTGGTGATGAAACCATCACACATCCAAATAAGTCAAGCCTTTAAACTTTTGGCATTCTATATTCTTGGGACATCTGATATTACTGTTGATGTAATCACACTGAGTGATGTGAGAAAAAGTGTCAGCAAAAGCAGCTATATTTTCTTAAGTGCCTGTTATCACACTCTCTGGCACTGTTAGCAGTACGAGGTGGAATCCAAACTTTTTGGGACTGGTGCTATCTTTGTACCGCCAGGTGGCAACTAGCTGCATATCTGATGAGTCAGTGTGCGGAGTGGCATTCAGCTGGGAGGACGTGTTGCATGCCCACAATGATTTCCCTAATACTCTGTGTTTAGCGTGTGGCGATTTTATGATGGATCCGCAAACAGAACAGCGTGTGTTTATCAAATTCTGTGTGAATCTCGGGAAATGTGCTACAGAGACCCTTGCAATGATTCAATGATTTATGGTTATGACCCATAGACAAAGCAAGAATCGTCACAGTGGAAGAGCCCAGTCTCTCCAAGACCCAAAAAAGGACCCAAAAAAGTGAGACAGGTGAAGAACAAAGTGAAGAGCATGATCATCATTTTCTTTGATACCAAGGGAATTGTGCACAAAGAATTCATCCCACCCAACCAAACAGTGAATTCCGTGTACTACTGTGACTTTTTGTGACAGCTCTGTGAAAACATGTGGCTATGACGGCCCAAACTTTGGCATCAAGGGAACTGGCTGCTGCATCATGACAACGTGCACTGTCACACGTCCTTGCTCACCAGGACCTTTTTGGCAAAGAACAACCCGCCGTACTTGCCAGATTTGGCACCTTGCGACTTCGCGCTCAAAACTGAAACTCAAGTTGAAAGGCCGTCGGTTCAACACTCTAGAGTTGATTCAAGAATTATCACTGGTGGTGATAAACACCCTCAAAGAACAGGACTTCCAGAAAACGTTTGACCAGTGGCAGAAGCACTGGGATGGTGTATATGTGCAGATGGGAACTACTTCGAGGGTGATGGTGACCATTAGTCCAAAGGCAAGGTTTTCAACAGATGGCAGCACCAGTCCTGAAAATTTTGGATAGCACCTCGTATTATTGCTCTCCTAAAGGACTGAAAATCTGTGATATTGTCTTCTACAATATTTCCACTATCACAAAATTCTGTCATTCCATTTGTGCAGTTGTATTGCAAATCAGACGCAGAGTATTACAGAAAAAAGAAAACCATTACACAGCTACTTGCTTGTCTACAATCACAGGAATCCAAGCTTATCTCCAATTCACTTCCCTGTCTGTACTATTCCAGATACAGTGTGTGTCACAAACAATTATTAACGTTGTCCAACCATACCAACACTTAAAATATGATAAGTACCATAAACAACATCCAGAACTAGAATAAAGGACAGTACTTGTTCTTGTGTGATAACTTCTGAGTGTGGTAACTTCTGAGTGTGGTAACTTCTAAGTGCAGAACCACTATCACCCCAAGACTGTTCGCAAAATCTGGTACAGTATGCACATTCTTACATCTACCTCAAATTGCTTGATTTGTGCTATAGGGGGAGCCTTCTCTGGAAAGAAGTCTTCTCAGGAGTCAACCAAAGAGTACATCACATAGACTGACAGCATATGTGTTCATCTTTGGCTTCCATTACATTAGTAAATTTGATAGTGTGGCTTGAGATAATGATGCAGTGCCTGCATATGTAATGACTGTTTTGGTGACCATTTTATGGCAAAGTTTTTCAGTGTTTGTCACACACTTGTTTTATTTCTGCCAGACGTTTTGTGGATATGTTCTAGCTTTTATGCTATGAAACTTCTTTTACATAACCAAGTTTTATATATTTTAATGATGACTTCATTCATCGAAGTCTGATCATGCTCAACATTGTCTTGCATGAAAATGGCCAAATGCTGGAATCATGGTTGTACAGTAGAATAAGTGATGTATACAGTCAAATGGCAGAACTTTCTTTTAAAAAGTATTACATTACTGTGGCCCAGAATGATGGTAAAAATATTAATTGAAAGAAGAGCTGTGTTATTTCCATAGTTTTTTCCGATATGAGTGTGTCACAGAAATGCCCAAGGAACAACCGACAGCAAGAGATGATGCAAGAAAGATAAATATGTTGTGGAGAGCCATGCTTACAAAATTCTGAGAGGCCATGTGTCAAAATGAGTCAGGCAACATATTTCACCTCCTGTGTTTAAATCATCTACATCTACATCCATACTCCTTTAGCCTCCTGACTGTGTGTGGCTTGAGTACCTCTGTGGGTTCTGCCTTCTATTCCAGTCTCGTATTGTTGGTGGAAATAAAGATTGTCAGAATGCCTCTGTGTGGGATCTAATCTCTCTGATTTTATCCTCATGGTCTCTTCGCGAGATATACATAGGAGGGAGCAATATACTGCTTGACTCCTCGGTGAAGGTATTTTCTCGAAACTTCAACAAAAGCCTGTACCAAGCTACTGAGTGTCTCTCTTGCAGAGTCTTCCACTGGAGTTTATCTATCATCTCTGCTAAAATTACACAAATTCAGGCACATCCAGACAGTCTCCTTCCTCTTGTACTATCTGCGAATGGAATGGGAGAGAGTAAGTGAGACTGGTACAATATGCCCCCCCTCACACCACCACCCCCACCACCACCACCACCACCACCTCCTCCTCCTCCTCCTCCTCCTCCTCCTCCTCCACCACCACCACTTACTGGAATACAGATGTAGATGAAAATGTACATGTAGATGCAAATTTTACAGACATTCACATTGTCTGTTCTTGTCTCTTAACAGAGGAAATGAAAGGGCTTGAAATTTCTGTATGGTTTTTTGTATTAGTATGTTATTTTTTATCCTTTCTTACTTCTGCAGATTTATCAGCATTGTTGACATGCTAACCATAGATATTTTCAGATGTTTTTGTTTATTGTGCAAGTGAATTAAACAAAACTATAAATTTTCTTTGTTTGACACTCCAGAAAATGAGTTTAAACAGAAGTACTTAGGACTGAATCGAGCACTGAAGAGGGAAAATGAAGTACCAATGGCTAATGCTAAAATACCAGATGTTGAATTACCAGTTGAATTTGATTGGAGGCACTACAATGTTGTTACCCCTGTAAAGAACCAGGTAAACAGATGTATTTCTTAGTATTGTGGGACAATGTTGTGTTTCATATATCTTAAAAAGTACTGCACTGATTTTCTTTCACAAAGGTTTTATCAGATGCCATCACCTTCTAAGGTGCATAAAAAATAAAGGCTTAGCAGCATTTAATTATGATTTGTGCCTGATAAGTTTGAAAATTGGTACTAGTAACTTCTAATTATTTTCAAAACAGTCCTGCATCTCTTTATTTCTGTGGAGTCTTCTGTCTCCTCCAAAAAGGTGCAAATTATTGAATTTATTATCTGTTTTTCTAGGCATAAGGAGTGACATCTTTGAGCACTAAAAACTCAAATACGAAGTTTTAGGGTGGCGAGCACCAAACTAGTATAAATTGCTCTTGTAATAACTCTTACTTCTTTAGTCTTCTGTAGCAATATACTCTTTTAGTAACTGTTGGAGAGTTCAATATTTCTATTTACTTCCCGAGTTGTAACAAAAGTAGTAATGCCTTTTTACTAAAGAAGTAAGCCATTTCTGCACATTGCTGGCACATGCATTACATTCCCTCTTGGAAAATATTGTTTGTTGGCAGACATAATTGCATCACCTCTTGCGTAATTTATGTCCATCACTATAATTTAGAAGCTAGAAAGGATTATTAAATTGAATTACTAAAATTAGAAAATTAAATGCTATTGTACTAATTAATGATAAGATCTATGTATTATAAAAAAGATAAGTGCTATTAATGGATGACTCTATTGTTAACCACACCATCTACAGCTACCAACGTCCTTTGTTGGTTGGTGGCACATATTAATTCAAGTGCCAGTTTGAGGTATGAGCTAGCGGCAACACGGAGGTAGGAAAAAAAAAAAAAAAAAAAACAGAAAATGAAAAAGAGTGGTTTGCTGAAATAATGAGAAAGTATTATAACTACTATTGAATCTAAAAAGCACATTGTCAACATGCTAAAAAGGAAAAAGGATGCTTGGGAAAAATGTAGAAGCTCTTACACAAAGATCACAAGAGCAGCTTAAAGTAATTTGGAAGGGCATGAAAATGAAAGCTAAATATAATAGAGAAAATTTCAAACTGACGTTGGAATAGATGAGATGAAGATTGGCGATATAAGTCAAATGGTTGTTGATATGATCCCACAAGTTTTCAAGGGGATAGCTGGAGTCAATGTCAATGACACATCTGAAAATAATATGATACTTTCAAGTAACTTCAATGATGATAACTGCTCTGAAGGTAACAATGAAACTGCCGAAGGTGGAACTTTATTGCATAGTCATGAACCTCAACCTGAATTGTGTAGTGGGAGCCTATCAGAAGATGCGCCCAGCAAAAGAGGGAGAGTACATGCGATTGTAGTGAATAAGCGAGAGTTGTTGAAGAAAAAAGGTGAGCTTCATTCCTTAAAAATGTGTTTAATACAAGAGGAATACAATGCAAAAACGTTATTAATGGAAAGACAAATGGAAATCGTGGAAGAAGAGCATAACCTTAAAATGGAAATAATGAAAAAGTTCAAGAACGTAATGGAGCAAACTTCAGGTTCCAGTTCTTCAGCCAGTGTGGTCGAGAAATTTGGATTTTTGTGAATGAATAAGAAAATATACATATGTATAAAACCTCTTTTATTTCCCTGATATTTTTTCAAATGTTTAATATGTTCTTGCTTCTTGTGTAGTATAATATTTGAGTTTATCATTTCAGCATTGGTACTAATTTTTGTTAATACCACTTCTAATATTTATCTGAATTTGCAATATTATAAAAGAATTTTTTTTAGAAATAATCAAAACATTGTATGACTTCATATACTCAATTAAGAAATAAAATGAGAATGTTAATCCCGTAGCAAAAAAAAAGAACATAATTATAAAGTTACACATAAATAAAATGAGTCACTTTTCACTGCAGTAGTGACAATCCAGTGGCTTATTTATTCATTTAAGAAGGAAAAGTTGTGACACTAACTTATAATTTTACTAGCAAACTAGGTACAATTTTAATTAAAGTAATTGAGTATGATAGTCTGTCTGACAGCTTGGCCTACAGCACCTGCTTCTGGCTTAAATGCATATTGTTCGATGGCATTCACCTCCACAGCATCAGGGTGAAACTCGTCTCTAACTTCTGTTCAAAAGTTGTGTAGAACTTTACAGCAGCCACAATAACATTCCCACACTTGTTTGGCTTAAATCACATTGTTTTAATGAGAATTTTGAAACGTGTCTTCAAACACCGAATGCACATCTGGTAGCAATATGGGCTCTATTGTAGCGGTGTTCGACTCCTGTGTGGGCTCAGAACACAGGTGTCATAAGATGTTTGGAGAGAGCATGTCCACTATCTCCAACAAGCAACCCATCACATCGTCTATTTTCAAATTCTGCAGCTACTCTACTATTGTCCCAAATGCATGCATCATGTGTGGAACCCATCCAGTGGCTTACCATCTTCAAACTCTTCATATTGGCATCACAGATGATTTGTGTACTGCTAGAAAAGAAATTCCTGCAATTTCTGTATAGTTCTGCTTATGTTCCAGAAGGACAAAGTATGGGTATATGTACACAATCTGTGCCCCTATGACATTTGGGAATCCACCAGTTCAATAGAATTCCCTTTTGTTCTTTAATATATTTTCTTGGCTCTGTGGCATGGACACATACAGTGGTTTTAAGGCAATTAAACTGTTTATCACACTGCTAAAAGCTCCTCCAGCAGTAGTACGATGGATATTAATGAGATCCCCTGCTACAATTTTATAAATACCGGTGCGAAAGATTCACAGTCCACAAAGAAGTTGCAGCCTAGGAGACAAATCACGGTTCCTGCCGGAATTATGCTACCGTAACAGCTCAAGCATATCAAGCAGCAACTCAAAATGTTCCTCATGAAACCCAAACCACTCTTTGAAATCACTGCCACTATACATCACAAATGGGTCTCTTCATTCCATTACAACCCTCATTCTTGGGATGTTCATCTCTTCTTCCATCTCCATATATTCTTCGTAGTCCAGGTAATCCATAGAATTCAATACTTAAAATACATAACTCAAAGATTGCACCTTACTCTCTTACTCTCCTCCTACTACTGCCTAGGTGTAAATTTTGGCCTTACTTCTTTGTTAAGTTACTAAGGTGGTAGTGTACTTTTCAGTTGTGCTCACCACCAATAATGGAGTGAATAAATTTACTTCAGAAGTAAATGAAAAATTTATTCCTGGAGTAATTTACTCCTTCAGTTCAGTACTTTCCACTGGAAGTCGCCGATTCCCGTCTCTCGTAGTAACTTACTACTTTAGTTTCACTTACTCCTGGTTTGTGCTCACCACCCTAAGAGTCACTTACTTCCAGCTTATAAGTTTGCAAGCTACAAGTGTCTGCCACACAGTATTCCAAATATTTCTTCCAAGCAACAGTTTAAAACATGTCATGTAGTACTTAAGATTGTTTTAATTTTTTTATTTATTTACTAGTTAAAACTGTGGACACCAACCTTTTATGGACAGGGCTCTTCCAATTCATCATAAAATAATTAACTCATGCATTCTACTCACCATTGCCTCTTGATTCATTAATTCCATTGCATTCAGGCCCACAGTTTTTGACCTGCTATGAATACTCATTACAGTAAACATTTTGTGAGGAGTAACAAATTTAAAATGTCAAAGATTAATGACTTGAAAACTTCTGTAAGAGATACCTGAACCACAGATGTGGACAATTGTATATTTTTAAAAGCAGTGATGAAACTAAAAGACGGAAGGAATGTATAAATGACCAAAACAGTTTGTATGAAGATTCAGATACAGACTTAAATATACGTCATAAATTACTACACAAATAGTCAGAACTGAGCTACATAATAAAATAAATAATAAATAGGAAAACCATCCTCCACAATGCAGAAGTAAGGCATAATTTCATTGATTTCATCCTGGTCAGTACATAGAGCAGAGTTTTGATCCTGAAGTATGTAAGGTGCATGTGATGGTTGGTAACATTACAATGTTCTGCAGAGATGTTAACACACTGATTTCTCTTTGGATGGTATACAAGAGCAAACTCTCAAAACTTGAACTTGTTTAAGATGATAGTAAGATTGTTTATTCATGATCACTAAATTGGTGAAAATATAACCTTGTGAAATTTTTCAGTAAAAGGTAATAACCCTGTTCTGTGCTGTAAATTTTAGTAGGTAAGTAAGGTGATGTTATTACTATGTCTCACTTGTGAGCAAATTTTTGTGACGTATGCCTGAAATATTTTCAGGGAATGTGTGGGTCATGTTGGGCATTCTCTGTCACTGGCAATGTGGAAGGGCAGTGGGCAATTAATAAAGGAGTGCTACTATCACTCTCTGAACAAGGTGAGTCTATTATTCATTTTAAGTGTCCTTTGCTGATAACATACACAGAAGCTTGGTATTTCTGACAACCTCTGTGTTTCACTGATGCTACTCTCTACATCTACATGATTTCTTCACAGTTCACACTTATGTGCCTGGCAGAGTGTAAGAGAACCATCTTACTTGTTCTTATACCACTCCTGACACCAGTATTATTATTTTTTTCTTTTCCAGTATCTGTTCATTGCTAATGCATGTACTATGTGCACACAGACTTATTAGATTTTTATTCATGAAATATTTCACTGAATTTCATTATTCACAGTATAATTTACAGGCTGCTGATTGTAATGGTATATTTAGTTCAAATGAATGCATGTACTATGTGCACATAAAAATCACCAAATTCTTATTAATGCAATATTCCACTGAATTTAGTTATTCACAGAATAGTTTACAGTCTACTGATTATAATAGTATGTTGTTGTTGTGGTCTTCAGTCCTGAGACTGGTTTGATGCAGCTCTCCATGCTACTCTATCCTATGCAAGCTTCTTCATCTCCCAGTACCTGCTGGAGCCTACATGCTTCTGAATCTGCTTAGTGTATTCATCTCTTGGTCTCCCTCTACAATTTTTACCCTCCACGCTGCCCTCCAGTACTAAATTGGTGATCCCTTGATGCCTCAGAACATGTCCTACCAACCGATCCCTTCTTGTGGTCAAGTTGTGCCACAAACACCTCTTCTCCTCAATTCTGTTCAATACCTCCTCATTAGTTATGTGATCTACCCATCTAATCTTCAGCATTCTTCTGTAGCACCACATTTCGAAAGCTTCTATTCTCTTCTTGTCCAAACTATTTGTCGTCCATGTTTCACTTCCATACATGGCTACAAATACTTTCAGAAACGACTTCCTGACACTTAAATTTATACTCAATGTTAACAAATTTCTCTTCTTCAGAAACGCTTTCCTTGCCATTGCCAGTCTACATTTATATCCTCTCTACTTCGACCATCATCAGTTATTTTGCTCCCCAAATAGCAAAACTCCTTTACTATTTTAAGTGTGTCAATTCCTAATCTAATTCCCTCAGCATTACCTGACTTAATTCGACTACAATCCATTATCATCGTTTTGCTTTTGTTGATGTTCATCTTATACCCTCCTTTCAAGATACAGTCCATTCTGTTCAACTGCTCTTCCAAGTCCTTTGCTGACTCTGACAGAATTACAATGTCATCGGCGAAGCTCAAAGTTTTTATTACTTCTCCATGGATTTTAATACCTACTCCAAACTTTTCTTTTGTTTCCTTTACTGCTTGCTCAATATACAGATTGAATAGCATCGGGGAGAGGCTACAACCCTGTCTCACTCCCTTCCCAACCACTGCTTCCCTTTCATACCCCTCGACTCTTATAACTGCCATCTGCTTTCTGTACAAATTGTAAATAGCCCTTCGCTCCCTGTATTTTAGCCCTGCCACCTTCAGAATTTGAAAGAGAGTATTCCAGTCAACATTGTCAAAAGCTCTCCCCTAGTCTACAAATGCTAGGAACATAGAATTGCCTTTCCTTAATCTTTCTTCTAAAATAAGTCATAAGGTCAGTATCGCCTCATGTGTTCCAACATTTCTATGGAATCCAAACTGATCTTCCCCGAGGTCGGCTTCTACCAGTTTTTCCATCTGTCTGTAAAGAATTCGCATTAGTATTTTTCAGCTGTGATTTATTAAACTGATAGTTCGGTAATTTTCACATCTGTCAACACCTGCTTTCTTTGGGATTGGAATTATTATATTCTTCTTGTAGTCTGACGGAATTTCGCCTGTCTCGTACATCTTGCTCACCAGATGGTAGAATTTTGTCAGGACTGGCTCTCCCAAGGCTGTCAGTAGTTCTAATGGGGTGTTGGGGCCTTGTTTCAACGTAGATCTTTCAGTGCTCTGTCAAACTCTTCACGCAGTATCATATCTCCCATTTCATCTCCATCTACATCCTCTTCCATTTCGATAATATTGTCCTCAAGAACATCGCCCCTGTATAGACTCTCTGTATACTCCTTCCAAATTTCTGCTTTCCCTTCTTTGCTTAGAACTGGGTTTCCATCTGAGCTCTTGATATTCATGCAAGTGGTTCTCTTTCCTCCAAAGGTCTCTTTAATTTTCCTGTAGGCAGTATCTATCTTACCCCTAGTGAGATAAGCCTGTACATCCTTACATTTGTCCTCTAGCCATCCCTGCTTAGCCATTTTGCCCTTCTTGTCAATCTCATTTTTGAGACGTTTGTATTCCTTTTTTCCTGCTTCATTTCGGCATTTTTATATTTTCTTCTTTCATCAATTAAATTCAATATTTCTTCTGTCACCCAAGGGTTTCTACTATCCCTCGTCTTTTTACCTACTTGATCCTCTGCTGCCTTCACTACTTCATCCCTCAAAGCTACCCATTCTTCTTCTACTGTATTTCTTTCCCCCATTCCTGTTAATCGTTCCGTTATGCTCTCCCTGAAACACTGTACAACCTCTTGTTTAGTCAGTTTATGCAAGTCCCATCTCCTTAAATTCCGACCTTTTTGCAGTTTCTTCAGTTTTAATCTACAGTTCATAACCAGTAGATTGTGGTCAGAGTCCACATCTGCCCCTGGAAATGTCTTACAATTTAAAACCTGGTTCCTAAATCTCTGTCTTACCATTATATAATCTATCTGAAACCTGTCAGTATCTCCAGGCTTCTTCCATGCATACAACCTTCTTTTATGATTCTTGAACCAAGTGTTAGCTATGACTAAGTTATGCTCTGTGCAAAATTCTACCAGGTGGCTTTCTCTTTCATTTCTTAGCCCCAATCCATATTCACCTACTATGTTTCCTTCTCTTCCTTTTCCTACTGTCGAATTCCAGTCACCCATGACTATTAAATTTTCGTCTCTCTTCACTACCTGTATATTCAGTTCAAATAGTTCATTTTATTTAAAGAAATAATTATTATTTAGTACACCTGTAAATCAAGTGCTCATCTGAATTTCACCCAGCTAAAAATATTTTTTTTAAGTTAAAACTGATGTAGCTTATTTAAATGCTGTCGTTCTCCTCATTTAAGCAAGCGTTTTACTTTTTCTGAAAACGTAATATTCAAAAGTTATTTGTATTCGTAATTTTCGTGTCCCTGAATGTTCCAATCTATATTATTCTTTCCTAAATTCAGTGCTATAGGTTTGTAGCCACATCTCTTTCTGGTTCCACACATGTAAACTATTGCTTAAATATCCCCTTCAGTTGCTAATTATTCTAATTAGAAAATTTCGCTTTCTCAAAAATTCGTGGAGAACTTTGCAAATCCCCGTACACATTAAAACTTTCCTCTCATAAATCAGTATCTGTCATTTTCTAATTACACAGATTTTGACTACATCAATTCACTTAGCTTTTATGTTAGTATCAATTCTCTTAGCTTTTATGTTAGTATAAAAAATGTAATACTCCAGTATTGTACCAAACCAATTCACTACAACACCTATTGTATCTCTTAGCTATTAGTTGGTATCAAAAATGTAATACTCCAGTATTGTACCATTTTGTAATTTCTGTGATATGCATGTCTATAAATAATCGTCAGTGCCCAGCAGCCGAATTTATCAATATGTATTAGTTCTGAGTTGGTAAATAGTCATCAACAGGTGCACAATATATGTTTCGTCATGTGATTTCTTTCAGTCATGTAGTAGCTTTAAGTCATTGTGAAGATGTACAGTTATTTTGTTGATCATTACCACTTGCGATTTTCTTGAAATTTCTTCGGATTGGCATACCAACATGTTCACCTTACTCATAAAATGACAAGTGGAAAAAACAGCACATTATAAAAGGTTTGTCCATTTGACATCTTGTTGTTGTTGTTGTTGCTGATTGTAATGGTATATTTAGTTCAAATGAATGCATATACTATGTGCACATAAAAATCACCAAATTCTTATTAATGCAATATTCCACTGAATTTAGTTATTCACAGTATAGTTTACAGTCTACTGATTATAATAGTATGTTGTTGTTGTGGTCTTCAGTCCAGAGACTGGTTTGATGCAACTCTCCATGCTACTCTATCCTGCCCAAGCTTCTTCATCTCCCAGTACCTACTGCAGCATACATCCTTCTGAATCTGCTTAGTGTATTCATCTCTTGGTCTCCCTCTACAATTTTTACCCTCCACGCTGCCCTCCAGTACTAAATTGGTGATCCCTTGATGCCTCAGAACATGTCCTACCAACCGATCCCTTCTTGTGGTCAAGTTGTGCCACAAACACCTCTTCTCCTCAATTCTGTTCAATACCTCCTCATTAGTTATGTGATCTACCCATCTAATCTTCAGCATTCTTCTGTAGCACCACATTTCGAAAGCTTCTATTCTCTTCTTGTCCAAACTATTTGTCGTCCATGTTTCACTTCCATACATGGCTACAAATACTTTCAGAAACGACTTGCTGACACTTAAATCTATACTCGATGTTAACAAATTTCTCTTCTTCAGAAACGCTTTCCTTGCCATTGCCAGTCTACATTTTATATCCTCTCTACTTCGACCATCATCAGTTATTTTGCTCCCCAAATAGCAATACTCATTTACTACTTTAAGTGTCTTATTTCCTAATCTAATTCCCCCAGCATCACCCGACTTAATTCGACTACATTCCATTATCCTTGTTTTGCTTTTGTTGATGTTCATCTTATACCCTCCTTTCAAGACACTGTCCATTCCATTCAACTGTTCTTCCAAGTCCTTTTGCTGTCTCTGACAGAATTACAATGTCATCGGCGAATCTCAAAGTTTTTATTACTTCTCCATGGATTTTAATACCTACTCTGAACTTGACATCTTGTCAGTGGAAAATGAACATGTTTTACAGCAACAAAAATTTTAAGACCTAAAGATGACAGCATAGTCTATCGAAACTGGTTGTCTCAAATAAAGAAATATTTTATGCGTTCTTGGCTGTTGAATGGTTCTTAACAATTAAACAGTATGCCCTTCAGTACACTCAAAACGAAAAAAAAATCAAAAAAGTGTGTCATTGAACTGAACTTAGTGTTGGAAATGCCGTGTGGCTAGGGAATCCCGTCAGGTAGACCGTTCACCTGGTGCAAGTCTTTAGAGTTGATGCCACTTCGGAGACTTGCGTGTTGATGGGGACGAAGTGATGATAAGGACAACGGAGCACACCCTGAGTGGAGAAAATCTCCGACCCAACTGGGAATCGAACCCGGGCCATTAGGTATGACATTCCGTCGCGCTGCCCACTCAGCTACCAGGGGCTGACCAACTTAGTGTTAATAAATGTGAAGAGGACAATGGGTCAGAGAAATTCAACAAGATCTTAAACCTATTGGACTCCAGATAACAGATGCAGAAAACAAAGATAAAATTAATACTCTTCTGAAGAACTACAGATTTTTAGCAAAGGTTACATGTAGAAGATCTAGATTTCAGATGAATTGAGAAGTTTACAATCACAAAGAATGAAGCATTATTGTATTGAGTAGATCACAAGAACTGAACCCTACAACCTTCAAAGAAAAATTGAACATGGAATGAGAAAGAGGTCCAATGTGGACAATAAAGTTTGTAATAATGTAATCACAGTTCACCACATTCAATAATCAAAGGAAGAATGTTAAAGAAAAAATCTGTCAAGGTAGGGGCGTATGAAGCAGGTCAATAAATTGAAAGAGGATAAAAGGCACTACCTTCAACCTATATCTTTAGAGTTTCACTTTCAAAAAAAATCGCAGAAATGAACACTTTAATCTATCTTTGTGAGCTCTGATTTTTCTTTTATTTGATCATGATGCTCATTTCTCATTATGTAAGAGGGAGGAACAAAGTATTTTGCTTCAGTGAAAATGCCTTCTTTTAATGTTTTCCATATGAAGGGTTATGCTTCTAACCACGTAGAGGAGGCATTGAGCAACAGACAAGTACATTGAATGTGGAATGTTGTATATATTTGAGCTATTGCATGAAGGCATCTTTCCATCATACATCCATTCATACACACATAACCCACACACGTTTGACCACTGGAAATGGATGGCTTTTAAAGCAAGATAGTTGTTGTGATTAATTAATATTTAAAAGATCACTTGAACTATTGAGAGGTGTAAGGAAATGTGTGTTAATTATATTATGCTATTGTCTAAACTGATATAACTACAATCAGTTTGAAATACAGCTAAATAATTTTTGGAATATTGTTATGAATATGCTCCAACGTAGAACCATGAACTGAGGTGGGAGTGGACTAGCTGGCAAGGTTATTCTGCAGAGTTATGGAGTGGTATAGCCATGAAGTGGCAGTTCTTAAGCTGTTGTGAGATGAATTGTGGTTGTGAGTTGAGAATTGCTGATGCACTATTGTTCAGTATGTGATTGGTATTTGGTGTTTTGGACTGTTCCAAGTGTATGGTGCTAGACAGGTTCAAAGTTGATGAAGATGAAAACACTGACTAGTTATATGGTCATTAGACAATGCTCTTAAGGTGTGTTATTTGCATAACATTTAATCTCCTAAAGCTAGAGAAATACAATAGGCTGTAAAGACTTTGTTAGTTGATTTTAAAACCTAAACAAGCTCAGAAAGTCAAACTATTTGTATGTCACTACACAGTGGTCAGCTTGTGATGTCAGAGATTACGAAGCTGTGTCGATGTGTGGTATGGAGCTTGTACTGCAGAATAGTTGATGCTGTTTGCCCCTACTTAGTGCTAAGGTACACAACTTGTCTTAATTTCAGTTCTTAATCTTCTTTATTAAAGGTCTCCCCCCCCCCGCCCCCTGCCCTTCACCCCTCTGTACATTCTAGTATGTTAATGATTGGACCTTAATGAAAGTGCAGTATCACTGAATCAAATATGAAAGTTCCCTGGTTCCACTGCATTATTTACTATTGCTGAGTTACTGTGTAGCCCAGATGATAAACACTCTTGTGTTCTTAAAGTCAGATGTTAATGTTTGCTGTATAGGGGAAAAGTTATGTACTGTATCTTTTTATGAATTGTGTAAACTTTCATTATGTGTTTTGTTTGCATTTCAACAGTTCATGTGTTGGTTTGTATGTTATACAAATAGAGGGTGTACGAGGTGAGTGACACAAAGAGCATGTGATTAAACCTTAAGAGGAGAAAGCCAGTGAAAATTAATTTGCTATACTTTTCAGGACTGGCTCATAACATATTTTGGGAAGTAGTATTCTATTTTCAGTTCTTTTTGTTTCTGTTTCTCTTGCAGAATTGGTTGACTGTGATACTTTGGATAACGGCTGTGAAGGAGGACTACCAGATAACGCATACCGAGCCATTGAGAAACTGGGGGGATTAGAAACGGAAAAAGATTATCCATATGAAGGCGAGGATGAGAAATGTCATTTCAACAGAAGTGAAGTGCTAGTCACCATACAAGGAGCAGTAAACATCAGTACCAATGAGACAAAAATGGCACAGTGGCTGGTGAAGAATGGCCCAATATCCATTGGGATTAATGCAAATGCCATGCAGGTATGTTATTTGAGCTCATCAAAACTAAGTGCCCCTCACCTCCCCTGTCTATATTGGATGATGTGACTATTATATTTTATTGATACTAAGCTCATAAACAGGAATTGGTTTCTAATAAAGATAGCACTAACTCAGATAGCCAATGTGAAGATACTGGTTTTGCTTTAGAGACAATGGTGGTTAAAATCCTTATCTGGCCAGCAAGATTTTAGGTTCTTTCCCCCTAATTTGCTTAATGCAAATGCCAGAACGGTCATTGTTATGTAAGCTTTATAATACCTGTCTACTCACAAGCTATTAGGGGGATTCTCTTCTGTCAATGCTTGGTAGGCTTATGTTTTATAATGGGTGAACCTGTCACTCAAAATGTTGGGACCACAGGTAGTAAACTGAGAAAAAAGTAAAAAAAACACATTACTTATGGGAAAACTTCTGCAAGTTCTGACTATAAAAGAAAGCCATCCTAACACATGAAGGCCTCAGCTTCCTTAATTTTTCAATTTTGTCCAAAGACTTCTGAATGACAACATTTTTCTGCACTGACTGCATTGATGAGATTAAATACCACTTTATTTTGTAATCACTATTGAACAGTTCTGGCATTGTAACCATTTTCAAGTGATTGTCTCTGAGTGACCATTCATTGCATATCACAGGATTGACTATTTCCTTCAGTGATTAACGCAAACCACCTCAGCTGTATTATTACACATTTATTGTGTTATGAAAGGTTTTGTGCATATGACATCTTCAGGTTATTCAGTTATGAAAGAGTCACAACACACATGGTCCTGTTGGTGTTTGTAATGTTAAAGACCAAATCCAAAAGTGATAATCATAAACATTCTGCCGACTATCTGGTGGAAGCGTGGTGAACACACACGGCATGCTGCATACAGGGACCTAATTATGAGTTACAGAATATAATTAAATGCGTCTTCATTTATCTAATAGGAAAGAATAGCATTACGAGTTGCAAAAATTAAACAGAACGTGTGGTATTATACACAGGATTAGCCTAGGAAAAGGAAACGGAAATGTGTGGGAAAGAGATGATCTGTCTCTATTTAATAAACTTGTCTAGAGAATAAGGAGTGTTTTCAAGCAATAATTTTTTAAATTACTTTTGAATAATTTTTTGTCTGATAAGAGAGAGGGGGGAGGGAGTTTATGAAAATTGTTTTGTTTATTGCTGACAATTTTATTGTGTGTTTCGTAAAATTACTTAAACTGCACATTTCTTTTCATTTACAACTTGTTTGCAGTTTTACTTGGGTGGTGTGTCTCATCCCTGGAAGTTCCTGTGTGATCCTGATAATCTAGACCATGGTGTTCTCATAGTTGGATTTGGTGTCCACAGTAAGTAAATTATACAACAAATAGAGCAAGTATTATGTATATAATATTAGTGAAATATTTCTTGTTTGATAAATGGGGTAATATAGAATCAAACAACATATGTCCACAAGCAGATATATACTATTTTTACTTTCTTTTTATAGCCAACATTTATTTAGTCGACCAAATAATCCAGAAATTGAATGAAATAATCCACTTGAAGTAAAAATTGACTAAACACAGTGTTAAGAATATTATTATTTGCAGACAATCAGATTCTGATGGCTGTAAGTGAAGATTATATACAGAAATCTGGATATAAACTTCAAAACATTCTTAGAAAGCATAATATAAAAGATTCATAATCTTTCCAGAGTAAAAAAAATCCAGTAAATAATAAAATAATAAAACTTGAAATATGGTATCCTGGCTGAGACACAAATTGAAATATGGTATCCCGGCTGAGACACAAAGTTGAAATATGCTCACTATTTTTTTTATTTACTTAAATTTGGCATATTTCGTGACAGTACCTTTTCCGTTAAATGTTTACAAGGCGATATTTGTCTTGGCTTCAGTTGTCTAGTGGAAGTATGACTCCACAATGCAGTTTTTGTCGGTTGCAGAAATGACCTGGTTCAATGTGTTTGCCTCATTTTTGGTGCTTCAAATACCATTTCTTCGAATGTGGTTTCTTCTTAAAGTTTATATAAAAAAAAGTGGTAACATAATTCGTTCTTTCTGTTCACTAACAAATTGTTTATGACGGCGACCTGCACATTGTTCTACCGTCAACACACACCACGAGTTCACTGCTGACTGACTATAGTCAAAGACGACTCCAGCGTCAAAGACATTTTACACAAAACACAAGCTTCCACTTGTAATCAGTCTCTGCTATTCTTCGACACATTTACTAATAGTAATCAATATGCTTTCACTCTCAAAAATATAAGTAAATTAACATATAATAAGGCAAATTATAATAAAAAATTCTGACAAAAAATATAAGAAAACATTTACAATTTGGTATCGACGAATCTGATAAAAAATAACACATCTCCCAGATCCATTACAAACTGGTAACAGACACTATATATTTGGGCACAAATATTTCACAGTTTGCAAGCTGGACAGACAGAGATAAGAATGTAACAAAGTATAATAGACTAAATGGAACATTAAAAAGAAAATTTAGTAAATGAATGAAAAAGAAATACAAATCAGATTTTAAAAAATGTGATATTGGCAATTGGAGATATGTGATCTTTGTAAATGTTTGTATAATTATTTATTACATCACACTCACTTATACATATAAAAAATATTCATATTACTGGTTTCAGCAAGTAGTTGACGTCTTCAGATGTTTTTGGTCCACTTAAAAGCTCCGTACAGATACATAAGCAAATATAGTTATACAACTTTGAACTTAATTTATAAAAAAACTATGGCAAGAATGCAAATAATGCAAATAACTTTCAAAATTATAAAACTTTAAAAATTAAAACATGTTAAATTAAAAAGTAGTATGGTAAATTAAATACATATGTACACAATAGCATCTGGCCTACGTATATTTTTTCACATTTACTACACTTGAGTTGGTGTACATCCGAATTTGCAAATACATTTTTGGTATTATCAATGTTGTGATGTAGTTGTATTTTAAGTTGTTTTGATGTCTGGAAACATGTTTTAAGTTTGCTGTTATCATAATATTTTGCAACCTTGTTGGCTGCCTGACTGTAATAAGGCATTGGCAGATATGTCATTTCTTCATCCTTAGTATAGAGTTTATCAATGAAAATAATCAATTTTTGAAAATGTAATGTAATTGGATTGATAAAAAAAATCTGCTCACCAATCAATGGCAGGAGAACACACATATAAAAGGTATTACAGTTTCTAAGTGTTTAGAGCCAGTTGTTCCTTCTTTTGGCAGAAGGGTTGAAGAGGAAGGAAAAGGACTGGTGTGTTTTGGGAAAAGAGGTAGAGTTCGGAAAAGTCGCCCAGAACCCAGGGTCAGGGCAAGACGTACCAGACGGGATGAGAAGGAAAGCTTGATTGTTGGGGACTGCGCTGAATGAGATTTGAAAGCCTGAGAGCTTAAAGGTCGAAGATAGGATAATACATAAGACAGAGATTGCTATTAAAACATCATGCTCAAGTTAATTAGAGCAAAAAACTAAGTGAATTGTATCTAATAGAGGTAGGAGTGGGATGGTGAAGCCTAGACAGATCATAAGATGAAAGCAGTAGAAAACTAGTGAATAGTTACTATAAAGAAATTCTGAGACTGAAGAAATTAGCGTAAATTAAGGCTAGGTGGGTGGCGAGAACCGATGATGTGTTGTAGCTTCAGTTCCACCTGCAAAGTTCTGAGAAACTGGTGTCAGGAGGAAGAATCCAGATGGCTTGTGTGGTGAAACAGGTACCGACGTCATGACTGCCATGTTACTGAGCGTGATGTGCAACAAGATATTGTGTGTTGCCAGTGTACACCCTCTGCTTATGTCCATTCATCCTAACAAATAACTAGGTGATAGTCAAGCCGATGTAAAAGGCCGAGCAGTGTTTACATAACAGCTAGTATATGATGTGTCGTTTCACAGGTGGCTCTCCCTTTGATAGTATACGTCCATTCCATCTAACATTTTGCCCACCATACCTAGAATAGCTTTTCGTCGCTCTGCTAATCTCCACAATATCTGTGTCAGACCCTATGCTCCATCTGCACCCATCTCCCTATCATGTGACACTTCTCCCTGCACGACTGTCCTCACTGCAAGACTTGCTCAGTGCACCCTCGTACCACCACTTATACCAGCCATGTAACTGGCAAAACTCATACTGTAAAGGGAGAGCCACATGCCATATACTAGCTGTTATGTAAACATTGTTTGGCCATTTACACTGACTTGACTTTTACTACGTTATTAGTTAGGATTAATGGGTATAGGCAGAGGATGTATACTGACAACACACAATATCCTGTTGCAGAGCATGCTCTACAACATGACAGTTGTGACCTCAATGCCTGTTTCACCACACATGCCATCTGGATTCTTCCCTCAGACACCAGGTTGTCAGAACTCCGCAGATGGAAACTGATGCTACAACATATCCTTGGTTCTCACCACCCATGTGGCCTTAGTTTATGTAAACTTTTTTGGTCTCAGCGTTTCTTCTCAGTAACTATTTCTTTCTTCAATCCCTTTCAGTGTTCTACACCTTTCATTTTCTGACCTGTCTGGTTTTCATCGTCCCTCTCCCACTCTACCACATGCAATGCACATAGCTTTTCTATCTTATTAACTAGTGCTCTCAGCTTTTCAAATCTCATCCAGTACAGTCCCCTACAATCAGTCATCCCTTCTCATCCTGTCCAGAAAGTCGCCCCTGCCCTAGGGTTCTCGGTGATTTTTCTGAAATCCACTGCTTTTCCTAAACCTCACCAGTCTTTTTGCTTCTCCCCTCTTCATTCCCCTTCAGTTCTTCTGCCATGCCACTGGCTCTGAAAGCTTGCAAATTGTAATACTCACACTGCTTGGTGAGCAGATTTTTTTATCTATCCAATTACATTATATTAGTATAGAGTTTCCTCTTTCTTCTGAGTGGTGGTATTTGCCATTTCCTTCTCTCTCTCTCTCTCTCTCTCTCTCTCTCTCTCTCTTTCTTTCTTTCTCTCCTTTTATATTAGTGCTATGTGATAGTTTCTGTGTCCGCTTTTCAGTTGTCTTTGTTTTAAGGTTTTAAGTTTATTAATTAGTTCATGTTCAAAGTGACAATTTCAGTATTCTAGTGATAAGGGCATGAAATTATGCATTTTTATGTTGTTTCAAATGGCACGATTGTATAGTAGTAATGGTAATAGTAGTAATAAGCTTTCTAAAATGGATATTTCATGTATGCTTCTAATTTTGTGACTGTCAAAATTAAAGGCTGCTCTTCTCAGACTTTTGTCAAGTTCTCTCTTTTCTATCCGCGGGTTTGTCAAACAAGCCTGTAAACATACCAACAAAGATTGTCAGTTTAACCTCACTTTTGAAGCAAAATGTTCATTTTGTGAAGTATTTTGACACTAGTTGGAATATACCTAATTTAACACCCAAAACAGATTTTCTAAAAATGCATTGTACTAAAGCAAATGCTTATTTCTTACATATGCCAGGTATCATGATGTAATGAATGAATGAATGCAGCATAAGAGAGTTTAGAACTAGATTAAGGTCAGTCAACTGGAATGACATCTTATACAAAGATATATGTGTGTGAATAACACAAGGTATTACTGACTACCTGAAACTGCCATGGACGTGTTCATTTCATCACAAGATCCACTGAATTTTTTAACTGAAATCCCTGAATTCTTCTCTCTCCTTTCTTTGGGAGATAAACTCCTCGTGAAAGAACGAAAGCAGATGCCAAGTGTGTCTATTAAAAAATCTTATGGAAAATTTGTAAGATGTTTCCAAACACAGTGGTACAATTCAGAACCACTGTAAGGAACAAACTTTTTCATTTTCACTCTGTACTATTTGGAATGGGCAATGACTGGTTTGAACGGCATAATTGGGGAGTTGGTGAAAAGAGTCTTCAGAATTTCCTTCTGAAAGATAAAAAGCATGAATGTTCCATTTTATATATCAGAGCATCTGTTTAACACCATCTCCTAGGTACAGTAAGAATTGAGTATGCTGTTTCAGAAGTAACATGCCTGGAATCTTTGAAACATAACGAGAAGGTTGATCGAAACAAAAGTATATTGAAGAAACTTTTTTCGACTATCTGCTTTTTAGCATGGCATGAGTTACCTCTTCGTGGTCATGATGAATCTGAAGTAATAGTAAATAAAGGAAATTATTTAGAACTTCTGGATTTCTTGGCAGAAAAAGAACCATACATGAAAGATCATTTAGCATCTGAGGGAGTGTTTAAAGGCATTCCCTCTGACACGAAGAATGAATTAATTGCTTGTATTATGTATGTTATTAAAGAACAAACTCAAATGAAGTTAAAAATTGTCGTTTTATATCACTACAAGCAGACGAAACCACAGATGTCTCAACTAGAAGTGAAATGAGTGTAATTTTTCATTTTGCAAATAATGAATCAGAAGAAATACAAGATAGGTGCATAGAGTATTAGGATGTATCCAAGGGCTAGAGTGCACAAGGCACATAGCCACTGTTTTCTTGTAAGTGCTAAGCAGTTGGAATATTAATAGAAACAATTTAGTATTGCAAACATATGACGGTTGCAATGCAATGGCAGGGAACATTATTATGGTGTCTACCTTATTGTGAATCAAGTTTATTCTCATGCTCTCTCTATCCACTGCTACACACATCAGCTGAACCTAGTCCTCCTCTCGGCTTGTAAAAATAAATATATAAATAAATAATAATGCAACTAAAATTTTTTGTGGCAAATCTTTCAGGATTTCATGTATTTTTTTAGCCATCCCATTAAACGAATTGAACTTCTGATGAAAAGGGGATTTAAATTACCAAGTCCTTGTGAAACAAGGTGGAATTTTTATTCACACACTCTACAAAGCATTATTCTTCACTATACAGACCTGAGAGCAGCATTTTATGATGTGATAAACAATGAAGGATGGGATGATAATTATTTACATCAAGCAATTGGGCTAAATAGTATACCGAATGATTAAACTTTTCTTTCTCTACTGCAGCTGTACAATTCAATTTTCCAGCATACAAGTATCTTGTTTGGCATCTTGCAAAGTAAAATTGTGGACATCAGATGCCTATGTTCAGAACTGAAAGCAGCATTAAGGCTGTTGAAAGACTAAGATGTGAGGAAATTATTCTGAAATCCATAGTGGAAGCTAAGAGCCTTATAAATTCAGCAGGAGTAACTGAAATTAATTTTAATGGAACAGAAGCAAGTATTCAGAAATGGAGAATTCTAGCATTAAAAATAAATGACACAATAGTAGTAAAAGCGGAAACTAGATTCCAGGACTTTCATGAAACAGATTTTACAGAAATTGTAAACAGGAGAAAGTTCTCAGGTTATTGTAAGCCAAACAATTTTCTGAAATTTGAAGTTGAAAAACTTCTTAAAATATATCCTGGAAAAAACTGGAACAAGAACTTACATTTATTTACAGCATTGAGGATAAATGTCTACAGCCTCAGGACCTCCTTAAATCCATTATAAACAATGGATTAAAAAACATGTTCTCTGAATGTGTGAAGTTTCTATCATTAGTTCTTGCAGTTTCAGCAACCACCATGCCTTGCAAAAGAAGCATGAGTATATTAAAATGTGTTAAAACCTACTTTTGCAACAGAATGACAGACTGTCCACCTTGGTGATTTTGGCTGTAGTGAGGAAAACTGTGAAAATCTTCAACCAAAGAGGGAAATGTGAAAATCTTCAACCAAATGGCGGGAGTTCATCTCTCATGTTATCAATGTTTACTCCCAGAAGAAGGACAGGAGGATAGAAGTAATTTATAAAAAGATGTAATAGTGAGTTACTATGTGTTAATCATTAGTGTGTAGCTATTTAATATTTTTATGTATTTATTTATCATTGAGTGAGGTGGCACAGTGGTTAGCACACTGGACTCGCATTCGGGAGGACGATGGTTAAAACTGATGTCCAGCCATCCTGAATCCCTAAATCGCTTCAGGCAAATGCGGGAAGGTTCCTTTGAAAGCGCATGGCCAACTTCCTTCCCCAACCTCCCCAAATCTGATGGGATCAATGACCTTACTGTTTGGTACCCTCCCCCAAATCAATCAACCAACCAACCTTATTAACAATTTCTGTAGTAGTTTCAATTTTAGCAGAAATATGTAACGAAGTTACTTTTGCAGTGTTTCTATTTTATAAGTTTTTGTTTTAAATTTTTTTTTATTTTTTTGATATAGATAATTCACAGCCTACCCTACAAAAAATGTCACACTTTGCCACTGTGTGTGAACCATTTGTAACATCTAGTATGGCTTAAGCGCTCATCATTGTAGGCTTTGTGCATCATTTGGTGTGTCTTTGTAAAGGTTTTCTTGAGTTTCACACAAAATTTGATGCAGCTGTGTTGCTCCTCTAACTCTTTCATCTCAAAATTCGCAAACTGTGCAACACAATGTTCTACTCATTACAGCACTGAGCAATAACTAACAGATATAAAACAATGAAGCATCCGGCAGTTACACATTAAACACAGGCATATGCGGGATGCCAACCGCATTTTGGTCCAACACACCATTAGCACAAAACTATAAATGTCCGAGAATTTTTTGAACAGACTTGTATTTATCCTCATTATAAGATGAGGTTTTCCCCCAAAATTCATCATTCGAAAAATACAGGCTTGTCTTCAATTTGCAGATTACCCGGCTGCTGCTGAGGTCACCATTTTAGCATTGTGGAATCAATTAGTCAAAGCTTTTATCTACTACAGTAGCATTTTCTGCCACTCCAGCACAATAAACTATACCAAAAAGACTAATTTTGAGGAGATCTTTAACACGGTGTATCATTGAAACTGCATATTTTCATAATATGCAAGTATATATACGAAAAGCTTCAAATTCAGAATATGTTACCTTCTTAAGCAATAAAATTGAGATTGCAGCTGCCTGATTTGCTTCTGCCAGCCAGTCAATGAAGAACACACATGATCTTATCAGCGCCGGCCTTGGTGGCCGAGTGGTTCTAGGCACTACAGTCAGGAACCGCGAGACCGCTACGGTCGCAGGTTCGAATCCTGCCTCGAGTATGGATGTGTTTGATGTCCTTAGGTTAGTTAGGTTTAAGTAGTTCTAAGTTCTAGGGGACTGATGACCTCAAAAGTTGAGTCCCATAGTGCTCAGAGCCATTTGAACCATTTTTGATCTTGTCAGCAAATCACATCATAGAAAATTACGCATGCAGCTTGAATAAAATATGAATGGTTAATACCTAATATTAAAGATATTTTAAATCTGTCCCTGCAAGTACAAGAAAATATTTATTTTGTTAATGTGTTTCATTTTATTGAAATAAAATGACGGATTGCGGATCACATCAGCAATGAAGGATATTTTCAGTGTGACTTGTTTTTTTACAAGAGATTTTGATTTTACTCATGGTATTTTATATTCTATTTTCACTTACATCAGGAAACACTGTCTGGTTGCACATTTCTGAGGCATTCCTTGGTTTGGCACTACTGATACCTGCCTAATCCCACATTGTTTTGCAGTGCTATGCTTTTCTTGATGTAAAACACAACACAGTACAGCACCACAAAGCAAAGAAGGCTGGAATCAACTGTACCAAACAAATAACTCAAAAACATGTAGTCAGATGAAGTTTCCTGAACAGAGCGAGAGTTGGACAGAAAATATTGTAAGTAAAAATCAACATTATTTGTAACAAATCATTGTTCAGTCTAGAAAGCAAGTGAAATTGTAAATATCTCTCATTGCAGACCACTAATGTTTTCTTTCAATAAAACAAAACCCATTCAGTGACAAAATATGCATTCTGTCGCAGATGCAAAGACGTATTTGAAATATCTTCAATACATAGCAACTACGCACAATATGGCCACACAACTGAAGTTAATGTTTTAAATTAATTCATAAACAGTATTGTAAATTTTAAAGCTATCCCTTCACAAGTTGTGGAATCCAATAGCACAACTCATCAGCAGCAATGACAGTAATATTCATTCCTGTCAAAAATATTAGGCTGTTTAGTCCCTAATATGTTGTGATTTCCATTGCTCATGTGTGGGACCCTTAAAGCTACCATTGCTCTACTGTACTGTTTATTTTTGAGGTTGGCTTCAATGTTAATCTGAAGTAACAAGATTTCTGCCAGTTTAGCTGTGGGGAGCCGAGAGGGCACCACATTGTTCCCATTAAGTATGATTATATTGTCAGCAGTCAAAAATGGTCAGAAATTACTGCCATGACTCAGTTGAGAAATGAGGATGTACAAATTTGCTTTTCCCAACTGTTTCACGCAGGCAATACAATGCTAACTTTCTCTAAGTTGATGGTTATTCATGAAGCAGAGCAGAGGTCCAAGGCGCCTTGTCACAGTTCACACGGCTCCTCCTGTCGGAGGTTTGAGTCCTCCCTCGGGCATGTATATGTTGTCCTTAGCATAAGTGAGTTTAAGTTAGATTAAGTAGTGTGTAAGCCTAGGGGCCGATGACCTCAGCAGTTTGGTCCCATAGGAACTTACTACTACCACTATGAAGCAGAGACCACAAACAGCTGTGCAGCAGGAAGAAAATTTGGTGCCACAGAAGCGAATGTTACCAGTTCTATATGCCCAAGTTTCAGTGGATCAAAGGAGAGAAACTTTCATGCAGAGAAGGTTTCATTATTTGGAGCATAAGGAACATGCTGTAAATGCAAGATGAATACAATTAAGTCCCACTGAGTAAATTTCTTGAGTAAATTAATCAAATAAAGGCACAGGAGATACAAAAGAATTTTCCAACCACATGTGTTACAGAATTCAAAACAAGTATTGACTGCCACTTGAGGATGATGAAGAGAGTGGGGCAGGTTTCATTATGATGCAGAACTACACTAGCCTAGTGACTTCCCACTGCATATGACAAAAAACTACTAGTATATGAGCAGTCAGTTATCAACCTTAGGAAACAGCAGGACTATTTGCTAGTGTAAATGGGCCATGTTAACAGGCACAGGACTCCACTGCCCATAGTCGGATTCGAATGTGGATTATCTGCTGGGCATGAGGAAAGACAGAATAACAACATTTATTGATCAACCGCAATATGTTGGTTGTGGGCCCACTGGGCGAGGTTTGCTTCTGCTCGTAGTTTTCTTGACAACAATGATGGTGGCCAGCAGACTCTCACTATAACTCCAACTGTGCTGGCATTAATTGGAATCTGCTGACTCAGCAGTGGCACTACGGCCTTGCCTGGAACCACATGCCGGAGGCCTCTGTTGTGGTGGTGGCGGCAGACACAGGTAGCAGCGGTACAGGTCAGTACCCTGTCTCAGCAACAAACCCCGTCTGCGGCTCTTTGGCATTGGCAAGGCAAGGTCCCTGGTTCTGGCCCTGGTGACAGTATTTGTGTTAGCAGCGTCCCAGGACAATGGCGACAGTCCGTTACCACAACATTCCCCAAGCGATGACTCCCATGACAGGCAGCTGACTGTTGATGGCGTCTGACAATAGTTACAGCAGTGGTGTCACTCTGGCACCCCTTAGGCAATGACCTGCATTATGACAGTGACGACTTCTGGGTCCCAGTATTCCTTCACATTTTAACAAACTTAATTGCCGTAATCATTTGACCTTCTACACTCCCCCCTTCTATGGAAAGGATGCGTCCCTGCATTTTGCCTCCATTTCTATTTATTCTCGACTCTGTTTACATTTTCTACCAATACCAGACTCATACCTATTTAGATGGTTCAATTCCTTTGAAACTACATATTGTGGCCTAGTCACTACTAATTACACCACAGTTCTCCCTCGTATACACAATTGTTCCTCATGGTCCTTGAGCACACTTGGTCTTTGCCTTCATGACTGTTCACTCATTATACTGCCTTGTTGGGGAGTGTACCATTCTGATCGGTTCAAATGCTTAGGCTGAAGGTTGAGAATGCTGGAATTTGGGCAACTCTTCTCTTGAACAAGGAATATACAACTCCAATCACCACAAGGAATACACAAGCAGGTGATGTTACTGAACCAATGACTACCAATTGCTGCTGCTGTTGCTGCTTACTTTTGCAGCTTTTCATGTGCTGTAAGAGATGTTCCATGGCAACATGGCCGTGTTAGATGACAATCATCTGATCCAGAGATATGAACAGGTCCTCATCAATGGTATCATTAAGAAACGAAAGGTGTTTAGTGGAAAAAACAGAGGAATGTAGGTCAGATACGTAAATTAAGGCATGGACCATACTAAAGTCTACAGTTCCCATTTTCGTAGCTGGTAATTGGAAAATAAATCCTAGTGTCCCTCCTGCATCCCTGCTCTTCGTCCTTGCATATACCGATGATTTGGCATATTATACTGTTTCCTTCACCTCACTCTTTCCATTTTCTCCTCTTTCTCCATTGTTTCTCTCCCCCCCTTCTACAGAAACTGGGGTCACACGAGGGAAATTGTCCATATCCCCCTCAATGGCCGAATTCAGCTCGTGGACTAACAAAGGGCAGATGAGGAGCTGCAATTTAACGTTAACCAGTGATGTCATCTCTATTACCTGGTAAGGGTCATTATACCATTTTCCTTTTCAGCACACAAAGATTCATCAACATAACTCACTGACCCACATAGTACTTAGGTAACATTGATTTCACATCATGCGCCCTTTCCTGTTTCTCTAAAGCCTTCGTATTCATTTTTTGTACTTGTCTCCAGATAAGTTTCGCTCTTCTGGCAAAATCCTTCCCAGACGAGATGTCTCATTGTGCCGGGGCCTTGCAAAACTAAAAGGGCGGCCAAATCTTGCTCCCAGAAATTACTTCATATGGGGATAACTTTGTGCTCTGGCAAACTTTCAAGTTGTAGGGTGCGAAGATGTAGGCCAATCGAATGTCCCAATTGTTGTGCTGGGAATTTATATAAAAACTCAACATTTTCATGATTGTCCTGTGGACTTGTTCTGTGCGGCCAGTAACTTGAGTGTGCAGAGCGCTCGTCTGTAATTTCTTAATGCATTAATTCTGACAAAAAATTTACACCCTGATCCGTGAGTAAGGTTTCAGGTGTCCCAAACTAAAGTATCCACTGGTTGAATAGAGTCTATGCCACCAATGTGGTTTGCTGGTCTGTTAAAATTATCATGAAAATGCGACGAGTGAAATGGTCAATAATGGTTAATACTTAATGATTCCTTGCTGGTGTTTGTGCTAGGGGTCCTAGGATGTTCAATCCTACCATTTGGAGGAGCTTATCAGCTTCGGATAACCTGTTGTTGTTGTTGTTGTTGTTGTTGTGGTCTTCAGTCTTGAGACTGGTTTTTATGCAGCTCTCCATGCTACTCTATCCTGTGCAAGCTTCTTCATCTCCCAGTACCTACTGAATCCTACATCCTTCTGAATCTGCTTAGTATATTCATCTCTTGGTCTCCCTCTACGATTTTTTCCCTCCACGCTGCCCTCCAATACTAAATTGGTGATCCCTCGATGTCTCAGAACATGTCCTACCAACCGATCCCTTCTTCTAGTTAAGTTGTGCCACGAGCTCCTCTTCTCCCCAATTCTATTCAATACCTCCTCATTAGGTATGTGATCTACCCACCTAATTTTCAGTATTCTCCTGAAGCACCACATTTCGAAAGCTTCTATTCTCTTCTTGTCTAAATTATTTATTGTCCACGTTTCACTTCCATACATGACTACACTCCATACAAATACTTTCAGAAATGACTTCCTGATACTTAAATCTATACTCGATGTCAGCAAATTTTTCTTCTTCAGAAACGCTTTCCTCTCTACTTCGACCATCATCAGTTATTTTGCTTCCCAAATAGCTAAACTCCTTAACTACTGTAAGTGTCTCATTTCCTAATCTAATTCCCTCAGCATCACCCGACTTAATTCGACTACATTCATTATCCTCGTTTTGCTTTTGTTGATGTTCATCTTATACCCTCCTCTCATGACACTGTCCATTCCATTCAACTGCTCTTCCAAGTTCTCTGCTGTCTCTGACAGAATTACAATGTCATCGGCGAACCTCAAAGTTTTTATTTCTTCTCCACGGTTTTTAATACCTACTCCGAACTTTTCTTTTGTTTCCTTTATTGCTTGCTCAATATACAGATTGAATAACATTGGGAAGAGGCTACAACCCAGTCTCACTCCCTTCCCAACCACTGCTTCCCTTTCATACCCCTCGACTCTTATAACTGCCATCTGCTTTCTGTACAAATTGTAAATAGCCTTTCGCTCCCTGTATTTTACCCCTGCCACCTTCAGAATTTGAAAGAGAGTATTCCAATCAATATTGTCAAAAGCTTCCTCCAAGTCTACAAATGCTAGAAACGTAGGTTTGCCTTTCCTTAATCTTTCTTCTAAGATAAGTCGTAGGGTCCGTATTGCCTCACGTGTTCCTGCATTTCTACGGAATCCAAACTGATCTTCCCCGAGGTCGGCTTCTATCAGTTTTTCCATTCGTCTGTAAAGAATTCCCGTTAGTATTTTGCAGCTAGCTGTGACTTATTAAACTGATTGTTTGGTAATTTTCACATCTGTCAACACCTGCTTTCTTTGGGATTGGAATTATTATATTCTTCTTGAAGTCTGAGGGTACTTCGCCTGTCTCATACATCTTGCTCACCAGATGGTAGAAATCCTACACCTGCATTACCCCTATTTGATTTTCTATATATAACCCTGTATTTGCCTGACCAAAAGTCTTGTTCCTCCTGCCACCGAACTTCACTAATTCCCACTATATCTAACTTCACCCTATCCATTTCCCTTTTTAAATTTTCTAACCTACCTGCCCGATTAAGGGATCTGACATTCCACGCTCTGATCCGTAGAACGCCAGTTTTCTTTCTCCTGATAATGACGTCCTCTTGAGTAGTCCCCGCCCGGAGATCCGAATGGGGGACTATTTTACTTCCGGAATATTTTACCCAAGAGGACGCCATCATCATTTAAATATGCAGTAAAGCTGCATGCCCTCGGGGAAAAATTACGGCTGTAGTTTCCCCTTGTTGTCAGCCGTTTGCAGTACCAGAATATCAAGGCCATTTTGGTTAGTGTTACAAGGCTAGATCAGTCAATCATCCAGACTGTTGCCCCTGCAACTACTGAGAAGGCTGCTGCCCCTCTTCAGGAACCACATGTTTGTCTGGCCTCTCAACAGGTATCCCTCCGTTGTGGTTGCACCTACGGTACGGCTATCTGTATTGTTGAGGCACGGAAGCCTCCCAACCAGCGGCAAGGTCCATGGTTCATGGGGGGATAACCTCTGGAATTTAATTCTCTAGTGGTTAAGTTCTGCTCTTTGAGCACACGGAACACAATTTTTCATGTAACGGTCCATATCGTGCCTACACATCATCCACCAATAAGCCTGCGCTACCCTTCTCTCTGTTGTTCTCCGACCCAAATGTCCCACTAAAATCAAATCCTGTGCTTGCCTCAACACTTCATCACACAAGCTGTGCAGTACAATATTCTGTCCTCCACACAGAACTGGTGTTGTTTAGAAAACCATTGACGGTCCGGATCAGCACTTTCTGCTGGCCCTCCTTTCACTTACGTCAATGCCTGTGCATTCCATAGTTCATACCTTATGGATGCGTCCGTCCGCTTTAGCTTGCAACCTTCCCGGCCAATGTACTGCCTCATAATAGAACTCGCTTAACTGCGAGGTCCATCTTGACGATCTACTCAATGGATCTTTAAGTCCTAAAAGCCACTTATGTGTTGCCAGATCAGTCGCCACTTTAAATCATCTACCATAGAGCTAACAACAAAAGTACCCAATTCCAAAAATCAATGCAATCATTTCCTTCTCCGTAGTGGAATAATTTCATTCACCATTATTGAACTGCTGTGAAGCGTATGCTATAGGGTGCTCCTGTCCATCTACTTCCTGACTCAAAATAACTCTTAGCGCAAAATCGCTCAAATCACAAGAAAGAATAAACGATTTTTCAAAATCCGGATAGACCAAGATGGGACTAGATATCAATAGATCTTTTAACTTCTGTAATGTCAACTCACACTCAGATGTCCAATGAAACTTCACTCCTTTCTGTAGCAATTGCATGCGAGTTCATGCAATTTCTGCAGGTTTTTGTAACATATCTTTGGTAAAAATTCCTGAGTCCCAAATAAAACTGCAGTTCCTTTACATTGGTGGGTGTTGGAAAATTTTAAAAGGCATCAACTAGCTTTGGGGTGGTACAAATTCTATCCTGACCCCTTGACATGACCCAAATACCAAATTCCTTGCGGTAAAAAATAGCATTTCTCAAAACTCAACATTTACCGTGCCATGCGCAAACAATCAAACACTTCACGTAACCGCTCCAGATGTTCAGGAATGTTCTTTGAATACACAATTATGTCATCCAGGTATACCATGCACCATTTTGGTTTTAATTCGCATAAAACACTATCCAACAAATGCTGAAAGGTTGCCAGTGCGTTTTTAAGGCCAAAAGGCATGCAGCGAAACTTGACATGCCCAGTTGGCATTGAGAACGCAGTTTTTGGTTGGTCATCCGGTGTTACTTCCAACTTGTGGTAACCACTACGCAGATCCAGTGTTGTGAAGTACTGACACTGACCCAAGTTGTCCAATATCTCTGTTATACTAGTCACAGGATATGTGTCAAGCACCGTTTTCTGGTTGATGAACTGCTACTCACAACAGAAATGGTATGCTTTGCCACCATCTGGTGATTTTGTGCTTACAATTACAATGGGAACAGACCAAGGATTACAACTAGGCTCTATGATGTCATCTCTAAGTTGCTGCTCTATAAACTCTTCCATAATCAGCTGTAAATGCCTTGGAACTCAATACAGCCATTTGCAGGCAGGTGCTTCACTTCCAGTAGGAATTTAGTGTTAGACAAGTGGCACTGCGGGTAATGGATCTGGTGGATTTAAATAATTCCATGTACTCACTCAACGGTTTTTCCACTAATGCTCTGTCCTGTGCTTCCACATGTGCTACCTTACTCTTTAGTGTAGACTAGTTGACAGACCCTCCTGGCATTGTGTAATTTTCTGTTCATCCTCATCCTCATCTAACACTTTTAAATTCGCAACCAGGGTACTCTGTGACAACTTCACTTCCTCGGGGCCAAAATTATCAATACTGACATTCACTACCCTCATGCAGTCTACCTTCTGAATGCACAGTATGCTATGTCGTACAAAACAACTAACTGCATCTAGTACTTTATCTGCCAAAGGTTCTGTGATACACAGTGAGTTCCCTGGCAGGTGAATTACATCAGTCCGGACTACCTTTTCTGTAAGCCGTCCTGTGAATTGATCCTAAGAGACCTTCTAAGCAGCTTAATTGGCTTCTCCTGGCCATGGGGTAGACCTTGCGACAGTGAAGGTATTCTGGCTGCAGAGCTTAGCTGAAGCAAAGTTGCATTCAGTTCTATCATATGCCATTCCAGGTCAATTATGGCACAATGTGCAACCAGGAAATCAAGTCTGTGAATCACGTCTTACCTACCGCTAACCACGAGAAGAACTTCTGCATCCTCGTGGAAAATAACCTCTCCCACTTGGAACTTCACCACCCCACCCATGCTATTTAATGTCCAGTGTGGTGCGCTTAACCTATATGTAAGTTGTAACTGATACCTGAGAACTGGTATCCAACAACATCTTACATAACTTATCACCCACAGAGCCCGGTCAGAAAAAAGTCTGCCACTGCTGTCTTGCATGCCTCTCTCTTACTGGGGGCCTATTCTATATCATTCATACCAATTGGTACAGTAGGTTAGTCTTGGTAGTCACCTCATTTTCGGTTTTTTTCCGAATTTCCTATTCAGTAAGCTTCTGAGACCTGTTACCAAATGGTCCTCCCACTGATTTTTCGACAACTGTACAGAGATGTTCTGAATTTCGGTATGGCCCTGTCGTTCAGTTAGCTGTGGTTTATTTACACCTGTAATTTGTTATTTTAAACATATTGAGCGGTTTTAGCTTTGGATTTAGTAATTGTGTTACTAAAGAATGACCACAGGATGCGTCCAGTTGGAAAGTGAGTTCATAATAGACTATTTTCCTTTGTTAGAAATATGGTTAGGTTAGGTTGGTACTGTGAATAATTACAACATAAAAAAGAAACATTTTTGGTCAATATTCTCTCAAAATACCTGTTATTTTTATGCAGTTAAGAGTTTAAGGAATATTAAACATCAAGACATCGGCTCTGCTTATGTATATTACATGAGTGTTAGCTGAAATTACTAGTGATATTGTGTACTCTTTTCCACAAATGGTTTACTTATTAATTATCAAAATGTGTTTAGAACTTTTAAGCAACTATGCAAAGGAATTTTGTTAAGTCTGAGAGAGGAAATCTTCCAAACTCTCACGCATTTACGGCTTACGCCTGCATCATTCAGCAACAAAATCAGCCTGCATCTCCCTTGAATGGAATTACATAAAATAAAATGCCGACAGCTTGCGAGTTGTTGTTGTGAAGTTTGTAAGGTGACGGACTGCCGCCGTGAAGGGCGTAGGTTCGTATACCACTGGATGTGAAAATATTTTTTTTCTTCTTCGTGTTTGCAACACATTCTGAGACTTCTTTAAACATCAGAGTTAAGAATTTTTCTGAAATATTCGTTGTAATTTACATGTAAAGTGCACTTTCTTAGTAACGATTATCTCTGATTTCGTGACTTCCACGTGTGTAAGAAATGAAAGATGAAATTTAGTGTGCGTGAAATGACTGACAGTGACATTTATACTACTTCTTGTCACAAATAATTCACCATTTTTTTCGGAATATGTAGCGATTTCTGAGAGTGTGGCCAGATAGGAATCTGAGAGCACAACGTAAATTACTGGGAATGAAACTAGCAGTGGCTGAAACCATGCGGCTCGGGCCTCTGTTGTGGTGGTGACGGAGGGTCGTGCCAGCAAAACAGGTCAGTGCCATGTCTCAGCAACCATCCCCAGCTTTGGCTGTCTGGTGTCAGTGAGTCAGGGTCATGGTGTTTGTGGAGGCAACATCCTAGAACAACGGTGATAGTGCTTTACCTCAGTGTAGCCCCACGACAGGCGACTGCTTGTTGACAGTGTCCGATGATATTTACAGCAACAGCGTCACTCTGGTACCTTGTAGGTGACAATGTACATTACGACCAAGACTATTATGATGACTGTTATGACAGGAACCACTCTGAACTGGTGGCGCCACTAAGTGACACAGGCTCCATGTCACTCCAATGTCTTATGACGGACGATGATGACAAGCTGGCTGCCGGTCCTTAAATACGGTTTTCTGCCCTGACGTCTGCGGTTCTCCATCTCCAGTAGGTCAGTGGAATGTTCTGATGTTGCTCGGCTGGCGTAACTCACCCAATTACCATCCTCGATGTTGACACCCTGGTGTGCAGCAAGCTGTTCGGTGACATAGCATTCTCCTTCGTGTTGCTAACTAAGCACTCTGCCGACCCACTAACATCGCGATATCATACCAGTCAACTGTGAAACAGAATGTAACACACGTATGACTTCTGGCTCCCAATATTCCTTCAAATTTTAACTAACTTAATTGCTCTAATCATTCGACTGTCTACACCATGTCATATGGGCATTACCAATCAGACATCTCTTTATCTTGATATGTCATCAAATGTTATTGTCAATGTGAAGGGCATTAAAAGTATTCCTATAACAGTGTAATGGCAGAGAAAAGTCCAGTATAACTGTAATCCTGGGTGCACTAGCGGATGGAAAGGAAGCTCCCCCCAATACGTGATTCTTCACTGGAAAGGGATACCGAAAGAAAAATTGTTAGCAGGGCATTATCTTTAGATGCCCAGAAAAGGGATGGATGAAAAATGACCAGATGCTAGAGTGATTGAAAGTTGTTTTGAAGATGCTGGATTCTTTCGGGGGACACCTCACGTGGGAAGTTAAAGATTTGATAACAAAGAACAACACCCAGTAATAATTCCTGATGGCACGACCTCACAACATCAAGTAATGGATGTTGTTGTGGAAAGACCTTTTAAGGTTCACCTGTGACAGCTTTACATTGAGTGGCTTTTTTCAAGGAGACCATACTGTCACCCCAATAGAGATGTTAAGGAAACCCTCAGTACCCATGCTGAGCTGTTGGATCCTTACTGCCTGGGTCAGAACCTCAAGCAAATGTATTATGAAAGGATTGAAAAAGTGCTGCATATCCAATGCTATGGTTGGCTCAGCATATGTCATAATATCCGAGGCAGCCAGTAGGTCTACAAACAAAATGAAGATAGCAATACCAGTGATGATGACAGTATGACGTGAAAGATTAAAACTATTTATACCACAAAGATTGTAAGCAAAAAAGGAAGCGAAAATAAAAATTAAGGTAAACCCTTTCTTTTTGTTTATTTTATTTCTCCTTTTATCATCAAAATGTAGAAATCAATAAATGATATAAGTTAAGAATACTTAGAATGTTAACTTTCTTAGGGAAATATTTTATATCAATAAAACAGTTTGTAATTTTGATTATATTATGTTAAAAATAAAATTTTTGCGAAGAACCTCTTTTTCTGCTCGGGTAAATATGGTGTGGGTCAGTGAATTATTACATCAGCTCTTTGTCAAATTTGCAAAATATTTTCATAACAGCGGAGTTCACATATGTTTCTGAGCAGAAAAACCACGTAAAATACAACACCACCACAACACTGATAATAACAAGGATCCATTTACAAGTTTGGAAGTATACTAGATCAAGTGTAGTAATGGCAAAAAAATATACATAGAGCAGGCAGAACAAGATTTTGAGACTTGATTTAAAGGACATTGATTTCTCCATAGTAATAACACAGCCTTTGTGACCTTTGGTTGGGTTTAGATATGCTATTAAATGCCCACAAAGAAATCTTATTAAGAGGTGATGGGAGGCAGACACTAGATATTTTTGAAGAACTTGAAATTCAGACACACAGAATGCAGGATCCTGTAAATCTGCTGAACTATCAGAATGGTTCCTCCTGGAGTTCCTTTTTCAGCATTTTCAGTGATCTGATCCACAAGTGAAATCTACAAGAGCAGACTTTGGAAAGAAGTGGCAGCTACTACATGCGATGAGGCGCCTATGCTGAGCCTACCACATGCTACTGAAAACATGGAAGTGAACACAGAAGTGGTTTAGGTACAGCAATGCAACACTACAAACAGTCCAACAGAGAGCATTACTGTCCTAATTTCATTTTATTTTATTGTAATTTAATTTTAACAGTTTTGTTGGTGGTTGTTTGCCTTCCTTTCGTCATATGGGTAATGAGTGCAATTTTTTAAATAATGACCTTTTTGTGCTTGTTTGTTTAGTTAAAGATACATATTCTTATAACATGTTAATCATCTTGATGTCAGTCCTTTAGTTATATGTATGTATGTGGTTTAATATAAGCATTTGCTTTAGTACAACAAATTTTTAGAAAATTTGCTTTTAATTTTAAATTAGATGTATAAAAGGTCTGTATATTTTTTATGATTTTGAGATATGACAATCGCTGGCATTTGCACAAGCCTTTAATATTTCTTATTAACTTTTTAAATTTAAGAAATTTTTAAATTTTTAAAAAAATTATATAACTTTAATAATTTGCGTTCTTGCCAATGTTTTTTAAATTACTAGTTTTACATGAATAACCACAGAAAACACAAGTAGATACAAAGTAGGCTGTTATCCTCCCCCTTGGCCTATGTTTTTCCCCTCCCCATCTTACCCCACTCCCGTTTTTCTATACCACCTCTCCCCCATATCTGTATATAACAGCACAGTGTTTTGTTCTAATTTCAGTCTTTCTTTGTCTTTTATTGAAATATGTTAATGGTTTCATGATGTCTGCAGTTGCTCTTCTGTATTTAAGTGACTGTTGGACTTTGCACCAAAATGATAAAGCTAGAATAAACATATCACAGGTGAAATTTTTACATTTCGTAAGTGGTAAAACTTTGAGAGATTTTAATGTATGACATTTGAATTTGAGTAACGCATGCTTTCTACTGACTAAAACTACACAGAATGTGCCAGAAATTCTGTTTGTGTACTACCCTGTTAATTTTAATGAACTGTAGGAATGTATTTCAAATCACTGCATGAATTCTTTTGGTTTTACAGAAACTTATTTTCGTCACAAGCTGCTCCCATATTGGATAATAAAAAACAGTTGGGGTACATTCTGGGGGGAGAAGGTAATGTATTATGAACAACTTCTAAATTATACTAAATGTTTTACTTTTACAGAATATCCACTATTCAAAAAGACACTCCCGTTCTGGATCATTAAGAACAGCTGGGGGGACAGCTGGGGCGAACAGGTATTGTCTGCATGGAAAATTTGTGTTGTGGTGTCTTGCCTCACAGCCTCTTTTATTTTTAAGAAAATGGTTCTTTCAATGGTAGTGACATCTTTTGTTCCTGTCACTCCAGTTTACATTTCCTTGTAGATGAATTTTAGTTTAAATCCAGTAATTGTAGTCTCAATTCATATTTATAAAGTTGTCACATTGCAGTAATTTGTGTACATGTATTTATATTTTTGTGTGGTACTTGTAGATAACAAAGTTTAGTAACTTGCTTCATATGACACGCAGTTCAGTGTAGTGGTGTACATCATGGGCAACAGATCACTGCTGTCCCCCCTGCGGGTCCGGGGATTAGAATAGGCCCGAGGTATTCCTGCCTGTCGTAAGAGGCGACTAAAAGGAGTCCATCCCCCTCACGGGAGTAGTTAGCACCTGCGTCCGGAGACGGACGGTTTCACGACCTATAATCGTGGTCTTTTTGGTTTTTCACTTCTCGTCTCTTCCTTCCTTTTGTTGGTCCCTTTCTTTGCTCTTCTCCACCTCACTGTCTTCCTTACTCTTTCCCTTGACTTCTCCTTGCCTTCTCATTGCCTTTTTCTCCTTGCCTTCTCATTGCCTTTTTCTCCTTGCCTTCTCATTGCCTTTCTCCTTGCCTTCTCATTGCCTTTCTCCTTGCCTTCTCATTGCCTTTTTCTCCTTGCCTTCTCATTGCCTTTTTCTCCTTGCCTTCTCATTGCCTTTTTCTCCTTGCCTTCTCATTGCCTCCTTCTCCTTGCCTTCTCATTGCCTTCTCCTTGCCTTCTCTGGTCTCCGCCTTGGCGTTTGAGACAGTCTGTCCTCCTTCTCCCTCTCTCTCTTCTTTTTCCTCCTCTTCCTTCCTCCCTGTGCGTGTCTGAAGGCCGACCCACGCGTTCGCACGCGTAGCCGGTGACGGGGTAACGCGTAAGTCCCCGCCCTGGGTAGACATGTAAGGCACGCGCGTACCCCCTGGTAAAGGCCAGGCCCGGGGAGGGGTGATTGCCTGAGCTGATACCTTCTGACCATGCCGATTGGTCCCTCCGTCTGTTTCTCGGGAGGTGTGACCTGAGGTGTAAACATTCACCTAAGGCGGGAGTGCCCTCTGAGAGGGTCCCCACAAGGAAGGAGCGCGCCATCGGAGACGCTGGCAATCATGGGGGATTCCTCCGCAATGGATTCTACTCCATCGCTTTCGACTTCGACCCAAAAACGGAAACGTGACCAGCCAACAGTGACAAAAGTACTACCGCCTGCCCCACAGTTCCTCGTAGTTTCTCGCACTGAGGACGGAAAGGATTTTTCCTCTGTCAACCCTTTTGTTATTCAGAAGGGCGTTGATGCCATAGCCGGATCTGTCAAATCTTGTACCAGGTTGCGTAACGGCACCTTATTACTAGAAACTGAGAGTGCCTTTCAGGCACAAAAACTGCTTCGGGCCACCCTCCTGTACACGTTCCCTGTCCGGGTGGAGGCCCACCGTACTTTGAATTCGTCTCGTGGTGTAGTGTATACTAGCTCCCTCGACGGATTGACTGACGAGGAGCTTCAATCTTTCCTCGCTGAGCAGGGCGTGACGGCTGTCCATCGGGTCATGAAAAAGGTCAACAACGACCTTGTACCGACCCGGACACTCTTCTTGACCTTCGATAGTGTTAAGCTGCCATCGCGCATCAAGGCGGGCTACGAGGTTATTTCTGTTCGCCCCTATGTCCCGACACCTACGCGCTGCTACCAGTGTCAGCGTTTCAATCACACTAGACAGTCTTGTTCCAATGCGGCTAAATGTGTCACTTGTGGCAGGGATGCCCATGAGGGTGACTGTCCACCTCCGTCTCCTCATTGTGTGAACTGTCAGGGTGACCATGCCGCATCCTCCCGCGACTGTCCTGTCTATAAGGACGAACGTTGCATCCAAGAAATTCGTGTCAAAGAGAAAGTGTCCACCTCGGCTGCTCGCAAGCTATTGGCTAGTAGGAAGCCCACGCTGCTCCCAGCGGGGAAATATAGTACTGTCCTCGCCTCTCCTCGGACTACCCGGGAGGTCGCAACCCAGACATGCGATCTGACCTTCAGCACCACGGCCGTCCGTTCGGCCAGTGCTAAGATCGCGCGGTCGACGTCTCCTCTTCCTCCCATCACACCACAGACACCAGCCACTTCCTCAGCTTCTGCTAAGTCGACGACCCCAAAGTCAGATGCACGGTCCTTCAAGAAGGAACCATCCCGTGCAGACTTCCTCCGTCCCTCGACCTCCCAGCCTTCGACCGGTACTTCCACCAAACGTCCTTCCAAAAAGGCGCATAGGAAGCACAGTTCTCCTTCTCCGCCACGGCGCATCTCTTCTCCTGCGCCACCCAGCGGTTGCCGCCCCAGGCCGTCATCCGTTTCGCCTGGCCGCACCGCCGGTAGCCGTACATCTGGCCGTTCACCGGCGGAGGAAGCTCCCCCTCCCGGCCATCCTCCCGAGATGGCCGATGACCCTATAGACCCCATGGACGATGACTGTCCGCCTACTGATAGCGGCGGCAGTGCTCGCTCGAAGCCAGGCCCTAAGCGGCCTTCGAGGTGACCCCTTCTCTCATCTTCCTTTTCTTACGATGGCACTTATTCACTGGAATATTCGCAGCATTCGCTCCAACCGAGAGGACTTGAAGTTGCTGCTCCGCTTGCATCGTCCGCTCGTCGTAGCCCTCCAGGAAACGAAGCTACGCCCATGCGATCACATTGCCTTGGCACACTACACCTCTGTGCGTTTTGACCTACCCCCTGTGGTAGGAATCCCAGCTCATGGAGGGGTTATGTTGCTGGTCCGGGATGATATTTACTACGATCCCATCACATTGCACACCGGCCTGCAGGCAGTCGCCATCCGCATTACTCTCCCCACTTTTACGTTTTCCTTTTGTACCGTTTACACTCCCTCGTCATCTGCCGTTACCAGGGCAGACATGATGCAACTTATTGCTCAGCTACCTGCACCGTTTTTGTTAACTGGAGACTTCAATGCCCACCATCCCCTTTGGGGTTCTCCAGCCTCCTGCCCGAGGGGCTCCTTGTTAGCAGACCTTTTCAACCAGCTCAATCTTGTCTGCCTTAATACTGGCGCCCCTACTTTTCTTTCGGACACATCTCATACCTATTCCCATTTAGACCTCTCTATATGTACTCCCCAACTTGCACGCCGGTTTGAGTGGTATGCACTTGCTGATACATATTCGAGCGACCACTTCCCGTGTGTTATCAATCTCCTGCATCATACTCCCTCTCCGTGCTCCTCTAGTTGGACCATCTCCAAGGCAGACTGGGGGCTCTTTTCTTCCAGGGCGACCTTTCAGGATCAAACCTTCACAAGCTGCGATCGTCAGGTCGCACACCTCACGGAAGTCATTCTCGCTGCTGCTGAATATTCCATCCCTCACCCTACTTCTTCTCCACGTCGCGTACCGGTCCCCTGGTGGACCGCAGCATGTAGAGACGCTTTACGTGCTCGTCGACGTGCTTTACGCACCTTTAAACGCCACCCTACAGTGGCGAATTGTATTAATTATAAACGATTACGTGCTCAGTGTCGTCGTATTATTAACGAAAGCAAGAAAGCCAGCTGGGCTGCTTTCACAAGCACCTTCAACAGTTTTACCCCTTCTTCTGTTGTCTGGGGTAGCCTGCGCCGGCTATCTGGCACTAAGGTCCACTCCCCAGTTTCTGGCTTGAAGGTCGCGAATGAAGTCCTTGTGGCCCCTGAGGCTGTCTCCAATGCCTTCGGCCGCTTTTTCGCCGAGGTTTCGAGCTCCGCTCATTACCACCCTGCCTTCCTCCCCCGCAAACAGGCAGAGGAGGCTAGGCCACCTGACTTCCGCTCCTCGAATTGTGAAAGTTATAATGCCCCATTCACCATGCGGGAACTCGAAACCGCACTTGGCCGATCACGGTCCTCCGCTCCCGGGCCTGATTCTATTCATGTTCAGATGCTGAAGAACCTTTCTCCTGCGGGTAAAGGTTTTCTTCTTCGTACATACAATCGCATCTGGATTGAGGGACATGTTCCCGCATGCTGGTGCGAGTCTATTGTTGTCCCGATTCCTAAGCCGGGGAAGGACAAGCACTTGCCTTCCAGTTATCGACCTATCTCGCTTACCAGCTGTGTCTGTAAAGTGATGGAGCGAATGGTTAACTCTCGATTGGTTTGGCTGCTTGAGTCTCAACGCCTACTTACCAATGTCCAATGTGGATTTCGTAGGCGCCGCTCTGCTGTTGACCATCTGGTTACCTTGTCGACCTTCATTATGAATAACTTCTTGCGGAAGCGCCCGACCGCGGCTGTGTTCTTTGATCTGGAGAAGGCTTACGACACCCGTTGGAGGGCAGGCATTCTCCGCACCATGCATACATGGGGCCTTCGCGGTCGCCTCCCTCTTTTTATTCGTTCCTTTTTAATGGATCGACAGTTCAGGGTACGTGTGGGTTCTGTCCTGTCAGACACCTTTCGCCAGGAGAATGGGGTGCCACAGGGCTCAGTTTTGAGCGTCGCTCTGTTCGCCATCGCGATCAATCCAATAATGGATTGCCTCCCAGCTGATGTATCAGGCTCCCTTTTTGTGGACGATTTTACCATCTATTGCAGCGCGCAGCGTACACGTGTCCTGGAGCGCTGTCTTCAGCGTTCTCTTGACCGTCTTTACTCCTGGAGTGTCGCCAATGGCTTCCGTTTTTCTGCCGAGAAGACGGTCTGTATTAACTTCTGGCGCTACAAAGAGTTTCTCCCACCGTCCTTACGACTTGGTCCCGTTGCTCTCCCAATCGTGGAGACAACCAAATTTTTAGGCCTTACCTTTGACAGGAAACTTAGCTGGTCTCCACATGTGTCATATTTGGCCGCCCGTTGTACCCGTTCTTTAAATGTCCTCCGTGTTCTCAGTGGTATGTCGTGGGGTGCGGATCGAACCGTCCTACTTCGTCTATATCGGTCGATCGTCCGCTCCAAGCTGGATTATGGGAGCTTCGTATACTCCTCTGCACGGCCATCCATCTTACGCCGCCTCAACTCCATACAACATCGGGGTTTACGACTTGCGATTGGAGCATTTTATACCAGTCCCGTAGAGAGTCTTCATGCTGACGCTGGCGAATTGCCACTCACTTACCGGCGCGATATACTGCTTTGTCGGTATGCCTGTCGGCTACTGTCAATGCCCGACCATCCGTCTTATCGTTGCTTTTTTGACGACTCTCTTGACCGTCAATATAGGTTGTATGTCTCTGCCCTGCTACCCCCTGGAGTTCGCTTTCGTCGCCTCCTTCAACACCTTAATTTTTCACTCCCTGCAACCTTTCGAGTGGGCGAGAGCCACACGCCACCTTGGCTCCAGGCTCAGGTCCGCGTTCACCTTGACCTCAGCTGGCTCCCAAAAGAGGTCACCCCCAGTTCGGTCTACCACTCCCGTTTTTTGGAACTTCGTTCGAAGTTCATCAACATGACTTACATTTATACAGATGGCTCTAAGACCAATGACGGGGTCGGGTGCTCCTTTATAGTCGGGGCACAAAGTTTCCAATACCGGCTCCATGATCATTGTTCGGTCTTCACAGCTGAGCTCTTTGCCCTCTACCAGGCTGTTCTTTACATCTGCCGCCACCGACATTCTGCTTATGTCATCTGCTCAGATTCCCTGAGCGCCATCCAGAGCCTCAGTGATCCGTACCCGGTTCACCCTTTCGTACACCGGATCCAACGCTCTCTTCAGCGGCTGGTGGACGTCGGTCCGCCGGTTAGCTTTATGTAGGTTCCTGGCCATGTCGGTATCCCTGGGAACGAAGCTGCAGATGCCGCGGCCAAGGCTGCGGTCCTCCAGCCTCGGACAGCTTCTTGTTGTGTCCCTTCGTCCGATTTTAGCAGGGTCATTTGTCGGCGCGTTGTGTCGCTGTGGCATGCCGATTGGGCTGCACTTACCGACAACAAGCTTCGGGCCTTAAAACCTCTTCCCGTGGCTTGGACGTCCTCCTCACGCCCTTCTCGGCGGGAGGAGGTCGTTTTAGCAAGGTTAAGGATTGGACACTGCCGGTTCAGCCATCGCCATCTGCTGACGGCTGCGCCGGCGCCGTTCTGCCCATGTGGGCACTTGCTGACAGTTAGACACATTTTAATGTCCTGTCCCGATCTTAACCAACTGCGCCTTGATCGTAACCTGCCTAATACTTTCGATGCCGTTTTAGCGGATGACCCACGAGCAGCTGCTCGTGTTCTTAGTTTTATCACTTTGACAAACCTCGCTAAGGACATTTGATGTTGTTTTTTAATCCTATGCCTGTCAGTCTCTTTTAGCGTGTTTTACCTTTTAGTTGTTGTCCACTTGTGCCTCGCGGTGCATTTTTAGAGTAGTCAGGGCGCTAATGACCATTGAAGTTGTGCGCCCTAAAACCACAAAAAAAAAAAAAAAAAAAAAAAAAGAGATCACTGCTGTCATAAACTTGTTTCAACATACCTCAACTACTGTAGACTATATTGCCGCAGTATGTCACTCTCTCGTAAATGGAAACTTTCAACAAAGGTCTTTGTACGATAAGCACAAATTTTGATACAAAAAACCTAACAAGAGAAGTTGAGCACTTGGAGTGAATGGTCCAATTAGAAACAATTTTATATATGTTCACTCCATCAGTGGGTCTGTTATGACCTAGTTGTCAGACCTAACAGTATGTATAATGTGTGTGTGCTGCAACAGATGGTTAATGAGAAGTGTGAAGGAAGATGGAGAATCCCACATGCTCGTGTCAGAAGTTATCAGTGCCATTATCCAGGGTCTTGAATTGTTTTTGTGTGTCTTAGGTGTGAGGTCGGAGACAGACTGAGAATAGCCATCTGAAATGTAAGCAGTTGTGATCTCGTTAAAGTGAATGCGTGGTCAAATGTTTCATTATGAGAAAGTCTGCTGCCACTCACATAGTTATGGTGCCAATGGGCTCCAGGAATATTTTGATTCCATGGGAAAAGAAAAAGGGGAAAAAAACTTCAAAATTAAAAGGTTATTTTTCAATGGAGGAAATTAGACTCAGAAATTAAATGGAACATTTGCAGCATAATAGCATGTATCAATAATTGAATTTATGTACTTTTTTGTTTTAAGAAAGTAATGATAAGAATGAAGATAAAGCAAAATATTTCTCCTCACCCAATGCTTTTAAGTTAGTAGCTATTGGAGTGCTCCCTCTGGTATTATGTAACAGGATTGTAAATTGTCAATAATCAAGTTTAGTACTCGCTAACTCTTATTTTTCCCCAATGCATAAGCTCCAGTTTCTTTCCTTTTCACATATACTGTATTTTCCACATCTACTTTCTTCAGTTGTTTCAACCTCAGGCCAACTACGAATACTTACAGGGGCTCGTGTAGTAATAACAGAAATCCACAGAGATTCTGAGGAAATCCACAGAGATCCTGAGGAAGGGGTAGAGTATGCTTCTCAGCATGATATGGTTGACTTTTAATGGCTGTTTTGCACCATTGCTTTGTGGGTCCACTGCAGAAACAGTTTCTTTTGTGAGAATATTCTCTCCAGCATATTCAAACAAAGGAAAGTCCAGAATAGAATGGAAAGGATAGATTGCCAGTCACCCCGTAGAGGAGGTGTTGAGTTGCAGAAAAACATAAAAAAGAAAAAGGAACACTAGAAATATATCAGATTTTGGACTAAGTCCTTTTTCAGAAATAGAACACTCACACATTCTCACACACACACACACACACACTCACAAAAAAAAAAAAAACCACACACACACACACACACAGCCACTGTCTCTGGGCACCAAAACCTGACTCCAACTGTTGGATTGGGATTTAGCTGTTGGGGCTTAGTGCTCAGAGACATCAACCATGGGGCTGTGAGAGTTCTATTTCTGAAGAAGTAATTTGTCTGAAAGCTGATATTTTTCTAATATTCCCCATCTTCATTCCCGCAACCTCTGGAATTTCCCCTACTGCACACTGCTTTTACTGCCACTCCTCTTCCTTTACTATTTCCACCCTCCTGTTTTCATATCATCCTTACCCTCTTAGTTGTACCTTTGTAATTCATCCACATCAATTTTTCCTTCTCTCACTATTCTCTCGACACTCCATTTATCTGTCCTTCACACTGGCACCACACCCCTGGGAATCATTAAACAGCACCTCTGCATTTGTAATTAAAGGTGTTATGTAAGTTCTACAATTTGTAAGTTAAGTGTGAATAAAGTTGTATTTTGAATGATGATAAATCACTGTATAATTGCTCCCATATACCTCCAGTGACGTGACACAATGGTTAACGCACTGGTAGAGTTGCATTCTCGAGGATTGGGTCCAATTCCTCAACTGACCTAGCAGATTAATGTTTAGTGTGGGTCCCCTAAATTACTTAATGTGTATGCTTGGATGGATAGTTAGTTAATTTGTTCCATAGACCATATTTTCAATAAATGCAGACAATAGCAGAGACAGTTAAAAAGTATGAGTATACGGTTACTTTCTTGACACTTACAGATTTGTAATTGATTACTTATTCTATTCAAAAATTCTTCTATAGTATAAAAGAAACTGATTTAATCAGTATTTGAACACTATTCTGCTGTCTGTCATCAGACATTTTATTTGTATAGGCATATTGTCAGAGAGTTTCATAACTGTATATTTCACACATTTTTTATGCCAAACAGTATTGTAGGAAGGATAAATTCCTAGTCACAACATAGAGTAGGCACTGAGTCACAGATAGGCATGATGAAAATACTCAGCTTTCAGACTATGTCCGTCATCAGAAGTAGAAAAGACACACACATTCAATCAAGCGCAACTCACTCACACGTGGCCACTGTTTCCTGCAGGTGCCAAGGGCTGACATTCTTTGCCAAAGTTAAATTGACTGTGTAGATCCTTTTTTCTTCTAGCATTGTCTTCCAAACTGCTTTCAAACTGTAAGAAATTATTGACAGTAAATTTCATAATTTATTAAATTTTCCCTGTTTTAATTTCCAATTGCATAAACATATGGCTACAAAATGTACGTGATCACCACAAATCATTCTAATAACTTTCTTTTGTGTAATGAATACTTTTTGACTGCGTGAGGAGTTATTCCATGATATTATCCAGTAGGACTTCAGTAAATTAAAGTATTCAGATATGATGTTAACATACTGATTTTTATATCCCCAAAGTTAGCAGTTATTCATTTGGCAAAAAGGTCTGAACCAGCAACCTATTCTCTCTCTCTCTCTCTCTCTCTCTCTCTCTCTCTCTCTCCCCGCCCCTCTGCCCCCCCCCCCCCCTCCTCCTCCTCCTCCTCCTCCTCCTTAGTCTTCTTCTTCTTCTTCTTCTGAGTTTCCACAAATATACACTACCAAGTACATTAAAAATTTATACCCTAATATTTTTGGTGATGCACTCCTTAGTAGGAGATGTGCTATTCTTTACTGAAAGACATGCCTCATCCAGTTTTGTGTCAAGTTTAAAGCTAGCCTATTTGTGTAAGACCAAAACAAAAACATATTTCACTGTTTCCCTACTGATGCTGCTACTTGACAATAATGTTTGTAGCATCTACAAAGAGGACTATTCCTGTCTCCTGATTCAAATAAAATGGTGGATCAGTAACACTGAGGAAGAATAGACATGAGCCCATGATTGAGCACTGTGGAACACTATTGTGATTTACCTGAAAACGATGCAGCCAATAACTGTACTCGTCTTTCCTCAGTCTGAGTCTGTGGCGTGACTAACAACCTTGTTGGTGATAGCACACTAAAACCCCATCTGCCTCCAGTTCAAAATATATGTTCCATTTGTGCATGATTGTTCATAACATACAACTTCTCTTCTTTCAGTAACTCTGCCCTCAGACTGGTATCAACTGGACATCCTCGATTTCTCTCTGTCCTGGGCATCTTCCTTCATTTGCTTGTAATTTTTTCCTCTCTTGACATCTGTTAGCATTCTAAATCTTCTTCTTCTTCTTCTTCTTCTTCCTCTTCCTCTTCCTCTTCCTCTTTCTCTCTCTCTCTCTCTCTCTCTCTCTCTCTCTCTCTCTCTCTTTCCTTTCGCTTTTCTGTAGTAGATAATTCCTGTCTAATATGATTCCCATCAAAGATGTTTTCCTCTTCTGTATCGTTCTCATGAAGTTCCTCTTCTCTCATGCCTTGCTCAGCACATCCTCATTTCTCATTCTGTTGATCTAATTCGCATTCTCCATTCTTCTCCATGACCATATTTCAAAACTTTCTACACACATTTGTTCTTTCTGTCTGACTGTCCACATTTCAGAAGCATAAGACAACACTCTCCACACGCATTTGGTGAACTCCTTCCTGAGTGTAATGGGGATGCTTCCGGCTGTCAGCACGCCTTTCACTCTCCCAAAAGGTGCCTTTCCCATGGAGATAATGTGTTTCATTTCCTCTTTACAAATCCTGCTGGAAGTTATCAAGTTTCCCAAATACTGGAACGACTGAATCTGTTCGAACACCATTCCATCTAGTGATATATTAATAATGTCATCTTCTTTTCTGATTCTCATACAACTCCATTTTAATGCATTCCACCGCATAAACAGAAAAGCTGCTTCACTGTTTTGGAAGGGTGTGTTTCAGATGTTGAGTTTGCATTTCATAACTAGTGACAAGTGATTACTCACTGGAAATCAAATGTTCTCACCACTTAGTTCCAAAAGTCAGCAGCAGATTGTCTCATGATAAGTGTTTTTAATTACTATATCTAATCTTTTGTTAATTATTTGAAACTGTTGCCCATTTACATATGTATCCAGATCTTACTGTTATGTATGAAAAGGAATGAAATCTGCCTATAATGTAAAAACATGATTTATTTACACTTTTTCAAAAGCATAAATATCCTATACAAATTATATAGTAACATCATTCACAAATTCACCATAATACTAATTTAACTTGATTATATACAATATTTTTAGTTTCCTCTCCAGTTACATGGATAAATAAAACCTTATTTGAACCCACCCAAGAGCAAGCAACATAAAACTGCCCATGGGGTGAACATGGTGACCTCAGATCCATTCCACAGTACTTAATAGATTTGATTCTAGTGTTGGTGCTTACATTTCACCACTTTTCCACAAATAGAGGTACTGGGAATCCCTTGCTTTCAATGGCAATTACCCCCTAATACATAGTACAAGCTCTTGTGTATAACAGGTTTGCTTGAAATTGTTACAAGAGTTCTAGAGTTGTAAGTCTCAAATAAGTTTCATTCATTCTCATGGTTTTTGTATCTCTCATAATAGAATGGCTTTTACTTGTATGATGACTATCCTAAAATAATTTTGTTTAGGCTCAAGCACGTAATAATTCTTTGTGTAATTCACCTTAAAACATATTTTAACTCCTGACTCAAACACTGTTTTAAAGATACAGTACCAGTAATTTATTGTCAAGGAGTTATGCTTTTTAATTTGTTTCTAAAATGCATTTTCTTTCTAGGGCTATTATCGAGTGTATCGTGGAGATGGAACTTGTGGAGTTAATATGATGGCATCATCTGCAATAGTTGCATAGCTGTTTAGTGTTATTTTCATACTAATGTAGCTAAACTTCAAAACCAAGTGATAAAAATATATTAACTGCTGTCTCCAAATAATACAATAACTACTACAGCCTGCATATGCCTGTCTTTTGAATATAACTTGTGGGCTCCACAGCTCCTTTTTTGCCCAAGACACACATTTAGTTGGTGAATATAAAATCCTTTTGATAATAAAGCAATAAAGTGGCATGTCTGTGTGTGTTTAAAAAATGGCATATGTGCTAAATTTTCTTTATATGTGTGAAAGCAGCAGTAGAACACTGTACAAGGTATTCCATGCTGAATACTTAAATTCTTGATGCTGAAGTAAAGTATATTGACAGGATCTAGTGATTCATACCTCACACATTATTAGAGTTACCAAGCATATAAGTTGAACTTGTGACAAATAATTTTTTCATCTCACAAAGTTGAAGAACTGACTGAAAATGTCTCTTCTATAGAGTCTCTGGTATGTTGTGTACTGTAGCTATTCATTAGATGGCAGCTGTAAATCAACTTAAAGGTACAATTTGTTGGAGATAGTAAATTTTTTAGCTGGATAAATGTTATCTATTCTGACACTGTAGATTTAATAGAACCCTTGAATGACAATTGTTAATTACTTATGTAACAAAATCATCATATAAAAGTTCATGTTATGTGAGACTGTTTTGTGTCTTCAACAAGACAGTTATAAAAAGTGCAAAAGTTGAGTTCTCTTTTCTTTTAGAATTTGATTATTTTTTTAAATGTTTGCTTCTAGGTGATGGAGATATGTTTCACATAACCACAGATACTGTGATCATATTTGCATGACTCATTCGAGCTGTTTTAAGAATACTCTGAGATAGAAGCTATTATGTTTAAGCCTTAGTGTAAAATGTTTGCAATGTAGTTATCAGTAGTATTTGTCAGAAGTGTTCTTGTAGTGCCTTAAGGTTCTAAATGTGATTAACATGTCTTACTTTCATTAACAAAAGATTCACTATATTAGTTTATTTTTGACATATTGCAGACTACTTTTCTGATTTGTCGAAACACACAGAAGTTATGTTTGCATCCATCAAATGTAAACAGTGTTTCGTCATGTAAGGAATATGAAGCCATACCAGACAACAAAAATAGTAGAATGCACTTTAGTAATTTATAATTAAAAATCTTGATACTTAATGCGACATGAAATGATCATGACTACATTTGTACCAAGTGGGCATGTCTTTGTGATGAATGGAAATAAATTGACAATAGCATCACTCAAGCATTAAGAATATGCCCATAAAAGGACACATTGTGCTAGTATGTACCATTGACCGATCAAGAGTTTATGTTATGGATGAACATGGCTTGAGAATATTACAAGCTACATTTTCTTATTATATGTGATTTGTTTTACACTCAGTTTTGCTATTTTACTATGCCAAGCAACAAATAATATAAAAATACTTTTCTTGTGCAAATGTGAATTTGTAAACTGTTGGAAGTGACTGAGAATCAGTTTGGTTTTTAACATGGAAGAGTGCAAAATGACCCTGCTGGTACAAATCATTATTTATATTATATAAGTACAATAAAAATTTTATGTTACAAACATGTACTATACTGTACTGTTCAGTGAGATTATATATGGATATCTGAAAATAATATTTTTCTAACACAAGGCTAATGCTGTACAGTTTGAAAATAAAATATATTTTTCTAAATCTAAGTGTGTTCTTAAGACTATATTTAAAAGAGCTCCAGACCTACTCTTAAAGCTGATGCTAAATATTACGTCTTTATGATAATGAAGGCTTTCTCAAGGAATTTTGATATTGAAGTCTTCTTGAGTTATCGGCTGAGTCAAGGCATGATTCTGCAGCAATGTTTCCTGCTTGTCATCTTCAGGTGATTTTGTCTAGGCACTCCCAGTGTGTTCGAGGTTCTTGGCGTTGCATCCTGGTGCTGCGTATGTATTCCATCCACTGTGTTTACCACTTTCACATTAGAGGGCTCTTGACATATTCTTGTTAGTGCTACATCCCATTCAGGGCTCAGCTGGAAACAGCTATCCCAGTTTCCAAGATCATCGTGGACCCATATCTTCTGAATGGACAGAGGTGTTGTGCCAGGTGAACAGGTTCTGGGACTCTATCATCGAAGAGACGGTGGCAATATTGGTCCATGATGGTTTTGTCGACAGGGATAGAGGTTTCCAACTGAGTGCTGCATGGGATGTATTGCTAGCAAAAATACATCGAGAGTGTTATGATGTGAAAATGGTGAAGGCAGTGGGTGGAATAGACAGGCAGCACCAGGACACGTTGCCAGAACCCTTCAACAAATTATCTCCACTGGCTATCTCCTGTAGTGAAAATTAGTGATTTTGGAGATTTGGTAAGTTCTTTGTTCAAGGATCTCTTGTAGAATGTAAGTTTTACAGGTCAGCAGGAATTGCCAAATAAGGTGTGACATTCATTGAAGGCAGACTTTTAAGCTTCCCAGTGTGTTACTGACCAGCTCTTCAGGACGTGAAGTCCATAACTCCAGCTGCTTTGTATAGGTTATCCAGTGGTAGATATTTCATTCAACCAATTATTAGTAGGTATGGCCATTTGAACTTAAACTGACCTTTTTGGCATGTACAGATCTGGACCTCAGTGAGAAAGCATATTCTGCCATGAAGAAGCAGAGTGCCTAGGCCAAGGTTCTTTGTGCCTTTCACCTAGCCCCCAATTTGCTTTAGCCTATTTTCTCAACATGTAATTTCTTGCTGCAGTATTTATGAGTCTTCTAACAGTTATGTTTGTGCATTGATAACCGATTCTGGATCTGTATGTGTGAGTGATTTAAGCTTATAGTCAGCTGTTGACTTGCTAGTTTTGGGCGAAAATGGAAGGTACTGGCTTGTGTCTTTGAGGGATGCAGTGTAAGGGAATTATCCAGGTACCAAGTATTCTGACAGAGCATTACAGGTTGTGTTTTACCTCCTCAGAACTTTTCCCCAGTGGCTGTAATGGTCAGATTGGCAAAATACCGTATTTACTCGAATCTAAGCCGCACTTGAATCTAAGCCGCACCTGAAAAATGAGACTCGAAATCAAGGGAGAGAAAAGTTTTAGGCTGCACCTCCAAATCGAAACAAAGTTGGTCCATTGTAATATGAGACACAATTTAGGTTGAATGAATGACGATACAGCTACAGTAGTTTGGTTCGAGTCGTAAGCTTAGCAGTTAAGCTTTACCAGGTAGCCATTGCTATGCGTCAGGGGCTCCGTTCGTATTTATACGGGTACCCTTCCTTTTTCATGTGCTTCGTCTGGTTTGAATCGATTGCTTATTTTTCTTTGATCTGATAAGTGCTGTTCTCTTTGTTATAGGTGTTTACATCACTCTAAACTGAAAATGCGTTATTGTACTGTCTCATGCATTATTTGTCGCATTCCGATAATGTGTGTTTACGACCTGTCGCCGCTCGCGGCATGGCTTGGTTTTGTGTGTGATACCGCCGCTTACGATAAAAAAAAGAGAGGAATTGTCTCGTTAGCGAAACAATGGCAAGAGACTGCTATTTGTTGTTACTTACACTGCTGCTTTCTTTGATAATGATCAACAAGAACCAAAAAATAGACTGCGTATGATAGATGATGTTCTGAATGAGAGTTTAGCTAAAATTTTTCGCCATTTAAAAATCTTTGCAGACGCCTCTTTTGTACATTACATTCTGCACAGAAATTATAGTCTTCTTAGATTTAAAAATCTAGTCAATTTCCGTGCTTCATTTCTGACTGTATCACTATTAGGCATAAGAATAATATGAATATAAACATGACATGATACGTATATTCTTCCGTGTTTGCTGTTGTCCCACACTAGTTTCGTAGTTTATTAGGCAGACAGGATTTAAATGAGATAGCAGCAAACACGAAAGAATACATGGCAAAATGTTTATATTCGTATTATTCTTATGGTGAAGAGAATACTGCATGTGATTCACAATTCATAAAAGTTCCAACTAGCAACCATCTCTTCTCATAGGTAGGAAAAATTCAGAATTTAGAGTTGGCCATATTGACAAACATCCCAAACAGTCTTGCCAGTCGGATTTTCGTAGTACATTGAAATGCTGCTACATTCGAAGATGAACAATATGGAATTTGTATTTACTTTGTTGGATAATGTATGAAAATGCAGTGGTCGAAACTCGGGGCGGAGAAAAAAAAGCTCGTCTTCCACCTTTTTTTAAATTTATTTACTGACTCAGAGGTTTTGGCACCAGTATTTATCTATGTGCCTGCAAAGCATACCTGTGTAGTGCTACATATATTCAACGGCAGAAGTTAGTTGTGTCGGCACCTACCAACATTTTTCAGAACTTCCGCCTACTTTGCACTCGATTCTAAGCCACAGACGGTTTTTTGGATTACAAAAACCGGAAAAAAAGTGTAGCTTACATTCGAGTAAATACGGTACACGAAGTAGGTCGTGTAATTTGGTATTAACTGTTTATTGGTGTACAGGCTGAATCGTGGGAGGGTGTCACGGTCCCATCTCTCAGGAAAAATTGCGCGGCATGCTGAGACGACTAGCTGAAAGGGTTTAAATTGATAACAACTTAAGCTTTGAGTAGCAAAGTCATTATTAATATTGCAATCATCTTTCATGCTAGCAGCACCGAGCGAGGTGGCGCAGTGGTTAGCACACTGGACTCACATTTGGGAGGATGACAGTTCAATCCCCCATCCGGCCATCCTGATTTAGGTTTTCCGTGATTTCCCTAAATCGCTCCAGGCAAATTCTGGGATGGTTCCTTTGAAAGGGCATGGCCGTCTTCCTTCCTCGTCCTTCCCTAATCCGATGAGACCGATGTCCTTGCTGTTTGGTCTCTTCCTCCAAACATCCCAACCCTTTCATGCTAGCAGATTTGTGACTAAGATAAGAATAGAACCTGGTTAATCAATGATAACATTTCTTGCCATAGAATAATTGGTAAAATTTCTTTATTGATATTATGAGCTTTTCTTAGCATTAGGGGAACTGTAAGACATTATTCTCATCTGAACCCTTAGAATATATACTTTGAGGCAGCCAATGTAACATTTGTGACATTGTAAGAAAGGCAGCTTTGTAATGCACAAATAGATTGATGTTGGTGGCACTTTCTCTGTTATTTTCGTATTATTGCTGCCTTTCCTTTCTTCATAACTGAAAACCTCCCAACTTCATTCTCACTTGGAGTTTTATAGAAATAAACAGGTCCTCCCTCCCCTCCCCCCCCCCCCCCCCCCCCCCCCGCCACCTTGCCCACCTCCCCCTAGTAAAAGACTGTGCGTAAATAATATTGCTTTGCAGGTTCAGTAATGTGCCTAGACTCCATGTATGGTGAGCTAGACTCAAAGACTCAACAACTGACAGAACATGATCTGTCCTATAGGAGCCAAGCATCTGGTGGAAATTGGGTTTTGAAAATTGGGAATTCCCTTACATTAAGGAGCAGGCAAGAAGAACAAAAATGTGTATGGCAAGACAGATTCTCCTTGGGGCCAGCCAATCTTTGAGTGTGCAGAGAGCGACAAACTATCCAGCACTTGTTCGTGTGCCTGTTTGTCTCTGACATGTTCACTGGAAGATCTTTATTTCTCTGGAACTTCCAAATTTATGAATTGAAAAATCTGAATAATTTTTCACAGATTAATGAATACCTAAGTTTTAAACATTTATTTACTATTGTTGCCTTTGCTCGAAGTTTTCTTAAAGTCGTTTAAGTGCAATAGCATATGTGTAATTCATAACTGTAATTGTTATTGTCTTGTGTTAGTTGAGTTGTAAAACATCATTTTTGGGAAAGTGACGGGTTGCTCTTTTGGCCCTTCTAAACAATGAAAACTGATCATGACATTTAATTAATTAAGCCCTTACTTCCTTCGCCATTGTGGTTGTTTGCTAAATGCACCGTAAACAATCAAACTTGTTTGTCAAATTTGCTCTTTTGTATCCATGGGTCTGTCAAATAAGCCTGCAAACATACCAACAAACTTTGCCAAGTTAGCCTCACTTTTGAAGCAGACACTGTTCGCATTGTGAAGTATTTTGACACTAGTGGAAATTGCTACCAATGCAAACAGAGCCTTTCTTGCATTGGTTTTAGCACAATGTATAAATGAGAAAAAGAAAACATGTTGGTCCAGGATATGGTTGAAATTGAGAGAGAAATATACCCATGAAAAGCTGGTAAAGGAAAAACAATGCTTAGAATCTGATCACTGTGTCAACTTTCTCCCAATGGAGAGTCTGATTTTTAATAGCTGAGTTACTTTTCCATCACATTGAAAAAGACACAAGTATGTGAACATTTATTCTCCTTCTACTGTGTACCCATTCATTAAATTACCATATTGCGGGAAATTGAAGAGACTGTCCATGGAAGAATCAGAGAACTTCAGCACTCGTCTTTTTTTTTTTTACCTCTTCCTGCACAATACATGTCTGGGAAAGACAAAATGGCTCTACCATTTTGGTAGGGCCCAATGAAATCCCTACCAGTTTCTATACTGACTTTGCACCTTACTTAAACCCTCTTCTGACTATATCTGTCATTAGGTCCCTTGAACAGGAAGCTTGCCCCGTTCTTGAAAAAAATCTACTAGAAGGGTAGTAGAAGTAATGCACAAAACTAATGTCCAACATCCTTGACACCAATTTCTTGTAGAATCTTAGATTATATTCTAATCTCAAACATGATTAGTTATCTTGAACAGAATGACCTCCTCAATGCCAACAAGCATGGATTCCATATATATTAATCATGTGAAACCTAACTTGCACTTTTCTCACATTATGTACTGAAAGCCTTGGATCAAGACAGTCAGATAGATGCAGTGTTTCTTGATTTCTGAAAAGCAATTGACTCGGTACACGTCTTTGCTTATTGTCAAAACTACGATCATATGGAGCATCAAGTGAAATTTGTGACTGGATTGAGGAGTTTTTGGCAGGGAGGACGCAGCATGTTATCTTGGCTAGAGAGTCATCATCAGATGTAGAAGTAACTTTCTGTGTGTGCCAGGGAAATGTACTGGAAACCTCGCTCTTCAAGCTGTATATCAATGACCTTGCAGACAATATTAACATCAGACTTTTTACAGCTGATGCAGTTATCTGTGATGAAGTACTGCTTGAAAGAAGCTGCATAAATATTCAGTCAGATCTTGATAGGATTTCAAATTGATGCAAAGATTGGTAACTTGTGTAAAATGTTAAGAAATGTAAAATTGTGCACTTCACAAAAAGAAAAAAAAAATGTGGTACCATAAGACTGTAATATCAATAAGTGACTGTTGGTATCAGCCAACTCATGGAAACACCTGTGTGTCACACTTTGTAGTGATTGAAATGGAATGATATCATAGGTTCATTTATGGGTAAAGCAGACAGTAGATTTCAGTTTATTTGTAGAACAACGGGGAAGTGCAATCAGTCTACAAAGGAGATTGCTTACAAATCACTCATGCAACCAGTTCTAGAATATTGCTCAGGTGTATCGGACCCGTACCAAATAGGACTAACAGATGACATTGAATCTATACAGAGAAAGGCAGTACGAATGGTCACAGATTTGTTTGATCTGTGGGGGAGTCTCACAGAGATACTGAAGGAACTGAACTGGAAGACTCTTGAAGAGAGACGTAAACTATCCCAAGAATGTTTTGAGAATCAGGTTTAAATGATGATTCTAGGAATATACTACAACCCCCTATGTATCGTACATATAGAGATCATGAGGATGAGGTAAGAATAATTACTGCACACGCAGAGGCATTCAAACAATCATTCATCCTGTGCACCATATGTGAATGGAACAGGAAGAAACCCTAATAACCGGTACTTTGAGACATACCCTTTGTCGTGCAGCTCATTGTGCTTTGCAGAGTGTGGAGGTAGATGTAGAACAAACTGCCAGTGCTACTATGTTTTTCTCCTTGATTGTAGTTTCAATACTGTGGAAACGTAAGATACAGAGAGACAAATTGTAATAAAAACACTCTTTCGTTAGACATGCATGGTGAAACATCAGCACAAATGCTTGCCATCTTGTTAAATCTGCCATCAATTAAACTTTCTCTCAGACAAGTTAAGCATGCACCTTCTTTGACAAACACATTACACAAAGCCACCCACGATCAAATATTTTGCAAAGCTAGTAAAGTTTGTACTGAAAGTCTTTAATAGAAACAATGTGGAAGACAAAAACTATACTTGCAACTGGAAAACAGCAATTATATATCCTATATGTATGTAGAATGATCCCCTTGTGTGGCGTACCAACAGAGGAGTTGCTTTACTGGATGTCACTCATAATATCCTATCAATGTGCCTATTAACGGGCCTGATGCCAATAACTGTAAAATGCATTGCTATCTACCAAAATGGTTTCCTCAGAAATAAATCCAACTTAAATCATTTATTCATTCTAAGAATAGCCTCAGAGTGCTAAAAGACTGTAATAATTCCAATTCCAAAGGAAGCAGGTGCTGATAGGTGTGAGTATTAATGGACTATGGGTTTATAAAGTCATATTTGCAAAATTCGAACATGAATTCTTTACAGAGGAATGGAAAAACTGGTAGAAGCCAACCTCGGTGAAGATCTGTTTGGATTCCAGACAAATGTAGGAAGATACAGGGCAATACTGACCCTAATATTTATCTTAGGAGGTAGGTTAAGGAAAGGCAAACCTACATTAATAGCATTTGTAGACTTAGAGAAAGCTTTTGAAAACGTTGAGTGGAATAATCTCCTTGAGGTTCTGAATGTAGATGGGGTAAAATACAAGGAGAGGAAGGCTATTTACAGCTTTTACAGAAACCAGACAGCACTTATAAGAGTTCAGGAGTGTGATAGGGAAACAGTAGTTCAGAAGGGAGTGACGTGATGTTATTTAATCTGTACATTGAGCAAGCAATAGAGAAAAAAATAAAAATTTATAGTAGGAATTACAAGTTCAGGGAGAAGAAAAAAAAACTTTGACATTTACCAATGATATTTAATTCTGTCAAAGACAGCAAAGGACTTGAAGAAACTGTTGAACTGAATGTAAAGTGTCCTGAAAGGAGGATGTAATATGAAAATGATCAAAAGCAAAACAAGAATAATGAAATGTAGTAGATGAGTTTTGTTATTGAGGAAGCCAAATAACTGATGACAACCAAAGTAGAAAGGATATATAATGTAGACTGGCAATGCCAAGAAAACTATTTCTGAAGAAGAGAAATTTGTTAACATTGAATATAGATTTTAGTTTTAGGAAATATTTCTGAAAATATTTGTGTGGATTGTAGCCAAGTATGAAAATGAAACATGGATGATAAACATATTAGACAAGAAGAGAATAGAAGCTCTTCAAATGTAGTGCTACAGAAAACACTGAAAACTGGGTTGGTATATCAAATAACTGATGAGGAGATACTGAATAGAATTGGGGGAGAAAATTTGTGGGACAGTCTGGCTAGAAGAAGAGACTGATTGGTAGGACACATTCTGAGATGTCAAGGGATCAATAATTTAGTATTAGAGGAAAGAGAGTGGGATAAAAATTGTATAGGAAGACCAAGAAATGAATGTAGTAGGCAAATTCAGATGATTACAAGTTGCAGTATTCAGTATTTATTCAGAGATGAAGAGGCTTGCACAGGATAGAGCTTTGGACTGACTACAACAACAACAATTATTATTACAAATAACTGAGAAGGCATGGTAATTCAGTGGAGATGTCCACATGTTATTACACTAGCATACACCAACACCCACTTCTAAATATAATGAGGAAATTTGAAATACCATCAATGCTAATCAAATCAGTTCAAATGTTTATAGAAGAAACTTTGTCTTATAAAGACACCTGCAGGAGAAACTGTAAACTTTAGTGTGTACACTGGACTGAGACAAGGGGACGCTATTTCACCTATCTTATTTAACCTTGTGTAAGAGAAGATGGATAAAGAATTTAGTAAAACTAAACCTCGAGGGATCCAGATGCAGAAGGTGAACATTACTAGACTTACCTACGCAGATAATGTAGCATTAATAAGCACTTCCAAAACAGAGTTAATTAGACTGGCACAAAATTATTACAGAACGGCTTAGGAAACAGGATTATGTGTTAATTACGAAAAGACAGAATATCTGCTCATAAGTAAGAAAATCCATATTGATGCACCTTTGCCTGTAGATGGATTCACTTTCAAGACAGTTGACTGCTTCAGGAACTTAGGGAGTCTTTTTAGTAAAACAACAGAACAGATATGAAAATAGATGCCTATCTAGCAACAGTGAACAAAACATTTTTTTTAGTTTTATCAAAATCTTTAACAAAATATAACATAGCACTGACTTCAAAAATCTGCTCATACCGATCGACTACTATACTGGTAACATTATATGGACATGAAGCATTGGTATTTAGAAAGAAAGAGGAAGAAAAATTTTGAACTGGTATATGATGAAAATAATGTGGAATGGAGGATAAGAAAAAATGAAAAATTGAGAAAATTGTACAAACACCATAACATCTTTGAAGTGCTAAAGAAGAGAAGGTTGAACTGCTAGGCCATATAGCAAGAATGATGGAAAACAGACTGGGGAACACAGCCAGGATGAACATCATTACCGAATTTACAAACAATGCACTCGACAGAAAGAAATGGAAGAGGTTCGTAGAGCTGCTCTACTAGAGCAGGTGTAAGTAAGCAAGATGGCGGCGCATATGGATGTAGTGGTAAATCGCTCCGAGAATATCGGTAAATTACCATCAGTGAATTGTATGCTGTGTGCAAAAAAAGTGATAAAAAGTGTTAAAATATGGGTACTGGCACATAAATGGTATCATTCTTGTTGTTTCGTGGAAGCAAATCTCGGTCACCATAGGCCTACATGTGACTGTGGAACTGAGTGCAACGGTCTTGAAACTGCATTTGAAATGTGCAATGCTGGACTCAAAATAAGTGTGAGGGAAGAACAGCAAAGTGACTGAAGTAAAGTTAGACAATATGCAGAAATGCTGAAAAGTTTGGTCGACTATATGGACCTTCCCACAGATAGGCAATGAGAGTGTGTATATATTAGGCCTAAGAAAATCTCTTGACCTGTCTTAAATACCAATGTTCTTCATGTTCCACTAATGAATAAATATGATGTTCTAAATGCAGACAGTTCATCACGGACAAAAAATCTCAGTGTAACAGGTAACTGCTCAGAAAGATCTGTTGAACAAAAAAGTGCCAGCAGAAACACGTTCTTACCATCAAATACTATTAAACGAAAAAATCGTGTGAGAGCAACTTGTAATAAAACTGAATACGAGACAAAAAAGGAAACAGTGAAGAAGAAGGAAGAAATAAACATATCATCGACTAGTCATGGTAAGGGACTGGCTACAATCATGTCTGATAATGCAGTCCGAATATAAAGTGACTGGAATTTTGAAACCTGGTGCTCCTCTACGGGAAGTGCTGAAAAACTGTGAAAGTGCCGTGAAAAGCGATGTCAACTGTGTCATAATCGGAGGAGGAAACGATGTCTATAAAAACGAAAGCAGCCTTGCTGTAAGAACATTTAAAGAATCGCTAGGAAAAATTTCACAGGCGAAGGTTCAAAAATGGTTCAAATGGCTCTGAGCACTATGGGACTTAACTGCTGTGGTCATGAGTCCCCTAGAACTTAGAACTAGTTAAACCTAACTAACGTAAGGATGTCACACACATCCATGCCCGAGGCAGGATTTGAACCTGTGACCGTAGTGGTCGCGCGGTTCCAGACTGTAGCGCCTAGAACCGCTCAGTCACTCAGGCCGCCACAGGCGAAGGTATTTGTTGTAAACATTCCCTACAGACACGACTTAACAGAAGACTCGTGTGTAAACAGAGAAATCATCACAACAAATCGGAAATTCAGGAAGATTTGTAGCGGTTTTGTGCACACAACTTTCATTGAAGCAACGAGTTCAGTAAGAGAGCATTTTACTAGACATGGACTGCACAGAAACAACCTAGGCAATAAAGTGCTGGCCAAAGAAATTCTCTAGGTGATAACGACAGCAGGAGTGGATGCCTATGTAAAAATAGCACTACCTGCAACAGGTTTTCTGCCAATGACAACAGAAAAGAAAAGTGCACCAACAGCATATGAGGAAGAAACATCTGCAGATACACACTATGATGAAAAAATTACATCTGTGCAAACATGTAAAGTGTCACAGTCACCAGTGGCATTATCAGTAGCAGCACTGGAAAAGGAAGTAACAGTAGCAGTAACAGCAGAAGTTTCACCAGCAGCAGTAACTACAGTGTCTCTAAAAGGAGAAAAGAGAACTGCAGCAGGAGGAGGAGCATCAAGTGTTACGGGTAGACGGAAAACAGCACCTACTCTCCGTCTAAATGATTTTTTAGTGGAAGGCAGCAAGATGAAGAAGCCCACGAGATAACTAGTGTTAACAAATTTCATAACACCTCTCCAAAATGTTCAATCTAAAATAAACAACAATTATGATCTTAAAATTTGCTATCTCAATGTTCAAGGACTTATAGATAAAGAATTTATTGTAAACAGTTTTGGACTAGATAACAAACTTGATATTTTCTGTCTGAGAGTGTACTTCCAGTTGTCAAACTTGATAACTGTAATGTAGCAAATAGTTACTGTAGAAAGTTGCATATAAGAAGTGGTGTGGCAATATATATTAACCAGTCATTCAGCTGCTCCATTGTTAAGTTGGACCTAGATTATTTGTGTGAGGAATAGAACTTTGAAGCCACTGGTGTAGTTACAGACAGTTTTAAGTTAGTAATAGTATCCCTTTACAGGTCACCTAAGGGTATCATCAATGTATTTCTAGAAAAATTGGACATGCTGTTAGATGTACTAAGAGGGACCACATGGTTACGTTATGACATAGTAATTGGTGGAGATCTGAATGCAGATTTTGATATAACACCACATAAACATACTGTGACTGAGTTGAAAAACCTTCTAAGACAGTGCAATTTGCACTCAATCAATAACAGGCCCACAGAGATAAAGCATGTCTTGACAATATTTTTGTCAACTTTAAAACTACAGAAGAATCGTGTGATGTTACAGCGTTTCCATTTTCAGATCATGACTCTGTATCTTTAACTATACAAGTAGGTTCTGTATTGATAAAAGTAATATTCCTAAGCCTGTCCCAAAAGTTATAATCACCAGACCTGTCACAGATGACAAAATTGTTCAGCTCTGTAAGTCCCTTGCTGAGAGAGACTGGTTCAACCAATGTCATGGTGACACAAGTAATAGTCTTAGCACTGATTTGTCAGGGAAACTATTATTTGAGAGATTTTTTTAAAAACATTTCTGATGCAATTTAATGACAATATCCCCATAAAGACATGCAAATTAACTGACAAAGGCTTTAGAAACAGACAAAATCCATCACACACTAAACGATTATCAAATATGAAAAACCAAGTTATGGTGTTGCACAATATATGTAGCAATCAGAAAACAGAACATGCCAGATTAGCCTATATAAAATGCAGGAATGAGTATAAAAAAGCCATTGCGGAAGCCAAAAAAGTACATAATTTCAATACCATTGATAATTCCACAAATAAGTTCAAAGCTGCATGGAAATTAATAAATGTTGTTGCTGAAGATGTAAGAAGCAAAAAATTAATATAAAACCCCAAAAATTCAGTGATTTATTTATTAAATCTGTTGAAGATGTAGGAAATACTATAATCAAACCTGATATCAGTTCATCAGAGTTACTTTCTAAAAATGTTTGCAGAATACCAACAGACACAGGCACATTTATGTTCTCCGAGGTCTCACCTTGTCTTGTCCTAAGCACTGTAAAACGGTTGAAATCTTCAGACAGTGTAGATATGTATGACATATCCTGTAATATACTAAAGAAGGTGATAGATTATATTGTGCACCCCTTAACATTCTGTATAAATAAATGTATATCTGATGGATGTTTTCCCGAAGAACTCAAAGTGGCTAGGGTAGTTCCAATATATAAAAATGGAGATATAGACTCACCTTCCAGTTACAGACCAATCTCCATAGTCCCAGCTTTTTCTAAAATACTGGAATGTGTAATTTACCAACAGCTACCTGTTTATTTTAAAAAATTAGGAATAATTAGTGAATCTCAATATGGTTTCAGGAAAAAGTTGTCTACTGTGGGTGCTATAGACTTTGTAGTCAAATACTTACATCAAGTGTTTGAGGATAAGGGCTATGCTCAACTCACATTTTGTGATCTATGCAAAGCTTTCAACTGTGTAAAGCATAAGCCACTCCTAGAATAACTGGAATTCTATGGCATTAGACATAACAGCCTTAAATTAATAAAATCATATCTTCAGAATCGTAGGCAAGTATTTTGTGTAGGGAAAGAAATGTCGGGTATAGAACAAGTCAAGGTAGGTGTTCCGCAGGGATCTGTACTGGGCCCCTTTTTGTTCCTAATAATGATAAATGATCTGCCACCATTGTGTTCTATGCAGATGATACAACATTTCTTCATGCTAGTGATGATTTCAATAGCCTTAAAACTTGTGCAGCAAAGACAATTGACCAAACATCCTATTGGTTCAAGGCAAATGGATTCCTGCTGAATGAAAACAAAACACAGCAGATGGTTTGTAGTCTTAGAGATAAGCTTCTGTCAGATGATCCAAGTTATGTCAAATTTTTGGGGGTATACATAAATGATAAATTATCTTGGGGTCAACATTTACAATATACAGGGTGATCAAAAAGTTAGTATAAATTTGAAAACTGAATAAATCACGGAATAATGTAGATAGAGAGGTACAAATTGACACACATGCTTTGAATGACATGGGGTTTTATTAGAACCAAAAAATACAAACGTTCAAAAAATGTCTGACAGATGGCGCTTCATCTGATCAGAATAGCAATAATTAGCATAACAAAGTAAGACAAAGCAAAGATGATGTTCTTTACAGGAAATGCTCAATATGTCCACCATCATTCCTCAACAATAGCTGTAGTCGAGGAATAATGTTGTGAACAGCACTGTAAAGCATGTCCGGAGTTATGGTGAGGCATTGGCGTCGGATGTTGTCTTTCAGCATCCCTAGAGATGTCGGTCGATCACAGTACACTTGCGACTTCAGGTAACCCCAAAGCCAATAATTGCATGAACTGAGGTCTGTGGACCTGGGAGGCCAAGCATGACGAAAGTGATGGCTGAGCACACGATCATCACCAAACGACATGCGCAAGAGATCTTTCACGTGTCTAGCAATACTTTTTTTTTTTTTGTTCTAATAAAACCCCATGTCATTCCAAGCATGTGTGTCAATTTTTACCTCTCTATCTACATTATTCCGTGGTTTATTACATTTTCAAATTTATACTGACTTTTTGATCACCCGGTATTAGTGGTAAGTTGACAAGAGTTATTTACCTGTTAAGGCGACTTATATTCCTGAAAAGTATGTTAGAACATCCTATTTTTCATTCTTTCAAAGTATAATAACATATGGAATTATTTCGTGGGGGAACTCTAGCTGTGTACAAGACATATTAATACTACAAAAAAAACTATTAGGATAATTACTGATTGTAAACCATTGTCCTGTGAACAAAAAATCATGACTGTTATAAACTTGTACATATACTATGTTCTAATTCATACGAAGAAGAAATTAGCAGAAAGAAAAACTAGAGAAAATGTACATAGCCACAATACAAGAAGGAATAGGTGCATCTGTATTCCTTACAACAGATTGTCAAAGTCACTCAACAGCTATGAAATCATGGGGTACAAATTATTTAATAATCTTCCTCAATCTGTTCAAGAATTACCTGAACAATTATTCAAACAAACAATTCATGACTGGCTAGTCCTCCACCCATTCTATGATATAAGAGAATTTATCAACTGTAATCTTATGACGAGTTCAACTCACAAAAGCATCTCACTGTATGAATGCATAAATTTCTAGCTAATTGATGTCTCTTAAATATATTCCAAAACGTGTCTTAAGGGACCCATACACAATCAAACAATCCATCAAATTTCACTTAATTACTTATTTACTCACTTAACAAATCTCTCTCTCACTGTAGCTGTTCTTAATGGCCCCGGACACAATCAAACAACCCTTTAAACTTCACTCATTCACTTTACATGTGGCAATAATAATAATACTTTTATTGTCATTTGGCCATTACAGCAATAGACAACATCATATACATACTAAAATACAATTAATGTTAACAACAAACTTGTTGTTTCTTTCAAACTATTAATTGTATTTTAGTATGTATATGACATTGTCTATTGCTGTAATGGCCGAATGACAATAAAATTATTATTATTATTATTATTATTATTATTGCTACATGTAAAGTGAATGAGTGAAGTTTAAAGGGTTGTTTGATTGTGTGGAAACTTCATGTGACTTCACCTCATCATTTAATGCAAATGGGGTAGTATATAACTCTGTACAAGAGTTTTCTTTATAATCAATATGTTTGTAATATGTTGTCCTTCTTATTTTGATACTGTTTTGGTATCTGTACTAAATTAAGCACAAATCATGAAATATAAATGCTTATTTTGTCTAAAAACGAAATTATGGATAGAAGGTAATGTCATATATTTAAAAGGCATAATAAATCATTTCACAGATATTGTTGTATAATCATCAGAAAACTAAATGCCTCCTGTCAAAGTGACACTTAATATTTTACTCGCCGGCCGGAGTGGCCGAGCGGTTCTAGGCGCTACAGTCTGGAACCGCGCAACCGCTACAGTCGCAGGTTTGAATCCTGCCTCGGCATGGATGTGTGTGATGTCCTTAGGTTAGTTAGGTTTAAGTAGTTACAGGGGACTGATGACCTCAGAAGTTAAGTCCCATAGTGCTCAGAGCCATTTGCACCATTTGCATATTTTACTCCTGTCGAAACTCAGGGCTGGGAACCAATTTTCCTTGTGCATGAGCTGAAGAACATCTATAACTGTACTTCACTAGCCACCTTGCAGTATGTCACAGAGCATACTTTATTTACCACCGTGTCCCCACCCTCCCTTTCTTGTTCTCCTCGCAGATGGTTCATGAATGATTGCCAGTAAGCCTCTGTGTGGGCTTTAACTCAATGGCCTTTTTGTGAGATGTACATAAAAGGAAGCAGCATATTTGCTGACTTTCTAGGAATGTATACTCTTGGAACTTTTAACAGTAAACCACGCATAGACGCAGAATGCCTCTCTTGCAGTGTCTTCCATTGGAACTGGTTGATCAGCTCCACGGCACTTTTGTGCTTACTAATTGAACCTGTAACAAAACACATCGTTCTGCTGTGGCTCTGCTCTGTTTCCTCTATCAGTCTTATCTGATGTGGATCTACACTGACAAGCAATATTAAAATACGGTAAAATGAGGATTTTCTAAGTTACCTCCTTTGTTGAAGGTCTGCATTTCTTAAGGATACTTCCACTGAATCTTATTTGGCATCTGCAATTCCTATGATCAGTTTTATGTGGTCATTCCACTTTAAATCGCTCTATACGCAAACACCTAGATGTTTTAGCTTCAAGGTCTAAGGCTTCCATTCAGTCATATGTTGACCAGCCTGGTGCGGCGGTTGAAGATAGCAAAACGAAAGCGGAAGTTTTAAATGTTGCATTCAAGAAATTTTTAACATGCAGAAATGTACAAACATACCATCATTTGACCATTGCACAGTCTTCCATATGGACGACATAGTAATAAGCATCTGTGGCGTAGAGAAACAACTGTAAGATTTGAAAGCAAATAAATCACCAGGTCTAGATTGAATCCCAATCCAGGTTTACAAAGAGTACTCTATGGCATTGGTCCCTTACCTAGCTTGGATTTATTGTGAATCTCTTGCCCAGTCCCAATGACTGAAAAAAAAAACACAGTTGATTCCTGTGTATAAGAAGGGTAAAAGAACAGACCCACAAAATTACAGAGCAATATCCTTAACTTTGGTTCGCTGCAGAATTCTTGAACATATTCCCAGTTCAAATATAATAAGTTTCCTTGAGATTGAGAAGCTTATGGCCATGAATCAGCTTGGTTTTAGAAAATGATGTACTGCGAACTATGGATGAAGGGCAACAGGCCGATTCCACATTTCTACATTTCCGAAAAGTATTCGACACGGTACCCCACTGCTGACTGTTAACAAAGGTACGAGCATATGGCATAAGTTCAGAGTGGCTCAAAGACTTCTTAACTAATGGAACCCAGTATGTTGTCCTTGACGCCGAGTGTTCATCAGAGACAACAGGAGTGCCCCAGTGAAGTGTGATAGGACCGCTGTTGTTCTCTGTATACGGAAATAATTTGGCTGACGGAGTGGACAGTAATCTGTGGTTGGTTGCTGACGATGTTGTGATGTGCAGTAAGGTGTTGAAGGTGAGTGACTGTAGGACGAAACAAGATGACTTAGACAAAATTTCTAGTTGGTGTGATGAGTGGCAGCTAGCTATAAATGTGGGAAAATGTAAGTTAATGTGGCTAAGTAGGAAAAATAAATCTGTAATGTTCGGGTACAGGATTAGCAGTATACTGCTTGACACAGTCATGTCGTTTAAATATTTGGGCGTAACACTGCAAAGCGGTATGAAGTGGAACGAGCATGTGAAGACTGTGGTAGGAAAGCCGAATTGTCAAATTCAGTTTATTGGGAGACTTTTAGGAAAGCGTACATGTAAAGGAGACTGAATACAGGATGCTCATGTGACCTATTCTTGAATACTGCTCAAGTGTTTGGGATCCATATCAGGGCAGATTGAAGGAGGTCATCGAAGCAATTCAGAGGCAGGCTGCTAGATTTGTCATTGGTAGGATGGAACAATCTGTATGTGTTACGGAGATGCTTCGGGAACTCATATGGGAATCCCTGGAGGGAAAGCGACATTCTTTTCAAGGAACACTATTGAGAAAATTTAGAGAACCAGCATTTGAAGCTGATTGCTGAATGATTCTACTGCTACCAACATACAATGTGCGTAAGGACCATAAAGACAAGATAGGAGAAATTAGGGCTTGTATGAAGGCATGTAGATAGACGTTTTCCCTCGCCGTATTTGTGAGTGGAACAGGAAAGGAAATGACTGGTAGTGGTTTAAGGTACCCTCCGCAACACATCGTACGATGGGTAATGGAGTATTTTTTGTAGATGTAGAAGTAGGTGTAACTGCTTCCAGTGATTGTTCTGCAGTCGTGCAATCATATAATAATGGGTCTTTATGTCTATGTGTATACAATACATTAAATTAATTTATATTGAGGGCAAATCCCTGCACCAAGTGTCAGTCTTCTGCAGCTCTTCCTGTATTTTGCTGCTATTGTCTAATGTTGCGACTTTTCTGTATACAACAGCATTACGGAGCGAAAAGCCTCACGGAGCTTCCGATGTTGTCTACTACGTCATTTATGTACACAGTATTGGGAGAGGTGATAGACATGTAACACACTCATGGGATACGCCCGAAGTCACGTTGCGACTTTTCTGTATACAACAGCATTACGGAGCGAAAAGCCTCACGGAGCTTCCGATGTTGTCTACTACGTCATTTATGTACACAGTATTGGGAGAGGTGATAGACATGTAACACACTCATGGGATACGCCCGAAGTCACCTTTATGCATGGTGTGTTCTGTTTGCCAGAAACTCTTTAGTTCAGTCACAGGTGGCCTGATATACCATAAGGTCGTATTTTGTTTAGCGGGCAGCAGTGTATCGAGAGCCTTACGGGAGTGAAGGAATAATGCATTGACTTAAACGCCAGTATCTACAGCCTTCTGAGTATCGCGGACGAACAGAGCGAGCCGGATATCACATGATTCCTACAGATGAAATTTGGTCTCCAGAAATGTCATAGTACGCCAGCATAAAACGTGTTCCAAAATTCCACAGCTGATCGACGTCAGAGATGTGGGCCTATAGTTTTGTGCGTATGCTAGAAGACCCATCTTGAAAACGGAAATAACCTGTGCTTTTTTTGCAATCATCAGCAACGATTCACTCCCCCAGAGACCTACGATACAAAAAGGCGCTTTATTCGCAACTACTGGTTTCACGTCAGTATAGACCCATCTTCCGGTTTATAGTGTTTATGTTTACGTAACGCAGGTGGACAGAAGACTGGCAATTTCTTTCGCATACTCTGTGTGGAACAGTATTGGTATCCTGGTCAATTCCAATAGCCTTCCCTCTGTTAAGCGATTTCAGCTGCTTTTCTCTTCCGTGGTCACTTACAGTGATATCAGCCATTGTGTCCTTCGAGCGACAATTCGACAGACGCACTGCAGTGCGATCTTCCTCTGTGCAATAGGTTTGCAAAAAGACGTTTAGTATTCCGGCATTTTTTGTATTATCCTCCGTTTTAATCCCATTACGGTCGTAGAATGTCCAGGCAGCTTCGGTCCGTTTACTGATTCAATATAGACTGAAACTTATTATTATTTTCTGTCAAGTCGGTAGGCAGAATTTTACTTTCTAATTCGTTTAACGATCACTCATGGTTCTCGTTATGCTAATTTTGACTTTGTCTAATTATTGTTTGTCTGCGAGGCTTTAGCTATGTTTAGATTTGCATTGAAGCTGTCTTAACTTTAGTAGCAGTTGTTGAACCAATACGGGTTTCTCACAGCCCTCATAACGTTGCGCGGCACATCTACCATATATCACCAAACGGTAGCCTGGAATCCAGCACCAGTTGCTGCCTAGAAGCAACAACAATTCTATTTTCAGTATTTCGCGTAATCATTGACCGAATTTAAAATGCTGTCGTAATGTACTCATTAAGATGCATAATCGTATTTTAAAAGTTTTAACACACTGAAGATAAGTAAGTATTGTAGTTAAAAATTGTGTGTTTGTATTGAGGCAGCGGTAACTGACGGGACCTTATTCATCGAATCCGAACAAAGATTAGACATAATTTCAAACCTCTACTAAACTATTTCTCTCTGACACCTATAACAAAATGATGAAAGGAAAAAAAAGTTCTTCGCCATCGGTACTACATTTTTGCTGTCCATGCATTAACATTTCAGCATTAGGCATGACGTTTTAATTTACTACTCACTTCAGTCCTCATCCAATTTGCTGACAATTTCCACATATACCACTGAATGTACCCTGCACAATTATATCATTGTACGACACACAATTCAGGAGATATAACGCGATGAAAATTCAGATGCTTGAAAAACTAGCATTCGCAAATGGCGCGCAGTAAAACTTCAACATAAGGCATGACAGTTTGTTACTTCTTTACTGCCAACTATTCGTAACACTCTGCATACGATATCTACATGTATCATTTAACGCACCTGCAAAAGTACATCAGTGTACGACACACAGTTCAGGAGATACGACGATGTAAACATTGAGATGCGTGAGAAACTAGCTTTTGCTTAAAATGGATCGCAAATTAACCAGTTTATATGAATCTAGTGTTTTATAACGAGAACACTTAGCGATTTCCAACAAAGTTGAAGACTAATTTTAAATCTTTGCTAAACATTTTCTCGCTTACATGCATAAAATCAAATATTTAACATAATAACTCATTCATAAAGTAATCAGACATTTGAAGCGATTTTATACATGGGAATCCGATTCTTTAAAGAATCGGCAATTTACTGGTGCCTGTCTAAAGTGTACTGTACAATGCTCTTGAACTTTGTCCATTGATACTCAACATTCCTAGTGCTGGAGATGTAATTTTCATGCTCACCGCTCAAGTAATTTGAAATCTGTTTATGTAAATTGATGGTGGAGCGTGGGAGGGGGGGGGGGAGGAGAAAGGAAAGGGATTACTGATGTCATCTGCATCAGGACATTACGCGGTATCGGCCGAAGTGGCCGTGCGGTTAAAGGCGCTGCAGTCTGGAACCGCAAGACCGCTACGGTCGCAGGTTCGAATCCTGCCTCGGGCATGGATGTTTGTGATGTCCTTAGGTTAGTTAGGTTTAACTAGTTCTAAGTTCTAGGGGACTAATGACCTCAGCAGTTGAGTCCCATAGTGCTCAGAGCCATTACGCGGTATCAGCGGCGACGAGTGAAACTGTGTACCGGACCAGGATTCGAAATCAGAATCTCCAGCTTACAAGGCAAGTGCGTTAACCACTGCGCCATCCGACACATGGATATATCGCAACTGCGTGAACAATTTCGGCAAGCCTCATGGCCGACTCACTCCCACTGAGCTCCCCTATCCGCAGTCCCTGTTCAGTTGCTCCATAGTCGCTACTCTGATATTCCCACAGGAGGTCTGTCATACTTGTGCATCCGAACTGAAGAAGGTAGATACGAGGTGCTATCCAAAATTTTCGGAACTGGTGCTGCCATCTGTTGAAAACCCTGCCTTTGGACTAATGGTCATCATCACCCTCGAAGTAGTTCCCATCTGCACGTACACACCATCCCAGCGCTTCTGCCACTCGTCAAACGCTTTGTGGAAGTCCTGTTCTTTGAGGGTGTTTATCACAGCCAGCGATGCTTCTTGAATCCTCTCTTGAGTGTCGAACCGACGGAGTTTCAGTTTTGAGAATAGCGCGAAGTCGCAAGGTGCCAAATCTGGCGAATACTGTGGGTGGGGTACAACCGCCATATTGTTTTAGCCAAAAAGGTCCTGGTGAGCAAGGGCATGTGATAGGGCGCGTTGTCGTGATGCTTCAGCCAGTTCCCTTGACGCCAAAGTTAGGGCCGTCATCGCCACACGTTTTCACGGAGCCATCGCAAAACGTCACAGTAGAACGCGGAATTCACTGTTTGGTTGAGTGGGACGAATTCTTTGTGCACAATTCCCCTGGTATCAAAGAAAACGATGATCATGCTCTTCACTTTGCTGTTCACCTGTCTCGCTTTTTTGGGTCTTGGAGAGCCTGGGCTCTTCCACGGGGACGAGTGATGCTTTGTGTCTGTGTCATAATCATAAATCCAGCTCTCGTCGCCAGTGATAACCCATGACAAGAAGGTTGGGTCATCAGATGCGGTCCTACAAAGGTCTGTGCACACTTCAACATGCTGTGCCTTCTGATCGGCAGTCAAGATCCTTGGCACAAATTTTGCAGCGACACGATGCGTGCCCAATTCATCAGTCAACATTCATTGACATGTCCCATAACCAATACCCACTTCATCCGCAAGGTCTAGAATGTTCCAACGTTGATCCACTCGAACCACTTGAAGTTTGGTAACAATGTCTGGCGTTGTGCGGCTAACGGGCCTTCCAGTGTGAGCATCATCTTCGACGTCTGTAGGGCTGGTCCTGAACCGAGCATGCCACTCAAACACATGCGTACAGCTCATGCTGTCCCCCAAACACTTGTTGAATCATTGCAAGGATCTTCGTAGCACTTTTCCGGAGATTCGCACAGAATTTGATAGACACGCGCTGTTCTGTTCACAGATCCATCGTACAATCGCCACACACGAAACACAGAGTATGACAGAAATCACTGTGGACACACAACACGTCCTCCCAGCTGAATGCCACTCCGCATACTGACTCATCAGATATGCAGCTCTCGCCACCTAGCGATGCAAAGATCTACTACTCCTATTTTCAAGATGGCAACACCAGTCCCGAAAATTTTGGATTCCCCATCTAGGCGGTCAATTGTATGAATGCATGGTGTCTGTTCTTTCAGAAGTGGCGAAGTGATACAGTGGGGCGAACTGAGACAAAATGTAGTGTCTGTTATAATGTGTCTGTTTTGGTAATTCAACGTAAATGTGGGCGACAATGATGTTTCCCTGACTATCTAGGTCAGTTCTAAAGCCTATGACAATCAGCCGTTTTATCCCACGAATTTTGCTACTGAGTTGTATTGTTTACTTTGAGAGTGTATATTGTGCTTTTTTTAAGGTACTGGGAACTTTACTCGCCAGACATATCCTACATTTGAATAACGCTGAATTTCTTGTAAGAGGTAAGGAATATAACTATGATCAATAACTTGTTATTGTTATTCCAAACATAAAAAAGGATTCTTAAAAAATAAAAATAAAAGTTGGTTGTGCCCAGGGTGGAGTGACCAGAAGACAATGTGGAAACGTCTCATGATCAGCAATGAAGTAGATGACGTAGATTATTGGATACCTCCAAGGGCATAGTCAAGGGGGGTGGGCGGCAGGGAACCGAACCCCCCCCCCCCCCCCAATCATCTAAATGAAATTATACACAACCTAGTTGCCATGTAATGATAGATATAAGGGGCGATCAAAACGTTTCCGTTTGAGTGAGTTGCTGCAGTGTATATGTAACGTAGTGCGACTCTGATGTGGATATTCACTGAAGAGCCAAAGAAACTGGTACGCTTGCCTAATATTGTGTAGGGCCCCCGCGAGCACGCAGAAGAGCCGCAACATGGCGGGAATGCACTCGGTTAATGTCTGAAGTAGTGCTAGAGAGAACTGACACCTTGGATCCTGCAGGGATGTTCATAAATCCGTAAGAATACGAGGGGATGGAGGCAAGGCATCCCAAATATTCTCAGAATATTCGTGTCTGAGGAGTTTGGTGGCCAGCAAAAGTGTTTAAACTCAGAAGAGTGTTCCTGGAGCCACTCTGCAGCAATTCTAGACGTGTGGGGTGGCGCATTGTCCTGCTGGAAGTGTCAAAGTCCGTCGGGTGCACAATGGACATGAATGGATGCAGGTGATCAGACAGGATGCTTACGTACATGTCTCCCGTCAGAGTCGTTTGTAGATATATCAGGACTCCCATATCATTCCAACTGCACACACCTCACACCATTACCGAGCCTCCACCAGCTTGAATAGCCCCTTGCTGACATGCAGGGTCCATGGATTCATGCGGTTGTCTCCATACCCGTACACGTCCATCCGCTCGATACAATTTGAAACGAGACTCGTCCGAGCAGGCAACATGTTTCCAGTCGTCAACAGTCCAGTGTCGGTGTAGACGGGCCCAGGCGAGGCGCTCGGCTTAGTGTCGTGCAGTCATCAAGGGTGAACGAGTGGGTCTTCGGCTCTGAAAGCCCATGTCGATTATGTTTCGTTGAATGGTTTGCACGCTGACACTTGTTGATGGTACAGCATTGAAATCTGCACCAATTTGTGGAAGAGTTGCACTTCTGTCACTTTGAACGATTGTCTCCTGTCGTCGTCGGTCCCGTTCTTGCAGGATCTTTTTCCGGCCGCAGCGGTGTCGGAGATATGTTTTACCGGATTCCTGATATTAATGGTACACTCGTGAAATGGTCGTACGGGGAAATCCCAACTTCATTGTTACCTCGGAGATGCTATGTCCCATCTCTCGTGCGCCGACTTAAATCTTGATAACCTGCCATTGTAGCAGCAGTAACTGATCTGACAACTGCGCCACACACTTGTTGCCTTATATAGGCGTTGCCGATCGCAGTGCCGTATTCTGCCCGTTTACATATCTCTGTATTTGAATACGCATGCCTATACCAGTTTCTTTGGCGCTTCAGTGCATAAGCACCGAATGTAGGCAATGGATTAGTCTGACACTCATGTCTTTCCGACATGGATGCGCTAAATGTGGAAACGTGAACTATGGCGGGATTATTACCAAAAACGTCCGAACACCAACGTGCTGTTACTCTTTTCTTGGCTGCTGAAGGACAGATACTGGTATACATCCATCAGAGAATGAAGGCTGTGTAAGGGGCAGGCAGGATGTTTGTCGAAAAGCATCGTTGTGAAATGGTATGACATCGGGTGCTGCTGCTTCATGGTAACACACGTCTCCGTATTGTTAATGCTGCAACGAAGAAGTTACGTCAACTCAAGTGGAAGACACTCGAGCACTCGCCCTATAGTCCTGATCCCTTCTCATCCGATTATCACGCCTACGGTCCCTTAAAAGGCCTTAACGGTCGATAGTTCCTGTCGGACGGGGATATGCAACCGTCAGCTACGGAATTATTCTCGCAGCAGTGTTTTACCAAACCGATATCTTCAACCTGGTGCGTCGGTGGGATGATTGCCTCAATATCTAGGCCGATTTTGTCCGTATAGCATATCGCTTCTGAACTGTACGGCCACCGAACGGAAACTTTTTGATTGCCATTTACATTCTGATTTTGAATCATACGACGAAATCGGGATAAGCACTATCGATAAGCAATAACGCCATCGATACATTTAAACTATCAATTATCGAGAGCAATAACCGCTTTTGTCTCTCCCTACTTTAGCCAAGACCATCTATTGCACATCGTTGTCATCACTTAAGTTCAGTTTTTGTTTTGTTAATCAGTTCAGGAATACTCACAGTTCAATTTAACGTGCTGTGTGCTGTACTCATAGTTTCTAATTATGGAGAAGTCTGTAACAAGAAAGAAGAAAAACCCATTTCGATTCGTCCATTAGCGTTGATAATTAAAACCATCTATGCACTACTATAACAGCCCATTTACCCATTTGCACCAGTTTAATGCTAGCAGTGGAGTCGTTATTTGGAGACTGGTAGAACTGAGGGGTTGAAATCTTTCAGTATTTCATGGTAGCGAAGTATTTCACATGGTTTTAATTGTATCAACAAAAATATCGCCCGAACGGCGACGGTTGCATTTCTTTAAAAAAAATTTGCTGAAAATTCTTTCCCTGTCAGCCCAAATCTGGACTCGCATTCGGGAGGACAACTGTTCAAACCCGCATCCGGCTATCCTAATTTAGGTTTTCCGTGATTTCCATAAACCCGAGTCCTAAAGTTCCGTGGCAGGTGAGGCTGACCGGCGAGGGAAGCGGATGGAAGGAGTGGGGGCAGATGGGTGATGCGTAGGTCCCCATCGCGCCACTGATCGTCGAAAGAGTTTAATTTGAATTAACTGGTAATACTAGGATGCTTATGCCGCAAATGTTTATTAAAGCAACAAGGGTGACTACTTGTAAACGACGGCACTGCTGAGCTCGAGTTGCACTTAACTTCCTCTGTAAGAGCCTATTTCAAGTTGTCGTATTTTTCTTCCGATTTAATGTATGAAACCGTACGCAAGTAGACGACGGCATATTCTAGCGGCGCTGCAAGGAACTAGCCAATACGTTTTTTGACGTCAGATAGCAGATTGGCGAGAGAAGCAGGCCGCCGCGTGTACGTCACGAGCTCAGCTACGTTTTTACACGTGTTAACCCGTAACTACGAGAATCCAATATTTTGGAGTCTTATTATTATTAGTCCTACAAATATCGGAAGTCCATAGGGCTACTTATGATTTGTTTCGGCTGTACTGCGGTACAATAACATTAAAATCATGCCAAAATGATTATCACTTGCATAAGGCACCACGTCTTGTATGAAATGAGGACTGTTACTAATGAAATGAGGACTGAGACTAAATGTTATGAACAAGCCTTTGTACCATATATGTCGAGTATCGCTCTTAATTTTTTTTTTGTTGTACTGTTAATCAGTAGGATTTCATAATAGCAGATTCCAGTAGATGATGGATAATTTCCAAAAGTGATTGCCTATCGAAGTCGTGGAGTCCAAACGATACGTATCGAGCGTGTGAACCTAAATTTATCATGCGACTCCGGTGGCGGGCGTTATGAGTGTGTTTACGTTTGTCACTACAGCGACGACAAAAGAAGAACATTATAAAAATACTTGTAATAGTGGTCGAATCCTTCTGCTTTGAGTGTCTTGTAGGACTGAAACCCGTCTGTAATGAATGACCTTACTACCAGGCAGTATGACCTTGTCTCTGGACAATACTCTGACAATGAAACACTTCCGGGACTCTCGTTCTATTCCACCGAATACCCAAATATGATCGACTTCACTCTTTGAAAGTCGTCCTCTCTGGTTCTTCCTTCTTGCTATGTGAGATTCGTCCACTTCAACAACTTTTCTCGGTCCACCAATCAGTACACTGTCGTTCGTCACTATTACATAAGACACTTCTCTGCAAAACCCGAAATGGTCGCACACGGTGATTAGCAGACAAGTCCGTTTCCGATGCTGTTGCTTGCAAGGTGTATTCTCGAATCCAGCAAGATAGAAGAACTACGCTGGTCTGGATGGATAATTTGGAAGAGCCGAACCACATAGTCTTCCTGATACTCGTTCGTTTTCCGCACTGTCCGCAATAAAACTGTAACAGTATTTCAGCATAGAAACTCTTCTTACGAAGTTTTACACACTTCGCACCACCACAGTCTACACAGTCCCTCCTTTGTTCGGCCAGTAGAACTCCATATTTGCGACAAAAAGTCAAACAATTTTCTACGCTGGATAAGTATGGAATTAGATTTTTCCATGTGAGAGAATCCGCCGAAGAAACGTCAGGAACACCAGACATCCCACTCGCTACCGACATAAATCGTCTGGGTTTCCCTACCAACTCACAAATAATTCGCTCTGGTATGTAATTTAGAGCAACTAAGGGAACGGCGGAAAACAGATAAAAATGACGATCACAAATAATTGGTCATAACGCCTGCTACCAGAGTCGCGTAATCGATTTAGGATCGCACGTTCGATATGTATCTTTTGGACCCCGCGTCTTCGATAGGCAATCATTCTTGAAAATTACCAGAAGATGCAATTCTCGTTAGTATGTACACGCCCAGCTGCGAGTTAACAGGTTTAGAAACGCATTTTGTCTGCTGAGCTGAGCGAGCGAGCGGGTTCAGGCCTACCTCCGTGACGTACACTCTTTGACATAAAACTTGACCGGCGGCCGGCCGCTTCAGAGGCTAAGTCCGCGCCGATCGCGACATGGGACAAAGAAACTGGCCAACTCGCTAATTCTCTAAGTCCGGTTATCTGCACAATCTGGCAACACTGTAGACTGCGGCACTTCCTGGAGGAAAACTTGTCCCAAGATAGAGAGACTCTAGGCTGACTACGCCTGTGGTCTAGCGGTAGCGTGCGTTGTTTCTGTTCATAATGTCAGTGGATCGAGAGCAGCTGGCATAAAATATTTTTATAGCCTCTTCTGTCTGAATGCTGAAGACGTGAATGTAATGGTAGCGCAGATTCAATCTATTTCGCTTTGTGACACACCGATATCAAAATTTTATCTAGTAACGATTTTGCGGCAGATTTCCTGCAGACTGTCCTCCTCTGGACGCCGTATGCGGCAAAGCTCCGGGATCCATTTGCTGGCTACTGGCAGCGGCCGTGGCGACAGCAGCGGCGCTGCACTCCCCCGTTCTTTATCGAAAGCGCCTGCTACCGCTCATCGCTTTTGATGATTTGAAACGCTTTATTATTAAATGTTGCTCCACAGAAAATTTCTACAGTTTCCATTCACGCTCAAAAGCAACGGAGATAGACGCCCTGATTAGTAGGCGAGTATGGCCCGAAATTAATTTTATAGACTGGGACGAAATTAAACCACCTCACTACATTCGATGAATTTATAAATGCTTCATACCTCGTTTCTTTTCCTTTCAAACTTAATTATTTGTGCAACTTTTGGTCAATGATTGGATGTTTTCGTCAAGCCAGAGTGAGCGTCTGTGGTGTAAAATGTATTACAGTTCTTGTTTGATTCCTTATGGTAAGTCTATGCGATAAACTGTGTGAATACCTTGCAATGCATGCTCTGTAGCAGTGCAGGCACACTGCACATTTGGAGTTCCATGTATGGGTTCATGAAGTATTTATTGTTGATCGGAAGTGATAGTTAAGGTCATCAGATTTAATCCAGATAAATTTGTCGTTTTGAAGGTTTCAGAGAACGGAAAGGAATTGCTAACGCCGGTGTTAGAAAACGTCTACAGTTAAATGCTATTGCAAAAATTTAGAAGATGTGAACTTCATAAACAACCTTCTGACATGTTAGACCTATATGACGAACAAAGCTCAAATTTATATCGTTGACAGTCGGTTTGAATCTTTTCAGGACCTATTTTACAGTGAAGCACCTTGGAATTTGCAAAGCAGAAATCCATGATATTAACTTAATTTACTAAGTCGAAATCGGACGAAGATTGATGTTTAAAGGCATTCTTCAGATTTCGCATAAGAAATGTTTACTAGCAGTTTGCAACTCCATTAATTAAAATGGAAAATAAAATGTTTTAGTCAGCGGCTTCTACCGTGATTCGAACTTATAGTACAAGCACTGCAACGCACAAGGGAACCTCTGAGCTAACGACACACTGGCGGCCAGAGGCGGACTATAGTCACTGCGATGTTGCCTGAGCCTCAAAACGCAACCTTAAACACAGAAACAGAGGAGGTGGAGATTACTGTTTTAACGTCCCGTCGACAACGATGTCATTAGAGACGGATCACAAGCTCGGATTAGGGAAGGATGGGGAAGGAAATCGGCCGTGCCCTTCCTAAGGAACCATCCCGGCATTTGCCTGAAGCGATTTAGGGAAATCATTGAAAACCTAAATCAGGATGGCCGGGCGCGGGATTGCACCGTCGTCCTCCCGAATGCACACACAAACAGGTGTTACTTATGTGAAGAACGCCGTTCTTGGAGTCCAGAAATTAAATATACTTTCTAATTGTGTCATCTTGCAGCGGATTATATCGTACGAGTCTTCGATGTGGAAAACGAATGTTAAGTGAATTTAGCGAGGTAACGCCGACCTACACCCGGAAGTAAATGCACTATCAGAGTGTTGACAAATACTTGCTACGACGATGCCATTTCTCGGCTCTCTGACGAGGCAGCTCTTCAGCGAAATGCTTGCCGTGATTCTCCGATACGGTTCTTCAGAGTGGAGACGCGCGCGCACGTTTGGTTTTTATGCGGCGTTCTCCCCTGGTGGTTTCTGACGTCGCCTTGTGGGCTATGTATACATATGAGACATTCAATTATCATTAATCCAGAATGATACAAGTTTCAGCTTCCGGCGTGGAAGAAGGCTGTTGACGCCGACATTATATCATTTCAACGTAGGGAAAGCAAAACGGATCATTCAATGTTTCTCATTCAACATAAAGCATGTGAGATAAATTTCCGTAACGTTCATAATCATCTAAAAATACAAACGAAGTAAAAATACACCGGAATCTTATTCGAATTGAATATAATGTAAGATACCAAACGCTTTGCACCTCGATGTCGAATTTGTCCACTTGCAATCGTTTGCAGCATGCACATAGATTGTCATGATTACCACGAGAATGAAGAAATATGTTGGTAAGGATGGAAGCAAGAAGAGACGCAGTCAACAAATATTCTATTCCTCATGGCATTCATTTCATTTGACACGTAAGAAGAGGTAAAGCGGGAATTTACTTTCGTTAACACGAAAGATATGCCGCACATATTGATAACGAGGAAGTCTGCGTCTTCATACGTTTCCTCCTTGAAATCTGTATGCTCTATTATATACTAAGTAGCCCGATCATTGTTTCAGTAATGTGACCCTCTTGTTTGACCCAGTAACGATGAACAGATTCCAAATGCATGTCTCTGCGTGAAAGTAGCTGTTCGAACCCTTCCTGGGTTGTTTTTTGTGTTTTATTGCTTGGAATTCCTGAAGCAGACCACTGTGCCTTCCCCCCTCGTGGGTTAGGTCTCAAAACTAAACCGCTTTGTATCCAATGGCATAATTTATTCATACAGCATCAGCATAAGACTCTTGCGAGTGAGAGAATGACAATAACAATCGTAACAAGAACAAGCAAATAATGAATGATGTTTATTCCAACGCAGAACGAGAATGGCTTTAAATATAAAAATCTATATCTATATCCATATCTATTGATCTTTGAGTTGGCACAATGAAAATATATTCTTAGCATTTAGTTACTGAATTTAGTTCTGGATGTTTGCAGAGAAAAGGAAAAGTCGGTACTTCTCGCTAGTGTAATATAATGTGAACCAGCAACTACCCTTTCCTTAGAACACGACTCAAGCAGGTCCTCAAGTAGGCACTGCTGCACTCTGTTCCCTGACATTGCTCTGACGACGGTTAATGCAGATAGTTCCGATTATGAAATACAAAACGTATTGCAGGTTAGTTCCTAGGATAGTAACATTAAATTTGCGTTGTAGACGGCACATGAACGTGACGACTATCCATATTACTCATCAATATAAAAAGACAGTATTCTGGGAATTTAGCAGGATTACTCAAAATGAATTCTGAAATTGGGTGACTGACCGCACAGGTGCTAAACGTCGTCAAGAGTATACGATGTCCTAATCGCATTAGGAATATGAAGATCGTCTTCGACAGCTCGCAACTTTCACATAGCTAACCCCACCCTACTCCAGACAGCTCTCGGTGGAGTTGCACTACGTTGCCGATGTTATGGAAGGCCTTCAAACCGACAACAGACCACATATTGAAAAATACAAGCGAATTCTCTTGCAGCGTAAGCTTATTGTAACTAATCTAAAAATTATTGGAGAGGAACATTGTCCTATTCAAAAAAGTAAAATGTTACACACTGTTGACGTCAAACGGACATTATCTATGTCCCGTCTTGTGTCCTACTCATCTATAATATCAAGTGTACTATGAAAATGATTATATATAATGGATTATAAGGTAATGCATTGATACCAGATGGTGGGGGCCGGCCGATGTGGCCGTGCGGTTCTAGGCGCTTCAGTCTGGAACCGCGTGACCGCTACGGTCGCAGGTTCGAATCCTGTCTCGGGCATGGATGTGTGTGATGTCCTTAGGTTAGTTAGGTTTAAGTAGTTCTAAGTTCTAGGGGACTGATGACCTTAGAAGTTAAGTCCCATGGTGCTCAGAGCCATTTGAACTATTTAACACAAAATGGCATTAAAAATTTAAGTTATTCACGAGCAGCTAGTTGAGAATATGTATGAACATTAAATGACACGACGAACCGTCATGTTCTGCATATGGATTCAAACCCAGCTCATGCGCCGGCCGAAGTGGCCGTGCGGTTAAAGGCGCTTCAGTCTGGAACCGCATGACCGCTACGGTCGCAGGTTCGAATCCTGCCTCGGGCGTGGATGTTTGTGATGTCCTTAGGTTAGTTAGGTTTAACTAGTTCTAAGTTCTAGGGGACTAATGACCTCAGCAGTTGAGTCCCATAGTGCTCAGAGCCATTTGAACCATTTGAACCCAGCTCATGCAGACTAAGCAAAGATTTCGTGACTGACGGAAACTAACAGTCATTCCTGATTAGGCATACAGAGAGTGATATACCTCGATTTTAGACAGTATCAGTTAGCAAATATCAACTTTAAATTGCATAACGCAAACATTTTTAACAGACGCGAATTCCTACCCAGCATCTATTGTCCCTGTTAACGAACTACGAGAGATGTTAAATATTGCTTCTTCACAAGTAACTTACTTGAAATGCCGTGAGGTAAAGCTGCGTGTTGGACACGGATTCGAACCCGGAACCTAATCGGATTGCTATCGAAGCACAGTCAAATGTGACATATCGGAATTTCGCGGCAGTAACTAGATGTTATAACTGAAATGACGAGACGAAAAATTAATTTTTTCCTTCCCAGGACTCCAACCCGGCACCTATCGCTGTTATATTCTAGAGAAAACTAACGTTAAATATGGGTTTGTTGCACCAGCAGTGACATGTGAGCATGTTTGAACTGAAATAATATGACGAAGAATTCAGCGCTCACTGGGAATAGAGCCCCACACATATCGTTGTTGACTACACACAAAGAGACGTCAGCTACCGAATTTTTCTCCACCAGCTGCTCAGAATAGCATCTTGAACTTACAGTCATCTCGCAAATAGTTCTGTGTCTCACTGGGAGTTAAAAACGTCAGATATCGTTAGTGTGACAGCGAATGAAAATACATTAAAAATCAAAATTATTATCCACCAGCAGACAGGTGTTCTCATGCTAGAGCTTGATAATACATAATTAAATCTTTAGTGCCGGGCCAGGATTCGATCCCATTCACGCATAATATGTGAAGGTGTTGAGGAATCTGCAGTTTTGAACAAACAACAAATTGTAGCCGAGCTGTATTGCCACGAAGGGATCAAATTCCGCGTTAAGGGCGGTCTGAGTTGCATTCCCAGTTCAGAACCAATTTTATCGACATACAGAAGCTCAAATAAAAGATGGAATAAGTGTCCTGTGACCATACATAGCGTTTGTGTCGTCACTTGAAATAAATAACTAGTATAAGAAAGGTTACTGGTGGTAGAGTTTCTACATGTCGCCACTCCAGACTTTATTGTGGTTCAACCTACCGTCTACTTGGTAAAGAAGGAATATCATCTTTAATGTGAATTTTCTGACCATGCAGCCATTATATCTCCTTCACTTGGTGTAGCCAGGAGAGAATGGAATCTGTCTCTCCCTATCTAAAATCATTGACAGAAGTGGGAATCGAACCCAGACCATAGGTATAACAACCTACCATCCGTCCAACAGACCACGAAATCCTCTTCTCTGCGAGTCATTTTTCTATCGTAACGCAGTTGTGCCACACTGGATGAGAATTCTGACACACAGGCTCCCTGTAGTAATTTGCAGCATGTTCAGTAAATTCATTTACTTGGTTGACCGAATCACCATGAACTAGCTGCCTCGGCTACCCAGTGCATACATTCGACTATTTTGTAATCACAGAAATAAAATCACGTTACTGCCACCTACACACAACTGCCAACATTGTAGGATGCAGAAGTTTAAATAAGAAGTGTTCCTTTTCACTTGAGCTATTCTATTGCGCTATCTGTTACTAGAAAACGTCGTTCAGTCCAAAAGAAAAGCTGTAACTGTTTGTCTCTCAGAAGTCAAGACATGGCCATATGCATAATCTCACAGTGCTGTGGAATCCAAAAGTTCTGAAGGAATAGTTGCCGAGCTCTGGAGCTGTTGTAGTTCCGTGTCAGCTTGTAGCATAGATAAGATGTCGCGAGTTCGAATACATTCAGTGCTACATTTTTTAAAACGCAATTCTGCTCTCTGCTGAAGTTATCAATCTAATGGAACTTTGAACAAATTCCCTTCACTTCTCAACCCAAAGTAGTCGCATGTGGAAAAAGGACTAACTACTGTGACATTTTGTCCTATTCAGGTTTAATAGACAGCAGGCAGCAGATGCATCTCGAAGATGTGCAGGGAGAGCGCATCGTGCCATAATATGTCAGAAAAGTATTTTCTACATTAGCCGTCGTGTGGTAGTGATATTTTATTCTTCTTCAAACTTTGATTGACAGCTTTAACTCAGAACAAATTTTCTACATGCATGTAATCAATAAACTGCATGTGCATTGTCAGACTGTCATAGGTAACATCAGAGAATTCGCATATATCGTTGATGATTAATTTCTCTCTCATGTTTACTATTGTTTTAACAACACTAAAGGAAACCTTACGAAAATTGTGCACTGTATTATAAGAAATGAAATAAAACTAACGATGATAACCTTACGACGAAAGTATCTGTACACGAGCATGCCTCTATCGACACGAATTAGTAAAATACTACTCACTTAGATTTTGATAGGGTCTGTGTTTAATTGGTATGCTGTGTCATACTCAAGAGGTATGCAAATGTGGCATTTCATAAATATAGTTACGTATTCCTAGAAACCCAAAATTCGCTTGTCAGCAGCGGAAAGAGGCGTTACCTGTTGTGCAGCATTGTAAGTTTTTCAACATTGCACTATGAGCTGAAAGCATTTTCTTGCGATTTCCGTATTGATGTTTGATCTGACTGCTTGTAGCTCTTTCACAGAAGGGATAAAAACGTTTCAGTCAGTGAGACTGGAACTGCGAACCGTAACAGACGCTGTTTCACATGTCAGCACGTTACCACAGAGCTGGCGAGGGGGTATTGGTCTCAGCTTCCTATTACGACGGCAATAGTAACTAGAACTCGTAAACCGCTATTTAAAGGTCGAGATTAGTTGCGATTTCCACCTGCAACGACTTTCTTGGGCTGAAAACCGTAAATTTTCAATCTTTTGTTACCCTTCAAGCTATAATAACTCAGATTATTCAATGGAAATGACAGGTAAAATCAAGTGAACTTTGAGGCTTAATTCCGTGCACACCAGGAAGTAACTCGTCGATCACAGAGTTGCCAAACATACGTCGCCTTGTTGCCAAATCTCAGTTACAGTACCAGCAGGAAGAAGACGAACCGATGTGATCCTACAGCGGTCTGGGAAGTGACCATAGCTGGTGTCTCCAAGTCGCGGCTGCTACGGCCTGGAATACGTAATGCGTCTGATTCGCTTTCTGTAACTAGGTTTAGGGACTGGAGCGTAGTTACTAATAATACTCAGAACTGACTGCAAACTGAGCATCATAAATCAGTAACTCTCATTGTTGTTTTTATATTTCTTTCGTAAGTGCACTCAAAACTAAGAAAGTCATTCACAGGCGTTTTCCTGCCTCGCCGATAGTCGAGCAGAACATACAAATAAAAATAAAAAAGAATGTGTGTGTGTGTGTGTGTGAGAGAGAGAGAGAGAGAGAGAGAGAGAGAGAGAGAGAGAGAAATAAAAAGCAATGAGAGAGTGTGTAAAAAATTGTTGTAAAGAAATTGAATCATGGTATTTAAAGAAATCTTTCATTAAAATGACACGTTCCACATCATTACGAAATGTCGTATTCATGATCTATGGAACAAGAGTTAATCTAATGTAATGTAATCTAATCTAATCACATCATATTGATTATTAGCCATGAAGAGTCATGAACTACCGAAAGTTTTGCCAATACCAGTAACCAAATCTAAACTTGAAAATAAAAGACGACAATTTTTGTAATAAACCGTGACTCCTATCAAGACCCTTTCATCCCTGTTATCTAACCACGAAAGATGTCTGATATACCTCCATTCTGAAGTAACAAAGTGTGCATGCATTTAAAGATGAAGTGCATGATGTGAAGTTCTGTGACGGAGATACGAACCCAACACGTAATCCGATTGTTAACTAAGAAAAATCAAATGTTACGTATCGGTTTTTCTTACGAGCCGCTAGGTGTCTGAATCTAAAATAAGGATACAAACTTTTGTGCCTAAGCGACAATCGAACTGCACACCTACCGCGCATCCACGAATATAGCTTAAGTATCAGTTGCTTACTCATGAACAGTAAGATGTGTGCGTGTTTGACCAGAAATAACGACACCTGTTGCGATTGTTGGCAACACATGAACAGACATTGAAATTGCGCGTTAATTTTCACTAGCAGGTGGGTGTGCACTTGATAAAGCTAGAAATGAAATTATGAATATTTTTGTACTGGATCAGGTTTCAGACCCACATACTTACCTTTGGAAGAGAGCTAGAGAAGATTGCAGTCTTGGGAAAAGGAACGAAATGACTGAAATATACTGTTCCGAGAGATTCAGATCCTCGAAAGAGGAGATACGAATTCGAATCACAGTCCAGCACCAAATTTTTAAACGTCTCTAGTTCAATCAAGTACAAGTAAAATAAGAGCCCTGTCCCTTTAAATGGCTATCGGTTCATCAAATAAAATAACATTTTCTAATGTAAGTAAGTTTACTGGCGACTGTATTTCTGTTTACCATGACTTCCGCTTTGTCATTTCCCAACGAAAACTGGCTCTGCTCAGTTGGTTATGAAGGAACGTGATGTTTAATGCGGATTCTGGATTATAACGTCTTTCTCTTGAGGTTACCAGAGGTAAAATAAATCTGTTTGTGCCTCTTAAAAGTAAATGCCTGAACCCACGCATTGCACCTGTGATAGCTCGTTCCACCAGACCATTGTGGCCACATTACGCAGCCCCAGGAGTGTGCTGTAACGGATGATGTGCTTAGCTTACAAAATTAGTCACGGTGGAAAAAATGCGAGTCTATTAAATGGTCAAGTAGAAGCAAGCTTCTGACGCAGAGATTATGCTATTCTCATATCAGCAGGATGTAAAGACTCTTCTAGGCATCATAGGCTGGATGTGAAGCCATTTTGATTTTTCACAAATTCAGCACATGTCACTGCTGGTGCAACAAACCCATATTTAACGTTAGTTTTCTCTAGAATATAACAGCGATAGGTGCCGGGTTGGAGTCCTGGGAAGGAAAAAATTAATTTTTCGTCTCGTCATTTCAGTTATAACATCTAGTTACTGCCGCGAAATTCCGATATGTCACATTTGACTGTGCTTCGATAGCAATCCGATTAGGTTCCGGGTTCGAATCCGTGTCCAACACGCAGCTTTACCTCACGGCATTTCAAGTAAGTTACTTGTGAAGAAGCAATATTTAACATCTCTCGTAGTTCGTTAACAGGGACAATAGATGCTGGGTAGGAATTCGCGTCTGTTAAAAATGTTTGCGTTATGCAATTTAAAGTTGATATTTGCTAACTGATACTGTCTAAAATCGAGGTATATCACTCTCTGTATGCCTAATCAGGAATGACTGTTAGTTTCCGTCAGTCACGAAATCTTTGCTTAGTCTGCATGAGCTGGGTTTGAATCCATATGCAGAACATGACGGTTCGTCGTGTCATTTAATGTTCATACATATTCTCAACTAGCTGCTCGTGAATAACTTAAATTTTTAATGCCATTTTGTGTTAAATAGTTCAAATGGCTCTGAGCACCATGGGACTTAACTTCTAAGGTCATCAGTCCCCTAGAACTTAGAACTACTTAAACCTAACTAACCTAAGGACATCACACACATCCATGCCCGAGACAGGATTCGAACCTGCGACCGTAGCGGTCACGCGGTTCCAGACTGAAGCGCCTAGAACCGCACGGCCACATCGGCCGGCCCCCACCATCTGGTATCAATGCATTACCTTATAATCCATTATATATAATCATTTTCATAGTACACTTGATATTATAGATGAGTAGGACACAAGACGGGACATAGATAATGTCCGTTTGACGTCAACAGTGTGTAACATTTTACTTTTTTGAATAGGACAATGTTCCTCTCCAATAATTTTTAGATTAGTTACAATAAGCTTACGCTGCAAGAGAATTCGCTTGTATTTTTCAATATGTGGTCTGTTGTCGGTTTGAAGGCCTTCCATAACATCGGCAACGTAGTGCAACTCCACCGAGAGCTGTCTGGAGTAGGGTGGGGTTAGCTATGTGAAAGTTGCGAGCTGTCGAAGACGATCTTCATATTCCTAATGCGATTAGGACATCGTATACTCTTGACGACGTTTAGCACCTGTGCGGTCAGTCACCCAATTTCAGAATTCATTTTGAGTAATCCTGCTAAATTCCCAGAATACTGTCTTTTTATATTGATGAGTAATATGGATAGTCGTCACGTTCATGTGCCGTCTACAACGCAAATTTAATGTTACTATCCTAGGAACTAACCTGCAATACGTTTTGTATTTCATAATCGGAACTATCTGCATTAACCGTCGTCAGAGCAATGTCAGGGAACAGAGTGCAGCAGTGCCTACTTGAGGACCTGCTTGAGTCGTGTTCTAAGGAAAGGGTAGTTGCTGGTTCACATTATATTACACTAGCGAGAAGTACCGACTTTTCCTTTTCTCTGCAAACATCCAGAACTAAATTCAGTAACTAAATGCTAAGAATATATTTTCATTGTGCCAACTCAAAGATCAATAGATATGGATATAGATATAGATTTTTATATTTAAAGCCATTCTCGTTCTGCGTTGGAATAAACATCATTCATTATTTGCTTGTTCTTGTTACGATTGTTATTGTCATTCTCTCACTCGCAAGAGTCTTATGCTGATGCTGTATGAATAAATTATGCCATTGGATACAAAGCGGTTTAGTTTTGAGACCTAACCCACGAGGGGGGAAGGCACAGTGGTCTGCTTCAGGAATTCCAAGCAATAAAACACAAAAAACAACCCAGGAAGGGTTCGAACAGCTACTTTCACGCAGAGACATGCATTTGGAATCTGTTCATCGTTACTGGGTCAAACAAGAGGGTCACATTACTGAAACAATGATCGGGCTACTTAGTATATAATAGAGCATACAGATTTCAAGGAGGAAACGTATGAAGACGCAGACTTCCTCGTTATCAATATGTGCGGCATATCTTTCGTGTTAACGAAAGTAAATTCCCGCTTTACCTCTTCTTACGTGTCAAATGAAATGAATGCCATGAGGAATAGAATATTTGTTGACTGCGTCTCTTCTTGCTTCCATCCTTACCAACATATTTCTTCATTCTCGTGGTAATCATGACAATCTATGTGCATGCTGCAAACGATTGCAAGTGGACAAATTCGACATCGAGGTGCAAAGCGTTTGGTATCTTACATTATATTCAATTCGAATAAGATTCCGGTGTATTTTTACTTCGTTTGTATTTTTAGATGATTATGAACGTTACGGAAATTTATCTCACATGCTTTATGTTGAATGAGAAACATTGAATGATCCGTTTTGCTTTCCCTACGTTGAAATGATATAATGTCGGCGTCAACAGCCTTCTTCCACGCCGGAAGCTGAAACTTGTATCATTCTGGATTAATGATAATTGAATGTCTCATATGTATACATAGCCCACAAGGCGACGTCAGAAACCACCAGGGGAGAACGCCGCATAAAAACCAAACGTGCGCGCGCGTCTCCACTCTGAAGAACCGTATCGGAGAATCACGGCAAGCATTTCGCTGAAGAGCTGCCTCGTCAGAGAGCCGAGAAATGGCATCGTCGTAGCAAGTATTTGTCAACACTCTGATAGTGCATTTACTTCCGGGTGTAGGTCGGCGTTACCTCGCTAAATTCACTTAACATTCGTTTTCCACATCGAAGACTCGTACGATATAATCCGCTGCAAGATGACACAATTAGAAAGTATATTTAATTTCTGGACTCCAAGAACGGCGTTCTTCACATAAGTAACACCTGTTTGTGTGTGCATTCGGGAGGACGACGGTGCAATCCCGCGCCCGGCCATCCTGATTTAGGTTTTCAATGATTTCCCTAAATCGCTTCAGGCAAATGCCGGGATGGTTCCTTAGGAAGGGCACGGCCGATTTCCTTCCCCATCCTTCCCTAATCCGAGCTTGTGATCCGTCTCTAATGACATCGTTGTCGACGGGACGTTAAAACAGTAATCTCCACCTCCTCTGTTTCTGTGTTTAAGGTTGCGTTTTGAGGCTCAGGCAACATCGCAGTGACTATAGTCCGCCTCTAGCCGCCAGTGTGTCGTTAGCTCAGAGGTTCCCTTGTGCGTTGCAGTGCTTGTACTATAAGTTCGAATCACGGTAGAAGCCGCTGACTAAAACATTTTATTTTCCATTTTAATTAATGGAGTTGCAAACTGCTAGTAAACATTTCTTATGCGAAATCTGAAGAATGCCTTTAAACATCAATCTTCGTCCGATTTCGACTTAGTAAATTAAGTTAATATCATGGATTTCTGCTTTGCAAATTCCAAGGTGCTTCACTGTAAAATAGGTCCTGAAAAGATTCAAACCGACTGTCAACGATATAAATTTGAGCTTTGTTCGTCATATAGGTCTAACATGTCAGAAGGTTGTTTATGAAGTGCACATGTTCATTAATATAGTTCACATCTTCTAAATTTTTGCAATAGCATTTAACTGTAGACGTTTTCTAACACCGGCGTTAGCAATTCCTTTCCGTTCTCTGAAACCTTCAAAACGACAAATTTATCTGGATTAAATCTGATGACCTTAACTATCACTTCCGATCAACAATAAATACTTCATGAACCCATACATGGAACTCCAAATGTGCAGTGTGCCTGCACTGCTACAGAGCATGCATTGCAAGGTATTCACACAGTTTATCGCATAGACTTACCATAAGGAATCAAACAAGAACTGTAATACATTTTACACCACAGACGCTCACTCTGGCTTGACGAAAACATCCAATCATTGACCAAAAGTTGCACAAATAATTAAGTTTGAAAGGAAAAGAAACGAGGTATGAAGCATTTATAAATTCATCGAATGTAGTGAGGTGGTTTAATTTCGTCCCAGTCTATAAAATTAATTTCGGGTCATACTCGCCTACTAATCAGGGCGTCTATCTCCGTTGCTTTTGAGCGTGAATGGAAATTGTAGAAATTTTCTGTGGAGCAACATTTAATAATAAAGCGTTTCAAATCATCAAAAGCGATGAGCGGTAGCAGGCGCTTTCGATAAAGAACGGGGGAGTGCAGCGCCGCTGCTGTCGCCACGGCCGCTGCCAGTAGCCAGCAAATGGATCCCGGAGCTTTGCCGCATACGGCGTCCAGAGGAGGACAGTCTGCAGGAAATCTGCCGCAAAATCGTTACTAGATAAAATTTTGATATCGGTGTGTCACAAAGCGAAATAGATTGAATCTGCGCTACCATTACATTCACGTCTTCAGCATTCAGACAGAAGAGGCTATAAAAATATTTTATGCCAGCTGCTCTCGATCCACTGACATTATGAACAGAAACAACGCACGCTACCGCTAGACCACAGGCGTAATCAGCCTAGAGTCTCTCTATCTTGGGACAAGTTTTCCTCCAGGAAGTGCCGCAGTCTACAGTGTTGCCAGATTGTGCAGATAACCGGACTTAGAGAATTAGCGAGTTGGCCAGTTTCTTTGTCCCATGTCGCAATCGGCGCGGACTTAGCCTCTGAAGCGGCCGGCCGCCGGTCAAGTTTTATGTCAAAGAGTGTACGTGCCGTTAGTTGCATTTACAGGCAACAGATGCGATGTTTAAAAAAGATGAGATCCCAAAGAAGATCCTTCAGTGTCGGCGAGTGGCAAAAAATCTCCTTTCGAAAAAAAGTTGATCTGTGAAACTTGTTTTATAAGAAATAACATGTTGTAAAGAGGTCCCTGTTTGATGATTGGGTTGCCGTAGGGTAAGATGTATGAAGGCGAATCATTTGCAATAACTATAAATAATAATTAAGGAGACTGCGTTAACAAATCTGCGTCATTGAAAATTGTAAAAAAAAATGTTTATGTGTTAGAAAGTTAACTAGCGTTGCAATGAATTTTGGAATGGTCTATGTAAATGAGGAGTTTAATTGTTCTCAGCATGTGTGCAGTTAATTTCTTTTTTTTTCTTTTTTTGTTTCAAGTTGGGTAGATATGCATTTAGTTTTGAGGTCATTAGCCCTGCTGCAATTACTTATTTGTCACTGACTAGAAGTTGCGACTATACACATAGATTCTTATTAATGCACTGAAAGACGAGAAACGGTTTAATTCTTTTTTCATCTGATACTTACTGTAGTCTTCGTGACGAAAGCCTGGTCCGCTGGAGTTGTCTATTAATTCTATTCCGATTTCAACAAAAACTGAACTAGTGAAACTTCACTTCAAGATATGAGGTAAACGGGTATTTTTTTCTCTCTCTCCCTTACCTTCATCGTCTACCAGAGTCCGCCTAAGAAGTAGTGAGAAATGATGGAATGTGCTTCGCCCAATGGATATTTTTATTACTACTAATCACTGCATCTTCGTCACAACAAGTTAGCACATTAGTAAGTTGCCACGGTAGCGAATGTCAATAGAGATATTTTTGTTAATCACTTCATACTATTTGACACAAAACATTAGGACCTCAAGTTATTATATGTATTCATTAATTAAGAATTGTGTAAAGGATTATTAAATAATTTACATGCAGACGGGTAGGCCTACACCTCAGTGATACGTTCCGGTCGTCCATTTGTGGTACTGCATCGAAGTCACTGCTCACCTCGCAGCCAGAGCTTTCGGAAATGTCTTCATTAACAGCATTGCCTATCAGGATCCTTAATCGACACAGCAGTGTCAGAGGTTCGCCTAATTCCTTTAGTCGTTTGGCTTCAAACTAGTTGCACCATGTATAATACCCCAATAGTCAGGGGCTGCTCGTGAGACCAAGACGAATAGAATTTGGTGGCCATGCGCTTGTTGAGAGCAGCAATGACAAAACTGTACTTGGTTTCGTCAGAAGTTACATACGTCAACAGAAACTGGCTTTCGAGTCGTGCGAACCACGGGACGTGATTTTATCGCCAGAAGGGTGGAGGTCTGACATACTTGAGGGTCTCCAAACACGAAACGCTCGCCCCGCCTCGTCTTTCGATTTCCATTTTTTACGCCATACAGACGTCTTGTCTAAATCGTTTTGCAATTCGTTTCGATCATCTTATGACTTTACAAGATTGTAAGTGGCAGTGTCGTGTGCAAACAACCTTAGAGAGCTGCTCAGATTGTCTCCTAAATCTTTATGTATATCAGAAACAACAGAGGGCCTATAACAATTCCTTGACTTTCCGTCAGTTATTACGAACTGTGACCATTCTGACAGAAAATCACGAATCTAGTCACAAAGCTGAGACGATACTCCATTGGCACGCAGTTTAATTACATGTTGCTTCTGAGGAATGGTGTCAAAGGCCTGGAAATCTAAAATTATGGTATCAATTTGACTTCCGCTGTTAGTAACCCTCATTACTTCGTAAGAATAAAGAGCTTGTTGTATTTCACAAGAACGATATTTTCTGCATTCGTGTTGCCTATTTGTCAATAAATCGTTTGCTTCTAGATGATTCATAATGTTCGAGCACAATATGTGTTCTAAAATCCTACTGCAAATCGACGTTAGTGATATGGGTCTGTAATTCAGCGGATTACTCCTATTTCCTTTCTTAGGTATTGGTGTGACTTGGACAACATACCAGTCTTTGGGGACGGATCCTTCTACCAGCGAGCTGTTGTATATGATTGCTAAGTATACAGCTCTTGTATCAGCGTACTCTGGAAGGAACCTGACTGGTATACTCGTACAATCTGGAGGACTTGCCTTTTCTAAGTGTTTTAAGCTGCTTCGCTACACCGAGGACGTCTACTTCTAGGTTACTCATGTAGGCAGTTTTTCTTGGTTCGAGTTCTGGAATATTTACTTCGTCTTCTTTTGTGAAGGAAGTTTGGAAAATCGTGTTTAGTAACTCTGCTTCACTAGCACTGTCGTCAATAACATCAAGATTGTTATCGTGCAGTGAAGGTACGGATTGCGTCTTGCCACTTGTGTACTTTACATATGAACAGAATCTCTTTGTGTATTCTGCCAGTTTTCGAGACAGAGTTCCACGTGGAGACTATTAACATCATGTCGCACTGAAGTTTGCGCTAAATTTTGTGCCTCTGTAAAACTTCATCAATCTTGGGGATTTTGCGTTCTTTTAAATTTGGCAGGCCTTTTTCGTTGCTTCTGCAACTGTGTTATGACCTGTTTTGTGCACCATGGGAGAACGGTACCATCTTACAGAAAGATGGAATATAGTAACTGCATTAAGGAATTAGTAATGACAATAGAATTTAATGCCAAAGCAAAGATCATAGTGGACGTTCCTTACAAAGGCCATATGGTGATTTCTCCACAATGTTGTAAACTGTAAGAACAGGAAAAGTGTCGTGCACACGTTTGAGTATACCAGTATTCTTTATATCTAGATAGTATACACGAGGGGTTGTCAAAAAGTAAGTTAAGATTTATCGCGGCTGTCCAAATAACTTTTATTGACCGTTGCACTTCACTTAAAAGTGACACAGATACATCACATTACTTTTCAATACGGTCACTGTGATATTACCGGCAGTCGATATCATGCAGGGAGTGTCACTCCGATTTGCGAAGTTGGCACTACCAGCTATGCAGGTTACAGCGAGAGACAGCCATGAGCGACCGCTTCCTCCAACCGCCGGCTGCCTGAGAGACACGCCCCCTTAGAACGGCGTCGCCAGCACAACGCACCACGCCGGAAAGAGGCCGCAGCAAAGAGCCTCGAAGTCTCCAGTGTGCGGGCTCCAGCATTCTGGTTACAGCATGCGAGTACAAGCGTAACCGACTCAGGCCTCTGCATGTTATCCCACAGTGATTAAAGTTGAAGTAGGACATGTTGGTAGCAGTACCTGTACATACTTCAGGCTCCATCTGAATTTATATCAAGACATTCAGTGGAATGTTACGAGGGCATTTCGAAAAGTAAAGATACAATGGCTCACAGTCCTTAAATAGAATATTTATTTAGAAAACGTCAGTTACATCTTATTAACTGGATTATTTGTTATTTTTCGACATAATCACCCCCGTTATCCAAACATTTGTTAAGTCGGTGCACAAGCTTCTGTATCCCACAGTCACAGAAGGTTGCCGCCTCTTGTCAGAACCACATTTCAACTTCATCTTTGATCTCTTCATCATCGTGGAATAATTTTCCACAAAGATGTGACTTCAGGTAACGGGAGACATGGAAGTCGGCGGGCGCAAGGTCCGGGCTGTATGGCAGATGGTCCAATACGTCCCATTTGAATTGTTTGCGTAGTGCTTTGGTTACGAGCGCTGTGTGAGGCAGAGCGTTGTCATGAAGCAAGCGGACTCCACTTGTCAGCATTCCCCTGCATTTGTTTTGAATTGCCCTTCGAAGACGTTTCAAAGCCTGGCAATATGCAGCAGCATTAGTTGTCGTTCCAGGAGGCATAAATTCCAACAGAAGAATGCCTTGTCTGTCCCAAAAAACAGAAGCCATGATTTTCTTCGCTGAAATCGACGTTTTGCATTTCTTGGCTTTTGGTGAATTCGAATGACGCCATTGCATTGATTGTTGCTTGGATTCAGGTGTACGGTGATAAACCCACGTCTCGTCACCTGTCACAATGTGATCAAGGAACTCATCACCTGCTTCAGCATAGCGTGTGAGGAAGTCGAGTGCAAAGCCCATTCTTTTCTTTTTGTGTTCTTCCGTTAACAGTTTTGGAACCCAGCACGCACACAATTTCCTGTACCCTAACTTGACAGTCACAACGTCATACAGAGTTGTCATAGACACGTCATACAGAGTTGTCAGAAGTTCGGTATGATCTGACGCAATTCTTTCAATGTGACACGTCTATTCGCACGAATTCCTTCCTCCGTTCTCCAAAGAAGGGCATCAGAGATCACAGATGGGCGACCTGTTCTTTGTTCGTCATGAACATCTGTCCTACCTTCAGAGAAATGACGTCACCAATTCGTTACATTTTCTCGATTCATAATGTTCCCATAAACAAAAACAATGTCTTTGTGAATATCCTCTGGTCGCTGACCTTTTGCATGAAGAAAACGTATGACGGAGCGCACTTCGCATTTGGCGGGATTCTGAATCGGCGCTGCCATTTTAAACACGACCTACTCCAACTAGATGGTGGTGGTGGTGGTGGTGTGTTGGGGCTTATGGGCGCTCAACATCGAGGTCATCAGCGCCCTGACACACATTAAAAGGAACGAAGCAACGTTCAACTGCCGAACGACTGCGAGGCGAGGAGAAAGCTAACGGTTGAAGGTTAACACCAGGGTTGCCAACTTGCTCGCCAAAACTCTTCTGTTCCTCTGGCGTACGGTGTATCTTTACTTTCCGAAATACCCTCGTATATATATTCAAGTTAAGTATACAATCATAGTAAACATTTTACCAGTGCATGTGTTTTTCAGTCAGTATTTTCTATCATAGAACCCAAAACCGTGTCAAGTTTCTGAAACAACGGTTGCAAAGTTCTACAAATTGTTGAATTTCTCAATGACAGAAATTCGCTCCTTGGTCACGGAGCCATTCGAGAACCACTGTGCGGACTCATCATCGCTGGAAAATCTCTTTCCTCCCAGGTGTTCTTTCAGCTTGCTGAAAAGAGGGAAGTCGCATGGTACAGGAGTTGTAGAGTACGCAGATCAGCCTCACCCACGTCAGTGTGCCCCCCTTGGTCATATTGTTCCCTACAGGTGGACACGATATTGCATTTGTTCCATATACTGTCAGAATTTCACGGTGAATCTGTGTGCAGTTTAGACTTTTGCCCACAAGAATCGGATTGTCCCGTGTACTTTAGCTTTGGAGTACGTTTCTAGTAGCTACGCTGATTCACTCATTCACTCACTGTGATGTACCTATTACACGCAGAAAATATAATCTCTTTTACAAACAAAAATTACAGGATTTGCGTCAAGAGCCGGCCGTGGTGGCCGAGCGGTTCTAGCCGCTTCAGTCTGGAACCGCGCGACTGCTACGGTCGCAGGTTCGAATCCTGCCTCGGGCATAGATGTGTGTGATGTCCTTAGGTTAGTTTTTTTTTTTTTTTTTTTTTTTTTGCGTCAAGAACAGTGCCTTCATCCAAACGAGCCCAAGTAGACGAACAGATTTTAAGACTTGTTGTTAAAGAATATCTTTGGTGTAGGAAATGCGAAATTGCTACGACACCTGACTATAATTTTCGTACTTACTGCGATATTAATGGTGTTCTAGCGCCTCTTCAGTGTTCATGTGGCAGCTTTTATACAACACACACAGAAGATAATATAATACACACTGGTGACGAAAGTCAAGGGATAGCGATATCTACATACACAGGTGGCGGTAGTACCATGTACACAAGGTATAAAAGGGCAGTGTATTGGCAGAGCTATCATTTGTACTCAAGTGACTCACATGAAAAGGTTTCGGATGTGATTATGGCCGCATCATGGGAATTAATAGACTTTGAATGCAGAATGGTAGTTGCAGCTTAACACATGGGACATTCCATTTTGGAAATCGTTAGGGAATTCTACAGCGCCTCTCCTGGGCTCATGGCCATATCTGTTGAACCCGAGAGGACTTGAAAACCTTGACTTGGTCAGATGAGTCGCGATTTCCGTTAGTAACAGCTGATGGTTGTGTTCGAGTGTGGCGCAGACTCCACGAAGCTATTGACCCAAGTCGTCAGCAAGACACTCTGGTGCGGGCTCTATAATGCTCTGGGTGTGTTTACATGGATGATTGACCTGAAATAGTTATGTCCGGCCACTTCAAGTTCCAAAACCAAAGATGGAATTTTTATGGATGACAGTGTGCCATGTCACCGGGCCACAATTGTTATAAGTAGGCTGTTTAGATTTTTATGTAAGTAGGCTGTTTAGGTTTTTATGTTGGTAACGCCACGTAGCGCTCTATATGAAAATCACTCACTGTACTGTGTGAAGTCTGTGGCTGGTTTGCATTGTTGGAATATTTGCTATTGTAGTGTTGGGCAGCTGGATGTGAACAGCGTGTAGCGTTGCGCAATTGGCGGTGAGCCGCCAGCAGTGGTGGATGTGGGTAGAGAGATGGTGGAGTTTTGAGAGCGGATGATCTGGACGTGTGTCCATCAGAAAGAGTAAATTTGTAAGACTGTATATCATGAACTGATATATACATGATGACTTTTGAACATTATTAAGGTAAATACATTGTTTGTTCTGTATCAAATTCTTTCATTTGCTAACTATGCGTATCAGTAGCTAGTGCCTTCAGTAGTTAGAATCTTTTATTTAGATGGCAGTATTGGTGCTCGCTGTATTGCAGTAGTTCGAGTAACGAAGATTTTTGTGAGGTAAGTGATTCATGAAAAGTACAGGTTATTGTTAATCAGGGCCATTCTTTTGTAGGGATTATTGAAAGTCAGAATGCGTTGCGCTAAAAATATTGCGTGTCAGTTTAATGTAGATTAGGATAAGTAAAGAAAGAAATGTCTGAGTACGTTCAGTTCTGCTCAGCTGTTTGAAAATCAAATAACGTAAGAGGTTTACCAGCATTGTCATTCTTAATTTTTCTGAGGGGAGCACTGTCTTTCCATTGGAAGGACAACACTACTGCTTCAAGAGTGCATGGAAATCCACTACTTCCATGTGCATTTTCTTTTACTGCTCAGACTTTGAGAAAAAACTGCAATTACTACTGTAATGAATGATCAGGACAGTCTTTATGGACTGTGAGAAAATCTTTGCTTTTGACCAACAGTGTATCAATAAGTGTGTGCATTTGATATCTTTGTTATTGTAATTATGAAAATTTTTCTCGAATATTTATTGGCCATTTCCCGAAACAATTTGTAAAATTTTTGTGGGGAGCATGGGGGCTATGTAAGTAGGCTGTTTACGTTTTTATGTTGGTAACGCCACGTAGCGCTCTATATGAAAATCACTGATTGTGCTGTGTGAAATCTGTGGCTGGTTTGCATTGTTGGAGTATTTGCTATTGTAGTGTTGGGCAGTTGGATGTGAACAGCGTGTAGCGTTGCGCAATTGGAGGTGAGCCGCCAGCAGTGGTGGATGTGGGGAGAGAGATGACAGAATTTTTAGAGCGGACGATCTGGACGTGTGTCCATCAGAAAGAGTGAATTTGTAAGACTGTATATCATGAACTGCGACTTTTGAATATTATTAAGGTAAATACATTGTTTGTTCTCTATCAAAATCTTTCATTTGCTAAGTACGCCTATCAGTAGTTAGGATCTTTTATTTAGCTGGCAGTATTGGCGCTCGCTGTATTGCAGTAGTTCGAGTAACGAAGATTTTTGTGAGATAAGTGACTCATGAAAGGTATGGGTTATTGTTAGTCAGGGCCATTCTTTTGTAGGGATTATCGAAAGTCAGATTGCTTTTCGCTAAAAGTATTGTGTGTCAGTTTAGTGATGATCAGAATAAGTAAAGAGAGAAATGTCTGAGTACGTTCAGTTCTGCTCAGCTGTTTGAAAATCAAATAACGTGAGGGGTTTACCAGCACACTAATTCATCAGTTTTTCAAAGGGGACGTTTCACTGTTCGCAAATGCTTTAAAGAACATTTTGGACAATTCCAGCGAATGATTTCACCACCCACATCGCTCGACACGTATCTCATCGAATATCTATGGGACGTGATCGAGAGGTTATTTCGTGCAAAAATCCTGCACTAGCAACACTTGCACAATCATGCTCGACTTCAGAGGCAGCACGGCTCGGTATTTCTCCAGGACACTCCCAAAGACTCGTTGAGTCCATGCCATGACGAGTTGTTGCACTACGCCGCGCAGGAGGAGGTCCGACACGATATTAGGAGTTATCCCATGACTTTTGTACCTAAGCGTACAGTCCTGTACTATCACAAAACACAAACTGCCCGGGTCAATCGTTGGTCCCGCTCAGTGGCGCGAAGGGGACTTACCATCCCCCATCACGCCGCTACTTTGCCTCCCCCACCCCTCCCCCCATTCTGATGCGATTGCTTGGCGGGCAGAATTTACTTCGTCTGCCTCAGAACTTGAGGACTTCGACCTAGGGTTGCAATCGCGAGTTTCTCGTATCTGAGGGTTAAATATTATTTCTGTCTTTAATATTTTTCCGTAAAAAGCTAGTTAATTATGATTTCTAGTCTCAGTCTTGACAGCTTGTTCTTGTGGTCTTCAGTCCTGAGACTGGTTTGATGCAGCTCTCCATGCTACTCTATCCTGTGCAAGCTTCTTCATCTCCCAGTATTTACTCCAACCTACATCCTTCTGAATCTGCTTAGTGTATTCATCTCTTGGTCTCCCTCTACGACTTTTAGCCTCCACGCTGCCCTCCAGTACTAAATTGGCGATCCCTTCATGCCTCAGAACATGTCCCACCAACCGATCCCTTCTTCTTGTCAAGTTCTGCCACAAACTCCTCTTCTCCCCAATTCTATTCAATACCTCCTCATTTGTTATGTGATCTACCCACCTAATCTTCAGCATTCTTCTGTAGCACTACATTTCGAAAGCGCCGGCCGCGGTGGTCTCGCGGTTCTAGGCGCTCAGTCCGTAACCGCGCGACGGCTGCGGTCGCAGGTTCGAATCCTGCCTCGGGCATGGATGTGTGTGATGTCCTTAGGTTAGTTAGGTTTAAGTGGTTGTAAGTTCTAGGGGACTGATGACCACAGATGTTGAGTCCCATAGTGCTCAGCGCCATTTGAACCCATTTCGAAAGCTTCTATTCTCTTCTTGTCTAAACTATTTATCGTCCATATTTCACTTCCATACCTGGCTACACTCCATACAAATACTTTCAGAAACGACTTCCTGACACTTAAATCTATACTCGATGTTAACAAATTTCTCTTCTTCAGAAACGCTTTCCTTGCCATTGCTAGTCTACATTTTATATCCTCTCTACTTCGACCATCATCAGTTATTTTGCTTATCAAATAGCAAAACTCCTTTACTACTTTAAGTGTCTCATTTCCTAATCTAATTCCCTCAGCATCACCCGACTTAATTCGACTACATTCCATTATCCTCGTTTTGCTTTTGTTGGTGTTCATCTTATATCCTCGTTTCAAGACACTGTCCATTCCGTTCAACTGCTCTTGCAAGTCCTTTGCTGTCTCCGACAGAATTATATATTTATATAAATGATATGCCTTCTAGTATTACAGGTGATTCAAAAATAGTTCTGTTTGCTGATGACACCAGCTTGATAGTGAAGGATCTTGTGTGTAAAATTGAAACAGTATCAAATAACGTAGTTCATGAAATAAGTTCGTGGCTTGTGGAAAATAATTTGATGCTAAATCACAGTAAGACTCAGATTTTACAGTTTCTAACACACAATTCAACAAGAACCGATATTTTGATCAGACAGAATGGGCATATTATAAGCGAGACGGAACAGTTCAAGTTCCTAGGAGTTCGCATAGATAGTAAGCTGTTGTGGAAAGCCCATGTTCAGGATCATGTTCAGAAACTAAATGCTGCTTTATTTACCATTAGAACAGTATCTGAAATACGTGACAATTCAACACGAAAAGTAGTCTACTTCGCATATTTCCATACGCTTATGTCGTATGGTATTATTTTTTGGGGTAATTCTTCTGATTCAAAAAGGGTATTTTTGGCTCAAAAACGGGCTGTTCGAGCTATATGTGGTGTAAGTTCGAGAACCTCTTGTCGACCCCTATTCAATAGTCTGGGAATTCTGACATTGCCCTCACAGTAAATATTTTCTTTAATGTCGTTTGTTGTTAGCAATATTAGCCTATTCCCAAGAGTTAGCAGCTTTCACTCAGTTAATACTAGGCAGAAATCCAATCTGCATATGGAATGCACTTCCTTGACTCTTGTGCAGAAAGGAGTGCAGTATTCTGCTGCATCCATTTTCAATAAGCTACCACAAGAACTCAAAAATCTTAGCAGTACCCCAAACACTTTTAACTCTAAACTGAAGAGTTTCCTCACGGCTCACTCCTTCTATTCTGTCGAGGAGCTCCTGGAAGAGCTAAAAAGTTAAGCAAATTCCAGTGTTACATTGTTGATTTTCTTTATTTAAATTTACGACTTGTCACCTGAATATGTTTTTTTATATTTATTTTATCTGTTTCTAATATCGTCTTATAATTTCATGTATTGACTCGTTCCATGACCATGGAGACTTCTCCTTAATTTGGTCCCACGGAACAATAAATAAATAAATAAATAAATACAATGTCATCAGCGAACCTCAAAGTTTTTATTTCTTCTCCATGGATTTTAATGCCTACTCCGATCTTTTCTTTTGTTTCCTTTACTGCTTGCTCAATATACAGATTGAATAGCATCGGGGAGAGGCTACAACCCTGTCTCACTCCCTTCCCAACCACTGCTTCCCTTTCATGCCCCTCGACTATAATAACTGCCATCTGGTTTCTGTACAAATTGTAAATAGCCTTTCGCTCCCTGTATTTTGCCGCTGCCACCTTTAGTTTTTGAAAGAGAGTATTCCAGAACATTGTCAAAAGCTTTCTCTAAGTCTACAAATGCTAGAAATGTAGGTTTGCCATTCTTTATCTTTCTTCTAAGATAAGTCGTAGGGTCAGTATTGTCTCACGTGTTCCAACATTTCTGCGGAATCCAAACTGATCTTCCCCGAGGTCGGCTTCTACCAGTTTTTCCATGCGTCTGTAAAGAATTAGCGTTAGTATTTTGCAGATGTGACTTATTAAACTGATAGTTCGGTAATTTTCACATCTGTCAGCACCTGCTTTCTTTGGGATTGGAATTATTATATTCTTCTTGAAGTCTGAGGGTATTTCGCCTGTCTCATACATCTTGCTCACCAGATGGTAGAGTTTTGTCAGGACTGGCTCTCCCAAGGCCGTCAGTAGTTCCAATGGAATGTTGTCTACTCCTGGGGCTTGTTTCGACTCAGGTCTTTCAGTGCTCTGTCAAACTCTTCACGCAGTATCGTATCTCCCATTTCATCTTCATCTACATTCTGTTCCATTTCCATAATATTGTCCTCAAGTACATCGCCCTTGTAGAGACCCTCTATATACTCCTTCCACCTTTCTGCTTTCCCTTGTTTGCTTATAACTAGGTTTCCATCTGAGCTCTTGATGTTCATACAAGTGGCTCTCTTTTCTCCAAATGTCTCTTTAATTTTCCTGTAGACAGTATCTATCTTACTCCTAGTGGATAAGCCTCTACATCCTTAGATTTGTCCTCTAGCCATCCCTGCTTAGCCGTTTTGCACTTCCTGTCGATCTCATTTTTGAGACGTTTATATTCCTTTTTGCCTGCTTCATTTACTGCGTTTTTATATTTTCTCCTTTCATCAATTAAATTCAATATTTCTTCTGTTACCCAAGGATTTCTACTAGCCCTCGTCTTTTTACCTACTTGATCCTCTGCTACCTTCGCTACTACATCCCTCAGAGCTCCTCATTCTTCTTCTACTGTATTTTTTCCCCCATTCCTTTCAATTGTTCCCTTATGCTCTCACTGAAACTCTGTACAACCTCTGGTTTAGTCAGTTTATCCAGGTCCCATCTCCTTAAATTCCCACCTTTTTGCAGTTTCTTCAGTTTTAATCTACAGTTCATAACCAATAGATTGTGGTCAGAGTCGACATCTGCCCCTGGAAATGTCTTACAATTTAAAACCTGGTTCCTAAATCTCTGGCTTACCATTATACAATCTATCTGATACCTTCTAGTATCTCCAGGATTCTTCCATGTACACAATCTTCTTTTATGGTCCTTGAACCAAGTGTTAGCTATGATTAAGTTATGCTCTGTGCAAAATTCTACCAGACGGCTTCCTCTTTCATTTCTCTCCCCCAATCCATACTCACCCACTATGTTTCCTTCTCTCCCTTTTCCTACTCTCGAATTCCAGTCACCCATGACTATTAAATTTTCGTCTCCCTTCACTACCTGAATAATTTCTTTTATCTCATCATACATTTCATCAATTTCTTCATCATATGCAGAGCTAGTTGGCATATAATCTTGTACTGCTGTAGTAGGCATGGGCTCCGTGTCTATCTTGGCCACAATAATGCTTTCACTATGCTGTTTGTAGTAGCTTACCCGCACTCCTATTTTTTTATTCATTATTAAACCTACTCCTGCATTACCCCTATTTGATTTTGTATTTATAACCCTGTATTCACCCGATCAAAAGTCTTGTTCCACCTGCCACAGAACTTCACTGATTCCCACTATATCTAACTTCAGCCTATCCATTTGCCTTTTTAAATTTTCTAATCTAGCTGCCCGATTAAGGGATCTGGCATTCCACGCTCCGATCCGTAGAACGCCAGTTTTCATTCTCCTGATAACGACGTCCTCTTGAGTAGTCCCCGCCCGGAGATCCGAATGGGGGACTATTTTACCTCCAGAATATTTTACCCAAGAGGGCGGCATCATCATTTAACCATACATTAAAGCTGCGTGCCCTTGGTAAAAATTACGGCTGTAGTTTCCCCTTGCTTTGAGCCGTTCGCAGTACGAGCACAGCAAGGCCGTTTTGGTTAGTGTTGCAAGGCCAGATCAGTCAATCCTCCAGACTGTTGCCCCTGCAACTACTGCAAAGGTTGCTGCCCCTCTTCAGGAACCACACGTTTGTCTGGCCTCTCAACAGATACCCCTCCGTTGTGGTTGCACCTACGGTACGGCCATCTGTATCGCTGAGGCACGCAAGCCTCCCCACCAACGGCAAAGTCCATGGTTCATGGTGGTAGGCTTGACAGCTTTAAGGCAATCGAATTCATCCCTCTTTGCAGGGGGTTCTAAACTGATTAATTAAGTGACTGAAGGGTGGACAGGGTTACAACACCCAAGAGGTGTTATATATTAGAACCATGAACTTTTACATTAACGAGAAAAGCATTCACAGAAGTAGAGTTACAGCCAAAATCGCAACTCAGACAATATAAGCAAAACTCTGACACTTTAAAGCGAAATAGGGATTGTCAATGAAGTAGTTACTACAAAGCTTAATGTCACCTTCACACTGCAGATGCTGTTAGGGGAAGCTTTCGACATAAATCCGAGAGATATTGCGTTCACATGCCTGTTCTCATGCCATATAGTGATGTCAGTGGCGGTCTGCAGCATCCAGCTGGCTGCTACATTTACATCTACGTCTTTACTCTACAAGCCTCCTTGTGGCGTGTGACGGTGCGTACTTTAACATTGTCACTTCCCCTTTATCCGGATCGCGCCGCGAATAGTTTGCGCACACAAAGAGTGGTCTCCGTGTGAGCACGAATCTCTCTAATTTTACCTTCATGGTCTATTTCAGACATATACATAAAACGAAACAATATATTGGTGACTCTTATAGGGACGTATGCTCTCTACTTTAACAGTAATATACGCCTCTTTTACACCGTCTGCCAGTGCAGTTATAACCATCTCCTTAACACCTCGGAATTACTAAATGGTCTTGTAACGAAACATGCTTCTCTTCTTAGTATATTCTTTGTTTCCTCTATCAATCCCATCTGGTATGGATCTCAGAATGAAGATCAATATTCAAGTACTGGTCGAATTGTTGTTTGGGAAGCTGCCTCCTTCGTAGATGGACTACATTTCCTCAGCATTCTTGAACTGAATCTCAGTCTGGCATCTGTCTTACTTGAGATACTTTTATGTAGTCGGCCCATTTTAGACCGTTCTGCATGAATAATTCCATATACTTGGATATGACTGCTTCCAGTGAAATTTCTGCTCTCATGGAATCATACAAAAATGGGTGCTTCTGCCCGTTCTTGCAGGCTTTAGTTTGAACACGGGTTTGGTGCAGCTCTACACGCAACTGTATCCTGCACAAGTCTCTTTATCTCCAAATAACCACTCCGATTTACATCCTTTTGAACCTGCTCTCCGTATTCATCTTTTGGTGTTCCTCTTAAATTTGTACCCCATTCCCTCCTCGAAACTTGACACCAATACTGAATTGGTAATCATTTGATATCTCAGACTATGATTGTAGTCAAGTTATGCACACATTTCTTTTCTCTCCAATTTTTATTCAATATCTCCTCATTGGATGCATGATCTACCCATCTTCCCTTCAGCATTATTCTGTAGCATCACATTTCAGAAGCTTCTATCATTTTCTTGTCTGAACTGTTTATCGTCCTCTTTTCAGTTCCATAATAGTTACACTCCAGATACGTACCTTCAGTAAAGACTTCCTAACACCCACATCCATTTTCGGTGTTAATAAATTTCTCTTCTTCAGAAACGCTTTTCGTGCCATTGCCAGACTACATTTTACATCCTCTCTATTTCAGACATCATCGGTTATTTTGCTGGCTAAATAGCAAAACTAGTCTTCTACTTTAAGTGTCTCGTTTCCTAATCTAATTCCCTCAGCATCACCTTACTTAATTCGACTACACTCCGTTACTCTTGTTTTGCTTTTGTTAATGTTCATCTTATATCCTTATTTCAGGGCACAATCCAATCCCAACTGCTCTTCCAAGTCTTTTGCTGCCTCTGACACAGTTAAAATATCACTACCATACTTCAAAGTTCTTATTTCTTCTCCCTGAACCAGGAGCCCGCGCGTTTTTATGTCACTAGGGGCAAAAAATTTTCTCCATTCAAATGGTTTACAAATTTGAAGGTCATTGTCATCTGCTCATCATTTGCTCGTATTGGGTTCGTCAGTTTTATAAACATAAACAAAATAACAGTATAACTGCAGTAAAAGCTATTTTTACAGTCCCAAAATTAAGGGTTTTCTGTCATTTACATTATTTTCGATTGATGCCATCATAAGCCCTATTTTCTCAGTTAATTGTTTCCCTGTCAACAGCCATTTTCAACTTTATTTGTGTGGAAACTATATACATCGTATTACCGCTGAGGCACAACCTTTAGATGATGCGTAACATAACACTGGACAGTTAGTTTCAAAATCTAAATCATTTCCGGCCCGAAAACAAATATAGGTGAGGTGGCATTTTTATGGGTATATTATAACGTTTCCGCAATTTTTCGTCGTGTAACTCTACTCTAAACTGCAATAATTCATCAAAATCAACATTTGGATTTCTATGATGGAGATCTATTGAGTTTTCTGAGTGATGAAAGGTGGTTCTGCGTCAGTGCCAGTGATGGCTGTGAGTTGGTTAGAAGGTCTGCTACCAACCTGTCTGCGTTCTAGACTCTCTGGATCTACACCTATAGTCATGGTCTGGGGTGCGGCTTCGTATGACAGCAGGAGCACTTTCGTGGCTATCCCACTCCCCTGACCGCAATTTTGTACGTCAGTTTGGTGATTCGACCTGTTGTGTTGCCATTCATGAACAGCATTCCAGGGTGTATTTTCCAACACGATAATGCTCTCCCATATACCACTGTCGTAACCCAACATGCTATACAGAGTGTCGACATGTTGCCTTGGCCTACTCTATCATCAGATCTGTCTCCAATTGAGGACATAAGGATACCATCGGACGACAGCCCCAGCGTCATCTATAACCAACATCAGCCGTCTCTGTATTGAGCGAAGTGCAACAGGAATGGAATTCCATCCCACAAACTGATATGTGGCATCTGTGCAACACAACACATCCACGTTTGCGTCCTGCTTTCAACATTCTCGCAATTACACCGGTTATTAAATATATGCCAGCGTTTCACATTTGCAATGACTTACCTCGCGTGTACATTAACTTCTGAACTTGCAATGTTAATCACTTAAATCTGTTACCTTGACGAATGTGTTACCGAAATTTCATTATTCTACGCTAATTATTTTTTGGTGTTGCAATTCTTTCTTCGGTCTGTGTATATCGTGTTCCCTCTCATGCGCAACCTCTAAACAATTCATAAAATAATACTGTACAGCGTCCGCAGCTCGTGGTCGTGCGGTAGCGTTCTCGCTTCCCGCGCCCGGGTTCCCGGCTTCGATTCCCGGCGGGGTCAGGGATTTTCTCTGCCTCGTGATGACTGGGTGTGTGTGATGTCCTTAGGTTAGTTAGGTTTAAGTAGTTCTAAGTTCTAGCGGACTGATGACCATAGCTGTTAAGTCCCATAGTGCGCAGAGCCAATACTGTACAGCAACTTTCAATATCTAAATAATTTTGGGTTCGAAATGAAATATAGGTGACATTTTTAGAGGCACTTTTATAATGTTTTCGCTGTGTTACGTCATCTGGCTCTACCCTAAATTGCAATAATTCAACAAAAATAGAATATGAAGTTGTTTTTCCTTTCAAAGGCATGTCAAGTAATGTACAAAACAATATGCGAGAATCAGCTGATTTCAAATTAGCGCATTTAGTTGTACTAATTTTGGAAGTTTCTCCCATGAACCATGGACCTTGCCGTTGGTGGGGAGGCTTGCGTGCCTAAGCGATACAGATGGCCGTAGGGGTATCTGATGAGAGGTCAGACAAAAGTGTGGTTCCTGAAGAGGGGCAGCATCCTTTGCAGCAGTTGCAGGGGCAACAGTCTGGAGGATTGACTGATCTGGCCTTGCAACACTAACCAAAACGGCCTTGCTGTGCTCGTACTGCGAACGGCTGAAAGCAAGGGGAAACTACAGCCGTAATTTTTCCCAAGGGCACGCAGCTTTAATGTATGGTTAAATGATGATGGCGCCCTCTTGGGTAAAATATTCCGGAGGTAAAATAGTCCCCCATTCGGATCTCCGGGCGGGGACTACTCAAGAGGGCATCGTTATCAGGAGAAAGAAAACTAGCGTTCTACGGATCGGAGCATGGAATGTCAGATCCCTTAATCGGGCAGGTAGGTTAGAAAATTTAAAAAGGGAAATGGATAGGTTAAAGTTAGATATAGTGGGAATTAGTGAAGTTCTGTGGCAGGTGGAACAAGACTTTTGGTCAGGTGAATACAGGGTTATAAATACAAAATCAAATAGTGGTAATGCAGGAGTAGGTTTAATAATGAATAAAAAAATAGAAGTGCGGGTAAGCTACTACAAACAGCATAGTGAAAGCATTATTGTGGCCAAGATAGACATGAAGCCCATGCCTACTACAGCAGTACAAGATTATATGCCAACTAGCTCTGCAGATGATGAAGAAATTGATGAAATGTGTGATGAGATAAAAGAAATTATTCAGGTAGTGAAGGGAGACGAAAATTTAATAGTCATGGGTGACTGGAATTCGAGAGTAGGAAAAGGGAGAGAAGGAAACATAGTGGGTGAGTATGGATTGGGGGAGAGAAATGAAAGAGGAAGCCGTCTGGTAGAATTTTGCACAGAGCACAACTTAATCATAGCTAACACTTGGTTTAAGAATCATGATAGAAGGTTGTATACATGGAAGAACCCTGGAGATACTAAAAGGTTTCAGATAGATTATATAATGGTAAGACAGAGATTTAGGAACCAGGTTTTAAATTGTAAGACATTTCCAAGGGCAGATGCGGACTCTGTCCACAATCTATTGGTTATGAACTGTAGATTAAAACTGAAGAAACTGCAAAAAGGTAGGAATTTAAGGAGATGGGACCTGGATAAACTGACTAAACCAGAGGTTGTACAGAGTTTCAGGGAGAGCATAAGGGAACAATTGACAGGAATTGGGGAAAGAAATACAGTAGAAGAAGAATGGGTAGCTCTGAGGGATGTAGTAGCGAAGGCAGCAGAGGATCAAGTAGGTAAAAAGACGAGGGCTAGTAGAAATTATTGGGTAACAGAAGAAATATTGAATTTAATTAATGAAAGGAGAAAATATAAAAACGCAGTAAATGAAGCAGGCAAAAAGGAATATAAACGTCTCAAAAATGAGATCGACAGGAAGTGCAAAACGGCTAAGCAGGGATGGCTAGAGGACAAATCTAAGGATGTAGAGGCTTGTCTCACTAGGAGTAAGATAGATACTGTCTACAGGAAAATTAAAGAGACATTTGGAGAAAAGAGAGCCACTTGTATGAACATCAAGAGCTCAGATGGAAACCCAGTTCTAAGCAAACAAGGGAAAGCAGAAAGGTGGAAGGAGTATATAGAGGGTCTCTACAAGGGCGATGTACTTGAGGACAATATTATGGAAATGGAACAGAATGTAGATGAAGATGAAATGGGAGATACGATACTGCGTGAAGAGTTTGACAGAGCACTGAAAGACCTGAGTCGAACCAAGCCCCAGGAGTAGACAACATTCCATTGGAACTACTGACGGCCTTGGGAGAGCCAGTCCTGACAAAACTCTACCATCTGGTGAGCAAGATGTATGAGACAGGCGAAATACCCTCAGACTTCAAGAAGGATGTAATAATTCTAATCCCAAAGAAAGCAGGTGTTGACAGATGTGAAAATTACGGAAATATCAGTTTAATAAGTCACAGCTGCAAAATAATAACGCGAATTCTTTATAGACGAATGGAAAAACTGGTAGAAGCCGACCTCGGGGAAGATCAATTTGGATTCCGCAGAAATGTTGGAACACGTGAGGCAATACTGACCTTATGACTTATCTTAGAAGAAAGATTAAGGAAAGGCAAACCTTCGTTTCTAGCATTTGTAGACTTAGAGAAAGCTTTCGACAATGTTGACTGGAATACTCTCTTTCAAATTCTAAACATGGCAGGGGTAAAATACAGGGAGTGAAAGGCTATTTACAATTTGTGCAGAAACCAGATGGCACTTATAAGAGTCGAGGGGCATGAAAGGGAAGCAGTGGTTGGGAAGGGAGTGAGACAGGGTTGTAGCCTCTCCCCGATGTTATTCAATCTGTATATAGAGCAAGCAGTAAAGGAAACAAAAGAAAAATTCGGAGTAGGTATTAAAATCCATGGAGAAGAAATAAAAACTTTGAGGTTCGCCGATGACATTGTAATTCTGTCAGAGACAGCAAAGGACTTGGAAGAGCAGTTTAAAGGAATGGACAGTGTCTTGAAAGGAGGATATCAGATGAACATCAACTAAAGAAAAACGAGGATAATGGAATGTAGTCGAATTAAGTCGGGTGATGCTGAGGGAATTAGATTAGGAAACGAGACACTTAAAGTAGTAAAGGAGTTTTGCTATTTGGTGAGCAAAATAACTGATGATGGTCGAAGTAGAGAGGATATAAAATGTAGACTGGCAATGGTAAGGAAAGCGTTTCTGAAGAAGAGAAATTTGTTAACATCGAGTATAGATTTAAGTGTCAGGAAGTTGTTTCTTAAAGTATTTGTATGGAGTGTAGTCATGTATGGAAGTGAAACATGGGCGATAAATAGTTTGGACAATAAGAGAATAGAATCTTTCGAAATGTGGTGCTACAGAAGAATGCTGAAGATTAGATGGGTACATCACATAAGTAATTAGGAGGTATTGAGTAGAAATGGGGAGAAGAGGAATTTGTGGCACAACTTTGATAAGAAGAAGGGACCGGTTGGTAGGACGTGTTCTGAGGCATCAAGGGATCACAAATTTAGCATTGGAGGGCAGCGTGGAGTGTAAAAATCGTAGAGTGAGACCAAGAGATGAATACACTAAGCAGATTCAGAAGGATGTAGGTTGCAGTAAGTACTGGGTGGTGAAGAAGCTTGCACAGGATAGAGTAGCATGTAGAGCTACATCAAACCAGTCTCAGGACTGAAGACCACAACAACAACAATTTCGCAAGATTCGCAGTGGCTAGTTATTATACTCTCTTAGTTTGGTCTGTTATAGTATCAACAAACTCATTTTAGTTTTGAGCTGCGTCTTTATGCCATTCAGAATTCATACGCTTTTTTGCAAATTCGCGAAACTTTTTGACCTTGGTGAACAGACAGCTTATGACTGCGCCGTGATGACTGCCATGCGTTATAAGTTGCCGGGAAAGTACACAGAACTTATAAAGCGCACCTGTAACGAGTCATGGACATAATGACAGCCAGACCAATCGAAATGTGCTTTTTTGCCGTCTATGTGATTCTCGAAATCATAATTTTTGTCATACAGACACAAATTCAATAAAATCTTATGCTTCAGGGAATCGTCGATCGCCTTTTTTCATCACAATTCCCGACTTCGGAAATACCAACCAGGAGACTACTATCCTTTTCATCAAAGCACTTGGAGCCAACAAAACTAGTGACTAGGTCTATATTTCCTTCGTCAGTACAATTACTGGAATTTTAATGGAGATATTTGAGTTTGACTCAATCTTGTCTTATGATAATTCATCGCAGATAGCATACTTTTCGAATCTCTCGCTTTCATTTTCGGTTCCCATTCGTTTATGAAGTACGAAAAACTTACAAATATCGGTGGTCACTTTTTCACTGTATTCACCATGCTTTTCACCATGCTTTTACACCTCATTACGCCCAAAATTCTAAATGCCCCACATCCATGCACCACTGCTCACTGCTCACAACTCGTTGTTGTCTATTGCAACTTCATTAACTGCTAACAACACTCTTCCACCATAGCACTCACATGAGTTTCATGACTGGGCATTAAAGAGTCGTTCATGAGCAAGTGAGATGCTTTTTTGCCGTAGTGATATTAAATTAATTGAATCCGGCCTGGTATACAACAGTTCGTCAATGAGCGTTGCCCTTCGTTCGATAGCATGGATTTTCAGTTGTTCTAATGACGACGGCTTCCTGCTTCTACCGGAAAGGACCGATTAGCGGCGACACAGTACACACGAACACCCCTTCAGCAAATGAAAATAAGCGTAAAGCAATACAATAGTTTAAATTAACGCCTGACAGTTGTTACCACTTACTTGAATTTTGAAGGAGTAAACTTTTGTCGAGTGTTTTCTGTCGTGCAACTATTTTGGTTCACCAATAGCCCACTTGAGCGTGTCTTTTCCGTTCCCTGGGACGGCAACATTTCTGAGAGGGAACTCTCGCCATGGATACCTTCTTAATGGGAGAAGTACGTTCCAGCTAAGTAGATTAAGAACGGAAAAGATCCACCGTGGTCTAATAACAAAAGTCGGAAAGCGCTAGGGAAACAGAGACTGTGACATTCTCCGTGTTAAGAAGAACGCGGAAATGTCGAGAGGCAAAAGTAAGTAGATATTCGCGCGTCTATAAAAAGAGCGATGCGCGCGATGCGTACAGCTACATCCACGGTCATTCATGCCTTGTTGTTGTTGTTGTTGTGGTCTTCAGTCCAGAGACTGGTTTGATGCAGCTCTCCATGCTACTCTATCCTGTGCAAGCTTCTTCATCTCCCAGTACCTACTGCAACCTACATCCTTCTGAATCTGCTTAGTGTATTCATCTCTTGGTCTCCCTCTACGATTTTTACCCTCCACGCTGCCCTCCAATACTAAATCGGTGATCCCTTGATGCCTCAGAACATGTCCTACCAACCGATCCCTTCTTCTGGTCAAGTTGTGCCACAAACTTCTCTTCTCCCCAATCCTATTCAATACTTCCTCATTAGTTATGTGATCTACCCATCTAATCTTCAGCATCCTTCTGTAGCACCACATTTCGAAAGCTTCTATTCTCTTCTTGTCCAAACTATTTACCGTCCATGTTTCACTTCCATACATGGCTACACTCCATACAAATACTTTCAGAAATTACTTCCTGACACTTAAATCTATACTCGATGTTAACAAATTTCTCTTCTTCAGAAACGCTTTCCTTGCCATTGCCAGTCTACATTTTATATCCTCTGTACTTCGACCATCATCAGTTATTTTGCTCCCTAAATAGCAAAACTCCTTTACTACTTTAAGTGTCTCATTTCCTAATCTAATACCCTCAACATCACCCGACTTAATTCGACTACATTCCATTATCCTCGTTTTGCTTTTGTTGATGTTCATCTTATATCCTCCCTTCAAGACACCATCCATTCCGTTCAACTGCTCTTCCAAGTCCTTTGCTGTCTCTGACAGAATTACAATGTCATCGGCGAACCTCAAAAAGTTTTTATTTCTTCTCCATGGATTTTAATACCTACTCCGAATTTTTCTTTTGTTTCCTTTACTGCTTGCTCAATATACAGATTGAATAACATCGGGGAGAGGCTACAACCCTGTCTTACTCCCTTCCCAACCACTGCTTCCCTTTCATGTCCCTCGACTCTTATAACTGCCATCTGGTTTCTGTACAAATTGTAAATAACCTTTCGCTCCACCGAGCGGGGTGGCGCAGTGGTTAGACACTGGACTCGCATTCGGGAGGACGACGGTTCAATCCCGCGTCCGGCCATCCTGATTTAGGTTTTCCGTGATTTCCCTAAATCACTCCAGGCAAATGCCGGGATGGTTCCTCTTAAAAGGGCACGGCCGACTTCCTTCCCAATCCTTCCCTAATCCTATGAGACCGATGACCACGCTGTCTGGTCTCCTTCCCCAAACCAACCAACCGACCAACCTTTCGCTCCCCGTATTTTACCCCTGCCACCTTTAGAATTTGAAAGAGGGTATTCCAGTCAACATTGTCAAAAGCTTTCTCTAGGTCTACAAATGCTAGACACGTAGGTTTGCCTTTCCTTAATCTTTCTTCTAAGATAAGTCGTAAGGTCAGTATTGCCTCACGTGATCCAGTGTTTCTACGGAATCCAAACTGATCTTCCCCGAGGTCGGCTTCTACTAGTTTTTCCATCCGTCTGTAAAGAATTCGTGTTAGTATTTTGCAGCTGTGGCTTATTAAACTGATTGTTCGGTAATTTACACATCTGTCAACACCTTCTTTCTTTGGGATTGGAATTATTATATTCTTCTTGAAGTCTGAGGGTATTTCGCCTGTTTCATACATCTTGCTCACCAGATGGTAGAGTTTTGTCAGGACTGGCTCTCCCAAGGCCGTCAGTAGTTCCAATGGAATGTTGTCCACTCCGGGGGCCTTGTTTCGACTCAGGTCTTTCAGTGCTTTGTCAAACTCTTCACGCAGTATCGCATCTCCCATTTCATCTTCATGTACATCCTCTTCCATTTCCATAATATTGTCCTCAAGTACATCGCCCTTGTATAGACCCTCTATATACTCCTTCCACCTTTCTGCTTTCCCTTGTTTGCTTAGAACTGGGTTTCCATCTGAGCTCTTGATGTTCATACAAGTGGTTCTCTTATCTCCAAAGGTCTCTTTAATTTTCCTGTAGGCAGTATCTATCTTACCCCTAGTGAGCTAAGCCTCTACATCCTTACATTTGTGCTCTAGCCATCCCTGCTTAGCCATTTTGCACTTCCTGTCGATCTCATTTTTGAGACGTTTGTATTCCTTTTTGCCTCCTTCATTTACTGCATTTTTATATTTTCTCCTTTCATCAATTAAATTCAATATTTCTTCTGTTACCATGCCTTGTTAGCGAAAGATATTTCCGAGAACCCGAGAAAATTCTGGTCCTACGTAAAATCACTAATCGGACTTAAGGATTCTGTCCTGCCACACGTCGACCAGTCTGGAGTGGCAAAAGCAGAGGCAAAATGAAAGCTGAAGTTTTAAATTTTGCGTTTAAAAAATCATTCACGCAAGAGGATTGTTCAAATGGTTCAAATGGCTCTGAACACTATGGGACTTAACATCTGTGGTCATCAGTCCCGTAGAACTTAGAACTACTTAAACCTAACTAACCTAAGGACATCATACACATCCATGCCCGAGGCAGATTCGAACCTGCGATCGTAGCGGTCACGCGGTTCCAGACTGAAGCTCCTAGAGCCGCACGGCCACACCGGCCGGCGCAAGAGGATTGTGCGGCTTTACCATCATTGACCATTTCATTGAATACCGTATTGTGGACATAGAAATAGGCACCGCTGTTGTTGAGAAGTAACTGCAATAACTGAAATCAAATAAGTTGCCACGTCAGGATGCAATCCCAGTTCCGTTTTACAGAGAGTACCCTCCAGCATTCTCCCCCTAATTAGCTCACAAGCGGCTGGAAATAAGCGCAGTTGAGTCTTTTGTATCAAGAGGATAAAAGAACGGTCAAGTAAAATTACAGACCGATATCCTCAATATCAGTAAGCCGTAGAATTCTCGAGCATGTTCTAAGTTCGAGTACAATAAACCCCTTGACACAGGTAAGTTTCTGTCTACAAATCAACATGAATCACCACAAAGCATCGCTCGTAATAAGCTCAGCTTGCCCTTTTCTCACACGATATCTTGGGTACCATGGATAAAGACGAACAGGCTGATTCCATATTCCTGGATTTCAGAAAGCGCTTGACACAGTACTCCAGTAGACATTGCTAACGAAGTTCCGATCGCTGGCAATTCTCCTATGGATTTCTTCAGATTACTGGTAACAGACGAAGTGTTGCAACTTGTAGTTGACGAAACGAACGATAACGCAGTCAACATATTTCTGAGCTAAAATACAAAAGAGAGTCTAGGATCTGTAAATGGAAACCTCTAAGTATAAGCGAATTACTAGTTTTCCTGGGTGTTTCGTTACATATTGGTAACGTTAAATATCCGCGATTATAAGACTACTGGAGGAAAAAACCGCTGTTTTAGAATAGAGGAATAGCGATGACTATAAGCAGAGACCGGTATTTGATCATATTGCGCTCTCTGCATTTTGCAAAAAATCCACTTCCAGGAAACCGGAAACCAGACGACCGATTATATAAGATACGACCTCTATTGGATTATTTTAACACGAGAATGTCTCAAGTGTGTTACCCGGGAAGAGAGTTATCAATAGACGAATCAATGATTCTTTCGCGGGGAAGATTGTCATTTAGACATTACATAAAAAGCAAACGTAATAAATATGGCATTAAGATATATATGGAATCCAAATTTTTCCTGAATGCAGTGGATTTGTTGCTTGTTTGAATTGTACTTTTTGTTGCATTATCAACAAATCACGAACATTTGAATGACGCCTGTGACCCCTATAGATGTCAGACAGCAGACTTTAAAACATGAGCACAATACAGTCGAAGCTTGTTTAAAGTAATGCGTCTAAGGTGTCGTCATTAAGTCGGTATAGAACATGATCCTACAGATCTTACAAGGTCTTGACGTCATCCTGTAGCTCAGGTGTGCTTAAGAGCGTCGGTTATGGGCGGTACCTGTCGTTTCGGAGTGTTACCGGCCCTCACTCGCACGTTGCCGGGCCGTACTGGAGAGTTGCGCGCCTGCACCGATGCCGCAGCGAAAGTGTTAATCTTATTCTACTCACCTGCAGAATACGCATGTCTTGTCTCCAACAACACAAAACATGTGGACATACTACTCAATGTATCATGCTGCATCATCATGGTCTGCTTGGGACCAACACCGACTGACGTACTATACTGCATAGCCGGCGTCCCTTACTCTTGCGTCAGACGCGAGTTGCCAGCCATGAAGGAAAAACTATATTACACGTCACAGCTATATATGCATGTTTATACAAAGTTTTAGTTTTACCTTTAAAAATTTCACCCACTGTTTGGTGTTATGTAAAGTGTTTGACGCTTCTGACGCGATTAAAATCGAAGATGTAGCGCCACTCTTCGAGCACGGCGTTCTAGTTGCCTGTTACAGCGCCAACGATCAATGGGAAGACGCCTAGGTACCCCTTCGCCCAAAAAGGAGTGATGATTTCACAGACGATATGGGTTCTAGGAGTTTCACAGTCTCATACCGTGCCTTTCCCCCTCCCCCTCCCCTTCCTGTCCTCCCCTCAAATCAAATATGAAACATCTTTATATACTGTAAAAATAATAATCTGGTACATGAGTGAAATGCTATCTGCATTTCTTCTTGGTGTAGCAATTTTAATGGCCAGTAGTGTAACTCTATTCACAACACGTTTCGCGGACAGTAGACTCATATATCACTGGATGCACCTTAAATGTTATATCATAGTACAACACATAGTTCAGGAGATACGTCATAAACATTGAGCTCCGTGAAAACGAAAGTGCAGGACGAAAATTGCTCGTCATTCAGGTAAATTATGTGAAATACGGTCAATATGTGTGAACTATATCTGACATGTGCGTATGCGAGCGAAGCCACGGGTAAAAAGCTCATTCTAAATCCATAGAACGATTTCAGTCAATTTTGGTACACATGTTAAACCTGGAAAGAAATGCTGTAGGGGTAACAACCGCCAGCCTCCTATTGGGGTGAGTCTGATAATGTGGAGAGGGACGGGAGGATTAGGAGGTGGACATACAGCGAGGGGGAAGGAGGATTTAGACACAGATAAGATGGGGAAGAGAGGGGCAGAGATAGGGGAAGGGAAATGGACAGAGAGGAGGAGATGGACACAGAAAGAAAAGGAGAGGAGATGAACAGGGAGAGGAGGAGGAGAGATGGACAGAGAGAGGGGAGATGGGGAGATTGGCAAAGAGAAGAATTAGACAGGGAAGGAGAAGATGTGCAAATGGCGAAGGAGCAGATGCATAGAGGGAGAGGAGGAGGAGGAGATGGAATTAGAGAGGGAAGGAGGAGACGGACAAAGGGGGAAGTAGCTGATAGACAGAGGAGGAGGAGGAGCAGATTGATAAAGAAGGGAGGGGCAGGAGATAGACAGCGAGAGGGGCAGGAGGAGATGGACAGAGAGTGGAGGGTCGAGGATGTGGACAGAAAGAGGAGGTGGTGGACATGAAGAGAGCGGAGGGGTAGTGATGGGTAGGGACAAGGGGTATGGTTAACGAGAAGAGGGAGAAGAGGTGGATCAAGTGAGAGGGGATGGATATTGAGAGAAGCCAGGAGGTGGGAAGAGAGAGAGAGAGGGGGGGGGAAGAGAGAGGAGCAGGAGACAGAGAGAGGGACAAGAGGAGATGGACAGAGAGAGGGCGAAGGAGCAGATGGAGAGATAGGGGAGGGAGGATGAGAAGGACTAATAGAAGATTGGAATAAATAAATACTTGGACAATGCCAGATTTCCCAGCTAGTTCTTTTTATTCTCAAGCATCCCAAATAATTGGTTGACTACTAAAATTTATGGACTGATTTATCGAATGCAAACCAGTTTAACTTTAAAGAATCGATAACGAAATGCATCGCCATAGAAAACAGAGTTTTAAGATCTCTATTCGTTTCGTCTAGACCTGTCATTGCGCTAACAACTTTTTTTATCTTCTAATGATTATAGCGAATGGCAAATAATAATAATAAGCAAAGGTGGCTTTAATTTGGACCACTCTGCAACTGACAGTGAGACAGACTGTGAGTCGAAATGTTTTTCCGTTTTTGTACATCGTAGGCACGCTTTCCTCATTTTATTCTGCGGACGGGTCTTCTTCAAATGTCTTTCTTGACACTGAGCGTCTGTTTGATCTCGTATCTTACTAGCATTAACAAAACATGCACTGTAAATTCATTATCAAAGAAATATTCAGTGCAAGGTAGCATGTAATTAAAACACTATCTCGCCTGAGTCTGATAATCACTGCGGAATTATGACACCGCTATCTCCTAACTGATGCGATATGTTCAAAACGCTCGTTGACATATGAGGAGATTGAGAGACACACACACACACACACACACACACACACACACACACATATATATACACACACAAACGCGCGCGCGCACGCACGCACGCATACCTATACCTGCGCGAGTGCTCGCGCACACATTCATACATACACACACACGTTTTCTACAAGGCGTATTATGAGTAATAAAGGAGAAACCGAAATATGTACTGGTTTAGTTAACAGCATAACGTCTCACATGCATCTCTACAGATGTCCTTCCGGAAGGCCATTTACAAATAATTTTCTTTTAAAACGAAAGTATAACATTTGCTACCTCGTAGTAATCCATTTTAAATTCTGTGCCAAATGTAGGAAATTAATTTCTATGTTTTCGGCACGAAAGTGTCACCTTTCCTATTTATCTTGTCGAACTTATTGTGACGTTCTTTGCTTCGAAATTGGGGTTACAATTTTCCAGTCAAGCTGACGTTAGTACAAGGGTCTTCCGTTCCTTCTTTGGAAAAGTGAAAATCTTTTTGGGATAAACTTTTTGTTGGTACAGATGAAGGAAAAGCAACTTTAGACATCACTATATCACTTCTACTGTTACCAACTCCGTTTTAGTTTATGTTTTCAGAACCGTTATGGACGCTCAACACTACTTTCCGTCCACATTTTCCTTCCTTACTAAATTAATTATTCCTTGATGCCTTTGTATGTGTGCAATCAGCCTAAACCTTTTCGTCAACTTACGCCATAAAGCTCTTTTCTCTCTTGACTCCACCCATTGCCGATCGAACCATCTATTTATTTATTTTTATTTATTTAACCTGATTCGATTAGGACCATCAGGCCCTTTCTTACATCGGAACAGGATTTCGTACAGACAGTGCCTTTTTTACATCATAGTTACCGAACAAATAACAATTTCAATAGAACGGATAGTATTAAAATGATACGAGTTTCTATAGTGACAATGTGAGTGGGTAATACTGACCATGAACTAATCAAGTTAATACGGGCAGTACTTGTATACTGCTGTCGCCACTAAGGTCGTGGTAATAATAATAATAATAGTAATAATAATAATAACAATGACAATGATAACAATAATGATAGTGGCAAATATAAAGAGAATTTATAGGTGTGCAGAATAAATGTTTTATGACATACCGAGTTCTGGGAAAAGGAAATTTAAGGAGACTGCACCAGCTAAGAATCCTGGGAAATGGGGAAGATCTGGTTGGAAAGAAAGATGTACAAGGGAACGAGAACGCACAGGGACAATGGTAGCCACTATTTCTGCGTTAGTAGATACGTCAGTAACTGACTTCTGAAGCTGTATATGTTAATCACATCTGTAATATACAGCGTGAGGTCATTCCAGTGTCGGGTTCTTGCTACTGAGAAGGACTTCGAAAAAATAGCTGAACCATTGAGTGAGACAAAAAGGTTTTTGCTCTTATGGGAACGGGTGTTTCCGCTGTTTTGTTCAAACAAGAGCTTTAAGGTTGAGGAGATATATGGGAGAAAGTTTATGATGATAAGACAGTAGAGAAGACAGAGAGTATTGAAATCTCTGCACTTGTCTGCAGGCGGCCGGGATAGCTGTGCATATGATAGTGTTATGTGATCAAAGAGTTGAACATCACAAATATAACGAACACAGGAGGCATTCATAACCAGTTCCAGGCGCGGTGAGCTTCCCTGAGAAAAGCCTTGCAAGATAACATCTCTGTAATCAATAATTGAAAGTATAAGGGTTTGTGAAAAGTTTCTTTGTCAAGTCAAGAGGGGAGAGCTTTTTATATTTTTGTACGATGTGGTGAGATGCTGATGCGTCCTTACACACTACAGTCACCAGGTAGGTCCAATTTAGTTTTTCATCTACACTCCTGGAAATTGAAATAAGAACACTGTGAATTCATTGTCCCAGGAAGGGGAAACTTTATTGACACATTCCTGGGGTCAGATACATCACATGATCACACTGACAGAACCACAGGCACATAGACACAGGCAACAGAGCATGCACAATGTCGGCACTAGTACAGTGTATATCCACCTTTCGCAGCAATGCAGGCTGCTATTCTCCCATGGAGACGATCGTAGAGATGCTGGATGTAGTCCTGTGGAACAGCTTGCCATGCCATTTCCACCTGGCGCCTCAGTTGGACCAGCGTTCGTGCTGGACGTGCAGACCGCGTGAGACGACGCTTCATCCAGTCCCAAACATGCTCAATGGGGGACAGATCCGGAGATCTTGCTGGCCAGGGTGGTTGACTTACACCTTCTAGAGCACGTTGGGTGGCACGGGATACATGCGGACGTGCATTGTCCTGTTGGAACAGCAAGTTCCCTTGCCGGTCTAGGAATGGTAGAACGATGGGTTCGATGACGGTTTGGATGTACCGTGCACTATTCAGTGTCCCCTCGACGATCACCAGTGGTGTACGGCCAGTGTAGGAGATCGCTCCCCACACCATGATGCCGGGTGTTGGCCCTGTGTGCCTCGGTCGTATGCAGTCCTGATTGTGGCGCTCACCTGCACGGCGCCAAACACGCATACGACCATCATTGGCACCAAGGCAGAAGCGACTCTCATCGCTGAAGACGACACGTTTCCATTCGTCCCTCCATTCACGCCTGTCGCGACACCACTGGAGGTGGGCTGCACGATGTTGGGGCGTGAGCGGAAGACGGCCTAACGGTGTGCTGGACCGTAGCCCAGCTTCATGGAGACGGTTGCGAATGGTCCTCGCCGATACCCCAGGAGCAACAGTGTCCCTAATTTGCTGGGAAGTGGCGGTGCGGTCCCCTACGGCACTGCGTAGGATCCTACGGTCTTGGCGTGCATCCGTGCGCCGCTGCGGACCGGTCCCAGGTCGACGGGCACGTGCACCTTCCGCCGACCACTGGCGACAACATCGATGTACTGTGGAGACCTCACGCCCCACGTGTTGAGCAATTCGGCGGTACGTCCACCCGGCCTCCCGCATGCTCACTATACGCCCTCGCTCAAAGTCCGTCAACTGCACATACGGTTCACGTCCACGCTGTCGCGGCATGCTACCAGTGTTAAAGACAGCGATGGAGCTCCGTATGCCACGGCAAACTGGCTGACACTGACGGCGGCAGTGCACAAATGCTGCGCAGCTAGCGCCATTCGACGGCCACACCGCGGTTCCTGGTGTGTCCGCTGTGCCGTGCGTGTGATCATTGCTTGTACAGCCCTCTCGCAGTGTCCGGAGCAAGTATGGTGGGTCTGACACACCGGTGTCAATGTGTTCTTTTTTCCATTTCCAGAAGTGTATTATTACTCCTAGAGTCTTGCTGAAATACAGAAGTCGATATTTGTCCCATTTAGGTTTAAAGATGGTAGGGATTTCCGATAATTGTGGCTAACGAGCGTAGAATAATCAACCAGTACCACTTGGGCTTTGGCTGGGTTGAACTTTAACCCTGTATCCTGAGCCCATTTTGATGGTTCACACAGGTCGGTATTGACATTCTCAGTAGCTGTCTCCATATTTATTGGTTTTGCACTTGGATGCACGTGGAGGTCATCAGCGTACATATGGTGTTTGCAATAGAACAAAACTGATGACACATTATTGACATAAAATGAAAGGGTATACAGTCTAATATCAAATCCTGGGGTGCGCCTGATACAACATGCCTCCGTTGTGACTTTATGGTCCCGGACATGAAGCACTGCTGTCGAGGCGCCAGGTACGAGCGAAACCATTGCACTGCACTTGGCGAGAGATTTAGGCTACTAAGTTTGGCAAATAAAATGTCGAAGGCAACAGTGACAATATCTTTACTGAAGTCTAAGGAACAAATGATAGTCGCCTCTTGGGCATCCATGCCTTCAGGTCATTTTTTTGCCTTTATTGAAGCAGAGATTGTGCTGCAATGTTTACGGAAATGTGATTGGTATTCGTCTAGTAGTTTGTATGTGGTTAGATAGCTTGTTAGCTGCTCGTGGACGATATATTCTAAGGCCTTGGACAGTACAGGAAGAATGTAAATAGGTCTGTAATCAGAGAGTTCTGTGGCAACTTCTTTTTTAGGTAGTGCCTTAACTAGTCTCATTTGCTCGGCCTCAGGGGAAACACTTGTGCTTAAGGAGTAGTTGAAGATATCTGTTATAGTCATCAGTAGTGGGTCAACAATGAACTTTATCATTTGGACTCTAATGTCATCGTGTCCAGTAGATGCTGATATGATGCGCTTAACGGCTTTCGTGGCGGTATTGCAAGTAACATGCTTTAGATAGAATTTTTCGTGGCTGCCGCCGGTTACCCTGATGAAATAATCTAGGTATCAGCGAGTCTCCGTTTCGTTGGTGACTCCTTTCAATTTGCCTGTACCAAGACCAAGCAGGTTATTCCATAGGACAGCTGGTCTGTTCCTGTTGTCGGCTTATGTATGGGCATGCCTGAGTTTTGCATTTCTCACAGCCTGACTGACTCTGTTCGGTTTCTGCTAGTAAACAATATGATTTTCAGGCGTGGTGTGCAGGCTGTGTGCCCGATATGCAGCGTCTCTGAGATATGAGAGATGTTTTAGTTCTTCAGTTAGCTAAGGTGCAAGGTTCCTTCTTACTTGTCCGGTCTTTAGGGCAGCATATATGTCACATGGTTGAGAAAGTTGGTCAGTAAATCCACGAAGTTTTTTGTTTATGTCCGAGAAGGGAATAGAACATGTTTCCCAAAATATGTCCTGTACCTCAGTTGCAAGTTCAGAAAAATTATTGCATTTGAAGTCTCGGTAATTAGTCATTTGCGGTTTCTTTCTGAGACATTCTAGCGAGTACGTTATAAAAATACGTCATGGTCAGACATTCCAGGTGCAGATATTTGAGAGGTATGAATTACTGTGTCTGGAGATTTCGTTGCAAGTGTATTTATGAGAATGTGACTACTGTTAATATGGTGGGTAACGAAGAGTTTGATCGAGAAAACACTCACTCATATTCCACACTGGAAGAACAACTGCTTAGAACATTTATGTTAGTGTCACCAGCTATAATTATTTGCTCGTGTGTCGATTCGAGACTTGAAAAAGCTATTTAGAAGCTGGTGAACACGCCTACGTTAGGAGATTTGTCTAGTCTTCAGCTTTCTTCTATTATCTTGAATTTATTTTCGATGTTAATATGTTTCTCTTTTCCCAAAACACATTTCTTGTTATTGCCAGTCTGCGTTTTATATCCTCTCCACTTTGTCCACTACCTTCAGGGTCTCATTTCCTTTTCAAATTCCCTCCTCATCAACTGATTTAATTCGACCACTAAATCTACCAAAATTTGCAGATTCCTTATATTATTTTTTCACACACTTATTTATTTGGTTCATTTCGATCCTTTCGGATCATTTTTGGCTTGTCCAGCTTGTAGTCTTTCTTCCCCTATATCTTCATTCTTTCACTCCTGCTCATTTTGCCTGCTTTTGTAATTTTGATTTTGTTCCTTTTATCGATTTACCTATGGTCTTACATCGTTTTACTGTAGTCGGACCTGTCTTGCATTACTTTGTATCAGTTTTTTTCCTCATCCCAGCTGCTTTCCGATTCCCCCCCCCTCCCCCCTGGTTCCCTTCATCCAATTACCACTTCTTGAGCATGATGCTTTACACATTATCTTGCTCAACATGTTGTCGTTCATCGTGACTGTGTGCGACGCAAATCTCAGTCTTCTCTCCTGTATTATGCTTGGAACTGGTTGTACCCTGTCGTATGACTCTTGTCTCGAACTGTGTGCAACGACGCTTCGTTCTTCCCCCGCTTCAAATATATCGTTTCTCCTCCTTCAGCTGGATACAGGCTCTCTTGTTCGAGGTCATCGTCTTCTGCAGTACAAAATATGCGAATGTCATAAATGCAGTCCAGAATGGCCATCGAAACGGGGATTCGACATTAACTGAAGCAGGGAATCCACGTTTTCGTGTCAAGCGAACTTTTTTTAAAATTTTTTTTCATTTTTGTAGAGCCTAGCCAGTATCTACATGTGTACTCCGCTAGTCAACTTACGCTGTGTCGAGGGAACTTCTGTTAGTGCTTCGCTGTGTCACTCACGAATGATTCGTGGGAAGAATAAACTTAGAAGTTTAGTAAACACAGTTGAAACTGATGTGAGAATGGACAGAAAAAAGATTGAAGTAGGAAAAGACAGTGAACCTGACCAGCGTCTTTAGAGGTGCTTTTTAATAAAGAGAAGTGAAGGTGTGCCACTTTCCAGGCCAATTATTACATCCCAAGCTGAAAAATTTCATTTTCATTCACATGCCAACAACATTTCATAGCTTCCGATAGATGAAGCTGGTCGCAGGTGATGCTCCAAAAAAAAAGCTTTGCGGAAGGAACGGCGACACTTTCTGCGCAACCCACCCATCAATTTACACGACAATGCGAGGAGGCATACAGCGCAAGCTGTGGCGGCTCTGTTCGGTCGATGGGACTGGGAAGTACTGTACCATTCACCATACTCCCCGGAGTTAAGTCCTTGTCACTTTGATTTGGTTCCCAAGATGAAGGAACCACTTCGTGGCATTCGCTTCAGAACTGTTCCAGAGATTCGACAGGCAGTATAGACCGCTCCATTCGCATCATCAACAGAAAAGACTTTGCTAACGGTATACTACGCCTTCCACATCGCTGGAAACGGGTTCTATACAACGCTGGTCACTACTCTGAAGGACAGTAACAGGTGGAAACATTTAACTCTTTTTTTGTATCAGTTGTGAATAAATAGTTGCCACTATTTAAGTTCCAACCCTCGTATATCCATATTGAAACTCGTTTTATTATTTGTTCAACGTTTGAATGAGGTATGTCTAATTTATGTTCCATATTTGGTAAGTTTCTGAATTGTTTTACTTCTAATGTTCTTTAAATACAGTATAGAGCAATACGTATTGTGTATTGAACTGGGGACCTAGAAACGACGGAGAGGCTTCGTACCGCCGTAGCCCGCAGTGGTCCACAACCCTAGAACAGGCAACAGCACTCCACCTACCCCACCGTCGACCCCTCACCCCCCGGGAGCGTCTCATACCAGACGAGTGCAACCCCAAATGTTTGCATAGTAGAGTAGTTATGGTGTACGCGTACGTGGAGACCGTATTGGCGCAGCAATCGCCGACGTAGTGTAACTGAGGCAGAATAAGGGGAAGCAGCCCGCATCCGCAGAGGCAGATGGGAAACCGCATTAAAAACCATCCACAGGCTGGCCGACACACCGGACCTCGACACAAATGCGCTGGGCGTATTCGTGCCGGGGACCGGTACGCCTTCCCGCTTGGGAAACAGCGCGTTAGGCCGCACGGCTAGCCGGGCGGGCGGCATATGTATACTATTGCATTATGTGTTCTTCCTAACTTTCTAAAGGTAATTTGTCATTACACGGCTCACTCTTGATGTACCGCGGGTGCGCTATAACGCGGGAGCAAAGCGTGATCCCGACAACTGCGTCATATCGGACTTCAGCTGTACTTACGAACAGTGGTCTGGTAATCTATGAAATCTTTCCATATCGAAATATGAGGAATGCATGCCACTTCTGGAATCTTCATTTTCTACGGTGATAACGAGGTGATCAGCAATAGAATCCACGAAGCCACCCAAAACCACATTTTCTCCTCTTCTTTTATGACGTGCTGTTCTTCATTTCGCCAACGTTCGGTAGTAATGTCTGACAAAGCTTCGTACATTAGTTCCAGCACGTCTGGCAGCCTAAATGTCTTGTTACTTCTCATGAAAAATCTCGGCTTCAGATCAATTGTATTGGGTTCAGACTGCAGTTGTAGGCAATTCTGTAGCCAAACTGGGATTCCGGAGCGTCTGGACCCCCGCCCCCCCCAATTACCTAAATGATATCATACACGACCTCGTTGCCGTTTAGTGAAATTGAAAGATATTTTAATTTTCAATCGTATGACGAAAAAAGGATACCCACTATCTATAGTCAGCAAGGCCAAAGATATATTAGCACTGTCTGTACACCCAGTACACCCATAACACTATCGGCTATCGCCTATGCCTATTTTAGCCAGAACCAGTTGTTGGCCTTCGTTGAACTCAGTTATATTTGTATTGTATTTATATTTCTTTATTCATCCTGTAAATCGTAATTAGGTACATACAGTAGCTTGTACAAACGATATAGGATAAGTCAGGTTTGATATACTACACGTGGCTCCCCCTGTCGGAGGTTCGAGTCCTCCCTTTGGCATGGGTGTGTGTGTTACTCTTGGCGTAAGTTAGTTTAAGTCAGATTAAGCAGTGTGTACGCCTAGGGACCGATGACCTCAGCAGTTTGGTCCCCATTTCCATTTTGATGTACTACGTACAAGTTTATAAATACTGCGATTTACAAAACAACAGTCGATACATGTTGAATACTGTTAATATAATTATAAAATAATAAGATGATTCAAAGAATAGTATGATTAAGAATAATTATGTCATCAATTACACTACATTTTATTGGTGCTCTAAAATCTCAGCAACAGAATAGAAACAGTACTCAAGCAAGTACTCTATTAGTTCACTTTAAATTCGGGAATGTTTTGTATCTGTTTCAGAAAGGATGGCATGTAGTTGTATAAGATAATGCCAGTACGGTACGCTCCTGCCTGCAAATGTTTCTGCTTACTGAACTGACATGCAGGTAATGCTTCTGTGTAGTATCATGAGAGTGGAAATCACAGTTATGCTTGAAGATATTTTCTTCTTTTAATATGCTTACTTTTAGTTCTTCATAGATATATAAGTTATCGTTAATCAGTTCAGTACTTACTTGCAGCTGAATGTAATGTAAGTGATACGACTTACTGTTTTTTGGCTGTGTGCTGTTGCGGGTAGTTTCTAATTATGGATAAGTTTGTAGCAAGAAAAGAGAGAAGAATTTTAATTCATCCGCTAGCGTTATGGTAAGTTAAAAATATGCACGCACTACTATAATAACTTAATTATTTATCTGATGATGATAATGATGAAGAAGAAGAAGGCCCATACTCCTTCACATAGCGTAGGGGTACGATGCGGCAAACCCGCACCGCCGTACTAGGCAAGGTCCTAGTGGGGGTGGTTTGCCATTGCCTTCCTCCGACCGTAATGGGGATGAATGAATTATTTATCGATTGGCGACTCCATGGAGTGCTCCTGTGCGCAACGACCATATATGTGAAATTAAAAGGAAGGTCAGCGTTGGCCGTAATATTGATGGTTTATTGATAGAAAAATCGATTTTCAAGAACATACCACTGAAGATGATCACTATGTGATTGAAAATCGATTTTGCTATCAATAAACCATCAATATTACGGCCAACGCTGACCTTCATTTTAATTTCACATATATGGTCGGTATGCACACAGCACTCCATGGAGTCGCCAATCGATAAATAATTCTTTGCGGAAGAGGCGGCGACACTTTCTGCGCAACCCACCAACCCACCCATCAATTTGCACGACAATGCGCGGGGGGCATACAGCGCAAGCTGTGCTGCTGTGTTGGGTCGATGGGACTGGGAAGCACTGTACCATCCACCATACTACCCGGAGCACTGAAGATGATCACCATGTGATTGAAAATCGATTTCGCTATCAATAAACCATCAATATTACGGCCAACGCTGATTTATTTATCTATAGCAGTTTAATGTTAGCACTGGATGCCTTATTTCGAGATTGGTAGAACCTGGAAATCCCTAGAAAATCACAAGAAAAGTTTCATGCGTCTATTATGTAACAGATATATCTGTGCGCAGGTGTTGGGCGTTAAGAGTAATGGTGGTCCAGTGGTAGTTCAGCTTGCGCAGCCGTGAGGCGCGGACGCCCGCAGCGCCCCGCCTGCTGTGGAGCTGAAGCGCGCGTTGTTTATTCTCGCTGCGGTTTCGTGTATTGAGTCCCTCTTACGAGAGACCCGTGGCATACTCTTACCGTCTGACAAGGATCAAGATCGCATTCAAAGCATAACTCCACGAACAAGACCTAACGAAATTGTGACCTTCATACGGGATGATCTTCGCCTGGATCTGCAGGATGTCGCTGGCATTCATTCTTCCATCACTGGGAACGATGTTATGTCAATATGCGCATCGAAGAACTGTGTACCGAAATTGTGAGCCACCACGAATGAGCCCTCAAGTTTAAGCACCCTGAGGAACACATAAGTGATGTAACTATTAACCATGCGGCTTTCGACCTGCGTACGATCAGGGTTTTCGAACTCCCGTTGGAGGTCCCGCCAGACGTCGTCATGCCGACTTTTAAGCCGTATGATAATGTACTCTGTCACTTGGCAGAAAAATGGAGAAGCTTGGAGACCTACCCTGTACTCAACGGCGTCTGTCCAGTGGAAACTGAATTGGTGATGCATGTGCCGTCTTTCTTGGTTAGAGGAGGTTGGAGGGCCATGTAACGCCGGAAATGCATATCCTCCTATTTCCATCTGCTGCAGTGCAAATTTTTTTCCTTATTTTGTTACCTGAAGATATGACATTTCTGTGTCTTTATATATTGTAATTGTTTTACTGTTTGTATACAGGGTGTCCTAACTATCTTGTCCACCCAAAATATCTCTGGAACAATAACAGCTATTGGAAAACAACTTTCACCGGTATCAATGTAGGGCTGGGGACCATGATTGAACATACTTGGAAACATCCTAAAACGAAATCATATGTGTTTTTTAACACAAACTTATGTTTTTTTAAATGGATATCCTATATTTTTTTCTTCAGCAATCCATAGCATGACAAAGCACATACACAATGGCGTTGATTGCATCGCAATATTCCCATTACATCCCCAGATATTGAGACGCGAAGTTGTCGCTTGAAACACCCGACATGCGCTGCTAGCGCACGTCCTGAGGCTCAGGCGTGAACCCCATGCTGCCCGTAATCGCGATGTGATTGACATGTGTAATCACACCTCCATACTTATCAGGAGGTCCGAAACGAATAATACGGTCTGATGCCATCAACTCTCATAAGCACATAATGGTTTCCCTCTTGTACGTTTTATGTATCTACGTACACAATATGAACCAGTACCGATCGGTGTACACCTGTCAGGTTATCTTATTTATCCTGTACACCCAAAATAAGGTTTATCTAATGAGTTATATGACCCATTGTGCCTGTCGCGCAGGGCCTGGCTCTACCTAGTCAAGTGTCCAACGTAGTTCCCACTACTGCCACAGTTACCACTTCGCCTTGTTTATGATTTGCGACCCATGCAAACTCCTGTACTCCACCACCCTCCGAGCATCCCATTTGTTGTTGCTTTGGCGTGCAGTACACCGCTTGCCAGTGTAGTCGTGCATCAGAGTAATCTAGTGACGGCACGGAGGTAGTACACACTGTGAATAAACGTTGTGCTGTGGAACTTATACTGTATAGTATAATGTGCACACATGAAGATATGGTAGAAGTGCTGCTGATCTATGGAGAATGTACGTTGACGGGAAATACGTTATGAGATTGCTTGTTTGTTGATAGTACTGTTAGCGAACATTATGATTATTAAGTTAATATGTCTGTTTTCTACCCTACTCTACGTACCTGTACTGTACCCTGTTGTAGGTGGACGAAATGCGGTTCAGGCAGAACGACTGTACAGAAGGCGATTCCCTGACAAGCCATCACCATCGCGCCGGATGTTTGGTCGTCTCACATCTCGTCGTGAAACGGGAAACGGGAAGCTTAAATCCAAGACATCGACATCGTCCTAGAACACGCACAGATGAACGTGCTGAAGTAGCTGTGCTCGCTACCATAGCTGTGAATCCTCAAATCAGCACACGTCAAATTGAACGTGAAGTTGGTGTATAGAAATCAAGTGCACAGCGTATTCTTAAACGTCATAAATTTCATCCTTATCATGTTCATTTACACCAGGATCTTCATGGAAATGACTTCCGCAATAAGGTAACATTTTGTCGGTGGGCTCAGCAAAAACTTCTGACTAATCCAATTTTTTTTTGCAGATGTTCTCTTTACCGACGAGGCATCATTCTCCAACAAAGGAATTGTCAATATGAGGAACATGCATTATTGGTCCGCAGACAATCCAAAACGGCTCCGTCAGGTAGAGCATCAACGTCCGTGGAAAGTTAATGTTTGGTGTGGGATTATTGTAGATACCATTATCGGACCTTTCTTTATAAATGGCATCCAAAATGGCAGACAATACTCCAGATTTATACGACACAATCTTCCTGTTCTCTTGGACACCGTACCTCTGAACCGGAGAATGGTCATGTGGTGTCAGCATGATGGATGCCCTGCACATAACGCCTTACGAGCACGACGACTTCTGAGCCGTAAGTTCCCTGGTAGGTGGATTGGACGAGGTGGCCCAGTTAGGTGGCCTGCCCGATCTCCGGACCTTACACCGCTGGATTATTTTCTTTGGGGAGCAGTGAAGGATGCTGTTTACCAACATGAACATGCATTATTGGTCCGCAGACAATCCAAAATGGCTCCGTCAGGTAGAGCATCAACGTCCGTGGAAAGTTAATGTTTGGTGTGGGAGTATTGTAGATACCATTATCGGACCTTTCTTTATAAATGGCATCCAAAATGGCAGACAATACTCCAGATTTATACGACACAATCTTCTTGTTCTCTTGGACACCGTACCTCTGAACCGGAGAATGGTCATGTGGTGTCAGCATGATGGATGCCCTGCACATAACGCCTTACGAGCACGACGACTTCTGAGCCTTAAGTTCCCTGGTAGGTGGATTGGACGAGGTGGCCCAGTTAGGTGGCCTGCCCGATCTCCGGACCTTACACCGCTGGATTATTTTCTTTGGGGAGCAGTGAAGGATGCTGTTTACCAACATGAACCAACAACACCAGAGGACATGAAGCAACGCATTATTGATGCTTGTACAGCCATCAAATAGGAAACAGTAGCACGAAGTAGGGCATCCTTCATCCGCAGAGTGACCCAATGTATGCAAGCCAATGGGCATCACTTTGAGCATGAGATGTGAACGCTATGTTTAGTATGTAGTGCTGGTATCACAGTGGAAGTTTCTACAAAGGGCCATTTTACCCAGTGATGTTAAGAAACATTTGTTTGCAACAATTTGTCATTTAACACATTAGATAAACATAACATTGATAATTATGTGATAATAAAACTAATTGGTTAAACATGTTTACATTCATCTTCTATGTCCTACCTGAACTTCCAAATCAACACATTTTTACCTAAACAACGGTAAAACTTTTAGTCCACTTGCTCGTTTCACTAAAACCACCAACATGAATTTTACTATTACGAGTGAATGATTAACTGTCACTTGCGCTAGATCTACAGTAAAGTAAAGTTTTACGTTGAACGGCATTACCTTTTTAGTAACGGATTAACGATAAGCGAAGTTAACTTTGTGACTAACGTTGCGGTACACAGATATGTTACAGAACCGCCTCACCCCTAGCCTATGGGATAAATACCTGCTGGAATGTACGACGTTAATGCACGATGGCAGCAGACCGTATTATTCGTTTCGGACCTCTTGGTAAGTGTGGAAGTGTGATTACACATGTCAATCACATCGCGATTACGGGCAGCATGGGGTTCACGCCTGAGCCTCAGGACGTGCGCTAGCAGCGCATGTCGGGTGTTTCAAGCGTCAACTTCGCGTCTTAGTATCTCGGGATGTAATGGGAATATTGCGATGCAATCAACGCCATTGTGTATGTGCTTTGTCATGCTATGGATTGCTGAAGAAAAAATATAGGAGGTCCATTTAAAAAAACATAAGTTTGTGTTAAAAAACACATACGCTATCGTTTTAGAATGTTTCCAAATATGTACACTCATGGGCCCCAGCCCTACATTGATACCGGTGAAAGTCGTTTTCGAATAGCTGTTATTGTTCCAGAGATATTTTGGGTGGACAAGATAGCTGGGACACCATATATATATATATATATATATATATATATATATATATATATATATATATATATATATATATATATATATATATATATATATGCATTTATGTTGGTTTGTTTTGTGAATATTATTTGTATTTATACACTGGGTCTGGCCTAGGGAAAACTATGCTATCGAACGAATACATCGATAGGTCGTGGGGAGAACCAAAGTGTTTAGGATCTTTGGTAGTGTTAACTCTGTCGCGTGGAGCGCGGGCAGAGGGGGAGTCTGGCTGGGGTGGTGCAGTGGAGCAGGTGTGTTGTGTGAAGCTTCCGCGAGTTGCCGCGCTTTCAGGGTTGGGCAGCATGTAATTGCGCTCGATTTGCTATGATAGTTTCTGACACGGTGTCGCGGAAGGGAAGCATTAGCTGGCGCACATCAAGAGCCCGTTTCGCCTGGTGACCGTGTCGAGAAGAAGGCGCGCCAACATCCAGCTTCTGCAACAGCGACAGCCGACAATGAGTGACTGTCGTCACCTATTCGATCGACGGCTTCAAACCTTCAATCAACCAACAAGGAAGACTGGAAGCACGTAAAGTTTTAGAACTGTATGGCAGACCTCAGCTTTTCAAACTGTTGCATCAAAAATACAGCAACTTAGCATGAACCTTTGTTGCTCATTGTCCCAATTGCATTACCAAGCAGGGTCCCTTCCCTTTCCGGAATGAACCCGAGTGTCGTTGAAATTCAAACGCCAGCATCATTCGATTTCACTGCTTTAATTTCAAAGTTCAGTTAATTTATTTATAGCTGGCTACAATATTTATATTACACAAGCACAAATTAAGAGTGCGAGTTATGTTACCATATTTTAGCTTACCTGTGACTGCAGCTCAGCCTGGTACGTACTAAATTTTAATATTGTTAATTGTTCAGAATCATTTAATTCAAGTTCAAAGTTAAATCTCTTATTTCTAAATTGCGTAGATTCAAGTAGTTTTTGAAATGATTGTTGAGGTAGTCCAAGACTAACCGTATTTTACTGAATTTCGATGTGCTTCAGAAAGAAAGCTCACAATTAACTTCAGTCACTAAATTAACTTTCGATTTTCCGGTTTTATTGATTCTTTTGTCAGAGTGTAGCGAAATTTATTACTTCTGACAAACTTTCAGTTTTCACACTACACGTGTCAACCTTCAGTTGCCACGCTTCTAGTGCTAATTATATGTGTAATAACCTTTCTTTTTCAGTTACTATAGTAATTGTCCTTAGGACTGGCGACCGTAATTTTCCCCAAATCTCAAATATCTAATTACCGCTAGTTAATTGTTAACGTAACGGCCGCACATTTACTTTCTTTATTAACTTTACCCCTTTTCAAAATTAATTTCCACCAGTTTCATTAGCATTTTTCCTGTCATTTAGATGTAACCCTTTCCTCCCTCTACCGACAAATTAACTTCGGTGACGATTGCTTTTCCCAGATTTCCATTAGGTGCACGCGGTTTAATTTTTCACTGTCATTAAGGTCGATAAGTGAGGGGGAGGTTACAGCCATCATTATGGACAGCCCCGACCCTGCACTGGCTGCGGAGAGGAAGGGCATGTCCACCAAACTCTCTCCAGCCTCGGATTGTACAGACAACACTCAACGACGACGCCTCCTCCGCGCCATCCACAGTTCTTCCTGTCACCTCTGCCGCTGTCATGGCACCAACTGCCGATCTTGCACACGACCCACGCGACCCGTCGCAGATGGTGACTACCGTCGTGGAGACTAATCCGACACTTTTCACGCCAATGCAACCAGAGGCACTGTCAGGAGGAGACATTCGCCTGCCTCGTACCGTTGACTCCGTCGCCTGGCGCTGTACCGACTTCTGCCTTCCTTCCATCCGGCAAGGAGGCAATGGACAGCCGCTCCCATTCCGACACAGCACAGCATTTACGTAAACAAAAACGCCCACGGAAGCGCCAGAAGCGGCACCGTGCGCCCTCGAATGATTATCTTAAAAGAATGAGACCAAGAGGACGACAACATATCCGATGATGCAAAGTCCTCAGACACGCAGATGTCGGAGGTTAATTTTGCGCCACTTCGCCCACGACAGCTGCACATCGTAGTGACGCGGCGACACCGAACGCTCTCGGAAGCGTCCTAGGTGACGTCCCTCCTGCCGAGCTAACTTCAACTGCATGCACAGCAGACGACCCGTTGCTGACGACGTCGAGGATGACGCTGTGCTACTGCCTGGTGGCACGGAAGGGCGTGTCCCGGTGGAGGTGTCGGGACAGCTGCGACACAGTGACTGAAAACGCCATGGATGTTGCGGCTGGTTCGCCCCTGAAGGCCGCCTCCGGAGGTGACGCCACCTTCTCGACGGACGTGACGACCCAACAATACGGACTGGGCCGGCCGCAGTGGCCGAGCGGTTCTAGGCGTTTCAGTCTGGAACCGCGCGACCGCTACGGTCGTAGGTTCGAATCCTGCCTCGGGCATGGATGTGTGTGATGTCCTTAGGTTAGTTAGGTTTAAGTAGTTCTAAGTTCTAGGGGACTGATGAGCTCAGATGTTAAGTCCCATAGTGCTCAGAGCCATTTGAACCAATACGGACTGGTGACTCTCAGCATCAATAACAGTGCGCGCCATAAACCGACAATGTTATGCTGAACGCGGCTGATATAGACATTGTCCTCCAGTAGGTCTATGTCGAGGATTTCGTCGGCCCTTTCGGATACGCTGCTCACGTCTCATGTGTCTGCCACTGGCATGGGGTGGCAATCCTTCTCCCTGATAGCCTAATTGCCGAAGCCGTCGATTTCCTCCCTGACGCGAGAGGCATGGCGTTCACTCTACATGATGTCAGGGTCGTTAATATCTACGTGCCCTCCGGATCGGAACGACTCTGTGAACGCTTTCTACACAGGTACGGTGGCGCCCTCTTTTTGGGATGCCATCATGCCCTAATGTTCGCTGGGGATTTTAACTCCACCCAGGCGCCGAAGGACCAACTGCCACACGTTCCATGTCTGGCGCTCTCCACCATCATAACCGACCGTCGACTTCTGGACACATGGGAGTATTTACGCGCACTATACCGGCCACTCCTCTAACCGTATACACCGTGTCTATCTCTCGGGCACCATTGTGCGGGGCACACAGGTCGCTGAAATATGGGCTGTTGCTTTTTCCGACCATGCGGCCTATATATGCACGGTCATATTACGCCGCCAAATGGTATGGCATTGACGAGGCACCTGGAAACTGAACGTGTCACACCTACATTCGCCTGAATGCCGACAGCTCAAGGAGGCAACATGGACGTCATGCGCCCGTGGGCGCGGAGCTTTCCCGACCACACTCTCATAGTGGCTGCTATGCGCCAAGCCGCCTGGAGGCGGCACTCACTAGATTTTTTACTACCGTTTTCTGCGTGACTCTTCCGCAATACCGCACTCACCTGCCCGTCGGCAAGCAATGAACCATGCAAAAGCGCGGATCACAGCACTCATGAGGCAGAACCTCGAAGGGACAATTGTTCTTGCGCGCGTTATGGATAGAATGAACCACGAAGGACTGTGGATGTATCACATCATCGCGGAACGCAGCATCGGCGACGGGCGCAGATTCTTGCTGTAACTTTAGCCAACGGTCGCTGAGTCACAGCACAACGTGCGATCGGAAATGCTCTCCACGCTCACTATAGCCAACTGTTTGCAGACCACCACCATCGCCCAGAGGCAATTGAAGAAATCTCTCGCCTTACATATGGTACACTAATGCGGGATGCGCAGATGGCATTACTTGAGGAATTGACTGAAGAGGAGGTCACTGCAGCTATACTAGCTGCCGCGCCTCACAATTCGCCAGAACCCGACGTCCTCCCGTTAGAGTTTTACAAGACTTTCTGCCAGTTGCTGACGCCTGCCTGGACGGACATATGCCGTGAGTTGATGTCCCTTGTGTCTTCCTCGAAGGATTGCTTGTTCCTGTCCATAAACCAGATGGTGAAGCCTCTGTCAGTGACTATCGACCCCTATCGCTCCTGAATTGTAATATGAAGATCTTTACCCGGAGCGTGGAATGTCAGATCCCTTAATCGGGCAGGTAGGTTAGAAAATTTAAAAAGGGAAATGGACAGGTTAAAGTTAGATATAGTGGGAATTAGTGAAGTTCGGTGGCAGGAGGAACAAGACTTCTGGTCAGGTGACTACAGGGTTATAAACACAAAGTCAAATAGGGGTAATGCAGGAGTAGGTTTAATAATGAATAGGAAAATAGGAATGCTGGTAAGCTACTACAAACAGCATAGTGAACGCATTATTGTGGCCAAGATAGACACGAAGCCCACGCCTACTACAGTAGTACAAATTTATATGCCAACTAGCTCTGCAGATGACGAAGAAATTGAAGAAATGTATGATGATATAAAAGAAATTATTCAGATAGTGAAGGGAGACGAAAATTTAATAGTCATGGGTGACTGGAATTCGAGTGTAGGAAAAGGGAGATAAGGAAACGTAGTAGGTGAATATGGATTGGGGCTAAGAAATGAAAGAGGAAGCCGCCTGGTAGAATTTGGCACAGAGCATAACTTAATTATAGCTAACACTTGGTTTAAGAATCATGATAGAAGGTTGTATATGTGGAAGAACCCTGGAGATACTAAAAGGTATCAGATAGATTATATAATGGTAAGACAGAGATTTAGGAACCAGGTTTTAAATTGTAAGACATTTCCAGGGGCAGATGTGGACTCTGACCACAATCTATTGGTTATGACCTGTAGATTAAAACTGAAGAAACTGCAAAAAGATGGGAATTTAAGGAGATGGGACCTGGATAAACTGAAAGAACCAGAGGTTGTACAGAGTTTTAGGGAGAGCATAAGGGAACAATTGACAGGAACGGGGGAAAGAAATACAGTAGAAGAAGAATGGGTAGCTTTGAGGGATGAAGTAGTGAAAGCAGCAGAGGATCAAGTAGGTAAAAAGACCGGGGCTCTTAGAAATCCTTGGGTAACAGAAGAAATATTGAATTTAATTGATGAAAGGAGAAAATATAAAAATGCAGTTAATGAAGCAGGCAAAAAGGAATACAAACGTCTCAAAAATGAGATCGACAGGAAGTGCAAAATGGCTAAGCAGGGATGGCTAGAGGACAAATGTAAGGATGTAGAGGCTTATCTCACTAGGGGTAAGATAGATACTGCCTACAGGAAAATTAAAGAGACCTTTGGAGATAAGAGAACCACTTGTATGAACATCAAGAGCTCAGATGGAAACCCAGTTCCAGCCCTCTTTAGGAGGCGATCATAACATCCGGACTGCCTAATGTCGATACCGTGACACGATCACGCTTGCTCGGACGTGTCGCAGGGGGTCCTAGCCTCCCTTAATTTCAGTCAGGCCTTCGTCGCTCCTATCTGACAGCGGAATATGGGATTCCCAGACAGCTTTGTGGAAGGCATAATGCTTTATTCTGGGGAGCGACATCTAGGATCCTGTACAATGGTCGTCCTACGCCGCGCATCCTGGTACAGCGATTGGTGCGACAAAGATGTCCCCTTTCTGCAGTCCTATACGCTCTCGCCATGGAACCGTTACTCTGCGACCGCCGCCAACACCTCACCGGGATGACTCTTGGCGGACATTCTTTTCATTGTACGGCCCAGCGGGCGACTTGGTCCGCCTCCTGCGCAACGGCAACGACGTTCGGGCAGTGCTGGCGTGGGCGGGGTCCTACGTCGCTGCTTCAGGCAGCGTCCTTAGTGTTCACAGACATCGCGCGTTGCCTACAGGGCGTGGGCTGCCCAGTGAATACGTCGCTCCCTTGCGGACCTGTGACGTGGTACGATGTCTGCGTATCGATTTTACAACAAACTTGCGACGATCAGTGACCGTTAACAGTGGGAGCTTATTGCGCCGGATCCGAGCAGAGCTCTGTGACCATCGACCCCGAAGCTCGGACATGCTGCAACGGCCCAGTTTTGTCAATGTTTATGTCGCGTCGCGAATCTCACACGTGACGCAGAGATTCCCCATCCTACCGTCAATGGGCAGACGCATGTTAGCTGCATTGGGTTCCTTTGCGAGTCAAGGTCTGTTATTTAAAGTCAGCTATGAGTCCCTCACCCTCCCGGATAAAGGAGATCTCAATCTATGTCACGTCCATCATCGAGCAACAGCCCACTTTGTAAGCACACATGCCTCACCAGCCTACTGATGAGGGCCCTTATCCTGAGTTCGCTTACTGCCCCAGTGCCGCTGACAGACGTCCCAGCCCTCTTTTTCTAATTGAGCTATTTCTTTTCTGAAGATAGCTACATCAGGACCATGCTTCTCCCTCCACCGACGACCGAAGTAGTGTATGCCTCGATGCAATTGCGGCTTCCGCCGAATGTGATTGAATAAAAACATCCCCTTGTCCGGTGGAATGCCTTGTGGCGAGCAGTGCACGCCCGTACTCTTGCGTCGGACGTCCAATACACATTGTATGTGACGGTTAATGGGAAGCAGGTCTGCCAGTAACGTTCCCACGGAATCCGCCTGGTGCCATCACCATTATGTACCATGTGTGGTGTGCAAGACGACGACGGCCCTCGACTTGTGTGCGGCGAGTCGAGTAGTGTTTGGCTTTTGGTTCGCCAGGTGCTAGCGTTCATCACATGCACGACTCCTGACAGCATCACCCCACAATTGATTCTCTTCACAGACATGGACTATTTTCCGCGTGCAAGGGGCTACTCAGTGACTTGAATTAGTGGGCACGCAGTCCACTATCTGTTTGGTGGCGGTGACAAATCAGCCCTCGATTTCTGGCAATACCTTAACGACCTACATTGTGCAGTAGTCAAGAACCCAAAGTACCAACAATATTTCTCGAACTTTCTCCAAAGCACTTTCCACAATCCCCCCTCGCAGCTGTATCATCTGTGCAAAGAGCAGCTGACATATGACCCTCCTTCCATTTTACAGATACGATCCCCTCAACTGTTATTCATACACACTTCTGAGAAGACGTGCGTCGATGATCTGTTGATGTGTCGCCACCAAGCGGGATTTTCTTTCCCGCTGACGTTGAAGGCGATCGCCAGCCTTTTTTGAGGACGTGCTATTGCGACGGATACGAATTCATTCCTGATAAAGAATACAATAAATAAAACAAATAAACCAAACGTAAATAAATATTATTTTAGAAAAAGCACCTTCCTTGTATCCTCCTTTCCTGCTTTTTTGTGGGGGTGGGGGGTCAACGACTGAAGGGTGGAACTTTTCTTTTGGGACTTCTTCTTCAAAATTTAGGGTAAAACTGGCCTCCCATTAGCTTACCTTTTTTTGTAGCTTTAGGTAATTTCAGGAATGTGCGGAATTTAAAAAAAGTGGCTAGCGTTCGAGCTTCATACGTAAAACGTGTATGAGGCGATAGTTCAACTCTCACTCAGACTTAATTTTTAATCTGCATTTCTTTCATCACTAGTCATATTATTTAATTTACATGACATTTGAGAGGTAGTATAATTAAAAAAACCACGTGTATTTCTATGAAGTTTTGGTGAATTTCGTGTTATTTGACTACTTACTATTTTTAATTAAATTTAATTACTAGAACAAACATAACTATCGACAAGTAAATGAAGAAACGCATAGAGTTTTCCTGAAAATGTATGCCTGTCGTGATTTGCGAAATCCCTTATGCATGCCATCTGGTAAGGTACCTGGAACTACTTTGCACCTCTACGATTCGAGCTGCAGACACAGGGGCAGACTTCATTTGGCAGTTGCTAATATATCAAGAACGAATTGTGTAGGTGCAAATTTTTTTTTAATATCACAGAATTTACACCTGCGCTAAAAAATGAGGGTTTGAGCAGAAGTCGAACTTTCGCCTCGTACACGTTCGTCTTACCTAGCTCGAACGTTAACCACTTGACCATCCTGGACTCTAAGGTCCGCCACCTAGGCACAAGTACATCAGTTACGTAATAGACGCGCAAAACGTCTCTTGCGATTTTCTTGGTATTACCAGAGTTGTGCACCATTTACTTGCACATTATGTTGTTTTAATGGCCTACTAAAGGTGTACTAAATTTGAAGTAAAGCCGTGATCCCGACGTCGTGGCCTCCCCTTGTCAGTTACGAAAACCAGTTCCGATACTGCACGATGGGGAGGGGTTTGTGGAGAGCGGAAGGGTATGTGATGACAGTACATTCTATAGTTCGTTTCTAAGAGATTTTTTTGCGGCCTGCTTGTTTTCGTCCGTCTGTGCCCTGAATCCCTCCCTCCCTCTTTGTCCAAAATCTGTTTACGCTCTCGTAATGCAATAATAAATGAAGAGATCAATTCTATGCAGAATTAAATCTTAAAATATGCATGCATTCATGCGCTATCAAATGACTAAACAAACACAAAAAGGGAAAACATGTAATGTCAGAATTTAACCTTTCGTTATGATGCACTTTATTTGATTTTAAAACAATGTACAACAACCATTTTTCCACATTGTCCACAGACTGGGGTAGCAGTGAGCATTGAGATGTTGAGCTAGCAATCCCTTGATTCGGGAGGCGGGATGGTTTGACTCCATCCGCCGGCGACTTTGAAAAAGGTTTTCTGTGGTTTCCCATTTTAAATTTAGGCAAATGCCGGGGTTGGTCCCTTACTACAGGCCACAGCAAATTCCTCCCGAATACCTTTCTTTGCTGAGAGATTCCAATCCCGTTAAAGATGCAGCCCCTCTGCTTAACTGAAAAGAGCTGCACCGAAGACGAGCCGAGCGTTTCTTCAGAGACTCCCGACATTAAAAGCCATAGATGAGTAAGTGATAATCCAAATGCTTCTCATTTAGGCTCATGCATAGGTCTGCCAGGACGTTCTTTAATGCAGAAAATGATCCTTCTTACATTGCAAGAAGTGGTAGATGCATATTTAAAAGAGGAAATTTTGGAAAGTGTAAGGTTCAGTAATTCCAGATCCTTTGTTTTTTCGTCACCAAAAATTGTTCTAGCTTCTCTGTCGGGTATCGTAGCACTCCGTCTTCCGGCCATGAGTGGCCTACCGGGACCATCCGACCGCCGTGTCATCCTCAGTGGAAGATGCAGATAGGAGGGGCGTGGGGTCAGGACATCGCTCTCCCGGTCGGTACAATGGTATTCTTGACCGAAGCCTCTACTATTCGGTCGAGTAGCTCCTCAATTGGCATCACGCATTACTGATCACTTCCTAAGCTTATATCCAGACTGAAAGAAGAAGTAATGTAAAATTAACTTGGAGGGTGATGGGAAATTGGAACATGACAGGAATATTGGAGCACGACTGCTTGTTTCCCGAAATACAGCACTCCTAAGTAACGAGATTATATCTCCGCTTGGTGATAACTCAGAGATCATTGTCGAAAAGAATGGATTATCATTCTTTAAGGAAATTTTCAGAATAATCGAAAAACATGAGTCTTTTGAAAGACCTTTTTAACAAATCGATAATACCTTTTGACAAAACCCTGGCTACTTCCTTGTGCTAATGTGGCAACTGCAAAAACGCAACATTTGTACAGTGTGCTCGATGCCATGAAAAATATTGTTTTCCATAGTTCTACGAAACTTATCACACTGGCCCTTGTGGAACCACGTCTTTGGTGTAAAACAATGGACATTCACATTTGATGAATTTTTTGATGTAGGTGTTCGAACTGAATGAAAAAAGTTAATGCGTCACCGAGACTGGAATCAGGACCCACAAAATATCACTTAACAGACAGTAACGCTACCGACAAAGCCCCGCACTTCATATCATGAAATGCCTCACATTTAGTGAACGTGAAAACTTCAGATCCGATTGTTCTCTGTAATCTTGTGAAAAACATTCAGCACAATTGTTTCTCATCATTTTAAGAGCGTTCAGCGCAAGTGTTTCACTATGAAGCAGGAAGCAATGGGCAGCCACTTCAACAACATTACCGGTAATTGACAGCGCGACAATCAGCGCACAACTAGCGTTTACAGAGACTGCGACTGCACACGATTTTTGAAATGAAAACTGCATAGCCAAAATGTGGTTAAGAAAAACGTTGATGGCTGTTAATACATTGGAATATCTTGAAGTTTCATTTGCAGTGTCATAGCAATAACATATTTAATACACAACTAGGACTTGCTTCCAAGAGCATAACAACGTGTACGTGTATTCCTCCTGCTAATCATTCAACGCATTTGTGTTTGTTTACATCTGATTTATTCTTATGATGAACGAAGAATAACATGACTTTCTTTCAGAAACTGGTTTTTTAAAAGTCTACCATAAAATTCACAATGAGAAACTTCTCAATTTATTTTAACGATTATCAGATCTTTAACAGTAGGTACTGGAAGGCTATCAATTTCGCTGTCAAAATGTTCCCAATAATTGAAAAAAATCTCTCAGTTTGAGCCGATGTTCCAGGCAAAGATATTGCAAACTCGACATTTTATAAATATTGGAATATGAAGCTTCAATCTTTTGAAACACCTTATACCTTAAAAATTGCTTTCAGTTCTCTTCAGTATCACCTGGTACTTTTTCAGAGCTTAAATCAGAATCCACCCTTTGGCTGTGAATTACTTGCTTCAAAACTGTGTGCATGTTCATCAAGTAAGTCGTCAACATCTATGGAATCTCTCTCAATTTCATTAACAATCTGTCACTCTCCTCTAAATCAGATCAAGTAATTTCAAAATTGGTTTACTGAGATTTAGTAACTGAATTAAAACTGGTTCTCCACAACTCTCGGTTTTGAATACTAGGATTACAAATGTTGTCTGTGCTTGAGAAGAATTATTGTTACTGAACATCACCATTATTTTCTTTTAGAGTGCGTAGGAATTCTTTAGTAGAAGACTGTATAAAATTTGTGGTTTTCTCTTTGCTGAAGTTGATAAATATATTCAAAATAGGTCTGATACACTTCTGCTGGTGTGATAGAATTAGCTTCCAATTTTAGAACTACATTATTAAATAACTACAGAATACCAAATGTGTCTGATATACTGCTATTGCTGTGACTGAATTAGCCTCCAATTTCAGATCTACATCATTAAATAATTTTTGAAACCACTCAGCATATCAGATTTACTGTAAAAAACAAATGATAATTTAAGTGTTTGTCACTAGACAAGACAGTCAAACACAGAAAGAATTCTTTCTATCGCAGGTACAAACTAATATCACCCTTTTCTTTATCTGCAACAGGCAATTCTCCCATATGTATTGTGCAATAAACGCGTTGGTTGTTACTGTCATTAGAACAATTTCAAGTTAAATTAGAGATTAGATTCAGTTTTGGCTCCATAGACACAAAAATGAGATGATTCTCGTGGGTGTTGAACATGTCAGAAAGTATAACACAAAGAAAACATGGAACATTTGAATATAATATCACTTCCTTGATTATCTGTCAGGAGATTGTCCAAGATATGTGAATACATTATAGTAAAGTGGAACTGCTAACATCCACAGTTTACTGTCAAAATGAAACATAGTTATGCACTTTCAATAGATTTATCATACACAAAATACGTGATCTTGACTATTGTGACCAAATGCTGTCAAAACCGAAATCTAACAGACATTTTTACATAATTTGATCTAATGGTCCCTTTTTTTTAAAGTGGAACCACACTGGCATGATGGTCAACTCAAAAGGTCTACTGCCATCTCTGCATAAAGGTTAGTTTTCACTAAAGTAAGGTGTCGCAGGATGTGGGTACTGCGATGTTTAAGGTTAACCATTAGTACGCGCTCATCTGGAGATAGATTGGGTCGAAAAGTCGAACGAAGAGTAGCGGTTTGAAGGGCAGAGGGAAAAAAGCGCCAAGGGGAAAAAAAAACCTCTGCGATAGTTTGGACGGGTAGTAAGAGCAGTAGCGGATGTCTTGCTAACTGCGACAGACCATGCAAGGATAGGATATGTTAATACCGGGTATCGTGCAAGAGGGTACCGTGTCAGTGCCGTTTGTCGTTATAATAAAAGGAGTCCGGTGCGGCACCGCAGTGCGTTGCCTTAAGCCAGGGGCGGGCAGGAATCCTGCACGTGTGCGGTGCACTTGCACGCGTGCAGTTAACAGGTGTTCTGCGTGCACGCAGGGGCAAGCTGGCCACCCGCTTACCTCCCCTCCCCACAAAACCTTCTGTCCACTCCTTCCTCTGTAATGCGTTTTTTTTTTTTTCTAGCTTGCTTTATTGAAGGGACAGATCAAGATAAGATGGATAGTTTTTATGAGGCACTCAGTGATGTAGTTGTTAGAGTAAAGGACAAGGACAGTGTTCTGCTCATGGGTGATTTTAACGCCAGGATTGGAAATCGAACAGAAGGGTATGAAAAGGTTATGGGTAAATTTGGAGAGGATATGGAGGCCAACAGGAACGGGAAACAACTCTTGGATTTCTGTGCCAGTATGGGCTTAGTAATCACAAACTCCTTTTTTAAACATAAGAGCATTCACCGGTATACTTGGGAAGGCAGGGGAAACAGATCTGTCATTGACTATATAATAACAGATCAGGAATTCAGGAAGGCTGTGAGGGACACACGTGTATTCAGGGGATTCTTTGATGACACTGATCATTATTTAATCTGCAGTGAAATTGGGATTGTGAGGCCGAAAGTGCAGGAGGTCAGGTCCATATGTAGGAGGATAAGAGTGGAGAAACTTCAGGATAAGGAAATCAGGCACAAGTACATAACAGCGATCTCAGAAAGGTACCAGTTAGTTGAATGTAGTCAATTACAGTCATTGGAAAAGGAATGGACAAGGTACAGGGACACAGTACTAGAAGTGGTAAAGAATGTCTTGGAACAGTAGTGTGTAAAAGTAGGATGAAGCAAACAGCTTGGTGGAATGATACAGTCAAGGCAGCCTGTAAAAGGAAAAAGAAGGCGTATCAAAAATGGCTACATACCAGAACCCAGGTAGATAGAGACAGTTATGTTGAAGAAAGAAACAAAGCCAAACAGATAATTGCAGCATCGAAGAAGAAATCGTGGGAAGACTTTGGAAACAGGTTGGAGACTATGGGTCAAGCTGCTGGAAAACCATTCTGGAGTGTAATTAGCAGTCTTAGAAAGGGAGGTAAGAAGGAAATGACAAGTATTTTGGACAGGTCAGGAAAACTGCTGGTGAATCCTGTGGATGCCTTGGGAAGATGGAGGGAATATTTTGAAGAGTTGCTCAATGTAGGTGAAAATGCAATCAGTAATGTTTCAGATTTCGAGGTAGAATGGGATAGGAATGATGGAAATAGGATCACATTTGAGGAAGTGGAAAAAATGGTCAATAGATTGCAGTGCAATAAAGCGGCTGGGGTGGATGAAATTAAGTCGGAACTCATCAAATACAGTGGAATGTCAGGTCTTAAATGGCTACACAGGATAATCGAAATGGCCTGGGAGTCGGGACAGGTTCCATCAGACTGGACAAAAGCAGTTATCACACCAATCTTTAAACATGGAAACAGAAAAGATTGTAACAACTACAGAGGTATCTCTTTAATCAGCGTTGTGGGTAAAATCTTCGCAGGTATTGTTGAAAGGAAAGTGCGAGTATTAGTTGAGGACCAATTGGATGAAAATCAGTGTGGGTTTAGGCCTCTTAGAGGTTGTCAGGACCAGATCTTTAGCTTACGGCAAATAATGGAGAAGTGTTATGAGTGGAACAGGGAATTGTGTCTTTGCTTTATAGATCTAGAAAAGGCATATGACCGGGTTCCTAGGAGGAAGTTATTGTCTGTTCTACAAGATTATGGAATAGGAGGCAAACTTTTGCAAGCAATTAAAGGTCTTTACATGGATAGTCAGGCAGCAGTTAGAGTTGATGGTAAATTGAGTTCATGGTTCAGAGTAGTTTCAGGGGTAAGACAAGGCTGCAACCTGTCTCCACTGTTGTTCATATTATTTATGGATCATATGTTGAAAAGAATAGACTGGCTGGGTGAGATTAAGATATGTGAATACAAAATAAGCAGTCTTGCATATGCAGATGACTTAGTTGTGATGGCAGATTCGATTGAAAGTTTGCAAAGTAATATTTCAGAGCTAGATCAGAAATGTAAGGACTATGGTATGAAGATTAGCATCTCCAAAACGAAAGTAATGTCAGTGGGAAAGAAATATAAGCGGATTGAGTGCCAAATAGGAGGAACAAAGTTAGAACAGGTGGACGGTTTCAAGTACTTAGGATGCATGTTCTCACAGGATGGCAACATAGTGAAAGAACTGGAAGCGAGGTGTAGCAAAGCTAATGCAGTGAGCGCTCAGCTACGATCTACTCTCTTCTGCAAGAAGGAAGTCAGTACCAAGACTAAGTTATCTGTGCACCGTTCAATCTTTCGACCAACTTTGTTGTATGGGAGCGAAAGCTGGGTGGATTCAGGTTACCTTATCAACAAGGTTGAGGTTACGGATATGAAAGTAGCTAGGATGATTGCAGGTACTAGTAGATGGGAACAATGGCAGGAGGGTGTCCACAATGAGGAAATCAAAGAAAAACTGGGAATGAACTCTATAGATGTAGCAGTCAGGGCGAACAGGCTTAGATGGTGGTGTCATGTTACACGCATGGGAGAAGCAAGGTTACCCGAGAGACTCATGGATTCAGCAGTAGAGGGTAGGAGGAGTCGGGGCAGACCGAGGAGAAGGTACCTGGATTCGGTTAAGAATGATTTTGAAGTAATAGGTTTAACATCAGAAGAGGCACCAATGTTAGCACTGAATAGGGGATCATGGAGGAACTGTATAAGGGGGGCTATGCTCCAGACTGAACGCTGAAAGGCATAATCAGTCTTAAATGATGATGATGATGATGATGCTTTATTGAATGATGGAATGAGGTTAGCAGGAGTGCTTGAAATAAATCATGGTTTGAAAGAGTACCTATTAACTACGTTACGTTTTATTTAGTTATCACAGGTGGAGTTTACAATACTTTTAATGTCTGGAACAAAATTTCTGCATACAGACAAACGCAAACAGTTACGTAAATTTTCATCACTTACGTTTGCTCTTAACCGAGGCTTATTAATTCAGCAAATGGTTTTCCAGCTCTCACTATATTAAGCGCAATTCTATAGCTTGCACGTACCGCTGGGCTATCATTGTTGTCGTCCTGAAAAATTGAAAACAGTGCTCCATAAAATGTTAGATCAGTTAGATGAGAGACATGACGAGAGAAAGTCGCAGATCTCTCGTGACAACGGCAACTAGGACAGATGGATCTAATATCGTCAGATCGCTCTTCTTAAGCTCAATCAATTTCCCCATCCGCACAGAATCCGACAATAAATTGTACTCGTCCTTGTGAAATGTATTATAATGGCCTTCAATACTAAACTTCCGCTGACCAGCGATAATACTGCCACGTATTAAACATTTCGAATTTTCACGTTTTTGCACAAAGGAAAAATGATTCTCCCATTACTTTTACTCCACGTCTCCGTTTCCTTGATTCACTCTGCATTTTCCGGTTCTTGAAATACAACGTTCACTACGTAGTGGTCGCTTCGCATCAACGTCCTCGGCTTGGCCTTGTACTACACTGCGGCAACCTGCCGGCTGTCGCCACTGCCCCATTCGACGATTGCACGCGAGCAGCACACGTGCAGCGCTGTGCGCTCACGAGCCGCGTGCAATGTTTGCCCGCCCCTGCCTTAAGCCCTCTGCTGTGCCGTGTTGTCAGAGACTTGGCAGGGCATCATCAGGCTGGTGCTGAACGGCGGCAGCTCGCTGTCGGTCGGCGTCCCCTGTTACTGCGTGGCGCAGTTCTGCCGCTGTTGCTCCTCGAGCAGCTCCGCTTGCTCGGCGTACTGCACCGGAGATTCGTCGGAGAGCTGCAGGCCGTTCTCTCGCGCATGCGCGATATATGCTGCCCTTTTGTCCTTTATCTTGCCGAGGCTGCCCCTACGGCAGTCGCTACCTTTACCCTTGGGCGGCGGCTGTCTTCTTGGCACCCTTTCCCGGCTGGAGCGGCCGGTGGGGCAGGCACCCGAACGCCCTTCTGCGAGGTCGGAGAAGCGTTCGCAGGGGTTCGAACCTCTTCTGCTGGGTGTAGGTGTTGGGCTAGGACTGCAAGCAGTTACCTCAAGGCCTCGTCATTCCCTGGAGCCACGGCGGCTGCGAAGGCAGCCCTCTCTGCCGCCATGACGGCTTCGAGGGCTGCTGTGGCTTCCTCCATGGCGGTGCTGAAGTCGACGCCGCAGACCTACTTGGGGGCGCGAGCTGCACCCCATCCGTCAGCTGCTGGGCGATCGTCCCCGCACCTGGCGAGGGGAGCTGCTTCTGTGTTGACCCTCTGCTGAGCCGGACTGGTCTGCGCCCGTCGTCGATGTCGTCGTCTCTTCCGTTGTATCGGTGCCGCCGCGGCCGCCTCGCCGCCTTCGGCACGGCTGTGGCAGCCGCGCCAGCTGGCGACATGCGGTCCCAGACCACTTACGTGATTTGGGGTGCGGTCCGCCACACCGGGCGCAAGTCGGCAATACTTCTCTTCTGCAGTCGCAGGCGCGGCTGTTCTGCTCGCTGGAGCACTTGACGCACCGCGCTGCGTTGCGGCAATACTTGGCGACAAGGCCCTCACTCTGGCTGGGGCTGGGGTCCATGGTGGTTGGGAGAACTTCTGTCGTAACAGGGAAGCCCACCAGCTTCCGCAAGCCGAAGATGTCGCCCTCGCCGTCGGCCGTTTGCACAGTCACGGCGTAGAGCGGCGGCCTCTTCTTGTTGGTCCGGTTGTGCAGCCTTGCGGTTTAGTTACCGAATCCGGCTCGCAGCAGCACCTCACGAACCGTTGGGCCGGCCGCGGTGGTCTAGCGGTTCTGGCGCTGCAGTCCGGAACCGCGGGACTGCTACGGTCGCAGGTTCGAATCCTGCCTCGGGCATGGGTGTGTGTGATGTCCTTAGGTTAGTTAGGTTTAAGTAGTTCTAAGTTCTAGGGGACTTATGACCTAAGATGTTGAGTCCCATAGTGCTCAGAGCCATTTGAACCATTTTGAACGAACCGTTGCCTCGTCACAACTCGAAGCCAACCCCTTTAGGAGTGCCTTGGTCGTCGTCTCACGCGCTGACGATGTGGCGGCCACAGCGCTCTTGATCGCCCTGTGATCGGCTAAGTTTGCTGCCAGATCTTAGATCAGCGAGTGTGTGTCGACAGACTCGTAGACTACCTCGTTCTTGGCGCAGATCGTCATTAAGTCGAACAGTGCTGTCCACTCGCCTCTGTATTTGACGTACAAAGGGGGGATAGGCTCGTCTTCCCGGTATTTCTTGGCTTGGTCGGCAGACTAAGTCGCACAACCGAAGGCCATTTCGTGGCAGCAGGTTTCTTTTGCGTGTTCTTCTTTCCCATGCCGTGGCGCGCAGAACACGGCAATTTGCTGGCGTTGTTAAAACTACACACGACAATTTGCTTCCAGCAGCGGCCACAGCACAGAACTTTTTCCTAAGCTCTCATCGGCCAAGAAAGCGTAGCGCGCAGCGGCAGCGATGCACACATCTCGCTGGCCCAGGCCGAACTGGTGTCTAATGGTCCCTGTTAAGATATTCATCTATAAAGTAGAAAGAGTTGCCTGCCAAAAAATCTTTCAAAGTCTGTATAAGTTGTGGTTTGACTGAAACAAAGTTTTTAATGGTTGCTGGCAATATATTGAAAAATGTGTGTTCCTGAATACTGGACCCCTTTTTGGTGAAGGTAAGTGATTTTAGGTCTTTATGTAGATTTTTCGTATTCCTAGTATAGATACTATGTATTGAGCTACTGGTCGAAAGTATACACATATTATTTGCAACAAATCTCATTAAGGAATAAATATACTGAGAAGAAGTGCTAAGAATACCTAGTTCCTTGAACAGGTTTATACATTCTGTTCTTGAATTTACAGCAGTAATGATTCTTATTACACACTTTTGCACTCTAAAAACGTTTGCTCAGTTTGATGAGTTACTTCAAAATATGATGCCTTATGATATAACAGAATGAAAGTAAGCAAAGTATGAAAGGCTTTTGTATTTATATCTCCTACACTCGAAATTATTTGCACTGCAAATAGACTTGTTTAGGCGCTTCAGCAGTTCTTTGGTATGCCCTTCCCAACCGAATTTATTATCGACTTGTAATCCCAGAATTTTACCACTGTCAACCTCTTCTATCTGCATGTCTTCATATGTTATACACATTCTGGAAGGTTATGAACTGCATATAGCGGGTCTTTTCAAAGTTTAATGACGGTTAATCGGCTTTAAACCGTTTAATAATGTCAGTGAAAATTTGATTAGCAGCTATTTCTAAATCTGTACGTGACTTGCTACCTATAACAATGTTTGTATTAGCTGCAAACAAAACAACTTAGCATTTGCCGATGTAACAGACAAGACGTTATTAATGTACACGAGAAAAAGCAACAGACCCAAGATGTAATCTTGAGGAACATCACATGTAATTAATTCCCAATCAGGTGAAGACTGATTGCTTACTCCACAGGTATTTTTCAACGACACCCTTTGTTTCCTGTTGGTCGGATAAGACCAGCAGCACTGCCAGTGACTCCATAACATTCTAATTTACTTAAGAGAATGCTGTGATTCACACAGTCAAAGGCTTTTGATAGGTCACAGAAAATGCCAGTAGCCACTACTATGTTATCTAATCAATTAAGTACATTCTCACTGAATGTGTAAATAACCTTCTCTTTATCAGTACTCAAGGAACCCAGACTGTGACTAGAACAATTTAACAATTTATTTGCTTTCAGATGCTTAAGAAGTTGCTTGAACATAATCTTTTCATTTTGTTTTTTAAAAAAGCCGGCAAAAGCGAAATTGCTCGATAAGTTGACGGTATCTCTTTATCCCCCTTCTTGTAAAGAGTCTTAACTTCAGCATTTTTTAGCCAGTATGGATATGGATTCTTGTAGCAGGTTATTACCAAACACACACTTTTTTCTGTCCGTTGCTAATCGAGAGACAAAAACCGAATGAAGTGATCAAAAACGAGTAGACGAGTTACTTAAACAACGTAACCACACTGCCCCTGTTAGGTTGCCAAATGACAATAAAAATGGTTCAAATGGTTCTGAGCACTATGGGACTTAACATCTGAGGTCATCAGTCATCTACTGCTTTGAACTACTTAAACCTAACCAACCTAAGGACATCACACACATCCATGCCCGACGCAGGACTCGAACCTGCGACCTTAGCTGTCGCGCGGTTCCAGCTCAAGCGCCTACATCCACTTTTTCTTTTTGGTAATCTCATTTTTGTTCGTTTTCGTTCGTTGCATCTGCTCGGGGCGGATGTCGCAAGACACCCGTTTCAGTTCGTCATTGATCCATTAACTCAGTTTTTTTCATTACAGGGGGCAGCTAACCCTCTGACCAAACACGCTGAGCTACCGTCCCGGCTCGGCCACACTGGCCGGCGCCAAATGACAAGAGAAACCAGTAGCCACACCACCCCATGGACGTCGGTGCTTAGAGGCACGGCCGTCAGATCGCGTCAAAAAATTCTCAAACTCCGGAAATTTTGCAACCCCGGGCAGCACTAAAAAAACCAGGATTGTCCAGCCTAATCCCTGACGTATGGTACGCGTAATTATAAGTGTAATTGGTTGGAATGACCAAAGTTATTGAATATGTTTCCGTCTTCTGTTCCAGAAGAACAGGTAGTTGTGTATTTTGCTTAATGAAGAACTTTTAGCTTATTTTGACTTAAGGTTGTGCTAGGGAAACGACTGGGCAGTTAAGAAGACTGAGCACTTACTTTAAGCATTTTAAAGCATTATCTCGCGCTAAAGTGACTGTAATTGATCATTAAAAACGATTGAAATAGACTATTTCTATTTAAATAAGCAGTCTGATTTTAGGGCAAAATGTTGCGGATCAGGCTTCTCTATTTTTGGACCTGGTCTCCTATTCTCCGGGCCTGTTAAGTTTGACAATTTACTTTGTAACATACTGACATCACGTGATGATGGCTTCGTAATAAGTCGAAACCGGTTACAATACAATTTGGGTAACGCGAGATTAAAATACGTAATAAATAAATTACAAGACATTCACTGTGTTTCCATAAGAAAGTATACCTGGACTGTGTAAGAAACGCGTGTGACTCTTCGCACAGGTTCCTTAACAGTGATTGATGACACAGCCGACAAAACTGTCCGCGCGAGCTTTCTGGTTGCGATTAGCTGACGATATCTCTCGCACGAAGCTTCTGCCATCTATCTGCCATCTGCAGATAAAATGCTCCTCTCAACTTCACTAACGTTCTTTTTATTTTCTGTAACGATCACTGTTGTGATCTGCGCTAGTAATTTTTCAGTGTACAGTTGCTTAATGCGTGAAGAAGCCACTGCGTTCAAAGTATCAGTTTAAAAATACACAGTGAGACACTAATATAACTGCTAATCGCATGAACTGAAACAACGACAACACACGGGAACGTAACAACTAATAATTCTTGTGATACATCGGGATTAACAACAGGGGCGATTTCTTGCCCCAGACGGACAATAATGTAAACTCTAGTACAACGGAGTAGGTGCTGGGAGGGGACGGAGGTGGATATGGGTGGTTGTGAGTGCTTTCCAAGAGCTGAACCATCGGCTGGGAGTGGTGGCGTACTCCTGTAATCCTATGCTACTGGGAGGTCGTTGTGTGGGAGAGGGCTGCTCTGATCAGGCAGTTCGGTACGTTTCGAGGCATCGGAGCGTCCGCAGGAAGGGATAGAATAAATCCCAGGGCCCTGGGTGTGTCCTACCAGCATGTTCCTCGTTAACTAGAGCGCAGCGTCTCAAAGTGACAGGCGCTACACTTCCGAGCGTGCGTTCACAAGTCAACAGGAGGCTGGGCAGGGCTCGTATAAGGCATATGCGAGTAGATGTAAGGGAATACGAATAGTTACTGCTCAACCACACAACAGCTTTTTGTAAACTCTGTTTTCAGCTTTGTTTTTGTCTTCTATAGACAACAAACATAGTAATTACCAATACTACTATTATTATTTATATTATTATTATCATCTATGTTTGGCCTCTGCTGAATCACGCAGCGCACAACAAAGAGCGTTTCAGAACTCTCTTGTGAGCCTCTCTTAGTGCTCATGTTACTTTCATGAACTCTTTGCCAATCTTCAGACAAAGCTGTACTCAGCTGCATGTTTTTTTTTCTTCCCGATCAACTGTTCAGTTGTAAATTTTTTATATATTCTTTTTTCTCCGATGGTATTTTCTGTTGCGTTATACCTGCTTCTTTCACTGCTGCGACTCATTTTACTGTCTCAAATTGGGCACTACAGCAAATTTCGCAGTCAGTTTTATTCTGTCAATATGCCCGTAACATTTTCCCTACAATATTTTTATATTCGATTCCGTGCTGCTAAACTTTGAATTTGCTCTCAGTCTCAATGCTCTTCTTCAGTATATTTTGAAGCTAAAATTTTCTTGATTACTTTTGAATTTCGTCGATGACTTTTTCTGTTCAAAACCAGTATTTCAGCCCCAGGCGGATACTCTGGCTCGATGACTGTGTCAGTGTCTCAGTTTCGTGTATTTTGAGATTCATTTTTTGTCGTAAATGAGTTTCGTAAGAACGAAGAGTGCCTGCAGTTTGTGGCAACGATTACATTAGCAACCTTTTCTAGGCAATTTTCTTGAATTTTTTGCCCAAATATCTGAACGAGAAACTCTCTCAATTTTTCGGTATTTAGTTTCCAGAATTTTGAATGCCAGATTGTTGCAAAACACGTGCTTAGTTTTTCAAATGAGATTTGGATATCTTTTCTTTCTGCTGTTTCATTAAACATTTCTATTTCAGTGTCCTGACCGAGATTCGCCAGGTCGTCTCCAAAAGTAGAAGCAATTTATCTTTCTTCTAGTTTTTTCAATGATTGGTCTATTGTAAGCTCCGTTTAATTTTGTACCATTCTTCGATTATTTTTCCCTAAGACACATCTGAATATTGTTGGAGAAAGTTCATCGTTTTGTCTTAGTTTTGATCTAATTTCAAAATGTCCCAAAGTTTCATCCCTCAACTTAAGTTTATATTTCGTATCATTCGACTTTTCTGTAATAAACAGAATGGATTCGAGATCCAGGTCTTGTCCGTTCAGGGTTTCTAAGAGGAACTTACGGTCTGCTAAGTCTTAAGTTTTTTTTAGGACCTACAAGTCTGCAAACTACTTTCATTTTCTAAATTCTTGAGATCTGAGAATTACTTTTCGAACTAAAATTTGTTATAGGCATGATCTATTTCATAATCACCAATCTCGTTCGGTTCAGGAGACACTGAGATAAAATTTTATATGTGACAGGAAGAAGGGTAAATCTTGTGTAATAAGTAACATCAATTCTTTCTTATATAATGGATGTATTAAGCAAGTTTCCAGACATCAGGTACTTTCTCAGCTAGCCAAACGTATTCCTTACTTCAGATTTCTGGAATAATTACGTTTTCGCCAGGCGCTTTGTTAATTTTTAGCCGTTTGAAATGTCTAACATTTCTTCTTCATTTGGTGCTTGTGAATCTCGATTGGTTTTGGGAAATTTCTGGTGCAAATATCTCTGTGGGCTCAGTACAAATTGTCGTCCAGTGTCAACACACAGGGAATACACTCTGTTCTAGATTCATTCTTCTACACGGACTGAGTCAGAATAGATGTAACAGTAATACCCGTAACTCTTATCAGCTGAGATATTAAAGGGAGTATGAAATGAAACGGTACACCTTTTAAACCGCATTCGGACCTCTTGCAAAAACTAGTACAGCGATGTATCGCTTATTAGAGTTGCAGCTGAAACATTTTGGAAAGTGTCTGAGAAATCTGCTGTAACTGAGAGGTAAGAATTCGCTACTCGTTGTAAACGTCACCAAGCTAGGTTCTCATTCCATGTCCCGTCGAAGCCAGAGACGTTAGGTGATACAGAAGTAACGACATTAAAATTGCATATGTCACAGAATACTAGCTTAGTTTTATAAGCTAAATGAACTTAGTGTAGCTTTTCCCCCTTCCCACTACTAACAAAGCCTACCCTTGCATAACCTGTCGCAGGCAGCAAGAAAACCGCTACTGCTTCTTACAACCCGACCCAACTATCGCAGGGTCTTTTTCCCTTGGCTCTCACCTTGGCACTTTGTCCCCCTCTGCCCTCCAAACCGCTACCCTTCGTTCAACTTTCGACCCAATACATCTCCAGATGAGCGCATATAAATGGTTAACCAGACGTATGCAAACATCGCATTACCCACATCCTGCGAGACCTCACTCTAGTTTTTTTTTTTCTTTATTGTGATTTCATTCCCCTGCCCCATATGGGCAGGGGAGGGCTGTCAGTGGCACAATCCGCCGCTCTTCAGCCGAGTGACATGACAACTAAGACAAGAATAAAATGTTACATAGGAGGCGATAAAAAAAGGGGGACATATAACAGAGTAAGGGGACATAATGGAGGTATAAATACCCTGACTTGGAGGTGTTCATGGGAGGACAATTAAAAAAGTCGACATAAAGTTAAAAAACACAGTTGGTGATTCTTAAAACACAAAGAAGACACTGAAGGCACATGCACAGATTAAAAGTCGGCCACAGTATTAAAAACACTCCAGAACAACACACTTAAAACCCACTCGGAGCATACACGATGAAGAATAAAACTGTCAGGTGGGACCTGCCTAGGGAGAGGCCTGAGAGGATGGAAAAGGAGGGGAGAGCAAGGGGCACTAGGGGAGGTGGCAGGATGAAAAGAGTAGGGGGACCTCACTCTAGTGAAAACTAACCCTTTTACGGAGATGGCAGTAGACCTTTTGTGTTGGGCATCATCATCATACCAGTGTGAGCGTAGTTGAACTCCACCTCTAAAAAAAAAAGTCCCTTTGTCCCTCTCTCCCATGAGGAATGTTGGATGAGTAATGGAACAATTTTTTTCTCGGCAGGTTTCGAGCGTAAAAAATGTGCAGTTTGTTGTGGGACATGTGGAATATTCCTCTCCCGCCCCTATAGTTTCGTGAACTGCCGATTGGTGGCGGTGCTATACATGGCCTTCAAAATGGCGTCTGCAAAAGGTGCGCGTTCCATGCCGAACTGTCATTGCGTTTCTTTTGGCATGGCAGGAAACCACAGCATCACAGATATTCATAAGCGCATGCGGAATGTCTAAGAAGACATGGCAGTGAACAAAAGCACGGTGAGTGATTGGACGTGGCTTTTGTCATTATCGCGACAAGGACGTGCGGACCTGCCCGATCTCATGCGTGTTGGCCTGGTCGCACACAGCTGTGACTCTTGCCGTGATGGAATATGCGGACATTTTCATTCGAGGTGATAGACGGATTACAATCAAGCACCTCGCTGCTCACTTGAAAGTTTCTGTTGGTATTCCTGACGCACTCGGCTACCAACTGGGGTACCCATTGCTGTGTGCCCGCTGCGTTATTCGCCGCCTAACAGAAGATCATAAAGAGCAACGAAGGACCATCTTCGCGGAATTACTTGCGCGTTACGAGGCTGATTGTGAGAATTTTATGTCGAACACCGTTATCTGCGGTGAAACATGGGTTCATTACTTCGGACCGGAAATAAAAAAGCGATCCATGGTGTTGCGCCGCACCACCTCTCCTCCGAAGAAAGAGTTCAAAGCTACAACCTCAGCCGGTAAAGCCATGGCAACGTTCTTCTGGGACTCTGAAAGAGTTACTTTGCTTGATGTCCTCCCTCATGGTGAAACGATCAACTCTGAAGTGTGCTGTGCTAACCTCAGGAAATTGTAGACATCAGCGTGTTCGTCGCCACAAAAATGCAACCAAACGAACTTCTCCTTCTCCATGACAACGCAAGGCCTCACACAAGTCTGCTCCCCGACAGGTGCTCACAAAGCTTACTAGACTGTTCTTCCTTATCCACCCTACAGTCCGTATCTCGCACCTTCCGACTTCCAACTGTTTGGCCCAACGAAGGATACAGTCTGGGGGAAGTTGTGCATGGATGAAGCAGAGGTTACTGAGGCAGCAAAGACGATGGCTCTGACGGCGACCAGTAGAGAGGTACCACGCGGGCACACACAGTAAGGTGATATAAGGCCGTCGCACTGCACGGAGATTATATTAAAAAATGGAGTTTTGTAGCCAAAAGAGTGAGGAATAATATGGTGCCTTGGAATTCTAAATAAATCAACTTCCTTTCAGAAAAAAAGTGTTGCACTACTTACTTTTCGCCATTCATATTGGTGTCATTTATGCAGATAAGAGAGAAACAGATAATTACAAAAGTAGAACAACACTGTTATTCTTGTACTATTATATAGGGTGGTCCACTGATCGTGACCGGGCCAAATATCTCACGAAATAAGTGTCAAACGAAAAAACTACAAAGAACGAAACTTGTCTAGCTTGAAGGGGGAAACCAGATGGCGCTATGGTTGGCCCGCTAGATGGCGCTGCCATAGGTCAAACTTATATCAACTGCGTTCTTTAAATAGGAACCCCCATTTTTATTGCATATTCGTATACTACGTAAAGAAATATGAATGTTTTAGTTGGGCCACTTTTTTCGCTTTGTGATAGATAGCGCTGTAATAGTCACAAACATGTGGCTCACAATTTTAGACGAACAGTTGGTAACAGGTAGATTTTTTAAATTAAAATACAGAACGTAGATACGTTTGAACATTTTATTTCGGTTGTTCCATTGTGATACATGTACCTTTGTGAACATATCATTTCTGAGAACGCATGCTGTTACAGCGTGATTACCTGTAAATACCACATTAATGCAGTAAATGCTCAAAATGATGTCCGTCAACCTCAATACATTTGGCAATACGTGTAACGACATTCCTCTCAACAGCGAGTAATTCGCCTTCCGTAATGTTCGCACATGCATTGACAATGCGCTGACGCATGTTGTCAGGCGTTGTCGGAGGAGCACGATAGCAAATATCCTTCAACTTTCCCCACAGAAAGAAATCCGGGGACGTCAGATCCGGTGAACGTGCGGGCCATGGTATGGTGCTTCGACGACCAAACCACCTGTCATGAAATATGCTATGCAATACCGCTTCAACCGCACGCGAGTTATGTGCCGGACATCCATCATGTTGGAAGTACATCGCCATTCTGTCATGCTGTGAAACATCTTGTAGTAACATCGGTAGAACATTACGTAGGAAATCAGCATACACTGCACCATTTAGATTGCCATCGATAAAATGAGGGCCAATTATCCTTCCTCCCATAAGGCCGCATCATACATTAACCCGCCAAGGTCGCTGATGTTCCACTTGTTGGAGCCATCGTGGTCTTTCCGTTGCCTAATAGTGCATATTATGCCGGTTTACGTTACCGCTGTTGGTGAATGACGCTTCGTCGCTAAATAGAACGCGTGCAAAAAATCTGTCATCGTCCCGTAATTTCCCTTGTGTCCAGTGGCAGAACTGTACACGACGTTCAAAGTCGTCGCCATGCAATTCGTGGTGCATAGAAATATGGTACAGGTGCAATCGATGTTGATGTAGCATTCTCAACACCGATGTTTTTGAGGTTCCCGATTCTCGCGCAATTTGTCTGCTACTGATGTGCGGATTAGTCGCGACAGCAGCTAAAACACCTACTTGGGCATCATCATTTGTTGCAGGTCGTGGTTGACGTTTCACATGTGGCTGAACACTTCCTGTTTCCTTAAATAACGTAACTATCCGGCCAACGGTCCGGACACTTGGATGATGTCGTCCTGGATACCGAGCAGCATACAAAGCACACGCCTGTTGAGCATTTTGATCACAACAGCCATACTTCAACACGATATCGACCTTTTCCGCAATTGGTAAACGGTCTATTTTAACACGGGTAATGCATCACCAAGCAAATATCGTCCGTACTGGCGGAATGTTACGTGATACCACGGTCTTATACGTTTGTGACTATCACAAAGCGAAAAAAGTGGTCCAACTAAAACATTCACATTTCTTTACGTACTACACGAATATGTAACAAAAATGGGGGTTTTTATTTAAAAAAACTCAGTTGATTGTAACGTCCCCCCTCACTAATCGGTTACTTTGAAAGTTTGGCCGTGTTTCTCGTGTGTCCTACAGAAATGATAAAAGATTGAATAAGGCTACCGTTTTCGAAGAAATGTGACGCCGATTAGGTGGAAGACATGTACGACGATCTATTCCGAAAAACAGCTTATATTTCTCCAACTGTCCTGCTATTATACTTTATGTTGTCTTAGTTGATAATTATTGCAATCGTTGACTTAAAGTTCTAAAAAAGAAGGGGTACCACAAGAATCGATTTGGCCAGAACAACTCAAGTGAAATGAATTAACATGATTAATGATTACCGTCGCCAGCCCAGTAGGACAATTACTGTTCGATAAATTAGTAGTGACCTGAACAGTAGTTGTCTGAAATAATACACAAATAATTGCCTGGCAGCAGAAGGCGTACAGACAACTCGTTAAAACTACAAGCAAAAAATAAGAATAAGTGAATATTGCTATAAGTAACTTAAGATAATATAATATAATTTAGTGAAGTTATTTGGGTAGTTCTTTGAAATATAAGACACTCAATTTGGTGGAATTGAAGCTCACTAGTGCTACGATAAAAGTTAAGTTTGTAGTACGATTATTTATCAATTTTGAAAGTTGATTTGACTTGAAATTAACAGTTACTTGATTATGACAGTTGCAACACACAACTGATAATGAACTTTGAACCAGGCCAATACACTCAAGGATAATGACATTCAGATTGGTGTTTAAATACATCTACCAGTAATTTACATTAACTTTAATTCTCCTCTGATTGTTATGCAAGAAAAACAGTAAACTACATGAGGCATTCGTAGCAGTTGTATTTAATTAATGTTTAAATAGCAAACTGGCGGGCTTTTAATTTATTTATTCAGTTCTTTTCTTTCACACACGACATTCGGGTTAGCACACACAGGAAAGGTGCCAAATGTATTCGTAATTCAGTATAGTACAGGCACTGCAGTATCGCACACAGGAAAGGTTTGGACGCTGTCTACGTTACAATGATTTAGGTTAATGAATGTAATTGGAAAATGTTATTGCCTCACTTATTATTTGAAGAATGATCAAAATCAAATCACTGGGTTATATCTCTCAGTTTCTACACAGCGTGAATGATCTTACAGTTCTTTTTAGTCGTCGAGATGCTGTAGTCGTCGTGAGCGACAATGCTCCAACTCCGACTTCGGCGAGCGCACTTGCAATAACCACAGCAGACATAGGGGCAGGATCTTGACGTAGCAGGTGGTATCCTTCATCTGTCCATACCTGGCTTGCAACAGTGCCTCCCAATCTATATATTAGGCGGCTTCACATAACCGCAGCCACACAGACCACACTACTTTAGTGATGGTACAACCGATTGTTGTCAACAACCGATTGTTTTTTTTTTTTGTTCAGCCGGTGTTTTCAATCGAAAGAAACAACCGAATGAAACTAGTCTGCTGACAGGTTTGACTTAATGTGAGGCAACTGACACGAGTATCTGTTTTTTACGTCAGTTGTATGAATGTTTTCACTCACCCTCTGCGTTTGAGTACTTTTACACACTTTTCCTCCCTTTTCCAAGGGGGGAAGGGGGCGACGGTCATTTCCGCCGCGGTCTGCCACCCCCTGCCCTGACAGCAGCAGGAAGCTGAATCGGAGGATCGATTAAAATGATCTTTAATTAATTAATTGGTTCACCACACCTTTTCAGTAAAACGGAATGCGAACAGTCGCGAAAAATTTGGCAGTGTTCCTTTCTTTTCCACGTACCCCTAAGAGAGCTTCTATACTTGCTCAGTTTTGTATTCCCAACGAAGCTTTTTTTAATTAGTTACGTGTTAATTGCATCTGGAAAACTTTAATGCACAGGAGCCCATTTGCCAGTTTTAAATGGTGAAAAAAAAATTAATCTTTCAGTACGTAATTAAATGACTATGTATATTGCTTGTCTTAACTTCAACGTATCCACAGAAATGGCTTTGCGTACTCCTGGGGTGGACGTTACTCTCCGGGGTTAGGTGTACCCCCGTTTGTATTGTGTAGCACTGCTTTACTTCGTCTAATGAAGGTACTACCGATTGGTTTCTCTCAGAAGAATAACTAGATAACTCAGTCAACTAAACCACTGAACAGTACCTCCAATTGAATGAACGAATGAATATATGCTGCAACTGACAGAAAAAGTAAAGACTGGTTCCACTTGAAAAGAAAGAATGAATAACTCAGTCAGTACTAAAAACAAAAACGAATTGTGTCCTCTATTTTCATTCGGTTGCTCCCATGGACTGGTTTCACTCCAAAGAATAAATGAATAATTCAGCGGATACGTAAAGCTGCAATCGAATGAGTCGATTGTTTTCCAACAACCGATTGAATCGATTGTTTTAATTCGGCTGTTCTCATCACTACACTACTTGCACGTCCAACCATGTCAGCTCTCAGCTCTCAGTGAATATCTCCTACCTGACTCGCTCTCTGACGTCACGTCTCACGGCTAGAGACTATACTCTCTACGTAGCTGTTAACTCTTTTGTCATTGGCGATCACGCAGTATCATTACAGTGTTTGACATTATTAATTCTACATCAGGTAACAAACATTTGATGTGTTTAGATTACAAACAATTAGACATTTATTACAGTTTTACAAAATATCGATTACAGCGTACACAAAATTGGCGAAAAAATTGGGTGGCACTCAGTAATGAAGCGTCACACGTTCTTTTACCATTCTAATGCACCGAAGTCACTTGCGCTTTTTATCAGTCACTCGGGACCATCTACATCTACATCTACATCCATACTCCGCAAGCCACCTGACGGTGCGTGGCGGAGGGTACCTTCAGTACCTCTATCGGTTCTCCCTTCTATTCCAGTCTCGTATTGTTCGTGGAAAGAAGGATTGTCGGTATGCCTCTGTGTGGGCTCTAATCTCTCTGATTTTATCCTCATGGTCTCTTCGCGAGATATACGTAGGAGGGAGCAATATACTGCTTGACTCTTCGGTGAAGGTATGTTCTCGAAACTTTGACAAAAGCCCGTACCGAGCTACTGAGCGTCTCTCCTGCAGAGTCTTCCACTGGAGTTTATCTATCATCTCCGTAACGCTTTCGCGATTACTAAATGATCCTGTAACGAAGCGCGCTGCTCTCCGTTGGATCTTCTCTCTCTCTTCTATCAACCCTATCTGGTACGGATCCCACACTGCTGAGCAGTATTCAAGCAGTGGGCGAACAAGCGTACTGTAACCTACTTCCTTTGTTTTCGGATTGCATTTCCTTAGGATTCTTCCAATGAATCTCAGTCTGGCATCTGCTTTACCGACAATCAACATTATATGATCATTCCATTTTAAATCACTCCTAATGCGTACTCCCACATAATTTATGGTATTAACTGCTTCCAGTTGCTGACCTGCTATTTTGTAGCTAAATGATAAAGGATTTATCTTTCTGTGTATTCGAAGCACATTACACTTGTCTACATTGAGATTCAGTTGCCATTCCCTGCACCATGCGTCAATTCGCTGCAGATCCTCCTGCATTTCAGTACAATTTTTCATTGTTACAACCTCTCGATACACCACAGCATCATCTGCAAAAAGCCTCAGTGAACTTCCGATGTCATCCACCAGGTCATTTATGTATATTGTGAATAGCAACGGTCCGATGACACTCCCCTGCGGCACACCTGAAATCACTCTTACTTCGGAAGACTTCTCTCCATTGAGAATAACATGCTGCGTCCTGTTATCTAGGAACTCCTCAATCCAATCACACAATTGGTCTGATAGTCCATATGCTCTTACTTTGTTCATTAAACGACTGTGGGGAACTGTATCGCACGCCTTGCGGAAGTCAAGAAACACGGCATCTACCTGTGAACCCGTGTCTATGGCCCTCTGAGTCTCGTGGACGAATAGCGCGAGCTGGGTTTCACATGACCGTCTTTTTCGAAACCCATGCTGATTCCTACAGAGTAGATTTCTAGTCTCCAGAAAAGTCATTATACTCGAACACAATACGTGTTCCAAAATTCTACAACTGATCGACGTTAGAGATATAGGTCTATAGTTCTGCACATCTGTTCGACGTCCCTTCTTGAAAACGGGGATGACCTGTGCCCTTTTCCAATCCTTTGGAACGCTACGCTCTTCTAGAGACCATGCGCTGGGCAAGAGATTCGCAATAAAAGCAAGCTAAGTAAGGGCCAAGGCCGTAGAGTACCCATTGTGAAACGAATTTGGGAACCCATCTGCATCTGGCGACTCACTTGCTTTCAACTCATTCAGTTGTTTCTCTACGCCAGGGATGCCTATTACTATGTCCTCCATACGTGAGTCTGTGCGATGGTCAAACGATGGTGTGTTTGCACGATTCTCCTGTGTGAACGATTAGTTAAACGCGAAATTTAAAATTTCGGATTTCATTTTGGTATCTTGTACTGTCGCACCAGACTAGTCAACGAGTGACTGCACAGGAGCATATGATCCACTTAGCGATTTTACGTAAAACCAGAATTTTCTCGGGTTCTATGCAAAATCTTTTGCCAAGGTATGTCACTGATAGTTGTATGCTTCGTGCATCGATCTTTTTACAGACGCACAAATCCCTACTAACTTCTTCCTGTCGTCATTTGCGCATTCTCGTTGAATCGGGAGGGCAACAGTCTTTGCTTCCTCAGGGTATTCCGAATTTCGTTGTTAAACCACGATGGGTCTTTCCGTTCTTAATCCACTCACTCGGCAATTACTTCTCCAGAGCACGTAGTAATTGTAGTTCCGCTTAAACGTTGCCCATAACTCCTCAATTTCCGTCACATTGATCATTTTCTACGTGGAGTTTGCTACCAACTGCTCATCTGCTCTTTCTAACATAAATAGTCTCCGGCCCTCTCGACGGATTTATTAACTTCAGTAACCATAGTCGCTCTGACATCATGATCTCTCTCTTCAGTCTCTATTCTGTTGCGGTCGACGAAGTTAGGCCTATTTGTAGCTACAAGGGCTAAAACATTTCCGTTTCGTGTGGGCTGTCGGACTAGCTGCTGAAGACAGTTTTCGTAAAACGTGTTCAAAAGCACTTAGCAAGACTGACTGTCTGTACCCCCTGCAATGAGTCCATAGACGTCCCAGTCTGTGCTCGGTAGCTTAAGGCGCGGATACACTAGGGGACAAAATGTCCTCCAACATGACGCGCAACGCTCAATCTACGTGACGCTGCAACGTCGCCCAGTATCCCTTTAACACTCCGCACAACATTTTGCAAAGCATTCATGTGACACAGAGAGCACACGTGCTGCCAGTCAGTGCAGGACCATTCAGTTCCGAGTGTAGACGTGTCCACAATGTGACCATCAACAAATTGTGGGGAAACGAAACCGTGCTTTTACTTATTGAGCTTTACCACAGTCGTGATTTATTGTTGGGGGCTCCAAACCGTGATTATAGAAATAAAATAAATAACAATGACGCGTAGGAGGATATTGCCAAGGCGCTTGAATTACCGAGAAAAGAACGGAAACATTCCGTTCACAATTTATCCGTGAAAAAAGAAAATAATATCTTCACAAACTACTGGTAGCGGACAAGAGGATGTGAAGTTCAGAGCATCGTTTGCGATGACGCAATGAAGTTTTTGCTGGAGGGAGCGACAACTCATGGTGACATGGACGCGTTGGACGCAAACATAAGTCATGTTTTAATTATTTATTGTCTGAATTGTACATAAACAATGCTAAAATAGTGTTGTATTACAGGGTGAATCATGTTCAGTGATTAGTATAATAGAGTTTCTTCACCCACCCTCCAAAGAAGCATTAGACATAGTGTAGATACCCTCTGAACTTCTTTTTTTCTCCCCTTCATTCCGAGACTGAAATCTCGAAATTTTTATAGTTTGTTTCGCATTTCCCCAACTTGAACAAAAAAATTGGCTGTTTGTTTATAATTTTATTTACACTAATCACACAAATGAACGACTCTGCCTATGCCTATCACTGATTATATTACATGTAACATAGTCATTTCTTTAAAAATTATTCTGCCGAGGGACACTTCCTTCTTCACTCTTGAAATATGCATTGAAATTGTTTGTTATGACCATGGCAGATTGAGGATCCTTCCACAATATCGTGAGTCGTATTTTAAGAATCAAAGGTTTTGTGTGAGCTGTACAGCGATCTCGACAGACTACTTTGCATTTAAAAATTATATAGATATACACAAGCCATTACTACAGCTTCACCATTAAAGGGCTGGAGGACTATGGGAGTTCGGAATATACAAAATACAACCTATAAGATACTGAACACATTTTCAGCAATGGCCGCGCGGGGCGTCCTGTCACGGGCTGCGTGGCCACTCCCGTTGGAGTTAGAGTCCTCCCTCGGGCGTGGGTGTGTGTGTAGTTTAACTTAGTCTAAGTAATGTGTCAGTCTAGGGACCGATGACCTATGCAGTTTGGTCCCTTAGGAGTTCACACACGTTTGAAAATCCAACAATTAACTTGATTCCACCTAGATCTTTTATATGTGCCCAGGTAACTTCACTGTTACACTCAAATTCGACCTCAATAGAGAGAATATTTTTCTCATTTGGCAAAGGACACTCCCCCTCGTATGGGCTCCAATCTGTCTTTTCGATATGCGCTCCGTGAGTCGCTAATCTTAGGTGTAACAATTTGCACAGTTATGATATAAAATGGAATCATCACATAAGCTGAGTCATAGGCAAGGTAGATGGCAGCCTTCGATTCGTTGCTAGGATGATGGGGAAATGCAATAAGTCTACAGAGGAGATTCTTTGCAAAACACTAATGCGACTCATTGTAGAATACTGCTCAAGTGTGTGAGACCCTGAAAGTCGCGAGCTCTATCTTCTTATCTCGTGTTTTCTACTGAAAATCTCGTGCTTGTACTCTTGTTAACTTTACTATTACAGAGATCGCCAAAACTTTATTCTTTTTTGATTGGTCCTGTGCGCAACAAATAACTTACTTGGTCTTTCTGCTGCCACTGCTTGATCTGCTGCATTCCATTATTTAACAAAAATATAAAAAAAACCTATTATTCATGCTGAGTGCAATGCATATTCTGTATGGCGGCTCCTGCTGTTGCTGCGGCTGCTGCTGCTTACTACAACTACATATAATTCAAGTGAAAGGGTTTGATCAAATCTAAACTCGATAAATGATAACCCAACCAAAAACTATATTCTGAAAGCGATTCTTTCTCGTTCAATTAACAAAACGCTAGAAGCTATTTGAACAATCGCATCGTTTGTAAATCTGCCTCCAGTGGCATTAAAGCAATATTACAATTTAATCAAACTCTTTGAGACAGGCTGAAATACTTCTCAACTGAATACATAGTGAAACAATTCCCTGACAATTACAAAAGAAATCAATGACAAAAATCAATACTTAATCTAACAATGGTTTCCCCTTAAGAATTCAATTCCTATCATTATCAAAATTACCATCTGCTGCTACGCACACACACAAACCCTTTTCTTTAAATTAATAAGCGCGCTGCAAATTATAAAAAATATCAACTAAATACGAAATCCTGTGTCGCTGCTGGCGGACACGGCAGTACGGTAGCTCGGCGACGACCCCTGCGCACCACAGTAGGCGGGCTCCTATACTGCCTTCCAAACTGCCACCAGTTAATCCGTGCGCTGCGAGCATGGAGGTATAAGGAGCCATAGCTGCGAGGCGCGACAACAATATCTTAGATTCCAGAGCTTGTGTATCGCGCTGTAGCCAACCTTTACATCCTCAGAGAGTATTGCCAACTCTCAACCCATACCAAATAGCACCAACAGAGGATACTGAAAGCACGGAAATACAGATAGCACCAGTGATCACAGGTTTGTTTGATACATGGGAGAGCTTCACGGAGATGCTGAAAAACCCAAATTGGAAGACGCTTGAAGATAGACGCCAACTATCCCATGAAAGTCCACTTGCAAAATTTCTAGAACCAACATTATGTGAGAAATGTAGCAGTATATTACAGGCCCTTACGTACCTCTCCTACGCAGGCAGTATTAGACTAACTCCGAGACCACAGAGATATTTAAGCAACCAGTCTACCCACATTTCATACCCGAATGGAATGGGAAGAAGCTCTGATAAGTGATACAATAGGAAGTACCCCTCTACCTTGCACTTCACAGTCGCCCTCAGAGTATATGTGTAGATGTAGAGTAAGATTAAAAACTTACGAATTTATTGTGGAACATACAGTGTAGTGCCTTGTTCTTGTGGTTATGGATGAGTGTGAAGTGGGAGGAAGAAGCAGTACGAGCCCCGCAGCACAGCACCCTACTCACCTCAAACAGCAATAAAGGGGCAGTAACTGACGTCTCTGTCCTCAGATACATCATCCTCGACTGTGTCGTAAACATTCACTCCAGGACGCCATGCAGAGGATGGATGTTTGTCCAGTTCTGATGATCCTACACCGTACACCATCACCATTCCTCTCCTTACCGGCATGGAAACGTATAACGAAAATTTTATAGGCCACTCGAATTCGAACCGGCTACTTCAGGTTCATACATCATTCACTACATGATAGTGATTATATAGCGAGGACAGCTACGGAGGCGGATCCAGTCAGTAGTACATTTCCTAAGATAAAAGATATAAGCTGCCACGTGCGGCTCAAACAGAATAAATTCAGTCTGTTGTGGAGAGTGTAGTCCGCTATTTGCAGCAGGTCATAGTTTACTAAGGGGGCCCACGTGCTGCGTCAGAAGCTGGCAACGGTCTCACGTTAGATTGAAGGCAACAAATAAGAATGTGCTACTCGATAGCCAATGACGAGCTACGACCGCACGTCCTAGACAGAAACTGCTAAATTCATCCAGCACTTTTTCTTCGCACGTCTACGAGCCACTAAATACGAATTTTTCGTACTTTCTTCTTGTGATTGCCTCGCACTAACGTTTTTGTTTTAGATGTATGTGAGTGATGAAGTACTTGTTGATTAAATCTACCAAAACTCGACATTATGTTTGAGACACTGACAAAGGGAACTCGTGATGTTCAGCTGTGGCGAAATAAATAAAAAAACATTTGATTTTATTGTGTTTTTTAACTTTAGAATTTTTGAAAGGCTTTTTTACGGATTGTATTGACCGGCTTGAATGCGGACAAATACAGTGCTGCGTGAAATATGCCTGTAATATAATTTACCATTCCGATTAATTACATTTTGAATTCTACGTCATTGTTGATTTAATCAGAGTTCTCACCTTAGACGTAGAATTAGTCCTTCTGCCACAATATTAATTCATCAGTCGCCCTCGAAGTTCTTCTCTTTGTTGACCGTGTGTATCTTCCTAAGTCGGCATCGGTTCACTTCACGAAGACGGTGGAAACCAAGGAATACAATGCTACGTTGCTTTAAATAATTTTCGTAACACTTCGATACTTCTCACTATTTTTTTATTCACAAGACAATAAGACTTGCTCTGCTCGTCGCACAAACCATAATTACTAACAATATGGCTGCCTTTCCGCAGACACCAAAAATTACGTCCATCCTCCACGAGGCAACAATCGAAAGTGTCCCTTAGCTCCTTCTTGGAGTATGAAACTAAAGAGAATCCAATGTGAACATTACAAAGATTATAACCTACATACCTCTCAATTTAATCTTTGGCGCAGCCTTTAAGGTATTGTATGTCTCTGCGTCGGAATGTGTCATTACAACTGCCCCCCTACTGTCACTAGAAAATCTTATTTGGTTGACAGGATACAGTAGTCGACCTTGCAATTGATAGGTCTGGGGTTCTTTTATTTACAAACTTCATTTCTATTGTCTCATTTTCATGGCACTGTGAATTCTTTGGTATTACTGAGTGTGTGTCAGTTTTTTGGTATACTTATGCTAATATTTACAAACCTTAATCCTAATATACAAAGTTTTGGTTAACACTGAGAAATCAACATCATGTGGTAAAGTTTGTACAATAAAATATACAATGAATACACCGTTATTTACAAATGTTTCCTTCGTCATCAGAGGTGAAAATTAAGTCCTTGTATTGCTTTCTGTATTTATTCTGGGGCGACGAGCTTTGTTCGCTAGCCCGTGTTGAATATGGGCGGGTGATACGCGCGCCTGATTGGTCGTCCGTTAGCGGGCGACGTTGGTTGAATGCGCGCGCCAGTGCACTGAATATTCACCGACGTGCGGGTACCGTCAAGACTTCCAAACCTCAGTATGCGTGTGCTTTTCGTAGTTCCTTCCAGTACTTAGACTGGATACGACGAGGTACATTGGAATATGTGCCCCGAAGAACACACCACACTATGTGCGAGGCGGAGGACGATCCCGTCGATGCCGCTCCAGGTAAGAAGCGTACCATGTCAAACTTGTTTGGCATTATCCTTTCCTATTGGGACGCCATGGGTCGTTTGACGATACTAGCTTCAATTTTTCGATGTCACTTGTTTAGGCTCGCTGACACTTGCAACGTAGCACTACTTTGCACAATTTTAATTTCTACACACGCCACTTTAACCGCGAGTATTGCGATCGAAACTTCCTTTTTCACTACACTTTTTTCTTCGCATTAACCCCTTTTACCTATTGTACCGAGATTCATTCCCCTCAATACTTCTGGTCAATGTACATAAATATTCACAAATTTGTAAGTCACGGGACTTGGCATGAAATACAAAGTACATCACATACAATGGAATAACATAAAACACATACAATATATTGGTTACATTAATTACAGGAAAAAACTATCGACGAAAACTGAAAAAATTTTTTACCACTCATAGTGGCTTCTTCGTCTTGGATTTTACTGACAGACGCACCTTTTTCCATTAATCTGTGACCGAGCGAGGTGGCGCAGTGGTTAGACACTGGACTCGCATTCGGGAGGACGACGGTTCAATCCCGCGTCTGGCCATCCTAATTTAGGTTTTCCGTGATTTCCCTAAATCACTCCAGGCAAATACCGGGATGGTTCCTCTGAAAGGGCACGGCCGACTTCCTTCCCCATCCTTTCCTAATCCGATGAGACCGATGACCTCGCTGTCTGGTCTCCTTCCCCGAAAACCACCACCACCACCATTAATCTGTTAGAAGGAACAAGTCCTTTGTTTTCTTTCTTGAACTCGAGTGTAAGTTAAGGTTTACCTTCGTTACGTATTCTTCATACGCAACGACATGCATCAGCATGCAGAGAATACACCTGTAGCCGCTCCACTGCACCTTGGGAAGGGAATTTTCTACCTTCTACTTAGGGTAATGGCAACGACTACGTGTATGCTACGCTTTTTACGTATAAAATCCGAAAATGCACAAAACAATAATTTGTATGTAGCATAACCCTAATATGTACAGTGTTTTGGGCGTAAGCACATTCTGGTGTGCTTGTAAATCATTACCTCTAATAAAACTTCCTACCTTAACATGGACATATAAACATAAAATTTTGAAGTTCAGGGTGTAACTACTATTACTATGTACAGAGTTTCATAATAGCGGCACGCCCTTGTGTGCGTGTATCATCTTCAATTAAAGTACGCTTATAGGCGTCTTGTGTTATCATGGGAGAAAAAATACAGACATTTTAATACATCGGTTGTCATGAAAATCTATGTACACGAATAATCCGACTTCAGTGCAGCATGAAATTCTGTATGACGTTTTAGTTCATAATTCATTTTATAGACGATTCCTTTGCTTACAGGTCGTCGATCACACTACTTACCTGTTTCTCGTATAGCGGCGATATCATTTTCATTCTTTGTGACTGTAAATCGTGATATGTGTGAAAGATATAATTTTGACATGATTTATCATTTCATGTTTCAAGTGTGTAAAGTAATTCATATCTTCCTTCTGCATACATGAGTGAAGAATCGCTAATGTTGCACTGGGTATCAGGTATTTCGTATTTTCTCGTAAACTCGTAGAGTCTTACGGTTTTAATTAAGTTATTTCTTGATGTTAGGTATACATGTTTATAAGAGGTTGTCTTAGAGTTTAATTTTCCTTATACACTTCTAGGTTGTTGAAGTTCCGTACATGTACAGAGCTTCTTCCGCCTTTCACACATTCATACATACGTTTATACACACAAAAAATATCTACCACTTAATATACACATTGCTGGTGGGGCCCTTTTTCGGTACCCTGCACCATTCCCTCAATATTCCAAAATAATTCAGGGTGTGCTGAGCATCGTCCCTTATACTAATAATACTTACAACTAAATATTTCTTCTTACATACATAACTGCCTTACGGTCCATTAATGCGCAATCATTCCATATTTTCCTCCTTTACACTTTAGCTTTCGTACATGTAACCTCGTGTATAGCTTATATATTCTACAAAGTTGTTTGCTGAGTGCTTTAGGTGTTTCCTAACGTTAATGTGTTTCAAATCCTAGGTATTTGTTTTGAGAGCGATTCAGTTCATTACTCACGCTGCATAGATCTGTTTATTATTTTCCTATTTTAAGGCTTGTGTCATTCTTTTCCTTAGTCACAAAAATTCACACGTTTACCTTGTTGTTCATTCTGAAAATCGCTAGCTACTGTGTAATGTAAATGTATGCGTTATCTCTTTGCTTTCCTCTTTGCTGCTTTTTCCCAATATGTAATTGTGTGTTGTTCTCGTGTACATGGTCTTTCTTCCGGTTATATATCTGCATTATTTATTTATTTTTTTCTATTTTCTTTCTCCTTCCGTACAAGCTAAGATTTTACTCAATATAATATAATATGACCAGTATGTACTTGTGTGTTCACTTTTATTACGTAATACCAGCTTATAATTAAATTTTCTAAGCTACTATTTACAAGACTTGTGTACCCTTTTCTTTCTTGTTTTTGAATGGCTCTCGTCACTGTGTCTCATAGTAAGCGTGGTCTCAAAACTTTTAAACGTTCCGCGCATGCGCGCTTGTGTACCACGACTGGACTGCAGGCGCGGAGAAAACTCTGCATTGTTGGTGAACATTATTCGTGATAGCCACCATCGTGTAATAGAGTCACGTGACGCCTGGACTCGACCGCGCATGTGCCTTCGCTCTTTGTATACACTCAGCTGATCGGACAGGGAAGGGGGAAGATTTCTCCCCGGCTCGCTGCCTACAGCGCGGCCAATGACCTCGTCTTGACATGCAGCTATAGCGTGCTCATGAGCTGAGCGTTGGATTGCAACTTCGACGTGTGGTTTGTTGCTCGTCTCAAGCGAACAAACTCTGACCTTCGCGCTAATTTGTCTTCGTTCCTCTCTCTTAAATAACTGAGTTACACTACAAAAGTACCGTGTGGTTTATTTTATAGTGTTAAGACTCACAGTAACACGTTTCATTAGGTGTGTGGTTAACTATGCGTTTTTTTTTTTTTTTTTTAATTAGCTGCCATATGCCCCCAGTTGGTTACTTACTAGTTTCGATGTTTACTTTATGCTGGCGGAAAACTTCCATACCTAAAATACAATTGACGATTAACTTGTCAACGATTAAGAATGTACGGTTTATCGTGACATCGTTAATGGTAACAGGTATTTGCGTCTGCCACTTAATACTTTTTGACTTGTTACCTACAGCTGTCAAGATTTTACAATTTTCCGTTGGCAACACTGGTATTTTTAATGCTTTCGAAACTTTTTTAAATAAACTGTTAGAAAAAATATCCGTAGATGCCCCTGTATCTAAAATTACGTTGGTAATTATAGTTCCTATCTTTGCTGTTATTACAGCCTGCACGAGGTCACTTACCTTGTCCGGTGCTTTCCTCTCTTCTTCACATAGATCATCTTCTACGGTCACATCCTGATCATATCTTAAAAATAATTGTCTAAGATGTAATGTGTGCTTGTTTGTGCCCCCTGTTGTCAAATCGGTCGGCCGGTGGGGGCTCATTACGACCGATTGTTGTTTACCGGGGGAGACAACGGCGTTTCTTCAGTACTGACCGTTACCTCTACAAAGTGTACTGAGTGGTTATTCTGTCGCCAATTAGTTTCCGGACCGCTGCGTGCAACATTTTCTTGTGACCGGCCGTCGCTATTCCTCCTGGGTCTGTCATTCCTATTACTGCAACTATTGTAATTTTCATTTGTGTGCCGCCTTTCATCACGCGGGCCTGACCAATCATTCACGTGATTTCTATCATTTCCATACCGGCGTGGACCGTAATCTGTACTATACCTTCGGTCTTCACGTCTCTGTGGCGCCGAATTCCTCCGATTCCTGTAATTCCAGGTTCCATTATTTGGCCTTGTCGCATACGGATGCCAACTGTGTGGGTTTTGTCCACTGCCATTAAAATGATATCCGTTACCGTTGTTTTGATTGGTACCGGAATATTCATTCCGATTACTTGTGCTCGGCTCTTCTTCGTATATTAGATCAATTGAGTCAAGCACGGAAAGAAAGTATTCAAGGTCGTTCTCCGGTATGGTTACCAATTTTTCGCGTAATTTCGGGGGTAGTCTGTTTTTCAGAATTTTGAGAACATCTACTTGCGGTATTGGATTGTTCCAATAGCGCGTTTGTTCCAATAGCGCGTCTTATTCAAGTACTTTTCGAAATACTTTCTCAACCCGCCGTTTTTGAGGTTGAACGGTTGTGGGTTGAATACCTCACGTCGCAGTCTTTCTTGGACCCCAGCAGACCAATATTTCTCCAAGAAAGCCCGTTCAAATTGTTCGTAGGTGACGCACTGTTCAGCCATGTCTGTGGCCCACAAAAGTGCGTCGCCTTGTGTGAAGCCTACTACATATCTAATCTTCTGTGCCTCAGTCCAGTTTCTTGGTAAGACATTTTTAAATGCTCTTACGAATACGACTGGATGAGCTTTTCTGGATTCTGTGGAGGAAACTGGAAACTGTCTATGTTTCAACAGGCTCTCATCGACTAGAATCGTCGAGATGCAAGGCGACACGCCTACTGCCTGTTGGAGCACCGCGATTGGCGAATAGCCATTGTTTGCTTGTGCCGGTGCGTGCACATACGCCGGACTGGGCGCGTGATGTTCTGCGTTACTGACATCGTAATCTGGCACGGGCGAATAAGTGTCGCGCTGCTTGTTGCTTGACGTAGGCAAGTCATTTGAAACTTTCAGTCTACCAGCAATTTCCTTGCGTATTCTATCCTCGGCTACTTTGATTTCATTACCTAATTTTTCAAAAAGTTTTGTTTCCCGGTCAGTTAGTGATTCATTTACATTACCGTTTTCTAAAGTTTCATTTATTTTGATAATGTCCGCGTTGATACGTCGAGTCTCCTGTTTCAGAAAACCGACTTCTTCGTTAACTTTATTAACTTGGTCAGGTATTTCTTCACATGCGGACTGTACTCTTGTTAAATTTAATTGAATAGCCTGTACGTTTTCATGTATTTCTTTTTGTACGGTTTGTGTTTGATTGTGTGTTTCTACTATTTCTGACAGTTCCTGTTCCTGTTTGTTTGTAAGATCTGACAATTTCTTTTCTAAGTCATTTGCCAATACATTGTATACACTATTGACGGTTTTGATGACTTTGTCTTCGATCTTTTGATCGATTTCATTGGTGAGTTTATTTAAGCGTTGATCGAAATGTCTGTGCATGTTCGCCAGTTTTGTGTTCGTTGTGTTGTGGCTGATTTCTAGATTCGCCAGTTTTGTGTTCGTTGTGTTATGGCTGATTTCTAGATTCGCCAGTTTTGTGTTCGTTGTGTGGTTGTGACTGATCTTTAAATCAGATAATTGCTCGCTCACGCTTGACATCAGACTATATAATGCCTCAAGCGTAACTGACGAAGCTTGTGTGTTTGTATTTATGCCATTATTTGTTGCCATTGTTTCTCTGCCACGGTCTGATTGAATCGAAACCGGGCTAGGTTCACTGATTTCACGCGAAATATTTTCATCTGATTTGGTAATCGATGCTTCATCGACTGTGTACAAGGTTTCATTTGCAAGTGGTTCGTTATTGTTAATCCCTGTGAGTGCAATTGAATTGTATTTACTTCTACATTATGTTGTGCTGAAAAACTAATTGCGTCATCATTTACGTCACTATTGTCAGAATCGGTGACGTGTCCATGAACATTTGTCAAATTAAAGTTCTCCGATTCCATTGTGGAGATATTATTTTTATCTGTACTTTACTGTTAATATAAATCTTTAAATTCCCTCGCAGTTGAATTAATAAAAATATCTCGCGATTGTTATTTGTTGCGCGTCGGAAATTTACAAGATGGCGCACTATGTCTTCTAATTCTGCGATTGTTGAACATAAAAAAGTAATTATCAAAGTGTAATTGTGTGTTGCCACAAACACTACCAGGATTTTAATATGGAAAGGAAAAGGTTCTGCTTTAAGTGGAGCTAAGCCAAGGTGCAGCCACTGCATGCGTTTGCGCTTTCCTACCTTAATTCCGGCTGAGCTGCGTCACTCACGATTACGTTAGTTTTGTAAATCCTTGTCCTTGTTCCTTCTGGTTATTGTGCCATCCGTTTATACAGTTAATATTTTTTCACCTCATTCGTCATTTTCCATGTGCGTCATGTAACAGAAACAGTAATTAGTACAAGTACATTTGTAGCACAACAATGAAGTACTTACTCTTTGTTCCACCAGCACTGTCCTGTCACGGTCGCCAGTGTGGCGAAATAAATAAAAAACATTTGATTTTATTGTGTTTTTTAACTTTAGAATTTTTGAAAGGATTTTTTACGGATTGTATTGACCGGCTTAGGGACTGATGACTCTTGTAGAACACACATTTCTGCATCAAAAAATTTTTATCATTTTCCTTCATTTTTTCTAATTATTTCAAATTTTTCCATTTCTCTTCGCCATCCTGTACATCATCTACTGTATAACATCAGAAGCTCCGCGCGGACTTTCGCAGGTGATGCTGTTGTCAGTAGGAAGATTGCAACGGCGGAATACTAATGCGAGATGCATAAGGTCTTGTGAACGATTGATAGTTGGAGCAGGGGCTGGCAGCTGACCCTGAATATAAATTAATGGAACGAACTGCGAATAAATAGGCGAAGAGATCCAGTGCTGTTTGATCAGATTACTGATGGCATATCACTGGAAACTAACACCCATGAAATGCCTAGTAGTAACTGTCCGTGGCGACGGAAAGTGGAATGACAACATAAAGCAAATAGTTGGGAAAGCAAATGCCAGACATAGTTTCAGAGGAAGAATCTTAAGAAAATGTAATTCAGCCACGAAAGAAGTGACCTAGTAACAGACTTTCAACCGATCCTCAAAAATTATTGTTCATCAGTTTGGAACCCTTACCAATTAGGATTAATAGAAGAGATATACAGAGAAGATCCAAGGAAGAATGATGATTGTGCCCTCGGCACAAAGGTGTTACAGACATGCTCAGTGGCAGACACTACAAGATGGGCGTCGCGTCTTACAGGGAAGTCTATTGGTGACATTCCTAGATTATTTCCTCTTACATATATCACTCGAAATAACGGAGTTAGGAAGATCAAAGAAATCAAAAACCACACTGAAGTCTGAAGTTGGCTAAAATTTGTTCTTCCCAAGCACCATTCACGAGTGGAACAGCGAAGGAATAACAGAAGTCCCCTCACCACAGCGTAAGTTGACTAGTGGAGTATACCTGTATATTCCCTGTTCAGTTAATGTCGACTACGCGTTTCCGTGGCCATGTCGTCATCATTGTTTACATTCTGGACTGCATTCATGACATTCACACACTTCGTTCTGCAGGAGACGATGACCTCGAACAAGAGAGCCTGTATCCAACTGGAGGAAGAGGAACGAAAGGTCTGGAGCAGGAAAAAAACCAAGCAACGTTGCACATAGATCGAGACAGGAGTCGTATGACAGTGTAGAACCAATTCCGAGCATAATACGGCAGATAAGACCGAGATTTGCCTCGTACACAGTCATGATGAACGACATGTTGAGCAAGAAAATGTGTAAAGCAAATGCTCAAGAAGTGGTAATTGGATTAAGGGAACCAGGGGGATTCGGAAAGCAGCTGGAATGAGAAAAAAACAGATACAACGTAATGCAGGTCAGGTCCGACAACAGTAAAACGGTGTAAGATCATAGGTAAGCTAATAACAGCAACAAAATCAAAATTACAAAAGCAGGCGAAACGAGCAGGAGAGAAAGAACGAAGATGTAAGGGAAGAAAGACGACGAGCTGGAGAAGCCAAACATGATCCAAAAGCGTCGAAACGAACCAAATAAATAAAAAATATCACAATAACATTAAAGCAAATATTTTAATCCCTTAAAAGAAATGAAGTGCGTGAAGAAACAGTATAAGAAATCAGCAAATTTTGGTAGATTTAGTAGTCGAATTAAATCGGTTGATGCAGAGGGAATTAGATAAGGAAATGAGAACCTGAAAGTAGTGGATAAAGCGGAGAGGATCTAAAATGCAGACTGGCAATAACAAGAAAAGTGTTTTAGGAAAAGAGAAACATATTAACATTGAAAATAAATTTAAGATAACAGAAGATTTTGAATTTTGACGCTACAGAAGAAAGCTGAAGACTACACAAATCTCCTAAAGTAGGCGTCTTCACCAGCTTCGAATCAGCTCTTTTAAGTCTCGAATCGATATCCGAGCAAATAATTACAGCTGGTGACACTAACATAAATATCCTATGCAGTAGTTCTTCCAGTGTGAAATATAAGACGATGTTTTCTCCTTCAATCGTGTCGCTACACACCATGTGAACAGTAGTCACACTCTCATAGATACATTTGCAACGAAATCTCCAGACAGAGTAATTCATACCTCTCACACTCGCTAGAATGTCCCGGAAAGAAACCGCAAATGACAACTTATCGAGACTTCAAACGCATTAATTTTTCCGGACTTGCAACTGAGGCGCAGGAAATAGTTTGGGGAACGTGTTCTATTTCCTTCTTGGACATTAACGAAAAACTTCATGGATTTACTGACCAACTTTCTCAACAATGTGACAAATATCCTGCCCTAAAGACCGGAAAAGTAAGGAGGAAGCTTGCACCTTGGCTAACTGAAGAACTAAAACACATCACGAATCTCAGAAACCCTGCTTATCGGGCACACAGCCTGCGCCCCACGCCTCAAAATCATATTGTTTACAAGCAGAAGCCGAACGGAGTCAGTCAGGCTGTGAGAAATGCAAAACTCAGGCATGCTCATACATTAATCGAAAACAGAAATAGACCAGCTATCCTGTGGACTAACCTGCGTGGTCTTGGTACAGGAAAATTAAAAGGAACCAAAAACGAAGCGGAGACTCGCTGATAACTACATCACTTCATCGGGGTAAATGGCTGCAGCCACGGAAAATTCTATCTAAAGCATGTTACTTGCAATACCGACAAGAAAACCGTCGTGTGTATCAGATCAGCATCTACTGGACACGATAACATTACAGTCCAAATGATGAAGTTCATTGTTGACCCACTATTGATGACTATGGCAGATATCTTCAACTATTCCTTAACCACAAGCGTTTTCCAGAGGACGATAAAAAGAGACTAGTTAAGACACTAGATAAAAAGAAGTTGCCACAGAACACTCTGATTACAGACCTATTTACATTCTTCCTGTACTGTTCAAATGGCTCTGAGCACTATGGGACTTAACATCTATGGTCATCAGTCCCATAGAACTTAGAACTACTTAAACCTAACTAACCTAAGGACAGCACACAACACCCAGCCATCACGAGGCAGAGAAAATCCCTGACCCCGCCGGGAATCGAACCCGGGAACCCGGGCGTGGGAAGCGAGAACGCTACCGCACGACCACGAGATGCGGGCTCCTGTACTGTCCAAGGCCTTAGAATATATCGTCCACGACCAGCTAACAAGCTATCTAACCACACACAAACTTCTAGACGAATACCAATCACATTTCTGTAAACATTGCAGCACAATCTCTGCTTTAATAAAGCTAAAAAGGACCTGGAGGCATGGATGCCCAAGAGGCGACTATCGTTTGTTTCTTAGACTTCAGTAAAGATATTGTCACTGTTGCCTTCGACATTTTCTTTGCTAAATTTAATAGTCTAAATTTCTCGCCAAGTGCAGTGCAATGGTTTCACTCATACCTAGCATCTCGTCAGCAATACTTCATGTCCGGGACCATAAAGTCACAATGGAGGCATGCAGTATCAGGCGTCCCTCAGGGTTTGGTATTAGACCGTACACTCTTTTCATTGTATATCAATGATATGTCATCAGTTTTGTTCTACTGCAAACATAATAGGCACTCTGACGACCTCCAGTTGTATCCAAGTGCAAAACGAATAAACGTGAAGACAGTTATCGACAATTTGAGTGCCGCCCTGTGTGAACTATGGAAATGGACGCAGGATACAGGGTTAAAGCTCAACCCAGCCAAAACCCAATCGATACTGGTTGGTTATTCTACGCTCGTTAGCCACAATTATCGGGAATCCCTACCATCTCTAAACCTAAATGGGACAAATATCGACTTCCGTACTTCAGCAAAGACTCTAGGAGTAACAACAGATGAAAATCTAAATTGGACCTACCATGTGACTGTAGTGTGCAAGTAGGCATCAGCATCTCTCCACATCCTACAAAAATATAAAAAGCTGTTCCCTCTTGAGCTGAAAAAGAAACTTGTACAAATACCTATACTTTCCCTTATTGATTACAGCAATGTTATCCTGCAAGGCTTTTCTCAGGAAATCTCACGGCGCCTGGAACTGGTTATGAATGCATATGTTCCTTATAGTTTTGATGTTCAACTCTTTGATCACATTTCACCATCATATGCACTGCTGTCCTTGCCGCGTGCAGAGAAGCGCAGAGATTTCCGTACCCTCTGTCTTCTCTACGGTCTTATCATCATAAACTTTCTCCCATATATCACCTCGACCTTAACGCTCTTGTTTGAACAAAATGGCAGAAACACCCGTTTCCATAAGAGCAAAAAATCTTTCTGTCACACTCCATCGTTCAGCTATTTTTTCGATATCCTTCTCAGGAACAGGAACCCGACGCTGGAATAACCTCATACTGTGCATCACAGAGTCCGCTGAGTTCGATTGTCGGCCGGGTCGGAGATTTTCTCCGCTCAGGGACTGGGTGTTGTGTTGTCCTCATTATCATTTCTTCATCATAAGTGGAAGCCAACGGGAAACCACCACTGGAATCCCTTCCCTAGACCCTCATGCGGCGGACCTCTCTGAGGAGGCTTTCCCCATGACAAGACCTGCCGTAAGGCAGAACACAAAGTTAGATAATATATTACAGAAGTGAATAACATATCCAGCTTCATAAGAGAGTTACTGACGTATCTGCTAACGCAGAAATAGTGACTACCATTGTCCCTGTGATCTCTCGTTACACTTGTACATCCTTCTTTCCAACCAGATCTTCCCCATTTCCCAGGTTTCTTAGCAGGTGCAGTATCCTTAAATTTCCTCTCCCCAGAAATCGCTACGTCAGAAAACATACACTTTGCACACCTGTAAATTCTGTTTATATTTAGCCGGCCGGAGTGGCCGAGCGGTTAAAGGCGCTACAGTCTGGAACCACACGACCGCTACGGTCGCAGGTTCGAATCCTGCCTTGGGCATGGATGTGTGTGATGTCCTTAGGTTAGTTAGGTTTAAGTAGTTCTAAGTTCTAGGGGACTTATGACCACAGCAGTTGAGTCCCATAGCGCTCAGAGCCATTTGAACCATTTTTTTGTTTATATTTGTCACTATCATTATTGCTGTTATTGTCATTATTACTATTACTATCACCTTTAGTGACAGTAGCAACAGCAACAGTACTAGTACAAGTAGTGCCAGTATTAAGTTCATTAGTGCATAGTCGGTATTACTTACACACATTATCACTATAGACACTCAAATCATTTTAATACTATTCGTCTTATTAAAATTGTTATGTGTTAGGCAACTGTGCTGTAAAAAAGGTACTGTAGGTGTGAAATCCTGGTCCGTTTTAAGAGAGGGGCTGATGGACCTAATTAAATCAGATTAAATAAATAAATAGATACATCGATCGCCAATGGATAGAGTCGAAGAGACAAGAGCTTTATGGCATAAGTTAACTGCAAGGTTTAGGGTGATTGTACACACTCAGTGGCATCAAGGAATAATTAATTTAGTAATGAAGGCAAATGCTGGTGGAAAGTAATATTGCAGTTCCCGTAACGGTTCTGAAAACGTAAACCATAACGGCGTTTGGTAGCAGTGGATGTGATATAGTGAAGTCTAATGTTTTTCCTTCATCTCTACCATCAGAAAGTTTACCCCGCAAAGATTTTCACTTTCCTAAAGAAGGAACGGAAGTTCATTGCCCTTTCGTCAGCTTGACTGTAAACTTTCTATCACAGGACATCATTGATAAACAGTAGAGAATGCAGCAGGAGAGAATGTCTTATTCGTTCCGGAAACGAAAAATTAATTTAAATCATTCGGCACAGATTACTACGAGATGGCAAATGTTATACCTTCGTTATCAAAGAAAATCATTTTTAAATGGCCTACTGAAAGAATATTTGTAGAAGTGCATGTGAGACGTTCTGCGATTAACTAAAACTGTACATATTTAGGTTTTGCCTTTATTGCTCGTAATACACCTGTGTGTGTGTGTGTGTGTGTGTGTGTGTGTGTTTGAATCTCCTCAAACGTCAACAAGCGTTCTGATATCACATAAGTTAGGAGATAACAATGTTGCTGTTCCGCAGTAGTTATCAAACTCGGCCGAGATAGTGTTCTAATTACGATGATATGGCATATACTACGCTGCATTGAACATTTCTTTGATAACGACTTGTACAGCACATGTTTTGTTAGTGATAGTAGGCTACGAGTTTCAACATAAGCTCAGTTTCAAGAAAGGCGTTTGAAGAATAACCGTCCTTAGAATAAAATGAGAAAACCGTACGATGTAAAAATACGGAAAACAGTTTAACCCACAGTCTGTCTCAGAATCAGCTGCTATATCTGAGGCAGAGTGGTCCAAATGGTTCAAATGGCTCTGACCACTATGGGACTCAACATCTTAGGTCATAAGTCCCCTAGAACTTAGAATTACTTAAACCTAACTAACCTAAGGACATCACACACACCCATGCCCGAGGCAGGATTCGAACCTGCGACCGTAGCAGGCCCGCGGTTCCGGACTGCAGCGCCAGAACCACTAGACCACCGCGGCCGGCAGAGTGGTCCAGGTTACAACTAATTTTGCTTGTTGTTGTAATTATTATTATTCTTTCCCCCTTCGCAATAATTGTCAGAAGATGAAAGAAAGTTGTTAGCTCAGTGATAGATCTAGACGTAATGACCAGAAATATTAAAAGTTAGTTTTCTATGACGATACGTTTTTTTGTCGATTCTCTGAAGTTAAATTGATCTCCATTAAATAAATCGGCCCGTAAATTTCAGTAGTCAACCAGGTATTTGGGATTCTTGAGAGTTACGAGAAACCCGTCGTTGCCCATTTATTTATTCCAATCTCCTATTAGTCCATCTCCTCCTCCTTCCTGCTCTATCTATCTTCTCTTTCCGCTCTTTCCGTCCATCTCCTCCCTCTCCCTCTCTCTATCCACCTCCTCCACTCCCCTCTCTCCGTCCATCTCCTTTTCCACTCTCTAGCCATCTCTCCTCCCTCCTATCCAACCCCCCATCTATCCCTGCCCTTCACCTACACCCTTCTGTCTCACTATCCACCTCCACACCCCTCTCTCTGTTCACGTGCTCCACCCCCCTCGACTCATTGTCCATCTCCTCCTACCCCTCTCTCTGTCCATCGCCTTGTCCTCCCTGTCTCTGTCAATCTGCTGCTCCTCCTGTGTCTATCTACTCCTCCTCCTCTGTCCATCTCCTCATTTCCTCTCTAATTCCACCTCCTGCTTCCCCTCTCTTAGTCAATCTCCTCGTCCCCTCTCCCTGCTCATCTCCTCCTCTATCCTTTGTTGTCTCTCTCTGTCCATCGCCTTGTCCTCCCTGTCTCTGTCAATCTGCTGCTCCTCCTGTGTCTATCTACTCCTCCTCCTCTGTCCATCTCCTCATTTCCTCTCTAATTCCACCTCCTGCTTCCCCTCTCTTAGTCAATCTCCTCGTCCCCTCTCCCTGCTCATCTCCTCCTCTATCCTTTGTTGTCCACGTCCTCCTATCTCCTCTTTCTGTTCATTTCTTCCTCTTGTCTTTCTCTGTCCATTCCCTCCTCCTCCTTTGTTCATCCCCTCATCCCCACATCTCTACCTCCCTCTTCCTCCCCATGTCTCTGTCCATCTGCTCCTGTTTCCTTACTCTGTCCATCTTCTCCTCTCCCTTCTCTGTGTCCATTTCCCACTCTCCTATCTAGTATTCATCTCCTCCTGCTCCTATCTGCACCTAACTCCTCGTTCCCACTTGCTCTCTCTCCATCTCCTCATGCTCTCTTCTCCCTCCACTTTATCACACTCACCCCAATACGGGGACTCACGGTTGTTACTCCTGCAATAATTCTTTCCATGCTGTAATGAATGTGTGTACCACATTTGATTGATATTGTTCCAGGGATTTAGGATGAGCTTTTTACTCGTGCCTTTGCTCTCATATGCACATGTCAGATGTATTTCACACGTATTTAACACATTTCACTCGTATTTGTACGCATACAAAGGGGTCCAGAAAGTTGTAGTTACTTACTTTGGAACGAAATGACATATCGTTGCAAATTTACGCGGTAGCGTAGTCCATTGTTTTCTCAACAGATCTTGGCGCGCGTTTTCCATTGAGCAACGCAAGGCCGTATTGAAGTGGTACTAGAAGTACGAAAAGATGATCGAGGTACAATGACAACTGCGTAATGTGTTCTGAGTTCAGCCATCAACACATACAACGGTTTATCGTATTCGGGATAAATTTGAAGCAGACGGTACTGTTCAGTATTTGCATAAGGACAGGTCTGGCCGTCCAAAAAATATCAAGTCCAGCTTCCATCGTTGCTGTGTTGCAATATTTTAAGCAGGTCAGCTCAAAAATCTGTGAAGCAGGGTGTACGTGAAAGTGGGGTAAGCCGATCAAGCGTACAACGAATTCTGAAGGCTGCAAAGTGGACACTGAGGTTTGTCAACAGAAGTCAACGACACTGAACGAACTACGAGAAACCAACGAGGCGTCCCGTGTGTCTGTCACGCCAACACTGACAGTCGTAATTCGGTCAACAGTTCAGCGGCATCGACATTGTTTGGCTGCTAATGGAGGTCACTTTGAACACAAAAAATAATCTCCCCTCTGTGCAAGAATTGTAACGGTACGTCATTTTGTACCATTAATATTGAATATCAATGAGTGTCTACACTTTTCTGGACACCTCTGTATTTTACCTGTATGTCTAGGGATTGTCGCCCTGCAGTTTCATTTTCGCGCAGCTTGGTGTTTATGACGTCTATCTCCTGAACTATGTGTTGTGCAGTGACATAACTTTTCAGGTACATCCAGTGATGTATGTGCCTACGGTCTGCGAAATGTGTTGTGAATGGAGTTTGTAATACAGAAGCAATAAAGTAAAACGTCATGCATAAGGCGGCAGTTTATCACACATCTTAGTGTTTATGACTTAATATCGCCTGAACTTGTGTGTCATAATATATTTTTTCGATGCAGTCAGCAACATATGTGGATGTTTTCTGCAAGATGTATTTCGAAAAAAGTTAACAACAAAGAAGTAATAAATTAAAACGTCAAGCATGGCACGGCAATTTTTTCTCGCATCTCAGTATTTGACGTCATATGTCCTGAACAATGTCTCGTACAACGATATACTTCTGTAGGTACATTCAGCGGCAAATGTGGATACTGTCTGCGAAAACTGTTGCGAATAGAGTCTCTAGCAACGAAGTAATAAATTTAAACGTCTTGCATTTTCATGCATTCAGTGCCTATGACTTCTGAACTAAGCGTCGTAGAAAGATGTAAGTTTTCTTGTACACTCAGTGGTATACGAAGAAGCTGATGCTGGGTTGGCGTGGTCTTGTCTTAACTGTAGATATTTTAATATGTAGTTCTCTTACGCTGTGTCGTCATGTGTGCAGATCTCAAAATAAAGCGTATGTAGTGTTGCCGGAGACTGTTTTATTTGAATAACACGGTGATGAAGCTTCGATTTAGTTATTACCCTCTAGTCACTTATAAGAACACAGATTAAGAACCAACACCTGGCTTCAAGAAGACACAGCTCGTTTAAATTTAATTTAAGTAGTTTATAGTCACTGCGTGCGATACTGATGAATGTTAATTACAGACGCTACAGAACGGGCTACGTCGACGTAATTATCTGGCCTGCACTATTTACTTTGATTTTTAATTATTGATTTGAAACGTTTATTGTCTTTTCTTTTTTTGTCCTTTAGAGAGGCCAATATAGTGTGTATTCATTAAAAAGTTATCAAAGCGTCCAAGCGTAGATTCTAACAGTCTGTGGTTTTAAAATATTGAACTAACACTTGAATGTCGATATCGCTATTGTTAACTTCTGCAAATATCCGCACTAAAATGCTATTAATTTCACCTTTAACTTTTCACTTGATAATTCCATTGAACGTCAAATATCACAAAGCTTCAGTTATAATCGATAAAGAGATATCTTTCTCCCTCATTAAATAAATTCCAGTCTGTGAAACTATAACTCTGGATGATGAAAATTACGCCTACTTTGCGCAGGTAATACTTTTGTAAAATGATCGGTACACTTTTTAAAATAACTTGGTATATTTTTAGTACTTCACTCTGCACAACACGCAATATTAGCAATCGCAACAGCAGTAGTAACAGCAAACACAGGACAGGAATCGGAATAGTAATAGGAATAGTAATGACCTAGCCGGCCGCGGTGGTCTAGCGGTTCTGGCGCTGCAGTCCGGAACCGCGGGACTGCTACGGTCGCAGGTTCGAATCCTGCCTCGGGCATGGGTGTGTGTGATGTCCTTGGGTTAGTTAGGTTTAAGTAGTTCTAAGTTCTAGGGGACTTATGACCTAAGATGTTGAGTCCCATAGTGCTCAGAGCCATTTGAACCATTTGAACCATTTAGTAATGACCTAACAATATATATATATATAGACAAAAACAAACTACAATATTACAGCTTTGTTCTCTTATGACTTTTATGTTCTTGGTTATCTTACTTCCTTTTGATTAAAATTTTTACTTAAATATTTCAAATAGTGCTAATTAAAAATTATTATGAAAGCAAGAATTACTGAAATATGTCCCTAACACTGACGGAAATGTGAGAAAGTTATAACCTTAATACTGTCTACAACATCACGATTGCAATTAATACTAAAGAAGTAATAAATTAAAACGTCGTACTTCATACGGTACTTTTACTGCATGAAATGTAGTAAGCGAGAAAGTTTTTTTTCTTTCGTCATTTTATGGGAATCGTCAGCTAGAAAAAGTTTCGTGAATATTTAAAATTATATGTAAAGTTTGTTGCTAGTCTCAAAGTGTTCCCATTCTCAAATACTGGATGACGGAAGTGTGGGTATTCTCGCGTTGTGGGTTACACCGCTTTTTCACTCCAACACCGATCCGTTTGATTGGCGTTTGTTTCTAAAACCCTGCAGTGTTTCTTTCCAGATAGTAAGTGAGGTCTGTACCACGTTTATTTGAAATCAGTTCGGTGGTTTAGGAGGAGACGTGGAACGTAAATACATACATACATCTATTTTTATAATTTGTTATAACTAACGATCCGGCTCGGCTGTGCACGGGTAGCATTAAGTATCTATGGCCAGACGACATGTTTAAGAGCCGCCTGTGTAGTGTTATGAATAAAAGATTCAGACAACAACGTTAAGTAAATGAATATATCTTACACAATATAAGCAGCTCATGCCAGGAGGCATGAATGTTGTGCTCCATATTAATTTGGCGTTTGGAGTGACATCTCGTGGCAATGATGGAAGCACATTGCAAAGTAAGTAATATGTTTACGACCAAGGTACATAATGTATGCATGGTTGTAGGTGTGTGTTCAATATGTTTCAGAGGCTTACTGATGTGGCTCAAATAAAATAAAAATGAGAAAAAGCTTGCATGTTGTAGACCTTTAGCTGGTGTTACAGTAGTCCTCTTCTGAAGAGTTAGTAAGAACTGTGATGCACTGCTGAGACTTGTCGCCAAATAGCTTTCTTGTGGGCTCCTTATGGAATATCTTCTGGTAAACCTTCCGGGATGTAAGGTCGTGGTCCATGAAACTCTTCAGCTCCTTGGTCCAGAAAACTCTTCAGCTCCTCTTCCACGACCTTACATCCCGGAAGGTTTACCAGAAGATATGTCATCCGGTCGTGAAAGCCTTCATACTCCTTATGGAACTTTATTGAAAATCCATTCACAAAACTGCAAACCCTTTTGCAAGGTCACCAGGATTAAGCTCTTGCACTGCAGTTTTTTTTTAGGGCTGTAACTTCAGTATTTTTGTAGCTGAACAGAGTCACAGGAAGTTCCCATTTGCTAAGAAAGACGCCGAACTGATTTTCTAGGAGACCTTTCCAGAGCATAACCAATGTTATCGAGAGTGCCTTCTGTGACTACTCTACGTAGTTGTCTATGTTTCCTGCCAAGAACACTTGCCGTTCCACAAAATTTATTTATCAATGCATGACTCATACTCCGATAAGGAACTTGAACAACAGGAAATCCTCTTGAAATAATATCCTTACAGCACATGCTGATTCTGTACGCACGTACGAATGATTCATGAATATTCTTTGACGAATAGAATACTTGTGTTTCGCCATTTCACTTGAAACACTTTTACTCAATACACTGTCTTGCGCCACCTACCAAACGTGCTACCTGCACACATAAAGGCCTCGCAGAGGAAGAGAAATAACACTCCTCGCCAGCGCCGCCTCTGGCTGTATTATGAGCTGAGAAATTTTAGACCAAAAGCTGGCCACGCCTAGCGTATCTGGGATAGCCTTTATGAGCTCCTCAACAACCCACTCAATAAAGTAGATGGTAGTCTCTCTTGTCCACAGTCGTACAGCACCGGTTCGTCTGATAAGTCCCATCCACTTACGTTGCTTCTAGTTCTTGCAACTCCGGTTCAAAATGGCTCTGAGCGCTACGGGACTTAACATCTGAGGTCATCAGTCCCCTAGACTCAGAACTACTTAAATCTAACTAACCTAAGGACATGACACACATCCATGCCCGAGGCAGGATTCGAACCTGCGACCGTAGCGGTAGCGCGGTTCCAGACTGAAGAGACCACAATATGTTGAAGAGACCACAATATGTCATATCAGGCTGCTTAAACTGACACGTACGAATTTCTGACAGAAGATTTCAATGTACCGTAAGACCGTGAACACCGGTTGGCTGCAACTCCGGGATGTAGTCTGAGGCAAATTATTCCATTCATATTTACCAGTCTGGAAGATGGACCTTTTTCTTCTGCCGCATCTCTACTCTGGATTATTGTGGTGTGTTACTGAGATTTTCTGTTTGTACAGGAAACTCACAGATTTAAGCTGGCGGCAGGCTGGTTGATATCCAAAATGGTGCTGGTCCGTAGATGTAGACGATTTAGTTTGACTTTGACCATGTAATCGAGGAAGTGATTCACAGCAATCGCAGATTTATCAACAATGAGGACATTCGCACAGGGGTTCTCGATTGCCTCTCTGACCAAAGAGCGGATTTCTATCTTCTAGGAATTAAATTACTGGGAGAACATTCCGACCGTTGTTTACAGAGACTTGTTACTATGTTGTGTCACCTTGAAGTGTAGGGCAGCATTCAATAAAAGTTACTTGGCCCGCATTAATAATGTATAACTTACTTTCTGAAGTTCCCTTATATAAAAACAAATATTCTTCTCTCTCTCATTTCTGCCTTCACATGTGTTCGAGTGAATAGCTTTCAAACATAGCTTCTTATAACCCAGCAGGTCCAGTCGATCGCGTCAGTATGAGTCCGTTATTAGTATTTTATGGTTCACGGTCTTACGGTACATTGAAACCTTCTGTCAGAAATTCGTATGTGTCAGTTTAAGCAGCCTGATATGACATATTACAGTCATCATATATCCTTCAATTATTTTGTAATGAACACTCTTTAATCGTTTATATACAACTTAACAGAAACATGAATTAAAACCCTTTTGTATATTTGCGAAAACTTTAGTGTCCTTCTCGTACTTGTTATTACCAAGCTTTTCTTTCCACTAACGGTATTGCAGTTATTGCACTCTGTCTTGCCAGGTTTCTCTCCATGTCGAATACAGATTTATACAGACATTTCCTTGCAGAAGTTTCTTCAATCGATATCGGATTCTTTTACTAGCTATAAGAATGAGGCATCTGTAAACCCAGAAGTACGTTATTTGCAATATAGTAATATGCCGTAACTTATTTGGCGAACTCCATGAATTTTTTCTAATGCTGCAACTCATCGAACTGTTTCTTCTTTTTACAACTGCATTGAACACCACGAGTTCCTTATGTCAGTGTCTCAGCTTAATCAGAATGTCGAGTTTTGGTCGATTTAACTAAAAAGTACTTCCAATCACTCACATACATCAAAAACAAAAACGTCAGTGTGAGGCAAACACAAAAAGAAAGTACGAAGAATTCATATTTAGTGGCTCATAGACGGGCGAAAAAATGTTCTGGATGAATATTAGCAGTTTTTATGTACGTCGTGTAGTCATAGAAGACGTCAATTACTGCCTACTTATAGCTGTTCGAGATGAGTAGGCTGTGCTGTAGGGGATAGTTTGCGTCTATCTTCAAGTGTTTTCCAGTTTGGTTTTTCAGCACCTCCGTGAAGCTCTCCCAACGGTCAAACAAACCTGTGACCAGTGGTGCTGTCTTCATTTCTATGCTTTCAGACTGTTGACCTCTCCGTTTAAAAGAGAATGCGCAAATGATTAAAAGCAAAAGTTAGTAGGAATTCATGCATCTGTAAAAAGATCGATGCACGAAGCATACAACTGCCACCTTCATACCTTAGCAAAAAATTTTGCCTAGACCTCAAGAAAATTCTAGTCCTATGTAAAATCGCTAGGTGGGTCAAAGGCTTCTTTCCAATCACTCGTTGACCAGTCTCGTGCGGCAGTACAAGATACCAAAACGAAAGCCGAAGTTTTCAATTTCGCGTTTAAGAAATCGTTCACACAGGAGAATCGTGCAAACATACCGTCGTTTGACCATCGCACAGACTCCCGTATGGAGGAAGTAGTAAAGGACATCCCTGGTGTAGAGAAACAAGGGAAAGAGTTGAAAGCAAAAAAAGTCAACAGGTCCAGATGGAATCCCAATTCGGTTTTAAAAAGGGTACTTTATGACACTGGCTTCTTACTTAGCTTGCAGCATTTATTGCGGATCTCTTGCCCAGCACAAAGTCCCGATTGACTGAAATAAAGGGCAGGTGACTCCTGTGTATAAGAATGGTGAAAGAACGTATGACGTCTATAATACCGAGTGCCACCAAATTTTTCGTCAATTTTATGTACAGTGTAATCGATATTATGTAAAACTGTAACAATTTTTTATTGATTTGTAATAGAAATACGTCAAATGTTGTGTTACTCGATGTAGCATTAATAATATCAAACATTGTAATGATACTGTGTAATCGTCCGAGAGCGGGCGAGGTAGGAGAGATTCACTGAGAGCTGAGTGATAGAAGCGGTTGGACGCGCAAGTGTGCTCTGTGTGGCTGTGGTTGTATGAGGCCATCTAATATATATATATATATATATATATATATATATATATATATATATATATATATATATATATATATACTCCTGGAAATTGAAATAAGAACACCGTGAATTCATTGTCCCAGGAAGGGGAAACTTTATTGACACATTCCTGGGGTCAGATACATCACATGATCACACTGACAGAACCACAGGCACATAGACACAGGCAACAGAGCATGCACAATGTCGGTACTAGTACAGTGTATATCCACCTTTGCAGCAATGCAGGCTGCTATTCTCCCATGGAGACGATCGTAGAGATGCTGGATGTAGTCCTGTGGAACGGCTTGCCATGCCATTTCCACCTGGCGCCTCAGTTGGACCAGCGTTCGTGCTGGACGTGCAGACCGCGTGAGACGACGCTTCATCCAGTCCCAAACATGCTCAATGGGGGACAGATCCGGAGATCTTGCTGGCCAGGGTAGTTGACTTACACCTTCTAGAGCACGTTGGGTGGCACGGGATACATGCGGACGTGCATTGTCCTGTTGGAACAGCAAGTTCCCTTGTCGGTCTAGGAATGGTAGAACGATGGGTTCGATGACGGTTTGGATGTACCGTGCACTATTCAGTGTCCCCTCGACGATCACCAGTGGTGTACGGCCAGTGTAGGAGATCGCTCCCCACACCATGATGCCGGGTGTTGGCCCTGTGTGCCTCGGTCGTATGCAGTCCTGATTGTGGCGCTCACCTGCACGGCGCCAAACACGCATACGACCATAATTGGCACCAAGGCAGAAGCGACTCTCATCGCTGAAGACGACACGTCTCCATTCGTCCCTCCATTCACGCCTGTCGCGACACCACTGGAGGCGGGCTGCACGATGTTGGGGCGTGAGCGGAAGACGGCCTAACGGTGTGCGGGACCGTAGCCCAGCTTCATGGAGACGGTTGCGAATGGTCCTCGCCGATACCCCAGGAGCAACAGTGTCCCTAATTTGCTGGGAAGTGGCGGTGCGGTCCCCTACGGCACTGCGTAGGATCCTACGGTCTTGGCGTGCATCCGTGCGTCGCTGCGGTCCGGTCTCAGGTCGACGGGCACGTGCACCTTCCGCCGACCACTGGCGACAACATCGATGTACTGTGGAGACCTCACGCCCCACGTGTTGAGCAATTCGGCGGTACGTCCACCCGGCCTCCCGCATGCCCACTATACGCCCTCGCTCAAAGTCCGTCAACTGCACATACGGTTCACGTCCACGCTGTCGCGGCATGCTACCAGTGTTAAAGACTGCGATGGAGCTCCGTATGCCACGGCAAACTGGCTGACACTGACGGCGGCGGTGCACAAATGCTGCGCAGCTAGCGCCATTCGACGGCCAACACCGCGGTTCCTGGTGTGTCCGCTGTGCCGTGCGTGTGATCATTGCTTGTACAGCCCTCTCGCAGTGTCCGGAGCAAGTATGGTGGGTCTGACACACCGGTGTCAATGTGTTCTTTTTTCCATTTCCAGGAGTGTATATATATATATATATATATATATATATATATATATATATTTGGAGGCACTGTTCCAAGGCACTGATCATTGCTTGTACAGCCCTCTCGCAGTGTCCGGAGCAAGTATGGTGGGTCTGACACACCGGGGTCAATGTGTTCTTTTTTCCATTTCCAGGAGTATATATATATATATATATATATATATATATATATATATATATATATATATATATATTTGGAGGCACTGTTCCAAGGCAAGTATGGGCAGATGAAGGAAACACCTGTTTCATCAGGATCCTGCCCCTGAATCTGCTGTGGTTAATGCAGGTGCGCTCGCCAAAGTTGGAGTTGGAGCGTTGTCGCCCACGCCGACTACGGCATCTCGTCAACTACTGAAAACTGTGGCATTGTATAAAATACTTCGCGCTGTGTAGAAACTGAGAGGTATTACTCAGTGACTTGATTTTGATCGCTTTTCAAATAATAAGTGAGACAATAACATATTCTTTAACCCAAGTCATTTTAACCTTTCCTGTGTGGCTAATCGAAATGTGTGTGAGAGAAAGGAACTGAATAAGTAAATTAAACGCCTGTCATCTTGCTCTGCTATTTAATCATTTATTAAATACAACTATTAGAAACGCCTCATATAGTTAACTGTTTGTCTTGCTCAACAATCAGAGGCGCTGTTTATATCACAATCATATATAAAATTTTCCAAAATTATTATCCTGCATTGTATTGGCGTGTTTCAAAGTTCATTATCAATAATGTGTTGAAGTTCTCATAATCAGGCACATGATTAGCTTCCAGTCAAATTAAATTCCAAAATTCATAAATAATCGTGTTACAAACTATTTCATTAAACTTCAATTAACTTATGTTTTCTCAAAAACTGGTAGTATCGAGTAATCAGTAGCATGAAATTACGTAAGTTTTGTTTAACAATAGTGAGCTTCAGTTCTACCAAATTCAATGTTTTGTATTTCAAAGCGAATTTGAAATTATTTCATTTAATTGCATTATATTATTATAAGTTATTTGTTGAAATATTCCTTCATTCTTATTTTTGCTTGTAGTTTAAACTATGTATCTGTTCGCCTTCTGCTGCGACGCTATTACTTCAATATTATTTCAAATAACTACTATTCATGTCACTATTTATTTATCGAACAGTATTTGTCCTACTGGGCTGGCGACCGTAATCATTAATCATATTAAATCATTTCAGTTGAGTTGTGTGGCCAAATCGGTTCTTGTGGTACCCCTTTCTTTTAGTATTTAACGTGGGCAATTGCAGTAATTATCTGTTAAAATAGCATAAAGTATAATAGCAGCACAGCAAGAGAGATATAAGGTGTTTTCCGGAATGGCTTGTTGTTCACATCTTCCACCTGATCGGTGTGACATTTCTTCGGAAATGGTAGCCTTATTCAAAATTTTATCATTTCTGTAGGACTCACGAGGAACGCGGCCAAATTTCCAAAGTAGCCGATTAGTGAGGGGGAACATTGCAAACGGACCCGCAAAATTATAGACCAGTATCCTTAAAATCAGTTTGCTGTAAAATTCTTGAACATATTCTCATTTGTGATATGTAAATTTCCTTGATACGGAAAAGCATGTGTCCACTAATCAGCACGGTTTCAGAAAGCATTTCTCGTGCGAAATTCAGCTTCCCCTTTTCTCACATGGTATCCTACGAGCTATGGATGAAGGACAACATGCAGATTCCGTATACCTAAATTTCCGAAAAGTTTTTCAAGCGGTGCACCACTCCAGACTGTTAACGAAGGTATGAGCATACGAAACAGGTTCCAGGTATCTGAGTGCGTGGATGACTTCTCAAGTATCAGAACCCAGTACGTTGTCCTCGACGGTTACAAATGGTAACGTCAGGAATGCTCCAGGAAAGCGATAGCACCGCTATTATTTTCCATATACATAAATGACCTGACGGACATGGTGTTAAGTAGACTGCGTCTGTTTGCTGATAATACTGTGCTGTACGAGAAAGTATCCTCATTGAGAGAGTGTAGCGGGATACAAGATCACTTACAATTAGACACAATTTCTAGTTGGTGTGATGAATGGCAGCTAGCTCTAAATGTAGAAAAAATGTAAGTTTATGCAGAATAATAGGAAGAACAAACCATGATGTTCGAATATAGCATTAGCAGTATGCTGCTTGATACAGTCACGTCGATTCAATATCTAGGCGTAACATTGCAAAGTGATATGAAATGGAAAGAGCTTGCAAGGATTCTTGTAGTGAAGGCGAATGGACGATTTCGGGTTGTTGGGAGAATTTTAGGAAAGTATGGGTCATGTGTAAAGGAGACTGTATGCAGGTCGCTAGTACGACCCGCTCTTGAGTCTGCTCGAGTGTTCGGGATCTGCACTAGGACGGATTAAAGGAAGACATGGAAGCAATTCAGAGGCGAGCCGCTGGATTTTTTCCAAGTAGTTTCAAACAACACACAAATATTACGAAGGTACTTCGGGATGGCAAATGTGAATCTCTGGAGGGATGATGACGTTCTTTTCGAGGAATACTGTTGAGAAAATTTAGAGAATGGCATTTGAAGCTGACTGCAGAACGATTCTACTGCCGCCAACGCACATTTCGCGTAAGGACTACGAAGATAAGGTACGAGAAACTGGAGCTCATACGGAGGAATATAGATAGTCGTTTTCCCCTCGCTCTATTTGCGAGTGGAATAGGGAAGGTAATGACAAGTAGTGATACAGGGTTCCATCCGCCACGCACCGTACGGTGGCTTGAGGAATGTGTATATAGACGTAGATTTGCATGAGTCTATTGATTATAATTGTGAATAGTTTATTTTGTAGTCATAGCATACTACAGTTTCTTTTTTGTTTCGTAAACTGCACGGTTATAACTGTACATTTCCGAACATTTGAAGAAAATTTCCAGCCTTTGCACCACTTTGATATTGTATCAAGGTCTCACAGAATATTCCTATGGTTTTTTTTTCAGATACTGTAATACTTCGTTATAACATTGCATCATCTGGAAAAAGTCGTAGATTATTATTAATACTGTCTGCAAGGTCATCAACTACAACATTAACAGCAAGGAATCGAATACACTTCCGTGGTGCACGTTACTTCTGCATCTGTCGAAGACTCGAAATCCAAGATAACATACTGTGTCGTCGCTATAAAGAAATTCTTACTCCGATCACACTGATACCATATATGACTGAACTTTCGTTAATAAGCATGGGTATGCTACTGCGTCAAATACGTTTAGAAGTCAAGAAATACTGCATCTATCTGAATGCCTTGATCCATGTCTTTCAGGACGTCAAGTGAGAAAAGCACGAGCTGCGTCTCGCGCGATCGACGTTCTCGGAATCCATATGATTGGCCGAAGGATGTCATTTTATTCGGAACACTTCACTACGTTTAAGATCAAGGTATGTTCTACGATTCAATAACAGATGGATTTCAACGATACTAGATGGTAGTTTCGTGGGTCACTTCTGTTACTCTTCTTGTAGACGACTGTGATATGCGCTTCCTTCCAATTTCTGAGCACGGTATTTTTTTCGACGGACCTACTGTAAGGGGTTAATTCAGCTGGACATCCTTTATTGGCCAAACAGAAGGAAGTCGGAATTTGCGATATCCGGGCTGTAGGGTGGAAGTACAGTCCAATAAAGTTTTGTAAGCTCCTCTCGGTGGCGCAGACTTTGAGGGCTTGTGTTGACATGGACAAGGAGAAGTTCGTTTGTGTTTTTCCGGCAATGAATACGCTGAAGCCATGTCTTCAATTTCCTGAGGGCAGCACAGTACACGTCAGAGTTGATCGTTTCACAATGAGGGAGGACATCAAGCAGAATAACCCCTTCAGAGTCCCAGAAGACGGTCGCTCTGATTGCACTGGTTGGGGTGCAGCTTTGAATCTTTCTCGTAGGAGGAGAGATGGTGTGGCGTCGTCCGTGGGTTGTCGTTTTGTTTCCAGTTCGAAGCGAAGAACCCATGTTTCATCGCCTGTGACGATATTCGACAGAAAGTGGTCATAATCAACCTCGCAATGCGTAAGCAATTCCGCACAGATGGTCCGACGTTGCTCTTTATGGTCTTCTGTTAGGTGGCGAGGAATTACTTTGCCCATCATAGATTTAATTTGACAAAAAAAAAAAAAAATAATAAAATAAAATAAAATAAAATAAGACGTGTGTGAAATCTTAAGGGACTTAACTGCTAAGGTCATCAGCCCCTAAGCTTACACACTACTTAACCTAAATTATCCTAAGGAGAAACACACAAACCCATGCCCGAGGGAGGACTCGAACCTCCGCCGGGACCAGCCGTACAGTCCATGACTGCAGCTCCTTAGACCGCTCGGCTAATCCCGCGCGCCAATTTGTCACAACTTGAAGTTGAAACACTAACACAAATGTGCACATATCCTTTCCAAAATAAAACACACAAATACATGCATAAATGCACTCACTACACTGTTAGCACGGCTTATCGCTTTTACCAGGGATTCCTCATGGTGTATGGCCTTGATATGTCGCACAAGTTTTTCCAGAACTCTTGCACTTTAAGCCTTACCTTTTTGTTATACAGGTTTTGCTGTTTCAATTCCTTTCATTTCATTTCTCAAGAATATCTTTTTTCTTTCGTCTCAGGGTTTTTATGTTTGCATGACATTTTTTTTACATAGGCGTTAATATCACACAATGGTTATTTAAGTAAATATATATTATCATCACCCAGTTCTTGATGATGTGGCCTCTTTGAGTCGGCGTGTAACAAAGCATTCCAGTAAGATCTTCCATTTCTTCCGATACTGAGCTTCCAGTTGTCAGTTGCCAGTTGAATACCACTGTCTTCCTTATACCTCTGCACGTCTGTCTGGTGATCTTCCTCTAGGTCTTTTTTGGTAAACTGGGCTCCAGTGACCTTTGTTGTTCGTCTTATTTCATCTGCTCTCTTCCTGTCTTTTTTCGTGTAACCCGATATTGATCTTTCCATTCGTCTTTGGGCTACTGTTAGCTTCCTAACAATGAACTCATTTTATGTCCAAGTTTCACAGCCATAAGTTATTACTGGCAATATACATTGTTCAAAAATAGTATCCCAACTTGTGGACGAGTGTGTCAGCACAACCAACAGAGACGTCCAGCTTAGCAGCGAGGTGTTTTGATTGTAACCTCGAATGAGAATGTTCGCACATTTCAACATGACAGGATTCACATTGTGTGCGGCCGTCTGGCACGCGAGGTATCGGACAGAATTGTGTGTCCTTGTTGCGATGAAGACAGACGCCTCGCCCAACGACTCACTGTGCTTTTGTTCACTGCCAGGTCTCCGTAGACATTCTGCAAGCGCCTACGAATATCTGCGATGCTCTTGTTTTCCGCCAAAAGTAACGCAATGACAGCTCTGCATAGAACGCACCTCTGTTACAGACGCCATTTTGAAGGTTACATATAGCACCTCCACCTATCGGAATTTCTTCAAAGTGAAGGGGCTGAAGCGGGTATATTTCAAGATGTCCCATAACAAATTCAGCATTTTTTCAACCGAAACTCGACAAGAAAAAATATGTATTGCATTACTTATTGAACTCCCATTGTAGAATCGTAAACTCCCAAGCTTGCATTTTCACTCTACAAATGTTCCGTGAATGCCCCTCTGGTTACACAACATATGTACATGAGGTAGGTAGTCAAGTTCATAAGAAACATCCTGTCAGTGGTCATCACATCAGCACTGATGCGTTCTCACAACTGTTCCAATATTCTTGACAGTGGAAGTACCTAATGTACCGCTACAGGAAAAAGTTACATGGCGTTAGATCAGGCCACTATGCGAATCCAGCGTTATGGAAGTTCGTAGTTTCATGAACATGTTCAGTGGTGCTCACTCTTACGTTGTGACGATGAACTTTCTCAGATAAAGGGAAGTTTGCTTCGTTGCTGAATATCAGCTTCGAGGCGAAATGTTCATCCACAAGTGCTTCCTGCATTGCGATGTGAAACTGGAAGCACCGGTCATAATCTTTTGGATTTAATTGTTGCATGAGCCGCAAAAGTACGGTATGAAACGTAACTGCCGTAGCAAAATCTTCTGCACACTCTGCTGCGATATTCCAAGTTTGTGGCTTGTATGCACCCAGTGGCGTAGCTAGCATGGGTGGCACCCGGGTCGAATATCGGCTGTCACCCCACTAATAAAAACTCTCCCACTAATAAAACTCTTAAGATCAATAAAACTGTATACGTGCCAACTATGAATTTAAATAAGACAAGTAGAGGCCTTAGAGTCATTAATTATCAAATTGGAGTAATGCACTATACAGTAGTATATGGCATTAGACACTACATATTAGTATACAGGGTGTTACAAAAAGGTACGGCCAAACTTTCAGGAAACATTCCTCACAAACAAAGAAAGAAAATATGTTATGTGGACATGTGTCCGGAAATGCTTACTTTCCATGTTAGAGCTCATTTTATTACTTCTCTTCAAATCACATTAATCATGGAATGGAAACACACAGCAACAGAACGTACCAGCGTGACTTCAAACACTTTGTTACAGGAAATGTTCAAAATGTCCTCCGTTAGCGAGGATACATGGAATCCCTGATGCGCTGATGCAGCCCTGGAGAATGGCGTATTGTATCACAGCCGTCCACAATACGAGCACGAAGAGTCTCTACATTTGGTACCGGGGTTGCGTAGACAAGAGCTTTCAAATGCCCTCATAAATGAAAGTCAAGAGTGTTGAGCTCAGGAGAGCGTGGAGGCCAATGGAATTGGTCCGCCTCTACCAATCCATCGGTCACCGAATCTGTTGTTGAGAAGCGTACGAACACTTCGACTGAAATGTGGAGGAGCTCCATCGTGCATGAACCACATGTTGTGTCGTACTTGTAAAGGCACATGTTCTAGCAGCACAGGTAGAGTATCCCATATGAAATCATGATAACGTGCTCTATTGAGCGTAGGTGGAAGAACATGGGGCCCAATCAAGACATCACCAACAATGCCTGCCCAAACGTTCACAGAAAATCTGTGTTGATGACGTGATTGCACAATTGCGTGTGGATTCTCGTCAGCCCACACATGTTGATTGTGAAAATTTGCAATTTGATCACGTTGGAATGAAGCCTCATCCGTAAAGAGAACATTTGCACTGAAATGAGGATTGACACATTGTTGGATGAACCATTCGCAGAAGTGTACCCGTGGAGGCCAATCAGCTGCTGATAGTGCCTGCACACGCTGTACATGGTACGGAAACAACTGTTTCTCCTGTAGCACTCTCCATACAGGACCGTGGTCAACGTTACCTTGTACAGCAGCAACTTCTCTGGCGCTGACATTAGGGTTATCGTCAACTGCACGAAAAATTGCCTTGTCCATTGCAGGTGTCCTCGTCGTTCTAGGTCTTCCCCAGTCGCGAGTCATAGGCTGGAATGTTCCGTGCTCCCTAAGACGCCGATCAATTGCTTCGAACGTCTTCCTGTCGGGACACCTTCGTTCTGGAAATCTGCCTCGATACAAACGTACCGCGCCACAGCTATTGCCCCGTGCTAATCCATACATCAAATGGGCATCTGCCAACTCCGCATTTGTAAACATTGCACTGACTGCAAAACCTCGTTCGTGATGAACACTAACCTGTTGATGCTACGTGCTGATGTGCTTGATGCTAGTACTGTAGAGCAATGAGTCGCTTGTCAACACAAGCACCGAAGTCAACATTACCTTCCTTCAATTGGGCCAACCGGCGGTGAATCGAGGAAGAACAGTACATACTGACGAAACTAAAATGAGCTCTAACATGGAAATTAAGCGTTTCCGGACACATGTCCACATAACATCTTTTCTTTATTTGTGTGTGAGGAATGTTTCCTGAAAGTTTTGCCGTACCTTTTTTGTAACACCCTGTATAGTATTATACCATACATTAATATACATTCTTCAGAAAACTATTTGTTAAAGCGAGACACAGACACTATTCCCACTTCATGAAATTATAGGGGCTGAAGCGGGAATATTTCAAGATGTCTCACAACAAATTCCGCATTTTTTTCAGCCGAATTTGGCCGAGAATAAATGTGTTGCTTTACTTGTTGAACACTCCTCGTAGAAGCGAAAAAATCTAAACTCCGTCCGAACAGGCCACGGAAGGCCCAACGGTAATGACCACACCGTCGTGTCATCTTAAAGGCTCGTTTCACACTGGGACACTTGTGACGGTCACCGGTGACGGTCACTGATAGAAATACATTCGTTTGAATTGGAGCATTCACACCGGGACACTGCACTGAGTCACCGAGTCACGGTGGCCCAGCAGTGACTCACCCTCGCCACATGTGACGGACACCGACACTGTGTTCGCTGCGGTCACCGCCGGACATGCATTAGCTTGTATTGGAGTGTTCACACTGGGACACCGATCACAGACACAGCAGTGCAGAGTTGCCAACAGACAGGCAGCCGTTGCTGAGCCCAGTGGTTCTCCACACAGTGCAGCCATGAGTTTAGAGTTCATCAACACAGAAGATTTTATAAGTGAAGTGGAAAGTCGTCCCGTTATTTGGGATATGAAAAGCGATGACTACAGTAACAAAGTCATGAAAATGAAAGCGTGGCAAGAAATTATTACGAAGTTTGTGCCTGATTTCGATGAAAAGAGCATAGATGAAAGAAACAAAATTGGTAAGTTCTATATTCTTTTTTTCACTTTAATACCGTATTTTTTGGACCGCAAGAATAGCGAAATATATTTTCTACCCCTGTTAATAACCTACAAGGAGAATGCTATCCCTCACCCCTTTTCTTTTGCATTACCAATAGCAAGTGTACTGTTATGCAGTCTCAATGCGAGAAGAATGGACAAAATGGATGAGCGCAGAAACCATGTACTCACCACGAATGAAAGTAAAATAAAATAAATAGTTTTATTTCAACATTTTCATAACAAAATTGGGGTACGTATTTTCGTAGTCTAATAAGGCGCTCCGCCTTATGGTCCGAAAAATACAGTTAAAATATTATTCAAAACAACAATAATTTACGCATATGTTGTTACTATAATAATGGATTTTATTTATTTACCATAATACTATTGACTTACAAGTTTTTGACACCTGAATGAGAACAGTGCTCGTGCTTGGGTTCTGTTCAATTAGGTACACACAACTGTAATACAAAAAAGTGCATTGTAATTATAATTTTAATTGCAAGTTTTAATCAGTTCAGTGAACTCAACAGTATGGTTTGTTACAGGTAACATGGTAATAATTGAACATTGCACATTTCAAATACAATTCCAATGAACATTTAGGCCTAACGACATTAATGTTCACATAACATTTCTAGCACTTAGATTTTTTGCAGCTGCCATGGCACTTCGCCTTCAGGGCTGATGAAGTAGTTCGCGAAATCTTCTCTGATACCGTTCGCAATATTTCCTCCACGGACCAAGCAAGGTGACATGTCCTGCAATCACTGAATAGTTAACGTATCCTCAAACTGTATTCCATCACGATCACGCACAAAGTTATGGAGGAGGCAACATGTCTTCACAATAGACTCTGCCAAATCTAATTTAACATCCAGTGCTCGATAGAAAATGCGCCACTTGATTGCAAGAATTCCAAAAGTACACTCGATGTACCTTCTAGCTCTGCACAGTCTATAGTTGAACACACGTTTTTTAATATCTAAATACTTTCCACCATAAGGGCGCAAAATGAATTTGATAATCCGAAACATTCATCTCCTACTAACATGAATGGCATAGGTCTTTCAAACGATGATGACAGGCCGGCCGGCGTGGCCGAGCGGTTCTAGGCGCTACAGTCTGGAACCGCGCGACCGCTACGGTCGCAGGTTCGAATCCTGCCTCGGGCATGGATGTGTGTGATGTCCTTAGGTTAGTTAGGTTTAAGTAGTTCTAAGTTCTAGGGGACTGATGACCTCAGAAGTTAAGTCTCATAGTGCTAAGAGCCATTTGAACCATTTGATAATGACAGTTGTTTTGGTGCAGGTAAATCTAGCGTACCATCTGGTAGTTTATTATTTAACACTGTATTACGAAACACAGTTGAGTCGGACGATTTCCCATATGCTCCAACGTCTATAAATAAGAATTTGTCCGTCGAATCACAAACAGCTAACAACAGAATGGAAAAATAGTTCTTATAATTATAGTAGAGTGAACCACTGGAAGTGGGTTTTACAATTCTGATGTGCTTCCCGTCCACTGCACCCACACAATGAGGAAAGTTGGCCCTCTTATGGAATCCTTCAGCTGAGGCAAGCCATAGATCTTTCGAGAGGTCGGGAAAACATTTTGACTTCATTTTACGCCATATGGCAGAGCAAACGTCTCGTATAATATACGAGATAGTTGATACTCCAATTCTGTACTGAAAATGTAAGTCCATCATGGATGATCCGGCCCCCAAGTACCTGTAAAAAAAAAAAAAAAAAGAAAGATAAAGCATATGGAGCAAAACTACAAAATTATGCAGGTTACACACAAGCATACACACGCACGCACACGTAGACATTATAGATAACCAGCTGAAACACCCGGCAACTATAATTTTAATAAATGTTAATAATTGTACTATGCCTATAACTTTCGCGCAAGTGACAAAGTTTCATCGCAATCGGATGAACGGTACGGCTGCGCATAAAATACGAACAAAACCAAACAAACATTCATTCTTATATATTAGATATTACAATACTATGGTGGTTTTTGTTTGTTGCAGGGACAATCCTTCAAAGGAAATGGAAGAGCTTAAGTGCCAGTTATACCGAGAGTTATTAAGGTAAAAAACAGAAAAGAGTGGTTCTGCAGCAACTGGTAGGAAGAAGTATATCTACTTCGATCAGCTCCGATTCCTAACAACTAGCTGTAAGAACACTACTTCTAGTATTGACAATGATGATGATGAAGACAGAAATGAGTTTGATGAAGGAGAAAATTTAGAGCAGGGGGCACGTGAAAAAACTGCTGAGCGTCGGCAAAAAAGGCCACGTGAAAAGAAGAGTCTTGAAGAAGAAGATATCCTATATAACATTTTGAAGGAAAAGTACGCCAGAAAAGACAATTCATCACAGCAAGCCGACGAAGATAGCTTGTTTATGCAGTCTTTAGTACCTGAATTAAAAAAAATTACCCAGTCATGCAAGATTGAAAGTGAAATCAGATTTGATGAATGTCGTTATTAATGCCCAACAATATTACAGCGCTTCTGCTTCCTCTTCGTCCCTAATAGGATTTGCGCCGGTACCAAATAACGCTACGGGGGATCCGCATCACGACCGTGCATATCATGGAACAGTTCAAGGCTACACTGGAGGACAGTCGAGGTTGTCCGATCAGTTACCAGCTGTGTGGTCGCCAGCGGCCTCCGAGTACAGTGACGAGTCCTTAATATACTTTTCAACAGCACAGGCAGAGAAACAATGAACTTAAAACTATCAGTGAAAGTTTTACAATATTTTGTAATGTATATTAATACCAGTTAAAATCTGTAAAATGTGCTTTCAGTAAAATAAAATAATACTACAGTACATACCTTAATGTAAGAGCAAGTTTTTCCTCTGGTGGGATAGCCTTCCTTAGTATAGTGTCTTTTCCGAGATTGCTTCTTTCACATTTTCTAGTAGTTCATCAAATGAAGTTTTTGACATTCGAAAATACTGAAAAAACTTCTTCTCAGATTGTCTCAGATCGTCATAAAGGGTGTAATACAATCCTTTCTCCAGCCGATCACGTAGCAGTGGATGTATGTGTAATGAACGTTTTGTCTTCATTCTCCTCCTCCTCCTCATTACAAGTACTAACAATAGTTCCTCCTCGCTCGAGTCCATTTCACCAACTAATCAGTTGGCAACAGCTGCAGTGTGGGACACCAGTGACCCAGGAGTGTTCGCCACAGTCACCGGTGACCGTCATCGGTGGCCGTCACAAGTGTCCCAGTGTGAAACGAGCCTAATAGGCGTCCATGGATTCGGATATGGAGGTGCATGTGGCCAGTACACCGCTCTCCCGGCTGTGGTCAGTTTTCGCGATCGGAGTCGCTCGACATACCCGGACGGTTACCGATCCAAGTGCTAGCCAACCCTGACAACTCTTAACTTCTGTGATCTGACCGGAACCAATGTTACCACTGTGGCAAGGCTGTTGGCTCGTAGAAGGGGTGGTTGGGGGAGGGGGAGGGGGAAGAGGGTGGAAGGAAATTGCGTTTATTCGCTTAAAACTAAGCGAATATTCTGCGTCATACACCATTTTAACGTCGTTATTTCTGTATCACCTAATGTCTGTGTCTTCCACTGAATTTGGTGTGAGAGCACAGTTGCCAATTCCGGACGCGTTACCTCTCAATTTCAGCAATTTTCTCAGACACTTTGCGAAATTTTTCAACTGCAATACGCGATATATCGCTGTACTATTCTTTGCAAGAGCTTCCGAATGCGGTTAAAAAGATGTACCTTTTCATTTAATACTCGCTTTAATATCTCGGTTGATAAAAGAGTTAGGGGTATTAACCGTTAAACAAAATCACCTGCCACTTGACGAAAACAACAAATCGGAGATTAATAGAGCTGCTACACCTCCCCCCCTCCCCCCCCCCCCTCCCCCCGACTCAGCCTGTGTAGAAGAATGAGCCTAGAACACAGTCTGCTCCCTGTTTGTGACACAGGATAAATTATGTGTACTGAGCCCACGCACGTATTTCCACCATAAATTTTCCAAAAACGAATCGAGAGTCACAAGCACCAAACGAAGAAGAAATGTTAGACATGTCAAAAGGATAAAAAATAACAAAGCGTCTGGTGAAAACACAATTACTGCAGAAACCTAAAGTCAGCTGGCCCTAAAACTGCAATAGAAATGCATTTCGAGAGCTGATAAAATTCCTGATAGGTAGGAACATGCTTTAATACATCCATTATATAAGAAAGAACTGATGTTAATTACTATAGAGGAATTACCCTTCTTCCTGTCACACATAAAATTCTATCTCAGTGTCTCCTGAACCAAACACAGCTGGTGAATATCGAATAGATCTTGCCTATAACAAATTTTAGTTATAAAACTAATCTCGATCTAAAAAAATTGCAATGTAAACGAAATTCGTACATTTTAAAGTCTTAAAGCAGCTATAAGAGTTACCAGACCATAATTGTCTCTTATAATATATTCTGAAGGAACAGCACCTGAATCTCGATGTGGTGTCACCGCCAGACACCACACTTGCTAGGTGGTAGCTTTAAATCGGCCGCGGTCCATTAGTACGTGTCGGACCCGCGTGTCGCCACTGTCAGTGATCGCAGACCGAGCGCCACCACACGGCAGGTCTAGAGAGACGGACTAGGACTCGTCCCCAGTTGTACGGACGACTTAGCTAGCGATGCACACTGACGAAGCCTCGCTCATTTGCAGAGCAGATAGTTAGAATAGCCTTCAGCTAAGTCAATGGCTACGACCTAGCAAGGCGCCATTAGCATTACATTGCATGTATATAAAGAGTCTCACTTGTATCGTCAAGAGCGATGTACCATAATGATGGATTAAAGTTAAGTATTACAGAAGCTACGTACTTTTCTTTATAGCATTCATTACGTATCCTGTTTCAGACCTAGCGCCCGTCTGCGTGGGCTTAACGCGTGCATTTCGGCTACTTCCGAGTGGCGTGGTTGTCTTGTTACGCCACAACAGTTAAAACACTCGAAACCGCTCCACTTATTATATAAACGCTGAATGATACAGAATATAAACTAAAGTTGAGCGCAGAAATTTTTGGACATTTCGAAATTAGATCAGGAGTGAGACAAGATAACGAACTTTCTCCAGTAGTTTTCAGATGTGTCTTAGGAAAAAATAATCGAAGAACAGCACAAAATACAACGGAGCTAACAATAAACATATCGATCAAATTGGGAAAAACTATAAGAGTGGTAGACTGCTTTACTTTTGCAGGCGATTCTGAGTCAAGACATCGAAACAGAAATGTTAAAAAAAAACATCAGTAAGAGCAGATCTCCAAATCTGATTTTAAAATAATGCACCTCTCTGGGAACAATCTGGCACTCAAAAATCTCGAAACTAAATACGAGAAAAACGAGAGTTTCTCGTTCAAACAATGTGGCAAAAAGATTTAAGAAACGGGCTTACAAACGGTTGCTTATGAGCTCGTCCACAAACAGGAAAATAGCCTTCATTCTTACCAAACTCGTTCACAAAAAAAGCATCTCAAAATATGTAAAACTGAGACACTACAACAGTCATTGAATCAGAGGATCTCTAAAGGACTAAAATACTAATTTTAAATAGAAATAGTCGTTGAAGAAATTCAAAAGTAATTATGAAAATTTTGGGTTCAAAATACGCTGAAGAAGGAACATAATGAGGGGATAGCTAACCGAAGGCTGCGAGTTATTGGCAGCACACTTAGAAGATGCAACAAGTCTACTAGGGTGACTTGTGTTATCGCCGAAATAGGGGAGAGAGTGTCACGGATGTGATACGCGAGTTCGGTTGGCAGTTTTTCGTTGCGTCAGGATGTTCTCACGAAATTTAAATCACCAACTCTGTCCTCCGCATGCGAAAATATTTTATTGGAGCCCACCTAAAATGGGAGAAACGATCGTTGTAATAAAATAGAGAAATCACAGCTCGTACGGAAAGATTTAAGTGTTCATTTTGCCCGCGCGGTGTCCGAGAGTGAAACGCTAGAGAAATAGTGGAAGCTGGTTCGATGAACCCCTCTGCCAGGCACTTAACCGTGGATTGCAGAGTAGTCGTGTGGATGTAGATAGAGACTAGGAGCCAATTCATAAGTATAGAAACATTTAATCGGATATAAAAATATGCAGGAGGAAGTTTTACGCACATACTGTCAGACTGGAACCAACTAGCTGAACTAGACAGGTTGTGGAGTTCTACGAAATTTACAGTAATGCTCAATTTGAGACAGTAAAATGAGTGGCAGTAGTGAAAAACTCAGGTATAACGAAACAGGAAATATTTGAAAAGAAAGAATAGGTAAAATAATTGATTGGCAAAGAGAGAATGGAAGTATCATGAGCACGAAGAGAGGTCACAAGAAAGTTTTCAAAGGTTCTTAGTGCACTGTGTGACCCAGTAGGGGCCAAACATAAATTATGATAATAATAATAATAATAATAGTATTTGTAATGTTTGCATTTATTGTTTGTGGATGACAGAAACAAAAAAAACTGATGTTTACAAAAATTGTTGTGTGGTTGAGCAGTATAGATTTTTTCGCATCCTGCTAACGCCGACTCGCGCTCCCCGTGTTGGCCGTTAGTTGGAAACGCTGCCATCTCGTTAGCAGGATACTGACTTAGGATTGTTGTATTTTAATTTTTTTTTTACCCGAGGCCCCAGGTTTTAGAGAGAGTGTTCCTGCGGACGCTCCAGTGCGTTGAAGCGACCGAACTGTCTGATCAGGACAGTCCCCTTCCACACAACGGCCTCCCAGTAGCGTGGGATTACAGGAGTACGCCACAACTCCCAGCCGCTTGGTCAGGTCTTGAAAAGCACTCAAACCGAGCTGTCCGTACCCAGTGTCTACTTCGCTGCACTTGTGTTTAGACCCAAATCCGCCTGCGCGAGGGACGTGCACTGGCATGAAGAACGTTAAGAGAGATGTACCACGACAAGAATTATTACGTTCTCATGTACTGCCGTTGTTCTAGCTGCAATTAGAAACTATATCAGTGTCTCATTTAGTATTTTTAAACTGATACTTTGAACGCTTTGTGGCCCCTTCACGCATTAAGCAATTTCATACTGAAAAGTTGCTTGTGCGGATTACTATAAAAATGATCATTGAAGAAAATAACAAGAATGGGGGTGACATTACGAGTATTGTCTCTGCAGATGGCAAATAGATGGCAGAAGCTTCGCGCGAAAGATATCGTAATCTAATCAAAAACAGACAGCTCGCGCAGACAGTTTCGTCGATTGTGTTATCAGTCACTGTTACGCAACCTGTGCGAAGAAGCAAACGCGTTTCTTACACAGACCTGCACAGTGAGCGTCTTGTAGTTTCTTTGCTACGTATTTCAGCCTCAGGTCACACAAATGTTATCGGAACCGCCTTTGACTTATTACTAAGCCATCATTAGATGATGTGAGTACGTTGCATAGCAACTTAGTCCCAGAGAATAGAGTAGCCAGGTCCAAAAACAGAAAAGCTGGACTCGCCGCTTATTTAGCCGGAAATTTGTGCCGAAAGTCGGACTATCTATTTTAAACAGATATAGAGTTCGTTTCAGTCGTTTAATGATAATCGATTACTGCCAGTTTATTGCGAGATAATCCTTAGAACTGCTTAAACTAAGTGCTCAGTCGTTATAATTGCCCAGTCTTTCCCCTTAGATGATCTTATATCAAAATAAACTATAAGTTGTTCAATAATATTTATTAGTTCGTTATGAACCGGCTTTCGGCTTCTTAGGCCATCGTCAGATAACTTAATGTTGAACAGATAGACTACAAAACTTAAGCGAGAATTCATAGCTGTACAAAGAATGCTGCACAAAGATATGTGACATTTTATGATGGGACGGATGAGCTAGCTGTTTGGTCCCCTCCGCCAAATCAGTAAACCATTTTGTGACTATATTGATACAAAACACAAACACATTGCAATGCCTAAAGAGACACAGAAAAAATAAATCTTACGTTACGGTATATTCAGATATTAAAACTATGTGAGTGTATAAAACAGAAGTGTTCTGCAAGTGAATAATGGTACAGAATACTATGTCATGTGGGTGAATGTGATGGACAGACCAAATCAAGGGAAGGGGAGAAATACGTCTATGGAATGTGGGTGTAGACCAGTTATCGTAAGCTTGTTAGCTGATGATAACTGGCTGCTACTTTAATAAGGATGAGTAGTGGAACTGTGTTTGTTCATTAAGGACCAGGTCAGAATTCTTTGATTGTCGTTTATTAATGACCAGAATTTCAAGTAAAGTTAGTTTTCTCCCTTTAGTTCCTGTATAGAGAACATCACATTTCACATCATATGAATAACATTCATCCAGAGCATGTTCAGCAAAGGTGGACTCTTTCTTTCTCAGTGTGCAACTCCTTTCATGCTCAGTCAGTCTAGTTGTTATACCCCTACTTAATTGACCTACATATAATTTTCCACACAGATTACAGGAAATTCTGTAAAGTTTATCTTTAGCATTGAACAGAAGGTGGGAAACAGTATTCCTACTGTAAAAAGCTGGAATGTATTTCCTTGACTTTAGTTTCCTAGCAAGAACATGTTAAGTCCTACCCACATATCAGGGCCCATTATATGAGTTACTAAGCTTCATGAAGACGGTGTTTCTATAAGAGCTGTCGTGTCTTCAGTTTCAGCAACTTGTCATAGATTATGAAACGATTTGGATTCACTAATTACACCAAAAACTAAATTTCAATCAAAATTTTGAATACCCAGTTCTCTTGAATTAGTGAAAAACTAAAAGAGGTACCCATTCTACCTAGTGTAAAACTAATCTCATTTGATGTTAGCAGCCTGTTTTCTAATATTTCTATTGCAGAGCCAATGGAAATTTTAACAGAATGGTTATGTAAAACTAGAACAAATCCAGTAGAGACATAAGATATCTGGATGGAAACGAAACAACCTTAAAGCATAATTATCTCCAATTCCAACAGTCTTTGCACAGTCAGTCAGATGGGTTAGCAATGGGAACCCCACTGAGTCCCTTATTAGCTAAAATGTTTATGAATAATTTTGAGCAAACATTTTTTGATAAAGAGCCTCTGAGTTCTAAAATACGATATTGGACTAGATATATGGTTGATGTACTGTGCTTTTGGACAGGTACTACCAGACAATTAAATAAATTTTTTCAGCATTTGAATGCACACCACAGTAAAATCAAGTTTACAATGGAGTTGGAAGAAGACTCCACCAACTTTTTAGACATCACCATCGGCATCAGTAACCAACAGCATTTATTTGAGTAACCTCAACAGACACAGTAATACCAGCCAGTTCCCAGCATCCCATAACACATAAACATTCAGTCTTCCACTCTGTGGTGCACCACCTACTATCTGTACCCCAAAGCAAACCAGATTTTGAAAATGAGTTGAAAATAATTAAAGAAATAGTATACAGTAATGATTTCAGTCTTACACTGATTGACATAAATTGTGTTGAAGATGGCGTCGAAGGTAAAAGTTCGAAATGTGTCTCTCCACAGAAACGTAAATTTTGCGATAAAAAAGAAATCGTCTGAAAACTGCAAGGGCGAAATTACGAAGCTAAATGAACGAATTAGTAGCCTACAGTTCGTAATCAATGCCCTGAAAATGGATATTACTAAAATTCAAGAAAGAAAAACTGAAGTGAACACGCCACGTTTTCTGCAAGATAGTTCGACAGTTTCCGAAAAGTGGACAAAGATGAAGTGCAGCGGCCGCAAACAAAAAGTACATGCACGACAACTTATTTCAAGTACTTTCCACAACAGATTGTGGAGGTGCAGTGTTTAGTGATAGTGCTCATGAACCATGTGAAAAGCAAAAGGATCTTGTAAATAAGCCAGAACAAAAAAATTCGTTGACGCAGAAAAATAAGAAATCCGACGTAAATTTAGTAAACAAACATCTGCCGACCTTATGTAGTTCCGATGGATTATCGGCTTGTGTAAAAAAGAAAGAGGAAATAAACAGCGCAGTTAGGCCTACTTTTTGTAGCTCCAAAACAATTACAAAAATCGAAATATATTCAGACAGCCAAGGGCGAAACATAGCTACTGACTTTCTAAATAAAAGCAATGTGAACTTAACTTCCATGGTGAAACCAGGTGCGAAATACTGCACACTGCACAGCAACTGCAATAAGCCACGAAAAAATTCCCACATTAAGCAACAAAGACTTTGCCGTTTTCCTGGCGGGAACAAACGACGTCGCAAGAAACGAAAAACAAGATCTGTTGCTTTCACTAAAAAGGCGACTGTATGAACTAAGATGTACTAACGTCATTGTATTTTCAGTACCACATCGTCATGGTCCTGCGTTAACAAAGAAGTGGAAAGTGCAAATAGTGAGATGAAACAGATATGCAGATGATTTGAAAATGTGACTGTCATTGATATAAGCAAACTAGGAAGGAGATTCCATATTAGACATGGTTTCCACCTAAATAGATTAGGAAAAAATTTTGTAATTGCAGAAATAATAGAAATAGTAAATGCCAAAACGAAAGTAAGTTGTGACACTTCAAACGTAATTCCCCTCAAGGACAAGACGCACAAACAACTTGGCGAATCTGAAAATGAAGCTTCACCACTACAAGACAAGTGTGATGTTCTGACATCACAAGAAAACCCCCCAAGTGCTAGCAGTTCACAAGGAAGCATATCAATAACAACAGAACCAACACCTGAAGTACCAGAAACAGCTACACCACCATCATCATCATCAACAACAACAACAACAACAGAAATGACAGCATCAATGACACCGGGAGCTACACCAGCAGCAGCAAGCAGCTCACCATATCCCAGTGAACAACCTACAAGGTGCAGAAAACCTGTCCTTCTGGAGGATAGTTGGTACCTCGCCAGGGCAAGGAACGGAGTATGACACCACAAAATGTACATACAAATGTAACCAGTTCTCATCCTCATCACCTGCAGATTCTAAGCTTAAAAATTCAGTGTCTTAGAAATAAATTATTAGAACTTGAGGTAGCTATGAACAGTGCAAATATTGACTGCATGTGCATTGTGGAGCATTGGTGCAGAAGTTTGTAGAAAAAATACCAAAAATGGAGGTGTATGTATATTTACCAAACTAAGTATCAGCTATAAAAGAAGGTGTGACGCTGAATCACTGAGTGTGGAAAATCATTTTGAAGCAGCAGCTGTGCAGTGGAATGAAATACAGGGAAAAGTCATAGTCATAGCAATATACAGACCACCTACTGGTGATGCAGACATATTCTTTAACCAATTAGAAATATTGCTTAACACTCTGTTCACCGGTAGAGCCACTGTAGTTGTGTGTGGCGACTTCAATGTTAATCTTATGAGTGAAAGTAGGCTAAAAGACCAGTTCCTAAATCTGTTATGTAGTTTCATCCTGCTTCCACACATACACACACCCACAAGAATAACAAATAATACAGTCAGTCTTATTGATAATATATTTTCAAATGTAGGATGCACAGAAGTTGAAGTAACAAATACTGATTTGGGATTACCAGACCACAATGCTCTTGTCCTCAAAATTCCTTCAAGGCCACTGAAAGAGAAAAAAACACACTTCATGTATAAAAGAAATTTTGCTACAGAAAACTGTGTAGAATTCATAAATATGCTAACTTATGAGGCTTGGGCAGAAGTACTATCCCTAACAAATACAAATGATGCATATAACACATTTTCTTCCATTTTCATGGGATATTCTGAAATGCATTTTCCAAAAAAGCTGTCAAAAATCAGGTAACATGGCAATACAAAGCCAAGTTCTTGGGTCACAGCTGGCATCAAAACTTCCTGTGGAACTCTAAAGAGACTAATTTCTAAAATGAAGACATCCACGGACCCACAATTCATAGAATGTGTCAGGAATTACAAGAGGGTACATAGAAAAATAATTGCAAAAGCAAAATTCATGAGTAATGATAGTTTTATAAGACAGTGTGAAAACAAATCAAAAGCCATACGGGGTATTGTGAAGACTGAAATGGGGAAGAGTTGTGAAAACCAGGACATTAGCCTCAAAAATTTTCAAAATGTCAATATTAATAAACAAGATTTAACAAATTATATTAACAATTATTTCATAAATGCAACAACTTCATTAAGCACAAAATTTACAAACGAAGAAAAACCTGAATATCCAAAAACAGCTTGTAGGATGAGGGTAGAGCCAACAAATGGGGGTGAAGGGATACTAAGCTTGAAACCCAAAATGTTGGCTGGCATAGATGAGGTGCCTGTGTCAATCATAACAAGGACAGCACCACAAATCGCAAAGCCCTTTGCACACATAGGTAATTTATCATTCAGTGAAGGAGCTTTTCCAGAAAGGCTGAAAATTTCAAAAGTGAAGCCATTATTTAAAAATGGCGACAAGTATAAGGTAAAAAACTATCGCCCAATATCTCTCCTCCCAGCGTTTTCAAAAATATTAGATAAACTGATGAAGCGCTGAAACAACAAATATCTGAATGATCATAATTTACTAAACAGAAATCAGCATGGCTTCCAAGCACGTACAAATACCGAAACAGCAGTAATGTGCTACACTGATCAAATAATCAAAAATCTAGAAAAAGATTATAGTGTAGTAGGAGTAAATTTAGACCTCTCCAAAGCTTTTGACACTGTGAACCAGGACATTCTTTTAGAAAAATTGGAAGTGTTGGGTATACATGGGATAGGAAACAAATGGTTTGAATCATACCTACAAAACAGAACACAGGTTGTAGGACTGACATCAACTTACTCCAACCACAAAATAAATTCAGTATCAGAGGCAAAAAATGTAGAAATAGGAGTACCACAAGGCAGCATCCTAGGGCCCAGATTGTTTCTTGTCTATATGAATGATTTTCACACCTCAGATGATGCAGCCAAAGCAATAATATTTGCAGATGATACTAGTGTGATAATAAGTGCACCAAAGCAATTGCTACCAACAACTGCTGATAAAGTACTAAACTACATCCACTCTTGGTTCAATGCAAACAGGTTGACATTGAATGTAAATGAAAGAAATTACAGTATATGCAGTTTGGGAAAAGATGTCAAAATGTAAATCTCGATCTGGTGTGGGGTGACAAAGCATTAGACAGAGTGACATCCACAAAATTGCTGGGGATTCATGTGGATGAAAACTTAAATTTTAATGACCAAGTAATAAAACTTGCATAGAAACTTAATTCAACCTGTTTTGCCTTTAGAATTATTGCAAAAGTTTGTACCTCAGAGGGTGCCAGAATGGTATATTTCGGCTATTTTCAATCTCTTGCCACATACGGAATAATATTTTGGGGTTCCACAACAGGGCGCCTAAAACAATTTTTTTGTTGCAGAAGAGGGCCATACGAATAATAACTCACAGTCATCCACAGACCCACTGCAAACCCATATTCAAAAAGCTTAGAACACTTACTATACCATCATTACACATATACAAATGTGTATTGTATGTCAGGACCCACATTGCAGATTTTCAGACAAATGCTGACTTTCATAACTACAATACCCGTAATAGCACAGCACTCTATACTCAGCGAACAAAAAGAACGAATACACAAAGGCATGTGTGCCGTATCGATGCAAAACTGTACAACGCACTGCCAGTCAACATCAGGCAGTTAGAAGATGATAACAAATTCAAAACAGAATTTAAAAAATTCTAGTGGAACAATGTTTTTATTCTGTAAATGACTATGTAGGCCAGTAAATTTTTTCTGATAATATTTATAAAAACAAAATGGAAAATACTCTATCTGTACCTAATCATTCATTACCTAATCATTCATTATATTTACATACTTAAAGGACAGCTGTTGTGTGATGTAAATATATACTTAAGCAGTGTTGTGTATATAAGGACTTGCCATTTAGGGAGGACAAAACTAAAGCCTTATGAAAAACAGACTATGCATTTAAAATAACAAGCAGGGATGTATATAGGCTATATTAATTTCATTGTATTATTATTAACTTCATTGTATTAATTTGCTTTGTACTTTTTTACGTATATATTGGTTGTGTCCTATTTCTTTGAAATGGCTTACATGTACCCTTGACAACATCCATACAATATTTATTGTCAACGGATGGATAAATAAAATAAATAAATATACTCAACGAAAAGAATAGACAGAGGATAACAGCTCTCCTTCATCCACCTTAGACAGCACAAAATTACACTGACAGCAAATGGGCCTCAGTGCTACATATAGGACTTCACAGGTTTTTGCCAAGAAACTAAAGTCCAGGAAATATATTCTAGCTTTTTACACTAAGACTCCTATGAGGTGGTGGCTTGTTCCAGGCCTCTCCAGTATATATTTTTCTCCTCTTTTTCCTACGACATTTACATAGTGAACTCCTGTTATTCATTTGCATTCTGATTCAATATGATTTATGGAGCTTGCTTGTGGTTATGCATGGATTACATCAGTGATTAGGGCATAGCTCATATTTTATTGTTATATTGTCATCTGCTCACAAGTAGATTTCCTTCTTTGTCTTAAGAATTTCCTTTCTTTGCATCAGGATTTAGGACTGGTTGATCCATTTGTTTGGGAGAGAGCAAAGGTAACAGCATTCTTGCAGCTAAAAGGAAACAGTGACTACTTCCACATTAGGGTATTCCCTAACACCAGACACAGAGGTAGCTGGATGAACCTCGCATTAATCCCCATCACCATGTATCAATACACCTGGAGTCCAGCTTTAGAATGTGGTTGATGTACTGAATAGAGAACTGGGACACATGTAGTCAAAGCCCTGAGGAATCCAGTCATTAAAAACACTTTCCTTCATGTTCTGTCTACAGTAGCCTAATATTTGGACATCAGGACTTCTGGAATTTCTCTTTTCTACAACGTGTAGACAGAATGCCATGTTAAACCAGCAGAAATTCCAACAGCTTTCCAAAAAACAAGCCTTTCTGGGAGGAGATTTTTACTTTCTGTGTGCTCTCTAAATTATCGATGCAGATTGGCAAAAACATTTTAACACCTGGTGATGTCCTGGATGTCCTGGAATGGTGAACATTTGTGCACCTTCTCTGTGATTGGCCTAAAAACTGTATCGAGGCTTTCTCCAAGGTCTGAAGTGGGCCGGAATTGTTTTGGGGTGACAGTTGTGGTCAGATTTTTGGTAGAGCTGCACCTCAGTGGGGTTTTCAGTGTTTGAACGATTCTGGAGCTTCAGGTTTCACATCTTACTCACTGGTCACCAAATATTTCCAATGTTTGTGTTTGGCAGTGACAGAGGCGATGAACTCCACATTGTTTAGAAACAGCTGCACTCCATGTACCACACATGTTCAGCAGCCATTGGCAGTGCACCCATAGTAAGACCGGTAGAGCAACACACACCTGGGAATTCTGCGGATGTGTCAGTGAAGGATATATCATGTCAGATCTTGAACAGTTCTGACCTGTGCTTCAAATGCACTTGGTGCCTCACGCACTCCCTTGCTTAATTGACACAGTTCTTTTTCTGATATTACACCCATCTTAGTGACCAGAAAGCATTCATGTCTAAAAATCACTGAAGAGATTAAAGTGTCATAAATTTATTTCCCTGGTGAAGAATTTTGTATTTTTCCTTTCTATTTGATATGTTTGTTGTGTTCTCACTCTTTCCTACATTCTTCATTTTATTATTGTATTAAAATTATGTTCAAGGTTCAATGATAGCAATTGTGTGACCTGTATATTACTGCCACAAAATGAACTGCTGTTTTCTTCCAGTATCACATTGGTGGTGACCCTGATAAACAATCTATTATCTTTTGTATGAAAGTATTGCAATTTATTAAGCTACTGTTAGATTCATGTTTACTTGTACTTCTCATAAGCTCCTTTTTATATGAATAAATCATGTATTTATTAATTCAATATCTTTAATTTCATAGCCAGTAGTTTTCATTTTTTTACATATTGTGTGTCCAGCACTTATACCATAAACATTAGGTGAGGCCTCTCTGTCAAGCTCAGGGACTTTATTATGTGTTTCCTTACTGCTTAATTCAGTTGAATTTTATCAAATAACATAATTGTTTCAGTTTTTGTTGCTTTGAGATGATAGTCTGCAGTTAAATTTACATTTGCTTACCCAAGGAGTACTGGTCGATCAGTGAACATGCCTGTCCCTGAACATGCATCATCTGACAATACATTTGATTGGATTGATGTTCAGAGTTTTACCTGGGATATTCCTGTAGTGTATGTTACAGGTTGCTGCCAAGCAGTCTAAAGCACACCATTGATTTTTTTCTCTGTCTTCGATATTAATTAAATGTGTAGGACATTTTATATTATTCAATAATTTGTCAAGTCTTGTAGGGGAGAATGTACTAATTGCAATGCTGCCGGTATGAATAACAGTGCTGCAAATGAACATATCCATAAATGTGACAACAACCATATCTCAAATAATAGAAATTCATTTCTACAAAATTTTGAGGATATGGTTCCTGTGTTTAAATCGAAAGAAGTAAAAGTAACAGATATTAAAACTGCAATCGCAGAATTAAGTTACTCAAAATCAGAAGACATTTATGGTCTCTCCAATTTTGTAATAAAAAAAGTAGCAGATGTAATAGCACATCATCCACTCTGTTCTCTTATGAACCGGATGTTTGTCATCAGTGGCTGTTTCCCTTCATCCTTAAAAATGGCAGTCGTTACTCCACTGCACAAGAAAGGTGACAAGTCTTCTCGTAATAATTACCGTCCAATCTCCCTTGTACCCATCATATCAAAAGTAGTGAAATATTGCATACAGCTCCAAATCAGTCAACATCTGTCTGTGAATAATATTCTTAGTGACTCTCAGTATGGCTTCAGGTCTGGCCTGTCAACAGCAAAAGCAGTTGAAGATGTTGTTTCATATATATTGTCATAATTCAAATCAGGATTATCGGTTAATGCCACTCTTGTGGACCTCAGCAAGGCATTTGACTCTGTCAGTCACAGGATACTACTAGAAAAACTGAACTGCTATGGTATTAGAGGTTCAGAACTATCTCTGATCAGATCCTATCTGAGCGACAGAAAACAAATTGTGCATTTTAACAATATGAGGTCAAATGTCTTGGATATCATGCAGGGTGTACCACAAGGCTCTGTGTATGGACCTTTGCTTTTTATAATATATGTAAATGACTTGCCCAGCACCATGTTATGTAAATCCACACTCTATGCAGATGATACAATTTTTGTTACAGCAGGGAAAGATTTAGGAAAATTAAAGGAGGAAAGTGAGGCTCATCTCAGAGCAGCCATCAAGTGGTTCCAACTCAATGACTTGCATATAAATCATGATAAAACTCTAAATATTCTCTTTGGCTTGTGTGTTAAGAGTGATAAGATTGATTGTGTCTCAGCTAAACTACTTGGGATCCATCTTGACTCAAAATTAACTTGGAAGAGTCATACCGATTATATTTGTACTAAGTTAGCATGTGTGACATGTTTGTTAGGTAAACTAAGGTCATGTGTTAGTGGTAAGTTATTACTCAATGCATACTATGCCTTTTTCCACACCCATTTAACATATGCCACTTTGTTGTGGGGAAACTCACCCAGAGCAAAACAAGTTTTCATTTGGCAAAAGAAGGCAGTCAGATGCATCCATGGAGTCAGAAATAACGAGTCTTGTAGACCACATTTCAAAAATCTAAAAATACTAACAGTTGCAGCCCTCTTTATACTAAGTTGTCTGATACACACAAAAGAAAACCAACACAGTCACAAACTACGACAATCATCCATCACCGTGACACATGTATAAAACAGTAAATTGACATCCCAGTTGCTAGACTAAAGTAAACTCAAGATAGTTACAGGTACATGGGAGTAAAACTATTTAACATGTTGCCAATAGAGGCACATAATGTGTCATTGAATGAGTTTAAAAATGCCACAAAGAAATGGCTTAGAGAAAAAGCTTTTTATACAATAGAAGAGTTTATAATGTGCACTAAAGATGATCTTAAGTACTGGCACTAATATAGTTTCACTTAGATTAAACTTATATATGGAAATATAATGCAAATACCTTGTGCAGCATCAAGGACAAATTTTTGTATCTTATTAGTCTATAATGATCTATAATATAAAACACCATTTCTGTTAGTTATGTAAACTGTATGTTTACACAAATGACTACATCAATTGCATTTTTAATGCCTAAAGATGGATAATAAAATAAATACATAAATAAATAAGTTGTCACTTTCTCACTCCTTTCAGATTAATGGAATCTACTGCTGAAAAACTTTTAATCAAATATGTTATGACTCTTACATTAGACTTTTTTGACTTGCAGCACATAAAGTAACATGTGTACAGTGTATTAAATGCTGTCTCCAAGTAAGAGTGAGTTGGAGACACTATAATGATCTATAATATAAAACACCATTTCTGTTAGTTATGTAAACTGTATATTTACACAAATGATTACATCAATTGCATTTTTAATGCCTAAAGATGAATAATAAAATAAATACATAAATAAATAAGTTGTCACTTTCTCACTCCTTTCAGATTAATGGAATCTACTGCTAAAAAACTTTTAATCAAATATGTTATGACTCTTACATTAGACTTTTTTGACTTGCAGCACATAAAGTACCATGTGTACAGTGTATTAAATGCTGTCTCCAAGTAAGAGTGAGTTGTAGACACTATTTGTGTTTTTAAACAGAAAGATCATAAATCAGTAAATGCAGAATGTAGCTGCTTAAACTGCATTTTATTCAGGTTTCTTAATGAGTGACTTGTTTCAGGTTGTCACTGGTTACTGTACTGCCTGGAGCTTGGTAGGAACAGTTACGACTAAGGGAGACGAGGAGGAGGACGTTGGTGTTTAACGTCCCGTCGACAACGAGGTCATTAGAGACGGAGCACAAGCTCGGATTAGGGAAGGATGGGAAAGGAAGTCGGCCGTGCCCTTTCAAAGGAACCATCCCGGCATTTGCCTGGTGTGATCTAGGGAAATCACGGAAAACCTAAATCAGGATGGCCGAACGCGGGATTGAACCGTCGTTCTCCCGAATGCGAGTCCAGTGTGCTAACCACTGCGCCACCTCGCTCGGTACGACTAAGGGAGTGCTAAAGCCAATTCATAGTGTACTCTGAGGAAACGGTTGGCAAGTACACGAGTAGAATAACAAAGTGTTAGAAAAAAATGCAATTCATATATCCTGTGAAACTAGTGTTTTTAATTCTGTATTTTTAATTTTGTAGATACATTGACAGAAACACTGAAAACAATGGAATTAGTCAGTATTGTATCTCATATTTATGGAATAATCTTAGCAAAGTGTAGTTTCTAGTATAATATCACTTTGCACGCAACAAATGTAAGAATATACCTTGCCATGAACTTGAAAAGAGGAAATGTGCAACTGAAAAGAAGATTAAGAGCTTAAAATGAAATAGTCTAAATATTAAAAGATAACAGTGGTAACATACCTCCAGGAAGATTAAAATTGAAAACTATAACAAAATTTTCTACTCAATATTTCTCTTTCAGTTGTAAATTTGGAGAAGAACAGCAGTGAGTAATTCACATAACTGCAACTAACAACTGAGAAATTGTTGCAGATTCAAACTGCATTTCATTTCGTCTATTAGTTACCTAAACAAGCTTTATCACACATTAACAGTGTAATATTGTCTTCATATTAAACAGGCAGTAGCATATCAACAGACGTACTTAATATAAATGAGGGCAACTTTTTCCAAATTATTAGCTCTATTTTCCAAGAGTGTTTTATTTGTTTGTAGTCTGTGTAAGCTCAAATACAACTAAGTTCCACTGAAGTTTGCTGCTGACAGAGTGTACAGATTAGTCTTTATCAGTTACTGCATTTTATCAAAATATACCTTGAATCATTTCAGGTCCTTGTCGGTTCTTGTTCATAATTGAACCACAGAGTATGATGAATTAATTAATTAACTAAACCTAGTTAATGTGAAATTTTAATAATTTGACTGTTTAGTTATCATGATTGGGAGCATTTAGACTGAATACAATGTCTTCAGTTTTACTATCATTCTTCTGTGGTACAGTTGCTGCAAACCAAGTAGTGTTGCACATTTTCAAGGTCGGTACCACATAAGTTGAGTGTTGAGTCATCTGCATGTAGCACTGCATCACATGGTACAATTGTGGGTAAATCATCTATGTTAATAATGAAAAGGAAAGGTCCAAGAACAGATCCTTGAGGTACAATCTTTACAACTGGAAGGTGTTCTGACATTTTATTATTTACCTTAACTAACAGTTTTCTGTTGTCCAAATAAGACTGCATTAGCCACTCTGTAGTTGTAGAGTTTTTTATGAGAATATTGTGGGAGACCACATCAAAAGCTTTCCTAATGTCCAACAGTGTTGCACACATAAAATGTTTATTTTCAGAACAATTGTACATTTTTGCTACCATGCTGTTAACTGCCTTGACTATAGAAAGGCTGGGTGTGAAACCATACTGTGAGGAGGTAAGTATATCATTATGTTCAACGTATTGACTCATCTGTTTATTTATGCAGTATTCTATTATTTTTGATATTATGGGTGTAGTAATTGTCTGCTCTAGAATTAGTGAGCTTAGCTATTGGTTCATTGACCATCTTCTCAGTTACAAAAGTCCAGCAAAAGCTGTCTGTTTGTTTACAGTTCATTTCTGACAGTAGTGCCTCTGCTTTATTCACATCCTTCATAATGCTGTCATCTGGCTGAGGATGGACAATATGTGCATTTAGAATATCAGGTGGAATTGGTGTATGGTATACTTTATAAGCACAGTTTATTTCTGTTTTAATAATTTCCCATGCAGCTTTGCTTTTATTCACTGAGTTCAGTATATATGTATCATTTGCTTTGCACTTTGCTGCCTTGATTTCAGACCTGTAAATCTTTTTCATTTTTACATAGATTTCCTTGTCAGCATTATTATGCTTAAACTTATCATGATGCAGTGACATTATGATCCTTATTCTATGTAGATGTGGAGTGTACCAGTTTTTTTAGGTTTTGCTGTTTGGTGCAGTGATTTTGCTTCAATATTTTCTTGTAGTATTTAGGATAAAATGCTTGACAATGTTCAATCAACAGTTCTAAAAATTTGTTGCTGCAGTGATTATTATTTTATTCCATTATATTAAATCCAATTTATTTATCAAACTGTTTAGCTTTGATTCATTAATTGGTCTTATAATTTTCCGGTGTTCAGTTGAAGTTTCAATTATTTTGCTGTTAAGAGTTTGTCAGTTGAGGCAGCAGAGCTACCATGTGGCCACACAAACTGGCTGTTTTAAATTCTCTTGCTCCCTGTACCACTGGAAGAAATCAGAGACTGTGATGAAATGGCATGAAACTATCACGTTTTAATCATCCTCCTACCACCTTTTCAAACATATTCATGTGCATGTAAAAGCACATTGTCAGGCTATAAGATCTCATCCTCTTCAAAGATGACAGTCACCATACAAGAGTACATTTGATCTCCAGGGATGGGTTCAAAATCTAATTGTTCAAGGGTTCCTTTAATATGGTCAGCTGGGATACTCACACAGGGAAATTACATGGTAGGCTACATATGTCATCTGTCTGCTGTACAATCTTAAGATCAGCATCAGCAAAGATCTCCTGTTATATGCATATTTTGCATTTTTATATTCCCACCTAAGTTATTAGATACTATTATGGGACAATTTCATAGGCTCAAATTAGTGGTTAAATGGCAAAAGAAAGCTGTAAGGTGCACTGAAGGACTTAGCCCATATGACTTATGTTGAGATTATTTTAAATAACTGTAAATAATGACAATGCCTACTCAGTATATTTACAACTTCCTTGTCTTTATTAAAGAGAATTTAAGTAAATTTGACCTAAGGAGTACAATTCATGACTGTAACACAAGAAGTGCTCATACAATTAATGTGCCATATGCTAGGCTTGCAAAGGCTCATAACAGTTACAAGCATCTTAGTCCTATCTACTTCAGCAAATTACTTGAAAATGTCTATACAGTGCCAGTAAATAAATTTACAACTAGTCATTCGAGATGGATGAAAAGTAAAGTAATTTACTGTGTTCAAGAGCTCCTCGAGTATGTGTCAGATGACCCACATTTCTTATGAAATGAACAATAAATTAACTCCAATCTTTACATATGCCACACTGTGTAACTATTTTATTACTGTTTCATATACATATTGTTAATTATCTACATCTACAGCTACAGCTATACTCTGCAAACCACTGTGAGGTGCTTGGCAGAGTGTATGACCCATTCTACTAGTTATTAGGGTTTCATCCTGTTCCATTCACATAAGAAGCATGGGAAGAATGATTGTTTGAATGCTCTGTGTATGCAGAAATTACTCTAATCTTATCTTCACAACCCCTATGTGAGTGATACACAAGAGGTTCTAGTATATTCCTAGAGTAATCATTTAAAGCCAGTTCTTGAAACTTTATTAACAGGCTTTCTTGGGCTACTTCATGTCTCTCTTCAAGAGTCTTCCAGTTCAGTTCCTTCAATGTCTCTGTGACACACTCCCATAGATTAAACAAACCTGTGACCATTCGTGCTGCCCTTCTCTATATACATTCAGTACCCACTTTTAGTCCTGTCTGGTATGGACCCCACACACTTGAGTAATAGTCTAGAATCAGTCGCACGAGTAATTTGTAAGCTATCTCCTTAGTAGACCTGCTTTATCCACCATTGAACCTATGTGATCATTCCATCTCATATCCCTACAAAGTGTTACATACAGATATTTGTGTAAGTTGACCAATTCCAACAGTGACTCCTTGATATTATAGTCATAGGATACTACTTTTTTTTCATTTTGTGTAGTGCTAAATTATACATTTCTGAACATTTAAAGTAAGTTACCGATCTCTGCACCACTCTGATATCTTATCAAGATCTGACTGAATATTTATGCAGCTTAGTACTTCATTATAGATAACTGCATCATCTACAAGAAGCCTGGTTTACTGTTAATATTGTCTGCAAGATCATTAATATACAACATGGACAGCATGGGTCCCAACACACTTCCCTGGGGTACGCCCGAAGTTATTTCTTCATCTGACAATGACTCTACATCCAAGATAACATGCTGCATCCTTGCTACCAAAAAGTCATCAATCCAGCCACAAATTTCACTTGATGCACCACCTGATTGTACTTTTAACAATAAGTGGAGGTGTGGTACTGAGTCAAATGGTTTTGGAAATCAAGAAATACAGCATCTACCTGATTGCCGTGATCCAAAGCTTTCAATATATCAAGTGAGAAAAGTGTGGGTTGGGTTTCACAAGATTGATGTTTTCGAAATCCATGCTGGATGGCATTGAGGAGATCATTCTGTTCAAGATACTTCTTTATGTTTGAGCTCGAATATGTTCTAAGATTCCACAACAGATTGCTATCAAGAATATTTGACAGTAGTTTTGTGGATAACTTCTACTACCCTTCTTTTAGAAGGGTGTGACCTTTGCCATTTTCCAAGAACTGGGCATGGTTTTTTTGTTTCAGGGATCTATGAGAGATTATAGTTAGGAAAGGGGCTAACTGAGCCATAAATTCAGTATAGAATCTGATAGGGATTGCATCAGTTTTAATTATTTCAGCTGCTTCTCTATACCACTGACACCAATATTTATTTCATTCATCTTTCAGTGATATGAAGGTTAAATTGGGACAATTCTCTGAGGTTTTTAATTGTAAAGGAGCATTTGAAATGGAGTTAAGCATTTCAGCTTTTACTTTGCTGCTCTCAATTTCAGTTCCTGTCTCATCCACTAGGGACTGGACAGTAACTTTGGTGCTACTAACAGCCTTTACATACAACCAGAGTTTCTTTGGGTTCTGTGAAAGATTAGTTGGTAAGTGATAATTATCTGTTTGATTACTCAGTATCTTTGTCAATCATTTAACTTTGTAGTTCATCTATCATGTAATTCCTCTGTTAGGACACTTTTTGTTGTTATTGGCTTTTATGGAAATATGTAGTGTATCTATCTTGGATTATTTTCTTGTAGTTAATGACATTTTCCCAAGTTTATATTATTATTACTGTGTTAACTGTGATGACCCTAGTTGCATGTCAATGTGCTCAAATGTGAAATAAAACATTTGTATTTGCAACCAAAAAGTGAGATAGATGTCTCTTCTAATTCACATACTTTTATAGATGCTAAAAATATTGATAATCATTTTTCTCTTTGACAAGTAATCATGAAAATAGATGATTTATTGTAATTTGGACTCCTTGTATTAAAATAGTCACAGATGATTCATAAAATGATGATCATTATTTTTTTGAACCACATTAACCATTGGTGGTTTGGCATATTGGTGTGCAATATCAAATTCATTTTTTCAAATGGAACTAAATTTCTCTCCCAGAATACTAGTTTTTGATGCATTCTGCTGTTTATAAGACATTTGTGACGTTCACCAAATGTTAGTACTATTGCAGCACATTCTTCATTACTAAAAATCATTGTAGACATTTGCTGACCAGCTACACTCTGGTCAAATGAGCACCACTTACTCATCGGTTAATTGGATCTGTGGATCAGCCCTTCTTGGTACCTATAGCAGCTTGTCATCCTTTCACAATCATTGCAGTATGTGTAGCTGCTATGAATGCTGCAACTTGAATACCAAGTGCTACTCATAAAAATGTAACTTTGGCAGCATAACATTCTTATTGTATTATAGTAACTTGCATATATAGATTTTCACTTTGTCTTTTCTGATTATATAGGTCTGCAAAGTGAGAGTTTGGAATAGATCATGGCTAAAACAACACGTGACAGAAATAAAGTGCTCTGAAAATTATGAGCAAAGGTATGGTTAGTACTGATAAGTGTAAATAAGAGATGGAGAAAACAGAAACATATTTGTATTTTGTTTATTTAAATTTACTTCCAAAACAGTTTCTTTCTAGGGTCAGTTTCCTCTCACTGCACTTTCTTAGTTTAGTCTCTTTCTTTACTTGTGTGGTCTTCTAATTGTGCCTTGATGGTTCCATCATAATTTTTGTTTCAAATTGTGCACAGTTTATTCTTTAGTACCACAAAACTTAAATTATGAGCACTACCTGAGTATCAGTCAGGTTTAAAAACTACTGAGCATGCTATATAAATGATGAAGATGTCAAGAATGCTGTAGGATATGCAGTAAACAAAATCGTTAAACAACAAAATTCAGAGTATGAGCTCATCTTGGTTTAAATATTGAGTGTAAAGAGACAGGAAAGAATTTTTTTTGCACAGATTGATTTTCAATTTACAGACACTGTTAAATATATTAAGATAACATTGAAACAGAGAACATGTTGGAAAAAATGGCTGCACGTGACTGATGAAACTGCATGGAAAAGCTGTAGGAGGCCTTTATCCAACAGTGTATGTTAAATAGTTGTTGTTTGTTTTCCAGCAATTCTGGCGTCTAAAGTGTTTGTATTTTGTTTCAACACTTGCTATGGTCCTGTAAATACAGTTGTAGGGTGGATTTCACTGTGTCTGTACATAGCATCACGTAAGAACATATGGCCAGATCTTTATAAATAAAAATTAATTTTGTCATGCTATGAGAGGGGGTGGCACACAGATGTGGTAAGTCCTGGTTGATGAGGACTGTTTCATGCACTACAAATTCAGCTGGTAAGGTGAGGGGTTCAATGTATAGTATTTCGGTGAGTGACACATCAAGGTCATCTTTATGTCTCATTCAAATGCCCAGGAGAACACATGGAATGACGTCCACCCACAATTCTGAGTGACACATGAGAGCAACTTTTATTGTCCAGTGCCACCATTCCATGAGGCCATTGGATTGGGGGTATAGGTAGTTGTGTGGAACTGGTGGCCTCCACATAAGTCATTGAAAAGTTGGGATTCAAACTGCTGATCCTAGTCGAATGTTAAAGAAGTTGGGCAGCCAAATCTGGCAATTCAACTGTTGATAAAAGTTTGTGGTACTGTCTCTGTTGATATTTTGGAAATGGTTGTGGCCTTCACCCATCGAGTCATGTGATCTAACATTGACAGAATGCTACAGGAACCATGCAATACAGGAAGTGGTCCTACGATGTCCAGTGTCCATATGGACATGTTGGAAATGTCCCTTTGGAATCAGGAATTTACCAAAAGGGGGCTGTGTGAGGAAGCCAGTTTTTGCTAGCTGGTATGAAATGCAAGTCCTGGCCCATGTGCCACAGTCCATTTTAATGTTAGGCCAGACAAGCTGTTCTGTGATGGGGCGAACAGTGTGCAAGGTTGTGGAGAAGGTCAAAAATTGTCCTGCAGTACAGCTCTAGGACAAACGGGCAGATCCATCCATTTGAAACATCATACCAAACTTGTTAGGTAGCACTGGGTAGCGTGTGTTGTTGCAGTGGGAGTCTGGTGTCTAGTTTGTTAAACAAACTCTGGAGATTGGCGTCTGTCACTTGGGCATCTGCAATCCTGTTAAAGTCAATCTTGGTAGAGGTAGCTGCAGCACAAGAAAGATAGTTCATCACAATATTATTGGCACCACCTATGATGTATTGCACATTGGCAGTGAACTGTGTTATGAAATCCAGTTGGCAGAATCTCCTAGGTGCAGAATCTGCTGACGGGTTGCGGAATGCATCTGCTAGCGGATGATGGCCTATATATATGGTAAGCGGTCTCCCCTCAACATCATCTTGATAGTAGTTTGCAATCAAACACGAGCCTTTTTTTTCTCTCAGTAAGTTTGTGTGAGAAAAACATGAATGACTGAGTGATTCCATTGATTTCTTGCTGTAAAGCAGCCCCGATCTCGTGATCACTAGCATTGGACATGATAATTAGACGTGTGCGAGGTGATGGGTGGGTGAGGGTCATCATGTGTCAACAGGTGTTCTTTTATCTTGTCAAAGGCCATCTATATTTGCAGTGTCGAATCAAGGCATCATTTACCAGATGTATTCTTGCTTCACAATGCTTGCATGAGTCATAGTAAAGTCTCAGTGGCGTTTGGCAATTGATTCCTGTGAAAATTTATGACTCCCAAAAACCTACGCAGCTCTTGGTAGTTGTTGAGAGGTGGGAGGAGGCATAGCTGTTCAGTTTTCTCAGGGATGCACCCCAGATGTGTCAGTGTGGTGTGGAATAAAGGTTACAAGGAGTTGCCGAAGTCGTCACTTGTCTACATTTATCATGACCCTGTGAGAGGCCAGCTTATCAAGGATGATACACAGGTGGTCATGATGATCTTGCTCATTTTGTAAAAAGATTATGACATTGTCTAGATAGGCTTAACAAAAAGGCAATACACTGTCAATAAATATTTCATGTGGCTGCTTATCCACTGACAAGCTGTAACCTGATGTGTAATTACGTATCAAGCAGTTAATGCCCATATCATTTTATGTGACTGGTTGCACTTACATGTAACGAGGTGTCATCAGTGCTGAAGGCTTCTGTTAATGCAAGTTTTGTTTTGATGTGCTGTGCCAATCAAGGCCTGTGTTTAAGGATGCCCTGTTAGAAAATTAGCTTCATTAGTGCTTTAGATTGAAACTCCCAAGGACCTGTCATTGCTCTGGAAAATTGTTGACCTGCTGAGTTTAGCAGTGGCTAGAGCTGTGAAGATGTCAAAAAAAAAAAGTTTAGTGTATTCCTGAAGTTAAAATGGCTATTGCTCATTCGAACTGGTAAATACGTTGGAAAATTTAAAGATGGCTAAGTGCTGAGTTCAACTTAAAATGTAATCTGTTTGTGTAAGCTGGTTGTGAAGTTTGAAAATTTAAATGGCTAGTATTGATTCAAACTGATAAACTCATTTGAGAATTTAAAGACAGGTAAACACCAAGTTAAACATAAAAATTTTATCTATTTGCATAAGCTGCTTGTGTAGTCTAAAAATGTGTATGACTGGTGCTGATTCAAATTGATTCAAAAGCAGCTCAGCACTGAGTTAAACTTGTGCAATCTTCAGACCAGTGGTAAATTTATCTTATTTTATGTTATATGGAGTTGACGATTTATGTGGCTACTACTAGTTCAAGTAGGGAAATCATGTTAAGTGTTTTAAGGTGGCTACATGCTGACTAAAATTTTAGTATTTTGAGTGTTGTGTATGGCTTATGTGGTTACTCAATAGAGCAATAGTACCAGTTGGAAGTGAGAACCATAAATGATGCTTTTAGGTGAATCTGTTGAGAACTATGGGGAATATTAAGGTCTTACTGTCTTGTAATTATCTAGTAATGAAAGGCCAGTTGAATTTGGATTACTTGTTAACTTGTGTCTGTTTTAAAGGTGGCTTGGGTTGTGTGAAACATATGAACCCTTATTAGTCAGATCTTGCTGAATTAAATTGAAAACTGGAATGTGTTAATATGTAATGTGGGTAATGATAATTGTATGTCATTTTTCTTAATAACAGAGTGAAGTGCTGAAGTATGATTTTGTTGATAAAGTAAATTTCATTTTTGTTCTTACTACCTTTCACTCCAGGACCTTGTGTCGTAGCTACCCCTGCTCCAAAGGGTATCCCCATTCCTTGTTTCCATGGTAGGACAAAAGGGGGGGGGGTGTTTCAGATGGCTGCATAGAGCATGGTTTTATTTCAGTTTCATACTACCTGGTACTGAGCAATTACTATACTGACTTTGTGTAAGCCCTCGGTTAAGAACAAAGTGTGATTTGGTGTTGTGTTTCAGCATCAGGTACTATGGAGAGTCACAGGGTACTGGGAATAAATTACCCTTGGAAAGAGGACCTCCTACAATATGAGGTCTGGATTGGGGGAGAGTGGGCCCAAGGGATAGTGTTGGAATTGCACCAACGGCTTTGTGGCACACTGGACAGGTCAGTTGGAGTCACTGTGCAGGCAGTTGGTGAGGTGAATATTGTGTGTGCCAGTTCCTCCTCCTTGCTTGGTGTTTTGTGAGAGGGTGTATCCCTTTTGGAGAGTACTGCACCCTCACAGGCACAAATGTTGCAGTTACATACTCTGGCATATCATATAGTAAACAGAGTTTGTGATCTTCATTCAGCTGACCATGATCATAAGATGACCTCTGCACTGCAGGCCCTTCAGCAAGAAATTATTTTAGTTCAGCACCTTTTGTGTAATCTTAAGTGGGAAGAAGATGGTGAGGCAGGCGAAAGATGGACAGATCATCCGATGGGGTAGGCTCACACTTCCAATTCTTTTGGTAAACTCCTGCACCCATTATTGTCTATTGACAGAGGCATTCAGGTTCTTTTGGGTCAAGATGTTGCCCATATTAAAGAAATTTTATGGCTCACTGTTCAACTAGAAGAACCAAACACATTGTTGCAAGTACACTCCTGGAAATTGAAATAAGAACACCGTGAATTTATTGTCCCAGGAAGGGGAAACTTTATTGACACATTCCTGGGGTCAGATACATCACATGATCACACTGACAGAACCACAGGCACATAGACACAGGCAACAGAGCATGCACAATGTCGGCACTAGTACAGTGTATATCCACCTTTCGCAGCAATGCAGGCTGCTATTCTCCCATGGAGATGATCGTAGAGATGCTGGATGTAGTCCTGTGGAACGGCTTGCCATGCCATTTCCACCTGGCGCCTCAGTTGGACCAGCGTTCGTGCTGGACGTGCAGACCGCGTGAGACGACGCTTCATCCAGTCCCAAACATGCTCAATGGGGGACAGATCCGGAGATCTTGCTGGCCAGGGTAGTTGACTTACACCTTCTAGAGCACGTTGGGTGGCACGGGATACATGCAGACGTGCATTGTCCTGTTGGAACAGCAAGTTCCCTTGCCGGTCTAGGAATGGTAGAACGATGGGTTCGATGACGGTTTGGATGTACCGTGCACTATTCAGTGTCCCCTCGACGATCACCAGTGGTGTACGGCCAGTGTAGGAGATCGGTCCCCACACCATGATGCCGGGTGTTGGCCCCGTGTGCCTCGGTCGTATGCAGTCCTGATTGTGGCACTCACCTGCACGGCGCCAAACACGCATACGACCATAATTGGCACCAAGGCAGAAGCGACTCTCATCGCTGAAGACGACATGTCTCCATTCGTCCCTCCATTCACGCCTGTCGCGACACCACTGGAGGCGGGCTGCACGATGTTGGGGCGTGAGCGGAAGACGGCCTAACGGTGTGCGGGACCGTAGCCCAGCTTCATGGAGACGGTTGTGAATGGTCCTCGCCGATACCCCAGGAGCAACAGTGTCCCTAATTTGCTGGGAAGTGGCGGTGCGGTCCCCTACGGCACTGCGTAGGATCCTACGGTCTTGGCGTGCATCCGTGCGTCGCTGCGGTCCGGTCCCAGGTCGACGGGCACGTGCACCTTCCGCCGACCACTGGCGACAACATCGATGTACTGTGGAGACCTCACGCCCCACGTGTTGAGCAATTCGGCGGTACGTCCACCCGGCCTCCCGCATGCCCACTATACGCCCTCGCTCAAATTCCGTCAACTGCACATACGGTTCACGTCCACGCTGTCGCGGCATGCTACCAGTGTTAAAGACTGCGATGGAGCTCCGTATGCCACGGCAAACTGGCTGACACTGACGGCGGCGGTGCACAAATGCTGCGCAGCTAGCGCCATTCGACGGCCAACACCGCGGTTCCTGGTGTGTCCGCTGTGCCGTGCGTGTGATCATTGCTTGTACAGCCCTCTTGCAGTGTCCGGAGCAAGTATGGTGGGTCTGACACACCGGTGTCAATGTGTTCTTTTTTCCATTTCCAGGAGTGTAGTTGACCAGGTGGTGTGCCAAATTCCGTAACCTTTAGCAGAAGTTTGGCTGGGTTGTACGATTTCTGAGGTGTTGGGAGGAGGAGGATTCTTGATTTCTCTGTGTAGGAAAATTCTAAAGAGCTGCCTAGGTGCATGAAGATGCAAAGACATAAGTGATGTATATTTTTATAAGGTACAAGGAAGGGAGGAAAATTTATCTGAATACATTGAACGTATGCAGATGGCTAGGATAGCCATGTGTCTGGATATTCCTAAGATGGATATGGGCATGAGCATATTGGAGGGCCTATGACCTTTAAATGGATAACACATTTTGTTTTCTGAGAGACCTAAGACATTTTTGGACCTTGACCAATTGGTGACTGCCATTGAGAACGTGAAGTGTGGAGATGTTGTTCGCACGGAGACTGATGCTATCAGGAGGTGTATGAATTTAGCAGTGTGAGAGGCAACAGCACCAAGAGGTGGTCAGAATATTTGGGGGGCATGTTTTAAGTGTGGCAGTCAAGAACGCCTAGTCACGCAGTGTCCAGTACCATGAGAGCATGGCACTAACTCGTGATGCCAGAAGACTGGTCCACTATATAGAAAGCCAGGACTGCCTCTTGGATGCCAGAGGGTAAGTATGATAAATGATAGCCAGTTTCCATCTATTTGTACACATTTAGGAATGGAACCTGTGTGCGTCTTAGTGGACTTGGGTAGCACAATGTTGATAATTAATTATGATTGGTTTAATGGTACAGTAAACTTGCAAAACTACTGGGGATGGACCTGAATAAACTGGATTGTTGTCCCATTTCAGGGGATCCTTTGCAGGTTGTAGGGAAGGTTCAATGTAAGTTAGAAATAGGTAAATTTACATGGCCCATGAAATTTTGGGTCATGAAGGACTGACAGTCAATTTATTAGTGGGCTGTGATTTTTTAGAATTTTCTCAGTGTGTTTTGGATTATTGGAGGAAACAGCTATATTTTTTAAGTGTAGCCCCAGTGAGAACCTTAGCTTTTGTAAGCATAAGGTGACATGGGCAGTGTGTCATGTAGTCAGTCATAAGGGCAACTTTGGGATTGGGCACTTCTGTGCTGCAGAGAGAGAAAGGTTATTGCAAGTCCTGGGGAGGTTCCTAGATGTGTTATCAATAGGCTGGGAGACCATAAGAACTGAATGTACCATCTGCCTGACTCAACAGGAACTGGTTAGACAACCACCTTATAGTTTATCCCCACCTAAAACACATGAGTCAGCTGATGAAACATGCAGTGATTAGGCAGTCGGTACCACCATATGCCTCTCCCATATTTTTTGTTCCAAAACCTAATAATTCCAGATTCTGGCCAATGTGGATTATTGGTTGTTAAATCAGAAGGTGGTTTTGGAGTCTGTGCCTCTGCCAGACTTACATAACTGTTTTTCATGGTTTGATGGAACTCAGGTGTTCTTGATCTTGGTCCTCAATCTGGCATACTATCAGATTCTGTTGGTAGAGGAGTCTAAGCCACTGACTGCCTTCTGAACCAATTACAATCTTTATGAATTTAATCAAGTGCCATTTGAATTGGCCACTGTGGCTGCTGTTGTCTCTTGTTTGTTGGACTTGGTGCTGGGAGATCTGATGTTCCATTGTGTGTACAATTACTTGGAAGACATGATGGTGTACAGTTCCATCTTTGACGAGCTCTTTGAGCACATAGGGCAAGTATTAAGCCCATTAAGATCTCATGGGCTTAGTGTGAAAACCAGAAATATGACCTTGGCAAAGAGAGAAATATCATTTCTCATGCACATTATGTCAGCATCTGGGGTCAATATCAGCCAGTCCCACAATGAGGCCATCCATAAGTTCCCAGTTCCTCAGGATAGAATGATTTTGCATGGTGAATATCTTCTGTATGTCTGTGCCCAGCTTCATGGGCTTGGTGGCACCTCTGATCTTGCTAAGAAGGAAAGGGGGAAGGTTCGTTTGTAGCAAGAGTCAGCAGGCTGCCTTCGAAGCCTTGAAGTAAGCCCTTGGCAATGCCCCCATTCACGGTATAGACGGATGCTTCAACCAGTGGCACACCACAGCTCTGCTGCAGGAGCATCAAGGAATATGTAGAGCTTTGGCATACATATCCAGTGCCCTCACCGGTTTGGAGCTAAATTTCTCAGTCTGTGAGCAGAAAGCACTTGCGGTATTGTTCGCATTAGAAAAATTCAGGTTTAACTTGGAATGCCGGAAGTTCAGGTTAGAAACCAACAACCAGGCACTAAGTTGGATGTTGGCCCATCCCTGAAAAACTTGGTGGGTAGTGAGGTGGGCAATCTGTATTTCAGCCTATCAGTTTGAAGAGGACCACATTAAAGGCACTAAGGATCAAGTCACCAATGCCCTAAGCAGAAAGTTTGAGCAGGAGGAAAGGTAGGGAAGCAAAGTGGAAACTGAAGCATTGATATCCACTGTAAATACAGAGGTGTCCTACCCCAGTACATGGGTGCTGTTCTGACTGAAATCCCTGCCCTGTTTGGTAAACTCGTGACCGAGCAAGAGAAGGATCTAGAGCTTGGCAGGATTCACAAGGCAGTAAGGGAAGGGTATCTGATGGAGGGATATTCCATCAAGAAGGCATTCTGCTATAAGGCCAAAGGAGGTAGAAGTAATAGGATCTGCTTGCCTTACAGTCTTCTTCCTGTAGTGTTCTCCTACCAGTCTCTCTGACATCATTTGGATGTAAATAAGTAGAAAAGGCTGACAAGAGTTGAAAACTTGGGACCTTACAGTCCACTCATGAATTTTGACCCCTTGACAAATTATTTGTAGATTACTTGGGGCTGCTTCTCAGGACAAAGGAAGGCAATAGGCTCATACTGTTGATGGTTGATTCATTGATGCGTTTTTGTTGGTTAGTCGCCAGTCACGGTGTTACAGCTGCCATCGCCATACAGCATCTCACAGCTATCTTTTCAAGTTTTGGTCTGCCGCATGAGCTGGTGAGTGATAATGCAGCAGTGTTCATCTCAGAGGAATTCAAAAGGTTTTGCTTGAACCATGGGGTTAAACTGATCACTATGACCCCCTATTACCCACAGCCAGCATTCGTGGAGCACTTTAACCCAGACCTAAAGTCTACCCTCGTCGTTTACCATAGGAAATCTCAGAGGAAGTGGGACCAATCTCTGGGGTAGTTGAGCCTAGCATTCAATACACATGTCATGAGGCTCGCAAGGTCCCACCGGCCAGGCTGATCTTAACGTATGAAGTCATTTCTCTGCTAAGCAACATCTGGTCACTGGACAACCTCCTGCCAGAGAGTGTGGACCCTGATGATCAAAAAACCAGATGGGAGCCAGCAATGTGCAACACAACATGCACTCATCAAAGGCGAGTGTGTTATTACCATCAGGGGACAAGTACCAGGGCATCGTAGACAGGTAATAAGGTATTTGTCCAAAATGTCTGTGAACAGGACAGGGGCAATGCAGGTGTCACTTGGAAGCTGTCACTCAGGTTTGTGGGTCCTTACCAGGTGATTAAGATCTTATCCCCTGCGAGCTTCCCAGTGGGAGATCTGCAGACCAACAAGAGATTATGTACATATATGAGCCAATTAAAGTTAGGTGAGAAGGTAGAGGAAGACTCATAAAACGCCATCTTTGGGTTCAGGCACTCCCAGTGGCTTACCATAGGGAAAAGTTTGATGCATGCCACTGAGTTCTTTGGCTATTGATTCACATCAGTGATAGTTGCGGTACTGGCTGCGTGACTAGAATGAGTGCAAGATCATGAGGACGTAGTTTTAAGCAAGAGTGTGGTGCGCGATAATGAGAAGGAAGCACAGTGAACAGTGGACAAGTCAATACAGAACATGTGACATGCTGCAGCAGAGCCTGGTTGTGGACTCCTGGAGGGCGTGAGTTAACCAGTGTCGAGGGCAGTGGGTCCTGGTGCAGTGCTGCTTGGTGAGGATGAAACAAGCCACCATGGCTGTCATCCCACGCCCTAGCTACCCCTGCTCCAGAGAGTATCCCTATTTCTTGATTCTGTTGCAAGACAAAAGTGGGGGGGGGGGGAGTTGTTGGTGTTAATAATCAGATGCTGAGGAATTTGTCAGCTATTTTTTTTTTAAAACTTATGTTGTCATGTGCTGAAAGACTCATGTTGTGCGGGATCCTGGGCAGATTGGGCCAGAAATGTGGCAGTCTTGGGGTGTGCTCCTGAGTTGTTCCTTAGTGGGTAAATTTCAAGGGATTGTGACTAAAATTAACAGACGTCATACATCTGGGTTAGTACTATTTTGTACTGAGTAGCCATTTCCTATATTCTTCAGATTACTGTGTGCTTAAAAACATCTAAACTGCAGAATGGCTAAAGGCTGCTACAACTGTCTGTTGTGTGTCTTTAGTGGTAGCCCAGAGCTTGCTATTTCTGATAGTTTTCAAGTTAAACATTTGGGACTGACACAGGCTGCTGAACTATTATAACAAAGAAAATTTTGCACATGAGCTACTGGTTGATATGTGAGTCATTTCAGTTGCCTAGTTGAAATAGCCTCTGTTGTTATTATTCTTATGGCCACCTTTAACACATTCTGGCAGTTCTACCATATGCATTGTTTTAGAGTATTTTGTGGCAGTAAAATGTTTTGTGTCCAGCCTACAGTTACACCTCTTTACACCTCTTCGTTTCAATTGATATCACTGAATACTTTTAAAATCTTCCACCAGTTATTTTGCAGGATTTGAGGGCTTATCCATTGACAAGTTGTAACCTGATGTCTGATTAAGTATCAAGCAATTAATGCCCATATAATTTTATGTGACAGGTTGCACATACATATAACAGGATGTGTCATCAGCGCAGAAGGCTCTGGTTAATGCAAGTTTTGTTTTCATGTGTTGTGTTTATTGAGGATTATGTTTGAGAATGATTAGCTGTATTAGTGCTTTAGATTGAAACTCCCGTCTGCCTTGACAGCTGAGTGGTTAGTGTGGCCGAATGCTGTGCAAAGGGGCCCAGGTTTGATTCCTGGCTGGGTTGGAGGCTTTCTCCGCTCAGGGAATTGGTGTTGTGTTGTCTTCATCAACATCTTATTCCCATCAACATGCAAGTCGCCGAAGTGGCGTCAACTCAAAAGACTTGCACCAGGTGACCGGTCTACTCGACAGGTGACCCTAGCCTTGCTTGTGCAATCTTCAGACCAATGGTAAATTTATCTTATTTTATGTCATATGTAGTTGGAAATTTATGTGGCTACTGCCAGTTGAAGTAGGGAAACCATGTTAAGTGTTTTAAGGTAGCTACACATTGACTAAAATTTTAGTATTTTGAGTGTTGTGTATGGCTTATGTGGTTACTCCCATAGAGCAGCTGGTGCCAATTGGGAGTGAGAAATATAGATGATCCTTTTAGGTGAGACTGTTGAGAACAATGGGGAATATTAAGGTCTTATTCTCTCATAATTATTTAGAAATGAGAGGCCATTTGAATTTGGAATACTTGTTAGCTTATGTTGTTTGTTTTAAAGGTGGCTTGGACTGGTTGAAACTAAAGAACCCTTATTGATTGTGTCTTGTTGAATTAAATTGAAAACTGGAATGTGTCATTATGTAATATGGGTAATGATAATTGTATGTTGTTTTTCTTAAAAACTGTGTGCATTGCTCTAGTGGTGAAGTATGATTCTATCAATAAAGTAAATTTCTTTTTTGTGATTACTACCTTTCACTCCTGGACCTTTTGTTCTAGCTACCCCTGCTCCAGAGTGTATCCCAATTTCTTGTTTCTGTGGTAGGCTGAACGAGGGGAGGGTGTTTGTTAATCAAATGCTGGTGTGGTGAACATTAATGAAGAAGGTAGATGAAGTAACATTACTCATCCATCATTTTCTCCCCCCGCCCTCCCCCCCCCCCTCTCTCTCTCTCCTCTCTCTTTCTCTCTCTCTCTCTCTTTTAAGGCAGTTTGACTCTCACCTAGTCTAAATTTTGTACAAATTACTGTGCCGAACCAAGCTGGGATCTTCTTACTTCCTCTCTTGTTCTGCCATGTGACTCCTTAAATTCATGTTTTTCATCTTTGACTTATTATCATTACCATAGGTGAGTATAATCTGCATTTTCATAAAAGAGAAAGGGTAGCCTTCAGTTTTAAAGAATATAACACCAGATCTAATGTTGTGCTTAGTTTTATGTATGTAATAGATTTCCTGATTTATTTTGACTATTCTTAGTTAATACTTTTGTTATAGTGTGAAATCAGTAATTGTTTTGCAACTTAAATTCCATTGTTGACTTATAAACATATATAAATTCTGTACTAATTATGAACATTGGAGGAACAACTAATAATATTGTTAAAAGATTTATTTGGCTCTATTCAAAAACATGTTAGCAAATCCAGCTCATAATTAACTCCAAAGTAATTACCAGTTACATCAAAAGTATTGTTTTCATAACTATATCTGTTAATTTAATCAAATAATTCAGTTTAACCCTCTTGGTAGAAAAAACTGTTAAAAAGAACCAATTTTTCAATGTATTCAGTTAATTTAATGAGTGATGTTTTAATAATAATTTCTGTAAATTAAACATCAAACAATGTATAGCGGTAGTATCTATTATTGTGATGATATATAAAGGCCCGATTTTTGGTCCCGAGTCAGTCAGTCCACACTCAATTTTGAAACAAGAAACCCGTGCTGGTTAGGTCAACAACAATGCATCAACTTAACTGTGAAATAAGTGTAACATAAATAGGTCGTGTGTTAAAATAATAACAGTGTATGTACAATTTATTTGAAAGACAGTGAAATGTGTGGTTAGGTTTTTACTGCTCATAGATTTTCAACTGCAAACTATTGTAGCAGTACGCTGACATATGCCTGCAAACTATTAATGAGGCTTATCAACATTTACCAGTAGTTAACTGGCCATATAACTGTAATATTGGTGAGTTATGAACAGTGAAAGTAAAGAACTGTGAAACACAAATGTGCACCTGTTGGCTACATTATTTACCGGTATTCAGTGTTGAACTTGCACCCCCGCCCCCCTTTTTCAGCCAGTATAACAACCCAGTGTGTCAACACCAAGGACTGTCAATGAAGAAATAAACCAGGCAAATGTCACAGTACAGATAAGATAATGATAGGTAATGTCAATGTAATACAAGGCCTCTTATTCAAGTCTAGTGCTAAATTTATTTTTACAATGAGCACCAGTTTTGTTCACTACAGAACATCTTCATATAAAACATAGTTGGAGGGTAACCAGTCTGTATCAAGTACTGTACACAGTGCCTGCAAGTCACTAAGATGCCGATCTGTATTGAATAAAACTAATGGTGATTGTGAAAACAAGTGAGTGCAATATGAGACATTAAAATACTTCAGGTGTTATAGATTTCATCCACTTGACAGCTTGTCAAGCTTTTACAAACTCATTTGTTAAGTTTTGTGATACACTTTGGGGGCAGACCATACTTGAAAAAATCTGATGTTCGTATATAACATTGCTTTAGCAGGGAATATAGTAATAGAGGAACTTCATGTTCAATCATGGCAATGGACAATATATGACACACGGAACCAAAAATACCTGAAATCATCACTAACCAGATTCAAAAGAGTTCCTCTGATTTTGATGGACAAAAAATTACTCTCCAAGAGCGTAAGTATCACTGAAAATCAGATGGTGTCATACTGAAAATTAATTAGGCCAAAAAATGAGGAAATGATTAAGGACTTCAAACTTTGCAAAGAAGTAGACTGGACCCTTTTCATAATGAAGACAATGTCAGATCCTAGTACAGATGGCTCAGTAATGAAATGGCAATATTATTTGAAAACACTATTCTCAGTTGGACTATAGGCCCAAAGACTCCACAGAAATAATATACCTTCACTGGTTTAAATACTTCATCCAACAGAAAGGAAGAGCTGAATATTACCCCAACTCTCACAAGATACAGCAGACAACTTTATGGAGGCACGCAATGTTTCAGTACTCAAGTTTCCTCTGTTGCATCCAGATCTGGTTTCCGTACACAGATGACACTTTCATTATCCAGTCATATGATGGAGAGGAACTGCACAAATTAACCAACAGAGCTCTAAAATCCAACTGGAAAGGACTACATGGTACACTTCCTCAATAAGGAAATGTACAAAAGCCTGAGGGTTCACACTCCTGATTAGTAATGGACACTTAAGACAGAACTGTGGAAACTATGATCTACTTTCACAGATACTGCTTATGATAGAAGAACAATACATAACATTATGTCAATATAAAAAATAAAAACCAAAAGTGAGGAGGATGTGGAACAACAACACATCACCGTCTTACAGTATATGAAAGGTGTCTGTGAATGTGAAGGAAAAATTAATGACTCAGCGGGCATCAAACTGATCTACCAAAGCAGCAACAAAATCAGAGCTATACTAGGCTTTGAAAATGATATTATGGACAAGCATGAAGATTAAGTAGTTCATTTTACGTGCAGATTAGTTTACACTGGTGAAACAAGGTGACGTATCAGTTATGCATAATCCCACTTGAGAGACTCATAAGGTGCTGACAACACAGTAAGTTAGCAGCAACAACACACCATAAAGAGTGTGGCAAAACCATACAGTTGTGGGAAGTTCACATACTAGCTAGGTATTTACTTACCTTGAAGAGAAAGACATTAGAGTGACAGACTGTAAAACAGCTTGCCAGCAGGTATCACAACAACAGATATAGACTCCCATTGTCTTGGCAGGAAGCAATAAATGGCTGACCAAACTTGTGAGGCTGCCTCACCACATGCAGCAGTGAAAATAGTAGTTGATGGCATGCAATGCGCTGGGTTGTCTCAGCTGGCACATGACACTGCAGAATCAAAACACTGTGTCACTGTGCTGGTTTCTCTGTTGTTTGCCAATAACAACCAATAGGAATTAAAAGAAAAACAATATCAATAAAAGACACCAAACATCACCTCTCATTTCCTGACATCAAATCTGAAAGAGTTAGGTGATATTCCTGAAAACTGTCACCAGGAGCAGGATGAAATTACAGTGTATCCGATCCAATTGTGCTGCCTTGAGGAGAGTCACTGGAAACAGTGGCCAAAATGGTCAATATAATTCTGGTCTGAGCTGCTGCAGTTGGTGGTCGTGTGTGCTCAAGGTGTGCTTGCTTGTGCAAATGAATGGTGTGTGTTTCGCTATCTTTTTCTGATGAAGGCTGTGGCCAAAAGCTAATGTGTGAGTGTCTTTTAATTGTGTCTGTCTGCAACTTAACGTGTCATCTTTATGGTAAGTAAGAATCTATATTTTCCTTACATTGTTGATATTCCAACTCTGAGTTTCTGTTGTTTGATTGTAACATGATGATGAGATGGTCATGAGCCCAGAGAAATTTTTTAGGTAATTTTGAGAATATTTCACTTCTGCGTCAACTCTCACACTATCAAGGGAGACAGTTTATTCAAAGTTTTAAATATTGTTGATGAATTCAGTCATCATTTTACAGTGCATTGCAACCACATCAAGAGTTTAAATGGTGATTTGCTGTTAATGACTTATTCCATCTGAAAAAATTAAGTTGATGACAAAATCATTTGCACTGTGTGACTTTCAGACAGACTATGTCTTGGAACTTAATTTGTATATAGGCATATGAACAACAACAGTAACTGGATTCCACCATTTAGAAAGAAAGGTAGTGATGTAGCAGCCACATTTAAGGAAAACTATCTGCCACGGAGATGCAATCCATGTCAATAACTAGTGCTGAAGGTTGGGTGGTTTCCTCTCATTTTACAACCATGGAACAGCTGCATAAGAGACAATTAATTCCAAAACTCAACAAGTCCAAAAAAATCAAAGATCTAGATGTTGCATATTCCAGAAGCTTTGTAGCATTCTTTATAATGTGGTAAAAGATGTTTGTATGTATCTTCTTGAGTCCTATTGATATTAAACATTGAACTTTGCATTCTGTTCCAAAACTATGTATGTCTGCTACATTTTGTGTTCCAAAATTTTGCATGTCCACTGCATTTTGCATTCCAAAACTTTGTTAAAACTGCCAAAATACAAGCAAAAACATATGTAATTGCCCCAATACATTGTATAAAATCTATATAATTGAAGGAAATTAAATGTACAATACAATGTTTATACAATAATTTGCAGTAATGAATTTTGTCTGTTCTTAAAAAAATCAGACATGTAACAGTAAATAAAAACTCATCAGAAAATTAAAAAAGCAAAAATTGATGAAAATGGTGAATTAAAACAAAAACTGTGAAGTATGGTGAAAGGCATAAGAATCTAACATGTGGGGTGTGTGTTTTCCTTCTCTCAATGAGAGAAACAGAGATGCAAAAAAATGATTTTACTTCCCCAATTGATGTTATAAGCTTATTAAAAGTTGGCTCAGTGAATTTCTGTACACTGTGTAAAATGTAAATTTAAAAGAAAGCTCAGGTGTACAGCTTTGCTTCATGTTTTCTATCACTGCTGCCAGTCTTTATGATCTACAGTCTGTGGTGCAAAGTATATATGTAAGTAGTTGTTGCGACTGTATTGTGACAAATCTGAACGTGAACGTGTTTAAAGTGTGCTATCGCTAAACCCTTCTTCTATTTCTGTGTGACATCTCTGCTATAGCACAAGATCTGCACAAAAAGTGTATTTTCAGCACTTCACAAAATTCTCACCCCTGCCTGCACTTCTGTCACTGAAGCACCACTCTCCCTTTCTACACATCTGACAAGCAAGCTCATTTTATGTGTTTTAGTGTGGTGTGATGGCTGCACTGGCTGTTGGATGACATAATAAGTCACCAGCAAATAAGAGCTCACTAGTTAGAAATGACAACATTTCCTTGATTCTGATCAAGCATGTTCTTCGAGGATCAGTGTTTGAATTTAAAAGGCTGGTGATTGATGTTGTTGCTGAATACAGTACATCAAAAATACTTGCAAAAAGATGAGGCTGAGTGAAAAGTGGCACAAGAAAAGATGGTGGCTGGGCCCCTTCATCACATATTGGTTTGGTCCAAAACACTTCTTGTCGACTGTCCTGTTTTTCCATTTCTGCCACAACCTAGCAGTAGTTGTATCATAACTGCATGGTTAAGCTAAATGTTGCAAGATGTGTTGGCAATGCCGATGGTAGATTATTTCAACATTTCCTCTCTCATGTGTCCCCTCTCTGCTACAGCCTATAGTATTCCCTTAACTCTGGCACCATTTGTGGTGGGAACCATCTGTCTTTTGTGCTGCTTGTATCTCATTCAGTCACATGAAATGCCAGTAGCAAGAAACTGGGATGAAGTCAAGTGAGACAATGCATAAGAGTGTAGAATCTAGGTAAACCTTACTCAGAAGAAAGATAAAATTAGAGAATTTTTAGCATGTATCTTGTGGGCTTTTCACCGGGGCTACAAATTTATGGAATAAAATCATGAAAAACATAAAATAGAAGTTCCACTGTAGCAGGAAGGAAAAGGAAATTATTTGTTGTTTTATTTCTGCAGAAGTTACCTGTAATTTACGCATAGCCTCTAATTTTTCAGATTAAATCATGGATCTTCAGGAAACTATAAATTAACCTTTACTAAATCTTATTTCTGCTGCTCTTTATGCGTTTTTAATCTACAGATATATTTCATCAATGCCATATTTCTCTACTACATTAAATAGTAAAAAATTATAGATCCAAATTTTTTCATTGTTTCAGACACTCATCCTAATCTCATACAACAAAACCAAAATCAAATCACCTTCAAAAGTTTGGCTTTAAATGTAGTGATCTTGGAATGCAAGATACAGATCCAATATCTCACAAGAAGGTATGGCAAGACTCATTGAGTCTTCATCACATGACAAGTATCTCCACAGCATGAAAGACTAATAAGGAGTACAAGAAATAGCTGCAAAGATGTCACACGACGTACCTAAATTCATGTCTTGAAAGAAAGAATTACCCCAAGAATGTCAAAACACATTTGTTTCCATTTTGGGAATTTTGAAATTTAGGGTTCAAGGGCTTGATAAAGAACACTTAAGGACAATGTTATCACCATGAGGAAGAAGAGAGGATGATACCCATTCAAAACAGTATATGAAACAAACAGATGGTATAAAGATATTCATTCTTTGACTCCCACTGAATCACATAACTGCCACGATCATTCAAAGCACCAGTACCTATCAAGTGAATTGCCCATTAAAAGTTGTGAAGGATGTGCAGTGTAGCACAAACTCTTGAAATTAAAAATGAAATAACTTTACCGACTCAGGTGGCACAGTGGTTAGCACACTAGACTTGAATTTGAGAGGACAACAGTTCAAACCCACATCCGTCCATACAGATTTAGGTTTTCCATGATTTCCCAATGAAGAAACAATGAACTATAAAAGAATCATATCACTTTTATCATGAGCTATTGAATGTATGTTGAAAAATGTTAAAAAGGTGTAATTTTTTATGGCAAAAGCTACCTTAGATATCACTGTATTTATTAGTGCAGGGAAACTTGAAAGTCTGAAACTTTAATCTTATAAAAAAATCCTTTGAAGCCACTTTATTTATTTTGTCTCAGCATTGACAAAAATTAGAAGGACAGAGCACACTGTAATCAACAGCACTCCATAGGTACTGAGCACATGGTGGTGCAAACCACACAGGTAACACAGCATCCAAGCAGCTTTGCATTTGCAGGGTATTTGGACAGGGAGATGAATAGGGTGGTACTGTATCAGCACTCTAAGCAGCACATAGCAATCTTGGTTGCCATAGCCAAAGGGTTAAATAAAACCCTGTGGCACATGGGATTCAAACCCAGGTTGCTTTATTGAACTTTCCCTTTGAATTGTTCAGGCATCCCTCACAGTCTTCTTATAAGATTTAATCCCAAGAGTGATGTACTGAGTAGTTCTGTTGTAAAGAAAATAGTAATAAAAGGAAACTGTCATTGTTCAAGTCCTAGGCACACTGTTTGAATATGTAAGGAAGATATATAGCAAAAGTACTTTTTTTTTCAAAGCCATTATTTGATGTATGCAAAAAACTGCTCTATAGCTTCTTGCAACTATGGATATGAATATATCATCATAATTATTTCCACATTTTACAGTTACATCAGAATTAGGCACACTGTCATTAAATGAGTATTAAAATGTGTATAAAAAGGAAAATTCACTTAAGGAAACTGTGAAGTTACAATGAGATAGAATGGCTGGGCCCCTGAAGGTGGAGATTTGTCAGCCTTTCTGTCACTTTGTAATTTTATAGTTTTACTAAAATTATTTGATGTACAAAACAGCAGCTGTTTACTAACTATTGAAACATGGACAACTAAGGTAACTAATGCAACGCAATTTTAATAATTACCTCCCAGAACAGCTGTGTAAACTTAGAGCTGCACGGGATTAGCCGAGTGGTCTAAGGTGCTGCAGCCATGGACTGTGCGGCTGGTCCCGGCGGAGGTTTGAGTCCTCCGTCGGGCATGGGTGTGTGTATTTGTCCTTAGGATAATTTAGGTTGAGTAGTGTGTAAGCTTAGGGGCTGATGACCTTAGCAGTTAAGTCCCATAAGGTTTCACAAACATTTGAACATTTTTTTGTAAACTTAGAGTGGAATAAGGAGCCCAATGAATCACAGATTTATGCTTAGGTGGGACAGTCATTTTTCACCTTTGTCACCTGCTCCATGAAGCAGGTCTTGTGTACATTGCTATCAGGGATACTCTCACAAACTCTTTGCTAGCAAGCATCTGAAGTGTAAAGCTCATGTCTGCTTGGATATTCATAATGGAATAATCACTTTGGAATGAGCAGATGACACTAAATTGATATTAGACTTGTTGTGTATCATATGATGGTCATTGAGAAGATAAATATACATCCAGCAAGAGCAATTGTTTATTTTTCAGCATATCTCCCCCCCCTTTCAACAATTATTTTACATCTTTGAGCAAAGGCAAGTATTTCTGTATGGTTTCTATGCAACTCCTATTTAAGGAACAGGAAGCAGAAAGTTACACAATAATGTTTGAGTAATGCAAATAAGAATGCCTCATCACCTGCATGGGGAGAAATCACAATGGATGCTCTGCAGGATTTGATCATTGAGTCCATTACTGTTCTTGCTTTATGTTAAAGAGCTCACATTTTATTGACTCACAAGACAAAATTAATTCCTACTGCAGATCATGTAGCATTATTGTAAAGTTGAGCCAAGAAGCATCATCACGGAAAGCAGTAAATTATGTTTTTTTAACTGATTTTCCATAAATGGGCCTGCTTTATAAAACAGCTCATCCAAAATGAAATACCTTGTAATGTGGCAGAGTGGGACAGCATATATTGATCTGGTCAATTCCATATCAGCTTCATAAGCAATATCCCAGTAGCATATTCTACTCTAACACTGTGCGTCTGTACGTCTGTATGTGTGACCATAACAAGAATATTATCTCAATTTACATTTGATATTTACATAAATTTCAAATCACCTGGTAACAATTAACGAGAACAGGGGGAAAAAATACAGTAGAAGAAGAATGGATACATTTGAGAGATGAAATAGTGAAGGCAGCGGAGGATCAAGTAGATAAAAAGAAGAGGGCTAATATAAATCTTTGGGTAACAGAAGAGATATTGAATTTAATTGATGAAAGGAGAAAATATAAAAATTCAGTAAATGAGGAAGGCAAAAAGGAATACAAACAGGAAGTGCAAAATGGCTAAGCAGGGATGTCTAGAGGACAAATGTAAGGATAGGCATATATCACTAGGGGTAAGATAGATATTGCCTACAGGAAAATTAAAGAGACCTTTGGAGAAAAGAGAACCACTTGTATGATTATCAAGAACTCAGGTAGAAAGGCATTTCTAAGCAAAAAAGGGAAAGCAGAAAGGTGGAAGGAGTATATAGAGGGTCTATACAAGGGTGATGTACTCGAGCACAATATTATGGAAATTGAAGAGGATGTAGATGAAGATAAAATGGGAGATATGATACTGCATGAAGACCTTGACAGAGCACTGAAAGACCTAATTTGAAACAAGGCCCTGGGAGTAGACAACATTACATGTGAACTACCGATAGCCTCGGGAGAGCCAGCCATGACAAAACTACCATCTGGTGAGCAAGTTGTGTGAGACAGGTGAAATACCTCCCAACTTCAAGAAGAATATAATAATTCCAGTCCCAAAGAAAGCAGGTACTGACAGGTATGAAAATCACCAAACTATCAGTTTAATATGTCACGGCTGCAAAATACTGACACAAATTCTTTACAGATGAATGGAAAAACTGGTAGAAGCCAGCGTTGGGGAAGATCAGTTTGCATTCCATAGAAATTTTGGAACATGTAAGGCAATACTGATCCTATGATTTAACTTATAAGATAGATTAAGGAAAGGCAAACCTACATTTCTAGCATTTGTAGACTTAGAGAAAGCTTTTGACAATGTTGACTGGAATAGTCTCTTTGAAATTCTGAAGGTGGCAGGGGTAAAACACAGGGAGCGAAAGGCTATTTACAATTTGTACAGAAACCAGATGGCAGTTATAAGAGTCGAGGGGCATGAAAGAGAAGCAGTGATTTGGAAGTGAGCGAGACAGGGTTGTAGCCTCTGCCCGATGTTATTCAATCTGTATATTGAGCAAGCAGTAAAGGAAACAAAAGAAAAATTCGGAGTAGGTATTAAAATCCAGGGAGATAATATAAAAACTTTGACGTTTGCTGATGACACTGTAATTCTGTCAGAGGTAGCAAAGGACCTGGAAGAGCAGTTGAACAGAATGGATAGTGTCTTGAAAGGAGGCTACAAGATGAACATCAAAGCAAAACAAGGATAATGGAATGTAGTCTAACTAAATCAGGTGATGCTGAGGGTATTAGGTTAGGAAATGAGACACTTAAAGTAGTAGACGAGTTTTGCTATTTGGTGAGCAACATAACTGATGTTGGTTGAAGTAGGGAGGATATAAAATGTAGGCTGGCAATGGGAAGAAAAGCATTTATGACGAAGAGAAATTTGTTAACATCGAGTAAAGATTTTCCAGGAAGTCTTTTCTGATAATTTTTGTATGGAGTGTAGTGCCTCAAGAATTTTGATGTAAATTCTAGAAACAATCGGCCTTCAACTGTCTCGAACACCTGATATTTTAGGTACAAGTGCAGAAGAGTGAAAACGTTTCTACCGATCCACCTGTTTCTATGTGCAGGTCAGAAGTTTGTTATTAGAAGACTGTAAGAGGGACGAGTCACTGGTGATGACAAGTGTTTGCTGCCAGCAACACAGATGATCAGGAGGAGAACTTAAGGAATAATTACGTTGTATTCTTTGATGTGTTAGTGTCTGTGGTGATTGTAAAAAATACTAATGAACAATTGAGTATAGATTGCTATGCACATTAACGTACTGGACTCACTTGAGACTAGAGACTTTCAATTTAATTCATGTCTTGGACTCGGAAAAGTCAAGACATATGTTTATATTTGCATATGGTTTTTAAACCAACTAATATGTCTCTATGTACTTAATTATTTCTAAAGCTCGAGATATGAGTGAGACGACAAAGATATTTATATGTCTACAAAGAGAATTTTGTTCTGCATAGCAGTTCTAGTACATTGTTAATCAATGAGTATGTTGACACTCATGTTCATATATGTGATCAATAGATTACGGCGTAAGAAGACATTATTTTCTGTTGCCGAAAAATGTTAGAATGTGGTGACCTAAGTGACAGGACCCGAAGAAAACAGGAATTTAAAGACAGAAACAGAAAGAAGATATTAGGTGTTGTCATAGCAACCAAGCCTAACAAAATACGAGAACTATTTCCAGTAATTGTATTGAGTCCAATAAACAAATGGAAGGAAGTTGTGAGTGCAACGTTGTAAAAGACATGAGAAAGTAACAATGGAGAAAACTGAAGAGAAGACCTCAACTTTTTGACTAAGAAGATCAGGTGTGGAGAGTAAGCAGTCTTCACACATGTACATCGCGCTGACGCTGATGCAGTAACCAGCCACCGATGCTGACTACACCAGCTGCTGCTCACCGGTGTTGACTCCATGTCTGCTCGCCGCCAGCGAGGCTGAAACCAATGTCCAACACTGCTGGCACCAGTGCTCTCCACCAGCACTGATTATGCATCTGCTCACCAACGCAGCTAGAACTCTTTGCTGGGTGAGGAAAAACCAATAATTATTTGATAAAAGTTGAGGGGACGAATGAAGGATAAACTGGTATTATAGTTATTGTACTCAGTGGTGAATTTTCTTTAGATGATTGCTAGGTCTAAGATCAATAAAATTATGGATCAAGAACAGCAACAAACTTCAGAGCCAGCCATGGCAATGACTGTAACAAAGGAAATGCCAAACTGGAATGAGGTAGCAAATTTAATTGAAGCACTATGTCTTAAATTAGATAACCAGAGAACAGAGTTAAATGCTCAAAATGATTCCTTGAGACAAGAACTAAATACTAGATCAGTTGACCAAAGTGCTAAGTTCGATAACCAGAAGGCTGATAAGGCCACTCTAAGTGAAAAATTAAATGCTCAGAATGAAGCTCTAAGGAGAGAAATAGGTTTAGTACATTCTTGTTTAAATGCTCAAAGTGAAACTTTGAACAGTCAAGTAGCAAATACAGTTTTATTAAAGACTGAATTTGGCTCTTTAAATGATAAGGTAGAAAATATGAAGTTAGATTTAAAGAGTGAACTCACTGGTTCTTTGGATACTCTTGTAAATCAATTGTTCACTGACTTAAATCAGAGACAGAATGAAACTTTAAATATTCAAATGATGAATATAGGTTTGTTGCCCATCAAAATAGATGCTCAAAGCAAAGAATCTAGTAATCAATGCAAAGGCATAGTTACTTTGGAGAGTGAATGCAGCATCAAATATAATAATAATAATAATAATAATGTAAAATTTGAATTTAATGAAAAATTGAAGTTTTGTAAAAATGTATGTAATGTTAAATTTAATTCCATAAGACAGGAAATGAATACTTTGAAAGAGAACACAGATCAATCTAAGGAAGTAATGTAGATTATTCAATCGAAAATTTCAGGTGTTAGTATACGAGCTGTCACTACACAAGCTGTCAGTTCGTGAGTAAATAATGTAGAACAAAACGTCAAAAATAAAATAGTCAATGTCGACATTATAAATGTAAGTAGTCTGGCGGAACCTTTTGAGCTACTTATAGATCGAGAAATTACTGAGAGTATAATCTCCGGGTACGTTGCAACTGTTGCCTTTTCCAAACCTAATGGTACTAACAAGGTTATAGACAACTCGTGGAAATAATTCAAACTTGTTCATGACAGAGTAGAAAATAAAATAATTTTACGTAATGTTGTGTTACGTAGTAAAGTGGTGATAGTTTTGCTGTGGGGAGACTTTCACATAAAATTTAACAGAAGTATGGGCCATGAGTAATCAAGTGAGGTTAATATCAAATCCATGGGATCCAGGTGGAGTCACATCTGTGTCCCAGGGATGTTAACGATCTATGTTAACGGGTGGGGTGATGACCATCAGATCCCTAGTTGTTTTCGGTGTTTTCTTCTGTACTATTTTTCCTGCACCAAATTCCCTTCAAATCTTAAACTATTCTGTAATCTATTTTTGAATTCTTATACTATCCTATTATCCTGTTGCTTCTGCATTCTTATCTTTACTTGGCTGACAAGCAAAGCAAGCCATTGATGTCAAGACCATACTGCTTCTTGTAGTAATAGCAATAAGTGATTGTATCATTATTCATGGTCTCAAATGTGTTACATGGGCTTCTGTTCTACACTATGTAATCAACTTGATAAATTTTGTTGTTGTATCGAGTCAGGACTGAAGCATCTGTTAATGTTTTCATAATATGCTCTTTAGAAGTAGTTGGATTCCGATTTGATATATCTGCAGTTACATCCAGAACATTTAGTGCCCGATAAGCATTTAAGTTGACTTCATGCTCCGCTCTAGTCAGCGGTGATCTTAAATCCCACCTTCAGCATAAGAGTTTTGAAGAAGTCATCCTGAGTATTTAAGTTGCCTTCACGCTCTGCTCTAGTCAGCAGTGGTCTTGAATCCCAGCATCAGAGTATAGTTACATCTTAATTTTCCCTAAGTTATTCTTTGAGAGTAATCAAGGAATATTAGATTAATAGAAAATGGAATTTTATATGAATCATTACATAACTGTGATAACATGATACGTAATTTTTACCCTTTGTGAGATATAATGTAAATGGGAGGGTTTGTATCACTTTTATAAGGGGTGGGTAGTGTAAGTACAAGCATGACTAACACTAATCACACATCACACCTTTCAGATGACCCTCACAGGCAAGTGTAACTGATTCTTCACCATTTGCCGTTCCGTAGGTGTTGCTAAGATTTTTCTTTGGGGACTTCAAAGGTAAAGGTGAATGTCCATTCTGTAGGAGACGTTTAGCATCATACCTCCTCCGGCATCTCACTCAAGTACTGGTGAAGTAGGGATCCTGGGGAAGGGGGATGGGAAGGGTTTTCCTGTCTTTGGGGTTATTTTCTTTCTCTTCTTCGATCTTACCAACCATCTCTACTTTTTCCTTTCTTACTTCTCATCTGAGTACCGGTCTATCTTTCCCTCTTTCCATATTCATATACTTCTATCGCAGAAGACCTTCTCTTTTTCTGTGGTTATAAAGAACCTACAACTTATTTCACATAAGTAAGCCGAAGAATCAGGATACACAAACACACATCTGCATACACACAAAGATACACTTAAACACAAACAGGAGAATTATGAATTAGAAACCCGGAGTGATGTCAGAACCACCAAGGGATTTGGGGAATAAAGATATATGTACGCCTGAGTAGATGCACATATTACATTGTTGATATGTGACGGTTCTGCATCATTATTTTTTGTCACTCTCAAACATATATTTACATGTGCCATGCTAGTCCTTTGAGAAAAGGCAAAGTATCTTACATCTGAGTAGATTGTTAATATGTGACAGTTCTGCATCATTATTTTTGTCGCTCTCAAATATATTTACATGTGCCACGCTAGTCCTTTGAGAAAAGGCATATTATCTACTGGGAGTTGGTAAATACAGGTAGACATGGCATTTACTATGTGTGGGCATGAAACCTGTTTATATAGTAGGAGTGAGGAGTGAAAAATGAATCTAGGATATTAGAGGCAGTATTGGAAAGTGGAGTTAAAGTGTAAAGTAGAGTTGTAATTTTACTGGAGAATATTTAAGAATAGTATTCATAAAGTGTATGGAAGGGTAATGAACCAGGAGGCCTACTCAAGAAGGATACGGAGGGCTCACTTGACATTTATTGAATGAGAAAAAGGGCGGATAGGCAGACCTATAGAAAGGCTGACCTATACAGGGGCACTAAGAAGGGGATTGACTTGTACCGTAGGAGGATAGGAATAAGAAAGGGGCGTACCTACCAAAATAGAAGGAGAAATGGTACTCCTAGGATCAACCCATGTAAGATATAGGTACTGTTCCTAAAGGGAAATGGGGCAGTATCATTACAGAAGTCACATGTTTTAAGGGATGAGTCTGGTAAGTTTGAATTCTATTCCGCACTAGCGTTTTTATAACTCCAACATGGACTGAAAGGTTCACATTTTGTAATTGTGGTAAAATATGCACAGTTATTAGTAAAAAGAGAGGTACTGTTAACAGATAAAGAATTATCTTGTGTAATATTGTTGTACATAATGAATATGTATAAAGTATCACGTGTTCGAGCTAAGGAGAGGGATAATTAGTGCCTAAAGAATTTGGTGTAAATTCTAGAAACACTCGGCCTTCAACCATCTTGAACACCTGATATTTTAGGTATAAGTGTGGGAGAGTGAGAATGTTTCTACTGATCCACCTGTTTCTATATGCAGGTAAGAAGTTTGTTATTAGAAGACTGTAAGAGGGGCGAGCCACTGATGACGACAAGGGTTTGCAACCAGCGCCACAGAAGACAGGAGGAGAACTCATGGAATAATTATGTCATATTCTTTGATGTGTTAGTGTCTGTGGTGATTGTAAAAAATACAAATGAGCAATTGAATATAGAGTGCTATGCAAATTCGTGTATTGGACGCGCTTGAGACTAGGGACTTTTGAATTACTTCATATCTTGGCTATGAAAGAAACAAGACACATGTATGCTATTTGAATATGTGTAAATAAGTCTAACGTGTAAGGAATAAGTTAGCTTGCAGAAGTTATTATCTGTGAAAGTTGAAAATATAAAGTGATTGAACTGAAAAGTATTATACCAGTACCAAAATTATTTCAAGGATAGAGAAGTATTTTAATAAATTCCCTTAACCAGCTATCGTCTTCAGAGAAGAAGCTTGTGGGAAATCGACATAGCTGATTACCCAGAGAAGAGGATCAGCTACACACAACGAGCAAGTTAACTGAATTGAGAGGCATATGTGCCTTGCAACCCAATACCACACTGTCTCTTGTCGTCTGAAAAACATTAGAGTAGTCATGTACAGATGTGAAATATGGATAATAAATAGTTTAGACAAGAAGAAAATAGAAGCTTTCGAAATGGTGTGCTACAGGAGAATGTTGAAGATTAGATGGGTAGATCATGTAACTAAAGAGGAGGTACTGAATAGAACTGGGGAGAAGAGGAATTTGTATCACAACTTGTCTAGAAGAAGGGATCGGTTGGTAGGACATGTTCTGAGGCATCAAGGGATCACCAGTTTAGTATTTGAGGGCAGTATGGAGGGTAAAAATCATTGAGGGAGACCAAGAGATGAATACACTAAGCAGATTCAGAAGGATGTAGAGTGCAGTAGTTACTTGGAAATGAAGAAGCTTGCACAGGATAGAGTAGCATGGAGAGCTGCATCAAACCAGTCTCTGGACGGAAGACCACGACAACAACACAACTGTATTGTACAGATTAGTAAATTATTAAACATTTTAGCACTGTCATCATGTAAATTGTGCTGGTATCATGTCTCAAGATCTTTCTGCATCAGAGTCAAACAGTGTAATCTCCAAGTTGGAATATCAACAATATTAGAAAAAGGATAGACTGCTACTCACTGTGAAGATAACCCATTGAGTTTTATGACAGACACAACAAAAAGACTGAATAGCGTTTCATGTGACAGTCACATTCCTGTTGGAGTTGCTGGTGGTGGAGGTCATGTATGTGTGAGGTTTGCTTGCTTGTGTGAATGTGTGTGTGTTTTCTTTTCTGAGTAAGGCATTGGCCAAAAGCTATAATGTGTAACAGTCTTTTCATTGTGCCTGTTTGCAACTCAATGGGCAATCTATTCTTTTCCTAATATTGTTTCTATATCAGAAGTAATATGTTCTACAGAACAATTCATACACAGCTGCTGAAACTGTGTTAGCTTTAAATTGCACATTGTAATTTGAAAGTAATTTGTATATTAGTTAAAAACATTGTTACAAAAAGTTGTATGGTATAATTTCTCACAAAGTCTGTAAAATCCATTCTGAAATATTATTATGAAAAAAGATTACTTATAATATAAAGTGATTTATCATGTATGTAACTTCTTCCAAAATTATCATTTTTAATTGCAAATCAATCAGTTATATATCAATAATTCAAAATAATATAAAGTATTATCATAATATTATTTAAGTTCGAGAAGACCAGCCTTGCACGTGGAGTTTCAACAAAGCTCACAATTTGCAGTATTCTCTCCAGAACTGATTGTGGCCCTTGGTTTAGAGATCAGTGGAAGGACTGAACCAGAGACTTCAAAGGATCTGTGGCGAGCAACTTCCTGGACTTGAACAATAGTGTTGAGAACTTTAGGGTCCCTCTAAATGGGTCAGGCATGCAGTATACATCAGACTGCTACTCAGGTAGCTGTATGTGGAGCATACACAAGGTCCTTTAGAGTGGGACACACACAAGGTTCTTTAGATTAGGTGACTCTCCATCCAATCCATGTAACAACAGCTGTAGGAAACCCAGAAGTATCAGTGTAAGAGGAAAGAAATGCCTCCCTTAGGTGAGAGTACTGAAATCCTTATGGTAAACTGCTGAAGCATTCACAACAAAGTGCCAGGGCTTGAAGCACTCATGAAAAGCAGTGAATCTCACATAACACTGGTGACAGTGAGATTGTCGGGGGAAAATTTAAGTGTATATCGAAAGAGTAGGCAAATGGGAAATGGAGATGGTGTATTTGTCACAGTAGTCAACAAACTCAGATCCACCGAAATAGAAATTGAAGCTGCATGTAAGATTGTTTGGGCAAGACTCATTATCAGGGGTGGGCATAAAATGATAATGGGATCCTACTATCACCCACCAGACTCATCTTTTGGTGTAACAGAAAACTTTAGAGAAAATTTCAGTTCACTTGTACATAAGTTCCCCAACCATACTGAATCATTGGTGGAGACTTTAATGATTCAAGAGTCAGTTGGGAAAATTAAAGTTTTGTTAGTGGTGGGCATGATAAGACATCCTTTGGAACATTATTAAATGTCTTCTCTGAAAACTACCTAGAACAGATAGTTAGGAATCCCACTCATGATGGAAGTATGTTGGATCTAATGGCAAGAAATGGGCCTGACCTCTTTGGGATGTCAACATCGAAACTGGTATCAGTGATGGTAATGCTGTCATGGAAACAGTGATTACCAAAGTACAAGTAGAAAGATATATAAGTTCAGCAAACGAGATAAAAAATCAGTAGTGTCATATTCCAATGAGGAACTTGAAACTTTCAGCACATGGTAGGAGCATGCTGTAGAGGAACTATGAATCAAGTTTAAAAGAGTAGTTGACCATGCACCAGATAGATAGGTATATAGTAGAACAGTGGGTAATGAGAGGGAACCCCCGTGGTATGCAGTCACTGTAAAGAAACTTCTAAAGAAGCAGTGATTACTGCATAATAGGTGTAAAACAAAGCTTAGGGTTATTGATAGAAAGATGCTAAATGAAATGTGGGTGGCTGTCAAGAGAGAAATGTGTGATGGCTTCAATGACTGCTGTAGCAGAACATTGTCAAACAATCTTTCACAGAATCCAAAGAAATTTTGTCATACATAAAGGCTGTTGGTGGCACCAAAGCTAGTGTCCAGTTCCTAGCTAATGAGAGAGGAAATGAAACAGGGTAGCAAAGCAAAAGCTGAAATACTTAACTCTGTTTTCAAATGTTCCTTTACAAAGGCAAACCCAGGAGATCTGCACCAATTTGATCTTCATACTACTGAAAGGATGAATGAAGTAAGTATTAGTATTAATGGTACTGAGAAACAGCTGAAGTCATTAATATTGAACAAAGATCCAGGGCTCGATGCAACCCCTGTCAGAGTCTATACTGAATTTGCATGTGAGTTAGCCCCTCTTCTAGCTATAATCTGTCATAGATCCCTCTATTCTCAGAAAAAAGTATACGTCACACACTTCTACAAGAAGAGTGGTAGAAGTGATCCACAAAACTACTGCACAGTACCCTTGACACTGATTTGTTGTGTAATCTTGGAACATAAGCTCAGACATAATAAGGCACCTTGAACAGAATGGCCTCCTCAGTACCAACCAGCAAGGATTCCGAAAATGTTAATCATGTGAAAACTAACTCTTACTTAACTCACATGACACACTGAAAGCCTTGGATAAAGGCAACCAGGTAGATGTAGTATTTCTTGAGTTCTTTCAACTCAGTACCACACCTACACTTGTTGTCAAAAATTTGATCATGTGGGGTATCAAGTGAAATTTGTGACTGGATTGAGGACTTTTTGGTAGGGAGGATGCAGCATGTTAACTTGGATGGAGAGTCATCGTCAAATGTAGAAGTAACTTCACGTGTGCCCCAGGGGAGTGTGTTGGGACCCTTGCGGTTCATGTTGTATAATTATGACCTTGAAGACAATATTAATTGTATCTTCAGGCTTTTGCACATGATGCAGTTATCTGTAATGAAGTACTGTCTGAAAGAAGCTGCATAAATGTTCATCAGATCTTGATTTCAAAGTGATGCAAAGATTGGCAACTTACTTTAAATGTTCAGAAATGTAAAATTGTGCAGTTGCCAAAATGAAATAATATCAATGAGTCACTGTTGGAATTGGCCAACTCATACAAATACCTATGCATAACACTTTGTAGGGATATGAAATGGAATGGTCACATAGGTGCAGTTGTGGGTAAAGCAGGTGCTACACTTTGGTTTATTGGTAGAATAATGAGGAAGTGCAATCAGTCTACAAAGGAAGTTGCTTACAAATCACTTGTGTGACCGGTTCTAGAATATTACTCAAATGTGTTGGACTCATATGAAGTAGGACTAACAGGGAGTATTGAATGTGTACAGAAGAAGACAGTATGAATGGTCACAGGTTTGTTTTATCTGTGGGAGACTGTGACAAACATGCTGTAGGAACTGAACTAGAAGACTCTTGAATACAGATGTATACTATCCCGAGAAATTCTGTTAACAAAGTTTCAACAACCGGCTTCAAATGATGGCTCTAGGAATATCCTACAACCTCCTACATTTACTCACTTAGGGGTCATGAGGATAAGATTAGAATGATTACTGCATGCTCAGAGGAATTCCAAAAATCATTCTTCTGACACTCCATATATGAATGGAACAGGAAGAAATCCTAATAACTGGTACAATGAGACATACTCTCTGCCATACATCTCTCAGTAGTTTGCAGAGTATAGATGTAGATGTAGATATATAATGACAGTGGCAGAGACCATGTCTGCCAGTATTAGATCAGCATTTATGAAGTACAATCTATACCAGTTTGTTGTAAAATTCTCCAGTTTTTGCCAATATACTTAAATATTATAGAAAAAATTGTGTTATGCAGGTTATTTAGTAGAGTGCTACAACCTTAGTCCAGGACACTGAAGCCAGTCCAGCTACAAACATTTTAAGCACAGAAAAGCTGGATTTATACCCACTGTTGATAGGTGAAAATTGAAGTTCAGCTATCTAACTACAGGTGCATTAGAACCTCCCGTCACTCTAGTGAACCAACAGAACATAATAAACAGAGTAGAATTTTCCTAGTTCTTGGGTGTGCATATTGATGAAAGCTTAAACTGGAAAAGCACATAATAGATCTGTTACAACATTAAGGTTCACAACTTTTGCTGCAAGAATGATTGCCAATGTCAGGGGCATAGAAATAGGTAAGTTAAACAGTAATGGAAATTCCTGGATAGTACAATACATAAAATAAGGAAAAGCAACTGCTCACCTATAATGAACTTGTGTGGTACATAGAAACACACAACAGAAAACTGTACTCAATGTAGCTTCTTAGCTCTTGCCTGTTTTTCTAGCAAAAGTACACACATTCACACTTACAAACACACAGGCATCCGAATGCATACTCGACACAACTGTGGGTGTAGGTGTTTGTGTGGCTGTGTGAGTGAATGTGTGTACTTTTGGTAGAAAAAGAGCAAGATCTCAAAAGCTAGTGTGAATACTGTTTTCCGTAATGTATTCCTATTCACCACACATCAGTGCGTTGTGGGTGAGTGGCTGCCTGTCCCTTATTTTATGTAATAGGTAAGTTAACACATTGAAATTCACTGGTACCTTGCAGGACAAATCCTCACTAACCAATATAGATCTTTGTTTTCTCTTAACAGTTCCTTAACCACAAAAGAATTCCTGAATAGAAATAAGTGGTCTTACAAACCACTAAATGGCCATCTTTTAGCCATAGGAGGATAATTTTTAATTACCTGTGCAATCTTTTGATAAAATGAAACATTTCACATCATAGCATTTTTGCGAATATGATTTATGAAACTTGTAACTACCTAATTAGTCTCTAATCCTCCACTGTTAACAAATGGAATTTTTGCAGTTTCCACATCTTCAAAATGGTTATTGCACTGAGATTCCTTCAGTTGCAAGAACAGACGGTACTTTGTCTCATCTGTATGGTGATGGAGGCAAGATTTTCCTATCCAGGTTATATTCAGCACTGTTCTGTGCATTCTCTAGTATCTCTGCATAGTTTTAAACATTACTGGCCTGGTTTTTACTGTGCAAGTCTCATGGAATTTCTTCCTTAGTGATACTCTGGCAAGTTGTTAAACAATGTACACAGCACTGTAGACATTAATTTTAAATCTCTTCATTTTTATTAACACTAAGTGCATTTTGATGATCAGCTTTGTAAAAGACTATAGTCCAAGTATATTAAGACAGATCAATAAGCTACAATACTTAAACACCTTCATTGATACAGTAGCCCATATCTTTAAAATTGCATCTACACAGAAGACTGTAACCATAAGGAGTAATTCTAGAACAAAAAGTTGGATCACAATGGAAATGACAGAAAAAAGAATACTTCATGAAATATGTAACATGTAAAATTCGTCATGTATACTATGAAAAATATTGCAAAATACTAAGAAAAGTAATAAGAGCAGCAAAAATAATGCATAATGAGGAATACATTTACAATTCAACTAATAAAGTCAAGGTTATGTGGAAGCTTACAGAGCATCATGTCAAAATATAGCACTATCACAAGAAAATAAAAAAGTAACAAACCCCTTAAAAGTAGCCTACACGTTTAAAAACTTTTTATAGGTGTTGCTGATAATATTAAAAAAATCTTAAATAACGATACTACCCAATCCAATGAATACAAAGTAAGTGCATGTAGAGGATGAGTGTACATCTGCTCTGTCTCACAAGATGAAGTAGCAACAGCAACAAAAGGACTAAAAAATTCCATCTTTGCTGGCACTGATGGTGATCTTGCTACAAACTTAAAGAAGAGTGTACCAAACCTAATTGAAATACTTGCATTCTAATGCAACAACTCAGTTCAGTCAGGCACTTTCCCTGATGTATTGAAAACATCTAAGATTATTCCAACATATAAAAAAGGTGGGAGAGATATTGTAAATAATTATGGATCCATCACAATTTCATCTTGCATTTCAATAATATTAGAAAAAGGTATGTATGAACACAGATTCAGAAATAAGAAGTCAACAACAACTGCCATTTACGAGTGCCTCAATTGCATACTAAGCTTGATGGGCAAGAAATAGTATCAACAGGAATATCTATTGATCTATCAAAAGATTTTACATTGTGGATCATAAGATTCTGCTATCAAAGCCTGAAAAATATGGTATTCAAGGACTGTCTAACAACTGGATCAGTTTCTTGTTGAGCAATTGTATCAAACAACATGCATCAAGTACACAAATGTCAGTCTAAAAACTGTTTCTGAACACTAGTCAGACTATCAACCAATTAAATATTGTGTACCCCAAGGATCAGTAATGGGAGCCCTTCTGTTCCTTCTGTACAAAAATGATCAAAGTTTAAATGTGGATGCTCATAAAAAGATCAAATTTGCAGAAGACACCACAATTCTGTTAAAAGGGAAAAAGTAAGGAATAATTATAGCAATCAGTAAACAATGTCACAAAACACCTTAGAAACTGGGGGCAGAATAATCAGCTTGTAGTAATAGTGAAAAAATTATTGCACTAAAATTCCACAATGCTCCAAACAAGGATATGTACATCTCATTTGTCTCCATCAACAATGAACTTGAGGCAATTCCTATTCCCAAGTTGAATTGATGGGCAGAGGGTATCAGCAACATACAGTAATTGGCACAAATGAAGCACTTTATTAATATAAACACCATGCAATGATACAAGTGAACTCATACCAGTCTGAGTCCAAGATCGCCTAATCATATACCATAATTGTTCTTATCAAAGTTGATAACCACCTGTTCAATGTTGGTGGTTTTCACAGAGCCATCCCCGCTCTCCCCCTTCCTCCTCTCTGCAGTGTGGAGTATGGAGGAGGAAGTGAGGTAGTGGAGCCAAGGTCAACAAGGTGATATGGTGGTCAGTAAGTATTGAGCATTGTGTGTGGCAAGTTTGCCTGACCACCCACATTGTGATTGGCCCATGAGTGGGGCATAGGTGAACCGTTTCTCTTAGCATAGTGAGATACAGAGCTGTGTAGCGTCAACATGACATGGTCTTGATGCCATGTCATAGAGCACAGGGTGTGGCTGTCATGGGGGACTGGAATCAACTGGTCCTACATTGAGGCAGTGTTGCGCATGGAAATAGGTATGTGGATGGTAAGGTGACAGGGCTTTGATCGAGGCAATGGTCCCATCTTCTCCCACATCAGAAGGAAAGATGAAGGGGTGCAGGTGTGTGGTGTGATGTGTGGAACTGTCAAGCATGCAGGGATGTGAGTTAACCATGAAGACGGTGCTGTCACCCAACTGTAAGGAGAGATCGTCAACTGAGAAAGGAGAGATGTCAATGTTAAAGCGTGCAACACAGAAGGGAGATGGCGATGGGGAAAGCTCAAGACAAGCGGCCATGGTGTCATTGCAGGAGGGAGAATGTCACACATAGTACCCATAGTACTCAGACCACACATGTTATCGGTACTGGGTGAGTTTGACAGTGAGGATTCCAAGAGGGAAGGAGCAAAACTTGTCATGTGGAGGAGACACCAAGGTATCTGTGGGAGGGAGGTCATCATCAAGCATCCAAGCTGGCTTGAGTTTGTTGATGGAGGCAGTTTGCAGCTTACCATGTAAGAGGACATTAAAGGTGTGGGGGTAGGGGGGGAGGAGTTGGGAGCGATGAACTACTTTGTGGGGGACTTATTCTGTTGGAGAGCAGACCACACGGTATCATTGCAAAGCGTTATATATTCACAGTGCTTTAAGTTTTTATGAATAAAGACACATGTAGCAGTTCACATGTGTGGAGGCAGAGTGCAGACATGGGCAATGTGAGCACAGACACCCTCAACTAAAATTGAGTACTCATAAGGAGGGGGCGGGGGGCGGGGGGCGGGGGAGGTTTGTTTGGAGGCTTCGATGAAGTCAACATGCAAGATCAGGGGTTCACTGTATAGTACGTCAGCTAGAGAGGTCTGTAAGTCATCCTTAAATTCTGTGCAAATTCCGAGCAGGGCCCAGGGGAGGGTCACAGATGAGGAAATTGAATGAGACATGAGCACTGCTTTCAGGCTACAGTGCCAGTGCTCAATTATCCCATTACTCTGGGGATTATAAGCCATAGTGCAGAACTAGTATAGGCTGAACAGTAAGAGTGTTACTATCAAAAGACACTGTCTATGGACTCATGTAAGAGTTGAAGTCATGTAACTGTAGCCAGTCTATTGTGTAAGCTTAGGCATTAAGGCATAAATGCGTCACACAAAAACAAATACATGACCCATACACTGAGTAACACACTTTTTATTGAAGGTCTTTGCATGAGACATCTGCACCTGAGCTGAGCACTGTGCTTACTCAACAGGCACAGAATGTCCACAAAATAGCTCTCACTGGTAAGCAATGTTGTTGTTGTGGCCAATAGCCACCACAGACAAGTTGTTAACAGTACAGAAACCGAATTCTTAGGACTATGGCTGCAAAGCAATGTAAAATGGAACAACAAATGTTGAATACCATAGCAAGACATTCTATCTTTTTTGCTCATTAAAATCCTGATGCAGTGAGAAAACTGTCATAAATGCATATCATGATGCAAACCTACAGACTCATGCAAACCTCTATTTAAGATTTATGATAGTCCTCTTTTACCATGTATACATTATGGAAATCATTATATTCTTTAAAATAAATGTAATAGGTAAGGGCTGCAGATTAAAAAAAAAACTGATATTCAAAACAAAAATTTGTTTATGATCCATATCAAAATATCCTTGTGTCAAAACAGTACTTTCCACAGAAGAGTTAAACTTTATAACAGACTTCCTGAAAACATAAAATAAATTACTGAGTTCAAAACATTTGAAAAATATTTAAAGTCAAGTTTACAGCATAACTGTTTTTACTCTACTGATGAATATTTAAATTTGTGGAGTGTAAATACTTAATGTACATGGTGAAATATTGTAATTTAAATAAGTAAGCAGAGAAATCACTTTCACCTGTGTACTTATAAACTGACTTGTTTAATGTCCTATGCATAAGCTGCTTTGTAGACAACTGGACCAATAAAATGTTGTGTATAAAGTATACACTTCAACTGTCCACCCATGACTGACTTACTAATTCTACATTTTGGGTACTCGTTACAAAGTCATTATAGATTTATACATTTCTGACTACCAGGCAATGACTGACTGAAGCTATGAGTTTGACACCTGTTTATAGATGCAGATATTACAAAAATTACACTTTGGTAAATACAGAACTGTATATTTAGGAAATTAACGTGAAAGACGAAAAAAGACAGATACAAAAATACAATAAGCAAAGAAGTAAACTAGTTTAATCAAAGCTGTATAATTAGAAAGTGACAAAATAATAGGTACCATTTCATAGTAGGGAAAGTTTAATGTTTACAGGGATTCCAAAAGTTTGCCAAGAATTTTCAAGAAAGCAAAACCTTCCAAGTTGAATAACTGACAAACCAACACAGTATTTCAGTAATAGTATATACTTTTGAACACAGAAAAATCAGAGCTACAAAACTGTAGCACTGAATTTTGGATATGAATTACTGACAACTTTTGGTTTCAAATATAAATAACTTTTGAAATGAAAGGTGTGTGGAATAAATAGAATATTTGTTGGAAAGTGGTGAATGAAGATTTTCAATTAAAACAAGTCAGTCTTGGAACAAATATTTGTTAGCATCACTGGTGTTCGACATGCATATGATCTATATGTATCGTAAATTATAAATATTTCTCTAACCAAAATGTTACCAGAAGAATTAAATATACTGTGGTCTGCAGTAATCAGCAAAATATACTGTGCATAATTAAATTAAATGGAATATTGTGTAGAAAAGAATTTACTCATTTTATGTAACTATGTTGTATGCACTGCATGTGTAATTAAAATGAAAAGTGTTTAAGAAGTAGAATTACAGCAGCTGCAGCTATCTCACCTTTCTACGTATAAAATTATACAAAATTTTTTTGTGTTTATGTTGGGTGAACTCAGTGAATATGTATTTTTTTTCTTCTTCCTTCAGTGTGACAATGTATTGGATACAACTTCTCATTAGCCCCTTTTCTAAAAATACAACTAAATCATCCTGTTCCCAAAAGCCACTTAACATAGCTTTCCTTGCAGGTCATACAGTTCTGACAGTTTCTTCTTCTTTGTTGATGATTTGTGGCAAACTATTTAAAATTTAGTGACCATCATCCATGCAATAACTTCTCTTCTTACACCAATCAGTTGCCAGACTCTCCTCAGTTCTATACTTTATATGACAAAAACAATAGTGCCTCTATCAATACATATCAAATTGCATCCCTACTGAAGTATAGTTTCAGTAGCATGATATTTATAAATCAATGCTAAAGAGTACTTTTGTGAAGGGTTCTGGTGTCGTTAACATGAACCATTTCCTTAATATTATAACACAATATCTTGGATTCCCATTGTATAGTAATAGCGGACATTTCTGAGAGAATTGGTTGTAAGTAAACATTTTCTTCTCAAATTTATTCGACTTCAGTACAGTAGCGCAGCCAGAATCACAGTATATTACAGAAAGTTCCTGTTTTTGATGAATCTCAATTGCCATTAGCAAATGTAACAAGTATGAAATAAGTCTGCTATTAATTATGAGAACCTGAAATGTAAGTTACATCTAGCACAACACCTTTATCATACAGTAGTAAACAGTACTGTGATTTTTTCATGTTACATTAAACCTAATTATGCAGTAATGGCAAAGAAGCAACATCACTGCAATTGATCACTGTTTAGTCTTTATATATACAGAACATTAAAATGTTAACGTCGTATATGTTGGACAGGATCGGCGTTGCCCACCTTGCATCAGGAACCTGACAAGTGAAAATCTTGTCTTATTACCCTTAGCAATTCTGATGTTATTCTGAAACACAGCTCATTCAAATATGAGGTGGAACCATTAACTGAATAATCAGAAGGCACCTGCAAAAAATGAACAAAAGTCAATTTCTGAAAAATAGTAAAATTCCCTAATAACGTGATAGATACATGTTGAGGTAAATAAATATCCTTAAGTTACAGACAAAATTTTATCTTGATGAAGTTAATGAAGTAACAACATCCGTGTATGAATACTGTATATTATTATTTGTATACATTGTCTCAAAACCAATTGGTCAACTCTGAGACAAAAATCTCCACACCTGCAAAATAAAATTCACATCAAATAATATTCTAGCCATGAAACATGAATAAAATCATGCTAATCTTTATTATAGTCTTACCTCAACGTCTTGAAGTTTCAAATACATAGTTTGTAATCTTGAATGCAGCACTCAATAGCACTGTATACAAGAAATAACTGTTTGCTTGGATGACACATATAGCCAAGGTTACCACATGTAACCATTCTCTGGTCTCCATGTGTAATGGATCTAATGTATGACCTAGGCTTAGAGTTATATGTTTAACCTAGACCTATTACAGTTGATCACATTTAGTGATGCACTAAGCTTTTTGGTCTTTCACAGTATGTTTGTCATATGTTGTCATCCACATTTACTTTGAATAAATGATCTAATGTAATTCAGATACAAAGCTTTTTGGTCTATCTCCATATGTTTGCCACATGTTGGCATCTACATTTACTTTGTTTAAATGATCTGAAAATAACCTAGGTCTAGAGCTATATTTTAAATGCAGATCTTCTACAGCAGATGACATATAGTGAAATGCAAAGCTTATTGGTGTTTCCCCTTATATCATACATTGTCTTCCATGTTTTTGTTGTGTAAACTAGACTTAGGGCTACATTCTGAGCCTAGACTTTCTGCAGCTGATTACAGCTACTGATACTAAAGCTTAATCATCCTAGACCTAGAGCTATGTTCTTACTCAGACTTCTACAGCTGTTCAAATTTAATGATACAAAGCTTATTGCTGTTTCTTTATATTTTGTACCATATACAGTTGTCCACATTATAATTTTTATAATGTTTAAACAAGATCTAGAGTTATGGTCTTTTGTTGTATGTTACATCATATATTGTCATCTTCATTTCATTGCATAAATGATCTAATGCATTAATATCACCTAGAGCTACAGTAAGCAATCACATTTGTCATACACAAAGCTTATGTGTCTCTCACCATATGCTAGATTGTATAATGTCATTTACATTTGCCTTATATAATGATCCAGATAATCTAAGGTACTTACAGCTTATTTGTCTTCACTGTATACTATGCCATTTATTGTCATCTACATTTTCTTTGTATAAATGATCTAATGTATAGCCTAGACCTGGGGCTACATTTCATAATCCCGACTGGTCACATGTAGTAAGGCACAAAGTTTGTTGTTCTTTCACTGTTTGTTATACCATATTTTGTCATCTTTACATATGTATTTTCTTTGTGTGAATGATCTACTAAATGTTTTTTTCTCTCTGAATATTATACACACAAAATATTTGTTTTCAAAATTTAGCTGATGACTTTCATATTTGTTTAACCTATATTAGCCCACCTGGTTAGCTGTGCGGTCTAACACACTGCTTCCTGAGCGGGAAGGCATGCCGGTTCGCAGCACGAATCTGCCCGGTGGATTAGTGTCGAGGTCTGGTGTGCTGGTCAACCTATGGATGGTTTCTAAGGCAGTTTTCCATCTGCCTCGGTGAATGCTGGCTGGTTCTCCTTACACTGCCTCAGTTACACTATGTCGGTGATTGCTGCACAAACACTGTCTCCATGTACACATTCACCATAATTACTTTACCACGAAAACATTTGGGGTTATACTCATCTGGAATGAGACGTTCCCAAGGGGGTCCACTGGGACCCGAACTGCACAATAACCCTGGGTTTGGTGAGGGGCGGCAGTGGGGTTAGTCGACTGCTGTAGCCTGTTGTGGGTTGTGTACCACTGAGGACTACAGTGGGGATGAAGCCTCCCCATCGTTTCTAAGTCCCCAGTTCAATACATACATACATACATACATACAACCTATATTATGACATTCTTAGGTGGTTTATGGACTACCATTATTATTGTTCTTATCTGTGGACAATATTGTTCACCTCATTCCCTGTTGTGAAATATTACCTGTACCAGTGTCTTTTATGTGATGAGTATTTTGTAATAGATTTTTGCATATATACATTGCTTCACAACCTCAACACCTTCTCTCCCATCTGCTTCATCTGGTCCTCTTCAACCCAGTGTGCCACCTGCCTAGACATTGAGCTCCTCCTCTCTGATGGCTCCATCCACCCTTCTGTTGACATTAAACCCACCAACACCTACCTGCATTTTGACAGCTTCCATCACTTTCACACCAAAAAATCCCTTGCATACAGCCTGGCCAGCCCGGGGATGGCTTATCTGCAGTGACAAAAACTCCCTTCCTCAATATCCTGAGGGTCTCATCAAGGCCTTCATAGATAGACTTTATCCTCCAGACCTAGTCCACAAACAGATCTCCTGTCCCATTTCCTCTCACATCCCCAATCCTCCCACCACCCTCCAAGAGCCAGCCATAAAGGAGTGACCCCTTCACCACCCAGTACCACCCCGGACTGGAACAACTGAACCACATCCTTCACCAGGGGTTTGATTAACTGTCATTGTGCCTTGAAATGAGGGAGATGCACACTCCGCTGCAGAGTGAAAATCTCATTCTGGAAACATCCCCCAGGCTGTGGCTAAGCCATGTGTCTGCAATATCCTTTCTTTCAGGAGTACTAGTTCTGCAAGGTTCGCAGGAGGGCTTCTGTAAAGTTTGGAAGGTAGGAGACGAGATACTGGCAGAAGTAAAGCTGTGAGTACCGGGCGTGAGTCGTGCTTCGGTAGCTCAGATGGTAGAGCACTTGCCTGCGAAAGGCAAAGGTCGCAAGTTCAAGTCTCGGTCGGGCACACAGTTTTAATCTGCCAGGAAGTTTCAATGCAAAATGTGTTTTTGGCCAGCCTGAAGTTGAATTTATGGGCCACAGCATATCGTCCTCTGGTTCTGCACCACCACCATAAAAAGTACCTAGAAGCTATCTTTAAACTGCCAAAGCCTACAACTATAAAAGAGCTACGCAAATACCTTGGGATGCTGATTTTTTTACTGGCGTCACTTACCACAGCCACCGAGCAACAAGCACCATTAAATGCAGCAGTATCAGGCGCAAAGGTACGAGGTAACGTTCAAAATGGTTCAAATGGCTCTGAGCACTATGGGACTCAACTTCTGAGGTCATCAGTCCCCTAGAACCTAGAACTATTTAAACCTAACTAACCTAAGGACATCACACACATCCATGCCCAAGGCAGGATTTGAACCTGTGACCGTAGCGGTCTCGCGGTTCCAGACTGTAGCACCTAGAACCGCACGGCCACTCCGGCCAGCACGAGGTAACGCTTCCATGCAATGAAATGAGAGTATGGATGCGGTGTTCAAAGTGACAAAAGATCGCCTAACTCATGCTGCCCCACTCGCTCACCCAAAACTTGACCCTCCTTTCGCCTTAGTGGTCGACGCCAGCCAGTTTACAATCAGCTCTGCTTTACAACAGTGGGTAGATGGTGCATGGCAGCCGCTGGCATATTTTTCACATAAATTGACGCCTCCACAGCAGCGCTGGAGTGCGTATGATAGGGAGGTGTTGGCCATCTACCAATCAATCAAGCACCTCAGACCACAGGTCGAGGCATGGGATTTCACAGTTTGTACCGATTACAAACCGTTGGTATACGCATTCAGTAAGAACAGTGACTAGTGCTCACCACATCAGTACTCTCAACTTGAGTTTATAACCCAGTTCACTACGGACTTGCGGAACATTTCTGGGCTGACCAATGTGGTGGCCAACTGCTTATCCAGAGTACCTGGTGTTTCACAACCACTGAACATGACAGAGCTAGCAGTCATGCAGCAAGAAGACCCTGAACTACAAGCAATATTACGCAACAACAAAAACTTCACTAAAATTGCAATTGATCAACATTCTGGGTGAAACTGGCAAGGTCTACTGCAAGGCACTGCATGGCAGATCACAACTGTATTTACCGACCGCATTCCGCTGGACAGTGTTCGATAGCCTTCATAACCTGAGTCACCCTGGAAAGTTCGCAATGGTTAAGCTGGTGTCAAAGACATTTGTGAGGCCGGGCATGGACAGAGATTGTCATCAGTGGACTACAGCTTGCCTGTGCTGAGAGTTATGCAAAGCTGCCCGCCACATGCATGTTCCAGTCGGGGAGTTCCCAGATGTCAGCTCGTGTTTTGCTCACGTTCACCCAGATGTGGTAGGACCAATGCCTCCCTCAAACGCCCATCGCTATTTAATGACAATGATCAACAGGTATACACGTTGGCCGGAAGCAGTACCTATGGACAACATTTTGGTAGAAATGCTAGCAGCAGCATTCACGTCAAAATGGCTCGCCAGATTCGGTTGCCCTCTCCGTATAACAACCAACAGGGGGAGGCAGTTCGAGTCTGAATTGTTCGTGCAGACAGCCAAGTTCTGTGAATACTCACACCACAAGACCACTGCCTGCCACCCGGCTAGTATTGGCATGCTGGAAAGATGGCATCACACTTTTAAGTCAGCATTGATGTGCCATTGGACCACATGGACTTCAGCACTCTCCTAATTGGTCTGAGGACTGCATTCACACCAGACATTGAGGCTTCACCAGCAGAGCTTGTATATGGAGAGTCATTGCGTCTACCGGGTGAATTCGTCGACACCACAAAGAGATGCAACGTTAATGATCAATTGCAATTCTTATGTTCTTAACGCAAGACTGTGGACTGCATGAAACCAGTGAAAGCCTCTAAGCATGGACAGCGCATGACGTTCATGCATAAGGATCTGAACACACGCACGCACTTTATGCTTTCCACGGACACCGTCAAACCGCCACTGCAACCACCCTACACTGGACCGCACCGTGTCCTGAACAGGAGTTTACATACCATGGACATTCTCATTAATGGTAAACAAGCTACAGTTTCAATGAATAGAGTTTAGCTAGCCTACATGTTCAAAAAGGCGCCAACTACACTGCCAAAGAATCCAGCCTCCCATTCCACCACCATCTCAATCACATCAAGACGAAGCAAAATGCACGACCCGCTCAGGAAGACACGTTCATTTTCCTGTCAGGTACAGAGAAAACTTACCATTTTTCGCTGTCCCCAAGGGGGCTCTTATAGCGACTACTTACACACTGACACTGCAGTCAATGCGTTCAATAGTCACTCGGATTGAAGTTTGCGCGTGAGTGCGAAATGAAGACAGTAGAATCCCGTCCGTACACCAAGCGTTTTCGCCACTAGGGGCGCGGTGATTCGCCTGCAGCAACACGCCACATTTGCACTTAGAATAGCAGAGCAACTACTGATTATTATTCTTTGTTTTTTGGAGAGATTCTGTGACTCTTGTTGTTATAGTACCACTTGTACACAACTGTGAATGTGGAGAGTTAATAAATTTACTTGAAGCCCCATCTCGTCTTTGATTGTACGAAAGTGCAAGTGTGGGATATTCTCACATAGTTATACCTCTCGTCTGATCTATTGGTATCAAATATTGATACAGAAATGAGGAAGAGCTATTGAAAGAATGTCTCTGTAGCACAGCAGTGTATGGAAGTGAAATATGGGCCATCAAAAATACAGATAAGAATAAACTGGGAGAATTTGTGATACGGTGCTATTTAGAACTATTATAAATTATGTGGGTGCTTAGAGTACAGAAAGTGAGGTCCTGAAACAGGTAGGTGAGAAAAGCAGTCTGTGGAAGATACCTATCAGAAGAAGAGACAAGTTAGAAAAACATCTGCAACAGCATCCAGGAATCGTTAACTTGATGTTCGTGTGTCGTGGTGGCTCCAGTTCATTTTATCTTTGTCTTCCAGGTGGCATCTTTCACTGGTGCGCTGAGCTTGCAATTTTCGTAAATGGTCACTGGCTCAGAAAGTTTTCAAAAAGATCGGCAGTGGGTTGTGAAGTGGAGAATACATAGAAAGTGTGCACCATGAGGGTATGACGCATGGGTTTTTGTGCACAATGGTTTCTTCGGCCATTACCTCTGTTTGTGCCAAGATCGACTTGTCACTACTTGGAGAGTGCAATCACGTTGCTGTATTGATGGTGTCCTACAGCCTTCAATGGACTAGCACTTCCCTGTTTATCCATGCTGTACAGACCTGGACGCTTGCAGTTTTGCCCTCTTTGTTTTGGCATGTGCAAGCACCATTATTGGAAAATTTTGTGGTCAGTATTGTTCACACTCTGATATCATTTTCTAAGGCGAGTTCTATCACGGCTGATTTTTCTGTATAGCGTAGGCGTAAGCACCTCTCGTGTTCCGCCCGGCGTTGTTCCACAGTGCGTACTGTTTGGCCGACGTAGTAACAGCCACACTGACATCGTATCTTGTACACTCCAGGCGTTCTAAGCCCTAGATCATCCTTCACAGGGCTCATGAGCTGTTGAATTTTTGCTGGGAGCCTGAACACCAACGAAATGTTATATATCTTCAGGAGCCGACTAATCTTTCCCGACACTGTACCACAGAAAAGCAATAACAAAAGTTTCTTGCCTTCTTCTTCGGTGGTGCTCTCTTCTCTGTTGGTGTGTTTCTTGCGTGTCACATCAGATACAGCCTGTGACACCTGTCCGTGGCTGTACCCGTTTTCCCAGAAGACTTTTCGGAGGTGGCACAGTTCTATTGGCAGACTTCCAGCGTCTGAGACGACTTTAGAGCGATGGACGAGGGTATCCAGAACGCCACGTTTTTATACCTAATGGTGGTGGCTGAGAGCGGGCAGATACCGATCTGTGTGTCTCGGTTTCCTGTAGACACTGTGGCTGAGGTATCCATTGGTTTTCCGTCGAACGCGGACATCAAGGAAGGGCAATGCACCATCTGTCTCGACTTCCATCGTAAACTTGATGTGGCCGTGAATGCTGTTCAGGTGTTCTAAGAATTCTCCCAGTTTTTCACGACCATGGGGCCAGATGATAAGTGTCATCGACGTAACGATAAAAGCGACTTGGCTTAGCTGGAGCCAGGTCCAAGGCGATGTCTTCAAATGTTTCCATAAAAAGGTTGGCTATGAATGGAGCTAATGGGCTTCCCATAGCCACGCCGTCCAACTGGTCGAAATACTGGCCACCATGTAGGAAATACGACGATGTCAACGTGTGCTTAAACAGTCCTACAATTGGTCTATCAAATAACTGGGAGAGGAGATCTATACAGTCTTTGACGGGAACACATGTAACCAGGGAGATCACATCAAAACTAACCATTATATCTCCTTGAGTAAGACGCAGTTGTTTAATTCTGTTGATAAAGTCGTCGGTGTTCCTGATGTGATGCACACAACGACCCACATGCGGTGCAAGGATGCTGACCAGGTGTTTTGCTAATCTAAGTGGGTGACCCAATGGTATTCGCAATGGGACGAAGAGGAGAATCCGGTTTGTGGATTTTTGGTAGTCCATAAAGCGTATGTGGTCTCGGCGCCTGAAGGAGGAGATTCTTAATAACGACCTCTTCCAGTGTTGACTGTTTTAGAAGCTCCGATGTCTTCCTCATTATTCTTGACATCGGCTCCTGTGGCAGTTTCAGGTATGTTTCCTCTTCAAGAATCAACTGAATCTTGGCGTCGTAGCCAACTTTATTCAGAATGACGGATGCATTGCCCTTGTCAGCTGGCTGAACCACAATGACGGGGTAGTTGCGGAGTGAGTAAAGACCATTGCTTTCAATCCTAGTCAAGTTAGACCTCGGTGGTTTAGATTTTGAAATGATACGACACGTTTCATGACGAATTTCATCTGCACTCTCACTAGGCATCTTGCGGATTGCTTTTTCAACGCCACTTATAATATTACAGATAGGGATGCTCTGAGGTGCTGGTGCAAAGTTGAGACCTTTCTTAAGCGCCGAAATGGCACGCGCGTCAGTGTCTTTCTCCGCCGTGTTGATGACAGTTCGTTCTATTGATTTCCGTTCTGCACCGTGTTGTTGTTGAGATAGCCGTGTGAACTTCCCTTTCTGTTTCTCTGTGGTCTTCATTTGCGATGACACTTGTTGTGCTGTGGTGGCCGCGTCGATCCATTCCTAACCTACTTGCGAGAGTAACTCTGTCAATTGGAGATGGATCGCCAGCTGCCTCCTAGTGAAGTGTAACCTTTCCTGCAATAGGGCAAAGCTGGCCCGACGACAGATTTTCTGGCCGCCGAGGTGCTAATGTGATGGCTCACCATGGCAAATCGTGGAATCGTGTTCTCATCTCGACAGCGTAGCAGGAAGGCTAGAGAGCTTAAAGAGGTTAGCGTGGCGTTCAGAATAACCTCGTCCATCGTGCTAAAGTCGTCTCAGACGGTGAAAGTCTGTCACTAGAACTGTGCCACCTCCGAAAAGTCTTCCGGGAAAACGGGTACAGCCACGGACAGGTGTCACAGGCTGTATCTGATGTGACACGCAAGAAACACACCAACAGAGAAGAGAGCACCACCGAAGAAGAAGGCAAGAAACTTTTGCTTTTGTGTTTCTGCGTTTCAGTGTCGGGAAAGATTAGCCGGCTGCTGAAGATATATAACATTTCATCGGTGTTCAGGTCCCCAGCAAAAATTCGACAGCTCATGAGGCCTGTGAAGGATGATCTAGGGCCTAGGACGCCTGGAGTCTACAAGATACCAACGTCAGTGTGGCCAAACAGTACGCACTGTGGAGGAACGCCGGACGGAACACGAGAGGTGCTTACGCCTGCTCTATACAGAAAAATCAGCCGTGGCAGAACCCGCCTTAGAATTTTCTCATCATTAGAAACTTTTCTACATGAGCGGGTATACAGAGTAAAGGGCATATTAGTATAAACAAAACTAGGTCTACTTTGCGTATTCCGGTCGATTCCACAGTGCCATGTCTTGTAGGCGATGACATCTCGGTCGGCAAAAGATTCCAGTCCAGGTAGCGATGTGTTCTCACAGCGGACAATTGCGGGTGTAAACCACCTACTGCCAGCTGCTCCAGTTGCAACATCAAGTGAGAAATTAACTCGACAACCACGAAAGAATATAGGTCCATTAAGAATCACAGGTTGTGCAGTGCCATTTCCTGGACACCGAATTCTATTCGACGAAACATCTGTCGTTATGAGGACGAAGGGATTTTGGGATAGCGTCATAAAAGAAGCTATTGAAATAAAAAGCTCTGAAAACACCATCAATAAGGCCGGCGGTTTGCAGCTCAGCACAGCCTGTGACCCGGTCATCGCGAGGTTAAAACATTACTATATACGGCGAGGAAGAGAGCACTAGTGACGTCACAGCCAGCAGTGCGGCTATATAACGATACGACCACGGCGACACAGCACTCAGTCTTACCACTTGACAATGACTGAGGAGAGCTCGGTCGACAGCTCGTGGGAATTTGACCACCTGACGCGGCTGGAAACCCTGGAAAATTTTTTAAATTCATATCGCCGTGAAACTATGCATTCATACATGACGTACCTCTATGAGGCGGAAACGTGGCGCAACATTAATCACCTAGGGAACCTACGTCTTTAGAAGGCCAACATGTTAAGCTCTCTAGCTTTCCTGCTACGCTGTCGAGATGAGAACACGATTCCACGATTTGCCATGGTGAGCCATCACATCAGCACCTCGGCAGCCAGAATTTCTGTCGTCGGGCCAGCTTTGCCCTATTGCAGGAAAGGTTACACTTCACTAGGAGGCAGCTGGCGATCCATCTCCAATTGACAGAGTTACTCTCGCAAGTAGATTAGGAATGGATCGACGCGGCCACCACAGCACAACAAGTGTCATCGCAAAAGAAGACCACAGAGAAACAGAAAGGGAAGTTCACAGGGCTATCTCAACAACAACACGGTGCAGAACGGAAATCAATAGAACGAACTGTCATCAACACGGTGGAGAAAGAGACTGACGCGCGTGCCATTTCGGCGCTTAAGAAAGGTCTCAACTTCGCACCAGCACCTCAGAGCATCCCTATCTGTAATATTATAAGTGGGGTTGAAAAAGCAATCCGCAAGATGCCTAGTGAGAGTGCGGACGAAATTCGTCACGAAACGTGTCGTATCATTTCAAAATCTAAACCACCGAGGTCTAACTGGACTAGGGCTGAGCGCAATGGTCTTCACGCACTCCGCAACGACCCCGTCATCGTGGTTCTGCCAGCTGACAAGGGCAATGCATCCGTCATTCTGAATAAAGTTGACTACGACGCCAAGATTCAGTTGATTCTTGAAGAGGAAACATACCTGAAACTGCCACAGGAGCCGATGTCAAGAATAACGAGGAAGACATCGGAGCTTCTAAAACAGTCAACACTGGAAGAGGTCGTTATTAAGAATCTCCTCCCTCAGGCACCGAGACCACATACGCTTTATGGACTACCAAAAATCCACAAACCGGATTCTCCTCTTCGTCCCATTGCGAATACCATTGGGTCACCCACTTACAGATTGGCAAAACACCTGATCAGCATCCTTGCACCGCATGTGGGTCGTTGAGTGCATCACATCAGGAACACCGACGACTTTATCAACAGAATTAAACAACAGCGTCTTAGTCAAGGAGATATAATGGTTAGTTTTGATGTGATGTCCCTGGTTACATGTGTTCCCGTCAAAGACTGTATAGATCTCCTCTCCCAGTTATTTGATAGACCAATTGTAGGACTGTTTAAGCACACGTTGACATCGTCGTATTTCCTACATGGTGGCCAGTATTTCGACCAGTTGGACGGCGTGGCCATGGGAAGCCCATTAGCTCCATTCATAGCCAACCTTTTTATGGAAACATTTGAAGACATCGCCTTGGACCTGGCTCCAGCTAAGCCAAGTCGCTTTTATCGTTACGTCGATGACACTTTTATCATCTGGCCCCATGGTCGTGAAAAACTGGGAGAATTCTTAGAACACCTGAACAGCATTCACGGCCACATCAAGTTTACGATGGAAGTCGAGACAGATGGTGCATTGCCCTTCCTTGACGTCCTCGTTCGACGGAAAACCAATGGGCATGTTGTGGTTGGCAGGAGAGCCAACACTGGGTTACTAGAGGAAGCCGAAAGGCACGTGTTTTAGCTCACGCAGGCTGGCGTGAGGTCTGGATCAGGACAAGGACATTAGAATTTAGAAAAAACGGACGTAGCTGGTGGAATACGTAACTTTAATCCATTAATGGTGAACGTCGCTCTTGACGTTACATGATTACAGTATCAATAGTAACTGGTAATGTCGCCTTGCTAGGTCGTAACAAATGACGTAGCTGAAGGCTATGCTAACTATCAAATGGCCCTGAGCACTATGGGACTTAACATCTATGGTCATCAGTCCCCCAGAACTTAGAACTACTTAAACCTAACTAAACTAAGGACAGCACACAACACCCAGCCATCACGAGGCAGAGAAAATCCCTGACCCCGCCGGGAATCGAACCCGGGAACCCGGGCGTGGGAAGCGAGAACGCTACCGCACGACCACGAGATGCGGGCTTGCTAACTATCGTCTCGGCAAATGAGAGCGTATTTTGTCAGTGAACCATCGCTAGCAATGTCGGTTGTCCAACTGGGGCGAATGCTAGGAAGACCTGCCGTGTGGCGGCGCTCGGTCTGCAATCACTGATAGTGGCGACACGCGGGTCCGACGTATACTAACGGACCGCGGCCGATTTAAAGGCTATTACCTAGCAAGTGTGGTGCCTGGCGGTGACACCACATGGCACCTCAGCCACAGTGTCTACAGGAAAGTGACTACGTCTAGGGTTTAGAACGCCTGGAGTGTACAAGCTACCTCGTCAGTGTGGCTGTTACTAAGTCGGCCAAACGGTACGCACACTCTCAGGTACCACCATTCGGCACAAAAACGTGGCGTTCTGAATACCCTCGTCCATCGTGCTAAAGTCGTCTCAGACGCTGAACGTCTGCCACTAGAACTGAGCCACCTCCGAAAAGTCTTCCGGGAAAACGGGTACAGCCACGGACAGGTGTCACAGGCTGTATCTGGTGTGACACGCAAGAAACACACCAACAGAGAAGAGAGCACCACCGAAGAAGAAGGCAAGAAACTTTTGTTTTTACTTTTCTGCGGTACAGTGTCGGGAAGGATTAGCCGGCTGCTGAAGATATATAACATTTCATCGGTGTTCAGGCCCCCAGCAAAAATTCGACAGTTCATGAGGCCTGTGAAGGACGGTCTAGGGTTTAGAACGCCTGGAGTGTACAAGCTACTTCGTCAGTGTGGCTGTTACTACGTCGGCCAAACAGTACGCATTGTAGAGCAACGCCGGACGGAACACGAGAGGTGCTTACGCCTACGCTATCCAGAAAAATCAGCCGTGGCGGAACACGCCTTAGAAAATGGACACCGAATTCTATTCGACGAAGCATCTGTCGTTATGAGGACGAAGGGATTTTGGGATAGCGTCATAAAGGAAGCTATTGAAATAAAAAGCTCTGAAAACACCATCAACAAGGACGGCGGTTTGCAGGTCAGCACAGTCTGGGACCCGGCCATCGCGAGGTTAAAACGGGCGCGACGGACGCGGGATGGAAACATTATTACATATTGCGAGAAATAGAGCACTAGTGACGTCACAGCCAGCACTGCGGCTATATAATGACACGGCCACTTGACAATGACTGAGGAGATCTTGGTCGAAAGCTCGTGGGATTTTAACCACCTGACGCGGCTGGAAGCCCGAGAAAAGTTTATTACTGCTTAGATTCTATTTTAAATTATAGTTGTCTTTTCATTGTTTGAGCTTAATTTGTCATTGTATCCATTCTATGGCTGTAAGAACATTTGTCAGATCTGCCATGGTTGGGTGTTCATTCTAAATTACCAGATGTTAACTCAATAACTGTGATTATTTTAGAAGATTATACAAGTGTTATCTTTTATCTAGTTATTGTTTAAGAGGGGTTTTATTATGATTTTATTATTATTGCTGTCACTAATTCCTTGGGATAGCAAGAATGGAAAGTTTAGGCATATCAGTCTACAGTTATATTTTAAAGAGCATTATTTTCATTCAACAACCTCTTATGTTTAGAGACGTTTGGTAAATACTGTATTTTATTTGCTGCTATTGTGTGCATTATAAGTAAATGTGATCATTCAAAGGACAAATGATACAAGAATTGTGGGCCCACCCTTCCATGTGATTCTTTTCCTATCCCAGCCTGGATCTTGAGGTTCAAGATAGCCACAGACTGTGGTTATATACTTACTGAATAGAAAGGGAGGGAGGGGGGGGGGGGAGAGTTATCTACTCCTTTATTATAATTTGTCTCTGGAGCATGAAATTTTTGCACTAAACATCCTCAACTGTTTCAGATAACCATATATGGGCATGGAATACAGAGATTGCTTGGGCATATCGCATCTCAAACGTGAGCATCTTGAATATGAATTGTGGGTGTGACGCATCCCTGTTGAAGGTGGCATCATGAAGCTAGCACCCAGGTTAAGCACAGAATTGGATAACTCTCTTCACATTTCCCCTGACACCACTGGCGAGGTGGGTGCCACTGTTTCTACTGCTTCTGTATCTGTGGGTGAAATGTTTCATAACATTCAGTTTTTGAAGGTAATCAGCCCAGTTGATGGCAGTTGTATAGGATTCAGGTGCATTTGTTTCCTTGGGGTAATCACTTTGTCGATTTAAATCATCTTGAGTTTGATGATCAGCAAAAGGAGACTGTTAAGCAATTTCTTGTTCTAGTGAAAGATTTACAGGTTTGAACCGGTCATTGGGTTTGAATAGTGAAGTGGGTAGTGTAGATGAGAGCATTTCAGCTGGTAATCAGTCACGTGGGTTAAGAGATGTTGACAGTCAGGGCTTTGGTAGGTTGGTTTCTGATTCGTTTGCTAAACTGACTGTTATGTGTTTGTTTAGTGGTATTTCTGAGTGTAGCTACTGGCCAACTGAAACAAGTTTGTGAAGTATTGTGGTTGATTGTCTGATTAGAACTTCATGCTGATGTATTGCAAATACCACATTCTGTTTTACTTTCTTTACTTTAGCCTTTGTCGAAGGGCTTGTTAAGAATATTGTTTTCTGAGATACTTTGGGATCAGGGAACTTTGAGGCAGCTCAGGGCTCATATAATAGAGTGAAAGTTATCGCCACAAATCTGGTATGAGCTTGAGAATGTACATTATTGGCAGGTGCGAGCGTCTACTGAAACCTTGTTTTAGTATATCGAGTACATTCATGTTTGCTGTCTCTGGAAAGATACTGAACAAGATAGAATTTCAAATATTTTGGAAGGCGTAAGACTGGAAGACTGGTTGTGCCTTGTTTTTGTTCAGAAACCTAACATCTTTTCTGATTTAAATGAATTAGTTTCTTCTGTGGAAGCACTTAGGTTCGTGGGTGAGCAACAAGATCAGTGTAAGGGTTTTCAACCAACCTCATACCCGAAGTGATAACTATTGTCAGTTATCTACTAATTCATTAGCTGTTAGATGTTTTTGGTGTGGTTCCTGTGGTGTCACGACCAGACACCACACTTGCTAGGTGGTAGCCTTTAAATCGGCCGCGGTCCAGTAGTATACGTCGGACCCGCGTGTCGCCACTATCAGTGATTGCAGACCGAGCGCCGCCACACGGCAGGTCTGAGAGACTTCCTAGCACTCGCCCTAGTTGTACAACCGACTTTGCTAGCGATGGTTCACTGACAAAATACGCTCTCATTTGCCGAGACGATAGTTTAGCATAGCCTTCAGCTACGTCATTTGCTACGACCTAGCAAGGCGCCATATTCAGTTACTATTGATATTGTGAATCATGTACCGTCAAGAGCGACGTTCATCATTAATGGATTAAAGTTAAGTATTCCACCAGCTACGTCCGTTTTTCTAAATTCTAATTTCCTTGTCCTGTTTCAGACCTTACGCCAGCCTGCGTGAGCTAAAACGCGCGCATTTCGGCCTCCTCTAGTAACACGGTGTTGGCTCTCCTGCCAACCACAACAGTTCCCATAGCCATTTACACATGAATGTCTTGCTACGCATGGTCCTAGACCTAACATTTGACGCCACCAGGCACAAGCTAAAACTCCTCCTCTCATTGCAGGGATATTTGCTCTCTTGATAAACTTGCTTTTCCATATGTTTGGACCTGCCTCAACTGAGAACCTGTTTGTGGCCTCTTGGATTCCGGAGGTTCGGTTTCATTGCTTGACTACAGTTGGTATCTCAAGTTTATTAATTTGTGTGAGTTGTCTCCGATACGCTCCACCTCCCAGAGATGTCATTTCATTGATGGGCAGGAGTTGCCTCTGGTGGGTGAGCTGCAGGGGAGTTTATACATTTGTAATTTTTGTTGGCCTGTTGAACGCATTGTAGTTACGAATCTGTCAGTGACCTTGTTGCTCTGAGGTGATTTCATTAAACATACACAGTTGGTTCTTGACTTTGCAAGTAACATCGTTTTTTAAAATTTTTGTTCATCTGAGAAAATAGCCCTCTGACCTAGTTGTCTCATTAATAATATCAATTCTGTAAAAAGAGGGAGATCTGAATTCGACTTTAGTCACCTTAATGATAGTCAGGTTAGACAGTTAGTGAGTGTTTTAGAACAGTTTTCTGATGTACTTACTAAACAGTGGGTGTAACTGATCAAATACAATACAAAATCCATTTGGTCTATGATATTCCAGTGTATCATGCCCCTTATTGTCTCTCACTCTTTAAGACAAGAATACTGAGGCAAAAGCTTGATGATATGCTGTGCAATGGAGTTTTAGGCCATCACCTTCTCCATATGTATCACCCGTATTTCCGGTGCCTCAGGGACAAAGTGTGAATATAGGCCTATTGTTGATTATAGAGTCCTTAATGAGAAGGTTGTCTTGGAGTCAGGTCTTCTCCCTAATCTCCATAACTGTTTCACTTGGTTTGATTATGCTTCCTATTTTACCATACTTGATTTGAATCAAGCTTACTACCAAATACCTTTGAGTGAGGAGTCCAGGCATGTTAGTGCATTTTATACATATTAGAATCTGTATGAATTCAATTGGGTATCTTTGTCTTGGCTAGCAGGACTGCCGTCTTTTCACAACTTTTAGATCATGTGTTGGGCAGCCTTAAATTTGGTTGTGTATATAATTATATTGATGATGTTAGTGTTTATAGTCACTCCTTCGATGAAAACCTTTCTTATGTTGAGCAGGTTCGGTTGAAGCTTCATTCTGCAGTGTTAAATTTTAAGCCTTCAAAAGTTAATCTCATTAGGCAGCAGATTTCTTTCTTGGGTTGATTGATTAATTCTGGTTTCCAGGGCTGTTTGACGAAGCAAGCTGGGATAATTTTAATTCCCCTCTTGCTTTGCCATCTGCCTCCTTTAAATTCGTTTTTTTTTTAAATTTGAACTAATTACCATTAACATACATAAGTTTTAATCTGCATTTTCATGAAGGAGGAAGGTTAGCCCTCAGTTTTAAAGAATATAACACCAGATCTGATATTGTGCTTACTTTTATGTAAGTAATTGATTTTCTAATTTATTTTGACTATTACTAGTTAGTATCTTTTGTTGTAGGGTGAAATCAGTAATTGTTTCGTAACTTAAATTCTATTGTTGATATATAAACAACTATAAATTCTGTAATAACTGAAAACATTTGGAAGACGAAATACTAGTAATTTTAAAGTACCTATTTAGCTCTATTCGAAAAAATGTTAGCAAAACCAGCCTTTCATTAATTCCAAAGTAATTAGCAATTTTGTCAAAAGTATTGTTTGCATAACTATATTTGTTAATTTCATGATTTAAACAAATAATTCGGCTTAGCCCTTGTAGTAGAAGAAACTTGTAAAAAGACGGCATTTTTCGACGTATTCAGTTAATTTAATGAGGTAAGTTTTAATTGTACTTTCAGTAAATTAAATTTCGAGCAATGTGTAGTTTCAGTACCTATTATTGTGATGATATATAAGGGCTCGATTTTTGGTCACAAGACAGTCAGTCCATGGCCGAGTTTCAGACGAGAAACCTGTGGTGGTTAGAACAACAACAACAACAATGCTTCAAATCAACTTAGAACAAGTGTTAAACAATTATGCTGTGTGTAAAAGCAGTGATAGTGTCTGCTCCATATGTACCTGAATATTCTTCAAGAACTGTGAACTCTGTGGTCAGGTTCGTAGATGTTCAACAGGAAACTATTGTAGCAGAATGTGGAGTTTCGCCTGCTAACTATTAATGAGGCTTATCGAAGGTTAAATAATAGTGCACTGGTCATATAAATGTATATAATTGGGGGTTGTGAACTCCACAAACCCCATTTTACAGCCACTGTAGCAAGACAATACGTCGACAGCTACGACAATCAGCAAACGAAGAGAAAATAAAAGCAGGTGGAATAACCACAGCTGGTATTAGAATTGATCAAGAACATACTTCTGATTTGATAAAATTTCCTCCCCCAAAAAATAAAAAAGGGGTGGCCAGATTCATCGGTATGGTCAACCATATTACAAAATTTATCTCTAATTTTGCTCAGCTTGCTGCTCCCCTTAATAACCTTTGTAAACAAGAGGAAGATTTTGTTTGGGGAGAGAGTCAGCACTCCACCACTGAAACCATCATAACGGCACTTAGTAACCCTCTGGTTTAGCCCACCCGTTAGTCGTGTGGTCTAACGCACTGCTTTTCAGGTGGGAAGGCGTGATGGTCCCCGGCACGAATCCACCCAGTGGATTAGTGTCGAGGTCCGGTGTGCCGGCCAGTCTAATGAGGTTTTCCATCTGCCTTGGCGAATGTGGGTTGGTTCCCTTATTCCGCCTCAGTTACACTATGTCGGCGATTACTGCACAAGCACTTTCTCCACATATGTGTACACCATAATTACTCTACCATGCAAACGTTGGCGTTACACAGTCCACTGGGGGCCGAACAGCACAATAACCCTGGGTTCAGTGTGAGGCAGCGGTGGGGTAAGTGGACTGCTGTGGCATGTTGTGGGGTTGTGAACCATTGAAGGCTATGGTGGGGACGAAGCCTTGCTGTCGTTTCTAGGTCTCTAGTTCCATACAATACAATATAATACAACCCTCCGGTAATGGCTATTCCATATCTTGGAAAGAGGTTTGTAGTTCTGACAGATTCTTCCATTGCCAGGGTTGCTGTTGTACTTTTACAGGAGGCTACATGTGAAAGGTGCCCTCTAGCTTTTGTCTTAAGGAGGTTTGTAGGCCCAGAGCTGCACGTGTAGTGTTGGCTTTCTTATTTGCTACTGAGAAATTTAAATTTTATCTTGAGCAGAGCGAATTTGATTTGGATACGAAACCAAGTCTTTGAGTTTGTTTCTTGGCATGCCCTAGGAAAACTGGCAGGATCGCTAGGTAGGCCGTTCATATACCTTATCTTTTTCCCAGTTCTGTTGTATTAAAAGCTCCAATAATCAGGCTACTGATGCACTTAGTCGCATGTTTGATGAAGGAGCTCAGGAACGTGAACGGTGTTTTTTATTGGCCGGTTCTCCTGTATATAGTGTCTTAACCAAGACTCCCCAGCTCTTTGCTGAGCTCAAGGTTAAACAAGATCAGCGTCCTGATTTTGAGCCTATTAGGAAGTGTCTGTTGGCTGGTGAGGTGGTTCCTGGTTATTTGTTGAAAAATGGTACATTTTGTCTTGAGATTGGTAAATTAGCTGAAACTACAATTTGTTTACCTACGGAACTTCTGCCTTCCATATTTAATTACTTTCATTGTTCATTATTGGTTGACCACTTAGGCCTTTATAAGACTTTTGCTAAGGTGTGCTGCCACCTTATGTGATCTTTATTATATAGGGATATTCATCTTTAGTGAGCGAGTGTGAATTGTGTAAAACTGGCACGCCTAACACCAACTCACACAAGGGGCTCTTACGATCTGAATGGGAACGAAGCCCAGTGGATAAATTATTTATTGATTATGTGAGTTCTCTTCCCCATACTAAACGGGGAAATCGTTATATATTTGTTGTTGTGGATGTTTTTCCCGATTTGTTCGGATGATTACGAGCAAATGAGTCATGGCTTTCTTAACTATTCACCGCCTAACTAACATTTTTTCATGGTTTGGAGTGCCCAAGGCTCTTATTATCAACAATTCATTGGCTTTTATCTCTAGCGAATTTGAGCAGTTTTGCTTTAGTAACGTTATTAAGCATATTACTAGCTCTCCATATTAGCCTCACCCTTTCTTCTCTGAATGGGTCAATAGGAGCTGAAGGCCACTTTGATCGTATATCATGCCTAGGCTCAAACCAAATGGGATATTTCACTTCCTTGGATTAATATCGCCTTTAATTCTGTGCAGAATTAGGCCTGTAAGTGGTTCTGGCGGCCCTTACGTTTACTTACCCCATCAATTCCACTCTGACTAATTTGTGGACAACAAATGCCCTTGTGCCCGAACGTATTACTCCTAATGTTATTAAGCAGAACTAGGATAGGGCCAGGAAGAGTGTAGTGTTAACCCATCACCTTCTGGAGAAATCTTATAATCAAGGGTGCCAACCATTTTGAGCCCACGAGCGGGATATGGTTTTCATCCAAAATTTTAATGTTGGTAGCGGACAGCGTAATGGTATCACAAGGAAAATTACATCTCAATCTGTAGGGCCTTGTTCTATTTTCAGGGGATTGAGTCCTGTTAGTTTTCTTGTGAGTAATCATTCCCCAGATAAAATCTTTAAGGTCCACATCAGTCAAGTCAAGTGAGCTAATTACTTCCCCCTGTGGTCTTCAATTTAGGGAGGTCTTTTGGGACTGAGTGGGAGGGGTTGAACTGTGGTGGCTCCAGTTCATTTTATCTATATCTTTCCAGCGCCTTCTTTCACTGACGTCCCAATAGGTAGCGTGAATTTGGAGATTTCATAGATGATCGCTGGCTAAGAGTTTTGAAAAGGCCAGCAATGGGTTGTGAAGTGGAGAACGGGCAGGAGGGGTGCACCGTGAGGGTGTCATGCATGGGTTTTTGTGTGCAATGGTTTATTTGGCCGTTAGTTCCGTCTGTGCTAAGATAGTCTTGTCACTCCTTTAGAGAATGGCAATTACATTGATGTATTTATGGAGTCCTCCTATGGCCTTCGGTGAATTTTGACATCCCTGTTTAATTATACATGCTGTGCAGACCTGGACACTTGCAGTTTTGGCCTCGTTTTGGCATGTGCAAGGACCATCACTGGAACATTTTGTGGTCAGTATTTCTTGCGCTATAATATTTGTGCCTCTACTGTTGATGCCTTATGGATCACCGGAACGTTTCAATTTATTGTGATTAATCTTGGCTGCAACTGTGCTGTACCTTTACATTTATTTCATTGGTGGAAATTTTGGGTGTAAATTCTAGATGGTTGTCAAGCCTGAGGACTGAATCAAGGAAACAGTGTTACTAACGACTAGTCACTAAGTATTTCCCTGGAGGGGTAAGTTAATCATTGATTTGTTTCATCATTTTGATTCAAGTAAGCACCTGGCCTTGCAGTTTTATTGTGTAAGGTTTACATAACTTTTTTGAGGAGACATTGTTTTCATACTCCCTTAAGAGATTTAAGATCGGTTTCTTTTAAGCATTTCCGAAATGGCATGCCCCATGCATCTGGCTCCACCTACCATTGCGCATTCAAAGTCTGTTAACTGGCGTCGTGCGCCATAATCACGTTGGAAACCTTTCACATTAACCCCTTGAGTACCGATGACAGCTCTGCCAATGCACCTTTGTGTACGCGATACTACCACCATCTGCATGTGTTCATCCCAGGACTACTGACACTTAAGTGTATACAGGGTGTTACAAAAAGATACGGCCAAACGTTCAGGAAACATTCCTCACACACAAATAAAGAAAAGATGTTATGTGGGCATGTGTCCGGAAACGCTTAATTTCCATGTTAGAGCTCATTTTAGTTTCGTCAGTATGTACTGCACTTCCGCGATTCACCGCCAGTTGGCCCAATTGAAGGAAGGTAATGTTGACTTCGGTGCTTGTGTTGACATGCGACTCATTGCTCTACAGTACATCAGTACGTAGCATCAACAGGTTAGTGTTCATCACGAACGTGGTTTTGCAGTCAGTGCAATGTTTACAAATGCGGAGTTGGCAGATGCCCATTTGATGTATGGATTAGCACGGGGTAATAGCTGTGGCGCGGTACGTTTGTATCGAGACAGATTTCCAGAACGAAGGTGTCCCGACAGGAAGACGTTCGAAGCAATTGATCGGCGTCTTAGGGAGCACGGAACATTCCAGCCTATGACTCGCGACTGGGGTAGACCTAGAACGACGAGGACACCTGAAATGGACGAGGCAATTCTTTGTGCAGTTGACGATAACCCTAATGTCAGCGTCAGAGAAGTTGCTGCTGAACAAGGTAACGTTGACCACGTCACTGCATGAAGAGTGCTACGGAAGAACCAGTTGTTTCCGTACCATGTACAGCGTGTGCAGGCACTATCAGCAGCTGATTGGCCTCCACGAGTACACTTCTGCGAATGGTTCATCCAACAATGTGTCAATCATCATTTCAGTGCAAATATTCTCTTTACGGATGAGGCTTCATTCCAACGTGATCAAATTGTAAATTTTCACAATCAACATGTGTGGGCTGACGAGAATCCGCACGCAATTGTGCAATCACGTCATCAACACAGATTTTCTGTGAACGTTTGGGCAGGCATTGTTGGTGATGTCTTGATTGGGCCCCATGTTCTTCCACTTACGCTCAATGGAGCACGTTATCATGATTTCATACGGGATACTCCACTTTTGGTGCTAGAACATGTGCCTTTACAAGTACGACACAACATGTGGTTCATGCACGATGGGGCTCGTGCACATTTCAGTCTAAGTGTTCTTACGCTTCTCAACAACAGATTCAGTGACCGATGGATTGGTAGAGGCGGACCAATTCCATGGCCTCCACGCTCTCCTGACCTCAACCCTCTTGACTTTAATTTATGGGGGCATTTGAAAGCTCTTGTCTACGCAACCCCGGTACCAAATGTAGAGACTCTTCGTGCTCGTATTGTGGACGGCTGTGATACAATACGCCATTCTCCAGGGCTGCATCACGGAGGGTGGATGCATGTAACCTCGCTAACGGAGGACAATTTGAACATTTCCTGTAACAAAGTGTTTGAAGTAACGCTGGTACGTTCTGTTGCTGTGTGTTTCCATTCCATGATTAAGGTGATTTGAAGAGAAGTAATAAAGTGAGCTGCCGGCCGAAGTGGCCGTGCGGTTAAAGGCGCTGCAGTCTGGAACCGCAAGACCGCTACGGTCGCAGGTTCGAATCCTGCCTCGGGCATTGATGTTTGTGATGTCCTTAGGTTAGTTAGATTTAACTAGTACTAAGTTCTAGGGGACTAATGACCTCAGCAGTTGAGTCCCATAGTGCTCAGAGCCATTTGAACCAATAAAGTGAGCTCTAACATGGAAAGTAAGCGTTTCCGGAAGCATGTCCACATAACATGTTTTCTTTCTTTGTGTGTGAGGAATGTTTCTTGAAAGATTGGCCGTACCTTTTTGTAACACCCTGTATACAACACGTAGCAGCGCTACGGAACTACGGGCGATGTTTCACGTCTTGATGTTCCTGTTAAGACGTATCATTAAACCGAATATCACATTACGCTAATTCGGAACCCCTCCATCGAATAAATGTCACTTTAATTCTTTTTCTTTTGAGAAGGAAGCTCTTGATGTTTGTTGGTAAGTTGTTGGTCGTCGTATAGAACAACGAACGAGCACCTGTTGTTTGTGCTGAGCCCATCTAATATCTCAGAAAGGAGTTTAAATTATCCGCCAAGATACGAGAGAAATGCCTCTGACGACTAATAGAAGGCAAAGATGGAATACTTGACAATTCTTATTTGTAGCGTCTTATGAATGACCCATGCAACGAAAGAAGTCCACTCTCCAATTGATAACACACAGCTGTCTGCCGGAGTGATATCTGAATGTATCCTTATCGTTATACTGTAGCAAAGATATCAGTTTTACTAAGCATCTCACTATCACAGATGATTTCTACAAACAAACTGGGCGATCTGGCAGATCGTGATAACAGCGTGTCGACATGTGAGCCATCTACCCGCCATTTGTTGTAAACATTTTGACCTTTCCAACTGTGCCGTTTATTAGCGGATACGGAGAATGTAGAAACGAAGCCGTTCTTTAAGACTAGTGCATTTTACTTGCATTCTGATAAAGAGGTGAAACGCAGAAATGCTCGCTGATGAGTATGGTACTGAAATAACAACTACAACAATCCTACCATTATATTATTGGCACAAGTTGTTAGTTCGTTACAGTGAGATTTTTTTCCCTTGTTGACTTGGAGTGTTTAGTGGTTCCCATAGCTAAGAACGATTAAAACGAGTATAGGATTCCCTGCAACTGCTGAGGTCTACGGCCTCTGTGTGTTGTGGCGTGAAGGTCACCCAGTTGGGAAAGGAGCTACAGTGGCTGGGAGCGGTGGCGCACTCCTGTAATCCAAGCTACTAGGAGGCCGTTGTGCGGGAGAGAATTGTAACGTATCCTACAGTTCTGTTCGTCTTGAGAGCTCCAAGGCGTCCGCGGCAGCTGCCTCATAGGGTTCCACAAATTTGGTGCGAATTCTCCGCGTCTTGGCGTGGCCTGGACACAGCGAGGTGTTTGTCTCTGGCGCTCGAAACGTTACGTCGGCTGGGTTATACTTCTGCAAGACCCTCTGATACTCTGAGTAGACGCCAGCACCCTTCAGGCCCGCCAGCCCGGGCAGGGCGCGGAGACAGCTGCCGTTCGACTGCACAATTTTTTCGCCCATTTTTATCCACAATAAATAAACTTGTTAATAGAATGCTCTAGTTTTTTTGTGACGTTCCACTTAACGCAATAGGACACTGGTTTAACTTAAGCGCTAATGAATATGTTATGCTTTCGAAATACTAATGTATCTATTGAAACACTTAAAATTTACTTTCTGAACTACTTATTCTGCAATATCTTAGATACAAAATCGTTTATGAAACAGATGTTCAGAAAAATGATTCTAAGCTAGATGGAAACTGTGATTCTGTAATGTGCAGATATTACAATAGCATGGTATATATTTTAATTTTTTGTTTATTTTCACGTCAGAGACAATTGCAAAAGAGCAGGTTTTGTCTTTCATTCTATATTTGTTCTGTTACTGCCATCTATGGAATTGTTATTTTCCATTTTCTACTCTTATGTGCTTAATATACCTGCATTTCTACACGCATTAAGTTGTTTATTACTATAAAATTGTAATTTTCTTTGAAAGTTTAAAATATTGTAAGTCGGCCGCATTGGCCGAGCGGTTCTAAGCGCTTCAGTCTGGAACTGCGCGACCGCTACGGTCGCAGGTTCGAATCCTGCCTCGAGCATGGCTGTGTGTGATGTCCTTAGGTTAGTTAGGTTTAAGTAATTCTAAGGTCTAGGAGACTGATGACCTAAGATGTTAAGCCCCATAGTGCTCAGAGCCATTTGAACCATTTTATAAAATATTGTAATCTACGTAACATTCTGTGGAAGTTGAGCTCTGAAATGTCTTCAGATTCCCCAGGTAGCTCAGTCGGAAAATATCACACTGATATTGTAAAATAAATTTTGTATCAAATAATAAAAGAACATTAGCCGAGCACCAGCATAGACCGTCTAACTCTTGCTTTCCACTTCGGTTCTTCACTTGTATGATTCTTACAGGCCAGTTGCATACAATTCTTTTTCGTGTTTATTCTTGAACGAACAATATTTTATTCAGACATCGTGCGCTAAAACCACCTTATGAAGGAGACGCAAACGCGCTTTCTTTAGATTGTTGGAAATCCTACCAAAACATCTCACTCGATAAAAGTACACGGCAACGGCTAGGAATCGTCGTTATTTGTTAAGAGTGATTGCAATGTGATTTTACACGAAATATATAGAAAATATTTTGCATCCAAGAGTAAACACCAAATAAAATATATCTATTTCTATATAGTTCTCCTGGAAGAACCGTAAAAAGGAAGAAATGAAATGACATGAAAGAGATATATTGGTCATGCTGCTACTCGACAGTGAAGAGGAAATATTCGTCTTTCGTTCGTCTGTAGAGCAGCCAACTCACATGGGAGCTCTCGTGTTATATGAAGTGACTTTATTTCTTGATCGAAGCAGTTTGGTCCCCAGAATTTAATCTCAGAAAATTGGGAAATTTGCTCGGAATATTAGAGATCTTGAATTACTATGATCCAGTTCTTGCAAAACACATTTGCAGAGTCAGAGGCGGACAAGAAGCTGGAAAGCATTTAAAAATACATTATCTGCCAAGGGAAATAATTAATTTATTTGTAGTTGTGCCCATCACGTCAGAAGCGCAATCTTGGAACAGAGAGAATATGGGAAGTATTATTCAATTACAGTATTGTTGATGCAACTCCTATTACGAATCGTCTTGAACAGACAACATTCATCCTTCGATATATTTACTTCAATGACGAAATTGAGAAATTGAAATAAATGAACGGTCTTTTGGAATTTGTAGATTGCAATAAGAAAACAAGAGCTGTTATTGCACATTTAATTCGACCAGTATTTGTAAAATACTCAATTCCTGTTTGTGAATGCCGCGGACGAGTTTACGATAACGAAAGTAACACAAGAGGGTCTTTTAAATGGGCTCGGGTGCGTTTTTACCTCTTGCCAAATTTTCTCTAAGTGCTTGTCATAGTCTTATGTGGAGACATTCAGCCGAGAGATGTCAGAAAAAATTTTACGATCCGTCCAGTTGAATCCACAACAAAGGGAAATTCTGAAATAGTGTATAGGAAGTTACTTATATTTCATGTCTGATACCCGCTGGAGTGCTCTGGTTGTTGCTGTAAGACCAATTGCAGCTCACTTGGATAGGATTGCCCTTGGTGTTGAAACTCTCAGGAAGTTAAATCTGTCATCTGAAACACATGCTGTGGGACTGGATGTTTTGGATTATGTGAGATCTTTTAAGTATTTGAAACGTCCCCTTAGAACAATTTATACACGACTGTGCTTAAACTGACACACAATGTTTTTAGCGCAACGCAATCTGACTATCAAAAATCCCTGCAAAAGAATGGCCCTGAGTAACATTAAACTATACCTTTCAGAAATCATTTACCTCACAAAAATCTTCGTTGCTCGAACTACTGCAATACAGCGAGCGCCACTACTGCCAGCTAAATAAAAGATTCAAACTACTGAAGGCACTAACTACTGATAGGGATAGTTAGCAAATGAAAGATTTTAATAGAGAACAAACACTGTATTTACCTTAATATTCATAATTAACATCCAGTATCACAAATCATCAAAACTCCGCCATCTCTCTCCCCACATCCACCACTGCTGGCGGCTCACCTTCAACTGCCCAGCGCTACGCGCTGTTCGCATCCAGCTATAGCAGTTCATGACAACAATGGCAGACAACAATTCAAACTTTTCATATAGAGAGTGCTACGTAACGTTGCCAATAAAAAAACATAAACAGCAAACTTACATAAAGAAAACATAAACAGCCTACTTACATAAAAACATAAACAGCAAACTTACATAGCCCCCATGCTCCCCACAAAAAAATTTTTACAAATGGTGTTGGGCACTGGCCAATACAGATTTGAAAAAAATTTTTCATAATTACAATCACAAAGATATCAAATGCACACACTTATTAATACAATGTTGGTCAACAGCTAAAATTTTCTCACAGTCCATAAAGACAGTCCAGATTGTTCATCATAATAGTAATTACAGTTTCTCATTAGTAAAAGAAATTGCACACAGAAGTAGTGGATTTCCATGTAGTATTGAAGAAGTAGTGTTGTCCTTCCAACGGAAAGACAGTGCTGACTCTTGAAATGCTGACAGGTAATGGGCCACAATTGAGCAAACCCACAGCAGAGTCATTCGAAGTTCTGACGAATATTGGTAGATAGGTCATCACAGAGCAGACCAACTGCAGTCCTGGTAGAGAGTATGGTATTGGTGGGCCACCAGAGGTGCAGACCCACTGCAGTCCTTGTAGAAACTGTGGTACTGGTGAGTCAGCAAAGGTGTAGACCCACTGTAGTCCTTGTAGAAACTGTGGTACTGGTGAGTCAGCAAAGGTGTAGACCCACTGTAGTCCTGGTAGAGATGGCCAGCAGCCATCTGCTGCGACTGTGCAGGTGCACAATCACCATCGAAGAGTCTTGCAGAGAAGATAGCAAGTCCATAAACCACCACTTGTGCACGCACAAAGTTTTTGGGAATTGTCCTTAGAACCAGCAATGCTGTTATCCAGTCCCTTGCTGAATTAGTAACACACGTGCAAACACTAACAGTCCCTACTTCTCACATATTGTCCATATACTATGACCAACAGAATGTGTGCAGTGAAATGAATGCTTACAAGTTAATAATATGATGAACTGGTGTCAATTACAATTATATAACATAAGAATACAATTACAAAGATACAAAATACATCATTAAAAACATAACAATACAGATAATATTTGTAGTAATAGGGGCTTTACAAAAGAATAGAAATAAACATATACATCAGTGTTACAGGAATGATGACATGAGTACATACATAAAAGATCAGAATAACTTTTGAAACGTCAACTTCACACATGAGCATTAAAACAAAGCAGAATAAATAAAGTCTAAGCATCTTTACAAAGAAAATAACAGAGTATTAGAAAAATTCTACAACATAGCTCTCATCAGCTAAACACATAAAGACAGGAAAAACACAAATACACACGGGTACCCAAACACATAGTGGGATAACACCAAAAGGAAAGGACAACACACAATTACATATTGGGAAAAAACAGCAAAGAGGAAAGGACAGGGTTTGTTTTCAGTGTAACATTTGGTACTGCAGTCCACCCCACAACTTCATTCGATAGATCTTTCGTCTTATTTCAACATTTGTTTCCACCAAAAAAATCCTATCTAAGCATGCTTTCTGTATTTATATGTTCACATATTGCTTACCCCATCATTTATTTACAAGAAAATCCTACCTATACCTCGTTCCTGTATTCTATTCATATTTCTTTCAAAATAATTATTTCTGATTGTACAATACTCATTGGGGCCCAAATCTTTCTTCACAATGCATTCTTTACCTATTCTCCATAGTCAGTTTCTTATATAGTCTACCCCCTCTTAAGCTAACTTAAATCTACTGAGCTCAGATATATATACCAAGGGACGAGGCAATGCAGCAAAAAAAAAATAATTAACACAAACATCAATGACAAAAAATAGAAATGACAAAGCAAGCAGCATAAATTAGCAAAGCAAGTGCAATATCACAACTAATATAAGGCAATGCAGGAAACAAGAAAAACTAGCTTAGAAGAGTAACACAAAGTCAAATTCAGTAACACTATGCCTGGCAAACAGCAGCAACTTATACCTAAACATGACATAGCTCAAGCAGAAAAAATATTACAGTAAAAACAACAATGCAGACAAGGGAAAAGCATATTCACATCTTAATGTCTATGTAATTAAAGTGGTGCACCATAACAACTTATTGTAAAAAAAAAATATTACCATGTACTTGAAAAGAAAATTATGTGTTACTGTTATTAGTTCCTTCTTATTGTTCTTTCCTTTCCAAGTGCTCCTTTTTTAAAGAATGTGGATCATAAAATAATTATTTAATAGATCTGTTGACAGAAAGAGTTCACATTAGCAAATGCATTTCATTTTATAAAAGCAATGCTGCAACACAGCTGGAAACCAGATATCAAATGAAATAAGCAATTACGCAAACCAAAGCATAAAAATATCATTCAATAGTCATGTGGCATTTCGTTTCATAAGTTAATGGCTCTCAACTCTCGTAGAAAGACACTTGTCATAATCAGGTGAGCAGATGTATGAATATTTCCCATCAATTCATAAGCATTTCAATAATTAGCACAAAGTGCGAGTAATCATATGTTTTTAAGTAACGAGGGTGTCGCATTAGCGATGAAAGGCACATCCTAATGGCTTATTCTCCAGGTGTTTGACACAGCTGTGTGCCCACAACGCATTACAAAAATCATATGTTTTTAAGTGACGAGGGTGTCGCATTAGCGATGCCCTCTACAAAGGAATGTCATTAACAGATATATAGGCCTCTCTTTGTCCTTCTCTTCCACCTGTGCCTCTGGCACACCCTAATGGCTTTCTTTTCTACCTGAGCGTCTGAAAAGGCTTGTTCTCCAGGTGTCTGACACACCTGGGTGCCCACGTCACATTATGTGCAGGTGGTCACTTAACTTTCTTACGGAAATATTTACGACAGTAGTTTCCGCTACAGTGACAGTCTCATATAAAAACATTTCACAGGTCAAGAATTTTATTGACATAAACATACCTCAACAGCATAATACACATCGTCGTCGTAAAAATAACATCATAACACCTCAGTCAAATCTCAAAAAAGTCGTAGCTTCCTCCAATGATTTCAAAACCTAAAGAAAATTCTATGCTCATTTCAGTAGTGTCATCTACCTCAAACGTACTTTAAAAATCATGATCTCATACCAAATACATCATTCAAAGCTCTCATAGTATCACAATGGTTCCAAAAAAATATGAACAGTGCACAAAGCACAGACAAAATACAATTTCGTAAGTGTGAAGTTACCCAACGGTGTAATTACGTAAACATGTGCCACTGACGTAGTAAAAAGGTTTGTCTCTCTGTTAAATGATCAGATAGCTGTGTAATTTATGTTTTAGAGAAATATGGTACCGATGTGTAAAGTTGTATAAGCAAATACCATATTAGCTAGGGCTCCTTGTGCTTGCCAAACACATGATACACAAAGTAAGCGTGTACCCCCCTGAGGATTATTGTAATTATACCCTCAGGTGTTACAGATTACAGCAATGGAATGAAATGTATTGCGAAAAACTTTCTTTGTAATTCAAAAATCTTAAAAAATAAATGTTTTAAGTACAAAATTAATCACTCAAATACGTGTCCTGTAGCGCTAAATATGCGTCTTGCTGTAAGATAATCTCTGGGAAGTGTCGTAGTTATTGTCCTCCGAAAGCTAAGTTCTGCAGAAGTCAATGTACTTACCTCATGATACACAAAAGTGAAATGCTTTGCGTATAGATTTCTTAGTTATTACGCTTATTGCCGTGATGAGGAAAGTACTGTGCTGTAACGTATTGTTGTCCTACGGAAAAGGCTGTCTCCTTGTAGCAATAGCACAAAAGTCACCACTAAAACATGTCTCACTTTATAGAAGAATTCAGAAAAAACTGTGCAGATATAAAACAGATACACCGCAAAAGCGACATTGTAAATTGTCACTCATTAGTAACATCGTGATATAATCGTGTAGCTGTCACATAAACTAACCACTGTGTCATCTGGCATTTCACATAAAGCACCTCAAATCCAGAATCCACTCGTAAGCAAACCAAAATGTTGCGTGTTAACAGTTTCTCAGTGTGACAAATTGTACAAGTAGCGTGAAGTGAAAATTGCAAAGACTAAGTTAAAAAGCAGATTATCTGTCAATAAATGGTTTTACATGAGAAATGTGGTGTAAACCTTTACTCTTCCTAGTACGCAGAGTTTCAACTTCAACGCAATTATCATGTGGCATACGTCGGATTCTGTAAGGTCCATTGTAAACTAGAAAGAATTTGTGACTCAAGTGTTTCTTCTTATGTGACAATGAATGAGCTTTAATGAGAACTTTCTGACCAATATATAATTTCTTTGCATTTGCTTTACCGTGTAGTTTTCTCCTTTTCTCTGCTGCAGATTTTATATTTTTAAGAACCAAATCAATTATGTCTTTGTGTCGCAGTTTACGTGTATTCGGGAAAGGTACAAGCTCTCTGATTCTGTTCGGAGGTTCTACATTCTTCAGTACAAGAGTAGGTGGTAAAGCAGTGGAATCATGAGGCATTTCATTCAGCACATTTTGAAATAAGTGTAAATATCTGTCCCAATGCTGATGCTTTCTGTGACAATAAAGTCTGCAAAGCTTATTGATTTCTTTCATAATCCGTTCAGACGGGTTACAATGTGGTGAATACAATGAAATAAAAACAGGTTTGATTTTATGATTCCGAAGCATGCGTGACCAAACAGCAGATCTGAATTGCGGTCCGTTATCTGAAATGACTTTACTAACGTGTCCAACTTCACGTAAGAAATTTTTAACAAAGGCGTTGGATACAGACCGTCCAGTGGCTTTACGTAACGGAGTGAAAGAAACAAATTTTGAAGTAAGTTCAACAGCGACTAGAACGTACGAAAATCCATTCGATGTTCTGACAAGGGGTCCCAAGAGATCAACAGCAGCAAATTCTTTTAATTTAGAAGGAATAATAGGAAATAACGGAGCACGATGTGAGATAGTAGATGGTTTCGCCTTTTGACAAAGTTTACAAATAGACAAGACTCTTCGAATTCTCTTTTCCATATTGTTAAAATAACAAGTCGTTCGAAGAATATGATAACATTTTCGTGGGCCAAAATGTGCGTAGCTGAAATGAATGTACCAAATGAGCTTATTAACAAAATCGTCTGGAATGCAAAATACCCATAGCTTGTCATCAACAGTGCAGCGTTTGAAGAGTATGTTGTTTCTAACCAGGTAATAATGCCGAATCTGAGTGTGTGTCTTTTCATGCCATTTACTTTTGATATCTTTCCAAATCGGATCTTTATCTTGTTCATGAGCAATGTCCTTTAAAGATGTGGTGATGAAGTTTTCAAAGGCGACTTTCTGAATGTAAAGAATACTGAAATTTTTCTCGAGGTTGCCTTCTGTGTTACTTTTCTCAAGCCCAGCCGGTGCGCGTGACAGCGCGTCCGCAACAATGTTCTCCTTGCCGGGAATGTAGACTATTGTGAAGCGGAATTCTTGCAGAAACAATGCCCAACGTTTTAACCTATCATGATTTAATTTTGAAGACATAAGAAATTGTAATGCACGATGATCACTGTATACTTTTACGTGCTTACCAGAAAGAAAGAAACGGAATTTGTTAAATGCCCAAACGATAGCTAAAGCTTCTAATTCAGTAACGGAATAATTTTTTTCAGATTTTGTTAGCACTCGGCTAGCAAAAGCAATGGTTTTCTGAACAGTAATGTCATCTTCTATGGCTTCTTGAAATAAATGGGCACCAAGACCAACTTTGGAAGAATCAGTGCTAAGGCAGAAATCTTGTGACAGATCTGGATGAGCTAGTATTGGCGCGTGAAGTAACGCTTCTTTCAAAGAATTGAATTCCAACTGTGCTTGTTCGTCCCAGTTCCAAATAGTATTTTTTCCAGTGAGAGAACAAAGTTTTGGTGTAACTAGAATTTGCATATTCAGAAAACGACGGTAAAAATTTACGAGACCTAGAAAACTGCGGACTTGTTTTTTTTGTGGATGGAACTGGAATGGCTCTGATTGCTTCTAACTTTTCTGGATCCGGCTGAATGCCTTCAGAAGAAATAATATGTCCCAAAAACTTCACCTTTGACCTACCGAATTCTGACTTTTCCAAATTAACTGTAATTCCAGATTCTGCAAAAATACGTAACAAACTGTTGAGGATGCGGTTATGTTGTTCCCATGAAGCTTCTGCTATTAGAATATCGTCCACATATAAAGTGATGTGACGTTTTAAGAACTCAGGTAATATGGAATTTAACCCACGAATGAATGCCGCCGAAGAAATGTTCAAACCAAAAGGAAGTTTCCGAAACTGATAACAAACGCCGAAACAAAGGAAAGCTGTGTATTTTCTGCATTCTGGATGAAGTTCGATCTGATAAAAGCTGGATCTGAGATCAATGGAAGACAACACTTTTACACCATTAAAATTTTGAAGAAGTTCTTCCATCGTCTGCGGCCTGTCTGTTTCAGGAATGATGATAGTATTGATTTGTCTCGAATCTAAAACAAGCCTGATCGATCCATTCTTCTTCTCAACAACATGTAATGGGTTGTTGTATGAGCTTACTGCAGGCTCAATAATGCCCTCGACAAGCATAGATTGTATTTCTGTTCTAACACGGTCCCTATAATGCGCCGGAATTACATAAGGTCTAACACAAAATTTAGTATGCTCACGAACACGAAATTGGTATTGAAATCCCTTGATTGTTCCTGTTTTGTGAGTAAAAACTGTGGAATGTGCTTGTAAAATCTCAAAAAGGTCCTGCCTATCAGTGTCATTACAATTCTCAATTGTCTGAATTTTATTCTGAATTAACTCATTAATTTCAAATATGCCGTCGATGTCATCCCTGTCAGTACTTGCAGAGTGATTGTTGGTGTCTAGTTCCGTAGAAAATTCCGAACAGTTGTCTAACAGAACGTAAAGCCGATTAATTTCCTCATCATGGTTTGAGAGCCAGTCTTCAAATTTCAAAGCTATTGACTTACCTTCTTTCTCTAAACTTATTTCAGCATCGTGAAAGCTTAAGATTGCTTTGTATTCATTCAAAAAGTCTACTCCCAGTATAATTTCCGTCGACAATAATGGAACAATAAGGAAGTTCATAGAGAAGCTGTGGCTTTGACAAAAGAATTCTAAATTGGTTTGTTGGCGTACATCTACACTTTTTCCAAAGATTGCACCTTGTAATTTAATCTTACGTAACGGAAGTGTGGGGCAATCGTTCGCTTTGTTGCATTTGCTAAAAGCTGTTTCGCTAATTACTGAAATGGGACTGCCAGAGTCAAGTACTGCCGTAAATTTTACGTCATGTACAGTAATGTGAATCACAGGATATGCAATGGTGTTATATGTTACGTCGTGTTCCTGGAGTAAGATGTCCCTAATGTCTTCCATTTTTACGTAATTACTAGCTACGGCAGCTGCGTCATCAGTTTCATAAGTACGTCTTGTGGCTGCCAGTGGTGTGAGTCATCGCCTATTGTCTCTTTGTTGGCGCGCGTCGTTATTGGGATTTGGAGACCTAACTTCTACAAATTCATCGTGACGAGAGTGCTCTGCTCTGTTTAAATCTCGCCAGTTCTGATGCAATTCAGGTCTGTCGTTACGATCATATCGTCTGTCGTCATGTCGGTAGTTTCCATAGTTTCTTTCTTGTCGGTTACATGGTGGAGAATTTCTCCTTGAATCGTAACTACGCGCTGGACCGTTGCGTCTAAAGTTATTCTGTCTCCCTTGATAATAGTTATTTTGGTTCCCATATTGTCTGTTTCTCTGATTGTCTCTGTGATAGTCATTACCGCGGAAAGGTGATCTTTCCCTGTAACTATTACTCTGCCAGTGGTTATAATATGGGTGGTGTCTGTTTTGGTCACGATTTACGTTGTAAGAATAGGTTTGTCGTGGCCATTTATTGTTTCTGTCGTCACGGAATTGTGACGGATGTGACCTGTAACTGTTGTACTCCTGTTTTCGCGTTCCGCGACTGTCTGTGTCAATTTCCAGTTCTTGTAACAGTCCCTGAAAAGCTTCAATGTCATCTTTGCAACGTCCTGCTAAAATAATATGTCTCAAATGTTCAGGCAGTTTGATTAAGCAAATGCGGATGAGTTCTGAGGGGCTGTATGGGTTTGACAGGTATTGATTCTTGTGCAACATGTCTTCAAAATATTTGACAAGACTGGAAAATTCAGATTGTTCAAAGTGTTTCATCATCATGATGCTATGTTTTACGCGGTCTTGTGTGGCTTGAGACCAATATGCTGAGAGGAAGGCATGATAAAAATCTCCTTCACTGTGACAATCGTGAATGACCGATCGCATTCTTACAGCTGGTTCATTCTCCAAATAGCCACACATAAATTCTAATCTGTGTTCTAATGACCAGTTGGGAGGAAAACAATGAGAGAATTGATGGAGCCATGCTTGTGGATGAATGTCGTTGCCAGAATTCTTAAATGTTTTGAATTTACGTGTAGTAATGAACAGCTTATAATCAAAATCATCGTGTCGGCGAGTAGCATATCGGTCATTGTTACGTCGTGTCGGCGGTTCCATCTCAAAATTCGGTGCACCTTGCCAGTTCCTTTCATAATTACCGAAATGCTCTGTGTTATTATTTTGTGGCTTTTCCGTATTTCTATGTCCCTCTTCCCTTATTGGGGCGCGAGTGTCCTCTGAAATACGTAATTCTTGTATTACCTGTGTCAGCTGATCTTGTACTTCCCGCATTTCTCTTTTGTATTGCGTATTAATTTGATTCTGATTTTGTTTGAATTTTCTTATTTGTTCATACTCTTCTGTGTCCGTGAAGGCTACGGGTCTTGTGTCATTCAGATCATCATCTACCTTTGTAGATAAGTTAGTGACCTGATCCGAAAGTTCAGCTACTTTCTCCGATAGTGAACACATTTCCTCAGTGTGTTTTTCTGAACCAAGTTTCAGAGTGTCCATTTGTGTTGCAATCGAATCTACTGTGTTCTTTAAGTTGTCCTGAGTTTTTGCCAGTTGCGTAACCGAATCGGTAGATGCAACTGAGTCAATTTTAGCCCACAAGGTCTCATGATTTTCATGAACAATGGTTTGCAGCTCTTTTATGGCTGCTTCGTGATTCTGTAATGCATTTTCATGCCGCGAAAAAATAGGCTGAAAATGCTCACAAATTTGTGTTTTTACGTCATTACAGACTTTTTGACATTTCGATTCAATGTTATGTAATTCAGTAGTTAAATCTTCACGTGTTTGTTCAAGTGTGGTGTCTAACTTCCGAAGATTTTGTTCCATTGTGTCTAACTTTTGCTGTGTTTGTCTCTGGTGTTGTTCCATTGTGTCTAACTTTTGAAGATTTTGTTCCACTGTGTCTAATTTTTTAAGATTTTGTTCCATTGTGTCTAACTTTTGAAGATTTTGTTCCACTGTGTCTAATTTTTTAAGATTTTGTTCCATTGTGTCTAACTTTTGAAGATTTTGTCCCATCTGTCTCTGATTTTGTTCCATTTGTTGCATTAATTGCAATAATAATGTATTAGTGTCTGGAATCTGTTTCTCTATGCTTTTTAGCAGTGCATTTTGACCGGCAACATTCACATTTTGACAAGCAGAAAATGTGTCTTGACTCATTTGAGAAAAAGGTGAGGACCCAAAACCTGAATCTACAGTATTTGCAAAATTGTGTCCTATCATTTCGGATTCCTGAGGCGAGCTGTTGCCGACCGATCGATCGATAATGCTTCCCTGTTCACTACCTGTTTGACTGTCTACGCCATTGTTTGACGCCCGCTCCATTTCCCTATGCACAGTTACCAAATTACTACTTTGAACATTAGTTAACTCATTACACAGTGGCGCTACCACATTGCTTCCGTCTTCACTGTCGTTTCTCAGTTTACTTTGGAGCCGAGTGTTATGTTTTTCACACGCCATTATTGTGACAATATTTCACACGATAACACAGAAAAGCACAATTTGAATAGCAAAAATAAGAGAACACATTAACATAGCACTGAAAATAATATGTAGTTAATTACAAGCGCAGCTGCGAAATACTTGTTGCAAATCTACATGCATGCCACAACTGTTTTACATTACAACAATGAAAGACTGCAACTACAAAGGAGATTCTCTCTACAATTACGCGCTAGCAATAAACAAAAGCTACACTAAATACACAAACTACAAGAAAAAATCAGAAGATTCCAGTGAGGTATCCTAGGCTAAGGGTCGACATATGAAACGTCCCCTTAGAACAATTTATACACGACTGTGCTTAAACTGACACACAATGTTTTTAGCGCAACGCAATCTGACTATCAAAAATCCCTGCAAAAGAATGGCCCTGAGTAACATTAAACTATACCTTTCAGAAATCACTTACCTCACAAAAATCTTCGTTGCTCGAACTACTGCAATACAGCGAGCGCCACTACTGCCAGCTAAATAAAAGATTCAAACTACTGAAGGCACTAACTACTGATAGGGATAGTTAGCAAATGAAAGATTTTAATAGAGAACAAACACTGTATTTACCTTAATATTCATAATTAACATCCAGTATCACAAATCATCAAAACTCCGCCATCTCTCTCCCCACATCCACCACTGCTGGCGGCTCACCTTCAACTGCCCAGCGCTACGCGCTGTTCGCATCCAGCTATAGCAGTTCATGACAACAATGGCAGACAACAATTCAAACTTTTCATATAGAGAGTGCTACGTAACGTTGCCAATAAAAAAACATAAACAGCAAACTTACATAAAGAAAACATAAACAGCCTACTTACATAAAAACATAAACAGCAAACTTACATATTTAATCATAACATCAATCTGGCTTAAGTTCGTACCAACTGATAGCAGTAGCAGATTACTACAGACTCGAAATACTACCACTGATGTTGAGGTAGGACACTTTGAGAGCTTATAAATTACTTAAAATATCGAAATTGAGACATCATTCCCCCTGAATCTAAAGTTGTTGCCAGGAAGGTTAATACCGATTCTGATTTTCTGGAGTTGCACACTAAAAAGGAGAAATCATATCATGATAAACCGGGAATGAAGTGACATGTGAATTCAGAAGATTTATTCATCGTCAATGCTTTTTATTTCATTATCGACAATATAGTGTCTAACTTGAAGACCCGATATGAAACAGCGAAGATTTTAGATGAAACATTGGGTTTTTATGGAAATACTCAAAGAAGATTGACGATTAGGTCGCTGAGGCATGCAAGTTGTTTATCATTGAATACTATAATGATATAGCAACAGGCTTATAAGAAGAAATTAAATACCTGGAAAGAATTCATACTTCAACTTCACCTGCTATCACCGATTATGCCTGGCTGCCATACCGATTCTGGACAGTACGGCTTTCGAATGCAAAATTTTTGATGGCCTCTTGGAAATGGAAATGATCGTATGGCATTGTTGGTCGGGAGGCCCCATTCGGGAAGTTCGGCTGCCGTATTGCAAGTCCTTTTTAGGTGATTCTTCTGTCTCCCACTCCATGAGAGCTTCATGGTGCTGTTTTTTTTTTTATCGATGTATTAGATTGTGCACACTACTTCACGATTCGTCGATTGGTGTGTTTTTTCAAAGCCGAGGTAGAAACCGGAGACACGGTTTACGACTATTTTTTGTTTTAGTACATTCCAAATTATTTTGACTGTAGTAGAACATTATACGGGGCGTAACATAACTATCTCTAGTTTTGTTAATAACAGAGGGCATGAAATAAACATTTTTCTTGGTAAATCAATGTCCTATAATGCGTCGTTTCAGACGTATTGGGATGAAGGAAACTTTTTGCTGTAATAAAGTGCTCGAAAGACTTCATTGCAAAATTAGTGTGAAATTTGGAGCACTATCTTAGCAATCGCACATCACTCAAGCGTGTTACAAATTGTTCTCTTTCTGCGAAATTATTATAATTAAACATAATGAAAATTGCAAATGTATTTATAAACTTAATTTAAATCTGCAGCTAACGGAATATGTTCTAATTCTGATTGAAAATGTGTGTGCAGATCATAAATGTGATTGCAGAAAATGTGCTCTGAAAAAAATTACGTTCTGGAAGAAGGAAATTTAATTTTCAGTTTCAGTTCTGTAATTAGGAAGCCTGTCTTTCTGCACTTTCAAAGAAAAACAAAATTACGTATTTTAATACACGAAAATAAGTAAACAAATTTCACAAAATAGGTTATCTGACTTACATTAACAAACTAACTTGAATATTTCATTGTTTTCATTGTAAGAACAACAGCTGAAACATAAGCAGCTAAAATGTGAGTGATAAGAACTGGCTTTTGTACAGAAAACGAATCCTTTGCAGGCACTGAATTGTTGATAGTAATGCTTATGTTCATGTCCTAAGCGAGATCATAAAATTACAGTTACTCTGTTGCATTTGTATATAAACTTTCTGCTCTGCGTTCGAAACACTTAGCACGATTTCTTCGGGAGCGACTGCTTTCTAAATACAAAAAAATGGTTCAAATGGCTCTGAGCACTATGGGACTTAACTTCTGAGGTCATCAGTCCCCTCGAACTTAAAACTACTTAAACCTAACTAACCTAAGGACACCACACACATCCATGCCCGAGACAGGATTCGAACCTGCGACCGTAGCGGTGGCACGGTTGCAGACTGTAGCGCCCAGAACCGCTTGGTCACTCCGGCCGGCATCCTAAATACAGTTCAATGTCATGTCACGGCCTGTAGAATTTCCTCGAATGTTTACAGGCTCTGCAATACAGGATAACATTTCATCCAACATGCAATCGAACTTAGTGCTGTAGATAGTGATTCGATGACACTCTTTTGTATACTACCGCCCACTGTGATTCAACCTATTATGCCACGAAAAGCTATTAGTTCTTTCGAATTCCGTCTGCAATATCTCGTGCCACGTATAGTATCGTAGTATAAATTGCATTTGTGAACAAATGTCTAGTGTTTAATGAGAAGTTATAGTTATTCTATATTTCATACCAATGAGTCTTCTGTTGTGTACCTCCAATATTCCCAGAATTATGTTATGTTTAAATCATATCAAACCTTCTCTAAAATGACAATAAAGTTGGCTTGTTATACAGGGTTATTACAAATGATTGAAGCGATTTCACAGCTCTACAATAACTTTATTATTTGAGATATTTTCAAAATGCTTTGCACACACATACAAAAACTCAAAAAGTTTTTTTAGGCATTCACAAATGTTCGATATGTGCCCCTTTAGTGATTCGGCAGACATCAAGCCGATAATCAAGTTCCTCCCACACTCGGCGCAGCATGTCCCCATCAATGAGTTCGAAAGCATCGTTGATGCGAGCTCGCAGTTCTGGCACGTTTCTTGGTAGAGGAGGTTTAAACACTGAATCTTTCACATAACCCCACAGAAAGAAATCTCATGGGGTTAAGTCGGGAGAGCGTGGAGGCCATGACATGAATTGCTGATCATGATCTCCACCACGACCGATCCATCGGTTTTCCAATCTCCTGTTTAAGAAATGCCGAACATCATGATGGAAGTGCGGTGGAGCACCATCCTGTTGAAAGATGAAGTCGGCCTGTCGGTCTCCAGTTGTTGCATGAGCCAAATGTCCCCGGGCTACGCGTGAAACTTGCCCGCACGCGTTCAACCGTTTCTTCGCTCACTGCAGGCCGACCCGTTGATTTCCCCTTACAGAGGCATCCAGAAGCTTTAAACTGCGCATACCATCGCCGAATGGAGTTATCAGTTGGTGGATCTTTGTTGAACTTCGTCCTGAAGTGTCGTTGCACTGTTATGACTGACTGATGTGAGTGCATTTCAAGCACGACATACGCATTCTCGGCTCCTGTCGCCATTTTGCCTCACTGCGCTCTCGAGCGCTCTGACGGCAGAAACCTGAAGTGCGGCTTCAGCCGAACAAAACTTTATGAATTTTTCTACGTATCTGTAGTGTGTCGTGACCATATGTCAATGAATGGAGCTACAGTGAATTTATGAAATCGCTTCAATCATTTGTAATAGCCCTGTATATTTGGAGATGGACCCTAATCGTGCATCCTGTCCCGCGTCCTATCCTGGCTCCCAGAGGCCCTGAGTATGGGAAGAACAGCAGACACTGTTTATCGTGCGTGAGCGAGGCGGTGGCGTTTTTCCACGAGTAGCAGCAGGTGTGAGCCTGTGTCTTCGGTGTAAAACGCGTACTGTTTAGATATATAGGGTGTTTCAAAAATGACCGGTATATTTGAAACGGCAATAAAAACTAAACGAGCAGCGATAGAAATACACCGTTTGTTGCAATATGCTTGGGACAACAGTACATTTTCAGGCAGACAAACTTTCGAAATTACAGTAGTTACAATTTTCAACAACAGATGGCGCTGCGGTCTGGGAAACTCTATAGTACGATATTTTCCACATATCCACCATGAGTAGCAATAATATGGCGTAGTCTCTGAATGAAATTACCCGAAACCTTTGACAACGTGTCTGGCGGAATGGCTTCACATGCAGATGAGATGTACTGCTTCAGCTGTTCAATTGTTTCTGGATTCTGGCGGTACACCTGGTCTTTCAAGTGTCCCCACAGAAAGAAGTCACAGGGGTTCATGTCTGGCGAATAGGGAGGCCAATCCACGCCGCCTCCTGTATGTTTCGGATAGCCCAAAGCAATCACACGATCATCGAAATATTCATTCAGGAAATTAAAGACGTCGGCCGTGCGATGTGGCCGGGCACCATCTTGCATAAACCATGAGGTGTTCGCAGTGTCGTCTAAGGCAGTTTGTACCGCCACAAATTCACGAAGAATGTCCAGATAGCGTGATGCAGTAATCGTTTCAGATCTGAAAAATGGGACAATGATTCCTTTGGAAGAAATGGCGGCCCAGACCAGTACTTTTTGAGGATGCAGGGACGATGGGACTGCAACATGGGGCTTTTCGGTTCCCCATATGCGCCAGTTCTGTTTATTGACGAAGCCGTCCAGGTAAAAATAAGCTTCATCAGTAAACCAAATGCTGCTCACATGCATATCGCCGTCATCAATCCTGTGCACTATATCTTTAGCGAATGTCTCTTGTGCAGCAATGGTAGCGGCGCTGAGGGGTTGCCGCGTTTGAATTTTGTATGGATAGAGGTGTAAACTCTGGCGCATGAGACGATACGTGGACGTTGGCGTCATTTGGACCACAGCTGCAACACGGCGAACGGAAACCCGAAGCCGCTGTTGGATCACCTGCTGCACTAGCTGCGCGTTGCCCTCTGTGGTTGCCGTACGCGGTCGCCCTACCTATCCAGCACATTCATCCGTCACGTTCCCAGTCCGTTGAAATTTTTCAAGCAGATCCTTTATTGTATCGCTTTTCGGTCCTTTGGTTACATTAAACCTCCGTTGAAAACTTCGTCTTGTTGCAACAACACTGTGTTCTAGGCGGTGGAATTCCAACACCAGAAAAATCCTCTGTTCTAAGGAATAAACCATGTTGTCTACAGCACACTTGCGCGTTGTGAACAGCACACGCTTACAGCAGAAAGACGACGTACAGAATGGCGCACCCACAGACTGCGTTGTCTTCTATATAATTCACATCACTTGCAGCGCCATCTGTTGTTGAAAATTGTAACTACTGTAATTTCGAAAGTTTGTCCGCCTGAAAATGTACTGTTGTCCCAAGCATATTGCAACAAACGGTGTATTTCTATCGCTGCTCGTTTAGTTTTTATTGCCGTTTCAAATATACTGGTCATTTTTGAAACACCCTGTATATCACGAATCGTGAAGTTAAAAGATAACGTATTAAAGTGTTTGCTGTCGTGGAGTATCATCTCACAAAGTAAACTCGAAGACTGCCGTGTGCAAACAGAGGAGTAATGTGTTTGCTGAGTGCACTGTTTTCGATGCGTAGCACGAACTGTGAACGTGACCTTATGGATCAATCTCATATTGTTATATACTATTACTTCAGAAAATATAAATGTGAAAGCTGCGATGTACGGACGGTAAAGTGTTTTCCATGGGTGCAGTTATCGATACAAATCACGCACTGTAAAACGAAAAATATTTAGTGAAGTGTTTCTCGCCATATACTAATATCCGAGGACACTACAAAAACTACAGTGTGCGAACGAAGAATGGTCAATAAGCGCAGTTTTTTCTGGGTGAAGCACGTTAGATCTACATCACTGACTCCAGGTACTCAAATCAATAAAGCGACTGTAAATGAGGCTCCTTCTACCTTATCTAAATACAAGCAGCCATTTTCAAGAAGAAAATTCTGGCGGCAATTCTCAGAAAGGATTACACTAAAATGGTTTATTGCTTCCCAATGTGAGATGTCATTTCCCAAAACTTAGAGTGACTTCATCGGATACTATATATTGTAAGGGAACTCTTCTCTTGCAAATTTGTGTCTTACAGACTTAGGTAATAAACATAGACTTTTTTGTAGAAATTAGTTTTACGACTTCTCTTTCACGTTCCTGTCTCACTATCTTAAAATCCCAGGCACATTGAATCACATTTTCAGTAATTTAAAAAGATTAAACTGAAATTAATTTCTTATATTAAACGCTCTTCCGTAGCAAAACATTGTATAATTGCGAATGTTTTCTCTGTAGACATTGCCTTCGTTCTCATAACAATTGCGTGTGCTATACAGTCATCCGGAGTGATACAAATTTTTTATGTTGTTTTTTCTCCATTTCTTACTTCATATGAATCTGTACTGGCATTTGGAATGTTATTCCTTTCTTTTGCATGTTTAACCATGTTACATGTCGAATTATGTGTTGTTTATCTAGTGGACTACGACCAATCGGGAAAGAGTACATGGATTTTCATTGACGAAGTATTTAGACTGTGAAAATTTTAAATCTACAGATGCGTGCTGGTAGGAACACGTTTCCTTTCAAAAATGAGCCGTACTCAAGGAGGAAGCCGACGTCTGCCATCTTACATTATCAAAAACATTAAGTTCACTCATTTAAACCACCACGGTTCACCGTGATGACACTACCCCATAACGCCACTCTGGGGTGGGCGTGCACGGTTTCTACCGCTGGGGATATCTATAGACTTTCGTGGTCGTATCCAAAATTGCATCTGGTGCTTTGATTGCGTGGAGACGTTGTTTTATCAAAAACGGCAGTTTGCATCGTTTACTGGTGTACTAATCGATCTGATTGGAATATAAATGATGGAACAATGATGTACACAATTACAATACCAGAAGAAAAAAAAAGACATTCAATTTGACACATTAAGGTTGTACCATAAACAGGTGTTCACAATTCTGCAACCAAAAGTTGTGATCACTTACCCAATGATATAAAATGCCTGGCAGACAGCAAACTAAACTGAAAACGTTTCTCTCTGATGGCTTCAATTTCGCGGAGGACTATCTATTATTGTAACGTGTAAATGATGTTTGATTGGAATTACTGCCTAATATCTATTTTAATTAAAAAACAAAAAACTAATAATTGATCAGCACGGAAGCATAATAAATAAAGGTTAATACAGAAAGACTCGTTCCACATCATTACTATTTATCGTGCAAATGTTACATGAAACATGAAACTAACTATTGGTATACCACAAAGCATGGTATAGGTTTATATACTTCGAAAACTTCAAAATGAAATTCGTAATTAAAATCAAGCAGATGCTCAAAGTAGACATACATTCGTATTGTGATATGTTTGTTTATTCCAGAAAAACTGACAGTTACTGTTTATAAATATTACGGGAAAAGAAGCAAATAGGCTTTTGTTGGAAATGTAGGCCTACAAGCTAAGCAGTCATTTATCTACTAAAAAAATGAAATGTTTACGCAAAATATCTATTTCACGGGGTCTAAGTTTTCGAGACCATTCCCTTAATTACATCTGTAGCATTGCACGATGCTAGAACATGTTGAAAAATTATCTTTTTTGCCATGTAAGTTGCTATTATTGGCCACACATTGAAGGATGCATCATAGGTAAGATTTAAAGCTGAGAAGATGTGTATACTGCATTGAGGCTGATGCACTAACGTGCAATAAAACAAGAACTCTTATTATGCATGGATGTATACCACTACGCAGTTCTGTTTCTTTGACGCTTCAATAACCGTTCACTTTCTTTATATGCACAAGATAAGGTCGCATCCCTTGTTTCATTCGTCACTATACACGTTTAAGGGCAAAGAAAGAACACGTACGTAAGTTCTTTGTAAACGTGAATATTAAAAATGTTGTGCATACGAGTTCAGAGCTGAAAATATAACGAACAAGAAGTACCGGTACACAAAAAGGCATTGGTTTCTGAGTTCCAGCTTCATTTTCTATCGATTCAAATACAGTAAAAGTGGAATTAACTGGATTTCGAAAGCATCCTTTTCACAGCCTTCTCTTCTTGATTATTTGAAACGTTTCAACAAAAGACGTAACGTTAGCGAGAGCCCCGGAAGGTGCAATAGTCCCGCCCAATCACCCCCCTCCACACCAATCCATATCCTAAGCTCCGCGCATGGTCTGCCGCATGTTCCAACATCAAAGTTGCTTGTATCACAGACATGCCAGTCATAAAAAGGGAGAAAATCAGTAGTTAGTACGAAATAGTTTTTCCGGTACCATTGTGAAAAGAATTAGAAATATGTTCATTGAATATGCGAGTTGCAAAATCATCAATAAGAATGAAAAATAAAAATGGTATCCACACTGTCTTTTTTATTTCATGAGCTTTCATCTGCACTATATAAAAACATCTGGTATTTGTTAAGTGCAGTGAGCGCAAATTTCCGTCACCTCGCGTAGTGTAAGAAATTCTGTTGGGAAATATTGATTGGTAGTATCGCCAAGGATGCTGTCCATTATCTCGATTGTCTAAAGTCAATGTTGTGCATAAACAAGGCAAAGTCGATGTCTTGGCTTGTTTCTGATTACCTCATTAAGACTAAAGAATATAAGAGTGGGATAATGTAGAAATGCGTAATGCAAGCAGTCAGATATTTATACAGTGACATTCTTCATTAATATTTGCCTGTGTAATGGGTGAATTTGTACTTGTGAACTCTTATTACTGCTTGCTTATAGCAGACACGAGATTAATTTGAGTTCTTCTTCAGTGTTTGAGAGCTTTAGAGCTGCCTATTGTTAAACATATGTACATAATTTCGACAGTGTCATTCCAACACATCTTATCGTACTTTAATGCCTGTTAGATATCAGTCTATTAGATATCAGTTATGACAGCAGTTGGCCACAACAGTCAAGATTAGGTACCTTGTGTATGATAACTTTATTGAGAGTGCATATCTATGTTTCATTTTGAGTGTATTACACAAACTGCTAAGAAGTACCAACTAACAGCACAACACTGCTAGTATGAACAACCGCGGTAAAACAAGAAACGACGAAAAAAAAACACGACAGCGACGAGAACTACCAAAGATCATATTGATGCGCTCTTGGTTGGTGTGGCAGGGGGTAGGTGTGGAGGGGGTAAATGGGCGGGGCTTGTGCAAATGTCCTAGGCTGTCGCTAACGTTTCTTAACAAAAGAAAGTTACATTAAGGAGGCCAAATGTTTTGCGCTACTAGAGCAAATACGCATTCAGGAATAGCAACATGTTTGAAATTGCCTTCCTGACACCATGTTACTCACGTAAACACTGTAATTTTTAGTATTTAAAACAACTGTTGCGTGCACACGACAAAAATAATGAACAAGAAGCAATTGTAAACAGTAATCTGCTAATGTTTAGGGCTATTTGATATGGCTGCAGGCCCCGCCCACTCTGGCTTCAAAACAACGTACAGCGCTAAGTCTATATAGCACTATCCCTCTTTTCTTTTACCTCCATGGTCATACTACAGTATTCCAGAACCATTGTGGGACCTCGCTTACTTGTTTGGTGAATATTATAATTGTTTCAGTCGGCGTGAGAGTGAATTCTATGAACAGTTAATTTTTTGTGGTTTTAGTTACTCCAAAATTACATGCTTGAGATACTCATTTCATCAGAAGCGCCCAAATTCACTTAGTCCACACATAAGGTACTCACAGCTACACAGAATACTGTTCTGACTACGAATGACACTTGCAACGTATTGAGGACACAGCACAGATGGTGTTCGTGGTCAAATACGACAGCGCAACCTGCTGGCTTTGATAACATCTGCACTTACGTTCAAGCATGCATTTCTGCCGGTGTTTCTGCATTTCTGTCTAACCCTTATACCGTATATCGCCCTGCAGCACTACTGGAATGCTGGCTATACTTCGTGTCCCGCTGACCCTGTCAGCAACTCAATACCGCACCACACCAATTCGGTACCACTCTATCGAATGAATTTCATTTTAAACAAACTATCTTTTTCCGAAAGAGACAGAACCTACAAATATCAAATCATGCTGGTACTTGGGGTCACACAGAGCAAGTAATAGGCACCTATTGTTTGTGCTCATTCCATCTAGATACTGAAAGAAAAAAAAAACATTTCAAATATCTGTAGAGACACAACTTAAAATGCTTCTGGCGATTAACAACAGACGAAGCCCGAATATCTGACAATTTTTCATTAGTTGCATTTTATGAATGGTCCACCGATGAGAGAACGCCACTTTCCGACAGATAACTGCGACCAACTGTCTATCAGAGTGAGATCTGATTGTAAAAAAATGGCTCTGAGCACTATGGGACTTAACTTCTGAGGTCATCAGTCGCCTAGAACTTAGAACTAATTAAACCTAAATAACCTAAGGACATCACACACATCCATGCCCGAGGCAGGATTCAAACCTGCGACCGTAGCGGTCGCGTGGTTCCAGACTGAAGCGCCTAGAACCGCTCGGTCACATCGGCCGGCATCTGATTGTATCTTTATGATTATACTGCAGTGAAGATACCGATTTCACTAAGCACCTCACTGTTAGATATGTTTTTTACAAACAGACCAGGTGATCTGGCGGATCGTGGTAAAAGCTTGTCAACATGCCCGCCATTTCTTGTACATAACCGTCTCTCCATCTAAAATTGGTTATTAACTAATACGAAGACTAAAGAAACGAAGGCGTTGCTTAACAATGGTGTATTTTACTTCCGTTGTGATAAAGAGCTGAAACGCAAATATATTCGATGATACTGACATAATAGCCATAGCATTCCTGCCATCGCTATTGTCTCATTATTTTGACACTGCTTGATTTTTACTTGACGCGAAGTGTTTAGTGATTCCTATAAGCTAAGGACTATTAAAACGAGTATAAAAAACCTTGAAACGACTGATGTGGAACGAACGTTACCTAATTCGAAAAGGAGTTCCACTGGCTGGGAGCGGTTGCCCACTGTGTGATTCAAGCAGTTCTGGTCGTCGTGAGACCTCGAAGCCGTCTACAGCAGTTACCAAGGCTGACTGGGCTCATAAACGCGTTAGTTCTCCGCGTCCCGGTGTGCTCTGGACACCGCGAGATTGTCAATGTTGCTCGAAACGCAGGCTGAGTCAATGAGAGACGAAGAATAGCTGACACAGAGTAAAAGTCGCCACCTTCCAGGCCTCCCACCTGGGCAGGGCAGGGAGACGGCTGCACAATAACATTTTGCCCCGGTTTGCTCCAAGCCAAATAAAAATGGTTCAAATGGCTCTGAGCACTATGGGACTCAACATCTTAGGTCATAAGTCCCCTAGGACTTAGAACTACTTAAACCTAACTAACCTAAGGACATCACACACACCCATGCCCGAGGCAGGATTCGAACCTGCGACCGTAGCAGTCCCGCGGTTCCGGACTGCAGCGCCAGAACCGCTAGACCACCGCGGCCGTCCAAGCCAAATAAACTTGTATATGTGATACTCTTGGTTTTTTACATTATAGGATACTGCCTTAACATTAATGTTAATGTACATATTAATCTTTCAAAGTGCTAGTGTATATAATACACTACTGGCCATTAAAATTGCTACACCACTAAGATGACGTGCTACAGACGCGAAATTTAATCGACAGGAAGAAGATGCTGTGATATGCAAATGATTAGCTTTTCAGAGCATTCACACAAGGTTGGTGCTGGTGGCGACACCTACAACGTGCTGACACGAGGATTGTAGCCTATCGCGATTGCGGTTTATGGTATCGCGACATTGCTGCTCGCGTTGGTCGAGATCCAATGACTGTTAGCAGAGTATGGAATCGGTGGGTTCAGGAGGGTAATGCGGAACACCGTGCTGGATCCCAACGGCCTCGTATCATTAGCAGTCGAGATGACAGGCATCTTATCCGCATGGCTGTAACGGATCGTGCAGTCACGTCTCGATCCCTGAGTCAAATGGCTCAAATGGCTCTGAGCACTATGGGACTCAACTTCTGAGGTCATTAGTCCCCTAGAACTTAGAACTAGTTAAACCTAAGTAACCTAAAGACATCACACACATCCACGCCCGAGGCAGGATTCGAACCTGCGACCGTAGCGGTCTCGCGGTTCCAGACTGCAGCGCCTAGAACCGCACGGCCACATCGGCCGGCATCCCTGAGTCAACAGATGGGGACGTTTGCAAGACAACAACCATCTGCACGAACAGTTCGACGACGTTTGCAGCAGCAAGGACTATCAGATGGGAGACCATGGCTGCGATTACCCTTGACGCTACATCACAGACAGGAGCGCCTGCGACGGTGTACTCAACGACGAACCTGGGTGCACGAGTGGCAAAACGTCATTTTTTCGGATGAATCCAGCTTCTGTTTACAGCATCATGATGGTCGCATCCGTGTTTGGCGACATCGCGGTGAACGCACATTGGAAGTGTGTATTCGTCATCGCCATACTGGCGTATCACCCGGCGGGATGGTATGGGATGCCATTGGTTACACGTCTCGGTCACCTCTTGTTCGCATTGACGGCACTTTGAACAGTGGACGTTACATTTCAGATGTGTTACGACCCGTGGCTCTACCCTTCATTCGATCCCTGCGAAACCCTACATTTCAGCAGGATAATGCACGACTGCATGTTGCAGGTCCTGTACGGGCCTTTCTGGATACAGAAAATGTTCGACTGCTGCCATGGCCAGCACATTCTCCAGATCTCTCACCAACTGAAAACGTCTGGTCAATGGTGGCCGAGCAACTGGCTCGTCACAATACGCCAGTCACTACTCTTGATGAACTGTGGTATCGTGTTGAAGCTGTATGGGCAGCTGTACCTGTACACGCCATACCAGCTCTGTGTGACTCAATGCCCAGGCGTATCAAGCCCGCTATTACGGCCAGATGTGGTTGTTCTGGGCACTGATTTCTCAGGATCTATGCACCCAAATTTCGTGAAACTGTAATCACATGTCAGTTCTAGTATAATATATTTGTCCAATGAATACCCGTTTATCATCTGCATTTCTTCTTGGTGTAGCAATTTTAATGGCTAGTAGTGTACTTATAAACTTATGAATAGTTTTTGGTGGAGGGCATTCTCTGCTAAAGTAATCCGTATTTCAGAAAGAAACCGGTTTCAGCTGAATATGAACTTTTATTTTTATTTACAGGAGTACGGTTGGTTTCGTGATGTCAGATCACATCTTCAGGTGTACATGTGAAAGATATGAAACATACGCCGGCCGCGGTGGTCTACCGGTTCTGGCGCTGCAGTCCGGAACCGCGGGACTGCTACGGTCGCAGGTTCGAATCCTGCCTCGGGAATGGGTGTGTGTGATGTCCTTAGGTTAGTTAGGTTTAAGTAGTTCTAAATTCTAGGGGACTTATGACCTAAGATGTTGAGTCCCATAGTGCTCAGAGCCATTTGAACCATTTTTAGGAAACATACACTCGACATTATGATAAAAAACCGGTTATCTATCCTAACATGAAATAATCACGTATCAGTAAAACACTAAGCCCATGATACGGGAAGGAGGAAGGACTCAACTTTCTCAAAATAGAATGCTGTTACCCACAACAAGCAGGGCATCATAGATCAAATTGACCAGTTGAAAAAGTGAGATATTGAAAGTGCGTTTATCTGCGACGTAAAAGCAAAATTGGGAAACAAAACAGGCAGAGAGCCCGTGTGTCCGCAGCTCGTGTTCGTGCGATAGCGTTCTCGCTTCCCGCGCCCGGGTTCCCGGGTTCGATTCCCGACGGGGTCAGGGATTTTCTCTGCCCCGTGATGACTGGGTGTTGTGTGATGTCCTTAGGTTAGTTAGGTTTAAGTAGTTCTAGGGGACTGCTGACCATAGATGTTAAGTCCCATAGTGCTCAGAGCCATTTGAACTATCCTCTTGGCGTCCAAAATGGTAGGCGGCACGGCAACTCAGCGTGTTCGGTCAGAGGGTTAGCTGCCCTCTGTAATAAAAAAACTGAGTTAATGGATCAACGACGAACTGAAACGGGTGTCTTGCGACGTCCGCCCCGAGCAGATACAACGAACAAAAACGAACAAAATGAGATCAATCAAAAAAAAAAAAAAGAACCATTAGAGAGCCCCTGATTAAGAAAACACACTTCATCCCAGGAAGCGGTGGACAGCAACCCTGCAACCGCCTGCCCATGCAGACCACAGGGCCATACTGCTAGTCAACCTGCTCATGTGTGTCACAGGGGGCACTACCGCCATCACACACGTACGGGAAAAGTTACAGTTTCGAGCGTATTCAAATTCATGCTGATGATTGAGGCCCCATTTACATAGATTACTGGGATAGGTATCCGGTTTTTTATCATAATGTCGACTGCACTATCTTGTAGATGCATACCTGAAGATTTGATCTGATATCACGAAACCGGTTGTGCTCCCATAAATAAAAAGAACAGTTCATATACAGGTGAGACGGTTTATTTCTAAAACAACTTTAAACTTCTTGAACTGGAAGCTAATTACGCACAGCACTTATATAGTGTGTCATCTTCATATAATTCAACTTCAAAAGTCTTTAAGCATGACGTAGTCATTACGTGACTTAATTAAAACGTATGTATGCATTGTCTCACTTTGTTTGCACTTGTGGACTAGCCACAGAGAGGGCTGATAGACCAGCTTCATCTGTAATTTATACTCCAATTCCTTCATTAACCTTCCGTTGCTCGCACGGATGACACTCGTCATCCACATGACTTTCCCGCTCAATTTTGTCTGACAGGGCTGGATTGAGTTCTCGCCATTTTCAGTACCTTTCTGTTAACTCACCGCTGTTAGCTCCAATTATTGTTGGCTTTCAGTTACGAAAGATACATTGTTTATGAAACATTATTATAGTCTGGAGCACACTTGTCATCCGCGCGAGCTCTGCTGCCATAATCTCAAGCAAAGTAAGCCTGTATTAATTTATTGCTTTCCTACATTCAATCGATCTTTCATGTGCGTAAATTAAGACGTATTGAAACTGATTGCAGTTACCCTCCATGTTACCTGGTATTCTCTCTATTTTTAAATTGTGGAAGAAATGTCAAAGGCAAAAAACCTCGGGTAGAGTTTAGTAGAGATCCTAATGTATGGCTGCAATGGTTCAATGAGCTGAGTGGTGAAGATGCTCACAGTGATAGCGCTGACTCAGAAACTGAGGATTCTGTTCATGAAAGCGGTCATGATTCAGGAACAGAACAAGAAGTGTCAGAAAATGATGAATATGAATCACAGGAAGAAGTAACTCAAGAGGATGCATTTTTTTAGGGAAAGATGGAATCACTAAACGAAGGAAAAATAAATATCCTACCAGTGTTAGAAGCAGATCTTGTAATTTTATTACGTATTTGCCAAAAAATCAAGCTCGTATAAAAAAGACAGAAATAGAAATTCCGAATTTCTTCTTGGATGCAAACATAATAAGCATTATCGCTACATGCGCTAATATATACATCAATTAAGTTCGTGGTAACTTCTCTAGAGAAAGGGATGCTAAAGAAACAGGTGTGATAGAGATCAGAGCTTCCATTGGTTTGTTGTACCTATGTGGATCTTTGAGATGTTCTAGGATGAATACATCGAAATTGTGGGATAACTCAAAGGGAAACGGACTCGAATCATGTTATTTATGCATAAGTAAAAACCGATTGATGTTTCTGTTGAGATGTCTGAGGTATGATAATATTCGTGATAGAGGTTTTCACAGAGAGACTGACAAGGTGGCTGCTATCAGAGAGGTACTTGAACTATTCACGAACAATTGCCAAAAATATTTTTCACCTAGTGAATATCTTACTGTTGACGAACAGCTTTTGGCATTTAGAGGAAACTGCCCGTTCAGGCAATACATTCCTAGCAAACCAGCAAAGTATGGGTTAAAAGTGTTTGCTTTGGTTGACGTAAACAACAGCTTACACTTTGAATTTAGAACCGTACGTCGGTAAGCAAAAAGAGGAACCATGTAATGCCAGTAATTCAGATTCTTCGAATGCTCAAACTGTTTCAAACGTTAGAATATATTATACTGTGTACAAATATTAAATGTATTATATTTAGATTTAATAACAAATCATAAAACCAGTCATAAAGACCGTTCGAAGTATACAAATAGACCGCTTGCTTTGTGGATGACACGAATTTTCGCGCGGGTAACGGAGGGTTAAATCAGGATAAGAACTTACTGTCTAACGTGCTCGTTGGACATCAAGTAAGCATCCTTTTTGTTACTATTTTAATATTGTCTAACTTAGTCTGGAAGCCTTTTGTATGTACGATACTCTTCTGTCAATCCTGTGCAAACGTATTTAAATATCAGTATAAGAGAAGGGTATCCACAGTGGAAACTACTGAATGTGGAAAGAGAGAGATATGGTGCTCAAGGTGGAGGAGAATGAAAGTAAAAGAAAGACTTGGAGTACCAGAACGGGAGAAGGAAAGACGACAGACCCCAAAAACAGGTACCCACGCTACTCGCCACCCCAGGTATATCTCTCCTTGTGGGGGATTTCACTAATGTGGCAGAGGAAGAAGATTTTCTCAAATCCTGCAGAACTGACATCACCGGTTTTTCCTCAATAGGCAACGCCCTACTATTGACAGCCTATGGAGGAGTAGCAACTCAAATAGTAGCCTCCATCTGGTTAATTAACTAAAGTACCAAAGAAACTTGTGAGCCACACCCAGTACCTGGTCTGCTCTTCATTTAAGTTAGAAAAGGTAGGCAAAGGGTAACATTTGTTACCACCACCCATTTCAAAGATATACAAAATTTGTACAAAACATACTAAAGTATAATTTCAAAATGTGGATACGTATTGATTCGCTGGATTTACCCCGTTATATTTTATATTGGTCAGACTTCTCAATAGACATTTCATCCTTCACCATAGCATATACATGTTCTTTTTGTCACTGCCGTGCCATCAAGGAAGAGGAGTTACGATTTAGGAACAACTTAGAACCTTTTGTTGCCTTGCAAACTATACTTCTTTACTCCTTGTTACCCACATTTTGACACTTACGTCACTATTATTCATTTATTAAATCAGTATAGAAGTTACACCACTACAAATCAAGTACGTCCATTTAGTACGAAACTTTTCAGTAAGCCTCAAAACCAGTTTGCACGCAGCGTACAGAAACTGGGCTGATGTTTCTTACTTTTGATGACAGTACTTATACATTTGTACATTATGCATATTTCTCTGTGCGACTGTTTCATAATTTCAAAGGTGTTTCCGCGAATACATGGAAATGAAATTTTTTCGATTCTTCACTATAATCGCAGTTCATTCTCTGTTTTCGTTTCTGATAGAAAATTGGCAAAATGAATACCCAAGGATGCTGGGTTTTTCAGCTAGTGTATGTATATAAGGTGTAAGACGTCATGGTCTCCTGACCTTCATTGCTTACATATTCTGCCCTCACAATCATATTCCGCACATCAAGACACTTCATTCGAACCCAAACTCGATAAGATAAAGTCAATGTTGTATGAATTCATGTAAACGATATGCAAATAACAAGTAAGCGCACCGTGGTTGAAATACTCGAGGCTGGCGTACCCACATACATTCCAGACACGATGGTCACAGGAGCTTTTAGTTCGCGAGAGGCAGAGCGCACGCCGGGAGGCCGGTCCCTTCAGAGAACGAGCTAACCTCGGCCGCCCATGGAGCGGACAGCGTGTGCCCGAGTGAAAGGTAGAACGACACTGTGTTTGGCTTAAAAGCAAATTCCGCTACATTGTGTGGGAGCGCCCAGCCTACGCATTCTTTACAAACAGAGCACACAGTTTCAGAGGTTTTCACAGGGAGACAGCAAACGCCAAACGCTGATGCCTCAGATTTCCAGATTGGTCGTCCTAAACGGAACGTCATTCTCCCGTTTTAGAAGAGCAATGCTGATTGGCAGACGATATTTCTGACGCCTTGAGCTGAAGGAGTAATGGAAGAGACCAAAAGATATACCCCTTTACGTTTGGCATGGAGAGGGGCCGTTCCGTTGTCGCACTTGGAACGAGAACAAGTAACGAAAGTATGCGCGCTCGTACGTGTACTCAAAGAGCGAAGAACAAGTCTCTCCTCAGTACTTCACTGGGAGAGCACCTCTGTCGAGAGCGAATCTGAGTGCGACTCTATATTGAGTCCTTGCGATTAAGCATTGTTCCCTGTGTTGGCCGCCACACTTATTGTGCGGTGTGAACGGACAGAGCTATAGTTAAATGCCTGCAAGCGAATTTTAGAGTAGCATGGCGGTGGACTGGTTATCTGACCGGTGTACCACGCCAATAGTTAGACTAGGGGCGAATAGGAGTCCTTGACTTCATCAAGGCGTAGGGAGAGTTTGATTGGCGAAGGTCAATCCAGATAGAACGAGAGTTCGAGAGTTATCTTATTTGTCAGCAGCGAGCGGCGCAGACAGCAGTCATCGCAGCTTACGGTATTGTGCGCTACAGCTCTTGCGAGCCCCATATTTCCTCCACAACAGTACACCTCACTGCATTTCACACGCGACAGCCTCAACCGTACCTAGCAACATTGTAACGGATAATTATTCAAGTTGAGTAGGTGCGGCTCTCAGCCATTCTGCCAAGTCAATAACAATCTTAAACTTTGTATAGAAATTTCATTAGCGAATCCTATCCTTAAGAGGTAACTTCACATAACGAAAAGAACCCGGAAATAGCTTGTTCGGTTCGTAACTAAAAGTCCCATTGTGATTTCTCAGAATTTTTGCAAAATAAATATTAATTTTCGTTAGTTACATGTTTTTCTTACACTAACTAGCACTACTCCAGTACCCAAGTATCCCACTAGTTACGTAAGAAATTTTGTAAATTTTTGTGTCATTTCCTCACAGCGGACGACTCCAGAAGATATTTATTGCTAAAAGTTTTTCAGGCATTTCTCTGTAGAACGTTAGGAACGTCTGTCTGACTTCTGTAGTAGTTTGTGGCTGGAAATTGTATCTTGCAGGAGCCACAGGGTAAGGGGTACATCTCAGATTAATCCGTTGCGCAGAATGACAGAATAGCACCCACGCCACTCACAAAGGTTACAGTACACTGCCTAATATTACACACCACTCTTCTCTATTCCTGTACTTTGATATATCTCACTCCTATTTTATCTAGAGTCCTTATCTGATTACTGTGCGTTCTCATCTACTGTCTCTTAAGGACACTCCTGTGGGCTCAATTCGTTCACTGCAAACGTATTACGCCGCTGTGGCTTTTATTGTCTCTATCTGTATTTCACCTGGGTGTTCTCTCATCATCGAACTGCAATGTAAGGCTAACTTTTCCCTTCCCCTCGTCGACGCGACGATGCTAACATCCTGCGTATCCCCATTTAGGTATTACATACAGTGTTTTGGGATATTACCTAGAAAATTGTCAACCTTAAAGTGTTAACATAGTGTCAGCAATATAATGAGATACCATAACATTAACGTGAATCTTCAACTAGGAAGCCACGAAATGTACCCAGAGAAGTTACAAAGGTGTTTGGTACCTGGATCGCAAATGTACCAAATTAATTGTTACTTACGAGATTGTATTTGAGTGTATAGTTTGCAGGCAACGAATGAGAGAAAGACGTCGGCAGTTGTATTTAAATTACACTTTTGGATAAAGATTCATTACTATCTATGTTGTCTTACTTGCATGCGCTGATGCAGAAAACAGCTATAAAATGGCGCGCAACAGCTGTAAAATTGTGGCCACGATGTGTCTATTATCTGCAGAAACACAAAATTCATTTCCAGAGCAATACTACCCTCGTCTATTACCTGCCGAAATACAGAATTCAGTTCCAAAGCAAAACTACCCTCGAGAAATACTGTCATCCCATTCAATACTATCTGGTCTGTCTTAGTTGCATGCGAAGATGCAGAAAACACCTGTGAGATAGCGCGTAATAGCTGCACTGTTACTGAAATGGTAGCTAGTGTCTCTTTATCTATTACTGATAGGATAGTGAATGAAACGTAATTTAAAGAAGACAGTACAGTAAAAAAGTAAGAAACCGGTATATGGAAATCTAAATAACTGTCTAAAGTCCTTTTGAACAGAGCAGAACCCCAGCTAGACTGTCAACTTGGAGAATACCAGGCAGGCTTCAGAAAGGGAAGATCCTGCCCAGAACAAATTCTAAACCTCAAAAATCTTATGGCCTACCAAAAATCGAGAGCAAAAGCGTATGTCATCACATTCATTGACTTTCAAAAGGCGTACGACTCCATAGACAGGGAATCTCTAATCTCCATATTAAAAGAATTGAACCTAGACAATAAAACTACAAACCTAATTAGAGAAACCATCACCAACACATACTCCAAAATTAAATTTATGGGAGAACTCTCAGACCTATTTGAGATAAAAACTGGAGTACGACAAGGTGATGGACTCTCTCCATTGTTATTTAACTGTGCCCTAGAAAAAATAGTAAGAGAATGGAACAAGAAAATCAATAGTGGAATCCGACTAGGAACAAAAAACAAAGGCATCAAGGTTAATTGCCTAGCATTTGCAGATGATATGGCCCTACTAGCTGAAACATGGGAAGAAGCCAAAGAACAGATCCTCGAATTACAGAAACAAGCAGAGAAAATAGGCCTTAAAATTTCTTTTGAAAAAACCAAAATAATCACAAATATAAAAAAGCCAATGAAATATCTTAAAGTAAGAGACCAAAAGATCGAAATTGTTAAAGAATTCAAATATCTTGGTGAATGGATTAGCTGGAACGCCCTTGAGAAAAAAGCAATAGAATCAAGAAGAAACAAAGTTGAACTAGCCTTTCAGCTTACTAAAAATACTTATAATAAAAAGTCCCTCTCATGGAATTCAAAAATAAAACATTACAACACTGTCATTAAACTAGAAGCACTATATGCAGCTGAGACATTATCTATCACTAACCATGGCCCAATTGAAAGGCTAGAGATCAAAGAAAGAAAAATATTGAGAAAAATTTTAGGCCCCAAATTTCATAACGACAAACTAATTCATACCAAAAATGAAACACTCTACAAAACCACAGAAAAACTTTCGGATACAATGAGGAAAAGAAGAATTGAGTTTTATGGGCACATTCTCAGAATGAACCCAAATAGACTTACAAAAAGAATGTTTGACTACTTCAGGAATAAAAAATCCAAACCAAATTGGTTTATCCAAACAGAGAAAGACTTAAGAGAACTACACATCACAGAAAAAATGCTCACAGACAGGACCGCAAAAATGATAAGCAAAGACAGAAAAGAGGGATTCCAGCTCCAAAATAGAAAGAAAAGAACGATTGTCATCTCTGATGAGGAAAGAAAAGCAAGATCAGAAAGAATGAAACAGTACTGGGCGAAAAGAAAGGCACAGAACACACAGAAGTGATTGATTCAACGTACCCCAAAGTTGGGTGAAACGAAGAAGAAGAAGAAGAAATCTAAATAGGAAAAATTATAGCAGATAACTGGGGGCCTTGGAAGCGTCACTCTGCATAATTCCTTCAGATCATAAACTCCCAGGGTCAAGGGCATTAAGTATCAATTGAGCGTGCCAGTGTCGTTGAAAAGAGCACCCAAGACGTTGTCCTGGATACATTAACCGACCCACACCTATTAGTTTGCTTAATATATGCACGAGGCCGTCTGCATTTGATTTCAACTCTACCTTGTCGTCTTCTTTTAACCCTCCATAAATATTTAAGTTAGTATTTATCATATCATAAAGTTTAAACATAAATGTATAGTTAAACCTGGCACTACATTTCTCGTAAGTAATCACTCTGCTGAATGTTAATTGGAAATCATTTACTCTCAGTCTAACGACAACATCAGTTCATAATCTCATGCAAACACCTGACACATCACAAACATAAGTACCACCTGCCATAGGACAACTAAAATCCTATTTCACATTGCTAAATTGTAGGCAAAACTCTGTTACACATTTGTTCCACCGCTTCAGTTGAAACTGCGTGTCAAAACTCAATAGTCCTTTACAAATAGTTTTATTAATTACAACAGATGACAAAGAAGATGTGTCAATGGCTAAAACAACATTTTGTTAAATCTTGGGTGCCAATAAATCACTACTACCCTCTTCCAAAGTTGACAAATTGTAAGAAGAAACTGTCGTACGTAAATCTATATGTTGCTTTGGAATATCAAACCTGACTGAGTTTGTATTAACTCGTTATTTAATTCGATAGGATATTCATTTTCTCGACTTGTAACACAGTCAGTTTGTTCAGCTATGTCAGATTGTAACTTGTAACACAGTCAGTTTGTTCAGCTATGTCAGATTGTAACTCTACTTTATTTACAATGTCAGAGTATAATTCTGATCAATTATTACTAATTTTTGTTTTATCTGCGTGACAGGATGCCTCAAAAGAGACGTCTAATAGATTGGTTTGACGATCTACTTCCTCATTTAGTGTTTCATTCAGTTTACCTATCTTTGCCCGTAAATCATCATTTGCGTGATAAAACATAGTGCTTATACTCCGGCACAGGCCGGCCGGAGTGGCCGTGCGGTTCTAGGCGCTACAGTCTGGAACCGAGCGACCGCTACGGTCACAGGTTCGAATCCTGCCTCGGGCATGGATGAGTGTGATGTCCTTAGGTTAGTTAGGTTTAATTAGTTCTAAGTTCTAGGCGACTGACGACGTCAGAAGTTAAGTCGCATAGTGCACAGAGCCATTTGAACCATTTTGAACTCTGGCACAGATCGTTTACTTCTTTTTTAAAAAAATTCCGTTAACTTCTCTTCCTCCATGTTTGCAGTGGCTTTCAGTTACAATAATATTTAATTTAAAATTGACCTCTTCTTGTTAGGTACTGTTACCATTTATAATACGTATAACTTCGTTAAACAAATGATTTCGCCGGCCGGGGTGGCCGAGCGGTTCTAGGCGCTACAGTCTGGAACCGCGCGACCGCTACGGTCGCAGATTCGAATCCAGCCTCGGGCATGGATGTGTGTGATGTCCTTAGGTTAGTTAGGTTTAAGTAGTTTTGAGTTCTAGTGGACTGATGACCTCAGAAGTTAAGCCCCATAGTGCTCAGCCATTTGAACAAATGATTTCGGAACTTCAAACACCTTCTTTACTCCACAACACATACCACAACCAAACAGTAAATAAATAAATTCAAATTGATTTTAATACAGCTCATCAAAAGTTAGATCACTCTGCTGAGTAAATTGGTTGGTGGGTTGGCTGGTTGATTTGGGGGGAGGGCACCAAACAGTGAGGTTATCAGTCTCATCGGATTAGGGAAGGACTGGGAAGGAAGTCTGTCGTGCCCTTTCAAAGGAATCATCTATATCTACATCTACATCTACATTTATACTCCGCAAGCCACCCAACGGTGTGTGGAGGAGGGCACTTTACGTGCCACTGTCATTACCTCCCTTTCCTGTTCCAGTCGCGTATGGTTCGCGGGAAGAACGACTGTCTGAAAGCCTCTGTGCGCGCTCTAATCTCTCTAATTTTACATTCGTGATCTCCTCGGGAGGTATAAGTAGGGGGAAGCAATATATTCGATACCTCATCCAGAAACGCACCCTCTCGAAACCTGGCAGGCAAGCTACACCGCGATGCAGAGCGCCTCTCTTGCAGAGTCTGCCACTTGAGTTTGTTAAACATCTCCGTAACGCTATCACGGTTACCAAATAACCCTGTGACGAAACGCGCCGCTCTTCTTTGAATCTTCTCTATCTCCTCCGTCAACCCGATCTGGTACGGATCCCACACTGATGAGCAATACTCAAGTATAGGTCGAACGAGTGTTTTGTAAGTCACCTCCTTTGTTGATGGACTACATTTTGTAAGGACTCTCCCAATGAATCTCAACCTGGTACCCGCCTTACCAACAATTAATTTTATATGATCATTCCACTTCTAATCGTTCCGCACGCATACTCCCAGATATTTTACAGAAGTAACTGCTACCAGTGTTTGTTCCGCTATCATATAATCATACAATAAAGGATCCTTCTTTCTATGTATTCGCAATACATTACATTTGTCTATGTTAAGGGTCAGTTGCCACTCCCTGCACCAAGTGCCTATCCGCTGCAGATCTTCCTGCATTTCCCTACAATTTTCTAATGCTGCAACTTCTCTGTATACTACAGCATCATCCGCTAAAAGCCGCATGGAACTTTCGACACTATCTACTAGGTCATTTATATATATTGTGAAAAGCAATGGTCCCATAACACTCCCCTATGGCACGCCAGAGGTTACTTTAACGTCTGTAGACGTTTCTCCGTTGATAACAACATGCTGTGTTCTGTTTGCTAAAAACTCTTCAATCCAGCCACACAGCTGGTCTGATATTCCGTAGGCTCTTACTTTGTTTATCAGGCGACAGTGAGGAACTGTATCGAACGCCTTCAGGAAGTCAAGAAAAATAGCATCTACCTGGGAGCCTGTATCTAATATTTTCTGGGTCTCATGAACAAATAAAGCGAGTTGGGTCTCACACGTCGCTGTTTCCGGAATCCATGTTGATTCCTACATAGTAGATTCTGAGTTTCCAAAAACGACATGATACTCGAGCAAAAAACATGTTCTAAAATTCTACAACAAACTTGCCTGAAACGATTTATGGAAATCACGGAAAACCTAAATCAGCAAGGCCGGACGCGGACTTGAACCGTCGTCCTCCCAAATACGAGTCCAGCGTGCTAACCACAGCGCCACTTCGCTCGGTTGGGAAAACTCGGCTGTTGTCAGTGGATACATGGCTGAAGTTGTAGTTACATCTTCTGATTCGTAGACTTGAGAAGTTCTTCCGCGATGCATGTGTTGACGATTGAATTAGTGCTTATTAGCCGCTACACCAATTGTTTTGACGTCTGTTAACTCTCCTAAGGCGTAATTATTTAACAACTTCGACAAATATTTTGCCTGTCGACCACGTTGCAGCGGACAACAGCACCATTTGTCCATGAAATCTTCCTTCCAAACTGCTGATATTTTTCTTGATGTTCTTTTAATATATCCTTTATCCCAGTTCAACTGAATTTTCAGCACAGAAGTATTCTATGTCCTGCAGCGGGGCGCCACATGATGTATTCCTCATATCTGAAAAAGGATGTGTGTTCAGACTGTGAACACTGTTACTCTGAAACCCTGAGCTGCTGCCTCTTACAATACTGTTAAGACAAACCGTGTAGTTATTACTGTTTGAACTTCTTGACTGTTGCAGCTATTATTGTGCTGGAATCTGTAAACTGTTGGCAAAGCTCAACTTCTTACCAGTTAATATAAAGCTCTCCTGCAGAATAAAATTATACGCTGAGATGACAAAAGTCATGGGATACCTCGCAATATCGTGTCTGACGACTTTTTTGCCCGGCTTGTGCAACAACTCGACGTAGCATGGACAAGTCGTTAGAAGTCCCCTGCAGAAATATTGAGCCAAGCTGCTTCTATGGCCGTCCATAATTGCGAAAGTGTTGTACACGAGCTGACCTCTCGATTATGTCCCATAAATGTTCGATAGGATTCATATTGGGCGATCTGGGTGGCCAACTCATTCGCTCGAATTGTCCAAAATGTTCTTCAAACCAATCTCAAACGACGGTGGGCCAGTGTCATGGCCACTGTCATCTACAAAAATTCCGTTGTTGTTTGGGAACACTAAATCCATGAATGGCTGCAGATGGAAAAAATTGAAATTTGTGGTAAGCTCTTATGGGACCAAACTGCTGAGGTCATCGGTCCCTAAGCTTACGCACTACTTAATCTAACTTATACTAACTTTCGCTAAAGACAACACACACACCATTGCCAGAGGGAGGACTCGAATCTACAACGGGGGCAGCAGCGCGGACCGTGACAAGATGCGCAGACCGTGACAAGATGCCCGAGATCCCGCGGCTACCCCGCGCGGCCTGGCTGCAGATGGGCTCCAGGTACCCGAACGTAACCATTTCCAGTCAATAATCGGTTTAGTTGGGTCAGAGGACCCAGTCCACTCCATGTGACACCGTTGTGGTGCCACTACCGGATTGCAAAGTGTCTTGCTGACAACTTAAGTCCTTGGCTTCGTGGGGTCTACGCCATACTCGAACCCTACCATCAGTTCTTACCAACTGAAATCTGGTTTCATTTGACCATTCCACGGTTTTCAAGTCGTCTAGGGTCCAACCAATATGCTCACGAGCCCAGGAGAGGTGCTGCAGACGATGTCGTGGTGTTGGCGAAGGCACCTGCGTCTGTTGTCTGCTGCTATAGCCCATTAACGCCAGATTTCACCGCACTGTCCTAATGGATACGTTAGTCGGTCGTCACACATCGATTTCTGTGATTATTTCACGCAGTAGTGCTTGTCTGTTGGCACTGAAAACTCTAAGCAAATGCCGCTATCTCGCTCGTTAAATGAAGACCGCCGGCCACTGCGTTGTACGTAGTGAGAGGTAGTGCCTGGCATTTGGTATTCTCGGCACACTCTTGACACTGCGTATCTCGTAATACTGAATTCCCTAACGATTTCCGAAATGGAATGTCCCAAGCGTCCAGCTCCAACTACGGTTCCGCGTTCAAAGTCTGTTAATTCCCGTCGTGTGCCCATGATCACGTCGGAAGCCTCTTCACATGGTTTACATGAGTATGAACAAATGACTGATCCGCCAAAGCACTGCCCTTTTATACGTTGTGTACGCGATAGTGTCGCCAGCTGTATATGTGCATATCGCTATCCCATGACGTTTGTCACATCATTGTATTGCGTCTTCAGCCACATTATAATATGTAAGATAATACTTCAGATTCCATTCGTGAGCATACATCGATCATACAGTAATTCTGTATGACGTCTTGAATGTTATTTCTGTGCAGTCTTTCAGATAGAATACAATGCGTTGTTCCTCCTCCATGACGTCACCGCCATTGTCTTGGAGGCGCCTTTATTCGTCAGCGCGCCCCAATTTTCCGAACTGGACATCATACAACAGAATAACAGCCAGGTCACCAAAGTACGGCAACACGTAACAAAGGAGTTATCGTCGTTTCACAGTGCAGGCGCGTGGGGACCATCCGTCCAACTGTACATGCACAAATAGTAACAAACTTCCAAACACTCGAAACCAATTCGCTAATAACAAATACTTTCACTGTTGCGAAGATCACTCCTCAGCTTGGCGGATGTTTGGTAACATATCGCTCTACCGAAAGTACTTGAATCAGTTTAGAGGGTACAAAAGAAAGGACTGTGCTGGTATTTGTCCACCGAAATGCACACAATGCAGTCTGTTTCGTCACAGTGCACCCTGTATGCCATCAGCAAGTTCTACTTGCCGTATTACGGGCATTCTGCTAAGTAGTGTCGTGAGCCCACATGGCATACGATTAAGCGGAAAGACAACGAGCATTGAGTAATTAGTCAGTTACTTAGTTAGTTACATGTTCCATAGTTCATTTGGATGATTCTTTTATCTAAATGATGTGGAAAGAGTCAATTTACAGGATATGTAAACTTGATCAGCGTTAACATTAGAGAACATATTATCATTTGCACTGAAGTGCCAAAGAAACTGGTATAGGCATCCGTATTCAAATACTGAGATATATAAAGACGCAGAATACGGCGCTGCGGTCGACAACGCCTATATAAGACAACCAGTGTCTGGCGCAGTTGTTAGATCGGTTACTGCTCCTACAACGGCAGTTATCGAGATTTGAGTTTGAACGTAGTGTTATAGTCGGCGCACGAGCGACGGAACACAGCATCTCTGAGGTAGCGATGAAGTGGAGATTTTCCCATATGGCCATTTCACGAGTGTACCGTGAATATTGGGAACCCAGTTAAACGTCAGACCACCGACATCGTTGCAGCCAGAAAAAGATCCTGCAAGAATGGGACCAAAGACGACTGAAGAGAATCGTTCAACGTGATCAGAAGTACAAACCTTCCGCAAATTGCTGCAGATTTTAATGCTGTGCCATCAACAAGTGTTAGCGTGCGAACCATTCAACGAAACCCCACTCGTGTACCATTGATGACTGCACGACACAAAGCTTTACGCCTCGTTGGATCCATCAACACCGACATTGGACTCTTGATGACTGGAAATATGTTGCCTGGTCGGACGAGTCTCGTTTCAAATTGTATCGTGCGGATGGACATGTACGGGTATGGAGACAACCTCATGAATCCATGGATCCTGAATATCAGCAGGGGGCTGTTCAACCTGGTGGAGGCTCTGTAATGGTGTGGGGCGTGTACATTTGGAGTGGTACGGAGCCTCTGACATGTCTAGAAATGATTGACAGGTGACATGCACGTAAGCACCCTGTCTGATCACCTGCATCCGTTCATGTCCATTGTGCATTCCGACGGACTTGGGCAATTCCAGCAGGACAATGCGACACCCTAAACGTCCAGAAGTGCTACAGAGTTGCTCCAGGAACACACTTCTGAGTTTAAACACTTCCGCTGCTCACCAGACTCCCCAGACATCAACGTTACGGACCATGTCTGGGATGCATTGCAACATGCTGTTCAGAAGAGATCTCCACCCCCTATACTCCTCCGGATTTATGGACAGCCCTGCAGGATTCACGGTGTCAGTTCCCTCCAGCACTACTTCAGACATTAGTGGAGACCATGCCACGTCGTGTTGCGGCACTTCTGCGTACTCGTGGGGCTCCTGCGCGATATGAGGCAGGTATACCAGTTTCTTTGCCCTTTCGGTGTAAATATTTCTACTCATGCAACTACACTTAAAAACAAGCTGATGGCTCTCGATCTTCCACCATAATCGAGTCCATCAACATGAGGTAGCCAAGGAGGTGGAAACGTGGGTTCTACTATGCCAAGACTGCTTGGTAGCTACAACAGGAAAACACAATTAGCAGGCCTACAAAATAAGAAAGTATTTATTACTAAACTTTGCTGTAGTCCATGATAAGTTAGTTGACCATTTAGAAGACGCGACTAGACTAAACGTCTGTAGAATGACATAATTTACAAGTCCCAAATCTTGCAGTGACGCATTAATCTATCGTCATCTTTAATGTCGAATCCGGTGAATTTGAAGACTAACTTGGAATGGAGCTACAAAGACTTGATGGCAGCAATGACTGAGCTGCAGACGATGACTAACATTGGCGCTGTCTGACCACTGAGCGCGGCTACGAACTGTAGACTGGCACAGCTGCACCACTCTCCTGCTGCACATGAAGTGGCCTCGCGGCGAGCATAAGTACTGCGACTGGCTGTGTACTCTTTGTAACACAGCCGTTTTTCTGTCCCGTTTATCGAGAGAATCGCATCCGGCGGATTGATCTCTCAGGCGGCGGTGTGGTCAGATGACTGACGACATCACACAAGCCTTTGTTTATTTTTAACTGACTACCAATTTTTAAGGAGAAATTTGTCAATAGAACAGAAGTAGCTGACCAGCAGAAATGATTTTAAACTGGAAATAAAACATGCTACCTGTCAGACATTTTATGTCATTGGGGAAATGATCAAAATTTTTATTGCTGCATATGGAACTTCTCTCTGAGCCGCTGACAGCTTTAACAATGGATAATGAAGGTCATTTTTCCGTTTAGAGTTTTAGGTATTTAAAGGTGGCTACACTGAGTCACAGCGCCAGAGATTGCGCCAAAGAGTATTATTCAGCCGCCTCCACTGGCAGTGCTTGTCGTGAAGTCGTCGTGGAGAGTTCTTGTCGAGAGGCGGTGGTAGAGAGTGCTTGTTGAGAAGTAGCAGTGGTCAGTCGTTGTTGAGATGTGGTGGTAGTTAGTGCTTTGGAGAGAGGATGTTGATACCTGTACTATTTGAGGCCATGTTGTGTGCAGATGTTTGATGGGCTAGACACCAGATGCTGTTCGAATAGAGATATTGTAATGATCAGAGTACCCTTCGTCAAGATATATAAAGGTAAAAGAAAATTTTCTTATTTTTTTTTATTTCAAATGTGTTAAACAATAATGCCCCTTGGTCACAGGTTCAGTCAACAAAGCATTTGGCTCGTGTTCTTGTATTAGACTGTATTTCTGGTTTCGATGTGCAATTATAGTATTTCTGTTTATTTCTTTTAATTACTTCAGTATAAATGGTATTTAAAATATCTTGTCTTAATGAGGAAGAACCGTGCCAGATGTGTACGTTGAATTACACTTCCACATACAGAACAGTTACACTTGTGCTTTAATTTCGTAGGTTTTTATAGTTGCTGGGGACTTAATTAATTAATTGTGTTAACGGAAGTTTTGTTTCATTCCTTGTTGTTATTCTAAGCAGTCAGATTGCGTACTAATACTACTCAGGGCCAACCGGTTAAGAGGCTTCGTAACCGGACAGACAGTAAAAAATATTTGCATAATAAAATTTATTTAATTAAGCCCCCATGCACGTGGCGACCGCTGCTTCGGATCCTCCCTTGGAATTCTTCTGATAGTAAAAATAGCAGACAGTAGTATTGTTGTCGTAATTTGTAGTAATAGAATATTGCATGTATAGATTTGGTAATGAACATTTGTAGTTGTCTTGTCTTTCTTCTAATGGTATTTTTGCAGAATTTAATTTTTGATGACTCGTATTCGGGTTTGACAATTTGTGCAAATATGAAGATTTCAATTGTTCGTTAATCATGTTTGTCGGGAAGCATTTCGTGTGAATGGTATTGTTGGAGATAAAGTCTCATTGTGTGTAATTTTTGTATAGGGACGAGTTTTGTATAGTTTGTAAATGATTACGCGATCGATGAAAAAGGCAAAAATAATGGATAGAGAGAATGACGAAATTGTTAACATGGCGAACTCGCCAACACAGGAGAACAGGATGATGAATAATGAAGTGGAAAACAATTTAATAAGCAGGGAAAATAGTCCGGAACCAGTTCAAAATTTTTCTCAATCAAAAAATTTACAGAATACGAGATTAACGCTAGAAGATTCTGAAATGGTATCGAACACAGATAGCTTTACTGCTATGGCGACGGAAACTGGTTTTTCAGGAAATGTTAGGGGCGAAAAGAATTTCGAACCAGTCATTGTGGAGCAGTTGATGGGTGCTATATTAAATTTGGGATCTGAATTAAAAACACGGTTAGACTCCCAGATAGAAACAATTAAAACTGATATGGGAACAATGGCAACACGGTTAGACTCACATAGGGAAACAATGGAGCAGTTACGATCTGAATTAAAAACAGATAGGGGAACAATGGAAACACGGTTAGACTCACTGGGATCACAGTTGGGATCTGAATTAAAAGCAGTGGGATCACAAATAGGAACAATTAAAACAGAGATAGGAACAATTAAAATTGATATGGAAACACGGTTAGACTCACGAATAGGGACATGTTTCAAAAACATGAAAGATGAATTAAAAAAAGAAATTAGAGAAGAAGTACAACCGATTTTAAATGCTCACAATAATAGATTAATTTCAATAGAAATCAGACAAAAGGAACAGGATAGAGAAAGGAAGAAAGAGATCGCGCGATAGTACAAAAATTTTCAGAGTTAAATTTACAACGTGCACACGATAAGGAAGAAATATTTGAAAGTATCGAGGAATCCGTACCAAATGACAGAATAAATAACTTAACACAACAGTATGAACAGTTAATTACTAAATGTGTCAATACTGAAACCCGAGTCACGACACTTACGGAAGACGTAAATAAACAGAAAGAACAAATAGGTGACTTATCGGAAAGAGTTGAGGAGATTGCAGATAAATTGACAAGTCTTAGTTTAAATGGGGACAGAGATTCAGATGATACAGCTCCATTGCCATTTTCAGAAACCGAAGAGTACCAGAACATAAATAAGCATGTTGAAAATCAGGGAAAATTTAATGATCGCGTTAAAAGGGAATTTGAGGCATTACGAAAGCAAGTCAAACATATTGAAGGCGAAATCGTAGGAAAAGACAGCAGAAGAAATTTAGAATCACAGATAGTAGAGGGGTTTGAAGAAAGTAATTTATTTCATTTACGAGATGCAACAAGACAGCGCCAGGCGCGCGAACTTGACAATGGTCGACATTCGGACTGGGACAGACGCGGTAGGTCTTTGTCGCCACGAGGAGAAAACTTTGACTATAAACACTTCTTAACTATTCGGATATTTAAATTCTTTCGCAATTCTAAGAATGACATACATCCATGTTCATGGTTAGATCAATTTATGCATGCACTTCCGCCAAATTTGCCCCTAAGTCACAAACTGGAATTTATGTGCGGCTATTAAAGTCCTCAGGGGATTCACTACACTAAGTGAATATGTGCTGTAGCGTGCACAGGGCCCCGAGCTGTAGTGGTGCTATTTCCCTTTTAGTTTTCTGCACCGCTGCCTACTCTTTTACTATTCTTTGCATCTATCAAAACAACTCTTCGACGATCAATCTATCTAGAGAGAGCGTGTAAAAAATAACCAGATTGACTATTTTACCCAAAAGTGATTTCGGAAATTACCGTTTGGACTTACTGTATCTTCAGCAGCATGCATTCGTAGTTTAAACGAAATTTTACCTGTTTATCTTCGTGACAATATTACTTCATATGTTGACGATATTCTTACTGCTAAACGTTCTTGGAGTGAGCATAATAAAATTTTGGATTCATTATTACGTATTTTTGCAAGAGTTGGCATTACAGTGAACTTGAAAAAATCTGAATTTGGTCGTTCTCAGGTGAAATTTCTTGGTCATATTATTTCTACAGAAGGTATTCTTCCTGATCCAGAGAAACTAGATGCTATTCGTAATTATGCTGTTCCTACTACAAAACGTGATGTTCGTAGTTTCCTTGGTGTCTGTAATTTTCTTAGACGCTTTGTTAAATTGGTCGATTTGACCACACCTCGTTTATGTGAACTATCTGGAAAGAATTCTAATTGGTGTTGGGATGAGGAAGCTCAATCAGAATTTGAACAACTTCGTGATGCTTTAGTTGCTGCTCCACTTCTTTCACATCCGGATTTATCTAAAGATTTTTGTTTGGCGACGGACTTATCATATAAAGGCGTAGGTGCACATTTATTTCAAGAGATAGAAGAAAACGGCGTTGTAGTGCAGAAGACTATTGCATTTGGAAATCGTGTTCTCTCTAAATCAGAAAAGAATTATTCGATTACGGAACTTGAAGCTTTGGCTGTTGTATGGGCTTTCACAAAATTTCGCATATTTTTGTTTGGCAGACGTACTAAGGTTTACACCGATCACCGAGCTCTGGAATTTCTTATGTCAACAAAATTAACACATGGAAGATTGTCACGATGGTCGCTGTATCTACAGGAATTTGACTTTAGTATTGTTTACATACAGGGTTCTTCAAATATTATTGCTGATGCTTTATCGCGTGCACCTATGGGTTTGAAACAGAGTGCTGAAGAGGATTGCAAAGAAGACAATTATTGTTTGATGTATATTCAAGGTGTTGCGTTTGAGAATTTTATTTCGTCTTCGCTCCAGGACATCGCTAAGAGCAAAATAAGGATCCAATCTGGAAGGACATAAAGGAGAAGTGGAGGAGAAAGGAAAGCGTAGCGATTAGACAGTATTATTTAGTTCGCAATGATATTCTTTTTAAACGAAAATCGGTCGACAACTCTGTTTGGTTAGTTTGTATTCCTGATGAGTGGGTTAATAAATTGATTTGGTACACACATTTCAGTTATGCACACTTTGGTCCCAGAAAATGCTTTCATAAATTACGAGAAAATTGCTACTTCAGTAATATGGAAAAACGTATTCGATCTGTTCTTGCCAAATGCAAATTATGTCAAAAGGCTAAGCCGCCAACTATTTCTCACAGAGCACCGTTGTTTCCTATCATTCCAGCAAAATTAAAAGATATGGCTGCAGTCGATTTGTTCGGTCCAGTGGTTCGTTCTACTAATGGTTTTGCACACATTTTAGTAGCAGTGGAATTGACATCAAAATATGTGTGTTTTACACCTTTATGCAAAGCAACAGCTCGTTCAGTATCTAATGCTTTCATCAAACATTTTCTTAAAGAAGTGGGTCATGTTGATAAAGTTATATCAGATAATGGATCACAGTTTCGTTCTAAAATTTGGCTTCGTACTCTACGGCGTCGTAAGATTAAACCAATTTTCATTTCACTTTTTCACCCTCAATCTAACGCTTCAGAGAGATGGATGAAGGAAATCAATAAATTGTGTCGACTTTATTGTCATCAGAATCACAGAACTTGGGATCAGTATCTTCATATTTTTCAAAACATTCTGAATGAACTCCCTAATGATTCAACTTCTTTACCGCCTATATTGATATTAAAAAATAAAGCACCGTCAAATGGCATTTCTGAAATCGTTCCGTTTCCGCCTACGCGGAAACTGCGGCATTCTGAAGTTGTCAACCTGGCTCTACAAAATATTGCATCTGCGGCTGCTAGAAAAGAGAAATCAGCTAAATGTCCTGGTCGTTTAAAAACCTTGTCAGTTGGTCAAAAGGTGTTAATTAAGTCTCATCGTTTGTCTCACAAAAGAAAAGGCTTGTGTCGCAAATTTTTTCTGCTTTATAACGGTCCATATAGGGTTCGCAAAATTATTCATGATAACACTGTCGAAGTAGAAACTCTTAAATCTCGGCGCTCTAAGGGAATACATCACATATCGAACGTTAAAATTTTTGTGGAATGACATACTTTCGAGAAACTAACAGTTATACGTAAACACACGGAGAGTACAAGGATACCGCGCCGTGTTTCGGCGGCGGCACATACTCAAAGCAACAGTCAAGTCTGCGCGCCGCACAAGGCAGTCGTTGACCGCAAACAATTACTTCCTACGTCACACGTACGTACAGCTGATCGGGCGCTCAGTGCGAATGCACTGACAGCCGTAAACAAATACACAGTGTAATTTCTCCGAATAAATTCAGTATAAAGCTTTAGTGACTTGATAAATTATGTTATTAACGTTCAGTATTTTTCAGGATACGGTTGTATAAAATATTTAAGAACTTCAGGTAAATTCTGTGCGTGTCCGACGTTAAGAGGACTTGCTATCGAGAAATTTTCAGGAAGAATGTAATTTCGAAGAAGAAACTAATAAACTAAAAAGGTAACTATTAATTGAGTTTATTTTTTAGGTAACATATTTCCCCTTAGGTACGTACTTTAGACGTAATTTGCTGCTCGCGATTACGTGATTTATACTTTGTGTTAACTGATTTTGACAATGATTGATTAATGAACAGGGTTGTTAATTATGTATATTATGCATCGCTTGGCTGCACTGCTTTTTCACTGACGTCACATTTTTTTTATTATGTGTCTGCTGTGCGTATTTATTTAAATTATAATTGTCACCTGATTAGTTGTGCTGATATGGTTATGTATGTAAGTTATACTTTGTGATTTATCTGCTTGCGCCTTCATGTTTACTTATTAAGATTACATATGAACATTTATTTGCTTATGCTGATATGATGCTAATGACCTGTTTATTATGTGAGATATATATTTGCTGCATTGCGTATGGATTGCATATTTACACATTTCTGCTTTGTTGTCATAACTATTCTTTAAATTGGTATATAGAAATGCTGATGTACAGTGTACGAACATGGAGTTTAGGTCACACTATGGTATTAATTATAGATTGTTCGCTTGGGAGAGCCTCGTTGTAGGGATTGTGCTACATCCATTTGTTGACATTGTGTTCTCTACTGGTATATTTACTCGCTATTGCATGTTTTGCTTACGCTTAGTGCCTTATATTTTAAGATAAGAAAATGAACTGCTATAATTCGACGAACGACATTAGTACAAGAAATTTCATAGAAGTCACATGAGCTGGAGGTTTTATGGAAGCTGTATAAATTTATGCTAATAGGAGGGAAGCTAACGACATGACATACCAATACTAGGTTTAGACCATTGACAGTTATTACACTGCATTCTTCGTGAGCGATTGATATAGCAAATGACACTTGACACAAGAAATACTCCACATGTTTGCTTCTGTTTTGCCATGATTCTTGAAGTGGTGTACACACTGCAAAATATTACGATTTATTCATTCAAAGTCTTATGTGATCTTTCATACTATGTACTCGCACCTACTTACTGAAAGTTATTCAAACTAAAGGCTGTTAGAGGTCATGTATGCATTTCTTTTATTTTATGATGGACAAGGTAACCAAAATGTATTTTATAATTCATAATGAGTAGAAGATTTGGGTCAGATGGATTACACAGAGGTTGTGTGTGGACATTGTGTCTTCGGATTGTATGGGATGATGAATTGAAGTTTGCACTAGGATTTTATCTGTACTTGTTCGAGGAGACTGACTAGAGGAAAGAGTTGTTATGGAAGTGAAATGATATTGGTGATAAGGTTTATATGTATCGACGTATTGAAGAGGTATTATTTAGGTATTGAGACTGTGTGAAGTTGATGATTATTGGAGTTTTGGTGGACAAGAGGTAAGGTAAATGATATTGGTAATAAGGTTTATATGTATCGACATATTGAAGAGGTATTATTGAGGTATTGAGATTGTGTGAAGTTGATGATTATTGAAGTTGTGGTAGACAAGAGGTAAGGTAAATGGTATTGGTGATAAGGTTTATATGTATCGACGTAAGAGGTATTATTGAAGTATTAAGATTATGTGATGATGATGATTATTAGAGTTTTGGTGGATAAGAGGTGAAGTAATTGAGGAGCATTTTTTGTTTGTTTGTTGGTCTATATGGAACGAGGAAGATGAAGATAGCAGACTAGAACACTCAAATGGAAGGAAGATTGTCTACACACACACTTTGTTAAATCACTAAGCAGTATTTTTTTTTTTTTTTTTTTTTTTTTTTTTTTTTTTTTTTTTTTTTTTTTTTTTTTTTTTTGGAGAGAGGAAGCATTTGCATATCTTGGCACACTGACAGTTGTTCAGCAACCGTACATTTTGATTTGGTTGGCAAACATTGGTCTTGACATGATGACTACGACGTTGACTAACTATTATTGACTGTTATACACTGCTGCCACTACTACTTGATACACATGTCGAAAGTCAAACCTTTGACAGAATTGCATTTACACAGTTAACACTATTCAATTACACAGTAGTACTTAAATGTGGATGAAAAATGAGTGAGTGTGTTTTGTGTGTTTTCCTCTCCTAATCCCAAATAATTGGTACCGACATATTTCCTGAATATTATTTTACTTGTTTGTTGTGGCCTGCACTGACACCCATAAATATTATAGGTTTACTGATATTTGTGTATTTGTAATAGTTAATATGACAATTATCTGATATCATTTGTGTGTTTGTTATAATTTGTATGTTTAGTATAAGAGCATTGATAATAATCTTGTTAAAGCAATTGTGTGTGCATTCAAACTGTTGTTCGTGCTTGCACCTATTCAACATTGCTGGGTGCCACTTGAAAATGTTTAATTTGTGCTAATGAACTCTGATGAACTGTCTAATTATTGATAGTGAATATTATGTACTGTTACCTGCACCTGCTCAACGTTGCTGGGTGGCACTGATGGACTGCTTCTACTGAAATGATGTCACTTGTTGGTGTCTGCACCTGTTCAACATTACTAGGTGCCACTGATGGACTGCTTCTACTGAAATGATGTCATTTGTTGGTGTCTGCACCTGTTCAACATTACCGGGTGCCACTACTGGAACTGCTTCTACTGCAATAATGTCACTTGTTGGTGTCTGCACCTGTTCAACAATGCTGGGTGCAATGATGGAACTGCTTCTAATGAAATGATGTCACTTGTTGGTGTCTGCACCTGCTCAACATTACTGGGTGCAATGATGGACTGCTTCTACTGAAATGATGTCACTTGTTGGTGTCTGCACCTGCTTAACATTGCTGGGTGCCACTAATGGACTGTTTCTACTGAGATAATGTCACTTGTTGGTGTCTGCACCTGTTCAACAATGCTGGGTGCCACTGATGGACTGCTTCTACTGAAATGATGTCACTTGTTGGTGTCTGCGCCTGCTCAACATTACTGGGTGCCACTGATGGACTGCTTCTGCTGAAATGATGTCACTTGTTGGTGTCTGCACCTGTTCAACATTACTGGGTGCCACTGATGGACTGCTTTTACTGAAATGATGTAACTTGTTGGTGTCTGCACCTGCTCAACATTGCTGGGTGCCACTGATGGACTGCTTCTAATGAAATGATGTCACTTGTTGGTGTCTGCATCTGTTCAACATTCCTGGGTGCCACTGTTGAAGCTGTTTAAATACTGCTGATGAAATGTTATGAGACTGCTATTTGCACCTGTTGATCATTGCTGGGTGCTACTGTTGGAACTGTCAACTACTCTGAGGAGTTCTACTTGTTTATTGAACTATTGATAGGCTTTTATGTGAATATTTGTAAAAGACTGATTTTTTTGTGTGTTTACTGTTTATGATATGTTATGAGATTCTTACCTGCACCTGTTCGTCATTTCTGGTGCCATTGATTGAATAATACTTATGTAAACTATTATGTAAAATCACATGTATGCAAGCATTTGTATTCCTTACTGTATTTTATATATTAGGTTATTGAAGGGTCAGTGCAAAGCCAAAATTTATTTAGTGATATTTATTTATTAATATTACTTTTTAATTTTTGTCTGTATTTTTTGGACGAATTTGGTGGTATTTTCACCACCAATGCTGGCAAAAATACCATCAAATTCTAGCCCGTGGAGGAGGGGCAAATTAAAGGTGGCTACACTGAGTCACAGCTCCAGAGATTGCGCCAAAGAGTATTATTCAGCCGCCTCCACTGGCAGTACTTGTCGTGAAGTCGTCGTGGAGAGTTCTTGTCGAGAGTCGGTGGTAGAGAGTGCTTGTTGAGAAGTAGCAGTGGTCAGTCGTTGTTGAGATGTGGTGGTAGTTAGTGCTTTGGAGAGAGGATGTTGATACCTGTACTATTTGAGGCCATGTTGTGTGCAGATGTTTGATGGGCTAGACACCAGATGCTGTTCGAATAGAGATATTGTAATGATCAGAGTACCCTTCGTCAAGATATATAAAGGTAAAAGAAAATTTTCTTATTTTTTTTTATTTCAAATGAGTTAAACAATAATGCCCCTTAGTCACAGGTTCAGTCAACAAAGCATTTGGCTCGTGTTCTTGTATTAGACTGTATTTCTGGTTTCGATGTGCAATTATAGTATTTCTGTTTATTTCTTTTAATTACTTCAGTATAAATGGTATTTAAAATATCTTACCTTAATGAGGAAGAACCGTGCCAGATGTGTATGTTGAATTACACTTCCACATACAGAACAGTTACACTTGTGCTTTGGTTTCGTAGGTTTTATAGTTGCTGGGGACTTAATTAATTAGTTGTGTTAACGGAAGTTTTGTTTCATTCCTTGTTGTTATTCTAAGCAGTCAGATTGCGTACTAATACTACTCAGGGCCAACCGGTTACGAGACTGCGTAACCGGTCAGTCAGTGACGAAAAATTAAAATTATTTCCATTCAAATTAATTAAGCCCCCATGCAGTATGTTCATCAATGATCTTCTCAAATTATGATGGATTATTTATGACGAATTTCAGTAGCGAAAATATGTATTGTGACGATTCAGTTAAAATACCTAGCTCGTGGGTGAACATCAAAAATTAATTTCTCTGTTCGCACTTGTGCAATGAATACGTTTTTTCAAATGACAAGTTATCCCAGAAAAATATTCTGTATGACATTGTTCAGTGGAAATATGCAAAATATATCAGGAGGTTGACATTTTTGTTTCCAAGATTAGCAATTATTCGAAAAGAAAAAGTAACTGAACTTAATTGTTTGAGAAGTTCAGTAACATGTTTCTTCCAGTTCAGGTGTTTGTCAATATGTACACCCAAAAATTTGGAGTATTCTACCCTACATACTCACTCTTACCCCTGTGCTACATCAATTATTGCTAAAACTGTGCAGAACTGAATGTAGTGTGTTTCTTTTTTAAATTTAGGAAGACTGTTTTCAGAAAACCACTTATACTTCTTTGGAAAATATTATTTATTAACTCTTCTGTTGCTTTCTCTCTAATTGGACGTATCATCTGCAAAAACTAGCTATTTTGGTTGTTGAATGTTAAGTAGAAAGTCATTCACATATATTAGGAATAGGACTGGACAAAAAATTTAACTCTGTGGAACTCCCTTTGTGTTTTCACCCCAGTCACAAAAATTTTCTACCTTTCTGACATTGTCTGAATATCAAGCACAGCCTTTTGTACTCTGTTTATTAAGTACGATTCAGACCAGCTAAGTGTAAAGCCAACAGTACCATAAAACAAGGGTTTTTCTAAGACAGTATCATGATCTACACAGTCGAAGGCCTTGGAGAGATCACAAAGAATACAAACAGGTGATATTTTATTATTTAAGGCTTGTACTATTCGATGAGTGAATGTATGAATAGAAACCTCAGTCGAGTAACCTTTCTGGAAATCAAAATGTGATACGGTAAGTAAATTGTTTCCACCTAAATGTGAGATTAATCTTGAGTATATTTTTGGAATATTTTGGAAAAGGTGTCATTAAGGAAATTGGACGATAACTGCTGAAGTCTGTCTTGTCACATTTCTTATGAAGTGGTTTAACAATTGTATATTTTAACAAGACTGGAAAAATTACCTGTGCCAGTGATGAATTATGTTTATGACTAAGGACCCTACTTATTGAGTTGGAACAACGTTTCAGAAGTCTATTTGAAATCCCATCAACCCAAAAAGAGCTTTCTTTTTTACAATTTTTGCAGTAGTAGTAATTTTAGTGAAGGGTGTTTGTGCTACTTCTAGCTGCTTAAAGTTTTATGAAATGACATTTTTAATACATTCTCTTGCTTCCTCAGCTGAACCATTAAGTCCTGTATTTGTTACTACATTTAGGCAGTCGTTGTTAAAAGTACTTGCAGCTTGTGAATTATCACTCACAACATTGTCATTTAGTTTAATTGTTATGGAATCTTGTACGCTGAATGGCTGTCCTGTTTCACATTTCATAATGTCCCATATAGTTTTAATCTTATAATCTGCACTGTTTATTTCTGTCAGGACATGCACACTTTTGGACATTTTAATGACTTTAATTAAAATACTACAGTATTTTTGTAGTATCCAAGTAATGTCAGATCTTAACTTTCTCTGGCATTTACATAAATTTCCTTCTTCCTTTTATATGAGATTCCAATTCTTTTGGTTATCTATGACTCATTTGTTTTTTGTATCTTTTGGATAATTTTTTAGGAAACCAACTTTCAAATATTGACACAAATTTGCTATGGGATAAATTAAATATACGTTAGCATCTCTGTCTACATATACCTCATACAACAACGCCTTTTTAGCTTACTCTTAAATTATTATATCTTGTTCTCATTAACATACCTCACTGCATTAGTTGAAACTGACTGTTCATTTCCATTAATTGTGCCTCATGATGAATTTTGTACACATTAATTGTTTCAGCCTAAGCACTGTCTATGAAAATGCCAACAATTAGTGTCCTACTATTTTGCTGCACACGAGTTGGAAAACTGACTACTGATTCAAACACTCAAATAATAATTCTCGTTCATTTTTCCGCCTGTTTGTTTTAAGAAATCTACATTGAAATCTCCACAAACTGCTAACTGTTTCTTCACTCTGACAGGTAGCTCAATAATCCATCTAGATTTCTTGTAAATTGCTGAATGCGTCCTAGAGGAGATCTGTAGACTGTTACAATTATCAGAGAAGTATTTTGCAGTAATAAATTACAAACACATGCTTCTACCGTCTGATCAACAAAAATATATTTGTTTCAATATGACTTCGTGTCCAACTTTTACATATGTTGCAGCTCCTCCTTTTCCCATGTTAACTCTACATGAAAATTATTGCAAGTCTATAGTTCCCAATATTTAACTTCTCCATCCCTGTGGTTGCATGTTGTTCAGAGAGGCACAGAATATATATCCCTTCAGAATTTTCCACATCTTATAGCGATACCATAAGCTCATCTATCTCGTTTTTCAACCCTTTAATATTTTGACGAAACAAATTAATTTTATTTTTCAGGAGTGTTACGCATATTATGGCCTTGTACTGCTCTATTTCTCTCAATACTCTCTTTCTGTAACTTGACTCTAACCTAAAAAAAAAAATAAAAAAATGTGCCCCTTTGATTCTAGTAATCACAGGAATTTTGTCTTCTGTGCTTGTGGACCCCCTTAAACTTTCTGCAAGGTTCTCAGCTAATCTTTCCTTCCTCCTCCAATTTAGGTTCAGGCCATGATCAGTGTATCACCATCTCCCAGTCGCAGCAAGAGACACAGCACAGATATGAGACATTGTTTCATTCAAAAGCAACTAGCTCAGCTCTTCGCTAACACGACTAACAGCCATGTTAACCCACGGCTGGTAATGTCGCTGCAAAGCTTCAAAAAACTCCATACGAGTATGTGTCGTTACAGGTCCTATTTTCTTCAGGTCACCTTTAACACTATATTATAACTTGTTAGCCAGGCTGTTTCCTGATTCTCCTACATTAAGTACCTTATCTTCCCCATCAAAATCCATACATAGCTCCTATCTTCTCCGTCACCTTGCTAAGTTTGGCGCTAGTTTCACGATACTTGTGACTTGGAATTCAGCGCCTAGCTTTTCCTGTAGCAATTGCTTTCCCGTGACTGCTCCCTAGTAGCAAGACTCTTTCCTTTCTACTTGACTTTTATACCGACCTAGCATTGAAGTACGAGTCTGCTGCACCCTATTAAGCTCAAACGCAGATTGAGGTTCTTCCCCGATCTCCGGTAAAAAGTCAAACCGGTTGCTAGCCGGAATTTAAAACGTGATTTCTGAGGCTTTCTCCTTTTGCCTGTTATTTGCCACCTTCTTCAGTTCCCATTGTCTTTTAGCCTCTTCAGCCTACCTAATTCAAAAAATGTCATTTCTAATTCTGCCTGGAGGGCACAAATATTTTTTTCCTGTTCCACGATTTTCTTGTCTTGACTACATAATCTACAACTCCATGGAAGATCCTCATCTGACACTTTTTTAGCTTTCCCGCTGCGTTCTCCCCAATGAAACACCAACCCATAATCATGACATGTTTGACCCATACCAGTCAACCTAGGGCAACATCCACATTTGTCACATATGACGCTCCTCGTACAGTGCACCAAAAAGGCACTGCAACACACTTAAACTGTAATTAAGTAACAATCAGTAAAACCTATCTTCCGTTGAGTTGTGCAGCTATTTTCCAGGCGTCAGGTGATTAAAGTTCGTTGAACTCAGATAATGCAAGACACGAAGTGAATGACAACTTAAAAGCACTATATTTTCTAACAAACCCCTTAAACCTACATTATCAGGAAACTATTTAAAGCGCTGCAATGGATCCAAGACGATACATAACAATTATACGTCGGGCACAAGTTAACACTAACATCCTATTTTCACTTAACGTAGATTTTAAATCACGGAAGACATGAAACATATGGGAAGTCTAAAAAAGTCCTTTAACGTCACCGTCTCCCTTTGAATGAACTGAAGTTACATAAAATAACTGACAAATGAAAATATTAACTTTCACTGGGTGACGTGAAACAATTAGCAATGACGACAACGTTAAAGACAACTGAGATCTCTTTTAATGAAATATAATTTCTTTGATTCTATTGTTAATGCTTTTACGTAAATTATTAAACAATTTCAGTAGCAACTGTAAAATAGCTACGGCCACTGTTAGCCTGGAAGGCAGTTCTTATGTTAATGTATGAATTGACGTTGATATTTTATGCTGTTTCCTTTCAGAAAAGAATATGTAATTTATAAACACAGGCCAACGATGGAAAAACTTTTTTGCTGAAAGTACGTGCCGGCCGCGATGGTCTAGCGGTTCAGGCGCTCAGTCCGGAACCGCGCGACTACTGCGGTCGCAGGTTCGAATCCTGCCTCGGGTATGGATGTGTGTGATGTCCTTAGGTTAGTTAGGTTTAAGTAGTTCTAAGTCCCATAGTGCTCAGAGCCATTTGAACCATTTGAAAGTACGTAATTCTAATGTTTCTTAGGGTGGGAAATCCAAATCTGATACTTAAAAAACATCACCCACCATTTATTCACATTTTACAGTTAAATGTATTATATTAAACGATATTATAAAGAATTTAACAGCTTGTATATAGTTAAAATAATTTAAAAAGGATGTGTAATGAATGTAGATGACGTTCGCAGCACTGCTGAAAAATATTTTCTGGCAAAAAAGGTCGATTCTATTTTTGTGTTAACAGATGGTGTCCTTTCAGGAGTGCTAGTTCTGCAAGGTTCGCAGGAGAGCTTCTGTAAAGTTTGGAAGGTAGGAGACGAGGTACTGGCGGAATTAAAGCTGTGAGGACGGGGCGTGAGTCGTGCTTGGGTAGCTCAGTCGGTAGATCACTTGCCCACGAAAGGCAAAGGTCCCGAGTTCGAGTCTCGGTCCGGCACACAGTTTTAATCTGCAGGAAGTTTCAGATGGTGTTTTGTTTACTGTCAACCTAATCTCATTTTCCTGTTTCCTGTATATGTGCTCAGTACAATGACTAATTGTGGTTGTAAAAACTCTTCTGACAGTTTTTGTTATACGTATTTTTGGTGAATTTTGATTGAAAAACACCAAAGAAACATTACAGACTTTGTGGAAAAGGTTTATCTATGATACTATGGATCTAAACTCGGTGCTCAAGATAAATCTTGGGCTCCGCATAATGTATGTTATGTGTGTGTTGAAGATGTGAGAAAATGGTCCAAAAAGGAAAAAGAAGCCTTTAGATTTTCTGATCCTATGATATGGAGGGAGGCAAGAAATCGGTCCGATGATTGCTACTTTTGCAGTGTTGATATTAGTGGTCATAATTCGAAAAACAAGAAGGTAATAAGCTATCCTAACCTTCGGTCCGCCATTTTTGCCGGTTCCTGAACCACCAGATGATTTAAATTCTATTCCAACAGAAGTATTTTCTGATGTACAACCTGATTTAGATGAACCAGATGATGATGAATTCCATTGTAATACAGAAACTCTAGAGTTCAAATTGTTTACTCAGACCGAGCTTAACGATTTGGTTAGGGATCTGGGCTTAACGAAAGAAAAAGTGGAATTTCTTGGCTCTGGATTAAAAGAAAAGAACTTATTGGTTATTGGAACTAGCATATACATGTATAGAAAGAGAGAGCAGCAATTTTCCAAGTTTTTTCAACAAGAAGGTGAAATAGTGTACCGCTCAGACATTCCCAGTCTCTTGAATGAGTTTGGTATTGATTACAAAAAGGCTGGAGGCTGTTTATTGATTCATCCAAAACTAGTGATGGAAAAACGCTACCAAGGCTGCTGGAACAGCACCGAATAGTTCAGCAAGCGAATCATCATAGAAAAATCTACACAAGAAGCTTCAAAGAAAAAAGTGAAAGAAATAAACCAATTGCAGCTGCTAAGTAAACCTCTATTAACACATGTCATTGTTTTAAGTAACTTGCTGTAAATACAAACCATACTTATGTTGTAACAAAGCGTTTCATTAATTTCCCATTTACCGTATAGCATAGGATTTGTATACTATATAATAAAAAGCGTATTGATCGAAAACTATGGACGATACAAAAAAAAACTAAGGCTAGATTTGGATTCAGCTCATAAAAATCTATAAAGATCAGCTATCAAAGTAAAAAAAGTTTATCAGATATAATTTTTTCGGTGGCCTATGTATTACTCGCGCAAAGTTGACACTCGGCGCGGTGGCTGATGGGAGCGCCTGTAAAGGCATTTCCCATTTACAGTCGCTCCCATCAGCCAACGCGCAGTGTCAAAACTTTGTTGCGCGAGTAATAATCGGACTTCGTAATGTGAAAGTGATTGCAAGTACCATCGGAATTTAAAGACAAAAGATAGCTGCACATGAAATGGCGCATGAAAATTACGTGGCCCGACAGAAAAGCTTCCGTATCTAATAACTCCACACTTACTGAGCTGGCAACGAAAAGAGTGGAATTTTAAATGAAATAAAAATGAATTTAACAATATATTTTCTAAGTAATTGACACACATACTTATATTTAGCCATCACAGTCACTGATCGATAGTTATGACGGAAAAACTAAAAATATTGTCTGTGATATGTGATATGATTACTACACATTGTCATTCCCGGAATCTGAACTTTTGTTCTCCAGATAAGAACTACAGCTGAATACCCAGCTGACAATTCTGAATCGAGCGGGCCAACAAAATAAGCAAACAATGAGATCAAAAAGTGAGATCGTGGACCCTTATGCAATGGTTTATGTAATTACTTACATCGATGATCTTTGTCTGTTTAGACATTATATTAATGCTTATAGCTCTGGTACAGTTCATATACCCCTAAAGTTTTATGCTTTTCGTTGGCGCAATTTTACTCTGATGAACACTCGGCAGTCCTTTTGCGGCAAGGGAAGTCAAGACTGCGTTCAGCGTAAAGACACTTCGACTTTCAAAACTTTATCAGTGGATTGTCGTGGTATTCGTAACAAAGTTCTCGAATTTACTGCCCCCCAGGAAAGTTCTCGCACTCAAGTTATTCTCACGACGACAGCTGGCTGAAGCCCGAAGTTTAAAGCTCTGAGGTACTTAGCGAGCCATGGAAAATGTATCGTCAAGGCAGATTACAGGCCATAGGAGGGAGTGTTCATTGCAGTTGACAAAAATATTGTCCCCTTTGAGGTCGAAATTGGGGTGACAGTGAAGTTATCTGGTCGCATATAACAGGTCTAGGTAAAACCAAGTTAATTGTTTTTACTGGTCATCCGATTCTGCTGTGGCAGTTATAAATTCATTCAAAGAATGTGGTCAATGGCGCGTTACTAGTTGGAGGCGACATTACCTGGGATGTCTGTGGAATCATTGCGGGGGGTACATACTGACACACATTTTCTGAAAGCTGTCTTGAGCAGCTAGTCCGGTAGCCCACACGCAATCTTCGACCTTGTAGCTACAAATAGGCCAGGCCTTATTGACAACGCCAGTATGTCTTTTGTAATCTCAACGCCAGTATGTCTTTTGTAATCTATGCATTACAAAAGTTTCGTTATATTTTAGGACCCAAATGCAAAACTTGCAAAGAAACAAGCGTACCATCTAACGATTGGCTCAGGCCTGAAACTAGTAATGGTACAATAAAATCATTTCAAGAAAACTCTTGGCTGGTTGCAGTATTTCCTACAAGACATTCCTCTCACTCTTTTTGATTCTGGATATATCGGCAAATAACTTCCATCATGAGGTATACTCACCTTTCTAAAAGAACCAGTGTATTTTAGTTGCTACTTCTTGTCCTTCTTCTGTGACAAGGCGGGTTTTGGATGAGACTTCAATAAAACTTTACCATCAATCTGGAACTTTTGTACTTTACCTAGATTTTTGTTAAACTTGTTCTGTCTTAATTGAACCTTGTGTGCTAACGAGGCAATAGTTAGTTTTGTTTTTCTTTCCATGATACCTCTGCTCTCGGCATACGTGGAAAAGGTTTAACCCACTCGTTTTCTTGTGTTCAGAACATTAACTCAGCAGGTGTAAAAGTAGTGAAGATGTGAGGTAAGTGTACTATTTCCTCGAAAGGTTTTCTGTATTCTACCCATTTTTTATGGTTGTTTGGTGTGTATGTTCCTATAAACCTGTTAAATTTCCCTCCGGCTAGAAGAGGTATATCAGTGTCTGTTTAATGTTTTGTTCTTGCAGAAGGACTTCCATTTATTACTCGTAGAATTAGCAGCATTGTCGGCAAGTGTAGCTCCAAAGTTCGCTACTCTCGTTATGTAATCATTCACAATTCGTTTCATAAATGGAGCTGAAGTGGTGGTCTTGGTTGCATATAGTTCTATAAATTTTGCCAATACGAATACCACATATTTTATGCCCCCACGTGACCTGAGAAGTGGCCCAGTGATGACTACTGTCACGATTTCATGTGGTTTAGTCGGTAGTATCGCGTGTAATTGAGTCCGACTACATTCAGTTATGAGTTTTGCTCTGTGACTAGTTGAACATGTTCTCAACGCCTTATGTATGTACTGCTTCATGTTAGGAAAAATGGCAATAGCATTTAATTTTTGAGTGTATTTTTTTACTCCGTAGTATCTCCAAACGTAGTGAGTATACCAGACTAATGGTTCTGGGTAATCTAAAGGAATGCACACACACGCCACTCACCTATCTGTATGTTACGACAGTAAAATAGAATGTCGTTATACAGAGTGCAGTGTTCGTCAGTTGTGTTTTCAGTTTCATGTGCTAGCGATTCCCTGATTGGTGCCCGCCTAGGATCTGCTTTTAGTAGCTCTTGTATGTAAAGAGACATGTTTAAGTATGATTTCCTACAGGTGGACTCTTTTGTTAACGATACTTTAAATTCAGCAGTCTGCTCTAATAATTTTGAGTATTCATGTAAAATTTGCGGAGGGCGACATAGCGTATCAGCTACCACTTTTCCTTGCTGCTGATATGCACTACCTGCAAGCACATTCTTGTAAAACTAAGTTTGGTCCCATAGGACCTTACCACAAATTTCCAAAATTTGTAAAACTAATGACCAGCTTGCTAAACGTTGATTTAACAGTTTCCAACTCATTAGGAAAGTTAAAGCTTAATGATCACAAAAACCGTAACATGTTTGCCATGAGTATAAAAATTAAATTTCTTTGATGACCAAATGACTGCCAAGGCTTCGAGTTCTATGCATAATAGGATCTCTCGTATTCAGAGTGTGTTCTGCTAGCAAATCCTATTGCTCTAGCACCTACGTTACTGCGATTTGTTTCTATTGGAAAAAGGCAAGATCCTAAGTCAGAGAATGATGTGTCAATACACAAACTTAAGTCTTCCTGAAGAGGGGCAGCAGCCTTTTCAGTAGTTGCAGGGGCAACAGTCTGGATGATTGACTGATCTGGCCTTGTAACATTAACCAAAACGGCCTTGCTGTGCTGGTACTGCGAACGGCTGAAAGCAAGGGGAAACTACAGCCATAATTTTTCCCGAGGACATTCAGCTCTACTGTATGATTAAATGATGATGGCGTCCTCTTGGGTAAAATATTCCGGAGGTAAAATAGTCCCCCATTCGGATCTCCGGGCGGGGACTACTCAGGAGGACGTCGTTATCAGGAGAAAGAAAACTGGCGTTCTACGGATCGGAGCGTGGAATGTCAGATCCCTTAATCGGGCAGGTAGGTTAGAAAATTTAAAAAGGGAAATGGCTAGGTTAAAGTTAGATATAGTGGGAATTAGTGAAGTTCGGTGGCAGGAGGAACAAGACTTTTGGTCAGGTGATTACAGGGTTATAAATACAAAATCAAATAGGGGTAATGCAGGAGTAGGTTTAATAATGAATAAAAAAATAGGAGTGCGGGTTAGCTACTACAAACAGCATAGTGAACGCATTATTGTGGCCAAGATAGACACAAAGCCCATGCCTACTACAGTAGTACAAGTTTATATGCCAACTACCTCTGCAGATGATGAAGAAATAGATGAAATGTATGACGAGATAAAAGAATTATTCAGGTAGTGAAGAGAGACGAAAATTTAATAGTCATGGGTGACTGGAATTCGTCAGTAGGAAAAGGGAGAGAAGGAAACATAGTAGGTGAATGTGGATTGGGGGGAAGGAATGAAAGAGGAAGCCGCCTTGTAGAATTTTGCACAGAGCATAACTTAATCATAGCCAACACTTGGTTCAAGAATCATAAAAGAAGGTTGTATACCTGGAAGAATCCTGGAGATACTAAAAGGTATCAGATAGATTATTTCATGGTAAGGCAGAGATTTAGGAACCAGGTTTTAAACTGTAAGACATTTCCTGGGGCAGATGTGGATTCTGACCACAATCTATTGGTTATGAACTGCAGATTGAAACTGAAGAAACTGCAAAAAGGTGGAAATTTAAGGAGATGGGACCTGGATAAACTGAAAGAACCAGAGGTTGTAGAGAGTTTCAGGGAGAGTATAAGGGAACAATTGACAGGAATGGGGGAAAGAAATACAGTAGAAGAAGAATGGGTAGCTCTGAGGGATGAAGTAGTGAAGGCAGCAGAGGATCAAGTAGGTAAAAAGACGAGGGCTAATAGAAATCCTTGGGTAACAGAAGAAATATTGAATTTAATTGATGAAAGGAGAAAATATAAAAATGCAGTAAATGAAGCAGGCAAAAAGGAATACAAACGTCTCAAAAATGATATCGACAGGAAGTGCAAAATGGCTAAGCAGGGATGGCTAGAGAACAATTGTAAGGATGTAGAGGCTTGTCTCACTAGGGGTAAGATAGATACTGCCTACAGGAAAATTAAAGAGACCTTTGGAGAGAAGAGAACCACTTGTATGAATATTAAGAGCTCAGATGGCAACCCAGTTCTAAGCAAAGAAGGGAAGGCAGAAAGGTGGAAGGAGTATATAGAGGGTTTATACAAGGGCGATGTACTTGAGGACAATATTATGGAAATGGAAGAGGATGTAGATGAAGACGAAATGGGAGATAAGATACTGCGTGAAGAGATTGACAGAGCACTGAAAGACCTGAGTCGAAACAAGGCCCCGGGAGTAGACAACATTCCATTTGAACTACTGATGGCCTCGGGAGAGCCAGTCCTGACAAAACTCTACCATCTGGTGAGCACGATGTATGAGACAGGCGAAATACCCTCAGACTTCAAGAAGAATATAATAATTCCAATCCCAAAGAAAGCAGGTGTTGACAGATGTGAAAATTACCGAACTATCAGTTTAATAAGTCACAGCTGCAAAATACTAATGCGAATTCTTTACAGACGAATGGAAAAACTGGTAGAAGCCGACCTCGGGGAAGATCAGTTTGGATTCCGTAGAAATGTTGGAACACGTGAGGCAATACTGACCTTACGACTTATCTTAGAAGAAAGATTAAGAAAAGGCAAACCTACGTTTCTAGCATTTGTAGACTTAGAGAAAGCTTTTGACAGTGTTAACTGGAATACTCTCTTTCAAATTCTGAAGGTGGCAGGGGTAAAATACAGGGAGCGAAAGGCTATTTACAGTTTGTACATAAACCAGATGGCAGTTATAAGAGTCGAGGGGCATGAAAGGGAAGCAGTGGTTGGGAAAGGAGTAAGACAGGGTTGTAGCCTCTCCCCGATGTTATTCAATCTGTATATTGAGCAAGCAGTAAAGGAAACAAAAGAAAAATTCGGAGTAGGTATTAAAATTCACGGAGAAGAAGTAAAAACTTTGAGATTCGCCGATGACATTGTAATTCTGTCAGAGACAGCAAAGGACTTGGAAGAGCAGTTGAACGGAATGGACAGTGTCTTGAAAGGAGGATATAAGATGAACATCAACAAAAGTAAAACGTGGATAATGGAATGTAGTCAAATTAAGTCAGGTGATGCTGAGGGAATTAGATTAGGAAATGAGACACTTAAAGTAGCAAAGGAGTTTTGCTATTTAGGGAGTAAAATAACCGATGATGATCGAAGTAGAGAGGATATAAAATGTAGACTGGCAATGGCAAGGAAAGCGTTTCTCAAGAAGAGGAATTTGTTAACATCGAGTATAGATTTAAGTGTCAGGAAGTCGTTTCTGAAGGTATTTGTATGGAGTGTAGCCATGTATGGAAGTGAAACATGGACGATAACTAGTTTGGACAAGAAGAGCATAGAAGCTTTCGAAATGTGGTGCTACAGAAGAATGCTGAAGATAAGGTGGGTAGATCACGTAACTAATGAGGAGGTATTGAATAGGATTGGGGAGAAGAGAAGTTTGTGGCACAACTTGACTAGAAGAAGGGATCGGTTGGTAGGACATGTTTTGAGGCATCAAGGGATCACAAATTTAGCATTGGAGGGCAGTGTGGAGGGTAAAAATCGTAGAGGGAGACCAAGAGATGAATACACTAAGCAGATTCAGAAGGATGTAGGTTGCAGTAGATACTGGGAGATGAAGAAGCTTGCACAGGATAGAGTAGCATGGAGAGCTGCATCAAACCACTCTCAGGACTGAAGACCACAACAACAACAAGTCTTCATACCCCAGTATGATGCAAGATTTGTGCATTTACTAGCGCGTGCTTAATATTTTCATATGCAGTTTCACAATCGTCTGTCCAACGCCAAGATTTTTTTTTTCTTAGCAGGTTTAACAGTGGTTCACTATTAAGCAACTGACTGAATAAAAACGACGAAAGAAAGAAGTGCAAGGAACTGGCATATTCTTTAATGCATCTACTTTAGTTGGGTTCGGTTTGATACTATCATGCATGAAAATATGACCTCAAAACTTTATTCTGTGTTTGCCAAATTGCGACTTCTGCAAGTTTGCAGTGACATCTGGATCCTGGAACTTGTAAACTACCCTTTCTAGCAATTGGAGCTCTTTCTACGTTTATGTAGCTATCACTAAATCGTCTACATACACTATAACTTTATCAAGTAGATAGGGACCTAGTACTGTGTCTAAGGCGCTAATAAATACACCCGCACTCACTACCGCCCCAAGTGGTAAGACACGAAATTGATAGCTTCTATTGTTGAAAATGAGCGCTGTGTATTTTCTGGACCTGCTATTACGAACTTTTCAGATCGATGATAAATACTGAACACCATAAAACTTCTATATTTGTTCATCAATATTTTCAGGCTGGGTTCTCATAGGTATTATGATTTTGTTCATAGCTCTTGCATCTAGCATCAGACGTATACTACCTCCTGGTAGTAAGGGACTGCTGTAGGGAGTAAGTGACGGTACCATAATTCCCCAATCTCTGTAGAGAGTAAGTGATGTTTCCATAATTCCCCAATCTATAATTTTCTAATTTCGTTATTTAATGCCTCTCTTTTGGCCGTGGGAATTGAGCATGTGGCACAGCAATACTTTTTATGTGGTTTTGCTTGCGTATGACATACGTAACCTTCAATTACACCGAGTTTCTCAGTAAATACTTGTAAGTATTTGTAGAAGAGACTACTTTATTTATTTAATCCTGTCAGAAACACACACTATAGCTCACAAGTCATACAAAATGTTCCAAAACATGGTACTATAAGCTTAACAATTACAATTAAATACGGCGTGACCAGTATGCAGCAACTTCGCATGCTTCCTTGGTGGCATCTACGTCATTCTGTGGCGAGCATGACGTTGGGCATAGGCTGCAGACAAGAAGATGACTCATTATCTGTTCTTAACCGCATTTGGATGCTGTGGAGTCGCATGCAAATCTCCACTTTTTCAAGTTGGTCTTCGTTCTTCCAACTCCAGAACCCTGTTGAGGGTCTTCCATATTTGACCAGCTTTTATTCGTGACCTATTGGTAGGCTTTCGGTGGGGATCATCAACCCTGCAAGGTGAGTGGATCTGGAACGTCATGAATTGACTCTGAAGTTCGAAGGTGGTTCAGTGAGGCTTTCAGCTGAATGGAGAAAGCTTTTCCTTGAATTGAGCCTTGGTTCTGCTGGCTGATACCCGTGTAATGCGTGGGTCTTCAGATACAATGCGTTAGACTTTTCCAGTCTGGATGGACATTAACCACGGATATCTGGAGGTGTGATGACCGCTAAACAATAAACATGCATTCAATATAAGATACTGAGTTCATTCCTTTGTTGTTCTGTTAAATATCCAGATTCTAGGATCTCGCCCTGTAATGCTACATTGAGATATTGCATACCGTTATCGTTATTGGTACACTTACTGCCATCAGCTTGAGTAATTGGAAGATTAACTATTAACAGTGTTTCAATACCCACAAATTAACCTTTACCCTCTGTGTAAAATCTGCCATGTTATCTGCTGAGAATTCTTCCGGGTTGTATGGCCGTGTTCCATGGAACTCTTCTATCCCTGACGTTTTGGGGGTGCTCCTGGTTGTGCTGAGTCTTGCCGACTGACAAGTCTGACTCACTCACTCACTATAATGACGGGCCTGCCTTGGCCCGAGGTAGCGGAGTGTAAGCTGTTTGAGCTGTTCCTCCTGAAGTCCTCTCGGTTCGGAATGGTTTTTCTTCGCGTGTTGGTCTGTCCTCTGGTTTCTCTGGATGCAGCAGCTTATCTGCCGGCTGATTCCGGCGGCTTCGTGTTCTTCTTCTTCTTATTACTGCTTCCTGGCTGCCCGAATTCTATTCTCTTCAGGCGGGAACAGTCCACTGGCGGCGTCTGTGTCCGGATATACTTGACTGCTTCCTCAGTAATGTATTTCCAGTCCTCGTCCGTGAAGATTGGGTGCTTGTTTATGAGCTCCAGATCTTCACGGCTGACGATTGCCCTCCCGCGCAGCTTCTAGTTTAAGGGTTCGCACCCCCAGTGGAAATCGTAAGGTTTGTGAGGAAGGGGAGGGATGTTGTCTACCGTGAAAGGGTAGGGACGATCATGATGGGGGTAGCTACCGTCTCGCAGGGAATCGGCGATCTTGGTGAGCACCTCCCTCACACAGTTCTTGTTAGGGAGGGGGAGGCACTCGAACGGCTCGTCTTCTTCTTCTCCCTCGGTCTCCATCTGCACTTCCTGTGTCGTCTGCGTTTCCGCAGAGACAGGAGTGACGACTGCTTGTATGTCCTGCAGGTGCTGCTTCACCACTTCCGGCGGCGTTGGCGAGACGGACTTTACCACGTCCATGGGCATCTCCCCGGTCTCCTGTATTGCTACAGGTTCCGGGGCGACGTCCGTTTGCGCGGACACATCCGTCTGCGTGGACACATCCGTTTGCGTGGACACATCCACCCCAACTTGTCGTGCCACCGTGGGGGTGGCGATGGGGGCGGGTGTCTTCTTCTGTGTCGGCCGGATTTCTTCCCGCAACTCTTGCAGCTGCCGGTGGAGACCGACGATCTCCTTTTGCATGGCCGCTCTCTCTGCCGCCATCGCGGCTTTGAGGGCGGCCACAGCGTCGTCGGTAGCGGCGCTGGACGGGATTGCGGCCGCCCCGTTTTCCCCCTTGGGCGGGGGTGGCGGGACGGCTGTCTCTTCTTCATGTACCGCTTTAATGGCGGTTGTTGGTGTCCGCTGCTTCGCACCTATCCGGCCAACCGGCCGTGACGTAGATGCGATAACATGTGTAGCTACTTTTGCCTGCAGTGAGTGCCACCGCAGCTTCACCACCAAAAACGGTCTCTGGGTCCACCGCCGCCGCCAAGATCCAGCGGCCGCCAACGCGGAGATCGTCACGGAGAGGCATCGCGCGAGGTGGACAGAAGAAAAAGTCCTGTCGCTCGCCAAAGCAGAGGCCGAACTGTTCCTTGAGAGGGACGCACGGTTCTTCTTCGTCAATCAAGAGCTGACCAGGATGGTCCCTGACCGAACGCTCGAGGCAATCAAGTGCCAACGGCGGAAAGCTGCCCACAAGCAGCTTGTCCGCGAATTCATGGAGGCGCTTGAGATCGGTCGGGGGGAAGAGCCGGCGTCCCGCCGGGGAGCGGCGAGGCCGCTGCCTGACGCGGGCGATGGCGCTGCGCCGCCCGACGACGCAGCCGAGGACTTCGCGGCCGACACCACCTGGCCGCCGCCGGAGGGGCCGACTGACGCCGCCATCTGGGAGCATCTGGCGGGGCTGCCTGCTTCCGCCCAGCGTTTCTCTGCTCTGGACCGAGTCATCGGTCTGGGGCGGGGCACGCCGCCCGAAGTCATCCTGGGCATGCTCCCGGATGCCCTTGCGTCGGTCGGGTCCAGAGGGGAGAGGACCAGCACGAGGACGCAGAGGCCGTGTCAACCACCGAAGCCGCCGCCTGCCGCTCCGCCACAGCAGAGGCGCAAACGGCGCCGATGGGAGTACGCCAAGACGCAGGATGCCTTCCGAAGGTCGCGCGCACGTTGCCTGCGTGGCCTCTTGGATGGCACCCTGCTACAGCCGCCACCCGACATAACCGGTCTGCTGGACTTCTGGGCGGACCTCTTCACGAAGAAGCCCATCTCCACCGCGGGCTTCATCCGTGACCGCCTCCTGCCGCACTCGGAGCCTGTCGCTCTTGAATGCCTGTGGGGGCCGGTCACACGTGAGGAGGTCACTGCTGCCTTGCCGCCCAGGGGATCAGCGGCCGGTCCGGACGGCCTTACTCCTGCGGAGCTGCGGCGCCTGCCGCATGAGGTCCTCGTGAAATTGATGAATCTCTTCCTTCTGGTCTGTGCCCTTCCCGATCGTCTGCTTCGTGCGCGCACGTCCCTTCTCCCCAAAACGGCTGCACCAACATCCCCCGCTGACTTTCGCCCCATTACAGTTTGCTCGGTGCTGGCGCGGACCTTCCATAAGGTTCTCGCGTCGCGCCTGATGCGTGCATGTGCTGTGGACGAACGTCAGCGGGCATTTATCCCCCGGGATGGGATGTTGGAGAACACCTTCATCCTTGACACTGCTCTCACTGACGCAGTCCGCTCCTGCCGCTCTGTCTTTGTGGCGTCGATCGACGGCTCTAAAGCATTTGATTCGGTGGATCATGCGGCCCTTCGCCCTGTGCTGAGGGCTCATGGCCTGCCGGATTGCTTTATCGAGTACGTCGAGAGGTGCTACGAGGGCAGCACGACAGTGATAGCGGGCGGCGCCAGCGTGGGCGTGTCTGTGCAGCCGTCAAGGGGCGTCCGTCAGGGCGATCCCCTCTCCCCCCTCCTTTTCAACTTTGCAGTGGACTATGTCTTAGGTCAACTTCCCTCCCACATCGGAGCTCGGATACTTGGTCGCAGAGTCAACGCTGCGGCCTTTGCAGATGACGTCCTGCTGTTCGCATCAACCGCGAGGGGCTTGCAGTCCCTCATCGACGCAGCCGTCGCTGCCCTCGCACACCTGGGGCTGCAGATCAACGCCCGAAGTGTTTCACTCTCGCCTTGGTCGCGTCTGGACGCGAGAAGAAGGTGAAGGTAGACAGAGACGTTACCTTCAAGGCAGGCAACACCACCGTGCCTGCCCTACGTGTGGGTGAAACCTTCCGGTACCTGGGGCTGCAATTTTCCACCGCGGGTCGCTGCGTCTTCAACCCCCGACGCCACCTGAGGGAGCAGCTTGACGTCATCTCCCGAGCTCCGCTCAAGCTGCAACAGCGCCTCCACGCTCTCACCAATGTACTTCTACCTGGCCTGTACCATGGGCTGGCCCTCAGCCGCACCCGAGTGGGTGCCCTGAAAGCTGCGGACGTGACAATCAGAGCCGCCGTCAGGAGATGGTCCCGCCTTCTTCGGACACTCCCCTGGGCTACTTCCACGCTCCTGTTGCCCAGGGGGGCCTCGGTAACCCATCGTGCCGATGGATGGGGCCAATCCTTCGTCGGTCCCGTCTCCTGGCGTTAAAGAAGATAGGGCCAGCCTTCGACGGTGCAGGCCTGGACGAGGTGCAGCGTGAGATTGAGGTGCTGGAGCGGCACCTTACGTGGGAGGGCCACCTCCTCAAATCGTCGACGCAGGTTGGAGAAATGTGGGCCGCGCGCCTGCACGTTGCCATTGACGGTGCGGCGCTGTCATCTTCCGCCGCCGTCAAAGGGCAACATCAATGGGTCGCCGACACCAGTCGTCTGCTATCTGGGCGTGACTACATCGACGCCCTCCGCGCCCGCATCAACGCCTTCCCGACGAGGGCACGGCGCAGTCGGGAGCGTGAGGCGGACACCAGATGTCGCGCGGGCTGCCAAGCCGTGGAGATCGCCAACCACGTACTACAGGCTTGGTTCAGGACGCACGGGTCCCGAGTTAAACGACATGACGCGATCGTGCGCTATGTCGCTCGTGGACTCGTGCAGAGGGGCTTCTGTCTCGGTGGAGCCCCACCTCCGGACACCTGAGGGAATCCGCAAGCCAGACGTGGTGGCGGTTAGAGACGGCATCGCCCGAGTGATCGACGCCCAGGTAGTCGGAGACCATCTCCGACTCGACTGGTGTCACTCCCAGAAGGCGGCCTATTACGACAGCCGTCCATCCGGCGTGCCATCTCCAACCTGCACCGAGACGTCGAGGAGGTTACTGTGTCCACCGCAACATTGAATTGGAGGGGCGCATGGTCTCCTGCGTCGGCGAGGGACCTCTCTGCGTTAGGCTTTCGACCCCGGGAACTGGCGGTACTCAGCACAAGAGTACTGCAGAGCTGCTGCACGAGTTGTCGCATCTACGAACGTATGACGGCGACAAGGCTGATGCCACGAGCCGGCGTCGGTTAGGTTGCTGGATATTTCTTCTGCCTTGACTCCTGGGGCCTGTCAACAGGAGGAATATCCGTCTTTGTTCTTATTTTGTCTTTCCTTGTCTTTACATTTGTGTTTGCTTCTTTTCTATATATACATAAGTTTTTCTCATGGTGTCGCCCTGTAAGTCCCCACTCCGGTGGTGGACATTGGCGTGGTACATAGCACCTGTATACCGAATATGCCATGTTTATTTATGTACTTATGTATGTGTTATTCATTTTTGAATAAAGACGGATGAAACAGGTATGCGCAGCTGCGTGCATTTGCGGCGTGCGCGCCGCCACAGTTAACACACATGGCGCGACGTGTGGTGGCTTGTCGCAGTCGCGTGTATCATGTGCCTTTGCACATTTCAGACACGCGACAGCGTCCCTGCACGTCCTGGCGACGTGTCCCATCTTCTGGCAGCGGTAGCACTGCCTCTTGTGCTGCGGTCGGCTGCGCTTCTTCTTCTTGTTGCTGCCGCGGCCGTCTCCTGCCAGCGTGAGCAGAAGCTTTGCCACAGCAGCAAGTTTGCCTCCCTTTCCGCGTCCGGACATGGCGATGGGCTAGTGGCGAGCGAGCGACGGTGTAAACGGTGCGAGCCGCAGTGAGTCGAGCAGCGGAGTGCGACAAGTCTGACGTCGAAGAGCAGCCTAAATACCGTGGAAAGTGGGCGTGGTCTGGATGTCACGTGATAGAGATAAACCTTGTCAAAGATAAAATATAACTATCGATCATGGTATGTCAAAGATAAAAACTCCTCATCGATTCTGTAGTGCCACTGTCCATATATCACTGAGTTTATTGGCTTCTTTTCTGTTAAAATTACCCCCATGTTTATATATTTTGATGACTTCTTTATATAGCTGTGGATAATAGTTCGTCATAGTACATAAAACTTCAGTTAACGAAAAATTTCACTATGTGATCACCTGACTGAAGAGCATGTTCCGCCACAGGTGAATTGTATGTTTTCCCTAGTCGGCAAAGACTTTTATATCCCTTCAACTGTGTATTCACACTTCTCTTTGTAGTTCCAATGTAGACCTTACCACACGTACATGGGGATAATTTTAATAGAAAAGAAGAAACCATGAAACTCAGCAATATATGGACAGTGGCGCTACAGAGTCGATGAGAAGTTTATCTTTGAGATACTATGATCCATGGAGGTAAGAATAGAGGGAGACGCCGTGACGTCACAGCTGTGAAGCTATGTGAAGCCGAGGGTAGCCATCTCAATTCGACCAAAACATTGCTGCTGTAAGCTTGTGTGCATAGGCTTGTCGCTCGCTTCTGGAAGGATTTTGCGCTATTATGGTGACTTGTGTGGTGTTCGGAGGTACGAATCGTTCTGAGTGTGATGCGAAATCGAAGGGAATAACATTTCATGTGTAAGTTGTCTCGTTAAGTGTGATTTTACAACTTCATTGTGAATGAACGTGTGCTACATCGTTACTTGTACTATAGCGTGTTTTTCTCCTGTATGATTTTAGATTTCCTAAAAATGAAAGTCGGAAAGCTCTGTGGGAAAATGCCGTGAGGAGGAAGAATTGGCGTGCGTCTAAATGGAGCACTACATGTTCTCAGCATTTCCGAGTTGAGGACATAGACCGAACTTCCCTTTCAACAGTAAGGCTCCGAGAAAATTCTGTACCATCAGCTTTCCCTACACACCCAAAACATTTGCAAAAGGTATGTTAATTCAAAGAATTAAATTCTTAGTTTTCAAGTTCACGTTTCAGTATAATACGTACGTATCGTCGATAATCGAAGTGTTGAGTAACTCACTTTGTCTTCATCATGTACCAAATTAAAAGCTAACACTACATTAACTGGCGTAAAGTATAGGCCTAAACAGGACACTGTGTAGATTTGCCATTCTATGTACCGTATTTCAGTAAATATTGGTGGTAATGAGCAGTGTTTCCCAGTAGTGTAACGTAACTGAAATGTCCCAGTACGTATTACAAACAAGATGTATTTATGGGGCTTTGGAGGGAGGGTATAGCTAACTTAGTTTTCAGTTTCTATTATTTAGTTTGTGATACACGTTTATTACTGAATTAACAAAATTGTATCGTTTACATTGAAGGCTAACTATTCGTAATATTACATTAAAAACTGTTTTAATCATAAGAAACGCGGAATTTCGCCTTTACGAGATTTTATTTTAAACAAAAACTTTGAAACAACCAATGCATACATGCGTATATGGTGCAATTAGTGACTGTAATACACGCAGCGCTATAGCACACTGGCAATGTTTTGGTCAGAGTGTCATGGCAGCGAGCCACGCCCCCATGGCTTCAAAACGTAGTACGGCTGGGATACGTAGCGCCATCTCCTCTTATTCTTACTTCCATGCTATGATCGATAGTTATATTTTATCTTTGACAAGGTTTATCTCTGCTATCACGAAATCCGGACCACGCCCACTTTTCACGGTATTTAGGCCGCTCTTCGACGTCCGATTCGTCAGTCTGCAAGAATCAGCAGAAGCAGGAGCACCTCCAAAGATGTCCAACGTAGCTTTGGACAAAACGTCAGGGATAGAAGAGTTCCATGGAGCACAGCCATACAACCCGGAAGAATTCTCAGCAGCTGAAACACCCGGTCGTGAAAGGCTTCATTGTTTGACTGCCATATTTATTTTTCGTCGTACTCGAATCCAGACCCATTTCTGTACCGCCCACTTGAACATGGCATTTATCTATAGTGAGGTTGATTTCTGCGTCCCTCTCTTGTAGAAACTGTATTCCTAATACACAGCTGGCCGACAGTCTCCACTACCAGGAGCATGCTATTAAATGCCCCGTTCCCTGTACATTTTCCATCTGCGTCTGCCAGGTAACATTCTTCGATCTAGCCTCGACGGCACCTATTACTCTGCAGTTCTGAAATGGTACTGTGAGAGCTGGACCCTTTTCACATCTTTGCTTAAATAAGTTGAGGAAACGTACATTTGATGACGCACCTGTGTCTTCCTTCTTCCTTACAGTAGTTCTCAGCAGAAAATAACTCGTCTCGTATATCTTTAACTTCATTATGTCTAATCAAATAGACCTCTTCTGTAGGTTTGCCCCCTACACCATTCCTGACCACTATCGAGGGAATGATGTGGCTGAAATTAGTTTGTTGAATTGCTGTTAGATGGTTGATTTTTTTCGATATCTTCAATAAGGCTCACCGGTTGGTTTCGTGTTCTCCAGTTCGGATTGTTACTACTGTTATTATGACTTATTATTTTGGTTCTGATTTGTATTTGAATTCTGTGGACCACTGCTCTGTGGCACAAGGTTCTGTTGCGTATTACTTTGGGCATTATCTTTCCAAGCATCTGACCTCACACTTATTATTATGGTTGTTATTATTTCGGTACCCCGGATTGTACGTATTATCGTACCTTCTATTTTTACTAAACGGTGGCCTGTTAGTACCGTCATTAGCGTAGTTATTTCTATAATTTTGTTGGGGTGAGGCTCTACCATTACCATTGTGATTACGACTATGTTTATTACTATTATAATTATTATTATTCAATTACTGTTGACTCTTTGCCGTTATTGTGACCATTGCCGTGAATCCACGTTTTCGTTTAATCAACTACTGACAAGAACTGTCCTATGTCTGTTGCAGATGCATTCAATAACTTCTCTTTCAGGCTCGAAGGCAGTTTGCTTGAGAAATCGGATTACGTCATTCATTGATATTGGGTCATGCCAATACTTTTTGTTTATGTACTTTTCGAAATATTTGTGTGAAATTCCCTGCTTACTATTGTAAGCTTCTGGGGAGTAAACTTCTTAAGGTAATCTCTCTTGAATGCATGGAAACCAATATTTGACAAGAAAAGCTCGTTAAATTTGCTTGTAAGTTTTGCCTCTATCTATTATTTCCGATGCCCAGAGGGCCCCCTCACTCTGAATATGTGAAACCACAAATTTTATCTCCCTTATGTCTGTCCATAGTTTTAATTGGAAATGATTCTGTTTTGACTTCATCGTTATCTTCTTTGCCACTGGTCATAACATCTGCACTTGAGTTTTGTATTACACTGAAGAGCCAAAAAAACTTGTACATCTGCATAATATCGTGTAGGGACGCCACGAGCACGCAGAAGTGCCGCAACACGACGTGGCATGGACTCGACTAATGTCTCAAGTAGTGCTGGAGAGAATTGACACAATGAATCCTGCAGGGATGGCCATGAGTCCGTAAGATTACCAGAGGGTGAAGATCCCTTCTGAACAGCATGTTGCAAGGCATCCCAGATACGCTCAATAATGTTCATGTCAGGGGCGTTTGGTGGCCAGCGGAAGTGTTTAAACTCAGAATAGTGTTTCTGGAGCCACTCTGTACCAATTCTGGACGTGTGGAGCGTCGCATTGTCCTGCTGGAATTGCCGTCGTAATGCACAATGGACATGAATGGATGCAGGCGATCAGAAAGGATGCTTACGTACGTGTCACCTGTCAGATCCGTATCTAGAAGTATCAGGGGTTCCATATCACTCCAATTGCACACGCCCCACACTATTACAAAGCCTCCACCAACTTGAACAGTTCTTTGCTGACATGCAGGGTCCATGGATTCATGAGGTTATCTCGATGCCTGTGCACGTCCATACGGTCGATACAATTTGAGACGAGACTCGTCCGACCAGGCAACATGTTTCCAGTCATCAACAGTCCAATGCAGGTGCTAACGGGCCCAGGCGAAGCGTAAAGCTTTGCGTCGTGCAGTCGTCAAGGGTCCACGAATGGGCCTTCGGCTCCGAAAGCTCATATCGATGTTTTGTTGATGGCCCAGAAATGAAATCTGCAGCAATTTGCGGAAGGGTTGCACTTCTGTCACGCTGAACGATTCTCCTCAGTCGCCGTTGGTCCCGTTCTTGAAGGATCTTTTTCCGGCCGCAGCGATGTCGGAGATTCGACGTTTTATCGGATTCCTGATATTCACGGTACACTCGTGAAATGGCCGGACGGGAAAATCCCCACATTATCGTTACCTCGGAGATGCTGCGTCCCATCTCTCGTGCGCTGACTATAACACCACGTCCAGTCTCAGTTAAATCTTGGTAACTGCCATTGTAGATGCAGTAACCGAGCTAACAACTGCGCCAGACACTTGTCTTATACACTCGTTGCTAACCGTCACGCCATTGGTTTTCTGCTAAACGCTTAAAAATTTCGCCCGTTTTCTGCTCGATACGTGTACTAATTATCACAGTTTGCTCATTTGCAAACTGCTTAAAATTTTCATCCATCTGATTTTGAATATACGTAGTAATTTGTACCGTTTGCTCCTTAGCAAGATGAATAAAGTTTTTCTGTATAATTGTGCCTAGTCCTTTGTATAGCTCAGCAAAAGGACATGATACGCAACATGGTAATTCAATGTATTCTCCGCGTTCTACCGGTAAATCTACGTTACTCACAGCGGATCTTGTTCCTTCGACATCTTAATCAGGTATTAGCCGATCTCCGACATTTAATTCCAGATGTTGCGTATCGTCCTCTTGCACAATTATCGGAGCTTTACCGACTTTACCCATCTCCATTGGTTTTTAGAATAAATTATTAAAATTAAAATATTCACTTTTCTTTCAACAAAGTCTATTACACAAAATCAATTTTCTGATTCACATTTTCTCTAAAAAAGGAAAAACTAAAACGCCTCGACAATATGTCTTCGAAGTAGCGAAACTTCTCCAACTTGTGGCGTGTAACTTTCGATTAAGATTTCTACTAAATAAAACTTCACACGCTTTTCTATTTAAATTACTAAAAAGGAAAGGAGCCCAGCCACATTTTTTTTTTGACAATCATATTTTCAAAGCACAAAGATGTTTCACACTTAACACAGGTTTCCTTATCTGGAGATTGCGTTCTGTTATCGCGTTATTTCTTAGTTATTTATGTTGATTTTTCGCTTTTCCTTTGCTTTTTTGTGCTTTACTGGATGTTATTGTCTCAAACGGGTTAGGATACATGAAACAGAGAATACATAACAATTACAAAACATGATATTTTTACAAATTAAATATACAACACAAAATTATACTCCTTTTTATGGACTGTCCGGTCATGGTCGCCAGTTTAATATCACCACCTGTCTTTAAATGAACTGAAGTTACATAAAATAACTGAAAAAGGGAAATATTAATTTACTGTGTGGCTTTAAGTAATTAGCAATGCCGACAACCTAAAGAAAACTGGGGCCTCTTATCATGAAATATAATTTCTTTGATTCTATTGTTAATGTTTTTACGTAAATTATTAAACAATTTCAGTTGCAACTTTAAAGTAGTTACGGCCATAGTTAGCTTGGAAGGCAGTTCTTTTGGTAATCTATAAACTGACCTTGAATTTAATGCCGTTTCCTTTCGTAAAAGAATATGTCATTTTTTATCGAACTTCGTAATGTGAAAATGATTGCAGGTCCGATCAGAATTTAAAGACAAAAGATAGCTGCACATGAAACGGCGCATAAAAATTACGCGGACCAAACGAAAAGCTTCCATATCTAATTATTCCACAATTACTAATCTTGTAAAGAAATGATTAGTATTTTAAATCAAATAAAAAATGAATTTAACAGTATGTTTCAAAGTAATTGCCACACACACCTACATCGACTGATCGATAGTTATGACGGAGAAACAAAAAACTTTTTCTGTAAATACATTACTTTTATATGGTTCTTAAACATTTTATTATTCCCGGGATCTGATTAATCATTTATTATTCAGATACGAATTAAAGCTGAACACACAGCTGGCGTAGTTCAGAGTCGAGCGAGCTAAAAAATAAGCAAACAATGAGCACAAAAAGTGAAATCGAGGACCCTTGTACTACGGTTTATATAATCACTTAAGTGGATGGTCTTTGTCCTTTGTCCATCATTTATGGTTACAACTTTGGTCTCTCTGATACATTTCGTACAGTTTTATACCTAAAGTTTTATTCCTTTCGTTTGCGCTCTTTACAGTGTCTGTTACCACATATGGCTGTGACGCCGTAGCACTATATCGATAACAAGACACCTTGCCGTTGGTTGGGAGGCTTGCTTGCCTCAGCGATACAGATAACCGTATCGTAGGTGCAACCACAACGAAGGGGTATCTATTGAGAGGCCAGACAGACGAGTGGTTCCTGAAGAGAGGCAGCGGGCTTTTCAATAGTTGGTGGCAAACGCTTGGATGACTGACTGATCTGGCCTTTTAACATCAACCAAAACAGCCTTGCTGTACTGGTGCTGCGAATGGCTAAAAGCAAGGGGAAACTACAGCCGTAATTTTCCCCGAGAGCATGCAGTTCTATTGTATGGTTAAATGATGATGCCATCCTCTTGGATAAAATATTCCGGAGGTAAAATAATCCCCCATTCGGATACCCGGGCGAGGACTACTTACGAGGATGTCGTTATCAGGAGAAACAAAACTGTCGTTCAACGGATCGGAGCGTGGAATATCAGATCCCTCAGTCGGGCAGGTGAGTTAGAAAATTTAAAAGGGAAAATGAATAGGTTAAAGTTAGATATAGTGGGAATTAGTGAAGTTCGGTAGCAGGAGGAACGGGAATTCTTTTCAGGTGAATATAGGGTTATAAATACAAAATCAAGTAGGAGTAATGCAGGAGTTGGTTTAATAATGAATTAAAAAATTGGAACGTGGATCAGCTACTATGGACAGCATAGTGAGCTCATTATTGTAGCCAAGATAGACACGAAGCCCACACCTACCACAGCAGTACAAGCCAAAAAGCTCCACAGATGAAGAAGAGACTGAAGAAATGAAAGACGTGATAAAAGAAATTATTCAGATAGTTAAGGAAGAAGAAAATTTAATAGTCGTGGGGGGACTGGAATTCGATAGTAGGAATTGGAAGAGAAGGAAAAGTTGTAGGTGAGTATGGACTGGAGGAATAAAGGGGAAGCCGTCTGGGTAATTTTGCAGAGAGCATAATTTAATCATAGCTAACACTTGGTTTAAGAATCACGAAAGAAGGTTGTATATGTGGAGGAGAGCTAGCGACTCCGGAAGGTTTCAGATTGATTATAAAATGGTTAGACAGAGTTAGGAACCAGGTTTTAAATTGTAGGACTTTTTCAGGGGCTGATGTTGACTGACCACAATTTATTGGTTATGAACTGCCGATTGAAACTGAAGAAACTGAAAATAAGCAGAAATGTAGGGAGATGGATCCTGGATAAACTGAAAGAACCAGAGTTTGCAGAGAGTTTCAGAGGGAACATTAAAGAACAATTTACAAGAACAGGGGAAAGGGTTATAGCAGAAGAAGAATAGGTAGCTTCGACAGATGAAATAGTGAAGGCAGCCGAGGATCAAGTAGGTAAAGACACGAGGGCTAGTAGAAATCCTTGGGTAACAGAAGAGGTATTGAATTTAAGCGGTGAAAGGGGAAAATATAAAAATCCAATAAATGAGGAAAGGCAATACAAATGTCTAAAAATGAGATCGACAGGAAGTGCAAAATGGCTAAGCAGGAAGGGCTAGAGGACAAATGTAAGGATGTAGGAGCATATATCAACAGCGGTAAGATAGATACTGCCTACAGGAAAATTATAGAGACCTTCGGAGAAGAGAGAACCACCTTGTGAATATCAAGACCTCAGATGGAAAACCAGTCAGGGAAAGCAGAAAGGTGGAAGTAGTTTGTAGAATGTAGAGGGTCTATACAAGGAAGATTTACTTGAGGGCAATATCATGGAAAGGGAAGAGGACGTAGATGAAGATGAGAAGGGAGACATGATACTGCGGAAAGAATTTGACAAAGCACTGAAAGACTTGAGTCGAAAAAAGGCTCTGGGGGATGACAACGTTCCGTTAGAGCTACTGATAGCCTTGGGAGAGCCAGCCCTGACAAAACTCTTCCGTCTGGTGAGCAAGATGTATGAGACAGGCGAAATATCCACAGACTTCAAGAAGAATGTAGTAATTCCAATTTCAAGAAGACAGTTGCTGACAGGTGTGAAAATTACCGATCTATCAGTTTAATAAGTCACGGTTGCAAAGTACTAACACGAATCCCTTATAGAAGAATGGAAAACTGGTAGAAGCAGCCCTCGGGGAAGATCAGTTTGGATTCTGGAAAAATGTAGGAACACGCGAGGCAATACTGACCTTACGACGTCTCATAGAAGATAGGTTAAAGAAAGACAAACCTACGTTTATAGCGTTTGTAGACTTAGAGAAAGCTTTTGGCAATGTTGACTGGAATACTCTTTCAAATTCTAAAGGTGGCAGGGGTAAAATGCAGGGAGCGAAAGGCTATTTGTAATCTGTACAGATACCGGATGGTAGTTGTAAAGAGTCGAGGGGTATGACAGGGAAGCAGTGGTTGAGAATGGATTGAAACAGGGTTGTAGCCTATCCCGATGTTATTCAATCGGTATGTTGAGCAAGCAGTAAAGGAAACAAAAGAAAAATTTGTTGTAGGAATCAAAGTTCAGGGAAAAGAAATAAAAACTTTGCGGTATGCCGATGACTTTGTAATTCTGTCAGAGACAGCAAAGGATCGGTTGGTAGGACACAATTTGAGGCATCAAGGGATCACCAATTTAGTTTGGAGGGAAGCGTAGGGAGTAAAAAATGTTAGAGGGAGATCAAGAGATGAATACAGTAAGCAGATTCAGGATGTAGGTTGCAGTAATTACTCTGAGATGAAGAGGCTTGCACAGGATAGAATAGCATGGAGAGCCGTATTAAACCAGTCATTGGACTCAAGGCCACAACAACACAACAAGATACAATCCGGAAATTGTGAATATTGCACTGTATTCAAAACAACTAGCAACGCTACTCCACTGCTGTTTACTTCCGGCGTTTCAGTGCATCCGCCTGTATCGGTTGCCAATTGTCAACTATGAATAAGTGGTACGGTTAGCTATTCTTTTACTGTTTCCTTTTTTTAAATTGTTTATCCTTTTATTTTCTTGTGTGGAATAGAGATTTTACACTAAGTCAAGAACGCGAGGGGTTACCACACAGGAGGCTGTACAGTCCTTATTAGAGCAGGTGACTCAGTTGATTGCAGAGAATGCGGAACTGCGTAAGCCATTTTAGAGAGTACACTGCCTCGTCCAGTTTGTCTTCTCCCACGTTAGATTCAGCTATCACTGTATTAGTTAATCCTATTTCAGGCAAGACACGAGACGATATAGTAGCATTTACAGATAACCTGTCGACAACTGCAAAGCTGGGATTTTGAATGGGTGAACAGTTATTACAGATAACCAAGTTGCACTTGAAAGGAGAAGCAAGAACGTTTGTTATGTACGATTAGAAATTGAGGAATGCTGAAACATTCGACGAACTCACGAAAGGCCTGGTGCAACGTTATAGGGGGCAGAAGAGCTGCAGTTTCCATCAAGAACAATTAAATGTGGTGTCGCAAAAGCAAAATGAGTCTGCCGAGCATTTTGTTGATGGGATACGCAGGATCAATGAGTATACTTATCAGCTGAAGGGGAATGACAAAACTAATAGAATCGCTCTACAGGAAGCGGAACAAAGGACATTAGAGTCGTTCTTAAGGGGACTGCCACCTGTTGTGTCAAGAGTGGAGCACGCAGAACTTCCAGAGAACCTGGGTGACGCCATGGCCATGGCACTGGAGGAAATGGATGCGGTGACGTAAGTCCATAATAAGACATTTCCTCCTTACTGGCGTGTAGTGCTATCGTTGTGGACGTTCAGGTCACTTGCGAAGGGAATTTCACCAACTGCAGTGTAAAAAATGTGCGACAGTGGGACACTGGGAGTCAGATTGCAGAAGTAAGGAGCATAATGGAATGGGTGGGATTTATATAATGTAAAGTTAATCTGTAACCGGAGCCCGAAGTTCGCCGAAAGCTCCCAGTAAGTTTTAATCCTACAGAAACGAATACAGAGGCGGATTGTTGCTTGGTTGGCATCGTGAATGGTAGGGAACATACATAGGTACTCACATGTCTGTGGCAAGTCTGATATCTTGGTGAAGAGACAGCTAAACCGTCCACGTTATAGGTTAGTTAGAGTGGGGGATAATGATTTACTATAGCTAGATTCAGTAGTGTTAATTTTTCAGGTTGAAGCAAATCGATTACATGAAAGAACGGAAGTTTTGCCCCATATAGGTGAAGGGTATTGCACGATCCTATGGTTAGATTTTCTGTATAAGCATCACGCTAAAAGTTGACCTTGGGCAGTGCATGGTAGAACTCGGGGGGGACGTTGTTCCATCTTGAGGAATTGTCGGTGACCCACTGCGGCAAGATTCGTCTCTCGTGATAGCCAAGTTGGTTAAACTGCATGCAAAGTCACTAGGGCTCAATTCACGTGACAAAGTGGTGCAAGATACAGTGAAATTATTTGGGTGTGGGAGAAATCCCATACACAACTTTCCCCTTTGCTTTCATCTCATGTGCAGCGCTCTCTGTATGTTATACAGGATGTTCAAAACATGTGACATATTCCTCCAGGAGATAGTACTTGTCGAAACTAGAAGAAAAGTTCCAATAATTTTACGTGTGGAAACCAATTCCTGTCGAGATATAGGCTGTTTTACTCGTGATGAGTAATTTGTAGTGTTGTATCACTGTCTTTCAGCTTGGCAGTTGTAATCTGTGGCCAACAAACAAAGTTAACTCCACATTATGATGTAAGAAGCTATACAGAGACCACGCTGACGTGACGCAAGCCGGCCGGAGTGGCCGAGCGGTTCTAGGCGCTACAGTCTGGAACCGCGCGACCGCTACGGTCGCAGGTTCTAATCCTGCCTCGTGCATGGATGTGTGAGATGTCCTTAGGTTAGTTAGGTTTAAGTAGTTCTAAGTTCTAGGGGACTGATGACCTTAGAAATTAAGCCCCATAGTGCTCAGAGCCATTTGAACCACGACGCAAATCTCCGCTCTGACCGTACAGCAAGGCTAGTTACTGTACGTCCGGCCTCCATTGCTGCTGACGGGACTGGAACACTGTGGCACAGTGTTGTACGGGAGCCAGACTGTTGCAGTGGAGATACACATTACACCACGTCTGAACCTGGCACTAATCCATGTTTGGTACCTACATGATGCGATATGATGTCCTGCCAAAACAATGCGACCTCGAGCGACCATAAATACTGCTGGCTCCGCTTATGCGTAATCTGTCGCCATCTGCAATCAGCTCCGAAAGGTGCTCCACGACATCTGTGGACCTGATTTGGATCATCCAGCCTACTACTACCACATGTCACCTCTACCAGCTAGGGAACTACAGGCGTGACTGTACATGATGGTGCAGGGAGCTGAACTGGCGCCTTCCTTCGACCGATTTCAGCGCACCTACACATGGGTCCAGGGTTTGCACTTGATGCGCTGCCTCGCCTTCATACCCTGCAACTGCAGACTTCAGGCCGCTGATGTTTTTTCGTATGCTGGTGTCCTTGGTTCGCCTCTTCGCACGAGTGGTTCCTGCACTGGGCCCACCACAAGCTGTAAACTGGTCATGCTTCTGCGCCAAACAGCGTGACCAATGTACAACAGAACTTCCTGTCGCTGCATTTCTGACGCAGCTCTACACTCGCTGAGGTGCTGACATCACGAATTCGATGCAGTGCGTCTGATGGCGTGGCGACTGCGTGATCCGGCCGCCTCCAGAGACCATGTGCTGAGCTAAGCACATACCACCACGCATGGCCAGCATTCGCCGCTGTGTACTGATTACAGCAACATGTAGTTACAAGTGTTGTACCGCTTGTAATGACTAAAGGTCTGGTCAGACAGAAAGCGGGCTGGCGACGCGGTTCACGCAGCAGCGGTTGACAGATGCTTTCAGCGTCGAGGGACGCCACAGAGGAAGCCGTTTCTGCGGTACTCGAGAAAATGAGTTTTCCGAATTTCTTGCTGTAAAAATACTGTTTGTAAATAAAGGGAAGCTACGCGAACTGCTGGAATTAGTTTTTCGGTAGAGATTCTTTTCTTTAAAAAAATTAAACACCACTTCTTTCGGTTTTGTGCGTTTTCTTAACTCTATACTTCATTCGATTCTGAGTTAACTTCTTGGCAGAAAAAGTTGGTGTTTGCATATCTTATAGTTTCACATTTTAGCTTGATGATTAAGTGTATTTTGTTGGTATTGTTCATAGTTATTGTGATACCTATTTTCCAAGTACTATGTAGCATAAATTTTGAAGGGTTTGCAGTGAAAAATATGGTCGCTGGCTACTTTACATTTCCGTTAGTTTTAGGTGCTACGTTGTGTAATATATAAACTAAACAGCCAAAGAAACTGGTACACCCGCCTTATACAGTGTAGGGCCCCTCGAGCACGCAGAAGTGCCGCAACACGACCTGACGTGAACTTCACTAATGTCTGAGGTAGTGCTGGAGGGAACTGACACCATGAATCCTGCAGAAGTGTCCGTAAATCCGGAAGAGTACGAGAGGGGGGAGATGTCTTCTGAACAGCACGTTGCAAGGCATCCCAGATATGATCAATAACGTTCATGGCTGGGAAGTCTGTGGCCAGCGGAAGTGTTTGAACTCAAAAGAGTGTTCTTGAAGAGAGACTGTAACAATTCTGGACTTGTGGGGTCTTGCGTTGTCCTGTTTGAATTGACCAAGTGCGTCGGAACGCACAATGGACGTGGAATGGATGCAGTTTGATCAGACAGGATGCTTACGAACGTGTCACCTGTCAGAGTCGTATCTAGAGGTATCAGGTTCCCATGTCACTCCAATTGCACACACCCAACACTATTACAAAGTCTCCACGAGCTTGAACAATCCTCTGCTGACGTGCAGGATCAATTGATTCATCAGGTTGTCACTATAACATTAAACGTCCATCCACTCGCTACAATTTGAAACGAGACTCGTTCGACCAGGCAACATGTACATGTACATTTACAGAAATTTCTTCCTCCAATTAAGGCTTATATTTGATACTAGATGAGTCCGCTCGGCGATTAATGCCCCTTTTTGCCAATGCTAGTCTGCTTTCTACGTCCTCCTTGCTCCGTACGTCTTGGTTATTTTGCTCCCTTAGTAGCAGAACGTCTTAACTTCATGTGTTTCGTGATCAACTACCCTTACGTTAAGTTTCTCGTTTTTCTCATTTCTGCCACTTCCTTTTTCGCTGTTCTCTTTTTTTGCTACTTCTCATAACTTTCGTCTTTCTTCGATTTACTCACGGTCAACATTCTTTACTTATTAGACAGTTCATTCCATCCTGAAGATTCCGTAATTCTTCTTCACTTTCACTCAGGATAGTAGTGCCATCCGTAAATCTTATAAATGATATCCTTTTACATGAATTTTTATTACGCTCGCGATCTTTACTTTTATTTCCTTCATTGCTTCTCCGTTGTATAGACTGAACAGTAGGGGTGAGAGACTACATCCCTGTCTTACATCCATTTTAATCCTAGACCTTGTTTTTGGTCTCCCACTCATATTGTTCCGTCTTGGCATCGTACATTTTGTATATTACCCGTCTTTCCCTGTAGCTTATCCCTGTTATTCTCAGAATTTCGAACAGCTTTCACCATTTTACGTTGTCGAACGTTTCTTCCACGTCGACAAATCCTATGAATGTTCTTGAGTTTTCTTTAGTCTTGTTTCCTTTATTAACCGTCAACAGTCCAATGTCGGTGTTGATGGGCCCAGGCAAGGCGTAAAGCTTTGTGCCGTGCTATCGTCAAAGGTACACGAGTGACCTTCGGCTCCTAAATCCCATATCGACGATGTTTCGTAGAACATCTCGCATGCTAACACTTGTACATGGCCCAGAACTGAAATCTACAGGAATCCGAAGAAGGGTTGCAATTCTGTCACGTTGAACGATTCTCTTCAGTCGTCGTTCGTGCCGTTCTTGCAGGATCCTTTTCCGGCCGCAGCGATGTCCGATGTCGGATGTTTTATCGGATTTCTGAGATTCACGGTACACTCGTGGTAATGGTCTTACGGGAAAATCCCCACTTCATCGCAACGGATGAGATTCTGTGTTCCATCGCTCGTGCGCCGACTGTAACATCACGTTCAAATTCACTTAAATCTTGATATCTGCTATCTGCCATTGTAGCAGCAGTAACCGATGAAACAACTGCGCCAGACACTTGTCTTACATAGGCATTGCCGACCGCAACGCCGTATTCTGCCTGTTTGCATACACTTTGTGCGTATATATATATATATATATATATATATATATATATATATATATATATATATATATATATATATATCGAGTGGTTAAAAAGTCAGTATAAATTTGAAAACTGAATAAATCACGGAATAATGTAGACAGAGAGGTACAAAATGACACACATTCTTGGAATGACATGGGGTTTTATTAGAACCAAAAAAATACAAAAGTTCAAAAAATGTCACACAGATGGCGCTTCATCTGATCAGAATAGCAATAATTAGCATAACAAAGTAAGACAAAGCAAAGATGATGTTCTTTACAGGAAATGCTCAATATGTCCACCATCATTCCTCAACAATAGCTGTAGTCGAGGAAAAATGTTGTGAACAGCACTGTAAAGCATGTCCGGAGTTATGGTGAGGCATTGGCGTCGGATGTTGTCTTTCAGCATCCCTAGAGATGTCGGTCGATCACCATACACTTGCGACTTCAGGTAACCCCAAAGTCAATAATAGCACGGACTGAGGTCTGGGGACCTGGGAGGTCAAGCATGACGAAAGTGGCGGCTGAGCACACGATCATCACCAAACGACGCGCGCAAGAGATCTTTAGCGCATCTAGCAATATGGGGTGGAGCCCATCCTGCATAAACATCGTACGCTCCAGCAGGCGTTTATCAGCCAGGCTGGGATGATGCGATTCTGTAACATATCGGCGTACCTCTCACCCGTCACGGTAGCAGTTACAAAACCAGAATCACGCATTTCCTCGAAGAAAAAAGGCCCGACAACGGTAGATGTGGTAAATCCACCCCATACCGTGACTTTCTCGTCGTGCAATGGAGTTTCCACGACAGTTCTGGGATTTTCGGTAGCCCAAATTCTGCAGTTGTGGGCGTTGACAGACCCTCGGAGCGTGAAATGAGCTTCGTCGGTCCACAACACATTACTCAACCAATCGTCATCTTCCGCCATCTTTTGAAACGCCTACACCGCTAATGCCCTCCGCTTCACTAAATCGCCAGGTAACAGTTCATGATGCCGATTGATTTTGTGCGGATAGCATCAGAGGGTACGCCTAAGTGCCAACCAAACAGGAGTGTATGGAATGCCGGTGCAACTTGCGACTGCACGAGCGCTGACTTCCCAGTGCATGGACGAACCCGCTACAGTCTCCATTTCTTCCTGAACTGTTTCAGCAGCATTACGCCTTGCGCTCGGTCAGCCACTACGGGGTCTGTCGTCTGAACAACCCGTGGCTTCGAACTTCGAAATCATTCTCGCCACAGCTGCATTTGTCAACGGACCTTTACCCGTTCGAATCCCCTTCCTATGGCGATAGGATCGTAACGCTAAACTAGCACATTCCCCATTCTGATAATACAGCTTCACTAAAAGCACCTTTTCAGGTAACGTCAACATGCTGCGACTCCTGGCGCATCTGATTCTCTCTCTCATTACAGCTCCTTTTGTACACGATTGTCATGCGCAGTCACTGACGTTTTGCTGTCCAGCGCCATATGTCGGACATTTTGTGAACTTTGTTTTTTTTTTGGTTCTAATAAAACCCCATGTCATTCCAAGGATGTGTGTCAATTTTTACCTCTCTATCTACATTATTCCGTGGTTTATTAAATTTTCAAATTTATACTGACATTTTTTGTTAATGATTTATTATTTTTATCACAAACTTCTTACAAATTTTTAAACTGTGAAATGTTTACACGGACTTATTACACCCACCACTTTGGTGTGCTAAATAATTGATTCTAATTATTTCCCATTACTGAGGTTATGTTATCGAGGAATATTTAGTTATAGCTTTCTCTATAATGGCGCCTATGTGAAAAAATAACGTACTCGACATTAGTGCCCTCGTACGACAAAATTTGCATTAGAAAATTAAAATAATGCCGGAGATGCTTTAATACTTTCATAAATGCATAAATTGAATTATTGTCTCAATAGTATCTGGGCTACAAGAGTCGTGATCACCAAAAACAGTTGTACCGATCGTAATGGCGGACAACAGTAGGATAGATCGTAACTAAATAAACTTTTAATAACTGCAGGAAAGGACACAATTCTTCTATAAATAAAAGATGGATTTAATAGTAACAAATAACATTTGTATTGTGAAAACGATTTAGATAAATAAAGAATCATTACACTTATTATGGACCTCTTAAATATGGAATGTAGAAGGAGTGCATATTGTTTCGGCAGCGGTACTACTCGAACAGGTACAATGTCTTCTCTATTACCAGGCAAATGAAAATTGACAGAGTACATTTTATGTTCTTTAGTCTTTGTCTACACCCATGCTTATTGTCTTTTATTTTTTTTTTTTTTTTACATGTATGTTCACAGGGAAAAAATACTTCAGGAGACGGCACAGTTGCTGCCAACTAAATGTTGTTAATATATCGAAATTGTTTTTATAGTTGTATTGAAAGCCGTAGCTCACTGTAGTATCGAGAAAATCGACGCTGAATTACTTTACTTGTATACGCTGGCGCTGAGCGCGTGCAGCGTGAGGGCGCCACGGGCAAATAAGACAGCCTGCAGATCAGGCTGTAACATTTCGTGGAAATACACCTTCTTCAAATAAGTGATCTCGAATTGTTATTTTACTTACAGATGGAAGAGAATAATGAAGAAGAAGGCATTCTACTCCAACAATTGCATCCCGGAAAAGTTGAAACACATCCCATCTCTAACACAATGCTTCACAAAAATTTCCTTTACGGCACTTAGCAGTCGTTATTTATTAAACGAAGACAAAGTTCTATGAGTTCTTCATGTTAAATAGTTCCCAGTTTAACTCTGGTCAAAGAGGCTTTCTCGAAGAACTCATCAAATAGGTACTTGTATCTAATAACACCTGATTTTACACAGAGTATGCGAAGGAACTTGCCCCCCTTCTTGCAGCGGTGTATCGTAGGTCTCTATAAGAGCGTAGCGTTCCAAAAGATTGAAGAAGGGCACAGGTCATCCCCGTTTTCAAGAAGGGACGTCGAACAGATGTGCAGAACTATAGACCTATATCTCTAACGTCGATCAGTTGTAGAATTTTGGAACATGTATTATGTTCGAGTATAATGACTTTTCTGGAGACTAGAAACCTACTCTGTAGGAATCAGCATCGGTTTCGAAAAAGACGATCGTGTGAAACCCAGCTCGCGCTATTCGTCCACGAGACTCAGAGGGCCATAGACACGGGTTCCCAGGTAGATGACGTGTTTCTTGACTTCCGCGAGGCGTTCGATACAGTTCCCCACAGTCGTTTAATGAACAAAGTAAGAGCATATGGACTATCAGACCAATTGTGTGATTGGATTGAAGAGTTCCTAGATAGCAGAACGCAGCATGTCATTCTCAATGGAGAGAAGTCTTCCGAAGTAAGAGTGATTTCAGGTGTGCCGCAGGGGAGTGTCGTAGGACCGTTGCTATTCACAATATACATAAATGACCTTGTGGATGACATCGGAAGTTCACTGAGGCTTTTTGTGGATGATGCTGTGGTATATCGAGAGGTTGTAACAATGGAAAATTGTACTGAAATGCAGGAGGATCTGCAGCGAATTGACGCGCATGGTGCAGGGAATGGCAATTGAATCTCAATGTAGACAAGTGTAATGTGCTGCGAATACATAGAAAGAAAGATCCTTTATCATTTAGCTACAATATAGCAGGTCAGCAACTGGAAGCAGTTAATTCCATAAATTATCTGGGAGTAGGCATTAGGAGTGATTTAAAATGGAATGACCATATAAAATTAATAGTCGGTAAATCAGATGCCAGACTGAGATTCATTGGAAGAATTCTAAGGAAATGCAGTCCAAAAACAAAGGAAGTAGGTTACAGTACACTTGTTCGCCCACTGCTTGAATATTGCTCACCAGTGTGGGATCCGTACCAAAAATTGGTTCAAATGGCTCTCAGCACTATGGGACTTAACATCTGAGGTCATCAGTCCCATAGACTTAGAACTAGTTAAACCTAACTAACCTAAGGACATCACACACATCCATGCCCGAGGCAGGATTCGAACCTGCGACCGTAGCAGCAGCGCGGTTCCGGACTGAAGCGCCTAGAACCGTTCGGCCACGACGGCCGGCGATCCGTACCAGATAGGGTTGATAGAAGAGAGAGAGAGAAGATCCAACGGAGAGCAGTGCGCTTCGTTACAGGATCATTTAGCAATCGCGAAAGCGTTACGGAGATGATAGATAAACTCCAGCGGAAGACTTTGCAGGAGAGACACTCATTAGCTCGGTACGGACTTTTGTTGAAGTTTCGAGAACATACCTTCACCGAGGAGTCAAGCAGTATATTGTTCCCCCCTACATATACCTCGCGAAGAGACCATGAGGATAAAATCAGAGAGATTAGAGCCCACACAGAGGCACACCGACAATCTTTCTTTCCAAGAACAATAAGAGATTGGAATAGAAGGGAGAACCGATAGAGGTACTCAAAGTACCCTCCGCCACACATTGTCAGGTGGCTTGTGGTGTATGGATGTAGATGTAGATGTAGAAACGAAATTAGCCGTAACATTAAAATAAGAATAGTCAAAGCACTTTGAAGAGTACAGTACTTTATTTATCTTTTATTGTATTGTAAATAGTTTTTTTTCGCATACCTGGCAAATGCGAACAAAAGCAGAACAGTCGCATTTCCACTTCAGGTAGAACATGCTACCGTTTTCAAGACAGTAAAGCATGTTTGCATTAAAATTTGGCCCCTTTTGCACAGCTCCGTAAGAATTTTTCTGAATTGTGTAAGAACGTATGAAGCTGAGCCTGTCGTAGCCACACAGACATCCTCTCTAGCATATCATAACGCAGTTAACTGCAGAGCTATCGATGTTGCATTTTCAGTAAAGGGCGGGTTCGTAGAATAGTACAGTATTACATTTGAATAAATGAATACCTTTAAAGAAAAGAGAACCAAACGACATCTCTGCGAAACTGTATCGGCCTAATTTTTTTTTTGTGTATGCAGACGTAATTCTACATCTACATCTACATCTATACTTTACAAACTCCTAAGTGCGTAGCAGTGAATGTACCCCACTGTACCAATTATCAGGCCGTTTCCCCGTTCCATTAACCTACGGAACGCGGAAAAATTATTGTTTAAATGCCGCTGTGTATGCTGTAAGCCGGCCGCGGTGGTCTAGCGGTTCTGGCGCTGCAGTCCGGAACCGCGGGACTGCTACGGTCGCGGGTTCGAATCCTGCCTCGGGCATGGATGTGTGTGATGTCCTTGAGTTGGTTAGGTTTAAGTAGTTCTAAGTTCTAGGGGACTTATGACCTAAGATGTTGAGTCCCATAGTGCTCAGAGCCATTTGAACCATTTTGTATGCTGTAAACAGTCTATCCTCCCTCACCATCCCTACGTGAGCGATACGTAGGGGGTTGTATTTTCCTAAGTCATCTTTTAAAGCCGATTGTTAAACCTTTGTAAATGGGCTTTCTCAGGCTAGTTTACGTCTGCCTTCAAGTACCTGCCAGTTAATTCTTTCAACTTCTCAGTGACACTCTCCCGCAGTTCAGACACACCTGTGACCAATCGTGCACTGCCCTTCTCCGTATTTTTTTCAGTATCACCGTCAGTCGTGTTTGGTAAGGACCCACACACTTGAGCAATATTCTAGTATTGTTCAGATGAGTGATTTGTACGCAATCGCATTGGCAGACTGACTGCATTCCCCCAGTATTCTACGAATAAACGGAAGTTAGATATTTGTCCTGCCTACCTATGATTGGGCCTATGTGATCGTTCCATTGCATATCCCTAAAATGTGTTACAATTCGGAATTTGTACGAGTTGGACAGTTCCAACTCTGACGTTGATATTGTAGTCGTGGGTCACTAAGTTTTTTCGTTTTCTGAAGGGAACGATTTTACATATCTGAACATTTAAAGCAAGTTACCAATGTATGCACGGCATTGAAATCGTAGCAATACTTGAATGAATATTTATCAGCTACTTTGAGATAGTACTTCACGACAGATAATCGCATGATCTGCAAAAATCTGAGGTTACTATTAGTGTTGTTCATAAGGTCATAAAGGGTCTCAACACAATTCCTGGGGTACGCCCGAAGTTACGTCAATATCTGTTGACGACTCTCCATCCAAAATAGTTTGGTGCATCCTTACTAAATAGAACGCCTCAATCCACTCAAATTTCACTAGATACCCCATACGATCGTATTTCGGATAATAAGCTTAGGTGTTGAACTGAGTCAAATGCTTTTCGGAATCAAAAAATACGGCATCTTCCTGACTGCCATTATTTAAGGCTTTCAGTATGTCATGTAAGAAAAGTCCGAATTCGGTTTCAAATGATCGATGTTTTCGAAATCTATACTAGTTGGCATGGAGCAAGTCATTCTCTTCGAGATGAGTCAATGTGTGAGCTCAGAATGTCTCCTTATTTATGTGAAGGATATTAAACGGTAGTTTCGTGGATCACTTCTGCTACCCTTCTTGTAGACGGATGTGACTTATGCTTTCTTGTGGCTAGTGGGTACGGTTTTTTGTTGGAGGGATCTACACTATGTGACACCTGACTGAAAATGACTTACAAGTTCGTGGCGCCCTCCATCGGTAATGCTGGAATTCATTATGGTGTTGGCCCACCTTTTGCCTTGATGACAGCTTCTACTCTCGCAGGCATACGTTCAATCAGGTGGTGTAAGTTTTCTTGCTGAATGGAAGCCTATTCTTCACAGAGTTCTGCACTGAGGTATCGATGTTGGTCGGTGAGGCGTGGCACGAAGCTGTTCTACAGGATTCAGCTCACGACTCTGTGCTGGCCAGTCCATCACAGGAATGCTATCCTCGTGTAACCACTCCACCACAGGCAGTGCAATATGAACAGGTGCTCGATCGTGTTGAAAGATGCAATCGCCATCTTCGAATTGCTCTTCAACAGCCGGAAGCAAGAAGGGGCTTAAAACATCAATGTAAGCCTGTGCTCTGACAGTACCACGTAAAACAAGGGGTGCAAGCCCCCTCCATGAAAAACTTGACCGCACCATAACACCACCACCTTCGAATTTTACTCTTGGCACTACACACGCTGGCAGATGACGTCCACCGGGCGTTCGCCATACCCACACCCTATCATCGGATCGCCACATTGCGTACCGTGATTCGTCACTCTACTCAACGTTTTTCCACTGTTCAATCGTCCAATGTTTACGCTCCTTACACCAAGTGAGGCGTCGTTTGGCATTTGCCGGCGTGATGTGCTACTTATGAGCAACCGCTCGACCATGGAATCCAAGTTTTCTCACATCCCGCCTAACTTTTATGGTACTTGCAGTGGATCCTGATACAGTTTGGAATTCCTGGGTGATGGTCTGGATAGATGTCTACCTATTACACATTATGATCGTCTTCGACTGTCGACGGTCTGTGTCAGTCACCACCAGACAGACTATAGTTTGACTTACTCGTAATATAAAATTTGATAGGAATTCCATGGGGCCCAAGGGCTTTGTTCAGTTTCAAAGAGTATGTACTGACTGCGATTGTTAAGCATACAATTTCTCGTAAGATAGGAGGTATTGATTTAAACTGTATTATAAAATAATAGTATGGAATATCATCTTCGGTTGTTCGTGTTAGAAACAATGATGGAAATCATTCGTTTTGACATCAGAAATACTACGTTAGGCTAGATTAATTTTAGTTTGAATGAGAAACGTAATTGACTTTCATGAAGTTCAGTTTTAGACGAGTTGCTTTCCGTTTTTGTGAACATACTTGCTGTAATATCTTTCATATACTTTAAGAGGTAAAGTGCACTAACTGATTTCCAGTGCTTAATACTGTACTGTACTTCATTTTATGTAATATACTGCATGTGTGAAACTTAAATTTTTTGCAAAAATATTTACCATTTTGAATCAGCTTAGCAGCTATATCCCTTCATGCTTCGGCCTTCTTCAAAATGTTCTGCGTAGCCTGTACCGTACAAAAAGTTGTGCTTCCTCGTATGTTCGCCGGCCGCGGTGGCCGTGCGGTTCTAGGCGCTACAGTCCGGAACCGCAGGGCTGCTACGGTCGCAGGTTCGAATCCTGCCTCGGGCATGGATGTGTGTGATGTCCTTAGGTTACTTAGGTTTAAGTAGTTATAAGTTCTAGGGGACTGATGACCCAAGATGTTAAATCGCATAGTGCTCAGAGCCATTTGAACCATTTTTGCCAACCTGCTTTGTCCGACAAGTCGGCGTACAGACTTAGCGCGTAAGGACACAGCGCTGTTCTTGGATATTTTGAACCTCGTATGTTCGATATCTTCCACCGAGTGCACTGCACGCTCACCGAAACGACAGATCTGCCTCACGCCGTTGCTGACTCAGCCGTCAGTATGCGAACGAGGCAGAAAATGCGGCAGCAGGCGCTCGCAGCCGCCGACCGCGGCGGTGAATCTGTATTTTGAGACAAAATGGCGCACGCCGCGGCGGGTTGTCAGTCGCCATGGCCGCAAGACCGTCCTCTGTGTGACCGACACGATGGAATAACACACGTTTCAACGAAGCGAGCTGTCCGCCGTGGCTCAAGGTTGCAGACCGTGTTCCTTGTAGCCAGGCCTTTAATGAGCTATTGTCTTCTCACTGTTTCTATGACTTTGCAACGACCGTGCACCTGGCCCATCACACCTGTTGTCCTGTCGAACATAGTGCATCGTCATTAGAACCTGCAACGATGTCATTAACACACAAGCCATCATGACATTGTACTAAAGTACTATTCCGTGGTGAATGCCGTCTTACTGTTGCATCGTAGTAAATTAGCACAATACTAGAAGATGGTACATGCAAATCCTCAGTCATGTTGGTGAGATATCAGTATCGCTTGAGATCAGTATGAGAGCAGGAATTGTCGAGGTTTCTGTGCAATAACGTACCAGAGCTATTGGAGAACGTTACCCCTGCAGAAAGACAACGATTGGTTTTACGCACAACGTGACAATACCTCACCGCAACATTTCATGGGCAATAGATTGGTCTCCCTGTTCACCAAACTCGAATCCGTTGAAATTTGCCTGTGGTGCCAGTTGAGGGTATTGGTGTATGCCCATCCCATTGACAAACTGGAGTCATTACAGGAATGTGTTATCAATTCAAGTGACCCAATTCGAATGGAGTAAGGTGTATTTGAAAGAGTGCTTTATTCACTGCAAAGAAGGTCTGAAAAATGTACCACGACTTGTAATAACCACATGTAGCACTGCCTTTAACATCTACTTCTATGTAGCACACAGACTGCAAACACCTGACAAAATGCCCCTTTTCTTAACAGGTATTGGTTTCCAGACATATATTTATATGACCTTTTTTCTCAAGTTTTTTCCAATACTATCTACTTTAGGAATATGTGACAATTTTTTCTAACACCCTGCATATTCCACCACACAGCAACGCTACTCTCTCAGGGCATAATGCTCGATGCGTCTGCGGTATTTTCAATATAGCTGTACATACCCCTCGGGTCGTTTTAAATAGTGAGCACCTCCGGGAGCTCAGCTATCATTTGTTGGGTGCGGGCTTGGCTAATCTGGGTTTCCTGACCATGGAGATTGGTAGGAGGCGCCAGTCCTCTGCAGCCATAAGCTCTTTCCATGCTTCAGTCACCAGCATGCGTTGCGGTGGTGGAACAATGTGTGTCACAGGGAACAGGATCTGGGCTTGACTGCCCAGATGAGAAGGATGGTATAAACTTCTATTTTAAAAAAAACATTAATCTCATGGTGTGCTGCATGCCGATGTGATGCATTGCTGTTGAGGCAGAACAGTCTTTAGTAGGCAACCTCTGGGTAACATGTACTTCAGTTGTAAAAGGCGTACCCAAGCAAGGGGCACTGTTTGGGTGGACCCTTATTTCCTTAGCTGCTCATGGGACAGACACGGAGCCATCAAACTTTTCTCAATTCCCAGTGGACTGGCTGTACCGCTGGTGGATATCAACACGCAGCCCAAAAGGGCTCGTGTAGCCAAACGAACTGACACAGGGATTATTCCACATACTTGCGTCTATAGTAACTGAATGAATGCTAATGAACAGAATCTGTTTTTAAATGGCTCTGAGCACTATGGGACTCAACTGCTGTGGTCATAAGTCCCCTAGAACGTAGAACTACTTAAACCTAACCAACCTAAGGACATCACACACATCCATGCGCGAGGCAGGATTCGAACCTGCGACCGTAGCGGTCACGCGGTTCCAGACTGTAGCGCCTAGAACCGCACGGAATCTGTTTTTAATAATTAAAAGAAGAGAGAGCAGCAGTGAGAGCGTTTTCTTTATCTTCATAAAAAAGGGTTTAGAGGACATTGCAGGCACCTTACAATCTGTAAAACGTTTGAGAAATTAGTACGATCCTACCACAATTAACAATGTTCAGAATAGGTCTCTGAAAGTTGTCAGAAATGCAAATGTACCATGCGAGCTGAACACCATCCTAAAGACAGACTTTTCAGAGAGTTTCATATGGTCATATGAACGTTCTGTGCGTTGTGGTCAAGCATAGGGGAGACTATGCGGAACACCTGAAGCATTACGAGTAAAACCAACATATAAGTGCTTCTGTATTTGTCGTTAATTCAGTCTCGAAACTGCTTCGACTGACGGGGTAAATCTGATGGCGGGACATGGTCAAAGAAACAATGCACCAATAAAATGGGTTTCATACTACAGTGGAACATCATTGGGTTCAGGGCACATGTGGAGGAACAAACTCCTAGACCAGGAGCGCCCCCTGTGCTTGTATTTACAAGAAACGCATTTTAAACTTGTTGATGCCCCTGTGCTACAGGGCTACAGCCTCCACCACAAAGATAACCTGACTGGAGAAATGGCCATGCCGGGGTAGTTGTGTTTGTAATTAACACAAACCAATCCTCTGATACTTCCCTGGTTGCTGATCTGCAAGCAGCTGCAGATGAAATTCTTGTGGGTCAAAGCATCTGCTATTTCTATGTACCGCCACAAGACGTTAATGCTTCTGAGGTTTTCACAGATCTGATGGGATAACTCCCCCGACCACTTTTCGTACTTGGAGACTTCAATGCTAGTAGCATATTATGAAACTCAAACTCTGCTTGCCCCAGGGGTCGGTTTAGAGAGCTTCATGATGTCTCAGGAGCTGTGTATCCTCAACACAGGCAATGCCACTCATTTCACTGCTGCTACTGGATCATTCCAGCCATAGACCTCTCTTTCTGCTCTACAGCCCTCGCAGATTCTGCCCCGTGGGAACTTACTGATGACCTTCATTCACGTAGACGACGAGGGGAAAAAAAAGCATTTTGCTGCTAACCTCAACCTCAAGAAGTAAGACTGTCTTTAATATAACATACGTATTTTCTCCTAGTTGCCCTATAATTCTGAAAGCTGTGGGTCATATCTGGAAATCAGCGAGCTTGGTGACTCTTGACCGTATAACTTGTGTTTAATGCAAAACATCTGTTTTTCATGAAGCTAATGACTGCAGTCGGACTTAATTTTGTAGATTGCAGGCTCGAACGAAGTATATAGTTATCTGGAAACAACAGGGCCTGCGATCGTAACGGCACCAAACCGACCACTTCCAGCTGGCTAAATGCTGAAATCACATAAAATATTCTAATTAGTAGAGCAGGATATTAGTTATTCTTCTTCTAAATAAAACAGAACAAAATTTTCAATATATTATAATTAATTCATTATCATACAGTAATAAATGGTGCGTGACCTTCTCACCTGGAGGCCGACAACAAAGAGCTAACAAGCATTCAAGCCAAGTGTTAGGACAAGAGTTGCAACAAGAGTGAGTCGTACATCAATTTTTAAAAACAGATGATTCACGAAATTCACACGGATATGCGCTAGACATGTACTCTAGCAGGAATGATCAGCTGAGTTTTTACTATAATGATTCCCTACAGGACCTAGCAAGCCATGAATATCTTAAGGTTCCCTTGGTCACAGATCTTGGGAAGTGGCAGTAAGTATGTGTTCCAGTTTTACAGGGCTTTCGTGAGATTGCGCGTAGACTATGAGACTATAAGTGCACAGTCCACATATCACTCAGATCTTACCAGAAGATCATTGACTCTATACATCATGAGGGAGACGAGAAGCCAGGTAGGCGTTTACAAACGGTGTTCGTTGAATGATGTTGGTTGATGCTGAAAGCCCTGGCGTGTTGCAGAAGGCGCCGATAATTAAGGGTCGCTGCGCGATATATGTCGCTATTGAATTCGATGCCTAGGCACTTCACTGTATCACAAAGTCGGAAGAGGGCGACATACACTGGCCCCTATATTCATAGCGACCGATTCTTCGACATTAAGGACGCTACTGGAGGCCATAACTTACATACGTATTTAGTCCAGTGCGTTAGCGAACATCGTCGCCATTTCTGAGTACAACCACTGGATCATCGGCGTAGGCTGTGCATCAAAATGTGACTCCATAGTGCCCATAATCTTCTGACGAAGGCCGCATAATAGGGGTTCAACTGCAGGTGCGTACAGGATTGTCGAAGACAGGCATCCCTGCGGCTATGAACGTGCGATGTGAATAGGGCATGTGAGGTGCCCATTGACCAGGACTTTTAATGTCGCTTTTTGCAGGAGAGTGTACATCACGTACACTACTGGCCATTAAAATTGCTACACCAAGAAGAAATGCAGATGATAAACGGGTATTCGTTGGACAAGTATATTATACTAGAACTGACATGTGATTACATTTTCACGCAATTTGGGTGCGTACATCCTGAGAAATCAGTACCCAGAACAACCACCTCTGGCCATAATAACGGCCTTGATACGCCTGGGCATTGAGTCAAACAGAGCTGGGATGGTGTGTACAGGTACAGCTGCCCATGCAGCTTCAACACGATACCACAGTTCATCAAGAGTACTGACTGGTGTATTGTGACGAGCCAGTTGCTCGGCCACCATTCACCAGACGTTTTCAGTTGGTGAGAGATCTGGAGAATGTGCTGGCCAGGACAGCAGTCGAACATTTTCTGTATTCAGAAAGGCCCATACAGGACCTGCAACATGCGTTCGTGCATTATCTTGCTGAAATGTAGGGTTTCGCAAGGATCGAATGAAGGGTAGAGCCACGGGTCGTAACACATCTGAAATGTAACGTCCACTGTTCAAAGAGCCGTCAATGCGAACAAGAGGTGACCGAGACGTGTAACCAATGGCACCCCATACCATCACGCCGGGTGATACGCCAGTATGGCGATGACGAATACACACTTCTAATGTGCGTTCACCGCAATGTCGCCGAACACGGATGCGACCATCATGATGCTGTAAACAGAACCTGGATTCCTCCGAAAAAATGACGTTTTGCCATTCGTTCAACCAGGTTCGTCGTTGAGTACACCATTGCAGGCGCTCCTGTCTGTGTTGCAGCGTCAAGGGTAACCACAGCCATGGTCTCCGAGCTGATAGTCCATGCTGCTGCAAACGTCGTCGAACTGTTCGTGCAGATTATTGTTGACTTGCAAACGTCCCCATCTGTTGACTCAGGGATCGAGACGGGGCTGCAGGATCCGTTACCACCATGCGGATAAGATGCCTGTCATCTCGACTGCCAGTGATACGAGGCCGTTGGGATCCAGCACGGCGTTCCGTATTACTCTCCTGTACCCACCGATTCCATATTCTGCTAACAGTTGTTGGATCTCAACCAACGCGAGCAGCAGTGTCACGATACGATAAACCGCAATCGCGATAGGATACAATCCGATCTTTATTAAAGTCGGAAACGTGATGGTACACATTTCTCCTCCTTACACGAGGCATCACAACAACGTTTCACCAGGCAACGCCGGTCAACTGCTGTTTGTGTATGAGAATTCGGTTGGAAACTTTCCTCATGTCAGCACGTTGTAGGTGTCGCCACCGGCGCCAACCTAGTGTGAATGGTCTGAAAAACTAATCATTTGCATATCACAGCATCTCCTTCCTGTCGGTTAAATCTCGCGTCTGTAGCACGTCATCTTCGTGGTGTAGCAATTTTAATGGCCAGTAGTGTACGTCTATGGCATCAAAAGCTTGCAATGACTGCTGTCGAACGGGGTCCGACTATGGCTCCGCATCTGGCACTTCATTATTCAAATCTGGTACGGCGTCTGAACGTGATGTCTCGGTTGGAGAGAGAGAGAGAGAGAGAGAGAGAGAGAGAGAGAGAGAGAGAGAGAGAGTGTCCATCCTTCTTCAGGTGAAGATGCCTCACTGCCACAGAAAACATATTTGTGAATTAATTTAAGTATTCCTCAAGATAAGACCTGATGCCTGTTATATAGCAGATCGCACATTGTGTGATTTTACATGTCTGTAGTGACTGATAATTCGCAATTTTTCACAAAAACAACTTTTCTTTATGTACGTTTACAAGGTTGATGACTGAACAACAAAAGAATGGTAAAAATAACGATGCCCGTAAAAGTCTGCTAATTGAAGCAAACAAAAGTTCACTTCTAATTTTCCTCAAAGGTTCGTGGAAACACACACACACACACACACAAAACACACTAGTAAAAGTTCAATTCAGAGACGAAGACTTAATCTACAGCGGTAGAAGTGCACGAGGTCGGCAACCGGAGTGGACTTAACTTCAGCGCTGGTTCTAGCCCCTAAATAGCTGTCTCCAGCCAACCAGGGTTTGGCATAGTGATACTTCCTGCAGGCCGTGGCTCGAGCTCCCCCTGCAGGAAGCACTGCTCGGAACGTCTGTTTCCATTATCTTTTATGTAAATAGCCGGTGTTCACCATGGTGCTTTTGGTACGCCTTGGACATAGACAACCCCGTCCTCTGTGGTGTAATATGGGTTGCCGGCCCTCAGAGGCTACCTTGGCTCCAGCGTAACAATGTCATAGCACACAAATTCAGTTTTATTACTAGAACATTTTTTGATACTTTTACAAAAGGGCAAAATAAATATAACAAATAAACAATATAAAAAGTAGAAATTTGTACATATAATTTTGTTTAAACTTGTTGCTAACTTAGATATGATGATAAACAAGATACATAATAGGTTGTGGATATATTTTAAATTAAAATTAGAAGTGTATTTGATGGAAGAAATAAGCGATGGCAGTTTCACGTAGATATGATGCGACAGTTCTTCCCTTCATACCTCCCATGTGTATGGTCACATCTGTTGAATTTGCTGTATTGACAGCGGTATACTTCATTAATAATTTGTTGATTAATTGTGTTACAATGTGTTTCCCCATTTAAGCTAACAGTGGAGATTGGGAGTTGATTTAAAATGTCATAGTCAGCTGTATCACGTGCGAGGGCTTGGTAAAACTTCGAGCCAGCACAGATGATGCTGCGAAAGAAGAAGAAATATCACACCTTCAGATAGTGAACGTGTTATGAAATGGTATAACAACCAATTACATAGAGTGTTACTTTTTCAGATTGATTCGATTTAGGGTTGGAGAATCTTAGCTTATTTTTGCTATGTTTCGCTGTGCTCAGTTTGGTATGGCGTGCGGGCGGGTTCGGCGAGCGCTCCGCTTATTTTCTCGTCTGTGGTGGGAAGAAGGGGTCGAAGTGCAGTGCAAGTTACTGCGCGGACAGTTAAAGGCGTAATCTGTCACGTTACGCAATAAATACTAGTTCGGGACTGTAGTTTGCCAGTGAGATGTTAGTGAATGTGAGATGATAGTGAATGTATTCTTGTGAACCGCATGGCAACTTTAGTCGACGGAGAAGGACGCCACTGTCATCTGGCGGCGGCGACGCATGCCGCCTTCTGCTGACGGCGCGGCGTGCAGCGGCCTGCAGTGACATCGGACGCAGTGCTGACAGCGCGAGCCACAGCCGTTCGCTACGTCCGGCGTCCCAGACAGCAGCGGCCCGACTCAGAGGACGCCCTCCACAGAAAGCTGGCTATATTTATTTTCAACCGGCGTGTGGCTCTTATTTCGTCGCGCTTCTTTGACTTTGGCACCCTGCCTGAACATGAAAGCCGAGTTAACAATGTTTACCAGGACTAAGACTGTTTTTCACGTACATTAGACTCAGATATTTGGAGCTGGCTGTCGGTTCTCAAATACCTCCCTCTACCTAACTTTGTGAAGGTTTTTGAGGACGTGCATATAGGGCTCTCCACTGGGTTAAGCTCCAAGTCCGCTCAAACAAGAGGACATTGGAGCATACGTCGTGGGCCAAGCTGGCGTCGGCTACATGGAAGACGGAAAAGGCTGTTATAATTAAGAAATCAGAGGACACAAATCCGACTGACCCTAAAACACACAGACCAATGTGCCTCATTAACATTCTGGCAAAGGTGCGGGAGAGACTGCTGTGCGACAGACTTCAGTCGCATCGGCAGCTCTTTGGCCTTAGCCCACATGAGTTTGTTTTGCGACCATCTAAGTCTATCGACGACGCAATAAACAGGGATATAGAAACGACACAGACAATACGCGACAGATAGCGGTCCTATTTGACATAGCTGGTGCTTTCGACAACCTCTGATGGCCGGCGCTGTTTGGAAGAGTTAGAGAGACGAATGTTCCGCTGGCTCTATACAGCAGCCTTAGAGACTATTGTGAAAACTGAATAGTGGAATGGAAGACCGGTCACCAAAAGGTCATACAGAAGGTAACGAGGAGTTGTCCACAAAGATCCATAGGCGGACCGATTTTCTGCGACATAGCCATAGAACCACTACTGAATGCGCTAGAACACAACGACTTGGCAAACGGGGTGGTTGCGTACGCTGATGACCTTATGGGCATGGTATATGCGAACTCCAGGTCCTAATTAGAGAGTGAGACCACGCGCCTCCTCGCCTTCATCGGTGAATGGTGCACGAACAGTAAACTCACCACATCAACAAACAAAACTGTTTACCTACTTCTACGAGGCACAATGAAAAAAAAAATCCAATTATAAAGATAAACGACATATCTACAAAAAGGAAAGTATGATAAGACACCTCGGTATTTATACTGACGAACGTTTACTCTTTAACGAACATGCCAGACTAACAATTAACAAAGCGACAAAACTCATGCATAAACTCGCAACATTGAAAACTATAAGATACAGATTACCCGTACAGACAATGAGAACATATTACACAGCACTCTGAGTCAATGACTTGTTTTCCGGGTAGCACGTTGGCACATCGATTATGCTTAAGTACGCATAAAAACAATGTTGTTGTTGTTGTGGTCTTCAGTCCTGAGACTGGTTTGATGCAGCTCTCCATGCTACTCTATCGTGTGCAAGTTTCTTCATCTCCCAGTACCTACTGCAACCTACCTCCTTCTGAATCTGCTTAGTGTATTCATCTCTTGGTCTCCCCCTACGATTTTTACCCTCCACGCTGCCCTCCAATACTAAATTGGTGATCCCTTGATGCCTCAGAACATGTCCTACCAACCGATCCCTTCTTCTGGTCAAGTTGTGCCACAAACTTCTCTTCTCCCCAATCCTATTCAATACTTCCTCATTAGTTGTGTGATCTATCCATCTAATCTTCAGCATTCTCCTGTAGCACCACATTTCGAAAGATTCTATTCTCTTCTTGTCCAAACCATTTACCGTCCATGTTTCACTTCCATACAAGGCTACACTCCATACAAATACTTTCAGAAATGACTTCCTGACACTTAAATCTATACTCAATGTTAACAAATTTCTCTTCTTCAGAAACGCTTTCCTTGCCATTGCCAGTCTACATTTCATATCCTCTCTACTTCGACCATCATCAGTTATTTTGCTCCCCAAATAGCAAAACTCCTTTACTACTTTAAGTGTCTCATTTCCTAATCTAATACCCTCAACATCACCCGACTTCATTCGACTACATTCCATTATCCTCGTTTTGCTTTTGTTGATGTTCATCTTATATCCTCCCTTCAAGACACCATCCATTCCATTCAACTGCTCTTCCAACTCCTTTGCTGTCTCTGACAGAATTACAATGTCATCGGCGAACCTCAAAGTATAAAAACAATGTGAGACGCAAAAAGAGGAGTGTTCTACTCAGAATCTCGGGGCCTTTCAGCTCGACCTCGGTTGAGGCAGATTGCCGGCCGGTGTGGCCGTGCGGTTCTAGGCGCTTCAGTCTGGAACCGCGTGACCGCTACGGTCGCAGGTTCGAATCCTGCCTCGGACATGGATGTATGTGATGTCCTTAGGTTAGTTAGGTTTAAGTAGTTCTAAGTTATAGGGGACTGATGACCACAACTGTTAAGTCCCATAGTGATCAGAGTCATTTGAACCTTTTTTTTTTTCGGTCGAGGCACTGTGGGTGGTAAAGGGAGTTTTCCCTAAAGATATTACAATTCGCCACAGAGCAGCTGCGTACTGGCTGAAGGGAGAAAGACGTCACAAAATAAGAGAAATAACTGGCCAAGACATAATCGACAAACAAATGAAGAACTGATACATGGCCGACAGAATGGGACTCAGCTGATAAGGAAGGAGAAGCCTGACCTTTCTTTCCCATTATCCGAGAGCGAATGGTTCAAATGGCTCTGAGCACTATGGGACTCAACTGCTGTGGTCATAAGTCCCCTAGAACTTAGAACTACTTAAACCTAACTAACCTAAGGACATCACACACATCCATGCCCGAGGCAGGATTCGAACCTGCGACCGTAGCGGCCGCGCGGTTCCAGACTGTAGCGCCTTTAACCGCTTGGCCACCACGGCCGGCGCAGACGAGGTATCGCGAGCACTACATGCGTCATACAAACAGGAGAGACCATACGCTAAATAAGACAGGCTCCACATCTGACAGATCAGCAGTGCATAGTAAACGACACAGACACAAACAATGAATCAGATGCTATATCTCACACGGTAAATGGAGATAAATGTACATAGTGAGGGGAAGGGTCGTGGTCGCATGATCCTGCGACTGATCACCCAGTGGGAGTTGCGAAAGACGTCGCAGGAGACACACTGACCTGACGTGACCTCCCTGGCAAAATGTGGTTCACGTGCATGGCTGTCCGTCATACGTTATTGCTTGGGAGCCACCAATATGATGGCATGTGTTTAGCTAGCTCAATCTTTAGTTGCCTGGCTCTGTTAAAGACCGGATATGTTGTGAATGTATTCCATTTTTCGGCTATGTGGTTGAGCACTTTCCCGTACGGTTGTAAAGCAGCAAAGGGAAGCCCGAGATCGCGCAGAGAGCGTAATCGGAGCCCAGCACGATCGACACTGACTGCTCCTATGTGTCCGTCGGCGTGTTTGAAGACGGGGCAGAGGAGAAAGCGGATAGGTGGAAAGAGTACATTGAAGGCCCCTATGAGAGGGAAGATTTGTCTGATATGATAGAGGAAGAAAAGGAGTCAACTTAGAAGAGATGGGGGATCCGGTATTAGAATCAGAATTTAAGAGAGCTTTGGAGGACCTAAAACCAAATAAGGCGGAAGGGATAGATAACATTCTATCAGAATTTCTAAAATCATTGGGGGAAGTGGCAAAAAAACGGCTATTCAAGTTGGAGTGTAAAATTTATGAGTGACTTTCGGAACAATATCATCCACTCAATCCCGAAGATTGCAAGAGCTGACAAGTGCGAGAATTATCCCACAATCAGCTTAACAGCTCAGGCATCCAAGTTGCTGACAAGAATAATATGCAGAAGAATGGAAAAGAAAATAGAGGACGTGTTAGATGACGATCAGTTTGGCTTTAGGAAAGATAAAGACACCAGAGAGGCAATTCTGACATTGAGGTTGACAATGGGAACAAGACTAAAGAAAAATCAAGACACATGGGTAGGATTTGTTGACCTGGAAAAAGCGTTTGACAATGTAAGGTGGTGCGAGATGAAATTCTGAGAAGAGTAGGGGTAAGCTATAGGGAGAGAGGGGTAATACACAATATGTACAAGAGCCAAGAGGGAATAATAAGAGTGGATGACCAAGAACGAAGTGCTCGGTTTAAAAAGGGTGTACATCGAAGAATCAATTACGGAAATAACAGACAGATTCAGGAGTGGAATTAAAATTCAAAGTGAAAGGATATCAATGATACGATTCGCTGATGACATTGCTATTCTGAGTGAAAGTGAAGAATTACTTTAGCTGCTGAATGGAATGATAGTCTAATGAGTACAGAGTATAGATTGAGAGTAAATCGAAGAAAGACGGAGGTAATGAGAAGTAGCAGAAATGAGACCAGCGGAAAACTTATCAGGATTGATGGTCATGAAAGTTATGGAGTTCTGCTATCTAGGCAGCAAAACAACCAATGACTGAGAGCAAGGAGGACGTCAAAATCAGACTAGCACTGGCAAAAAGGGCATTCCTGGCCAAGAGAAGTCTACTAGTATCAAATATAGGACTTAATTTCAGGAAGAAATTTCTGAGGATGTACGTTTGGAGCACAATTGTTGGGTAGTGAAATATGGACTCTGGGAAAACCCGAACAGAACAGAAGCACCTGAAATGAGCTGAACAGGAATGTTGAAAATTAGGTGGACTGATAAAGTAATGAATGAGCACGTTCTGCGCAGAATTGGAGAGGAATTGTGGGAAACACTGACAAGGAGAAGAAAAATTTTAGAGACTGAAATATTTTTGGAACTCTGGGAAAACCCGAACAGAACAGAAGCACCTGAAATGAGCTGAACAGGAATGTTGAAAATTAGGTGGACTGATAAAGTAATGAATGAGCACGTTCTGCGCAGAATTGGAGAGGAATTGTGGGAAACACTGACAAGGAGAAGAAAAATTTTAGAGACTGAAATATTTTTGGAACTTTTTGACATTTTGGCCGTAGATGACAAATATGCCAAGCCCAAACACCATAGACTGTACTGTCTACATAACCCACCAGACAAATACTCTATCTTTTTTTACTTTGGGGCGGGGGGTGTCATCGGTCTTGACTGATCTGATGTGGCCCGCCACGAATTCACGAATTACTCTCCTGTGTCAACCTCTTCTTCTCAAAGTAGCACTTGCAACCTACGTCCTCAATTATTTACTGGATGTGTTCCAACCTCTGTCTTCCTCTACTGTTTTTCCCTCTACAGCTCCATCTAGTACCACGGAAGTCATTCCCTAATGCTTTAACATCTGTCCTAGATAGGACATCTGTCCTAGATAGGACATCTGTTAAAACATCAGGGAATGACTTCCGTGGTACTAGATGGAGCTGTAGAGGGAAAATACTGTAGAGGAAGACAGAGATTGGAATACATCCAGTAAATAATTGAGGACGTAGGTTGCAAGTGCTACTTTGAGAAGAAGAGGTTTGCACAAGAGAGTTGACAACCCCCCACCCCCACCCAAAAAAATAGGGTATTTATCTAGTGGGTTATGTAGACCGTACAGTCTATGGATGTTTGACCTTGGCATATTCGTCACCTACGGCCAAATGTAAAAAAGTTCCAAAAATATTTCAGTCTCTAAAATTTTTCATTAGAGGAGTCTTCAAATATAAGGAAAGAGAGTGCAGGAAGCAATATACATCTTACAAGCGTTGCCGACATCATCATTCTTGCTTACTCACTTTATCCGATAAAAATAGAATAAATTGGAATCGTAAATCAGAGAGCAGTTCCAATCGAACTGTGAAGTCTGCTTACGTCGAGACCGCACGAACTTACCCTCACTGATTTGATTCATACTGAGACGGTGTGCAGCGCACGCCTAAGTTCTCAACATATGCAAGTAGGAAGACGTTTTCGAGAAAAACGAGTTTGAAAATTTTAGGCATGCTTATATACCTCGTAAAGTCGCTGGTTTTGGAGTCCACAGCCACTCGAGTAAGCGCTTACTTTCACAATCAGGAGGTCTGTGGATCGAATCTCGCTTCCGGTATTTCTTTTTTCATTTTCCGTAATTCTAACAACAGGTGTGTGTGGCACGCGCCGAAACTGTGATGACGGTGAACCGTTTACGAACGTAAACCAAGTTTGTTTTGCAATACACACATTGAAAAGACCATTTCCAATCAAAAATTAGGCTTTCATTATGTACGCTGTATGCCACGGTAATTGTTTTTCACCTTTTTACTATCAGTATCAACCTGGTTCGTCCGGTGCTCCACAGTGTACGCATACCTTTCACAATAGTATATACAATAATATAAATGAAATGTCTATGCTGATTTGGTTGAAAGTTCTTGTGTATACTATTTTTATATTCAATCACCTTACGAAAAAAATTTTCCTCCTTATTCCAAGACAAAGATTACGAAAGTAATAATAACTCATTAAATACTGACAATATGCACAGTCTTCATAAATCTTCTGTTAGAATTAGATGCGAACGAAAAAAAAAAATTGCTGGCAGTGGGATTCGGTCCAGAGACCTCGCGATCATAAACTGAGCGTTCGGCTACGGTTTTCTTGATTAATACCAATGATAAAAGCCGGCCGGAGTGGCCGTGCGGTTCTGGGCGCTACAGTCTGGAGCCGCGTGACCGCTACGGTCGCAGGTTCGAATCCTGCCTCGGGCATGGATGGGTGTGATGTCCTTAGGTTAGTTAGGTTTAAGTAGTTCTAAGTTCGAGGGGACTGATGACCACAGCAGTTAAGTCCCATAGTGCTCAGAGCCATTTGAACCATTTAAACCAATGATAAAAATTTTATAAGCACGCCGAGAATGTTCAGGTCCGATTTCTTCGAAAACGGTTGCGAGTTACGTCTTCCTGTTTGCATGTGTTGAAATCCTAGTCGTGTCCTACATACCCTGTCAGTGTGAATCAAATCGGTGAGGGCAAGCTCGTACTGTTCCCATGTTGGCGGTCTTTCTATGTAACTAACGTTTGAGCGTTAGGGCTGCTGCGGTTCTTTATTTATGAATTTAAATATTTAAGCACGTACTTTATTTTGCAAAGCAATGTCAGCTACATTTTTGCTCCAATCTTGAATTTCCGTACATGATTTCGAACGTCATTCAAAGGCGCGTCAAGTATTTCTATGATCTATTTTATTTCTTACCTTTAAACAAATCAGCACAAAATATGTAACCGCTTTTTTTTATTTTTTTCCATAGTCACTGTCCCGCGCCTCCAACACAACCACATTAACCTCTCGTAAACTGAATTTTTAGGAACGCGTTATTACGTGGCGTTTCTGCTTGCAGCAGACACACAACAGATTGTTACAAAGCCATTAAATAGTAAATTGTTAAAGTTACCGCCCTTTTCTCATCACTCTGCAACTACATAATGTTCATTATTTCCCTGGAGTCTGTCGATACAGTACTTCAGGGAGGAGTAAAAAAACGTATGTAACTTGACCGTTACACGCTTACGGTTGAAAATACATGGAAGATTACTATCACTATTATTACGGCTAATACCATTATCATAAGCATCAACATTATTGCTATTACAACTGATAAAATTCTTAGGGGTTGTTTTTACTCATCGTAGCCGGTAATCCGTCGCAGCAAAAGTTCTGGAACAGTAACTATAGGTTTTTACTATAAAGCAAAAATAAAATTTACTCAAGTATAGTATTTCATTTGATATTTATTACAGTTTCAAAATAAAGGCACCTTGACAAATCTGAAATAAGTTGTTACATACTTACAATAAACTATGACAACAAGCTACATACTTTTTGTCCAAAATCACACAAAATACTGACATCCCTACCAACATGGCAGGAACTATTTATACTTTCTTAACAATCCCGAACAATCCTCGGCATTGTTTAAAATGAATATTTGATTAATCAACAATTAAAATGGATACAAAAAAATTAAAAATACATATCTGATTGTATATTTACTCCAAATCAGCTAGTACACTACGATATTAGTACCTGTCTGTTATTTTATTCGAGAATAAATTCTCAAATAAGAAATTACAATAATACATTTACATTTTTTATTAATTACTAGAGGCTCCCTTCATGGGAATTGTTCCCTTCATTTACAGAGCTTCTACACTTTGAAGTGAAAGAGATTAAACAGTTATTTTCTCAGTTATAATTTTTTCTAGACGAGTTACATATTTTTTTTACATGTGAGATCCTGAACTGGACTGGAAAATGTTCGTTTTAAGTGGGTCTTAATGGGCTGTTACGTTTCAAGCTACACTGGTGGCCATTAAAATTGCTACACCACGAAGATGACGTGCTACAGACGCGAAATTTAACCGACAGGAAGAAGATGCTGTGATATGCAAATGATTAGCTTTTCAGACCATTCACACAAGGTTGGCGCCGGTAGCGACACCTACAACATGCTGACATGAGGAAAGTTTCCAACTGATTTCTCATACACAAACAGCAGTTGACCGGCGTTGCCTGGTGAAAAGTTGTAGTGATGCCTCGTGCAGGAGGAGAAATGCGTACCATCACGTTTCCGACTTTGATAAAGGTCGGATTGTAGCCTATCGTGATTGCGGTTTATCGTATCGCGACATTGCTGCTTGCGTTGGTCGAGATCCAATGACTGTTAGCAGAATATGAAATCGGTGGGTTTAGGAGGGTAATACGGAACGGCGTGCTGGATCCAAACGGCCTCGCATCACTATCAGTCGAGATGACAGGCATTTTATCCGCATGGCTGTAACGGATCTTGCAGCCACGTCAACAGATGGAGACGTTTGCAAGACAACAACCATCTGCACGAACAGTTCGACGACGTTTGCAGCAGCATGGACTGTCAGCTCGGAGACCATGGCTGCGGTTACCCTTGACGCTGCATCACGGACAGGAGCGCCTGCGATGGTGTACTCAACAACGAACCTGCCTCGAATCCTGCACGAATCCTGCCTCGGGCATGGATGTGTGTGATGTCCTTAGGTTAGTTAGGTTTAAGTAGTTCTAAGTTCTAGGGGACTGATGACCACAGATGTTAAGTCCCAGCCGGCCGAAGTGGCCGTGCGGTTAAAGGCGCTGCAGTCTGGAACCGCAAGACCGCTACGGTCGCAGGTTCGAATCCTGCCTCGGGCATGGATGTTTGTAATGTCCTTAGGTTAGTTAGGTTTAACTAGTTCTAAGTTCTAGGGGACTAATGACCTCAGAAGTTGAGTCCCATAGTGCTCAGAGCCATTTTTTTGTTAAGTCCCATAGTGCTCAGATCCATCCAACCTGGGTGCACGAATGGCAAAACGTCATTTTTTTCGGATGAATCCAGGTTCTGTTTACAGCGTCATGATGGTCGCATCCGTGTTTGGCGACATCTCGGTGAACGCACATTCGTCATCGCAATACTGGCGTATCACCCGGCGTGTTGACATGGGGTGCCATTGGTTGCACGTCACGGTCACCTCTTGTTCACACTGACGGCACTTTGAACAGTGGACGTTACATTTCAGATATGTTACGACCTGTGGCTTCATTCGATTCTTGTGAAACCCTAAATTTCAACAGGATAATGCACGACCGCATGTTGCAGGTCCTATACTGGCTTTTCTCGATACAGAAAATGTTCGGCTGCTGCCCTGGCCAGCACATTCTCCAGATCTCTCACCAACTGAAAACGTCTGGTCAATGGTGGCCGAGCAACTGGCTCGTCACCATACGCCAGTCACTACTCTTGATGAACTGTGGTATCGTGTTGAAGCTGCATGGGCAGCTGTACCTGTACACGCCATCCAAGCTCTGTTTGACTCAATGCCCAGGCGTATCAAGGCCGTTATTACGGCCAGAGGTGGTTGTTCTGGGTACTGATTTCTGAGGATCTATGCACCCAAATTGCGTGAAAATGTAATCACATGTCAGTTCTAGTATATTAGTCCAGTGGATACCCGTTTATCATCTGCATTTCTTCTTGGTGTAGCAATTTTAATGGCCAGTAGTGTACACATTTGTAACTGCACCACATTGTCTCTTTCTTTACCTTTTATGAAATATAATTACAGAAATCTGACTACATGTTTAACGGTTTCTTTAGTCGACATTCTTCACAGTCACTTGGTAGCTCCCGGTATGTAGGTTTACCGCCTGATCCATGGGAATTGCAGAGGATGTTGTGGAGGAATAACATACTGCAGTGCGTTTAGAATTTAAACCAGGACGTTGCCGTAAAGTCTGACGATAAGGAACTTTACATCGCCTTTCCTCCCTTCGCAGTAAAAAAATATCGGCCACCAGGTATCGAACCGGCCCCATCCGACTCGGGCAGCAGAGCACAGGCGGAATTAGTGTTGGCGCCAGTGAAATACCCAGACAGGAAGCTTATGCCCGTAAACTAGGATGTCATAATCGTTTGACGTAGCTCAGTTGTGAGTCGCAGGGGCGGAAATTCTCTCACTGGGTTTGTGATGAACGGGGAACGCGTGTGGGAGAAACCGTGAAGTACACTGCAAAACAAAGACGAGGTGGATGTACCATCATATATTAGGTATTCGGTGGAAATGAATGAAGGTGAGGGAGCATGTTGCCAGAGGTCTCCCCGTCGTGCATAGGAAGCTGAACGTCTCACGTCGTGAGGTCAGCGTGACTGTAGCGCGAAATGGTGCTGTCCCCGCAATAGGAGGCAGTTGAAACAATGGGAAAAGGCAGTGTATGCCAATCAGTGTTACGGTGCGTTGTGGTGGTGGTCTTCATTACAACGATGTCGAAGACAACATTTGGATGACTTCACACGGGGAAGAATCATCGGGAAACTACACTCATGCTCATAAATTAGGGATAATGCTGATACATGATGGAACAACGCTCTGGTGAGCGGTTTGCGCCCGCAGCTCGTGGTCGTGCGGTAGCGTTCTCGCTTCCCACGCCCGGGTTCCCGGGTTCGATTCCCGGCGGGGTCAGGGATTTTCTCTGCCTCGTGATGGCTGGGTGTTGTGTGATGTCCTTAGGTTAGTTAGGTTTAAGTAGTTCTAAGTTCTAGGGGACTGGTGACCATAGATGTTAAGTCCCATAGTGCTCAGAGCCATTTGAACCATTTGAGCGGTTTGCGGCTATAACCATGCGGCACATTTGTCCTGCAGTCGTCGCACGGAGGCGCTGGCAGCAGTCCACATACGCAGAGGTGTGTTGGTGCATGTCAGAGTACAGTGCAGCGAGTAAGTGTGTAGACGTTTTCAGACATGCTAATGGAGACTGTATTGAAAATGACTCAAAGAACACATGTTAATGACGTTATGAGGAGTAGAATACTAGGGCGACTGGAGGCTGGTCAAACACAGAAGGTCGTAGCACGGGCCCTCCGTGTGCCACAAAGTGTGATCTCAAGATTATGGCAACGATTCCAGCAGACAGGAAACGTGTCCAGGCGCTACAGTACGGGACGTCCACAGTGTACAACCCCACAAGAACACCGATATCTCACCATCAGTGCACGCAGACGGCCACGGAGTACTGCAGGTAGCCTTGCTCGGGACCTTACCACAGCCACTGGAACAGTTGTCTCCAGACACACAGTCTACAGACGACTGAACAGACATGGTTTGGCTTGGCTCTGAGCACTGTGGGACTTAACATCTGAGGTCATCAGTCTCCTAGAACTTAGAACTGCTTAAATCTAACTAACCGAAGGACATCACACACATCCATGCCCGAGCCAGGATTCGAACCTGCGACCGTAACGGTCGCGCGGTTCCAGACTGTAGCGCCTAGAACCGCTCGGCCAACCCGGCCGGCGACATGGTTTGTTCGCCCAGAGACCTGCAAGGTGCATTCCACTGACACCAGGTCACAGGAGAGCCCGTAAAGCCTGGTGTCAAGAACACAGCACATGGTCATTGGAACAGTGGTCCCAGGTTATGTTCACAGACGAGTCCAGGTATAGTCTGAAAACTGATTCTCGTCGGGTTTTCATATGGCGTGAACCAGGAACCAGATACCAACCCTTTAATGTCCTTGAAAGGGACCTGTATGGAGGTCGTGGTTTGATGGTGTAGAGTGGGATTATGATTGGTGCACGTACACTCCTGTATGTCTTTGGCAGAGGAACTGTAACAGGTAAGGTGTATTGGGACGTCATTTTGCACCAGTATGTCCGCCTTTTCAGGGGTGCAGTGGCTCCCATCTTCCTCCTGATGGATGATAACGCAGGGCCCCACCGAGCTGCCATCGTGGAGGAGTACCTTGAAACAGAAGATACCAGGCGAATGGAGTGGCCTGCCTGTTCTCCAAACCTAAGCCCCATCGAGCACGTATCGCTGCACATCTTCAAATTCCTACGACACTTCAGGAGCTCCGACAGGCACTGGTGCAACAATGGGAGGCTATACCCCACCAGCTGCTCGACCACGTGATCCAGAGTATGCCAACTCGTTGTGCGGCCTGTGTATGGGTGCATGGTGATCATATCCTATATTGATTCGGGGTACATGCGCAGGAAACAGTGTTTCGGGACGGTTTTCTCAACTTATCACCAATACCGTGGACTTACAGATCTGTGTCATGTGTGTTCCCTATGTGCCTTTGCTATTGGCGCCAGTTTTGTGTAGTGCCACGTTGTGTGGCACCACATTCTGCAGTTATCTTTAATTTATGAGCATGAGTGTAGTCGATGGACGATGTGTAGCGAGTGAAGCCCAGGAGACCTGTAATGCTCACATCATTGTTTCACGTGCATGGCGAGCGTTCCGAAGCACAGGCACTGCTTCCCCAAGGAGAGGAGGTTGTCAGTCACTGTCAGTCACAACAAGAAATGACCGCTACATTGTGCAACAGGCAAGAAAAGACAGACATCAAACAGCGGTTGCAATTGCAACCATATTTAACGGCACTGTAAAGCACGTAATCTCACCCTCCACAGCGGCATGGCACCCGAGCACAGACGATATTTAATTTACTGAACTTAGATTATATGTATCGATTTTTTAAGACAAGAGAAAGCAAAATAAACGAGGTAACACCGATCTCTTGTCGCAGCCAGTAGGCCAGCCAGTAGGCATCTACACTATTATGTCATTCGTTGTCCTAGAAGGACGTAATATTTTGTGTGGCTCCACAGTTAGCCATATTGATACTTATTTGCAGAAAAGAGGCGCAGAATTAATAAGTCGCTCTCATTTGTGAATTATCTGCAATTATTTACCTAGAATTTTACGTAAGTGTCATTCATATCGTAATATATGTGTTGAAATGAATACATGTTTTATTTAATCGTATGCTTTTCTTTTTTTTTAGTAGTTTTAGTCACCCCATTGTCATGATTGCAGCTGAGGTCAGAATCAGACTTTGTGTACAAAAAATATATAATGAGCCCTGGCTATGTTCCGTACATCTTCGGACGTGCAAAGCTCGATAAATTCACGGCTTAAATTGCATTTACTTTATTGTGTGACCTACGTAAGATTTTATGAAACATTAAGAAATTCAATTCCAATCTTAAAGGCAAAACAAACTTTGATCTCTCAGTTACTTATTCAAAGAAACAACAATAATAATTATTATTACAAATTATTATTTTATTTTTATTTGTTAAAGTCCCTTTGCCCGACGACACCAGACAAGTATGTGTCGTTGATACCCGTAGATCGGCGGCACCGTTTGAGATGATGCCACGAGCACAGGGACTGGACCCACGAGGTGTGGAGTCGCGTTCTCTTCTCGTACGGAAACGGATAGAGTCTGCCGGCCGATGTGGCCGAGCGGTTCTAGGCGCTTCAGTCTGGAACCGCGCGACCGCTGCTTCGAATCCTGCCTCGGGCATGGATGTGTGTGATGTCCTAAGGTTAGTTAGGTTTAAATAGTTCTAAGTTCTTGGGGACTAATGACCTCAGACGTTAAGTCTCATAGTGCTCAGAGCCATTTGAACCATTTTTTGGATATAGTCTGAGTAGTGATTCTGGACATACCATCATACGGTGAGAACTGAGAATACGTAATGTACCCGAATAACTGGCGAAAACAATCGTTTTGGTGATCCAGGTGGTACGGTTCGGGGAGACTTAATGGTGCAAAGGAGTACTGACCACCAAATCTTTGAACACGGTACAATCGGCGGTCGCCGTTGCTGTAACACTGCACTACTTCCCGCATGTGCGCCTTTTCAAATGGTTCAAATGGCTCTGAGCACTATGGGACTCAACTGCTGTGGTCATAAGTCCCCTAGAACTTAAAACTACTTAAACCTAACTAACCTAAGGACATCACACACATCCATGCCCGAGGCAGTATTCGAAACTGCGACCGTAGCGGTCGTGCGGTTCCAGACTGCAGCGCCTTCAACCGCTCGGCCACTCCGGCCGGCTGCGCCTTTTCAGAGGTGTATTCGGTCTTCACTCCTTTTTTGTGGATTGCAATGCTCGACTGCATCGAACAGCGCAGGTGGAGGACCTCTTGGAACGAAAGAATGTTAGGCGAAGGGGCTGGCCTTTACTGTTCACCCGTCTGATATCCCAGCGGGTACGCGTGGGATGCGATGGGGAAACGTGTGGCAGCACTTCCGCATGCACCAACGAACATCCAGCAGTCTTCGACCGCGCCTTACGACATGTTTTTACCAGCATGCAGATGATGCACTGTCGTCCGTGGTGTTCACATGCCGCCTTTTCTAATGTCGACGGAACCATCACAAATCGCGGTGAGTTCAGTGTAATTCTTGTCACTGAATAAAAGTGTCGTTTCTGTTCTTCCCTTTGCATACTTCTTTCACTCCCGTTCTGTATTTTACTGTAAGCTCTTCTTTGTATGGCTCAAGTTTCATCGAGCTATGTTACTTGGAAGTTCCCTTCGTCCTTAAGTTTGGTACACCAGTGTCTGTAGGGGGCGGAGAACAGCTGCAGTACTCGGCTACACCTGCTGTTTTGCGCGCTGCATGCTCTTACTACATCAGCGCACGACACATGTTCCGTGTTGTTGCTGCAAGCGTGGTATTTTGCAGTTGCATGTAAAGTTTGCTTTCTGTCCTCCGTCTCCGTCCAACTGCTTGTGGGCACAGTCTGGCAGGCCTTGCTTTTACAGCTGAGCTAACACACGACACTGCAGAGACAGCCACAGCAATAGTAGACAAGTTAAATCGCATCGTGGCTCACGTCTGTCACTATCCTATACATTTTGAGGTCAAGACAGACGTAAAAAGAGGCGCACAATGATGCTAGCTGTCTTGTCCATCTAACTGCTTTAAGTACACCATTCTTGATGACATGACTGTCCGCAAGGAGGCAAGGGCAGGGGAGAGAGCGTACTCGGGGCCCTATATATACAGAGTGGTCAGAAAATGTGTGAAATACTTGTAGGGGTGTTACAGGGCAGGTTGTACCGAGACATAAATGTTAAGAAAGAAATTCGATACGTTGCTCCGTTTCGAGTTATTTAGCATAGAATTTAGCCAATCGCGGCGTCGCGCGCTCACACTCAAGCGGCCTGCCAGGGGCGGTGTTGCCCAACGAGTGCTTTGTCTGAGTCAGCTGGAACTTGAATTTTCGCGCGCGACGATCTGATTGGCTAACTTCAATACTAAATAACTCGGAAACGGCGCAACGTATCGATTTTTTTTGTAACATTCATATCTCTCTCTCTCTCTCTCTCTCTCTCTCTCTCTCTATATATATATATATATATATATATATATATATATATATATATATACGTTTAAGTGATGGATACTGCAAATTTGCTATGAAACGATATTACAATACCATGCAGAAAGAACTTAAAGATTTAAATGCGAACGAAAGAGGAAAAAAATTACAGCTATCGACGGACGGGATTCATTGTTCTATACATCAAGAAGCACTTTGTGCTAATTTTGCAGACGTGCAGCACTTGAAGAAATTGGTGGTATGAATAGTAAAATTTCTGAAGTCACACGCATTATTCCATTGTCAGTTGCAACAGTCTTCGATGGAACTGAATGAAGAGCAGGGAGACTTTATAATACTGTAAAATTCGTTGGTTAAATCGAGGGACTTTTCTGGAACGATTTTCTTGATTTAAAACTCGCTGTTGTTGAATTTATGAAGGAAAAAGAATTGCAGGAACGAAAATTAGAACAGGAACGGACTGCAGACCTCGCATTTTAAGTAGATTGGACTGCACTCTGCCCACAGAAAGACAATGCAAGGTGGGTACTTCTTTCTGATTTGATGGGGGTGCATTTAAAAAGAAAATCACGTTGTAGAACGGACACATTCTGACAAACATAGTCCAGTTCCCTGAGCACAAAGAAACAGCAAGGTCTGAAGAATTCGTTGTGGCCTTGGAAGAATTACAGGGGTAGTTTCCTAAACGTTTTGAGCACACTGCCCGTCTTACATTTGTTTTAGAGATGTTTTGGAGCCTGTTTGCCGTTTCAGATAAAAGCTTCCCTGTGCATACGCAGATGCAACTGACTGGCCTGCAGGGTAATTCCAATTTTAATGACGAATTCTTTTACTTTAAAACTGTCCAGGACGTCGACGTTGCTTTCCTCAAGCAGAATTTCCCCGTCTTCGTAATGAGGTTGCAAAAGTGCTATAATATTTCTATCGACATATTTGTGTGAAAATTTTCTTTCGATTACGAAGCTAAATAAGTCACAACTACATGGCAACCTGAGTACGAAAATCGGTGATATTGTATGCGTCTTTCTAGATGCCGAGAGCTTGTACTAGATACAATAAATACTAGCGAAAAGTTGTTTTGTTTGTGATTTATTTTGTTGCAAAATGTGAATCACGAGACCAGGTCGCATGCAGTGCGTCTGCACTGCCATTAAATGCAGCGCATTCGCATTGGCCCCTCTTCCCACTCCCTGCACTCAGTGTGCCATGGCAGGGAAGGAAATGAGCAGCGAGGCTGACCGCTATGGCACTCGTGGCAAGTGTACGGCTCGCGAACCGAATTCTTGGTTGTCCCTGATCTACAGTATACTCATAATAATACAACAATAAAATTAAGATTATAATAACGTCCAAAGTAAAATATCACTGTTGTTGCTGATATTGCAGGATTGTGTTGAGCGTCAAATGGTCGTTGTTCTGTCACCAGAAAAAATTCATCCACAGAGCTATAAAGGACGCTCTTTTTAGGACACTCAACATTTTTGCTTTAAACCTCTTGATTGGCGGAACTGAATAGATTTTGACATTGCACTAAACATTTTCATGCTCATGATTGTGAAATTATGTTGCGCGTTGATCAGTCGACGTCTTTGTCTGTTTAGACTGTCTATACTGAGGGTGGCATGATGGCTAATTTGATTACTCTTGTTATCGTCTACTTTCAAGTGAGTAAGGCAGATGAACACTTATTGGCTGCAAACAGTCATAAATTCTAGTTTAGCAAAGATCAGTTAACAGTGGCTCATATTTTTTCCCATAGGAGTAAAGATCCACACCGTTTTCCTCTGTAACAGCAGAACATTCCTTTGCCCTGCAGAGTGACCCCGCAGCGGATGTCCGTCGCTGATATGGCTGCGAAATAAGGCGAAGTTCACCGTTAGTCTTTACTGATCTGATGTAATGCTTTTTAGTTTACTCTGAAGGCAGAGAACTCGTGAAAATTTGACACACACATGTACAGTTTGGTCTTCCCCGGTTAATTTACTGTCGATTACGACGCTCAGAGGTTTAAAAGCTACAACAATGCCACATGCTCCAGTGTCCCTAAACTACACATCATTATTCATAATTTGTTTTCACCCTATTTGCGTTAAACCACTTTTTGGTCTCATGGAACAGAAACTCTTCTTGTTGCGCAACTCTTCACACTACGAACAAACTTAAGTCATCTGCATACTGTAGAATGTGTCCATTTGAGTTTATATCATTAACAAAAATTATAAATAACACAGTCCCTAGTAAGGATCCTTGTAGCAAACCATATCACTTCTTGGGGTCGCACGAGACTGACCCTTGTGCTGCACTACACTTTATTTTGAGTCATCAGTCTGCCAACTCGTTTGATGCAGCCCGCTACGAATTACAATCCTGTGTCATGCTTCTCATCTCCGAGTAGCAGTTGCAACCTACGTCCTCAATAATTTGCTGAATGTATTCCAATCTCTGTCTTTTACCATTTACAACTCCCTCTAGTACCATGGAAGTTTTTCTCTAATGTCTTAACACACGTCAAACAAAACGTAACCAGAACAGTAATTTACCGTTTGCCTGGACGAAGAAGACCCATCATGTCTTGTTGGGACTACACGGAAGAAGAATAGTAATAGATTGAAGAACGTGGTCATGCTGTCCTGTAGATATGTTAGTCTACACTCCATTTACAAACTTACATGCATCGGACGAAAAGAAGAAATACCATCACCTGCGCTACCAGAGAAGGACAAATGTGTGAAATTTCAAGGTCGGAAAGGAATTTGGATCTTCACAAACTGTGTGGAATGCAGAGACATACACTATGTGATCAAAAGTATCCGGACACCCCCAAAAACATACGTTTTTCATATTAGCTGCATTGTGCTGCCACCTACTGCCAGGTACTCCATATCAGCGACCTCAGTAGTCATTACACATCGTGAGAGAGCAGAATGGGCCGCTCTGCGGAACTCATGGACTTCGAACAACGTCAAGTGACTGGGGTCACTAGTGTCATACGCTGTACGCGAGATTACCACACTCCTAAACATCCCTAGGTCCACTGTTCCCGATGTGATAGTGAAGTGGAAACGTGAAGAGAAACGTACAGCGCAAAAGCGTACGGGCCGACCTTGTCTGTTGACTGACATAGACCGCCGACAGGTGAAGATGGTCGTAATGTGTAATAGGCAGACATCTATCCAGACCATCACACAGGAATTTCAAACTGCATCAGGATCCACTGCAAGTACTATGACAGTTAGGCGGGAGGTGAGAAAACTTGGATTTCATGGTCGAGCGGTTGCTCATAAGCCACACATCACGCCGGTAAATGCCAAACGACGCCTCGCTTGGTGTAAGGAGCGTAAACATTGGACGATTGAACAGTGCGAGAACGTTGTGAGGAGTGACGAATCACGGTACACAATGTGGCGTTCCGATGGCAGGGTGTGGGTATGGCGAATGCTCATTGAACGTCATCTGCCAGCGAGTGTAGTACCAACAGTAAATGTCGGAGGCGGTGGTATTACGGTGTAGTCGTATTTTCCATGCATGGCTCTTGCACCCCTTGTTGTTTTGCCTAGCACTAGCACAGCACAGCACAGGCCTACATTGATGTTTTAAGCACCTTCCTGATTCCCACTGTTGAAAAGCAATTCGGGGATGGCGATTGCATCTTTCAACATGATCGAGCACCTGTTCATAACGCACGGCCTGTGGCGGAGTGGCTACAAGACAATAAGATCCGTGTAATGGACTGGCCTGCTCAGAGTCCTGACCTGAATCCTATAGAATATCAGTGGGATGTTTTGGAACGCCGACTTCGTGCCAGGCCTCACTGACCGACATCGATACCTCTCCTCAGTGCAGCACTCCATGAAGAATGGGCTGCCATTCTCCAAGAATCCTTCCAGCACCTGATTGAACGTGTGCCTGCGAGAGTGGAAGCTGTCAGCACCATATTGAATTCCAGCATTACCGCTGAAGGGCGCCACGAACTTACAAGTCATTTTCAGCCAGATATCCGCATACTTTTGATCACATAGTGCACAGTCACACAGCTACGAATCCTACAGTCCAGTTGGCATGGATGCACAAAAATGTACAAATTCGGAAGACCACAACCATTTCGGTTCAGTCCTAGCTTGTTAAGAGTTGATTCTGCCGGTCAGTTCGAGGGTTTATTTTGGAAGGTTATCCACACTCATTTCGTCGATTGCTGGCCCTGAGTTACACTTCGCCCAAACAATCCAGAAAATGTGGATTCCGAAACACCTTTTGTTTAAATTTGATTATGCCAATAGACATTACAAAATACAAAGTACGAAAATAATGCCCTGAGGTCATTAATACTTTCAGATATGAAGTTTTGTAAACAAAAAAGTGTTATAGAAAGAATCGGAATTGAGTAATCGTTTATTTTTAGTTTTACTCCTTGTTTTACTCTTCTTTGAAGAAGCCAGTGATATGTTTTGTTGAATGTATTTGTTGGTATCCGACAGTGTTTCCGCAGGCGATCTGATTTTCTTATTTTCTATATCAGATTTTTTTAAAATTTTCAATGTCGACCTAAGTGTACAGAAAAATCTTTGGGCCAGCATTTGACCAAGCAAATCAAAGATGTGTTTGGAGATCCAATGAAGAACTAATTAAACTAGCCGACCAACCCTAGGTAGTGAAAATCGTCAAAGCAAAACGTTTACAATGTGCAGGTAATGTCGAGAGAATTGACTAGCAAGATAGTCCGTCTGGTATATGATAAGAAGATGAAAGGCTTAAGAGCCCCTGGAAGACCAAGAACCAGATGGCAGAATGAGATGTCTTCAAATTCAAGAGTGTTGGGTATCAGTGAATCGAAAGAAGCGGCGGAAGACAGAAGAATAGGAGGCAGATAGTGTAGCAGCGCGAGTTTGCTCACGTACCAGAGAAGCTAACAAACTGTGTGTGTTAACCTAGGATTGTTGATACTGGAAGTAATTAAGTTAAGCTTTAACGCCCTGTCGACGAAGAGGTCATTAAAGACCATCACACTCGGTAAACTTGTTGTACACCGTACAATAAGCGATATTATCATTGTACAAATTTTCAGATACTTGTCCCAGACATTTATGGTTGTATTACTGAAGCGATCACATTCCTGGGGTCAGATACATCACATGCTCACACTGACAGAACCACAGGCACATAGACACAGGCAACAGAGCATGCACAATGTCGGCACTAGTACAGTGTATATCCACCTTTCGCAGCAATGCAGGCTGCTATTCTCCCATGGAGATGATCGTAGAGATGCTGGATGTAGTCCTGTGGAACGGCTTGCCATGCCATTTCCACCTGGCGCCTCAGTTGGACCAGCGTTCGTGCTGGATGTGCAGACCGCGTGAGACGACGCTTCATCCAGTCCCAAACATGCTCAATGGGGGACAGATCCGGAGATCTTGCTGGCCAGGGTAGTTGACTTACACCTTCTAGAGCACGTTGGGTGGTACGGGATACATGCGGACGTGCATTGTCCTGTTGGAACAGCAAGTTCCCTTGCCGGTCTAGGAATGGTAGAACGATGGGTTCGATGACGGTTTGGATGTACCGTGCACTATTCAGTGTCCCCTCGACGATCACCAGTGGTGTACGGCCAGTGTAGGAGATCGCTCCCCACACCATGATGCCGGGTGTTGGCCCTGTGTGCCTCGGTCGTATGCAGTCCTGATTGTGGCGCTCACCTGGCAGCCAAACACGCGTACGACCATCATTGGCACCAAGGCAGAAGCGACTCTCATCGCTGAAGACGACACGTCTCCATTCGTCCCTCTATTCACGCCTGTCGCGACACCACTGGAGGCGGGCTGCACGATGTTGGGGCGTGAGCGGAAGACGGCCTAACGGTGTGCGGGACCGTAGCCCAGCTTCATGGAGACGGTTGCGAATGGTCCTCGCCGATACCCCAGGAGCAACAGTGTCCCTAATTTGCTGGGAAGTGGCGGTGCGGTCCCCTACGGCACTGCGTAGGATCCTACGGTCTTGGCGTGCATCCGTGCGTCGCTGCGGTCCGGTCCCAGGTCGACGGGCACGTGCACCTTCCGCCGACCACTGGCGACAACATCGATGTACTGTGGAGACCTCACGCCCCACGTGTTGAGCAATTCGGCGGTACGTCCACCCGGCCTCCCGCATGCCCACTATACGCCCTCGCTCAAAGTCCGTCAACTGCACATACGGTTCACGTCCACGCTGTCGCGGCATGCTACCAGTGTTAAAGACTGCGATGGAGCTCCGTATGCCACGGCAAACTGGCTGACACTGACGGCGGCGGTGCACAAATGCTGCGCAGCTAGCGCCATTCGACGGCCAACACCGCGGTTCCTGGTGTGTCCGCTGTGCCGTGCGTGTGATCATTGCTTGTACAGCCCTCTCGCAGTGTCCGGAGCAAGTATGGTGGGTCTGACACACCGGTGTCAATGTGTTCTTTTTTCCATTTCCAGGAGTGTATATGATAAGGTGGGGTAAATCGGACCTAGTAATTTCTTGTGGCTATAAAACTCTTATCCGAGGTAGGATATTAACGTTATATACGTTAAATTATAGATAATATAAAGAGCAACTGTTTGCAAAATATTTTTGTTGTACCATCAATAGTTTTTGAGGTATCTGTATTTTAAGAAACGTCCATTTTTGCCATTTGCGAAAATGGTGGGGTAAATCCGACCCCATATTTGTTTGGCTGATTTTGCTCAGAAATAGTTCTAAATGAACGGTTTTTTGGGGAAATAATTATAGAAATTATGTCTTTTACATAAATGAACAAAATGTATTCAAAACATAACAATGTTTAGAGTACTAAACGTACTGAAAGTTAAATGAGTTTAAATTTTAATTGAAAAAAGATGACTCCAATGTCGATCTCGGAATGTTAAAATCACGAGCGACAGCTCGTAAAGACATTCCCATTTGCATTGCAGCAACTGCTCGACGAATATCGTTTTGATTGCGTTTTGTCGTTTTTCGTTTGTAATTTCGTACCATTTTCCTGAAAATAAACAAAAAATCACTTTGTTTAATACATAAACAATCCCGTACACATAAACGATAAAAAATATGCGGTCGGATTTACCTCACCAATTAGCGGTCGGATTTACCCCACCATATCATGTTTCACTTAACACACACAAAAACAATTTACATGACATTTCCAACAAAAACGATACATACACTGAACAGGTCACTAAATGCACTACAAAAATCACTTACCATTTGTTTTGCGATCGTTTTATTTAATAAGGTAAATCTAGTGACGCAACTTGCACAAAAATTAAATTGACAGAATCGAAAACACACTTGTCGTCTTTTGGGTGTCTAAATGTCAAATGCGGCGAAGCTGTCACGGTGACGTTTTCGTTATTTCGAATGCTCTATATGGTAACACTAATGCGAAATAGCTCCGCTTTGCCGTTTCTCACAAATAGAGGACGGTCAGTTTTACCCACCCGGTTGGATTTACCCAACCTGTCGGATTTAGCCCACCTTACCCATATTCTAAGGGATAAAAGACGCACAACGAAGGAATTACCCGAATGGGACGGAAATCTGTAGGTGTGATGTACATGTACAGAAAAAAAATGATTACAATTTCGGAAAAAGAGGGCTTCACCTCTGGCCCTGCAACCAGTTATTCGGCTTGACACTTATTGACGGAGTTGTAGGATGTCCTCCCGAGGGATTCTGTGTAATTAGCGCATTACATCGTCAAAACACCGAACTGTTTGGAGCAACTTGCCCACAATGCTCCAAAGGGGAGAGATCCAGCGATCTTGCTGGCCAAGGTAGGGTTTGACAAGCACGAAGACAAGCGCTAGATACTCTCGCCGTGCGCGGGCAGGCATTATCTTGCTGAAATGGGAGCCCAGGTTGGCTTGCCATGAAGGTAGTTGACTTACACCTTCTAGAGCACGTTGGGTGGTACGGGATACATGCGGACGTGCATTGTCCTGTTGGAACAGCAAGTTCCCTTGCCGGTCTAGGAATGGTAGAACGATGGGTTCGATGACGGTTTGGATGTACCGTGCACTATTCAGTGTCCCCTCGACGATCACCAGTGGTGTACGGCCAGTGTAGGAGATCGCTCCCCACACCATGATGCCGGGTGTTGGCCCTGTGTGCCTCGGTCGTATGCAGTCCTGATTGTGGCGCTCACCTGGCAGCCAAACACGCGTACGACCATCATTGGCACCAAGGCAGAAGCGACTCTCATCGCTGAAGACGACACGTCTCCATTCGTCCCTCTATTCACGCCTGTCGCGACACCACTGGAGGCGGGCTGCACGATGTTGGGGCGTGAGCGGAAGACGGCCTAACGGTGTGCGGGACCGTAGCCCAGCTTCATGGAGACGGTTGCGAATGGTCCTCGCCGATACCCCAGGAGCAACAGTGTCCCTAATTTGCTGGGAAGTGGCGGTGCGGTCCCCTACGGCACTGCGTAGGATCCTACGGTCTTGGCGTGCATCCGTGCGTCGCTGCGGTCCGGTCCCAGGTCGACGGGCACGTGCACCTTCCGCTGACCACTGGCGACAACATCGATGTACTGTGGAGACCTCACGCCCCACGTGTTGAGCAATTCGGCGGTACGTCCACCCGGCCTCCCGCATGCCCACTATACGCCCTCGCTCAAAGTCCGTCAACTGCACATACGGTTCACGTCCACGCTGTCGCGGCATGCTACCAGTGTTAAAGACTGCGATGGAGCTCCGTATGCCACGGCAAACTGGCTGACACTGACGGCGGCGGTGCACAAATGCTGCGCAGCTAGCGCCATTCGACGGCCAACACCGCGGTTCCTGGTGTGTCCGCTGTGCCGTGCGTGTGATCATTGCTTGTACAGCCCTCTCGCAGTGTCCGGAGCAAGTATGGTGGGTCTGACACACCGGTGTCAATGTGTTCTTTTTTCCATTTCCAGGAGTGTATATGATAAGGTGGGGTAAATCGGACCTAGTAATTTCTTGTGGCTATAAAACTCTTATCCGAGGTAGGATATTAACGTTATATACGTTAAATTATAGATAATATAAAGAGCAACTGTTTGCAAAATATTTTTGTTGTACCATCAATAGTTTTTGAGGTATCTGTATTTTAAGAAACGTCCATTTTTGCCATTTGCGAAAATGGTGGGGTAAATCCGACCCCATATTTGTTTGGCTGATTTTGCTCAGAAATAGTTCTAAATGAACGGTTTTTTGGGGAAATAATTATAGAAATTATGTCTTTTACATAAATGAACAAAATGTATTCAAAACATAACAATGTTTAGAGTACTAAACGTACTGAAAGTTAAATGAGTTTAAATTTTAATTGAAAAAAGATGACTCCAATGTCGATCTCGGAATGTTAAAATCACGAGCGACAGCTCGTAAAGACATTCCCATTTGCATTGCAGCAACTGCTCGACGAATATCGTTTTGATTGCGTTTTGTCGTTTTTCGTTTGTAATTTCGTACCATATTCCTGAAAATAAACAAAAAATCACTTTGTTTAATACATAAACAATCCCGTACACATAAACGATAAAAAATATGCGGTCGGATTTACCTCACCAATTAGCGGTCGGATTTACCCCACCATATCATGTTTCACTTAACACACACAAAAACAATTTACATGACATTTCCAACAAAAAAGATACATACACTGAACAGGTCACTAAATGCACTACAAAAATCACTTACCATTTGTTTTGCGATCGTTTTATTTAATAAGGTAAATCTAGTGACGCAACTTGCACAAAAATTAAATTGACGGAATCGAAAACACACTTGTCGTCTTTTGGGTGTCTAAATGTCAAATGCGGCGAAGCTGTCACGGTGACGTTTTCGTTATTTCGAATGCTCTATATGGTAACACTAATGCGAAATAGCTCCGCTTTGCCGTTTCTCACAAATAGAGGACGGTCAGTTTTACCCACCCGGTTGGATTTACCCAACCTGTCGGATTTAGCCCACCTTACCCATATTCTAAGGGATAAAAGACGCACAACGAAGGAATTACCCGAATGGGACGGAAATCTGTAGGTGTGATGTACATGTACAGAAAAAAAATGATTACAATTTCGGAAAAAGAGGGCTTCACCTCTGGCCCTGCAACCAGTTATTCGGCTTGACACTTATTGACGGAGTTGTAGGATGTCCTCCCGAGGGATTCTGTGTAATTAGCGCATTACATCGTCAAAACACCGAACTGTTTGGAGCAACTTGCCCACAATGCTCCAAAGGGGAGAGATCCAGCGATCTTGCTGGCCAAGGTAGGGTTTGACAAGCACGAAGACAAGCGCTAGATACTCTCGCCGTGCGCGGGCAGGCATTATCTTGCTGAAATGGGAGCCCAGGTTGGCTTGCCATGAAGCGCAACAAAGCGGGACGTAGAATACCGCCGACGTACTGCTCTGCTGTAAGAGTGCCGCGGATGACAACCAAAGGGGGTCCTGTTATGTAAAGAAATGGCACCCCAAACCATCACAGATATTCAAATTTTAATTGAGCGCAAGTATCAGAATACACAATGGCGATTGAAGACCCGGTACGACCATTGTAGTATGATACGGCCGCTGAAGGTTGGGTAACATGCATGTCACTCGGGACGAGGCTGGAGCGAGGCGTCAGATGGGATCTGGAGTCTTGGCGCAAGACACAACAGGAAAAAATTAAGATTACGACGCAGTTTGCGGGGGCAGACACTCCTTATCAACAAGCTGTTGGACTCGTCCCAAGTACAGAATCCAGGCAGAGGAAAAGTAGTTCATCCAGAAATATACATTTTTACGAAGCTAGCATGATAAAAAAATTATTTCAGGAAATGTTACGAAAGAGTTTGCTCTGGAGGAACTAGGGAAGGACAAAATGGTATCAAAAGTATAACGATTGTATTAGGAAAGTGACTCGTATGGCGTCATAGTAGACAGTAAAGTTATAAATGGGGATCACAGCCCATTGTGCAGAGCAGAAACTGGCGGGTGTTGGCTGAGGGAGGGAGGACCTGTGTATGATGGCAGTTTCATGTCATTATCACAGCAAGCTTTGTAATTGTTCGTTTTATGTTGACGAAGTCAGAATATGAACAGTGGCATAGGCAGCCTTGCTTAGGTGTTGTGAAGCTATAATTTTGATAGTACCTAGAGACTTAGACGTTGCTAGAGTATACGAACAAAGCTTATGTCGAGTTAGTAAATCATCTTCGGACGATACTTATTACCTGCTTGTGAACTTTCTCATTTATTAAATCATCACTCATGATCTTCTGGTCGCGATTGTGTGAGTTAATTTCATTGTCTTATAGAATATCGTACTTCTTTTTGCCAAGCAAATTTAAAACTATCTCGGCGTTTCGTTTTCCAAGCCCAGCGCGGCAGCAGCAATGTTACTGTAAACTTAAGTGGGAGTCACTAGTGAGTTTAATTTAAAAAGTGTTTCTTGTTCGTCAGAATTAGCGTCTACCGTAGAGGCTCCATGAATTCTGATATGTGGTGATTGGATCTTTGCGTTTTTCTTGTTACTGATTCACACCAAACTAATTGGAGGACATAGCACCTTAACAATATAGTATGTTTCTATCAGAATAGCGGAGGTTCGAGTCCTCCCTCGGGCATGGGTGTGTGTGTTTGTCCTTAGGATAATTTAGGTTAAGTAGTGTGTAAGCTTAGGGACTGTAAGCTTAGGGACTCATGACCTTAGCAGTTAAGTCCCATAAGATTTCACACACGACTCATGACCTTAGCAGTTAAGTCCCATAAGATTTCACACACACACATCAGAATAGTGTGTTATCTTTCAAGAGGCACAAACCCGATCCTGAGTTGTGTGGTGTCAATTGAAAATATTAATTAGGCTATCACAGATATAGTGCATAGCAGTTAAGGACATGTTTGGATTAATAGGCACAGTACGTGCGAATGTATTTCGAGTACACAGACTAAAAAGGCAGGTCTCAGTCAGCACTCGATCACACATCCCCGTTACTGCTGCACTTACAGTTGAAGGAGGCTTTTTGTGCATCTTCGTCTCATCCACGTAAACTGAAGTAATAGTTCTTCATGACTAAATAGTGTGCGGGGTGTGTGGCGACTGAAATCCCTGATTCTATGCTCGAATAGATCAATGGAAATGGGAAAGAATATTACAACCAGAAGCCCTATTCATACTCCTACTGAATTTCACTAATTCCAATTATCTGTAACTTTCATCTATCCAGTTCAGTTTTTAAATTCTCTAACCGCCCTATCCACACCATTAAAGGAGCTAAAATTCTGCACTTCGATCTGTAGAATGCCAGTTTTTTATGACGACATCCTTCTGAGCAGTTACTGTTCGGAGATCCGAAAGGGGAACTACTTTACCTCCAGAATATTTTGTCCAAGGGTATGCCATCCTCGGCGGCCAGTGTGGCCGAGCGGTTCTATGTGCTTCAGTCTGGAACCGCGCGACTGCTACGGTCGCAGGTTCGAATCCTGCCTCAGGCATGGATGTGTGTGATGTCCTTAGGTTAGTTAGGTTTAAGTAGTTCTAAGTTCTAGGGAACTGATGACCTCAGATGTTAAGTCCCATAGTGCTCAGAGCCATTTGAACCATTTTTATGCCGTCCTCTTTTAGCTATACAGTGGAGCTGCATGGTCTCGGGAAAAATAACCACTGTATTTTCCCAGTGCTTTAAGCCGTTCCCATTTTCCCAGTATCAGCATGGCATAGGAGTGTTGGCTAATGTTACAAGGCCAGATCATTCAGTAATCCAAACTGTTGCCCTTGCTTCCATAATTATCACTTTTAAATTACATTGTACAGTTTAAGTGGAACAAGAATTCGAGAGCCATTGGGCTATGCATATCTCCATCAGCCAGCAGTTGAAATCAGACCTTGTATGCATTTCTGACTCTACCAGCTGGGCTCAGAACTTACTTTCCTCGTTCTCTCAGCCGAGGACACTTGCACCCATTCAATGCTGCACTCAATTCTAAGTACCGGGAAACTAAACTTGCCTCCCTCGGTTGCTAGGTGCCTCAATTAATTTATCTTATCCGAGGTGACATTTAGACATTTTCTCAGTCTAGTACATGCAGCTTTAACATCACATTGGAAAAATGTGTTTACTACATACACAGAATGAGGTAGGAAAACATATGCAGTTTTGAGTATTAATGTTCTGATAGTTTTGAGAAGAAGAGGCTGCAGAGCTAATCTTCTCATCATAGTGGTCAACAGTTCATGGTTTTGTGGTAAGTATTGCTGAGTCTGTCACGGGGCCCCAGATTAGATCCCTGGCTGGTCTAGGAATTTTCTCCACTCGGGACTGGTTTGTGTGCGTTGTCATCATCATCATCGAAGTGCAAGTAACCGAAGTGGCGCCGAATAAAAAGACTTGAGCCAGACTTCCCAGAGGAGAGCTCCCAGACAAAAACGCCATATGCACCTTTCATTATTTCAACATAGCTTCTTTATGGGAAGAATTCCTTTGGAAAGAGAACGACAGAGTTATAATTCTGAGAAAACAACTTAACGAGTGCATGGAAATGCTCATCCAGCCAAGCTCTTCAGTGTGTATTTGCATACTGCATTATCGTACTCCGGCTACATTAATGCGAAAGCAGGGAGTCGTACTGATAGACTGTATTACAGGAGTGAAACTAATCTCAGAATTTGGGATCAAAACATTGGACTACCACAATGGTTGGTGCTGGGCCCGCTATTGTTCTAAACCTGCGTATCATGGCATGGATGATCTTCCAGTGACTTTAAACAATGTTTAAAAATTTTATGATTGCACATGACGGAAGCATGCTAATCCAGCATCCAAACTCAACATCGGATGCAGCACACACAGACTCATTTTATGCGATTTCAAGAAAAGCAAAAATAAGTAAAATGTAAATGTTGTGTGACTGTTCGCCAGGTGCAAGTCTTTCGATTTGATGCCACTTCGCCGGTTTGCGCGTCGGTGGGGATGAAATGATGATGATTAGGACAACACAACACCGTGTCCCTGCCGGGAATCGAACCCGTGCCCTTAGGATGCATATTCTGTCGCGCTGACCACTCAGCTACCGGGGTCGGACAAAGCAAAAATGATCCAATTACACAAGATGTAATATGCTAAATGAAAAAGTGTGTAAAAGTATGTGGTTAACAAGTTAAAATGTGTCAACATACGGCTAAACTAATCGAGAAACTCAGTGTAGTGTGTTTTGGTCGTAGAACTTTTGCTCTTAGAAGTATAAGATTGTTGAGGCGTCCAAAAAGAGAACTGCTGACTTGCTTTGCAGATTTTCCTTTCATCTCTTATGGATTTATATTCAGGAGTAGAGAATGTAAGGTAAATAAAATGAATAAAGTATTTATTCAATAGAAGTGAGCAGCAACAATAATGAGTTATACAAATAACATCTTGCAGAATTCTCTATAAGGACCTCGAATTCTTACATTCACTTCCTGGAGGATTTACCGGTAGGTTATTTGTTACTGATAATAACCATTTTCAGGTGGACTGTGTTTGCACAGTCACTCTACAAGGCATAAAAATAATTCTCTAAGGATAGAAGCTTAAATAATTGATTAAAATTTGTATCAAGGCCAGGACTTAAACCTGTGTCTCCTGCTTAGTAGGCAGATGTGTTATCCACTACACAACTGTCGCATTGTGGCTAACACAGTTGCACCGATTACCCTAGTCCAAAGCCCTCCCTAACACAAACTTCAGTTACGCCTCAGCCCATCTCATGGGTTATTCAACCCATTTTCACAAAGCAAGAAACTGGGAATCAATACTAATTCAGAAGAAAATGAAAAGTACGTCATTAACCACTCCCTGCAAAAAAAATACTAGACTGTCTCGCTCGAGGAATGAAAATTTCTATGATACACGTTGTAACTAATGAAAAAAGGAAAACGGACTTTGTAACTTATTAACCTGTCATCTAACTTTACAACAGTTTCTACCAGCTACATAAAAAGTGTAAAATGCAATGACTGTATGGAAAAGAACTCTCGATAGTGTCGGCTAGCCAAGTTCCATGCATGCACAGTCACTCTCTGGCTCACCTGCTTCGTCTGACAAGTTGACGTACAGGCCTGGAGCGTAAGCACACAGCGCTGTTCTTGGATATGAAAACAAGGCCAGTAAAAGATTTTGGTGACTCTCGATGTGTATTAGATATTGCCAGTCTAGCTGAACTTATGAGGCACATGAATGTCTTGAACACAACTTCGCTGGACAAACTTAATTACCGAAGCGTTTGACACCGGTTTGATCTTCCGTTTAAAGTGATCGTTGCACAGCTTAAAGAAAATTTAGGTTCACACTTTCCAAACATTCATTACATTTCCAATTCTAAGTTGAAAAGATCTAGAAGAGGATTCACTGAACAAAAATTTCGATGGATATGTTACTGTACTACAAGCTCTGAAGGATGACTTTAACAATATAGAGTGATTTAGCTGCGCCTACCGATGTCATTTTATGCAATGCGGAGTCTTATATCTGGCCTTCAAAAATCACACGCGGTATTTTAATATTCTCTCGCCCTCTAAGCTCAAACATTCAGTCCTACAGAAAAGTTGAGCAGGACGTTTCAGTAGGAAGTTTAATGAAGTTAAATTTTGTACTGCGATACAGTTTCGCTTGAGAACATTGTTCTCGAGTTGTTCAAGAAAACGTACTAAAGTGACCATCAGGCGTACCCCAACTCGCACACTCAAGCCCCATTGCTCAGGATTTCTAGTATGTTGTTCATGGCGCTCCCTCCTACCACTGCACAAAAATTTCCAGTTGGATGAATTCGACCTTTTTTGGAGCTCCATTGACTGGCCTTGGACTTGGTATTTACAAATTATAAAATTCCCGTTTGTGTAAATTTTACCAGGAAATTTTTGGATTTTAACAGCAAAAATAAACAATTGTATCGTTGTAATCGTCAGGCCTTCTGACAATGAAACTGCCGTGCCTGTAAGGATAAAGTTTGGATCGAATTTTCGATGTAAGTAGTTTTAGCCCTAACTTTTACAAAAATCATTTTCTGCCAACACCCTCATGGACACGTTTAATTTGATAATGCTAACAAAACAGTGAACCACCCTGGTGACGTAATAGCCCAATCAATAGAGACTAAAAAAGTCGAATATCAGGAATAGTTCGTGTCGTCGGAAATTTTTGCGCTGTGGTAGGTGGTAGTGCCAGGAATAACATACTAGAAATCCTGACTGGTGAGGAATGAGTTTGGGGGTTGGATGTGCATTTGTCTGTCACTTCTGTACATTTCTCTTGAACAATTCGAAAACCGTGTCCTCGAGTCAAAACGTATCCCAGTACAAAATTTAGCTACCTTACACTTCCTACAAGAAGATCCCGTTAATTTTTTCTGCACAGCTGTAGCGAGCGAGAGAATATGAAAATCGTGCGCATAGTTTTTGAAGGTCACGTATAACATTGCGGGTGCATAAAACGACAACTACATCAGTTTCAGTGTTATTCTGAAATTATTACAACTCCTTCTGCAATGGAAATTCAAATGTTGTCTTCTGAAATTCAACGGGGACCAACAGATTTCCAGGGTAATCATATGGGGAGAGAGAGAGAGAGAGAGAGAGAGAGAGAGTGGAGGAGGTTGGGGTGTTAGGCTACAGAAAATTTAGAACTCTTGTACAAGAAGTTTCCGCGTAAACAGTTCCCACAGCTTCTGAAAATGGCTTCTCAAATCTGCAGTGTTTACAGAACCACATGATTGTGTGGAAGTGACTTTTAAATACTGAAATTAACGAAATCAAAGTTTAGAAATAATTTCGCTGATGTTCATCTGAATGGGGCAACCCGCAAAGTGAACAGACGTTTCACTGCAAACATCGAGATATTAACCAAAAATACATTCAAAGTAATTACAGGGTAATGTAAAAAATGTTTCTTTCGTATTTGCAAACAGAAGGCCTGCTTTGAACTTCACGCTTCATTGCAAGGTTCAATAAAATACATACATCAAAAAAAGTTTGACTCAATGCCCAGGAGTATCAAGGCCGTTATTACGGCCAGAGGTGGTTGTTCTAGGTACTGATTTCTCAGGATCTATGCACCTAAATTGCGTGAAAATGTAATCACATGTCAGTTCTAGTATAATATATTTGTCCAATGAATACCCGTTTATCATCTGCATTTCTTCTTGGTGTAGCAATTTTAATGACCAGTAGTGTTGAACCGGTCCTGTAGCCAGCTTTCATTAGTCCGGTAGCCCATTTTCACTAGTATTTCTCTTTCCTTCCTTGTTTCTCTTTTCCCATAATTATTATAGTGGTGTGATTGAATGAATGTGGTTGTGTGTCACGTTGCTAGACGGTGGCGTAGTGTGCTGCAGAAAGTCTGCGATAGCCGTACAGATTCAGCAGCAGTGGTACAGAATAACCAACTCTCGTAGTGGTCAAGTCGCAAAGAGGTTTTCGCTACTTGTGAGAAATCCACCTGCGTTAGGTTGGTGGCGGAAATGGCATCTTTGGGTTTTCCGGGCCACGCGGAGCGTGGAAGAGGCTGGAGAAGCGGGAGGCAGTCTGCCGCCGGTACGGGAAGCGTCCACAGCTGTGCTCCAGTCGAAGAAGGGTGAGTTAGACTGACCGCGTGGCGCGTTGTTACTTGGCGAGGGGAGAGCTGTTAGCTTTTGGTCTCGCTTTTCAACTCTGAAAGTTTACTTTGCCTTGTCGCAGCAAGGAATGCAAAACTTTGGCATATGTTTCACTTAGTAAATTTCTATAGCAGACTTGGATTCACCGGAAGAGCGCCACACAAAGGTGTCGATAAGAAGTGAGCACTCGCTTCTGTATTAATGTCTGTTTGCCTTCAGCTGTGCCTGTATGAGCTTTCATTTTTCTAAATATTAATAGCTTTGCCTTCTCGTAAATTTTCCTTGCTTAATGTATCTTTCGTCCGTGGGGAGCCGACCACGTGGTTGAACATTAAAGTTTTGTTGGGCTACCGTCATCACTAACTGTCCGGTCTCATGCTTCTTTTTAAAGAACTTTAACCGCTCATGATTGTGTGATGTGATATTGTTGCAACTTGGACGCGAAACCTACGAAGTGCGTCTCCACAAACCACGTGGGCACGCGGGTGTACTGCGAAACGTGTACCGCTTTACGAGTTATTGCGATCAGGCAACAGCAGTGGCATGAATGATTCACACCAATGATTTTAGGAGTAGATTATAACGGTGAATGTATCGATGCTTTTCCTTAATGTCTTAGGAATAAATGATTTTATCCACAATTTTCTCTTGTGTTCCGAGGTTACGTTTTTGCATCTAAGCCACTCACCTCATCGCTTTCCCGTTAGCACATCCAAGGCGTTTCCTTACGCACAGGTCCAGTGATTAGTTTCCATTTTTATTTTAAAACAAGTGCTTTAGATTAAGTCTTATTTTCAGGTGTGTTCTGGGAGCGGATCTTATGCATTGTTCATGCATTTTCTATTTTATTTTAAATGTTTGATTGTCGTGAACAGTGCGCGGGCAATACTATTAATTACATTGTATCCACTATGAGCGACATCACAACGTATGCATTTTTGTGAGTTTTTGGTCTGTGATCAAATTAATTTACTTTCCTACTCGACCAAACCTTCGATTAGTTGTATGGTTAGAGTCGGTGGCGACCCTAATCTTCTCACGTTAACTTCCCAATAATAACGTAATAACCCGTAGAAACAGGTTAGTTACAGTGTATAAGAAATGGGGAATGCTCTTTGCTTGTTGCTTTATGTGTATGTTCTGTTTGCGACCATTAAATTTAAAAATAATTTTAACATTTAGATAATTTATGGATTAAAACTTTGGGTACTACAGATCGATGCTTTTTTTTTGCCTCTGCAACGAGCTGTGGATTTTTACCGCAGGTGGCAAAGTGAGCGCGCGTCGCGCTCTCACGCGACTCACCTGCCCGCGAGCCGCCAGGAGACAGTCGTTACCGTGCTAGCACTCTCTCTGTGGAAGGTATTGCAACCAAGCATTTCTTCGCAGGACCACGCGAGAGCGTAGCACGTGCAGCAGAATTACAGAAGTGATCTTGATGCCGAAGATGAAGGTACTGGAAAAAAAAAAATCACACATTATGACTGGAGACCGGAATGCTACATTGGAACCACCTCGGTCAGAACTTGGCAGCAGCAGTTGCGTTGTAAATGAGAGAAAAGCTATTTCGACAGCTCGGGTGGTCAGAAAAAGTACGTATCTGGCTAGCAATGACGAAAAAATATTCTTGGGGCTAGTCCAATAAAAGATTTTTTTTTTTTTTAGTCTCACAATGAGACTATAAGACCTGTTCATCACGGGTTTTGATGAGTCTTAGCCGTGCTGTGGACGGAACTATCCTGAATACGTGGCTAGCGGCTTTCCATGCTATGGCCCGTATTTTGAGAGAAAATCGATGTTGAAGATTTATGCGTACCTCCTACAGCTCAAACGCTTGTCCTGTTTCGATCAAGCGAGCTTAGCGCGGTGGCTAATGTTAACGACTACGACACTAGCCGTACGGGTTCAATTTGTTGCCCGTGTACTCTATTTTCGGCCTGAAGATCGATATTTTTCCACTTTTCAATTTGGCTTTCTCCCCGTTCAATATTCTCTATTCATCAATAGATAATTGCTTTGTGTTTCAATCGAGAGACTTCGCCTATTAAATCATCCAAAATGATGATTCGTCTTTCGGCCAACAGATCTCGTACCACACTGGATATCGCATCTCTAATTGCAATGCTATTAGTGGAAATTGTGCTCAGAGGAGTATTTGTAAGAAGGTTCAAATCATGAAGCAGTCTTTTGGTGTACCTGATGGCGTTGATGATTTCGCCTTTCTTTTGCTCATCACACTGCCCTTCCTGTGATGGGTCTTCTTTTGGGGGTCCCTGTAGAAACGCTTGCCTCTACAATTTCACTGTACCTTCTTGGCACACACTGCACGTGACGAGAAAGGGGACGACAATAGGCAAGCTCATGCCCAAAAAGAGCAGGAAGAGAAAGTTGTCCAATTTTTTAGAATTTTAACTACGAATCACAAACGAAATACACATTTGAACAAAGTCTGCTGTAATGACTATTTTACTAACGAAATTACAAGACAAAAATGGCTACTTTTAAATATGTGATCTGAGGCTTTCCCGGCGAATGTGCTGTATCCAAGGTTCTCGGGTGTCCAGCCGTCGAAGTTCCACGATATTTCGGCGGATAACCGTTCCGCCATCATCAGGTGGTGCCGATGATGGCGGAACGGTTATCCGCCGAAATATAGTGGAACTTCGACGATCGGATCCGGCTGGACACCCGAGAACCTTGGATACTTTTAAATAATTTTTCATGACATATTCTATTGAAAGACCAGGGGGCCTGTGCAAAACTTTCCCACTTTTTTAGTTTTAAATAATGACAGTATTTTAAATAAGAATAGCTGATGAGATAAGGATGGTTGTGGGAATGAAGAGAAAAATTCTTTAAAAATGAACCGAACAACGTGAAATAATAATCATGAATTTATGAAATATCCTTACATACAAATTTCCATGCATTATTGCTAGTAATTTCTAACTTTCTACCGTAATATTTACATTTACCTGTTGTTAACGAGAAGTTTAATGAGAAATACGAATATAAAATACAAAGCAGTAAATAAATGCGAAATGTATAGGTTCTAACGTACTGCTCGCGGCTTACTTGGTCCATCACTAAGGTCACAAGAGCCCCTAACTGTATTTTGAGATTTTAATTGCACATCGTAGTTTACGTAAGCATGTTAGGCCGTAATAGGTGAATCACAATTCAAGGCGACAATAACAAATATGTTTGTCATTTAGAAATGTGTATTCGTTGAGCAAAGTCAACTTGCACAACTGGCAGAGATAATGAACTATCGCACTTGTCACAGTAATCATCTGTGACAATGCTCTACACAAATTATCCAGTTAATAAATACAGGGTAATTTAATTAAAGTTAAACTTTCAAAACGCTGTAGAAATAACACAGTTGCAACAAAATATTATCAGAGAAGGGGGAAAACGTATGGCAGAAGATAAAAATAGTGTGAAAATTGATCAATAGATGGCGCTGTATGTGTAAGAATACGTAAATGAAAACACCTGTCATCCGCGCGACACACTGAATTTGGCATAAACACGCTGGATGCACGGCTTTTCCTCCTTTCGCGTCTGCGACGTTCGCCATGACTGTCTCAATACAGGATCGCGCACTGCTTGTAAAGCTGTATTACAAGAATGATGACTGTGCACACGTCGCTTTGCAGAAATTCCGGACACTGAAGGGTTTGAAAAAAGGTGTTGGTCTGATGACTGCCATGGGTCTGGAGAAAATGATTCGGATATTCGAAAAGAAGGTTTCTTTTTGTGTGCAACCTGGTAGAGGGAGGAAACGAATTGATTAGACGTTAGTGGAAGCAGTTGCCCACAGCAACGCAGGAGGAGACGAGTGATGGTGTGCAAACGTGTAGAGCACGGAGAACTGCTCGAACATTGGACATATCGATGAGCACAGTGCGTAAAATCCTACGAAACATCCTACTTTGTTATCTACTCAAAATTACCAATTGCGGACAGACGAAGCCCACTTCCACCTGACAGGCAATGTCAATACACAGAATTGTCGAATATGGGCAACGGAAAATTCACAAGCAAATCAACCAGCACCATTTCATCCTGAAAAGGTCACTGTGTGGTTCGGGTTTACGGCATCATTTATCGTAGGGCCATATTTTTTCGAAGAGACCGGTGCTTCCGGTCCTGTTACCTGTCACTGGTAAGTGCTATGAGTGTCTCTCTCCAATAGCGTGGGTATGTGGATGGGATCATTTTTATGTAAGATGGCCCACCTCCGCACATTGCAAAACCAGTTAAGCAGCTGCTGAAGCGCCATTTCGGAAATACTGGAGTTATCAGCCACCATTTCCCTACAGCCTGGCCGTCCCGATCAACTGATCTTAATCCGTGTAACTTCTGGCTGTGGGGCTATCTGAAAGATGTGTTCAGTGTTCCGTCTGCAAACTTAGCTGCATTGAAGGCACGCATTGCGCAACACATTCTGAACGTGACCCCGGAAACACTTGGATCAGTTGTGGAACGTGCTGTTTCTCGATTTGAACTTGTTGCAGAAAATGGTGGAGAGAATATTGAACATGTTTTGCACCAGTCACACGGAAATTAATAATCCGAATTGATTTTGATTGATGCTTTTGATGCGGTTTTTGCCCTTGGGTCGACTAAAAACCTATGTGATTGATGCTTTTTATGCGGTTTTTGGCCTCAGGACAATTAAAAACCGATTTCTCCCATCCGATGTGATATGGCCTTGCTGTGGTGGATGGGCTCACGTAACTAACAGTATCACGCCTGTACACCCATGCACACTGAGTAGTACAGTTTGTTTAAAGTCTAACGTACACCTTAGGCATTGTTGTATGATTCATTTGTCATTTGCGGTCGACCACTATTAAATTATGATGCTTACAGCGCCATCTATTGCTACATTTTGTAACTATTTATTTTTCTTCTGCCATGCGTTTTCCCCCTTCTCCAATAATATTCTGTTACAAATTTGACGTCAGTCTTAATGGTGGTGTTATTTCTACAGCAGTTTGAAAGTTTAACTTTAATTATAATCACCCTGTACTTCAAACAAACAACATTATATTTGTAGTAAGATACGAGGGCTGTCCAGAAAGTAAGTTCCGATCGGTCGCGAAATGGAAACCACTGGGAAAATCCGGTAAAGCTTTGCACAGATGTGTTGGGCAGTGTCTCTAGTATGCCTGTGGGCAATGAAAACGCTCCTGCAGCGTTTCCGATGAGAAGTATTTGATCACCCACAAGAATCGCTGGTTATAAAGACAAAAATTTTCCACAGACAACGAGCTGCAGACTAGCGCAGATAACTGGCCGAAAGCACAGGCGGCTGCTTTCTATGACGCTGATATTGGAAAGTTTATGCAGCACTACGACAACACTCGAAGTGTTGTGGATTGGCAAGAGAGCCAACCCACTATGAGAGGAAGCCGAAAGGCACGCGTTTTAGCTCACGCAGGCTGGCGTGAGGTCTGGAACAGGTCAAGGAAATGATACTAGCAAAAAACGTACGTAGCTGTTGGAATACTTAACTTTAATCCATAATTGGTGAACATCGCTCTTGACGGTACATGTTTTACAGCATCAATAGTAACTGGTAATGGCGCCTTGCTAGGTCGTAGCAAATGACGTAGCTGAAGGCTATGCTAACTATCGTCTCGGCAAATGAGAGCGTATTTTGTCAGTGAACCATCGCTAGCAAAGTCGGCTGTACAACTGTGACGAGTGCTAGGAAGTGTATCTTGACCTGCCGTGTGGCGGCGCTGGGTCTGCAATCACTGATAGTGGCGACACGCGGGTCCGACGTATACTAACGGACCGCGGCCGATTTAAAGGCTACCACCTAGCAAGTGTGCTGTCTGGCGGTGACACCACACGAAGCTGGAGCGCCGATTATGTAGAGAAGTAGGTGGAAGGTATACCTAACCGCTGCATATAAAAAGTTTCTGATTTTCACTGTGGTTTCCATTTCGCGGCCGTTACTTTGTTGACAAACGTAATATGAAAAACGAGTCTCTTATTCGTGATTAATAAGCTATCTTCGTAAAGTATATGTATGAAGCTGGGCATCCATGATACCCTTTTGTCTGAGACTGCTAATATCTCTTTCACATTAAAATTTTCCAAAAATAGTAAGTTTCAGCGCAAAATCGGTATGCAGTGTCGGAAGCCGGTAAAAAAATCTATGATGATACCTCATTCATCCCTGTACGATTAGTATCTGTTGAGAAGAAGAGAAGTTGACTTGAGAAAAAATGTATTTGACCTTCTGTGCGATGAAATTGAACAGAAAAAGCACACGGAAACATACTGAATCTGTACTGCCAACACGGTAGTCGTAAACCTTAGCCGCTACGCTAACTAGCTTGATCGAAAAAGAAATTACGAGTATTGAAGGCGCGCATACAACTTTCAACATCTGTTTTCTCGGAAGCTAGTGGTAATTGCACGAAAAGCCGCTAGTCAGGTACTCAGCACAGGACCCTCTACAATATACCTAAGGCTCTTCAAAACCCATGATTAACATATGTGATGATTTTCTTGACAGTTGCATGTCGTAAATGACTGATGGCTCGTTCAGAACATACATAATGATCACCCCAAATCTAAAAATTTAAGGAAAGTAACAATGCGTTATCAATGTAAAGAGAAAAAAAATAACCATTTAAAAAATGTTGGCATTCTAATAATGCTTGACACCTAGCGTTAGTTATCTGTCAAAATCTTTCGGTATAAGTAATTAGCCTGGAGTTACACAGTAAAGAAATTCAAATATACCAGCATCAAACCTTGGACAACTATTTCTATGGGTAGCTTACATAACACTATATCGGTTCGTACAGCAGAATTATATGAGGCAGTGATGATGAGAAAAATGGTAAGACGTGAGGATGGGGGTAGGGGGAGAGGAGGAGAGGGTTATATTGTCTGATAAAGAGGAAAGTGGGAGAGCCAGGGCTATACCGAATAAACTGATAAAAATGTAAATGTTTATTAAAAAGATACATTAACTACAAGTAACTCCGAAAAGAAAAATTTAATGTTGCTAAGTGAGCAATGAGATTGATACATAACTCATTGTAAGTACGTCTTTCTCCGGTAGAGGGCGTCTGGCGTATGTTTTCCTGCTGTTGTGTGCTGGATGCAGTCTGCACGCGGGCTTCGGCTTGCAAGGAGCGCGCTCGGTGCTACAGTATTGAGTTCAGTAGAGCGGTCCACCAGTCCTGTCACAGAGTTGAAGAGTCGCTGCTGGATGGGGGTGTAGGTAAATTGTCAAACTTTCTGAAATCACGCTGAAGATTTAGCATTTTAGCAGTTTGTTACAGGTGATGCCAGTGGATTCATATCCTAGAATGATAAAAAAAATATCCATTTGCTGCAGTGTCTAAAATTTCAAGAAGCTGTTCTGTTGGGACTATCGAGTGTTCACATGCACTTAAATGAGTACCGAATGCTTTGTTATTGTTCCTTAGTGCAGTACGCTCTTCAGTTGTTGCACTAGTCGCCCAATTTACTGAGGTTATGGGGTTGTTCAAAAAGTGACATTATCACATATTTCGTTTTTGTTGTAGGTACGATACTTGGTTAATTGAGGGTAAACGGGCAACATAATATAGTAGAGAGTAGGCCCACTCATTGTCGTCCACTACATCAGGTGCTTCAGTTTCGTAGTGACTCATAACATCCTCACAGAAAAGTAAGGTAAGGCTGCCGCACACAAATCCACTACCAAGCGACTATACAAGTGCCCGACCGAAAGTATCAACACACGAAAAACTTGACTGACGTACAAGCAGCGTATTACTTGAGTCCCATAAAGTCTGTGCGACGCCTGTCTAGCCATTCTGGTTTTTCCATTGGTAGTGCCCGCGTGACACTGTCTAAGTGTTTGAACATGCATTCATACAGAATTTATACTGGTTACGAATTGAGGCGTGAAGATAATAGAAAACGTGTAACTTTTGTCAGTTTCTAGTGTAATTTGTAACACCAGATGGGAAGGAACTCGATGATAGGTTTTGGTCTGATGTGGAACTGGTCCACGTTGATGGATTTGTGAGAGCACTGAATACACACATTTGGGCTACGGGAAATCCACGTCGCCTGCCTGAATCCATTCTGCCTGCTCATAAAGGGGGCTTTTGGTAGGCAGTTTCTCGTAAGCTAATCTTGGTCACATTGTTTCATGGCACACTGAACAGCAATCGCTACAGCAGATGATGCAACTAAACGTGCACGTGGTTTTAGCATGACAATGCTGGAAGATACAGGAAATGTGCATCACATCATCAGATCGACAAATTTATTTATTTCCATTATACTGGACTTGGTACACTGCTGATATAACAGATTCATGGTGAGGAGATCTTTGAAGATGTGGAACACGTCAGAAAAACAAAATACGTGTACTTACTTTCAAAACAACTGATATAGTCTTGTTTCTTTCATAGATAGTGAAATTGTCCTCAGAGATATGCAAAAAGTGAAACAAAAGAATATACACTTTTCACTTACACATTGATAAAAAAACTTACCACAGGCAGTTAAATGTATACGTACTAATGTGCAATATACAATTTCTCCGCTATTGTGATCTAGCACAGTCAAAAATGAAAACGGTCTTCAAAGCCCAACTGCACATGCCACATTACTACACTGAAGCTGTTCCCAATTCAGTTATTATGTACGTTCATATTATGTTATACAGTTAATAGCAAGTACATAAATTGGTTCTGCTGAGAAATACCCTGGTGTGCAAAATTTAAGGCCGAAAGTGGCTTTAAGTGTCACTGTCAAGTAACATAGGTCGATGAAACTTGGACTATACATAGAAAGAAATGACACAGTTTAATACGAGGGTGACTCCAAAAGAAATGCACACTATTTTTGTAAAAATACAGTTTTCATTCTACATGTGTGAAAGTTTTACAGTGTGTAGATACATCCTTCCCGCTTGTTTTCAAACTTTGGGAAACATCCACAAGAGGTTGAAAAAGGTGTATGGAGATGCTGCTGTCGATCGCAGTACAGTCAGTCGGTGGGCAAGCAGGTTACGTGATGAAAGCGGGCACGGCAATATTGAGGATTGTCCTCGCAGCGGCAGGCCTCGTACTGTACACACTCCAGACAATGTGCAGAGAGTTAACGAATTGGTGACTGCTGACAGACGCATCACAGTGAACGAATTGTCACGCTACGTTGGGACAGGGGAAGGAAGTGTTTGCAGAATACTGAAAGTGTTGGCGTTAAAAAGAGGTTTGTGCCAGATGGGTTCCCAGGATGTTGACAGCGGCTCACTAAGAAACAAGAAAAACGGTATGCAGCGAACTTTTGGGACAGTCAGAGAATGGTGGAGATGAATTTCTTGGAAGAATTGTGACAGGTGATGAAACATGGCTCCATCATTTTTCACCAGAGACGAAGAGGCCATCAATGGAGTGGCATCATGCAAATTCACCCAAGAAAAAAAAATTCAAAACCACACCCTCTGCTGGAAAAGTTATGGCTACGGTGTTTTTCGATCCCGAAGGACTCTTGCTTGTGGACATTATGCCAAGTGGAACCACCATAAATTCTGATGCATATGTGACGACACTGAAGAAACTTCAAGCTCGACTGCGTCGTGTTCGACCATATCGGCAAAAGCAGGATGTTTTGCTGTTGCACGACAATGCACGACCACATGTCAGCCAAAAAACCATGGAAGCGATCACAAAACTCGGATGGACAACACTGAAACACCCCCCCTTACAGTCTTGACCAGGCTCCGTGTGACTATCATCTCTTTGGGAAACTGAAAGACTCTCTTCGTGGAACAAGGTTTGAAGATGATGGCTCCCTTGTGCACGCTGCCAAACAGTGGCTCCAACAGGTTGGTCCAGAATTTTAGCGTGTGGGTATACAGGCGCTGGTTCCAGGATGACGTAAGGCAGTTGAAAGGGATGGAAATTATGTGGAGAAATGAAAATCTTGTTCCTAAAGGATGTATCTACACAATGTAAAACTTTCAAACATGTAGAATAAAAGATGGATATAAAAAAAATAATGTGTATTTCTTTTTGAGTGACCCTCGTACAAAAGATAACTGAAAGAAATACGCAGTGAGATAAACAGAAATGGCATCTTTACAATAATTACAATGAAGTCACTGCTGTTTATGATGGTCTCCTGGACTTTACATAAGGCGGGATATGGTGCTTAATACCGTGTGTGTTCACCATGGACAGTATTTTATGCTCTGCGACGTGCTCCCATGCTGGCCACAAGATTGGTGAGGAGTTCTTGTGGTAGGGTGTTCCAGTCCCCTACCGGAGTGGCTGACAACTGCTGGAGGGTCGTTGATGCATGTGAATGTGCTGCGCTACGTCTCCCCAATATATCCCAAACTTGCTCGATGGGATTTCAATCGGGGAAACGGATAGTCCAGACCATTCGCCGAATATTCTCTCGTCCTAACAGATACTCTACCTGCGCTGTTCGATGCGTTCGCGCATTGTCATCCACAAAAATAAACATCCACCATTTTGATTTGCAGCTCCTTGTATTGGCCGTGTTTGCAGTTAAAATTGTTGGATGTGAGGTCCACCAGTTATGCAAAACGGTGTTCTGCATAACTGGCGGACCTCACATCCAAGAATCACAAAAATAAAGTCAGGACCGAATGCACCCCTGAATATACACACATGGGGAAGGAGTACAGTGTCGCAATAGCGTTGACCAGTGAGTGCACTATGTTCAAAGACTTGGGGTCAGTATGCCCAGGCAACATTTGCCTCCCCACACCATAAAACCTGGACCATCAAAACGATCATGTTCGACAACATTCCCGCGTGCATTCCGTATTCCCATATCTCGCTATATGGGAGTAGGTACAGAATCACTACTCGGACTGAATCTGCTGTCATCCGAGAAGAGCACGCCTCTCCAATCCTCGCTGGTCAAGTCTCTGTGCTGTTAGCACCGTCGCAAACGGTGCCACGGTTGTGCGGGTGTCAACGGAGCCCAACCTACTGGTCGGGCTAAGAGACTACACACATGCATTCGCCGTGCCACTGTGGAGCGTGAGATTGTGTGCCTTTGCAGTCCTGTTAAATATGGTTGCAACTGCACACGCAGCCAGCCATAATGGCCGAGCGGTTCTAGGCGCTTCAGTCCGGAACCGCGCTGCTGCTATGGTCGCAGGTTCGAATCCTGCCTCGGGCATGGATGTGTGTGATGTCCTTAGGTTAGTTAGGTTTAAGTAGTTCTAAGTCTGGGGGACTGATGACCTCAGATGTCAAGTCTCATAGTGCTCAGACCCATCTGAACCGCACACGCTGTTATCATGTGGGTCCCATCTTGCCTGCTGCGTAGTGTAGCGGTCATCTGCTGATGTAGTTCACCGTAATCGAACCACCTCCTCTCCTTCGGGCAGCAGTGGGTGTGGTTCCGAACTCTCCCCAGGCACGTGAAACAATGCTGTAAACAGTACCAGACTACTGGGCTACTATCGTCACGTTTCATCCTTATTCCACTTTTCCGATTATTCTTTCCCCTGTAGAGCATTGTACGTCAATGGAGGAGAAATCCCTCATGATCTCTTAAACTGAACTTTAACTTTACTAGTAGCTGGATTTTTTTCGGTTCCTGGAAAAATGTTGAACATTTGTGCTCCTGAAAAATTTTAGGATCAAAGACATGTACATTTCAGGATCAAAATGAGCGACTAATTATTTATGAAGATTATTTCCATTGCTTATACTGGTTAAATGACTTGAAAGGAAGGCAAGGAGATTGTTGTTTAACATACAATCGGCGATGAAGACATTACAGACGAGACACAAGCTTGAATTTTAGGAAGGCTGGGGAAGGAAAGCGACCGTATCCTTTGAAACAAATTATCCCAAAATTTGTCTAAAGCTATTAGGGAAATCAGATGAATATTGATTTGAATCAATGTTCTCCCGAATGTCGGTTCAGTGTCTTACCACTGCTCCATCTCTTTCTTAAACAGACCGCTCCGTTTGAAAGAGAGGTGTATCTAAATCTGCGTCTATATCCGTATTATGTAAATCACTGTGAACTGCCTGGCAGAGACCATCCATCCACGTGCTAGGTTTTCTGCCCATCCGATTCGCGTATGCAGTGCGGGTAGAATTACTGCTTAAATGCCTCTGCGAGATGTAATTAGGCTGACATTGTCTCCAGTGTCCCCCAGTGTCCCTACGGGAGTGATACATAGAAAGCAGTAATGCAGGGAGTCCCAGGAGAATGGTCACTATTCAGCGATGTGATAGGATGATTCGAAGCAAAAGTAAAAAATAGGCTCTAAAATACATACCTAGAGCTATGAACGCTCCTTCATATTTGAAACCGTGAAACAAATCTCTTTTTCTGCAAGTTCTTTGCTTTCCGTATTTTGAAAGGTGACAGTATGGACCAAAACAAGAAAAAATTGTTTAGTTAAGACGGGCTATAAAATGTATAACTTGAGAGCTGTGAGTACTTGTTCAACAGAAGAGATGTATTTCACAATAGCGAAGATGAACAAGTGCTCATAGTTCAAGAGGCAAAGGTTCCCAACCTTTCTTAGACCATTATCCATGAGTGCAACTAGACATTAGCTAGTACCCCCGCCCTACCTCCTCACAGTATGTTGCCACCCTCTTCCCCACATTATCACCTACTTTAGCACCTAACTAAACTGTAAAGTGAAAGACTTTTCTTGGGACATTTTTATTTTTAATATGATGAAAAGTGAATGATATTTGTGTGTGTGTGTGTGTGTGTGTGTGTGTGTGTGTGCGTGTGATTTGTGGTAGAATTAATGACGAAGGAATTCGTGGTGCGCAGCAAATGCTATCCACAACCCCTTCTCAGATAAGTCAACCAACTGTTTACAGTGAGAGCAGACACTTGCTACAAAATATACTTCCCCTGCATTACTCCTCTTGATTGCGGCACTGCAACCCCCGGTAAAATCAACAAAGTTAAAATGTGTACATTGTACTTACTGTTCGTAAATCACTTGATTGCCGTACTTACTTCCGAACTGGTAGAAATTGGAAGACTTCAAGCTGTTAATGTTTTGTGTCTGACCGCAGCCACTAACAGTAATACTAATACTACTACTAATAATAATACTGGGTACTGCATTATAGTAGCCTTATGTAGTTACTGGCCATTAAAATTGCTACACCAAGAAGAAATGCAGATAATAAACGGGTATTCATTGGACAAATATATTATACTAGAACTGACATGTGATTACATTTTCACGCAATTTGGGTGCATAGATCTTGAGAAATCAGTACCCAGAACAACCACCTCTGGCCGTAATAACGGCCTTGATACGCCTGGGCATTGAGTCAAACAGAGCTTGGAGGCCGTGTACAGGTACAGATGCCCATGCAGCTTCAACACAATACCACAGTTCATCAAGAGTAGTGAATGGCGTATTGTGACGAGCCAGTTGCTCGGCCACCATTGACCAGAAGTTTTCAGTTGGTGAGAGATCTGGAGAATGTGCTGGCCAGGGCAGCAGTCGAACATTTTCTGTATCCAGAAAGGCCCGTACAGGACCTGCAACATGCGGTCGTGCATTATCCTGCTGAAATGTAGGGCTTCGCAGGGATCGAATGAAGGGTAGAGCCACGGGGCGTAACACATTTGAAATGTAACGTCCACTGTTCAAAGCTCCGTCAATGCGAACAAGAGGTGATCGAGACGTGTAACCAATGGCACCCCATACCATCACGCCGGGTGATACGCCAGTATGGCGATGACGAATACACGCTTCCAATGTGCGTTCACCGCGATGTCGCCAAACACGGATGCCACCATCATGATGTTGTAAACAGAACGTGGATTTATCCTAAAAAATTACGTTTTGCCATTCGTACAACCAGGTTCGTCGTTGAGTACACCATCGCAGGCGCTCCTGTCTCTGATGCAGCGTCATGGGTAACTGCAGCCATGGTCTCCGAGCTGATAGTCCATGCTGCTGCAAACGTCGTCAAACTGTTCGTGCAGATGGTTCTTGTCTTGCAAACGTCCCCATCTGTTGACTCAGGGATCGAGACGGGGCTGCACGATCCGTTACAGCCATGTGGATAAGATGCCTGTCATCTCGACTGCTAGTGATATGAGGCCGTTGGGATCCAGCACGGCGTTCCGTATTACCCTCCTGAACCCACCTATTCCATATTCTACTAAAAGTCATTGGATCTCGACCAACGCGAGCAGCAACGTCTGATACGATAAACCGCAATCGCGATAGGCTACAATCCGACCTTTATCAAAATCGGAAACGTGATGGTACGCATTTCTCCTCCTTACACGAGGCATCACAACAACGTTTCACCAGGCAACGCCGGTCAACTGCTGTTTGTCTATGACAAATCGGTTGGAAACTTTCCTCGTGTCAGCACGTTGTAGGTGTTGCCACCGGCGCCAACCTTGTGTGAATGCTCTGAAAAGCTGATCATTTGCATATCACAGCATCTCCTTCCTGTCGGTTAAATTTCGCGTCTGTAGCACGTCATCTTCGTGGTGCAGCTATTTTAATGGCCAGTAGTGTAAGTTATCTGTTTCGAGGCGTGTAATGATGCAATTTCTGGACTACTGCAAGTACTGTCTACAACTTGGAGAAGACATTTTCTTGAGATATTTAGCACTTGCTACTTATATGTCTCACTTTTATCATCAGCGATGTATGTGTGTAGTGGTTGGAGTGTATAGGGAGCCTGTAACCTCCATGGCATTAATGATACTAAATTGAGGAAAAGTAATTATTGATAAATTATATAATCAGTATTAGATTGTTACAGAATTGTGACAATAGTAATGTGTCTTTGAAAAGAATTTAGTTTCTTGACTCAAACATAATCGAGTCTTTTACTTTTTACCCGTAAGAAAATTTCATTTTATCCCTCAGGGTGTAATACTCCCACATTGGGAACTACTGTCTTACGGTCTGCGCTTTAGAGTCTATATTTACTGGACGTTTTTTTTCTTGTTTTGCTCCATACTACCACCTTTCGAAATATGGAAAGCAAAGAGCTTGCAGTAAAAGAGATTTGTTTTACAGTATCTAAGGTGAACAAGTACTCGTATGCATTGTAGAGCCAATGTTTAATGGACTCTTTTGCTTCCAATGACAGTTACTGTCATATTCTTGAATATCGACCATTCTGCCTTTGGCACCCTGTGTATTCCTAGATTCACCCTTTAATATTGGTTCCCGATATTTGTATGCCTTCGCGAGATAGTTGACGTTTGCCTTCAAGCGTGAGCCATTTCAGGTTTTTTCGGCAATTCTGTGATGCTCTCCCACGGTTCAAACTTGCGACCATTTGCACAACTTTTTTGTAAGCAGTCTCAATGAACTAAAGTCTGCCACTTGATTTACCTACGGTCGAGCCTAAGTGAGTATTCTGTTCCACATCTTCGCAAATAGTTACTTGCAGGTACTGAGTGGTATAATTAAACTGATGGTGTTGCGAGTGCTGCAATGCGGGCTGTATACATCGCAGGACGCTGAAACACCGTAGGTACGTTCGTTAATCAGTACAATTGCGGGGTATGCTGGAAAAAAAATAGTTCCACTTTCTGCCACCAGGTGAAAATGTGGCATTGTAAGCAACCGGAATGTGAATTTTTTCCCTGTTTTTACGTCACTGTGCTATTCCTCACTGGTGATGCGTGATACTTTCTTTTGTGAAGTGACTTTTGGTGTAAAGGGGGAGAAAGGTTGAAGTTTTCCGTATGAAATGCAATCGCTATTGAGAAGAAAGACCGTGCACTGCTGGTAAAGCTGCACTGCGGGAATATCACCGACAGAAGCAGTCGCGAAGGTGCCCTTTGTTAATAAATGGGCTGAAGAATGAGATTAAGGTATTTGAAGAAACAGATGAATTAGATGGTGCAGCAGAGAGAGGGAGACTGCCCATTCTCGTGGCAGGTGTTGAAGTTGCTGTAGCTATAGCCGACCGTGCAGCAGATGCCCCAAATTTACAGCCAGTGCTTTAGCTGTGTCACAGGAATTCTCTCTCCGCTGATCAACACTTCAAAAAATTTTGCGCCGCATTTTACACTGGTATCCTCACAAGATTCAGAATGGGCACAAAAGGAAGCCCCAAGATAGACCACAGCACCGTGATTTTCCCCTTCATTCTTTGGTATGCATGGAAATGGATGACATGTGGCCGGGATATATTCTTTGGACAGATGGGTCGCACTTCACTCTGCAAGTTGCCATGAACCCACAGAACTGTCGAATATGGGGATCTACTTCGCCACTGTACAGGAACATCCATTGCACTCACCTTATGTGACCGTGTGGTGTGGTTTCACAAGCTCCTTCATTCTCGATCCGTGTTTCTTCGAGGAGCTGACACCTCACGGGCCTGTTAAGTGTACAGTGATATCTGCACTTTATAAGGACATCCCTGTGCAACATATGATTCCAGCTTTGCAAAACACCACTGTGTTCATATCACTATTTTCATGCAAGACACCACGTGTCATTTGCCAGGTGAGAGTTTTCCTTTGATAAGTTTTCGGTAACGACCACTTCATCTCTGGTCAATTTCAAGATGTGTGGCCTTCCAAATCCCCCGACCTAAATTCATGTGAGTTTTGGTTGTGGGGATATCTGTAAGATCTTGTCTGTCAGTGACGTATCCAGACTCATCCTGATTTTAAATGCAGCATACAACGATATATTGTACTGATTACATCGGATATATTGCTGGCAACTGTCAACTATGACGTTTTATGGATACAGCATTTGCTGAGTTGGTACACCTTATTGAATACATGTTGTAATTTCTGACTACATCTAAATAAGCAAGTCAGAATCACCGTTACCTATGTTTGATCGTTTCTCCCTTTTCCTGCACTCAAACCACATTTAGACTGCTTACAGCGCCATATTTTGGCCTGATGGCAGAAAGTGGAACTATTAGTCTGTAGCATACTCTATGAGTGCACCTAGTAATGAACATGTTTCAACGTCCTATGATGTATATAACCCGCATTGCAGCATTCGAAACACCGTCAGTTTAATTATAACCACCCACTGCTTGTATGAGTTGAGTGTGATTCATTGATACTGCTGGCAGAGAGAAATACTTTTTGAATTTCATGTAGCGTACTTTTTACATTTCTGAATATTTTAAGCAATTTCACAAATTCTGAACCACTTCAAAATCTCATCTCATTTAGATCTAGTTGCGTATTTCTGCAGCTTTTTCCAAATAGTACTTAATTGTAGGTAACTGCACCACCAGTAAAAAGTCTGAGACTCCTATTACTATTGGCTACCAGGAGGCGAAAACCAATGGTCCTAACATGCTTAATTGAGGCATTCTCAAAGTTGCTTTTACAGTTGTCGACGCCTCTCCATCGAAAATAATATGCTTTGTTGCCCCTAGCAACAATGTATTACATATTGTGTATTAAATATGACAAATGTCATCATAGAATAAGGATACTGAGGAATAGTTACTTTATCCACTTCTTTTAACAGACTTTGCACAAGAACGTTGCAGAATTCAGCCCACAAACAATATGTGCTACTACGTCTTGAAACTTTTACTTTGCTTGACGTTTTATCCCACAAATGAGGCCGTATGGCATTACGGAATATCCTTAATCTTTTTTCTGTTACTTTGATACCCTTTTGGAAGCCCGTTAATCGTTTCTTGCATCGTCTTTTCGTCAACTTAATTTGGCCTCTTCAGAGCCAAATCGATCCTCGTATTCTTTCAGTTACTGTCTTTACTAGCCTCACTCTTCACTTGCCACAATGCCGGAAGGTTCCGATATGCATGAATAAAGCCCCTTTAGAATTCCCTATAGGATTAGTTCGGTATCTTCACGTTTTCCAGCAACAGAGCTGCTCATTGAATGGGTCTGTTTATGTGACTATCATCAAATTGCCCAATAGGCACGCCGTGCTGGGCTTAGACTTAGAATTCTCAATGGGATTAGTTCGGTATCTTCATGTTTTCCAACAATAAAGCTGCTCATTGAATGTATCTGTTTATGCATCTGTAATTAAATAGCCCAATAGCACAGAGTACTGTTGAACAATGCATGTGTTTGTGCAAATCACTCCATACGTGTCTGAAAACGCACCACTCTTCAGACGCGCAGCACTTCAAACTTATCTACGTTTCGTCAAACAGTTTAAATCAAATTACCTTTGAAATAGTCACCTATTTTGCGACTCCAAGCGGAAAGGAAGTAAATGTATAAATAAATCTGCAATTGAGAACCAGACAAGGAGAGTATTTTGACCTTTGCTTGTTCACCAGTGCTTTACTTGCGGGTAGCGATAGTGCAAAACAGAACTATCGTATGACGCCTCTGACCCAATCTGATAGGTGAATATAGTTAAAAATCTATATTTTGTTCATGTCTTTCTTGTTGACCAGAGAATTGTATTTGTTGCTGTCTTAGTAGTCAGGAGTACACTGTCTTTGTAGCTAACATCTTTGATAAATATAATCACAAAATTATTGACAATAGTTAACATAATAAGTAAACAGTACTTTCGTGGCTATGAGACCTTACTCTCGACAAAGTTAGTTTAAAAACTACGTATTATAGTTATTTTTGTTTAAGCTAGTAAAACTTTCATGTTCTCCATCTCAAAAACGAAATTTCGGACGCAAGTGTTAAAGGGTAATGGAAAAGTCAATATAAGTGGTTTACGATGTGCAAAGAGCTTTTGTGGGTTACAGATGGGCAATCAAATTATTTCTGTATTAAATTTTGGAATTGTTAGATGACCAGACAGTTTTCTCATTATACTCCCTTTGTCAGAAAAGTTTTTTTGTTTCTGAGTTTGCAATACTAAAAGGAACAAATGTTATTTTTATGCGCGTCCTTGAAATGACCTTAGCCACATTTCTGCGCAAACTCACTAGATGGCAGGCCTGTGCTTAGGAACACACTGTTAGCACATACCGATGCAAACGTGGAACATACAAGGCAGTTATTGCAAGAAGATCGTCATGTAACTGTGCATGCGATATCAGAAGAACTTAATTTGAATTGTGATGTGTGTCACAAAATTTTACATGAAGATTTAGGGAAACGGTTAATGCAAAATTCGTCCTTCGCAGAGTAATAGACGCACAGAACTACTGGATAGAGTCAGATGTGATCCCACATTTCTGTCAAAGAGTATTGCTGGCGATGAAAGTCGGTGCTGCCAGTACGACCCTCACACGATGCGTCAAAGTGCTGAATGGCAGAGTCGTGGATCACCAGCCTCTAAACCAGTCAGACGACTATCGAGAACAAAGATAATTTTCATCGCATTCTTTGTTAGTAAAGGACTAATTCACCATGATTTTGTTCCTCCAGGTTAAACAGTGAGCCAAACTATTTACACCAGAGCTTTAAAACGCTTGCGACAAATAATTCAACGACTCCACCATGATTCGTGGCATTCTCAGGACTGGTTCGTACTGCATGACAATGCAAGGTCCCATACTGGTTTATCTGTTATCGAATGTCTGGTCAGACATTCTGTTATTGCCATACCACATCCGCAATACTCGCCTGGCCTCTCGTCTTGCATCTTTCTCTTGTTTCCGCGAGTGATACGGCAACTGAAAGGAAAGCTTCATCAAGATTTACCAGACAACCAACTGGCTGTGACAAATGTGCTTACAAGAATCGCAGTTGAAATGTCCCTGCATGCTCCCAAGACCTCCAGAAACGTTGGCCACTCTGTACTGATAGCCAAGGGGACTACCTTGGTAGAAGCTAGGGTCATTATTTGGTAAGTGCAATTTTCTATTTTAAAAAAGCTGTCCTGGAACTTTTCTTACAAAGGGAGTATTTGATTATATAAATGGCTGCATTTGGTGAAAATATCATTTATTTATATATTTACGAGAAAATTGTACTTCGATTTTGGAACATTGTGTAGTCTTCTTTCATATTTTATTAATAGCACCAAAATTCGTTAAATAAAATTGGTACCATATATTAGGGCGAGAACCTTTGTCAGAATATGTTAAAAATATTATGATGCATATAAACTTTTATTTTGGTTCTGAGGTCGTACATGGATCATTCCTGTGACTGGCAGAGAGGCCACTGAAGATCAACATTTTTCACAGAGTTTCAGCCAAGCTTACAGTTTGCACCACTCTGCTCAGAACTGATTGCTGCCCCCTTGTTTGACTCGAATGGATGGACTGGACCTGAGAGTTCGAAAGTTAAGCTAGTCTGCAACTTCCTCTACTTGTGCCATAGGTCTGAGAACTGTAGGATCCTCCTAAACGGGTCAAGTGTACATTACACATCACAGGCTGTATGAAGATAACACTGAAGACTGATATACAAGTTTTTTTTCTTTTTACTATACTTTCTTTTCTACTTTCCTGGTTTGTTTTCATCATACATTGAAAAGATTATTTCTGAGTTTGTAAACTAAATTCTTGTTATAATTATGATTCTGTTTACATAATGTAGTCGCTATAAATGTGATTGTCGTTTTCAATTATTCTTATGCATATTTTCTTATTTGTTAAATGGTATCTGATTTTTTTTCTATGGGCAGAGTAATATGAAATTATAATTTCGCGCAAAACCGTAAATCGATGTAATCAGAATGTTTGAAAGTGTTATGTGAAGTAAGGTACGAGGGTGAGTCAAATGAAAACCTTCAATTTGTAATAACAAATCGAAATTTCGCGCCGTTATCCTGTAAGTTGGTAAGCGTGCTACAAACAGCGTGCAGAATGGCCTGTAGGTGGCAGCTTAGTGCACATGAACACATACTGTCGCGGTATCAGTATAGAGATGGCCGCCCCACTTGCGACTTGCACCACGGAAGAACAGCGTTCTGTTATTCGGTTTTTACATAGTGAATGTGTGAAACCTATTGAAATTCATCGACGAATGAAGGTTCAGTACGGTGATGCATGTTTGTCACAGCAGCAAGTCTACGAATAGAGTAGGAAGTTCGCAAATGGTGTGACTTCAGTGGAAGGTGCTCCTCATCCAGGTCAGGCACAAAGACATGTGACTCCACAGAACACTGCAGCAGTTGAAGCCATAGTGAAGGCAAACTGCCGAGTGACACTGAATGACATTGCAGCAAGTTTACAGATTAGGCATGGGTCAGCACATCACATTGTGCTAGATGTGCTCCAGTTTCAGAAAGTGTCTTCAAGACGGGTGCCACAGCAGTTGACTCCTGAAATGAGAGAACGACGTGTTGATGCTTCTGAAGAACTTCTTCGGCACTTTGAACGAGAAGGTTCAAAAAATGGTTCAAATGGCTCTGAGCACTATGGGACTTAACTTCTGAGGTCATCGGACCCATAGAACTTAGAACTACTTAAACCTAACTAATCTACGGACATCACACACATCCATGCCCGAGGCAGGATTCGAACCTGCGACCGTAGCGGTCGCGCGGCTCCAGACTGAAGCGCCTAGAACCGCTCGGCCACTTCGGCCGGCGAACGAGAATGTGATGGCTTCCTTGCAAGAATCGTTACTGGCGACGAAACCTGGGTTCACTTCCACCAACCGGAAACGAAGAGAGCGAGCAAGGAATGCGCCATTCCTCATCAACAAAACCAAAGAAGTTTCGAAAGAACCATCAGCAGGGAAGGTTATGCTGACTCTCTTTTGGGACGAAAAAGGCGTCATTTTGGAGCATTACATGCCTAGAAGGACCACTGTCACCAGTGAATCATACACAGATCTCCTAAAAAATCATCTGCGGCCTGCAATCAAATCAAAGTGACTTGGATTGCTGTCAACAGGTGTCCTTTTGCAACATGACAATGCAAGGCCCCACACTGCCCATACAACAGTTGCAACAGTCACAGACCTGCATTTTGAGTGTCTTCCTCATCCACCATACTCACCAGACATTGCCCCAAGCGATTTCCATATATTTGGACCACTCAAAGACGCAGTGGGAGGAAAGAAGTTCCGTTCTGATGAAGAGGTATGCCACGCGGTCCATGAGAGGTTGCACAGACTACCAAAAGAATTTTTTTCTAAAGTAATTTATGCACTTTGTAAGCGCTGGAGGACTTGCATTGAGCGTGGGGGAGATTATGTTGAAAAGTGATATGGCTTTGTACCACTTCTGCACAATAAATAATATTTAAAAAAATATTTAAGGTTTTCATTTGACTCACCCTCGTATTTGAATGATGTAGACTCATACTGATAGGTCGAAAGAGAAGGCATCAAGAAGACAATAGAGATCCTTCAGTTTAGCTGAGAGCACTAATGTGCTGCTTCCTCGACTCGGGTAGGTGCGTCAGCCCCGGATTGAATCCGCCCAGCGGATTAACGATGAGGGCCAGTGTGCCGGCCAGCCTGGATGTGGTTTTTAGGCGTTTTTCCACATCCCACTAGGTGAATACTGGGCTGGTCCCCATGTTCCGCCTCAGTTACACAACTCGCAGACATTTGAAACATGTTCACATTCTTTCCTGGTTTACACTCTTCACAGACAGCTGGGGTATACTGATTCTATCCTGGGGGTATGGGGTGGCAGCAGGAAGGGCATCCAGCGACCTCTTCACACTAACCATGCCAAATCCAATTGTAACAATGCCGAACCTGCTATAAATGCGGGACAAAGGCACAAGTAAAAGAAAAAGAAGTGAGGAGAATAGAGCGGAGGTGACTGTCATGCCACATATGTACTGCTACACATTGTGTTCGCTGTAAGTGAAGAATATCAGTATTTGGACAGTGCTGCATTTATGATTTCGGTTTGTGTCGGGATTAAAGAACTAATGACCGTTTGTCATGTTGCTCATTTGCTGGAACTGCATTTTGACTCATTAAGCATAAATCTTTGATATGCAGATAGGTAACTGTATGCATGCCGTAAAGATACTGTTTTCGTTCATATGGCACAAAATGTTTAGTTCATACCATGGATTATGGAGTGAAACAGAAATTATCGTTAACACCCTGTCATGTCTTATATTGATATGATGTCGGTCAGATCGTCAGTGAGAGTATCTGTGAGTTCCTGCCACTAATAAGACGAGTACACTGTTCGTTTATTACATATTTTGACGAGCTTCAAACAGGAGCTACTTCAGAAATGGATACGAACTGTGATTGCTGTGTACAGATGTGAGTTAAGTTGTTGACTATTCGCTCACAGCTCCAGGCTGTGTTGGCTTCTGTCACACAGCTTGAGGCTACTGCCAAGGGGCATCACTGTGGGTAGTCTGACGTGGGTATGCGTGGGATGTTGAGCACATCCCACGTGTCCCCCGATCGGTCCACTGCTGTGGCCGCCCCAGGTACTGCCTGCACTGTGGTTGATCTTTCACCCATGGTTGAGTGGGAGATCATTCCAAAGTCTGGCAGGCAATGAAATACTTTCTACGAGGCTGATAGTAGAGTCTCCCCGATTCGTTTGACGAACGAGTTTCGGGCGTTATCTGTGGCTGACGAAGTCTCTGAGCCAGATGTAGTCGTCCACCCTGTTCCAGACGAAGCTTCTCGACCCACAAGATCTGGGCATTCACAGAGGGAGGGGCAGTTTGCTGGTAGTTGGGAGCTCCAATGTTAGGTGCGTAATGGGGCGCCTTAGGAACGTGGTTGCCAAGGAGGGGAAGGAAGCCAGTATGCACTCCATGTGCATACCGGGGAGAGTCATTCTGGATGTGAAAAGGATGCTTCCAGAGGCCAAGAAGAGTACAGGGTGCAGCCAATTGCTGGTGGTGGCCCATGCCAGTACCAATGACATGTGTCGCATCAGATCGGAGGATATTCTCTCTGGTTTCGGACCCTTAGCGGAAATGGTAAGAACTGTTAGTCTTGCTTGTGAGATTAAGGCGGAGCTCACCCTTTGCAGCATCATCGACAGAACCGAATGTGGTCCTCTGGTGCACAGCCAAGTGGCTGTGGCAGAGGCTCAGGCGGTTCTGTGACCGTGTAGGCTGCTGATTCCTTGACTTGCGATATCAGGTGGTGAGTCTCTGGGTTCCGCTTAATAGGTCAGGAGTCAACTACACCCAGGAAGCGGCTACACAGGTTGCGGGAGCTGTGTGGAAGGGACTGGGCGACTTTTTAGGTCAGCGGGTCTCAGGAAACCACAGAAATGGCGTCCGTCTAAAAGGGGGCAGGTAAAACACAGTAAGGTAGTTGTAGTTGTAAATCGTCGTAGCTGTGTTGGGAAAGAACCAGAGCTCCAAGCCCTAATATAAAGCACTGAAGCTCAGGTAGTTATAGGTATGGAAAGCTGGCTAAAGCCGGAAATAAGTCAGCCAAAATTTTTTTCAAACGACCTAACAGTGTTCAGAGAGGATAGATTAAATACAGTTGGTGCTGGAGTATTTATTGCTATCAGTAGTTTACCTTCTAGTGAAATTGATGTACACTCATGCTCATAAATTAAGGATAATTGCAGGATGTGGTTGGAACTACACAAAACTGGCCCTAATAGCATAGGCACAAACGAACACACATGACACAGATCTGTAAGTCCCTGGTATTGGTGATAAGTTGAGAAAAATGTACCGAAACTCATGTGCTACAAAAAGCTACTGTTCCCTGCGCATGTACCCTGACATCAGTATGGGATATGATCACCATGCAGACGTACATAGGCTGCACAATGGGTTGGCATACTCTGGATCAGGTGGTCGAGCAGCTGCTGGGGTATAGCCTCCCATTCTTGCACCAGTGCCTCTCAGAGCTCCTGAAGTGTTGTAGGGGTTTGAAGGCATTGAGCAATGTGTCGACCGAGAGCATCCCAGCTGTGCTCGATGGGGTTTATGTCTGGAGAACAGGCAGGCCACTCCATTCGCCTGATATCTTCTGTTTCAAGGTATTCCTCCACGATGGCAGCTCGGTGGGGCTGTGCATTACCAGGAGGAAGGTGGGACCCATTGCACCTCTGAAAAGGCGGACATACTGGTGCAGAATGACGTCCCGATACACCTGACCTGTTACAGTTCCTCTGTCAAAGCCATGCAGGTGTGTATGTGCACCAATCGTAATCCCACCCAGCACCATCAAACCACGACCTCCATACAGGTCCCTTTCAAGGACATTAAGGGGTTGGTATCCGGTTCCTGGTTCACACCAGATGAAAACCCGGCGAGAATCACTGTTCAGAGTATACCTGGACTCGTCCGTGAATGTAACATGGGACCACTGTTCCAATGACCATGTACTGTGTTCTTGACACTAGGCTTTACGGGCTCTCCTGTGACCAGGGGTCAGTGGAATGCACCTTGCAAGTCTTACCTTTCCGAAAGCCAAACTGGTTGTCATCTGAGAGATCCTCAATTTTCTTCTCCATTTTTCTGTATATTATTCTTGGCAGAAACTTGTGTGCATGAGATGTTAAGCTGATAGTGCGATACTTCTAGCACTGATCGACCCTTGCTATTTTCAGAACTGTGTGGGTGATATTTTTTTCCGGAAATGGTATGTCTTCAGTTCGATGCGCTCTACACACCAACTTGAATAGCTCTTTTTGCTTGCCGCTTCTCCCAAAGATGTGAGAAATTGCGAAGGAATGCTATCTATCGCTTCTGCCCTATTTGATCGCAAGTCTTCCAAAGCTGTATTAAACTCTAATAATGGTTACCCCCCATATCCTTTTAGCAACTCCCATTTCTGTCTGAATCACGTCATCAAACTTATCCTCCGGTCGTAGAGGCCTTCAGTTTACTCATTCCACCTATTCGCTCTCTCCTCGGCTCTTGACAGGGGAATTCCCATAGCACTCTTAATGTTGATGCCCTTGCTTTAAATTTCGCCGAAAGCGACTTTCCCTTTTCTGTATACTGAGTACCGTGGTATTCATTATCGCAGTATTTAAAGCCTCAGATAACTTCAAACGCATCTTATCATTCCAAAATACTACAGTACCCCACTTCATTGAACGTCGATTCTTCCAGATGAGTCGCTTAAATCTCACTCTTCTATTCATTGTTACCAAATTGTGATCTTAACTGATATCTGTTTCTGGGTATGCCTTACAATCCAGGAATTTCTGTCTGACTATGATGTAACCCAGGCCTTTTCCACGAATACATTGTCCTCTTGTGATTTATGAACAGCTGTTGCTAGCTGATATTTTGTTTCAGAACTCAATTAATCTTTCTCCTCTTTGTTCTTACCACGTAGCCGACAGACTGCCATAACTTTTTCTTCTATTTCTTTCCCTAATATGGCATTCCAATCCTCCATGACGATTAGATTATCATCTTCTTTTAAATATTGTGGTCTTGAGTCCGAAGACTGGTTTGGTGCAGCTTTCCATGCTACTCTATCCTGTGCTAGTCTCTTTATCTCCGATTAACTACTGCAACCTACATCCTTCTGAATCTGCTTACTGTATTCATCTCTTGGTGTCCTTCTACGATTTTTATCCCCCACACTTCCCTCCATTACTAAATTGGTGATTCTTTGATGGCTCAGAACGTGTGCTGTCAATCGATCCCTTCTTTTAGTCAGGTTGCGCCACAAATTTCTTTTCTCCCCAATTTTATTCAGTACTTCCATGTGATCCAACCATCTAATCTTCAGCACTCTTCTATAGCACTACATTTCAACAGCTTCTGTTCTTTCTTGTCTAAACTGTTTATCATCCATATTTCATTTTCATATATGGCTACACTCCATACAAATACTCTCAGAAATGACTTCCTAACGCTTAAATCTATATTTGATGTTAGCAATTTTCTCTTCTGTAGAATTTTTTTTTTTTTTTTTTGCTGTTTCCAGTCTACATTTTATATCTTCTCTACTTCGGCCGTTATCAGTTATTATGCTGCCAAAATTACAAAACGCATCTGATACCTGAAGTGTCTCGTTTCCTAACCTAGTTCCCTCAGCATCACGTGATTTCATTCGATTGCATATTATTATTCTTGTTTCTTTTTGTGTTTGTCTTATATATTTCTTCAAGACACTTTTAATTTCGTTCAACTACTCTTGGCTAACCTCAGAGTTTTTATTTCTTCTCCCTGAACTTTAATTCCTACTCCAAAGTTTTCTTTGGTTTCCTTTACTAGTTGCTCAATGTACAGATTGAATAACATCGAGGACAGACTATGACCCTGCCTCACTCCCGTCTCAACCACTGCAACACGTTCAGTATCCTAGAAGGAGGAAGCAAGATTAGCTTTAACGTCCCGTCGACGTCGAGGTCATTAGGGACGGAGGACAATCTCGGATTGTGTCAGGGATGGGGAAGGAAACCGGCCGTTCCCTTTCAAAGTAACTATCCCAGCACTTGCATGGAGCGATTTAGGAAAATCACGGAAAACCTAAATCTGGATTGCCGGACGCGGGTTTGAACAGTCGTCCTGCAGAACATGAGTCCAATGTGCTATCCACTGCGCCACCTCGGTCGATTTCAGTGTCCTAAAATACTTTCTCTATCACTAAATCTTCTGCTGGTGACGTGGGTATGTATACCTTAGCCGATGCGGTTGACGTCGGTTTTCTATCGATTCTGATGAGAATAACCCTCTATGGTTCAAATGACTCTGAGCACTATGGGACTTAATTGCTGTGGTCATCAGTCCCCTAGAACTTAGAACTACTTAAACCTAACTAACCTAAGGACATCACACACATCCATGCCCGAGGCAGGATTCGAACCTGCGACCGTAGCGGTCATGCGGCTCCAGACTGTAGCGCCTAGAACCGCACGGCCACTCCGGCCGGCAATAACCCTATAACTCAAATGTCCACAGCTCTCTGATCTACCTTATTTGTATAAAATTTTCCCAATATGCCATTTTCTGCTGCTGTTGACATTACCCTATATTCTTCTGACCAGAAATCCTTATTTTCTCTCCAATTCACTTCATTTGCTCCAACTACATGCATATTGAGCATTTACCGTTCTCTTTCCAATATTTCTAGCTTCCCTACCATTTCAAATTCCGACATTCCACGCTCCGACTCGTAGAATTTTAGCTTTTCGTTGACTATTTAGTTTTATTCTCATGACCACCTCACCCTCCAAAAATCCGAATGGGGGACTAATCCGGTTCAAAAGGTGTGTGAAATCTTATGGAACTTAACTGCTAAGGTCATCAGTCCCTAAGCTTACACACTTCTTAACCTACGTTATCCTAACGACAAACACACACACCCATGCCCGAGGGAGGACTCGAACCTCCGCCGGGACCAGCGACTAAACCGGAATCCTTTGCCAATGGAGAGATCATCGTAATAATTTTTCGATTACAGGTGTCATGTCCGATGGATACACATTGTACGTCTTTAATGCAGTGGTTTCCATTGCCTTCGCATCTTCATACCACTGATTATTGCTGAATCTTCTACCTTTATGGAGAATTTCCCACAGTAAGGGCACAAGGTTGCCCTGAAACTCTGTCCACTCCTCCACACTCTTTGACAAGATCTTTGGGAGAATGAGCGTAACTCCTTATACTGCGAGTCTTCGGCTCATTGCTAATGATATTTATTCTTTTTTTTTTAAAGCAGTGATTGGATTTGGAACCGGGACCTAGGACGCTATCCCTAGATCAAGAGAACGATAATATGCTCTAATAACTGGTATAATGGAAAGTATCTTCCACCATGCACTTCATAGTATTTTGAAGTGTATGGATGTGGATGTCGATGTGCAAAAATTAAGCTACTTGTTATCTTGCAAATATAACGTTATTTAAAATGTGTATAACTTAAAGAAACTAACGAATGTCTAAATCTAAATGTATCAGTGTTCCGATTATCTTCTCTACATACAGTGTTCAAGAAATCTTGTGCCTTACTTTGAGGGGTTGTAGAGGATGTCTTGAGCAAAAAGTCGAGGATAGGAACCCTTGTCCAGAAACTATAGAGCATCGAGTTTATAGGCGCCGACGCCTACCACTGGGCTACCCGTTCGGCATGAAACGTGATTTTCTACGCTGACGGACCATTGGCGAAACGTCTCGGAATGTTATTATTCAGGACCGCGACTGATTGCCACGATTACCAGTGAAGAAGAGTGAACTAGCTGCTGCGTAGAAAGGCCTTACCTACTATGAATGTGATGCTATGTTGTTCCAGTGGATGGCGTTTTCAGACACGGGTTGCCATCGCAGTTTATTTTTCTCCTGGAACCCTCTAAAATCTCCAATGCCTTTCGGTACACAGGAGGTAAAAAAGGGCAAATGGAAATTAGTGTCCAAAAACCATCATCCACCAAGACACGAGACTGTCGCATTCATAGGAGAGCAAGGCAGATTTTTTCTTTTACTTGTGCCAACTCACCCAGCGTCCGATACGTATTGAATAACTCACACACACACATAACCCAAGATTTGCACACAGTTTTCAAATTGTTTGTAAACACATTATTTACATCACAATTTGCTCCTATCTTTCCAATGGGCTGTCACTCCAAACGCCACAATTCAGTATGGAACACATAATATTCTTGCCTCCAGACAACTTTCCTGCCACGCGCTGCTTACATCGCGTAAGCTATGTGAAACTGGTGATGTTTAGTTACTTATTGTTGTTCTCCAAAATTCTACGCCGTGGCCCGCAAGCAAAATACGCTGCGCTACAAAAGCCGTCTGGCCGTCGATACTTAAAGCTACCCGTTAGAAGCCGGGGCGGGTCGGGGTCGCTAGTCTGTTTATAGGTACAGGCAGTCGGCAGTGTGCAGTCTTTCAGTTGTAATGGAGAACACCTCTGATGTGACATTTGTGAGTTACTTTGCGAGGAAAGTGTTGGTGGTAATACTGCAGATGACAATAATGTATGCGACAACCTTGTAATACCATAGTAAGATATTTTTTCCTTCTGGTTAATTATGCTTTGCATAAAGTGTTTTTTCTTTAATATGTGCTCTTTGATATGTTGCACTATGTTTTCTCTTTACTGACTAATTGCTTTGGTTGTATTTAGAAATGGATGATTTTGGTTAAATAATTTTGTATTGATTTGTTAATATGGGTAAATGCAATGTTTGTTTAAAAACGTTTAGTTGCTACTTTGTAACTGCTGATCCACACTTAGGGTTCTTGGTTCACGTCATGGTAAAAGATGGAGTGGTTCCCCTCTAAAACGGAAGTTATTTAGCGCGCGCAAATTGCGGTTGGTGCGAGTGAAAAGTGGACATGAGGGTCAGTCGGAGGCTAGCTGCCGAACAGTTGGCAGCTAGTGATTGGAAGGTGCATTGTGCAGGTGCCGAGTGAGGCTTTTAGTGCTTGGATTTATTACGCAAAAGCCTCGGGTGGATGAATGGGTTTACTACAATGCTCTGTGGCCTGAAAGCATTATAAAATCTGATGATCGTCGCCATGAAAAAAATAACAGAGCATTTCAATTACAACGGCAAGTTCATCTGTCATTATATACTCGCCACTAATACTGCGCAATCACCGTAAGAGAGAGGAGGAATCATAGTTTGTAAAGTGATGGATCAGCACATTTAGTATGTGCAAATACAAGGTAACTCATACCAAAATTTATTTACCTATTTTGATTTGTCCCTCATCATAATACCTTTCAGGATCCTTTCCGTTGAACAATGATTTCCTAGTGTCCAGAGTCTGAGAAATGATAATAAAAAAGAACGATAATTATTTGATTGATTTTGTTTGAAACTGAGAGAAAAGGGGTATCAAAAATTACTGTGGATTTTGGTAAAGTTGAGGAGGAAGTAAGTGTAGCTTTTGTGGAAGTCTCCCACTGATTGAACTAACTCATTGTAAAGTTTTGGGGACTTTTAAAATTACTTGCTTAACTTCTGGTTTCAAAAGTAAAGAACTATGATGATAACTAATAGACAACAATCCATTTTAAGGTTAACTTTAAAGTAAATGTTCTTAAAGATTGGTTTGAAATGCAATACACGGTGAAAATATTTACAGTAAAATCTGTTATAAAAATGCTTACAAGGTGAGACAATATTTCAAAAGGAGAATTCCAATAGTTGGCATTCTTTAAATTATTCGTGAAAGTGTGTTAGTTTGCTTTACAACAGTGGTTAAGATTAAGGACCCCCCATTGAAAGTTGCCAAAAATATATAAAGTTACTGGATTAATGAATATTCTCACTGCTCTTGAAATTTATGTTGAGTTTTGTGCACATTGTGTGTAAAAAAGTGTAATATCAGTTTATGAGCACCCAATTACTGTTTTATTTTCACTGAAGGTAAAGTTACTATGAATAACATTATCCATGAATACAGTTACTTCTTTGCTTTTAAAGAAAAGTGTGAATATTTATGCAAGTGAAATGTAATTGAATTTGTGCTGTGTAGAAAAATCTGACAAAATAAGACTAGACCAATGCCCAATTTCCAGTTTAGTATTGGCTTGCATTTGCTGTCTTGATTAAGTTACTCAGGTTTGACAAAGTATTTAAAATTGATGAGTGTAACAGTTTCTTTTGCGTTTGTGAGGACAGTCATGTTTTACAATAACTGATAGTATCCCATTTACAACTTTTTTGCTTGTGTTTGGGATCATTGCACCTTCGTAGGAATGAAGTTGTGTTATGTTGAAGTTGTGTTTTTCCATTAAAACTGTTTACTGTTTCTTTAAAAGAAATGTTAATGCCTAATTAGGCTGGCGACCGTATTCTATTGCATTTGAGCAAGTTTGATTAGTTAAAACAGTTTCTAAATTGGATCAATTATCTTCAGTGTGTTTACGTAACTTCAATTTCATGTCCGATAAGCAAAACCCTTTAGGCATTTCACGGTCAATTCTGCAAAGATCCTCACAGAGGGTAACATTATAATGCGTCTAAATACCATAATTGGTTACAAATATAGTATCAGTACACAAACGGTGCAGTGTATAGAGTTATACGTGGCTTTTACCGTGACAGGAGTAGTTGTTCTGTTGGGGCATAGTGCGTAGTAAACCAAATTTGGTAACTGACAGCAAACACGCGTAGGCAGTTAATGTTATAACCTCAGATTAGAACGGTGTATGGGATGATCCATTTTTTTGACCTTTTTCTATTTTAGTGCTGTTCTATCACAAACGATGTATAAACAGTCACTTTACCATTATATGATGCTCTATTCTATGCCATTATGCAATTTCTACGTATTTTTGCAGCTCCAACCACGAATTAAATGAAGATGGCGCAGAGACTACACATTCCTGACCGTGTTCGGATTGCAGCTAGGATGGAAGTACGAGAGTCGTCTGTAGTGGTGCAATGATGGTGGATATGGGAAAGGGAAAGACTCTGGACGTGAAAACAAAAAAGAGACTGCTTGCGAATTTGCTGCGTACAGGTCTGGTTATTCACCAGAAGAGTCCTCGGCCCCAAAATCGAGTTGCCGCTGAAGAGGCTAAAGCCAGCGCTGCTGCGGCATTTGCGCGAAGTCTCACGAAGTCCCTGAGAAAAATATCAAAGAGAAACCTGTTTATCATATCGAAGGGAAACTTGTTTATCATATGGTTCGGTCCAACAGATAAGAAGGAGATCGCCTGGAGACCATGGAAACCACACTCTCCCCAAGCATTGTCACCAGAAGACTGTGATGTTAGGGTGTTTATTGAATTCACATTACGATGGCTGGAAGAAGGATCAGATATCCTAAGTACTATTTTGTGATCAGACGAAGCCCTGTTCCATGTGGGTCGGTTCATAAGTCGCTATAACTGCCATTACTAGGTCCTAGTAACGACAGTTCTGGAGTAACGATTGAAAAATTGCAGTCACCTCCTTCGTTGACTATGTGGTGTGGTATTCATGATGATACCTCTATAGGTCCTTACGTTCTTCGTGAAAAACTAAATGCGCCGAGGTATGTGCATATGCCACAAACTTTTTGCATATGCCACAAACTTTTGTTCATCCTACTGTTTTACCCTGCATCGATGTGGACATTGTGGACTTCATGCACGATGGGGCACCTCCCAATTTTGCACTGATTTGGCGAGAACGGCTTGATAGTGCTCTACCAGGTCTTGTTATTGGACATCGCGAAAATTTTGAGTGGCTACTGTAGAATCTAGACTTCTTCTGTGGGCATTTGAAAAAGAAAGTGCATGCCAGGGAACCGCGTGACTTGGACGCTTCAGAAGCAGTCTTTATAGAAGTGACTGCGCGGGTCCAAACGATGTGCTGCAACTGTCTGTCAGGAATGTTGCACTCTGACTGCAATGGTGTGTTACTAATGCTGGTGCTAAGTGATATATTGAAAGCAATCATGTAACACCCCCCCCCCCCCCATGAAACATGGACCTTGCCGTTGGTGGGGAGGCTTCCGTGCCTCGGCGATACAAATAGCCGTACCGTAGGTGCAACCACAATGGAGGGGTATGTGTTGAGAGGCCAGACAAACGTGTGGTTCCTGAAGAGGGGCAGCAGCCTTTTCAGTAGTTGCAGGGGCAACAGTCTGGATGATTGACTGATCTGGCCTTGTAATGCTAATCAAAACGGACTTGCTGTGCTGGTACTGTGAACGGTTGAAAGCAAGGGGAAACTACAGCCGTAATTTTTCCCAAGGGCATGCAGCATTACTGTATGGTTAATGATGATGGAGTCCTCTTGGGTAAAATATTCCGGAGGTAAAATAGTCCCCCATTCGGATCTCCGGGCGGGGACTACTCAGGAGGACGTCGTTATCAGGAAAAAGAAAACTGTCGTTCTACGGATTGGAGCGTGGAATGTCAGATCCCTTAATCGGGCAGGTAGGTTAGAAAATTTAAAAGGGAAATGGATAGGTTAAAGATAGATATAGTGGGAATTAGTGAAGTTCGGTGGCAGAATGAACAAGACTTTTGGTCAGGTGTACACAGGGTTATGTAGGACTAGGTTTAATAATGAATAAAAAAAATAGGAATGCGGGTGAGCTACTACAAACAGCATAGTGAACGCATTATTGTGGCCAAGATAGACACGAAGCCCATGCCTACTACAGTAGTACAAGTTTTTATGCCAACTAGCTCTGTAGATGACGAAGAAATTGAAGAAATGTATGATGAAATAAAAGAAATTATTCAGATAGTGAAGGGAGACGAAAATTTAATAGTCATGGGTGACTGGAATCCGGTAGTAAGAAAAGGGAGAGAAGGAAACGTAGTAGGTGAATATGGATTGGGGGAAAGAAATGAAAGAGGAAGCCGCCTGATAGAATTTTGCACAGAGCACAAATTAATCACAGCTAACACTTGATTCAAGAATCATAAAAGAAGATTGTACACATGGTAGAAGCCTGGAGATAATGACAGGTTTCAGATAGATTATACACTCCTGGAAATAGAAAAAAGAACACATTGACACCGGTGTGTCAGACCCACCATACTTGCTCCGGACACTGCGAGAGGGCTGTACAAGCAATGATCACACGCACGGCACAGCGGACACACCAGGAACCGCGGTGTTGGCCGTCGAATGGCGCTAGCTGCGCAGCATTTGTGCACCGCCGCCGTCAGTGTCAGCCAGTTTGCCGTGGCATACGGAGCTCCATCGCAGTCTTTAACACTGGTAGCATGCCGCGACAGCGCGGACGTGAACCGTATGTGCAGTTGACGGACTTTGAGCGAGGGCGTATAGTGGGCATGCGGGAGGCCGGGTGGACGTACCGCCGAATTGCTCAACACGTGAGGCGTGAGGTCTCCACAGTACATCGATGTTGTCGCCAGTGGTCGGCGGAAGGTGCACGTGCCCGTCGACCTGGGACCGGACCGCAGCGACGCACGGATGCACGCCAAGACCGTAGGATCCTACGCAGTGCCGTAGGGGACCGCACCGCCACTTCCCAGCAAATTAGGGACACTGTTGCTCCTGGGGTATCGGCGAGGACCATTCGCAACCGTCTCCATGAAGCTGGGCTACGGTCCCGCACACCGTTAGGTCGTCTTCCGCTCACGCCCCAACATCGTGCAGCCCGCCTCCAGTGGTGTCGCGACAGGCGTGAATGGAGGGACGAATGGAGACGTGTCGTCTTCAGCGATGAGAGTCGCTTCTGCCTAGGTGCCAATGATGGTCGTATGCGTGTTTGGCGCCGTGCAGGTGAGCGCCACAATCAGGACTGCATACGACCGAGGCACACAGGGCCAACACCCGGCATCATGGTGTGGGGAGCGATCTCCTACACTGGCCGTACACCACTGGTGATCGTCGAGGGGACACTGAATAGTGCACGGTACATCCAAACCGTCATCGAACCCATCGTTCTACCATTCCTAGACCGGCAAGGGAACTTGCTGTTCCAACAGGACAATGCACGTCCGCATGTATCCCGTGCCACCCAACGTGCTCTAGAAGGTGTAAGTCAATTACCCTGGCCAGCAAGATCTCCGGATCTGTCCCCCATTGAGCATGTTTGGGACTGGATGAAGCGTCGTCTCACGCGGTCTGCACGTCCAGCACGAACGCTGGTCCAACTGAGGCGCCAGGTGGAAATGGCATGGCAAGCCGTTCCACAGGACTACATCCAGCATCTCTACGATCGTCTCCATGGGAGAATAGCAGCCTGCATTGCTGCGAAAGGTGGATATACACTGTACTAGTGCCGACATTGTGCATGCTCTGTTGCCTGTGTCTATGTGCCTGTGGTTCTGTCAGTGTGATCATGTGATGTATCTGACCCCAGGAATGTGTCAATAAAGTTTCCCCTTCCTGGGACAATGAATTCACGGTGTTCTTATTTCAATTTCCAGGAGTGTATAATGGTAAGACAGAGATTTAGGAACCAGGTTTTAAATTGTAAGACGTTCCAGGGGCAGATGTGGACTCTGACCACAATCTATTGGTTAAGAACTGTACACTAAAACTGAAGAAACTGCAAAAAGGTGAGAATTTAAGGATATGGGACCTGGATAAACTGACTAAACCAGAGGTTGTACAGAGTTTCAGGGAAAGCATAAGGGAACAATTGACAGGAATGGGGGAAAGAAATACAGTAGAAGAAGAATGGGTAGCTTTGAGGGATGAAGTAGTGAAGGCAGCAGAGGATCAAGTAGGTAAAAAGATTAGGGCTGGTAGAAATCCTTGGGTAACAGAAGAAATATTGAATTTAACTGATGAAAGAGAAAATATAAAAATGCAGTAAATGAAGCAGGCAAAAAGGAATACAAGCGCCTCAAAAATGAGATCGACAGGAAGTGCAAAATGGCTAAGCAGGAATGGCTAGAGGACAAATGTAAGGATGTAGAGGCTTATCTCACTAGGGGCAAGATAGATACTACCTACGGGAAAATAAAAGACACCTTTGGAGGAAAGAGAACCACCTGTATGAATATCAAGAGCTCAGATGGAAAACCATTCCCAAGCAAAGACGGGAAAGCAAAAGATGGAAGGAGTATATGGAGGGTCTATACAAAGGCGATGTACTTGAGGGCAATATTATGAAAATGGAAGAGGATGTAGATGAAGATGAAATGGGAGATATGATACTGCGTGAAGAGTTTGACAGAGCACTGAAAGACCTGAGTCGAAACAAGGCCCCGGGAGTAGACAACATTCCATTAGAACTACTGACAGCCATGGGAGAGCCAGTCCTGACAAAACTCTACCATCTGGTGAGCAAGATGTACGAGACAGGCGAAATACCCTCAGACTTCAAGAAGAATATAATAATTCCAATACCAAAGAAAGCTGGTGTTGACAGATGTGAAAATCACCGAACTATCAGTTTAATAATTCACGGCTGCAAAATACTAACACGAATTCTTTACCGACGAATGGAAAAACTGGTAGAAGCCGACTTCGGGGAAGATCAGTTTGGATTCCGTAGAAATATTGGAACACATGAGGCAATACTGACCCTAAGACTTATCTTGGAACCTAGATTAAGGAAAGGCAAACCTACGTTTCTAGCATTTGTAGACTTAGAGAAAGCTTTTGACAATGTTGACTGGAATACTCTCTTTCAAATTCTGAAGGTGGCAGGGGTAAAATACAGGGAGCGAAAGGCTATTTACAATTTGTACAGAAACCAAATGGCAGTTGTAAGAGTTGAGGGGCATGAAAGGGAAGCAGTGGTTGGGAAGGGAGTGAGACAGTGTTGTAGCCTCTCCCCGACGTTATTCAATCTGTAGATTGAGCAAGCAGTGAAGGAAACAAAAGAAAAATTTGGAGTAGGTTTTAAAATCCATGGAGAAGAAATAAAAACTTTGAGGTTCGCCGATGACATTGTAATTCTGTCAAGAGACAACAAAGGACTTGGAAGAGCAGTTGAACGGAATGGATAGTTTCTTGAAAGGAGGATATAAGATGAACATCAACAAAAGCAAAACCAGGATAATGGAATGTAGTCGAATTACGTCGGGTGATGCTGAGGGTATTAAATTAGGAAATGAGACACTTAAAGTAGTAAAGGAGTTTTGCTATTTGGGGAGCAAAATAACTGATGACGGTCGAAGTAGAGAGGATATAAAATGTAGACTGGCAATGGCAAGGAAAGCGTTTCTGAAGAAGAGAAATTTGTTAACATCGAGTATAGGTTTAAGTGTCAGGAAGTCGTTTCTGAAAGTATTTGTATGGAGTGTAGCCATGTATGGAAGTGAAACATGGACGATAACTAGTTTAGACAAGAAGAGAATAGAAGCTTTCGAAATGTGGTGCTACAGAAGAATGCTGAAGGTTAGATGGGTAGATCACATAACTAATGAGGAGGTATTGAATAGGGTTTGGGAGAAGAGGAGTTTGTGGCCCAACTTGACTAGAAGAAGGGGTCGATTGGTAGGACATGTTATGAGGCATCGTGGGATCACCAATTTAGCACTGGAGGGCAGCGTGGAGGGTAAAAATCGTAGAGGGAGAGAAAGAGATGAATACACTAAGCAGATTCAGAAGGATGTAGGTTGCAGTAGATATTGGGAGAAGAAGAAGCTTGCACAGGATAGAGTAGCATGAAGAGCTGCATCAAACCAGTCTCAGGACTGAAGACCACAGCAACAACAACATCATGTGACGTTGTTAATGAGCGAATAATAGTTAAATAAAAATAAGGATATAATAGTGGAGCACCCTGGATTACTAAGTGCAGTTGTTTGGAGTCAAGTGCTTATTTAAATAGTAGTCTTGTGACGTGCAATTTGAGTTTCGTATCAGTTAAAGAACCTTCCGCCAGATCTGAAATGATACCCTGTATTAAAGAAGTACTATTATATTGTTATGGTCAAACTTGCTGAAATGTGGTAAATTTTTTTAAAAATTCATTTTACGGTAACTCCAGTCTTCCTGGAGGATAACTTAAGAGCAACTGAATCGTGTTGAGGGCGATCACGTGCATTCGAAAACCAATTACAGGGCAAAAGAGGTTACTGTCGTGACTGTTAGGCCAACTAAAATAATACGTAACCAACACATCAACCAACACGTCGAAAAGAAAGTACAATCTGAAGACGTTTGTTTATTTTGGGTGGTTTATGCCAATGACTCGATGGACAGCTAAAGAAATAAAGAGAAGAATGAAAATGACCTTGATTTCTTTTGGTTCACTAAATAGGATTTTCAAAATCAAGCTCGCGAAGTGTCTGAAAAGAAAAGTTTAAAATCAATTTCTTTTATCAGTTCTAACGTATGGCTGTGAGACATGGACTTTTAATACGTACATCCAAAAACTTAGTTTCACAGCGATGTACAGAGATTTGGATGTAGGGAATCTTTGGGTAAGACAAGAAAACAAACAAATGTATCGTGGAAAAGAGTGGAATGGACGATGTAATTGTGATCTCAAAGAAAATTAAATGGATGTGGGCCTAGTGAATATCTGGAGGATGGATGATGGATTTCCCGCATTACGCTAGCGGTGACCTGAACCACTTCGGCTATCCGTGCACGAATCATGGACAGACCGAAACTTCCATATGTTATCGTCCATGTTTCAGAACCTGAACTCGTACGTTACGTATATTCCCGTCCAGGAAGGACATATCTACTGAGTGTCGATGTCTGGCATTGGCGAATAAATACGGTATAGCAGTGCCTGTGCTATTAAGAAGTACAATGCAATGATCCTTCGGATGGGTTCGTGTCCTGGTCCAGCACAAATCTTCACTGTCGTCATTCCATACACAAACGGTGATGGTTCATATTCCCAACAAGAAAGGACCGACACGTTAACCTTATGGAAGTGGACAGATGAAATTATAAGACATACTAGAGTGACACTGATTCTTGTGGTCTAATACCGCAATGCGTGGATAAACCAAGAACACTGCAAACGGCTGGTGACAATGCTGACGCCGGTTTAGCTAGCAAGGGGAGCAGGACTGGTGGCTAAAAATTCTTGAGTCGAATGCACGGTCCCGCATTGATGCGAGTTAATAAAATATTCTCGAGCTTCTAGCTGCGTACTGATACCCTATGTATGTAAAGCCTCAGTACCAATTAACACTCCTTCAACGTTCCTTATAATTCTAAATGAAGGGTAACAAATAACGCAGTATTTATATGTGAAATATATTCGCATATGCGAATATGAATAACCATCAGCTGAATAAGGGAATGACGACAATGAAAATTTGTGCGGTCTGGAACTCGAACCCCGATATCCCCTTTCACGCCAACGGTCACCTTAAGGCTTAATCTCTTTGGCTATACGTGCACTACTCGCGCCCACACCCAAACTTTTATATGTCGTCGTTCCTGCTTCACATGCTTGCATGTCAGAAGGGAATCAACATCGGTCTCCTTATCAACAGAGGCACTGCAGTGTCCGCCAATACCAGGCTCCTAGTTTTAATAAACATGACCTCCGCGTTACAGGAATTACATAATGTGTGTACGAGTACAGTTAGTGACACAGGAACAACAACATATGGAAGTTTAGTTCTTGACGTGAATCGTGAATGCATAGTCAAAACGCCCCCCCCCCCCCCTCCCAATTGACCAAGGACCTTGCCGTTAGTGGGAAGGCTTGCGTGCCTCAGCGATACAGATAGCCGTACCGCAGGTGCAACAACAACGGAGGGGTTTCTGTTGAGAGGCTAGACAAACGTGTGGTTCCTGAAGAGGGGCAGCAGCCTTTTTAGTAGTTTTAGTAGTTGGGTGACTGACTGATCTGGCCTTGTAACATTAACCAAAACGGGCTTGCTGCGCTGGTACTGAAAGCAAGGGGAAACTACAGTCGTAATTTTTCCCGAGGGCTTGCAGCTTAAGTGTATGGTTAAATGATGATGGCGTCCTCTTGGATAAAATATACCGGAGGTAAAATATTCCCCTATTAGGATCTCTGGGCGGGGACTACTCAGGAGAACATCGTTATCAGGAGTTAACTGCCGTTCTACGTATTGGAGCGTGGAATGTCAGATCCCTTAATCGGGCATGTAGATTAGAAAATTTAAAAACGGAAATGGATAGGTTAAAGCTAGATATAGTGCGAATTAGCAACTTTCAGTGGCAGTAGGAACAAGACTTCTGGTCAGGTGTACACAGGGTTATAAATACAAAATCAAATAGGGATAATGCAGGAGTGGGTTTAATAGTGAATATAGGAAAAGTAGTAGGTGAATATGGACTTGGGGTAAGGAATGAAAGAGGAAGGCGGCTGGTAGAATTTGCACAGAACATAATTTAATCATACCTAAAATTGGTTTATGAATCATGAAAGAAGGTTGTATACATGGAAGAAGCCAGGAGACACTGGAAGGTTTAAGATAGATTATACACTCCTGGAAATTGAAATAAGAACACCGTGAATTCATTGTCCCAGGAAGGGGAAACTTTATTGACACATTCCTGGGGTCAGATACATCACATGATCACACTGACAGAACCACAGGCACATAGACACAGGCAACAGAGCATGCACAATGTCGGCACTAGTACAGTGTATATCCACCTTTCGCAGCAATGCAGGCTGCTATTCTCCCATGGAGACGATCGTAGAGATGCTGGATGTAGTCCTGTGGAACGGCTTGCCATGCCATTTCCACCTGGCGCCTCAGTTGGACCAGCGTTCGTGCTGGACGTGCAGACCGCGTGAGACGACGCTTCATCCAGTCCCAAACATGCTCAATGGGGGACAGATCCGGAGATCTTGCTGGCCAGGGTAGTTGACTTACACCTTCTAGAGCACGTTGGGTGGCACGGGATACATGCGGACGTGCATTGTCCTGTTGGAACAGCAAGTTCCCTTGCCGGTCTAGGAATGGTAGAACGATGGGTTCGATGACGGTTTGGATGTACCGTGCACTATTCAGTGTCCCCTCGACGATCACCAGTGGTGTACGGCCAGTGTAGGAGATCGCTCCCCACACCATGATGCCGGGTGTTGGCCCTGTGTGCCTCGGTCATATGCAGTCCTGATTGTGGCGCTCACCTGCACGGCGCCAAACACGCATACGACCATCATTGGCACCAAGGCAGAAGGCGACTCTCATCGCTGAAGACGACACGTCTCCATTCGTCCCTCCATTCACGCCTGTCGCGACACCACTGGAGGCGGGCTGCACGATGTTGGGGCGTGAGCGGAAGACGGCCTAACGGTGTGCGGGACCGTAGCCCAGCTTCATGGAGACGGTTGCGAATGGTCCTCGCCGATACCCCAGGAGCAACAGTGTCCCTAATTTGCTGGGAAGTGGCGGTGCGGTCCCCTACGGCACTGCGCAGGATCCTACGGTCTTGGCGTGCATCCGTGCGTCGCTGCGGTCCGGTCCCAGGTCGACGGGCACGTGCACCTTCCGCCGACCACTGGCGACAACATCGATGTACTGTGGAGACCTCACGCCCCACGTGTTGAGCAATTCGGCGGTACGTCCACCCGGCCTCCCGCATGCCCACTATACGCCCTCGCTCAAAGTCCGTCAACTGCACATACGGTTCACGTCCACGCTATCGCGGCATGCTACCAGTGTTAAAGACTGCGATGGAGCTCCGTATGCCACGGCAAACTGGCTGACACTGACGTCGGCGGTGCACAAATGCTGCGCAGCTAGCGCCATTCGACAGCCAACACCGCGGTTCCTGGTGTGTCCGCTGTGCCGTGCGTGTGATCATTGCTTGTATACAGCCCTCTCGCAGTGTCCGGAGCAAGTATGGTGGGTCTGACACAAGGGTGTCAATGTGTTCTTTTTTCCATTTCCAGGAGTGTATAATGGTAAGACAGAGATTTAGTAACCAGGTTTTAAATTGTAAGACGTTTCCAGGGGCAGATGTGGACTCTGACCACAATCTATAGGTTAAGAACTGTACACTAAAACTGAAGAAACTGCAAAAAGGTGAGAATTTAAGGGTATGGGACCTGGATAAACTGACTAAACAAGAGGTTGTACAGAGTTTCAGGGAGAGCAAAGAGAACAATTGACAGGAATGGGGGAAAGAAATACAGTAGAAGAAGAATGGGTAGCTTTGAGGGATGAAGTAGTGAAGGCAGCAGAGGATCAAGTAGGTAAAAAGGTTAGGGCTAGTAGAAATCCTTGGGTAACAGAAGAAATATTGAATTTAATTGATGAAAGAGAAAATATAAAAATGCAGTAAATGAAGGAGGCAAAAACGAATACAAGCGCCTCAAAAATGAGATCGACAGGAAGTGCAAAATAGCTAAGCAGGGATGGCTAGAGGACAAATGTAAGGATGTAGAGGCTTATCTCACTAGGGGCAAGATAGATACTACCTACAGGAAAATTAAAGACACCTTTGGAGGAAAGAGAACCACCTGTATGAATATCAAGAGCTCAGATGGAAAATCATTCCCAAGCAAAGACGAGAAATCAAAAGACGGAAGGAGTATATGGAGGGTCTATACAAAGGCGTTGTACTTGAGGCAATATTATGACAATGGAAGTGGACGTAGACGAAAATGAAATGGGAGATATGACACTGCGTGAAGAATTTGACAGAGCACTGAAACACCTAAGTCAAAAAAGGCCACGCAAATAGACAACAATCCATTAGAGCTACTGAGAGCAGTGGGAGAGCCAGGCATGAGAAAACACTACCATCTGCTGAGCAAAATGTATCAGACAGGCGAAATACCCTCAGACTTCAAGAAGAATATAATAATTCCAATCCCAAAGAAAGCAGTTGTTGGCAGAAGTGAAAATTACCGACCTATCAGTTTAATAAGTCATGGCTCCAAAATACTAACACGAATTCCTTACAGACGAATGGAAAAACTGGAAGAAGTCGACCTCGGGGGAGATCATTATGGATTCCGTAGAAATGTTGGAACATGCGAGGCAATACTGACCTTACGACTTATCTTAGAAGATAGATTAAGGAAAGGCAAAACTACGTTCCTAGCATTTGTAGTCGTAGAGAAAACTTATGACAATGTTGACTGGAATACTCTCTTTCAAATTATGAAGGTGGCAGGGGTACGATGCAGGGAGCGAAAGGCTATTTACAATTTATACAGAAACCAGATGGCAGTTATAAAAGTAGAAGGGCATGAAAGGGAAGCAGTGGTTGAGAAGGGAGTGAGACAGGGTTGCAGCCTATCCCCTATGTTACTCAATCTCTATATTGAGCAAGCAGTAAAGGAAACAAAAGAAAAATTCGAAGCAGGAATTAAAATTCATGCAGAAGAAATAAAAACTTTGAGGTTCGCCGATGACATTGTAATTCTGTCAGAGACAGCAAACCATAAGGAAGAGCAGTTGAAAGAAACGGACAGTGTCTTGATAGGAGGATATAAGACGAACATCAACAAAAGCAAAACGAGCATAATGGAATGTAGTCGCACGAGAAGTCAGGTGATGCTGGGGGGATTAGGTTAGGAAATGAGACTCTTGAAGTAGTAGATGAGTTTTGCTATTTGGGGAGCAAAATAACTGATTATGGTCGAAGTAGAGAGAATGTGAAATGTAGACTGACTATGGAAAGGAAAGCGTTTCTGAAGAAGAGAAATTTGTTAACATCGAGTACAGATTTAAGTGTCAGGAAGTCGTTTCTGAAAATATTTGTATGGAGTGTAGCCATGTATGGAAGTGAAACACTGACGATTAGTAGTTTAGACAAGAGGAGAATAGAAGTTTTCGAAATGTGGTGCTACAGAAGAATGCTGAAGATTAGATGGGTAGATCACGTACGTAATGAGGATGTACTGAACAGAATTGGAGAGAAGAGGAAATTGTGGCACAACCTGACTAAAAGAAGGGACTGGTTGATAGGACACGTTCTGAGGGGTCAAGGACTCATCAATTTAGTGTTGGAGGGTAAAAATCGTAGAGGTAGACCAAGAGATGAATACACTAAGCAGATTCAGAAGGATGTTGGTTTCAGAAGTTACTCAGAGATGAAGAAGCTTGCACAGGATAGAGCAGCGTGGAGAGCTACATCACAGCTTGGAGAGCTGCATCAAACCAGTCTCTGGACCGAAGATCACAACAACAACAGTCAAAACGGTTAAGGTGGCCACTCGCGTAAGGCATGAAATTCGGGTTCGAGTCCCGGTCCGGCATAAATTTTTATTGTCGTCATTTCCTTGTACAGCATGCATGCATGTTCGAAAAAATATTACATCGTTCTCCTTAACAAGACAGGCACTGCAATATCGTAACACAAAATCTGATGAATAGGGAAATTTTACAGGCATTAAATATGAAAGAAAAATGAGAAAACGAAAAATTCAGTCTAACATCGCTGGAGAACAAAAGAGAACTAGGAATAATCAAGTACCTTTTTTGCAGAATTCCTTTTTTTACATTCGGAAGCATTCCCGATATGGCTCCAGTTACGAGATTATTACCTGCTATTAAGAACTAAACGATATGGTACAAAAGAGGTTCTCGTCTCCAGGTAAAGGAGCTGTTACAAAAAGTCGGTCATTTCGTTTTTATTGTGGTCTTTAATCTGAAGTCTGGTGTGATGTAGCTCTCCACGTGAGTCGATTCTGTGCTAGCCTCTTCATCTCCACCTACCTGCTGGAACAGATATCCACTTGAACTTACTTCCTGTACTCAAGTCATGGTCTTCCACTATAAATTTTTAAATTCCCCCCTCCCCCGCCGGCCGGAGTGGGCGTGTGCTTCTGGAGCCGCGAGACCGCTACGGTCGCAGGTTCGAATCCTGCCTCGAGCATGGATGTGTGTGATGTCCCTAGGTTAGTTAGGTTTAAGTAGTTCTACGTTCTAGGGGACTGATGACCTCAGAAGTTGAGTCCCATAGTGCTTAGAGCCATTTGAACACCCCCCCCCCCCCCCCCAGCACTTTCTTTCATTACTAAATCAACTCGTCAATGACGTATCAGCGTATGTGCTAGCAAACTGTGCTGCCTTTAGTTAAATTGAACCCTGAAACTCGTTCCTCTCCGCTTCAGTCCTGTACCTCTTCGCTAGTTATTCGATTAACCCATTTACAGCATTCTTCTCTAATACCACATATCAAAAGCTTTTATTCTCTTCTTGTAGGTATTATTTATTATCCCTGTTTCATTTCCATATAAGACAACAGTCATGACGAATTTCGAAGACTACGTAATGCAAATGTGTACCGCTGTTATCAAATTTCCTTCTTCACGGAAGCTTTTCTTGCTATTACCAGTTTGAATTTTATATTCTCTCTGTTTCGGCGATCTTCACTATTTTGCGACTCGAATAAAAAACTCATCCACTTCTTTTAGTGCCTCATTTGCTACCCTAATTCCCTCAGTATCGTCTGACTTAAATGAACTACAAAAATTGGCCACTGGGAGGATTCGCGCACTGAGGCTTCCGTACAAAATTAATGCACCCCGGGAATCGAGAGTACCGAACATTTTTGCCTTATCGGCAACGAAGCTGGCAAGATGTCGGTCGCAGGGGTCCCAGTATTATCGAGAACACTTTAATTTCAATAATGTAAATGTGACATCACGTCACGCAGGAGGCAGGCAACGATTATGATAATAATCAGTAGCTCTCCATTCAAGATGACAGAGTTGCAAAGGTAAAAGTCAAGCATCAGGCAAGGAATGATTTTACTGCTAATTTTAGGCGTTTCAGAACTTATCTGTCATAAGATAAAGTCATTCCTTGGCTGATGTTTGATTTTTATCATTGAGACCCAAACAGCCTGAATGCAGAACTATTGGTTGTTTCAATTTATAGTTTGATGTCATATAACAAATGACACAAGAAATATTCTTTTCGTCCGATATAATTACAAACAGTTTTCGCATTTTTTCCAGTGCTTCTACTGTGAAACTTTACTTTTCACGAAATTTCATGAGTCGAAGTCAGCTAGAAATACCCTATAGGTTCTAAAGTTCTAAAGTCAGTCTGCGAGTATCGAAAAATGTGACATAAATGGTCGTACCTTTTGACTGCATTGACTAACAAGCTACCGTTTATTATACCGCCAAGGGAAATTTGGAAATTTGTGGTAAGTTTTTATAGGACCCTAAGCTTACACACTACGTTATCTAACTTACACTAAGGCCAACACACTTTAAAGTTCTTTTTCATTTATTCTCTCTATTATTTAATGAGCGTTGTATTAATGTGATTGCGTATTAATTGATTTTTATTTATGGTTTGGTTTAGCGATTCCTTTTTACTGTTTGCTCCTTCCATTTAAAATGAGTCCCTTTAATTATGTTTGTGGTGGTTATGAAGTCTATGTTGCTTACTTTTCTCCGTAAGTTAAAGAATACGGTAATACCATATGCGTTCCGCAGCAGCGGATGTCGTTGAGTCTCCTTGCTGGATCTTCTCCATCTGAAATTGCTGAGGATAATTTATAGCTGCCACTTAAAGTAGTAAAGGAGTTTTGCTATTTGGGGAGCAAAATAACTGATGATGGTCGAGGTAGAGAGGATATAAAATATAGACTCGCAATGGCAAGGAAAGCGTTTCTGAAGAAGAGAAATTTGTTAACATCGAGTATAGATTTAAGTGTCAGGAAGTCGTTTCTGAAAGTATTTGTATGGAGTGTAGCCATGTATGGAAGTGAAACTTGGACGATAAATGGTTTAGACAAGAAGAGAATAGAAGCTTTCGAAATGTGGTGCTACCGAAGAATGCTGAAGATTAGATGGGTAGATCACATAACTAATGAGGAGGTGTTGAATAGGATTGGGGAGAAGAGAAGTTTGTGGCACAACTTGACTAGAAGAAGGGACTGGTTGGTAGGACATGTTCTGAGGCATCAAGGGATCACCAATTTAGTATTGAAGGGCAGCGTAGAGGGTAAAAATGGTAGAGGGAGACTAAGAGATGAATACACCAAGCAGATTCAGAAGGATGTAGGTTGCAGTAGGTACTGGGAGATGGAGAAGCTTGCACAGGATAGAGTAGCATGGAGAGCTGCATCAAACCAGTCTCAGGACTGAAGACCGCAACAACACAACAATTTATAGCTCTACGGAAATCGATCGGTACAGCCAAGTGTTATGCTGTCATGTGTATGGAACGTGGCGCCCAACTTTAGTTTGTGAAATTATTTAGGTCTTCGGAGAAATATTCTCGACGAATCCCAAAACCATGTAAAACTGCAGGTTCGCACTATCAAACCACACAACACTTCCGAACGACTTACGTCTTTATAATCACCGAATATTTCTTTTGAAATGATTAAGGGTTATGAATTCTACACACCTGATACTCCTTTTGTGCTTTTATATGTATTTATTTTCTTCAATACCATAAAGCATAGATTACTGCCTTAATGGCGGCTTCCAACAATCTCCTCTCAATCCGACCTAGAACATCTCTCTTCCAATGTCCAACATGGAATAATTATCTCTTTGCCGTAGCTTAATACAGTCTGGATACCTTTGTTATCGAGTTCGCACGTAGATGCTTAAATTCCACAGAGTATTTATCTCTCGCGCAGGTATTTTACATTTATCGTTGTATTAATAGTCCGTCGCACTTTATTTACAGCTATTTCCATCACAAGACGCTACAAATTCACTCTCATGCCCGAGGGAGGACTCGAACTTCTGACGGGGGAACCGCCAAGGGGCCATAGAAACTAGTATGTGACATAAATTTCAACTTGATACAAGTGAAAAAGGAGTATTAAACAGATAGATAACAAATAATTAAAAAAATGTGTGTGATGTTGTTGTTGCAGTTGTGGTCTTCAGTCCTGAGGATGGTTTGATGCAGCTCTCCACGCTACTCTATCCTGTTCAAGCTTCTCCATCTCCCAGTACCTACTGCAACCTACATCCTTCTGAATCTGCTTGGTGTATTCATCTCTTGGTCTCCCTCTACCATTTTTACCCTCTATGCTACCCTCCAATACTAAATTGGTGATCCCTTGATGCCTCAGAACATGTCCAACCAATCGAACCCTTCTTCTAGTCAAGTTGTGCCACAAACTTCTCTTCTCTCCAATCCTATTCAACACCTCCCCATTAGTTATGTGATCTACCCACCCAATCTTCAGCATTCTTCTGTAGCACTACATTTCGAAACCTTCTATTCTCTTCTTGTCTAAACTATTTATCGTCCATGTTTCACTGCCATACATGGCTACACTCCATACAAATACTTTCAGAAATGACTTCCTGATACTTAAATCTATACTCGATGTTAACAAATTTCTCTTCTTCAGAAACGCTTTCCTTCCAATTGCCAGTCTATATCCTCTTTACTTCGACCATCATCAGTTATTTTGCTCCCCAAATAGCAAAACTCCTTTACTACCTTAAGTGTCTCATTTCCTAATCTAATACCCTCAGCATCACCCGACGTAATTAGACTACATTCCATTATCCTCGTTTTGCTTTTATTGATGTTCATCTTATATCCTCCTTTCAAGACACTATCCATTCCGTTCAACTGCTCTTCCAAGTCCTTTGCTGTCTCTGACAGAATTACAATGTCATCGGCGAACCTCAAAGTTTTTATTTCTTCTCCATGGATTTTAATACCTACTCCGAATTTTTCTTTTGTTTCCTTCACTGCTTGCTCAATATACAGTACAGATTGAATAACATCGGGGAGAGGCTACAACCCTGTCTCACTGCCTTCCCAACCACTGCTTCCCTTTCATGCCCCTCAACTCTTATAACTGCCATTTGGTTTCTATACAAGTTGTAAATAGCCTTTCGCTCCCTGTATTTTACCCCTGACACCTTCAGAATTTGAAAGAGAGTATTCCAGTCAACATTGTCAAAAGCTTTCTCTAAGTCTGCAAAGGCTAGAAATGTAGGTTTGCCTTTCCTTTATCTAGCTTCTAAGATAAGTCGTAAGGGCAGGTTTGTCTCACGTGTTCCAATATTTCTACGGAATCCAAACTGACCTTCCCCTAGGTCGGCTTCTACTAGTTTTTCCATTCTACTAGTATTTTGCAGCCGTGACTTATTAAACTGATAGTTCGGTAATCTTCACATCTGTCAACACCTGCTTTCTTTGAGATTGGAATTATTATATTCTTCTTGTAGTCTGAGGATATTTCCCCTGTCTTATACATCTCGCTCACCAGATGGTAGAGTTTTGACAGGACTGGCTCTCCCAAGGCCGTCAGTAGTTCTAATGGAATGTTGTCTACTCCCGGGGCCTTGTTTCGACTCAGGTCTTTCAGTGCTCCGTCAAACTCTTTGTGCAATATCATATCTCCCACTTCATCTTCATCTACATCCCCTTCCATTTCCATAATATTGTCCTCAAGTACATCGCCCTTGTATAGACCCTCTATATACTCCTTCCACCTTTCTGCTTTCCCTTCTTTGCTTAGAATTGGGTTTCCATCTGAGCTCTTAATATTCATACAAGTGGTTCTCTTTTCTCCAAAGGTGTCTTTAATTTTCCTGTAGGCAGTGTCTATCTTACCCCTAGTGAGATAAGCCTCTACATCCTTACGTTTATCCTCTAGCCATCCCTGCTTAGCCATTTTGCACTTTCTGCCGATCTCATTTTTGAGACGTTTGTATTTCTTTTTGCCTACTTCATTTACTGCATTTTTATACTTTCTCCTTTCATCAATTAAATTCAATATTTCTTCTGTTATCCAACGATTTCTACTAGCCCTCGTCTTTTTATCTACTTGATCCTCTGCTGCCTTCACTACTTCATCCCTCGCGTGTAATATAATTACAGATTTATGGCTTGCGGGTGTTTTCCCTTTCCTTGTCCTATGAAACCTTGCTTCTTGTTACTTTTCATGATTCTAGTCCAACGGGAAGTACCCTACTGGTTTTGATGAGTGAGTTTGCTAGTACACGAATGAGACATAAATAGCTGTATTCTATGACTACATCGACTTAGAATATTCAATTTTTTACGTTACTGAGGGAACGTAGGCCTTAGTACGTGACTTGAATTTCAGCTTGATACGTCTATCCTTTTTTAAGAAAATGGGATCTTAACAGACGGGCGAATAGACAGAAAGTCAAATAAGAAACAATGACAAAATTTTTCTGTTCGTGTGATATAACACAGATTTGCAGTTTGTAATCTTTTGTTTTTGTTGTACTGTGAAACTTTCTTTACGGCCAAATTTCATGATCCTAGACAACTGGAAGTTCCCTATAGGTTTTGATGGGTGAGTTTACGAGTATCAAAATATGTGTCATAAATGGCCGTATCTTTTGAATGAACGCCTTTTCTTAGAAACTTCAGTGTTTTACACCGCCAAGGGATCATAAATTTCAGAATGTGACATAAATTTCAACTTTATACGTCCACCCGTTCCAGTTTTTTACTGTTGGAGACAGATAACAAAATGATCCTAGAAGGGTTTTCGTTTTTACCGATTGAGGTACGGAACCCTAGTAAATTACGCTCGTTTTACTTTTATTGATTTTCATCTTGTAACATCTTCTCGAGAGACTATCCATTCCGTTCAAATGATGCTGTAAGTGCTGTGTCTATCAGAAATACGCCAACAGCAAATTTCAGCTTTAATTCTGTTTCAACATTTCCCGTTAGTTTCTATACCGCTTCCTTAACTTACAGACTGAATAACATTGGCGGTAATCAAAATTTTGTCTCCCTGTCTTCGTAATTACTGCTATTTACACATGTCCTTCGACCCTGATAACTGCAGTTACAAGTTGTGGATAACCTTCCGTCCTCTGTATCTTATCCTTGGTAACTTCGGAATTTCAAAGAGTTGTCAAAGCCTTTTCCTAACTCTACAGATGCTATAAATGAAGGTTTGTCTTTCTTCAAACTATGTTTTAAGATAAGTAAAAAGTTTAATACTGCGTCGCGTGTCCTTGCGTTTCTCCAGAACCTAAACTGATTTTACTGGTCGGATTGTCCAAGCCGTTCCATTCTTCTGTTTATAATAGACGTATCACAGGTTTAAACGATATAACGAACAGAAAAAGAGTACGAGGAACACAGTAGTCATGGCGTTAGTGCATATTTCTTCATTTATCGTCGAGTGCATTTCCAAGATGATTCCAGAGCGAAGATTTTGACCTGTTGTTGTTGTTGTTGTTGTTGTAGTTGTGGTCTTCAGTCCTGAGGCTGGTTTGATGCAGCTCTCCATGCTACTCTGTCCTGTGCAAGCTTCTTCATCTCCCAGTATCTACTGCAACCGACATCCTTCTGAATCTGTTTAGTGTATTCATCTCTTGGTCTCCCTGTACAAGTTTTACCCTTCACGCTGCCCTCCAATACTAAAGTGGTGATCCCTTGATGCCTCAGAATATGCCCTACCAACCGATCTCTTCTTCTAGTCAAGTTGGGCCACAAACTTCTCTTCTCCCAAATCCTATTCAATACTTCCTCATTAGTTATGTGATCTACCCATCTAATCTTCAGCATTCTCCTGTAGCACCACATTTCGAAAGCTTCTATTCTCTTCTTGTCCTAACTATTTATCGTCCATGTTTCACTTCCATACATGGCTACACTCCATACAAATACTTTCAGAAACGACTTCCTGACACTTAAATCTGTACTCGATGTTAACAAATTTTTCTTCTTCAAAAATGCTTTCCTTGCCATTGCCAGTCTACATTTTATATCCTCTCTACTTCGACCATCATCAGTTTTTTTGCTCCCCAAATAGCAAAATTACTTTGCTACTTTAAGTGTCTCATTTTCTAATCTAATTCCCTCAGCATCACCCGACTTAATTCGACTACATTCCATTATCCTCGTTTTGCTTTTGTTGATGTTCGTCTTATATCCTCCTTTCAAGACACTATCCATTCCGTTCAACTGCTCTTCCAATTCCTTTGCTGTTTCTGACAGAATTACAATGTCGTCGGCGAACCTCAAAGTTTTTATTTCTTCTCCATGGATAGTAATACCTACTCCGAATTTTACTTTGGTTTCCTTCACTGCTTGCTCAATATAGAGATTGAATAACATCGGGGAGAGACTAAAACCCTGTCTCACTCCCTTCCCAATCACTGCTTCCCTTTGATGTCCCTCGACTCTTATAACTGCCATCTGGTTTCTGTACAAATTGTAAATAGCTTTTCGCTCGCTGTATTTTACCCCTGCCACCTTCAGAATTTGAAAGAGAGTATTCCAGTCAACATTGTCAAAAGCTTTCTCTAAGTCTACAAATGCTAGAAACGTAGGTTTGCCTTTCCTTAACCTAAAACTTCGAAATGGTACCAGCGGCTTTCAATAACTTACGCAACACGTTCTTTTATTTGTCAGTTTCGTTTGAAAAAATTCGGAATCAGTTGTCGGACATCGTAAAATATTCCCGCTTCAGCTCCTATAGGTTCATGAAGCTCCAATAGGAGGTGGTGCTATATGTAGCCTTCAAAATGACGTCTGTAACAGAGGTGCGTTCCAAACGAGAGCTGTCATTGAGTTTCTTTTCGCGGAAAACCAGAGCATGGAAAATATTTACAGACGCTTGCAGAATGTCTACGGAGACCTGGGGGCGAAAAAGAGGATGATGAGTCGTTTGGGAGCCGTCTGTAATCATCGCAAGAAGGTCGCGCAAACGTGGCCGATCTCTCGCGTGACTCCCGCAGTGGTGGAACGTATGGACTCTCTCATTCTAGGTGAGCGACGGATCACAATCAAACACCTCGCTGCGCAGCTGTATGTTGACAGTACTGACACACTCGTCCACCGGTTTGGGTAGTCAAAGGTGTGTTCTCCCTGAGTTCGTCTTCGCCTAACACAAGATTGAAAGAGCAACGATGGATCATCTGTGCGGAATTGCTTGCGCGTTACGGCGATGATCGTGACACTTTTTTGTCGAACATCATCACAGGCGATGAAACATGGACGCATCTGTTTACCCCAATGAAGAATGCACTGCACAGGAAACAGTAAATGGACGATGGGGAAGTTATTGATGTAACAAGACTTTGTCTTCAACGTTGACCAGTAGAGAAGTACCATGTGGGCATACAAGCCCTCTCCGTTAAGTGGCATAAGACCATTGCATTGACTGGAGATTGTATGTTGCGATACGGAGTGGGGAATAATATGGTATATTGGAATCCCGAATAACCTGTTAGCAGAAAGAATAATTGTTGCGTTATTTCTTGAACGCCCCTCGTATACAGAGTGAGTTTGATAAATGCGGGCAAACTGCAGGAAACGATAGCTGAGAGGATAAGGAGCAAAAAGCGTTAATGTGGATGTACGGCCGGGAATGCCTTCCAAGGGAGATACAACCACTTGAAGGTGGAGATAAAAGATCTTTGACAGTAAACCCAGTACCAGCAACAGACAGATGGGCCGCTAACCTAAGGTGAACCAGAAGGACGTGTGCAACATTCTGCACTATCCGTGTCGCAGCACGAACACGGTTTATCAACTACGGACGATGGTTTTGTCGCTGGTTCATAGCATAGACCACCATGGTGACTGATTTTCTGCCATCCGTCCCATTCACAGACGAGGCTACATCTATGGATGGTAGGGGGGGGGGGGGGGGGAGGGGGGTTATCGTCAACCTTCACAACACGCACCTGTGGGCTACAAGGAATTCCCATAATATGGTAGCAGCAAACCATAGCACGGGTTCAATCTCAACAAGGATTACTGGCGACTGCCTCGTGGGACCAGTCATCCACCCACAACGCATGACGGGCGAGGCATATCTCCACTTCCTGCAGACGACGCTGTCTCCCCTCCTGGAAGACGTGCCTTTAATGGCTCTGAGCATTATCGGACTTAACATCTGAGGTCATCAGTCCCCTGGGCCTAGAACTACTTAAACCTAACTAACCTAAGGACATCACACACATCCATGCCCGAGGCACTATTCGAACCTGCGACCTAGCAGCAGCGGGGTTCCGGACTGAAGCGCCTAGAACCGCTCGGTCACAGGGGCTGGAACATGCCTTTAGTGGTACGAAGGATAATTTGGTAATTATATAGTGGTGCTCCAGCCCACTGCGCTCTTAAATGCAGAGCGAAGACACTGTTATAGACATAACAATCCCATTACCTGGTATGTTCTCATTTATGTGCTTCCAGTCACTGAAACCTACACAGTCAAAGATGTTTAATCTCTACCTTCAAGTGAGTGTATCTCCCTTGGAATGCATTTCCAACCCTAAATCCATGGGACCTTTTATGCTCCTCTCAGGAATCGTTTCCTGCAGTTTGCCTCCATTTGCCAAAGGTACCCCCTGTAGATAAACAAGCTGTCTGAGATGTTGTTCGGCCGGCCGATGTGGCCGAGCGGTTCTAGGTGCTTCAGTTTGGAACTGCGCGACCGCTACGGACGCAGGTTCGAATCCTGCCTCGGGCATGGATGCGTGTGATGTCCTTAGGTTAGTTACGTTTAAGTAGTTCTAAGTTCTAGGGGACTGATGACCTCAGATGTTAAATCCCATAGTGCTCAGAGCTATTTGAACCATTTGAGATGTTGTTCATAATACATTGTAACACAAAACACTACGCATCATGAAATTATCCGAATGGGATGCAAACCCTAGATGTAATGTACATCTACAGACAAACGAATGATTACAGTTCCAGAAAAATTGGGTGATTTATTCAAGGTAAAGAGCTTCGCAAACTGAGCCAGTTAGTCCATCTCTGAGCCCGCCCAGTTAGCCGTGTGGTCTAACGCACGGCTTTCCAGGTTGGGAAGGAGTGCTTGGTCCCCGGCACGAATCCTCCCGGCGGACTTGTGTCGAGGTCCGGTGAGCCGACCAGTCTGTGGTTGGTTTTTAGGCGGTTTTCCATCTGCCCGGCGAATGTGGGCTGGTTCTCCTTATTCCGCCTCAGCTACACTATGTCTGCGATATCTGCACAAACAAGTTCTCGGTGTATGCATACACCACCATTACTCTACCACGCAAACGTAGGAGTTACACTCGTCTGATGTGAGACGTTGCCTGGGGGGGGGGGGGGGTCTACTAGGGACCGAATGGCACAATAACCGTGAAAGAGTGGTTCGGTGTGGGGCGGCGGAGGGGTAAAGTTGACTGCACTAGTCGTCATGGGGTTGTGGACTACTGCGGCGGGGACGGAGCCTCTCCGTCGTTTCTAGGCCACCGGTTAACATACAATACAATACAATACGATACAAATAGCCCATCTCTGGCCCTTTTTCGGCTTAGCATCGATTGGTGGAGTTTTTGGATGTCCTGCAGAGGGATATCGTGCCAAATTCAGAATAACTGGCACGTTAGGTCGTCGAAATGCAGAGACAGTTGGAGGGCCCTGCCCATAATGCTCCAAACGTACTCAGTTGGGAAGACATCCGACGATATTGCTGGCCAAGGTAGTGTTTAACAAGCGCGAAGAGAAGCAGTAGAAACTCTTGCCGTGTGCGGGCGAGCATTATCTTGCTGAAATGTAACCCCAAGATGGGTTGCCATGATGGGTAACAAAACGTGGCATAGAACATCGTCGACATTCTGCTGTGCTTTAAGGGTGCAGCGAAACACAACCAAAGGGCTCCTGCTACGAAAATAAACGGCACCTCAGACCAGCATCCCGGTTATCGGGCCGTGCGGCGGGCGACAGTCAGTTTGCAATCCCACTGCTCTCTGGGGCGTCTCCAAACACGTCTTCACTGGTCGACGGGCCTCATTTCTAAGTAGAACTTAACACTGAAGACAACCCTGCTCCTGCCATTGAGATTTCAGGCCGATGACGTGTCTGGAGACTCCCCAGAAGAGGGAGGATACCAACCTGGTCATCCGTGGCATCCTTACAGCACAATGGTGCGCTGACGATATTATACATCCCATTTTGTTGCCCTACATCCCCTTACATTTCAGCAAGATAACACCAGCCTGCATACGACGAGAGTTTCTACTGCTTGCCTTCGTGCTTGCCAAACCCTACCTTGACGAGCAAGGTCGCCAGAACTCTTCCCAACTGAGAACCTGTGGTGCATTACAGGAAAAGATTTTCGGATTTTGATGGTGTAACGCGCCAATTAGAATTTGGCACGATATCTCTTAGGAGGACATCTAACAACTCTGTCAGTCAGTGCCAAGCCGAATAACTGCTTGCAGAAGGGCCAGAGATGGACCAAGGCGTTACTACTTGCTCAGGTTGTGAAGAGCTTTCTCTTGAATAAATCATTCACTTTTCCTGAAATTGTGATCATTTGTCTGTACATGTACATCATATTTATTGATTCCAGTCCCATTCGGATAATTCCTTCATTGTGTGTCGTTTCTTTTTGTCTCATGGTGCGTTATTAAAAAAGGAATGCAGATTAGGTTTTAACGTCTCATCGACGTCGAATTTACTATAGAGGGAACACAAGCTCTGATTTTTTCAAGGATGGGAAGGAAATCGGCTGTACTCTTTCAAAAGAATCATGCCGGCATTTGCCTGGAACGATTTCGGGAAATCACGGAAAACCTACATCTCGATGGCCAGATGCGGTTTTGGACTGTCATCTTGCCGAATACGAGTGTGCTAACCACTGCGCCACCTCGCTTGATAATATTACTAACGGTTCGAGCATGAAAGATCCATTTTATTTTTTGTAGCGTAAAAGAAAGGAAAATATGTTCTTCTTCTTTCGCGCATCTGCCTTACGACGGGTATTGGCTGGACGCTCTCCACTTCCCTCTCTGCTGTGCTTCTTTCTCAACCTGCTGCTACCTTCACTAATTTTTAATGTCATCCGGCATTGCAGTACTTCTTTCCTGTCTCCTTCTCACCGCTGCAACCTTCCCTACGATGGCTTTCCTGTGCAGTAAATTTCTTCGCAAAATATATGTCCCAATCAATACGTTATCCTCATATTTATCATTTCTGCTGTAGTTTTCTTTCCACTACTGTTCTTAAAAATACCTGTTAATTCCTCATTCTGACAGTCCATTTCATTTCACATACTTTTCACGACAGCGACATTTAAAAAAACGTCCTAGTATTTGTCCCCCCTCTTTTTGACGCCCGTGATTCGCTGCCATATAGTACCACATTCCAGACAAAACACTTGACACATCTCTTTGTTTGTTCTGTCGGAAGTCTTCTTGTTTGCCAGGAAAATAAATATTTACCAGTCGCTTGCGTGGGGGCTAAGAAGGAAAAGGCTGGTTTCACCGCGTACAGAGCACTATCTCCAAGCTTTCAAATGTTCTAGATGGCCGAGTGCGACGGAAAGTATTGCTGCGCCGGCGCTATCGTGCGGTCCACTCATCTTGGAACTGACCCCGGTACATCCCCTGGCCGTGCCTGACTCCTCTGATAAGCGAAGATGACCTCTGGCTGCACACTGAGCGTTTTCTTTTGTACAGATAATGTGAACCTGCATGGTTGCCACACAGATCGCTGACGCAAAGACTCGGTGCTTGGCTTCCTTTTTCGTAGCGTGTGTTCCGCATTGACACAAGATCTGCTTGCTTGTTGTTACCCTCCACTATTACCCGTCGAGCGCATCCTCGGGTTTCAGACCTGTTACTCGCACGGCCTCCGTGACCTTGCACACCTAGCGCGTCTTCATACTCCCACGGAACCTGAAACTACATCTACATCCACATGACTGCTCTGCAGTTAACCGTGTCCATATTGAGCGCCATAGCTGACACTAATTCTAATGATTAAATTAGTTGTATATACACAATTTTATTGTGTTGCGACAGGTTTATTTCGTTGAAAGTCATCGGGTTGCCTGCAGAAAAGCAAATCACAAAATTACGCTAAAGCTGCAGCAGCCTAACTAATAAACTCACACTGATCGCAGCCTTATACTAAATTCTCGCCGAGTTGTGCTTGACTAATGACACAAATGGTCCAGTAATGATAAAGACGAAATCCCTAAACACTGGTCATAACTGGGGGAAGTATGGCGAGCACACACATCATTCTAAGTAAACTGCCCAGACACGGCAGCTCCACGACAGAGGTAAACATGTAAACATACCATCTGGGCTCTGTCGAGTGCGATAGTCGACTGTGCGACCATAATCTTTACCCGCTGTTATGAAACCTGAAGTACAGAACTGGTATTGAAAAGCGCACAGCCGGCCGATGTGGCCGAGCGGTTCTAGGCGCTACAGTCTGGAATCGCGCCACCGCTCGGTCGCAGGTTCGAATCCTGCCTCGGGCATGGATGTGTGTGATGTCCTTAGGTTAGTTAGGTTTAAGTAGTTCTAAGTTCTAGGGGACTGATGACCTCAGAAGTTAAGTCCCTTAGTGCTCAGAGCCATTTGAACCATTTTGAAGAGCGCACAATTAATGCAGACAACTGAAAAATAGAACCAATAAAAGTTAACAACAGTTATGCATAAAAACAAGAGAACAGCGTACAATACTTCCACCAAACGCCGCCCGCTGTGGCCGAGCGGTTCTAGGCGCTTCAGTCCGGAACCGTGCTGCTGCTACGGTCGCAGGTTCGAATCCTGCATCGGGCATGGATGTGTGTAACGCCCTTTGGTTAGTTAGGTTTAAGTAGTTCCAAGTCTATGGGTCTGATAACCTCAGATGTTAAATCCCATAGTGCCTAGAGCCATTTACACCAAACTACGTCGTCATTTGACAGCTATGATAGTAAATGAATAGTTATAACATACAGCTCCAATACAATTACGAAAAATATACAAGGAACGGTAGTGTTAATCTCACAGGAAGATCGTAACTCATTGATATCGTAGTTACAAAAAGTGCATTGTCTTCTCAAACGTAAAAAAGCTAGATCAGCCAGGCTGGAAGTTATCGTATACTATTAACAAAATTAGCTACAGTTGCACTGAAGTGACATAAGTCATTGGAGGCCTCCTAATATCGTGTCGGATCTTTTTTACCCGGCGTAGTGCAGCAACTCGACATGGCATGCACAGGCTCAACAAGTTGTTGGTCCCCTTCAGAAAAATTGAGCCATGCTGCCTCTATACTGTATTTCTTTCCCCCATTCCTGTCAATTGTTCTCTTATGCTCTCCCTGAATCTCTGTACAACCTCTGGTTTAGTCAATTTATCCAGGTCCCATCTCCTTAAATTCTCACCTTTTTGCAGTTTCTTCAGTTTTAATCTACAGTTCTTAACCAATAGATTGTGGTCAGAGTCCACATCTGCCCCTGGAAATGTCTTACAATTTAAAACCTGGTTCCTAAATCTCTGTCTTACCATTATATAATCTGTCTGATACCTTCTAGTATCTCCAGGCTTCTTCCCTGTATACAACCTTCTTTTATGATTCTTGAACCAAGTGTTAGCTATGATTAAGTTATGCTTTGTGCAAAATTCTACTAGGCGGCTTCCTCTTTCATTTCTTACCCCCAATCCATATTCACCTACTACCTTTCCTTCTCTCCCTTTTCCTACTATCGAATTTCAGTCACCCATGAATATTAAGTTTTCGTCTCCCTTCACTATCTGAATAATTTCTTTTGTCTCATCATACAGTTCATCAATTTCTTCATCTGCAGAGCTAGTTGGCATATAAACTTGTACTACTGTAGTAGACGTGCGCTTCGTGTCTATCTTGGCCACAATAATGCGTTCACTATACTGTTTGTAGTAGCTTACCCGCACTCCTTATTTTTTTATTCATTATTAAACCTACTCCTACATTACCCCTATTTGATTTTGTATTTATAGCCCTGTATTCACCTGGCCTAAAGTCTTGTTCCTCCTGCCACCGAACTTCACTAATTCCCACTATATCTAACTTTAACCTATCCATTTCCCTTTTTAATTTTCTAACATACCTGCCCGATTAAGGGATCTGACTTTCCACGCTCCGATCCGTAGAACGCCAGTTTTCTTTCTCCTGATAACGACGTTCTCTTTAGTAGTCCCCGCCCGGAGATCCAAATGGGGGACTATTTTACCTTCGGAATATTTTACCCAAGAGGACGCCATCATCATTTAACCATACAGTAATGCTGCACGCCTTCGGTAAAAATTACGGCCGTAGTTTCCCCTTGCTTTCAGCCGTTCGCAGTACCAGCACAGCAAGGCCGTTTTGGTTAGTGTTACAAGGCCAGATCAGTCAATCATCCAGACTGTTGCTCCTGCAACTACTGGAAAGGCTGCTGCCCCTCTTCAGGAACCACACGTTTGTCTGGCCTCTCAACAGGTACCCCTCCGTTGTGGTTGCACCTACGGTACGGCCATCTGTATCGCTAAGGCACGCAAGCCTGCCCACCAACGGCAAGGTCCAAGTTTCCGGTAACGATGCCAAATGACCACAAAGTTACTCTTACAGAAAAGTAGGCGAAATACGACGCTAATATGCAACGTTATTTATAGATTTAATTTAAGTGGTATTTTCATTTCGACTGCTGACAACATCTAGCAGTTGTCATAATGTAGCTGTCCGGTATGCATGAACCAAGTAAACATGAACGTCCCTAGAATGCGGTTTCACGACACCTTGTTACTTTCGTGTGTCATTTCCACCATACCACCTTATCGGTACGTACGGCGGTAGCTGATTTTAGTGCCTGATAGAGAAGGTATCATCAGAGTTATGAATATGAAAGCATCTACTTCCTCTTACTACTCATAACGGCTACACACACACACACACACACACACACACACACACACACACTTGATTTTTTTCTTTGTGCACATCTATGACAAAGTGCCATTCGAATTATTTAAGTATCATTGACCTCCTTGGACAATTAATATTAAAAATCGGTACTTTCTTTTTTGTGTTCACGTATTAATATTATGATTTGTTACTTTCTCTTGTTTAGCAGGCTTTAGCTGACGTTGAAGTTCTCTCTTTTTCATGCATTTTGTGGGCTTTTGTGTTGATTTTGTGGTCAAAGTCGGCAGTGAAGAGGTAAAACGTCTGGAGCAAATTGTTTACAATGTCCTTGACGAGTCTGCATATGATGAGAACGAAATATTTGATGACGGTTCAGATTACACGTTTATCGTATTATTTTCGCAAATTGCGTTGTTATGAAGGCTTTTCCTGCAGGCCACTTAGGAAATCAATTCGAGTTTGTGATTCCCGTGAGTATAACGTCGGACTATGTATCTCTCCATGTTTCAATTTTTATCACATTCTATTCCACTGAACGCTAAATTTTACTTTGTTCTTGTTTTGTGCGTTTCTTTGGATTAAATGGACTGTAAAAGATATTTAAACAGAAAAATCACTTGTTTGCTTACTGGAGTACGAATTTGAATATCAAAACTTTTCAATTTTTTCTGTGGTAGTTACTATTAAATTGAAGTTTCATCTGTGGATTTACATTTAAAATTATTAATGCCAAAATTGCACGAGGGTGGTTTGATAAGTCTGGTAAATTGCCATGAAAGAATGGAACGTTTTTGTTGCACCTTCATGTTTGGTAAGCTGGATTACTCCAAGGATCGTTTCAAGAATTTCAACAATGTACACTGTACAGTTCATTGTTGACAGCCGTCTTAACTGATCAGTGTGTCGACTGCGACTGAAAATGGAGTGTTGTTATTAAACATTTTCATTTGAAGGACTAGTCAATCGCACAAATCAAAATAAAAGTGGATGACGTTCACGCGGACTCTGCAGCATAGTTGAAAGCGATTTACTTTTGGATTAATGAATTTAAACGTGATCGGACAAGTAGCAAAGACGAAGCGCGCTCCGGTCGTTCAACTGAGGTCGCCGCAAAGGAAACCATTGACAGAATCCATGATACGGTAATGCAAGATCGGCGAATAATAATTCGTGAGATCGCTGAGAGTGTAGGCATATCAACTGAGTCGGTGCACAGTATCCTGCACGGAAAATTGGTTATTAAGAAGCTGCGTGCGAGATGGGTGCTGCGACTGCTCACACTCGACCAAAAGCACATTCGGCACAACATTTCAACACAATGTTTGGTTATGTTTAATCGCAATACATAAGACTTTTAGCTCTTATTTGTGACTGTTGATGAAACCTGGATCCATCATTACACACCAGAGTCAAAATGGCAGTCAGAACAATGGACAATGGCCGGTGAAAGTGCACTGAAGAAGGCAAAGACCATTTCGTCAGCTGGTAAGAAGACGGCTATTGTTTTTTGGAATTCCCAGGGAATATTTCTGATATATTACTTGGAAAAGAGCAAAACCATAGCTGGACCCTATTATACTTCATTATTCGAGCGACTGAAACAGAAAGACCAAGGTTGCCACGCACGAAAGTGATCTTTCACCAGGATAATGCACTATTCCACACACCACCGACAACAATAGCGCATGAATTGGGCTTTGAATGAGTTCCTCACCCACCCTGTTCAAAAGATTAGCCGCAAGTGACTTCTTCCTGTTCCCCAACTTCAAAATATGTCTTGGGAAGAAATTTTCATAAGATGAGGCGAGGGAGTGACAGTTTCAGTCAACGAGTATTTGCAGAGTTTGACAGAACCTATTTTTCCGATGGGATGACAAAGCTGGAGTATTCCTGGACCAAGTGTATAGCCCTCAAAGAAGATTATGACGTGAAGGAATATGAAATGTTTACAAAAAAGAAAAAAAATTCGCTTGCCTTTTTACCAGACTTATCGAACCACCCTCGTATATTTAAACTAGAAAGTCCAATAAACCTAAATATGTTTTGAAAGTCCGACTACATAACTGTACACACTATAATCCGTTCATCATAAGAATAAACGTGATGTAAACAATGCACTATGTATTCTTCCGCGTTTGCTGGAATCTCACTGGATTCCCGTTTCACGTAGGACTCCAGCCAGGCTGTCTCGAGTACTGTCAAGTACGATAATACGGGTACGTTTTGTGCTGTGCGTGTTCGATTCCCGGCGGGGTCATGGATTTTCTCTGCCTCGTGATGACTGGGTGTTGTGTGATGTCCTTAGGTTAGTTAGGTTTAAGTAGTTCTAAGTTCTAGGGGACTGATGACCATAGATGTTAAGTCCCATAGTGCTAAGAGCCATTTGAACCATTTTTGTGCTGTGCGTTGTGCGCACATCGACTTAGCGATAATACAGGACAACAGCTTCACCGGTGCATTTAACTTGGACAGCACTGGCAGATCAGCTGGTACAGCTAGCCTGCAGTGACGTAGCCACCTGCAGTTCACGCATCAAGAGACGAGCAGGGGAGCAATGCAGCTTCGAATGTCATTTAATTTTTAAGCAGAATGAAATAATACACTTCAAATCTCCCACAATACGCTCCTTAGACTAGACGAAAACCACAACACGTTGTTGTTTTTAGCTAACGAACTATTGTAATTAAAAAATGAATGATTAAAATTCCTGACTTAACCACAGGGTAATTTTTCTGCATAAGCTTCGTAATAGAGTACTGAAGAATTTCACGGTATAGTTAAAAATTGAAGCCACTAAAAGTATTAATTACAGTCAGTCGTTTGGTAATTTCTCAGCTCCTTCCTTATCCGAATCCGAGAAATACATTTCAGTTCTGGAAGTGTCATGTGCTACGTAGTTAACGAGCCTATCAACAACAGAATCCACGAAGCCAACCAGGCGCAGCATTTTCGTTTCTTCTTTTATGACGAGCCGAGCCGTTCTATATCCAGCCAGGGTTCGGCAGTGACGTGCGAAAAAGCTGCGTGCGTTAGTTCCAGTACGTCTGGCGGCTTTGTTACTTCTCAGGCCAAATCCCGCAGCTTGTCTCCATATCAGTTCTGTTGGGTTCATATCGTAATGGTGCAGTATCAAATGTAAAAATGCAGCAGTTGTGGTATGTGCTCGATGCTGTGAAAATGATTGTTTTTCTCGTTTCTACGATATTTATCTACCTCTGTGATATAAAACGACAGACATAGTCCAGATAAAGAGAATGTGGTTTTTCATTATTGTCTTAAAAATTAAATTATGTTTTCTTAAGTTAAACAACTTTTATGAACAGTCTTTCATAAAACATCGATAATTAAGAAACTGTGTTTGAAACAGGAACAGGAACAGGAATTTCGCGTCCAATATGTAATTAGGAACAAGAAGACGTGCATTATTGATAAAAACCGATGAATTTTATAGTTACGAGATGTAGGTGTTTCAAATTGAACGAGAAAAAGAATAGTATCGTGGAGATTTGAAACACCTCACTAATTACCATCCCAATTCGCTACCGACAGCCCTATTCGTTGCATGTAATTTTATTCATAAAATGCAGTGTATAGAACACTGGGAAAACTTCAAAGCCCATTATCTCCGTAAATTTATGAAAAACATTAAGAACAGCCTATTTCTCGGCACTTTTTAACTGTGTTCCATGCGCGTGTTTCACTACGGAACAGAACGCAGCCTCAGCCATTTTCGTACTGCGCATTAGCAGCGCGACAATCAGAGCACAACGCTGCAGAAGCCGTACATGACTTTTTAAATAAAAACTACGTAGCTAAAGCGTGATTAAGAAAAAATGTTGCTGGCTGTTAATACGTTTGAATGTTTTAAAGTTTCATTTAACGTAACTTAGAAATAAGATATCTAATACATAAGTAGGACCTACTTCCAAGAGCGTAACACCAGTGTACGTGTGCTAAGGCTTCTGACCAATCATCACGTTTGTGTTTGTTTACATCAGGTTTATTCTTATGAGGAACGGATTATGGTTATAACTTCAAAAAAAAAATATTTTATCCAGTCCTCAGGTAATGGCAGCTACATGAAAGACGAGCTCCGTAAGTGAATAGTATGAGACAGAAAACGACATTTGTTTTTAAGTTGAAGTTATTCAGAGACATTGTGATGGGACGGAGACCATTATGAATATCTTGTTGCGAGAAGTGACCTCTCCACTTCGCTTAAATGTTAGCAGTACCAGTAAGCTTTTTTAAATATTACGCTTTATCATCCTGTGAGAAAAAGAACGGAGTTACACAACAGCTCGAGAGCTTATGCTTCCACGTCCGCCAATTTGTTACGTCTCGCAAGGTCAAGGCGGCTGTGTTGACGGAGGCGATGAAATGCCGAGAGTAACTCAGTACTCGGAGCACGCTGGTGACCTTCCGCTGCTATTTCGGAAGCGCACCTTGAGCGTACGGCAAACTTCTGAAAATCGGCAGACGTCATCTGCACATTCTCAGAAAAAGAAAAGTCTACATCATGAGAACCTATCGCGCTTGGCTTCCATTAACCTAAACCTCCATACACTGACGTCACATAGGTTTGCACCAGGTTATCATGAACAGCAACTCTAAGAAAGTTCCATGAGATAACTGCATACTAAAGATAGATGTCTGCCACAAATCCAATCCGTAAACCAATAAATTTAGGGGGATAAGTAAACATGATAGTACTGAGGGCGTCTGTACAACTGCTTTTTTTCCGACTCTTCTTTCCACGATTTACACTCCTGGAAATGGAAAAAAGAACACATTGACACCGGTGTGTCAGACCCACCATACTTGCTCCGGACACTGCGAGAGGGCTGTACAAGCAATGATCACACGCACGGCACAGCGGACACACCAGGAACTGCGGTGTTGGCCAACGAATGGCGCTAGCTGCCCAGCATTTGTGCACCGCCGCCGTCAGTGTCAGCCAGTTTGCCGTGGCATACGGAGCTCCATCGCAGTCTTTAACACTGGTAGCATGCCGCGACAGCGTGGACGTGAACCGTATGTGCAGTTGACGGACTTTGAGCGAGAGCGTATAGTGGGCATGCGGGAGGCCGGGTGGACGTACCGCCGAATTGCTCAACACGTGGGGCGTGAGGTCTCCACAGTACATCGATGTTGTCGCCAGTGGTCGGCGGAAGGTGCACGTGCCCGTCGACCTGGGACCGGACCACAGCGACGCACGGATGCACGCCAAGACCGTAGGATCCTACGCAGTGCCGTAGGGGACTGCACCGCCACTTCCCAGCAAATTAGGGACACTGTTGCTCCTGGGGTATCGGCGAGGACCATTCGCAACCGTCTCCATGAAGCTGGGCTACGGTCCCGCTCACCGTTAGGCCGTCTTCCGCTCACACCCCAACATCGTGCAGCCCGCCTCCAGTGGTGTCGCGACAGGCGTGAATGGAGGGACGAATGGAGACGTGTCGTCTTCAGCGATGAGAGTCGCTTCTGCCTTGGTGCCAATGATGGTCGTATGCGTGTTTGGTGAGCGTCACAATCAGGACTGCATACGACCGAGGCACACAGGGCCAACACCCGGCATCATGGTGTGGGGAGCGATCTCCTACACTGGCCGTACACCACTGGTGATCGTCGAGGGGACACTGAATAGTGCACGGTACATCCAAACCGTCATCGAACCCATCGTTCTACCATTCCTAGACCGGCAAGGGAACTTGCTGTTCCAACAGGACAATGCACGTCCGCATGTATCCCGTGCCACCCAACGTGCTCTAGAAGGTGTAAGTCAACTACCCTGGCCAGCAAGATCTCCGGATCTGTCCCCCATTGAGCATGTTTGGGACTGGATGAAGCGTCGTCTCACGCGGTCTGCACGTCCAGCACGAACGCTGGTCCAACTGAGGCGCCAGGTGGAAATGGCATGGCAAGCCGTTCCACAGGACTACATCCAGCATCTCTACGATCGTCTCCATGGGAGAATAGCAGCCTGCATTGCTGCGAAAGGTGGATATACACTGTACTAGTGCCGACATTGTGCATGCTCTGTTGCCTGTGTCTATGTGCCTGTGGTTCTGTCAGTGTAATCATGTGATGTATCTGACCCCAGGAATGTGTCAATAAAGTTTCCCCTTCCTGGGACAATGAATTCACGGTGTTCTTATTTCAATTTCCAGGAGTGTATTTGCCCTCACTTTAAGTTCAAGTATTTGGTCGGATGCTTTCAAATAGGAGATAATCAAAGTGCCCGCTATGTGCTGCAGTTATATAAGGAGGTCCACGTTACGGCTTTATTGGAGGTCTTGTTGTTCGGATGTCCAGAAACAGTTCATCGACGTCCCATGGTGTTGTAACTGGTGAAGAACTTTAGGAAATATGTTACGCATAAAGGGAGTGCTCCAAAAGTCAAAGAAAAATAGTGTCCTTTAACAGTGGAAAACATGACACCGCATAAAATATTTAAATTAAATATAAAATTAAGTATAATTCTATGTATTCAATTCATAATACATAGGATGAAAGCGGAGTTAGTGAGGGCGGGGGGCGGGAAGGTGGGTATTACACAGGGTGATTTAAATTAGATACTAGATTCAAATCATGTTACGATCAAATAAAATATTGTCACAAAGTAATTACAGTCGACCCTCGATAGTCGCTGTTCATGGAATCTAACAAAAAGTTCGAATAATTCGGAGTGCAATTAAGTCAAGTAGACCCGCTTTCATTTAAATTGTAGGCTTTATCACTTCACATCTTGTTCAATTTGTGTTATAATGTCATGTACAGCCATCAGCGGTGTTGAGTATCTCTCAGACCACTGAGCCACGCTGGTTCCGTTCTTATTTTAGAGCTAATTGATAATGTTGTTTTTCTCAAGTTTCAGCTTTAATCAATACTTTAGGAATGGATTTCCCTACCACACAATGATGGTAAGTAAATATGTAACGAGACAGTACGAAAAGTGGAGAAATTACTATGGCGTGTGTAGATTAAATTAAACTGCCGTCCAGGAGAAGATCTGGTATTTTGTGTAGCCTCTGACAACAAGAAGTGTAGTTTTAAGTTGACGAGTCTCACAATCGGTAAGTCACCTAAAATCTGCAGAACAATGTGAGATGTGGCCATCGTGTGACGTTATAATTAGTTCTTTTTGGGGTTTATTCTTTGTCTGCAGTGCAGCGGCCTACCTGGAGGGGGACCGCCGTTTGATTCCCCTCGGGCAACCTGTAATGGTCACCACGTGGTATTGAATTAGACGTAATATTTAAATACGTAATACTTTTCGTAATGTTTCTCCTTGCATGCAATTTATCTGTTTTGTGGTGGCAATTGCCTAATCTCGTGTTGCGATTCCTCCTCCAATGTTTAGAACATTTTCTCCCATAATGTCAGCGAAAGCATGCTCTTGTGTGATAGAGTACGTGAGCCTCCACGTGTAGTTGTAAAATTAGATAATTCTGTAATCCCCAGAGTTCCGTATATCGGTCTGTATCTCAACATTTGATGTCCAAGAACTCATGTACATATTTATTCAGTAGGGCGAATTTAATCTTTCTCTGTATCATTCGGCGCTGGATACGCCAAAAGATAATGTGAATTACATGTGCACATCACAAATGTTAATAAAGTCAAGTTAGTTATAGACCTATCTCTTAATATTCATCAATCCCATATCAGTATGTTTGTACACAAATCTTCCTTGAGAGTATCAGGGACTGATAAAGTGGAGCCACTTTTCGGGCCCCCTTGGACAGAAAGTTGTTCCCTCTCTTGGTCTGATTAAATTCATAGAAAATTTATCGAGAATTCTCTCTAAGAGAAATCAGTGTGTCTTATCCATGCTATCCTATTTGAAGTCGCTGTCCGTTAACATTTAAATATTTCTAGTTAGGTACTCACTCACACACATTAAGAAAAGAGGGGTAAATTTTCACAATTTAACTCGACATTGTCTGAACAAAGTGAAATCAGAAAAAATCGGAATAACCGTATACGTTAGAGAATGGTACTATAGTTTCAAAACGTACTTTTTTGTAAATGGAAAACAAAAACTTGCCACTAGAATTCAAACTGCAGTTAATTTTTGCCAGGGGTGTAAAATACTACTTCAGTTGTAAAGTTTTTTCATTAGCACACGACAGATTCCAGAATCGTATACGCCCATCTTCAGGTGTCGTAACTGTGGCCCGCTCTGCGTTCGTAGGTAGCGTATCGCGCCTTGTACACGTCAGCCGCGGCGCTCGGAGGTCACAGCACAAAGTTACGACACCTGAAGATGGGCTTGTAAGGGCCCGAAACCGGTCGTGTGATAATAAAAGAACTCTACAACTGAAGCGGTACTTTCAACCCCTGGAATAATGCTCAGGTGCGGATGTTCCTCCAACAGGATTGTTTGTAATTTTTGCCATTTTAATTATTTTTATTTATTTTAATACTTCGAACGAAAGGCACGCACAAAATTTTCAGAGTAAATACGGAAACTTTAACGTCATTAAAATTTCCATGCTGATCAAGCTGTGTTACCTACGCTAGCATTCTCTTCGCATACCTTGAAAAAAGGTACTCAGCATTCCTCACTTGCGACGAACCCTTCATTACCCGAACTAACAGCGAATGGCTTAGGCTCTTTTTTTTCTTTTTTTTCAAGCAAGTAATCTCCAATGGATATGGTCTATCCCGTATACTGGCCAAGCAATTAGAGTAAACATCCCCAATTCGCCTCGCCAGCTCCACTTCGTCTCAACTTATTTCTTTTCAGCAGTTTTACCTTCTCCTTTGCAGGACTGTCAGCGTGGATGACAGAATCCCGAAACCATTCGCTGCATTACTTTTTTTTTTCTTTTCACACCACCCGTTTGTTTTGTGTGAAAGTCAACCGCTTGTACTTCTTTGAAGTCATGTTCATAAATGAGATTTTTCTTAAATTTATTAACGGCTTCATTATCAACTACACGCACAGCGTCAGAATGTTTTTTTTAAATATTTAAACATTTCATAGCCCGAAACCGTTAAAAAACAGTCATAAGTATAATTCATTTAATCTGAAATTAAGTCCAAGATCTAAGAAAATTAAAATATATTAAACATGAAAGGAGGATTGATAATAGAAGATATACTTACTCATTTCAGATGAAACGATGTTCTGTCCTGGTGATTTGACGAAACAATTGTCTGAACAATTGACTGGTGTTAGGAAGCCGCTGACTTCGAATTATAGCGTGTTTTATGGTGCGTTCTCTCATAGCAAAAGCTGCAATCTGTTGAGTGTACCAAACCACGAGTGTGAGTTCTTTGTCAATCGAGACGACGGCTTCCAGTTAAATTCCGCGTGGATACATGTCACAGCAAAATTTCGTGTTCTGTTTAGCCGGCGTCGTTCTGCGATTTTATTGGGCGAAGGCAGTGGAACTGATGTAAAAATATCAACAACGGCGTCAGCTATACGTTCATCTCCAATTTGTTTTATTGTCTGTCGGCTTCGGCATCATCAGGCTCTGCTTACTAGATAGTGGCCGAATTTTCCAATGACGGACGTATGTCATATGTGAAAGTGATCCATCGACATTAGCATGCGACAGAACCTTCTTTTGTGTGTTCCAGGTGTTGTGTGCTAATGTCGCACGTGGGAAAACTGTTGTGAAGATTGGTTACTTTCACGTATGACATACATACCGCATGGTTATAACTGAAGCGCAGCTACTCACGGAGATCCAGCGTGGACTATAATTATCGTGTGGCAGAGAAATTTGGTAGATGCGCTAATGCACTAATGAGGAGCCGATTTATGCTGGCAAAAAATTAGTGCAAATTTTGGCCACGAGATGCAAATCTGGCGCTGTACAGCATCTCGTCGACGTCTCCGGTGTTCGTACTAAAGAAACTGTGTCGTTCTGCGATTTCATCGTGCGAAGGCAATAGAAATGACGTAAAAATATCGACAACGCCATCAGCTATACGTTCATCTCCAATTTATTGTATTTCCTTCGTACGATAAGATCGCAAACGACATTTGTTCAGTATGAGTACCGGAGACGCCGACGAGATGCTATACAGCGCCAGATTTGCATCTCGTGGCCAAAACAAACTGTCTGTAGTTAATAATAAAATCAACATTATGCCTTTCTAACTTGTTTAACGATTTATGCCCATTCCTAAGCCGTTAAATACGAAAACTTTGCCATTCATCTTTCTTGCATTCACCGCGCCGGATTTGCACCTGGTGGTCAAAATTGAAGCTTATTTTTTCCCTGTGTACATCGGTTCTACAGTAACGTATTGGAATATCTCCCACGTTTCGCTGCCATACAATAATTACAAAAAATGGTTCAAATGGCTCTGAGCACTATGGGACTTAACATCTATGGTCATTAGTCCCCTAGAACTTAGAACTACTTAAACCTAACTAACCTAGGGACATCACACAACACCTAGTCGTCACGAGGCAGAGGAAACCCCTGACCCCGCCGGGTACAATAATTACAGCCTGTACCCGACACCCGATACGTTTGTCATCGGAAAATTCAGTCAGTATCTAGTATAGAGGACATGATGGTAGTGTATTATATCGCCGAAACCGGTGGGCTATAAAATAAATTTGAGATGGACTTTCGGCTGACCGTGTTCTAGATATTTCACATACATATCGGCCGTTGCCTTGTCATTCAGCAAACAAGGACCTAATTTAACTAGATTTGGCGTCTGTGCATAGTTTTCACAACAGAGGGCACGCGGCTCAACGCCAATACTTGAGGCAGATGCGCATGCCCTGAAGTAGCGCAAGCGCAACGCCAACTGAACACATCACTCTTGTGTCGGCGGGGTCTTAAATAAGTGAGCTCAGACTATTCTCGTCATCATTGACATGAAAATGGCCAGAAATATCGTGTCAGGGAGTTGCAGGCATCCGCTAGTTACCCCGAAATTTTATGAAACGGTCTTTACGCCGGGAAAATTTAAAATTTCACATTATTATTTTTAATTAAGTTTATCTCGGATGGTAAGTCGTTGACGTATCACATCTGGTTGAAATTTGCAGATGAAAATTCTTCTCCTATTTCTTTCTTTGACCAGTAATTTACTCAATAAATAGAGGAGACTTGTTCTGTAACAGTAACGGCCTACGGAAACTAGCTATTGTCGGATGAGACAGCTGCGCGCTGATGTCGAAACAGGCATCTGTGCCGAGCACTTCCTCGTTCGTGTTGACAGTACGCGGCAGATACGTATTACTCGTAAGGGTGATCAGATTATCCTGTCGTAACGGGAACTGACTTGATCACGTAACTAGGTTGAATTACAATTCAAAGCAGTGCACGTTGTTACGTCTAAGTGCCAGCACGAGAAACGATCACGAAAAGTGATCGCAGGAAGCCGCGACAACTTGTTAACTTTGTTGACACCGAGAATGAAAAAGATGTGATGGTGGTGACAGACAAGGCGACGGAATGTCCAAGAAACTGCTGAAAAGCAAAACTGAGGGAGGTCAGTGGTGGGCAGACTACAGGTAAGAGCGGCGGGCAAGTTTTAAATATCTGCCCCAAAGCAGAATAAATAGAATGCGCACAATACATATTTGATTGATACAGATACATGTGCTATTGGACAGCAGTTTGTTGTGATATTATGACCAATACAAGAGAATACTATCTCTGCAAAGCCTCAACAGCTTTTGTCGCACAGAAATGGACTTCCAGGCTAGGAAATAAAATTCTGAGAACGTCTATTGAACTTGTTTTTAAAGGTGCCAGTAAGAAAGTGAACAATATGTGCAGACGAGGAAACATACTTGCAAAAAGTGTATGTTACATTACATTTATTACAGAAGAATGAAGCATCAGAATTGAAGCGGCCAGTCGATTAATTTAGGCGATCCGTGGTTTCATACAAACTACACTGTGAATAAAAGTTGCAAAGTGGCGGTGTGCGAAGCGTAGTTGTCCTACAACAATACCTTGCAAAACGTCTTTGTTGTGAGTGAGAGTTTAGTTCCGTGTTCAATTCTCCTCCATGACTAAATTTCCGAACTATCATGCAGAAATACATCGTGACCATAATTAAAGTTCAAAACGCTGTAGGAAGAGAACCACTGATCAGAATGACGTCAAATTTGAACTGCATATAATTGACGCAGGGGAAAATGTCATGGAACAAAAAAAAAATTAAGAAAGTTTTACGAATAGATGCCATAATTGGAGTCGACTACATATGATAGCCGGCCGCGGTGACCGAGCGGTTCTAGGAGCTTCAGTCCGGAACCGCGCAACTGCTACGGTCGCAGGTTCGAAACCTGCCTCGGGCATGGATGTGTGTGATGTCCTTACGCTAGTTAGGTTTAAGTAGTTCTAAGTTCTAGAAGACTGATGACCTCAGATGTAAAGTCCCATAGTGCTCAGAGCCATTTGAGCCATACATATGATAGATGAAAGGCTATACCACAGCTATGCGTTGAGTTGCATGACTGCACAATTCCAACAGTCAACAGTTTTGGCACTGTTTAGTTAACCCATTCACCAAGGCATAGCCGCATCATATCTTCCGGGACAAATACGTTTTTAACTTTCCTGAGACCAAAAACAGCATAAAAAGCAAAACGACATCTAATTGTTGTGATACTGGCGCAAGATATGCTGTCCACCATTTTCTGCCGCAAGTTTAGAAGGAGAAACAGCATGTTCCACAACACATCCGAATGTCTCGGGGGTCATGCTCAGAATGCGTTGCACAGTGTGTGCCTTCAGTTCAGCTACATTCCTAATCGGAGCATTGAACGGTCCACACAGCCAAAAGTCACACGGATTAAGATCTGGTGATCTGGACAGCCAGACTGCAGAGGAATGATGGTTCATAATTGTAGCATTTCATTTCCGAAATGCCTCTGCAGCAGCTTCACTGGCTGTGTAGTGTGCGCTATCTCGCATACAAATGATCCCACCCACACATGCAAGCAGTTGAAGGGTTCGAAGGACGTTGGTGCATAAAAAACTCTCATAGCGTTCCAGTGACAGTACAGGTAACGGGACCCGCAGGATTCATCTCCTCGAAGAAATACGGTCCCACCATAAATGATGCTGTCAATCTGCACCACACAGTCATCTTTGCAGAATGAAGTGGTACCAGTTGATGTGCGTGCGAGTTTTCCATTGCTCATACACTCCTGGAAATGGAAAAAAGAACACATTGACACCGGTGTGTCAGACCCACCATACTTGCTCCGGACACTGCGAGAGGGCTGCACAAGCAATGATCACACGCACGGCACAGCGGACAGACCAGGAACCGCGGTGTTGGCCGTCGAATGGCGCTAGCTGCGCAGCATTTGTGCACCGCCGCCGTCAGTGTCAGCCAGTTTGCCGTGGCATACGGAGCTCCATCGCAGTCTTTAACACTGGTAGCATGCCGCGACAGCGTGGACGTGAACCGTATGTGCAGTTGACGGACTTTGAGCGAGGGCATATAGTGGGCATGCGGGAGGCTGGGTGGACGTACCGCCGAATTGCTCAACACGTGGGGCGTGAGGTCTCCACAGTACATCGATGTTGTCGCCAGTGGTCGGCGGAAGGTGCACGTGCCCGTCGACCTGGGACCGGACCGCAGCGACGCACGGATGCACGCCAAGACCGTAGGATCCTACGCAGTGCCGTAGGGGACCGCACCGCCACTTCCCAGCAAATTAGGGACACTGTTGCTCCTGGGGTATCGGCGAGGACCATTCGCAACCGTCTCCACGAAGCTGGGCTACGGTCCCGCACACCGCACACCGCACGCCCCAACATCGTGCAGCCCGCCTCCAGTGGTGTCGCGACAGGCGTGAATGGAGGGACGAATGGAGACGTGTCGTCTTCAGCGATGAGAGTCGCTTCTGCCTTGGTGCCAATGATGGTCGTATGCGTGTTTGGCGCCGTGCAGGTGAGCGCCACAATCAGGACTGCATACGACCGAGGCACACAGGGCCAACACCCGGCTTCATGGTGTGGGGAGCGATCTCCTACACTGGCCGTACACCACTGGTGATCGTCGAGGGGACACTGAATAGTGCACGGTACATCCAAACCGTCATCGAACCCATCGTTCTACCATTCCTAGACCGGCAAGGGAACTTGCTGTTCCAACAGGACAATGCACGTCCGCATGTATCCCGTGCCACCCAACGTGCTCTAGAAGGTGTAAGTCAACTACCCTGGCCAGCAAGATCTCCGGATCTGTCCCCCATTGAGCATGTTTGGGACTGGATGAAGCGTCGTCTCACGCGGTCTGCACGTCCAGCACGAACGCTGGTCCAACTGAGGTGCCAGGTGGAAATGGCATGGCAAGCCGTTCCACAGGACTACATCCAGCATCTCTACGATCGTCTCCATGGGAGAATAGCAGCCTGCATTGGTGCGAAAGGTGGATATACACTGTACTAGTGCCGACATTGTGCATGCTCTGTTGCCTGTGTCTATGTGCCTGTGGTTCTGTCAGTGTGATCATGTGATGTATCTGACCCCAGGAATGTGTCAATAAAGTTTCCCCTTCCTGGGACAATGAATTCACGGTGTTCTTATTTCAATTTCCAGGAGTGTATTATGCAATTCTGCGTATTGACATGTCCTTGGAGATAGAAATTGGCTTCATCTTCCCACAGAATCTTCCATGATCATTCAAAGTCGACTTCCATATGAGCTAGAAGTTCCAGAGCGAATGTTTGTCTTGCTGGCAGGTCAGCAGGATGCAGCTCTGAACGTGGATGATTTTGTATAGACCACAATGCACGATGTTTCGTAGAATGTTACGCACCGTTATCGCAGGCATGCCCAGCGTTTGGGCAATTCCCCATACACTGTACGTTTGCAACCACCGGTTGACCTCCCCTGTAATGATGTGGCCACATCTTCGACAGATGTCGGATCAATTACTTTCCTCACTCTGCCACATTGCACTTCAAAAGAAACTGTCTTTTCGAATTTTGTCATCATTTTTTGCTGACCCTTACCAGACGTCGGACCAATGCCTTTTTTCATACTCTTGAGTGTCCGTGCGCACAGTCAGCGTCCTTGTAAAAGAGCTTTAGCAGCAGCGCGCGATCCTTCACGGAGACTCATGTTATGCGTCTCGGACGCAAATTGAAGAACAGCTGTGTGCCTTGCCTCTGACGATGTGCATATTCTGACGCTTACAGCGCCATCTACTGGTCAAATTTTCTATAATTTTTTATGTCCCGTAACATTTTCCCCGGCGTCAATAACATGCTGTTCAAATTTTCTATAATTTTTTTATGTCCCGTAACACTTTCCCCGGCGTAAATAACATGCTGTTCAAATTTGGCGTCATTCTGAGCGGTGGTACTCTTTCTACTGGGCTTTGAAACTGGAACCTAAATTATATTTACCCTGTAGATAAAGAAATTATTAAAAGTACTTAGAGATAAAGGAAGCTGACGTTTCAGCAAACAATCCCCTTACTACTGGCACCATACCATCTAGATTCTAGACCTAAATTTTATAGATCTGGTCTGGAATACTGTAAGGAATAAGATCCTTTGTGGTAATACGTCAAGCATCTCGCTTTCTGAGGCAAATGCCACACTAGGCGATTTTTTCTCCGTTCAATAACGTTCACATTTGGAATAAGTAGTCCTAACACACTGGATTCGCGACCATCCAGATGTTGGTTTTCCGTGATTTTCCTAAATGGCTCCAGGCAAAAGCCAGAACGATTCCTTTGAAAGGGTACGGTCGATTTTCTTCCCGTTCCTTGACACTATCCGAGGTTGTGCTCTGTCTCCGAGCTTGTGCTCTGTCTCTGTCGACCGGACTTAAATCCAATCTTCCTTGCTTTTTTAATTATTTCCAAAGTTTCGTATTTCCTTGGGACGATGTACTTTTAATTTTTTTCTGTCCATTTCTAAGTGATGGTACGAAATTTCCTTGTTATGCTCATAGAGAAGAAATGAACACGAAAAAACTCTGCATTCACGACTTCGTTGAAGCAGTCGTCTAATCGTTCCATACTTGAAAAGATTACAGTTGCGACTCCTCATTGGATGAAGTTGTGCCAAAATAAGAACTGGGTAGCACACTTGCAATAAAAGTCTGTAGCCTATGAAGTTGTGTTGCAACCAGCTTATGAAAGACTTGAAACAGGAACTGGCATTCTAAAGTAAAATATTTAACAGGAGCAAGATACAGGGTGGTCAAAAACAGTCTGAAAACTTTGGAAGGATGCTGCATGATACGTTGTGCTGAGAAATGATGGTTAAGAAAAAAATTCGGTGCTTTTCGCCGTTTTCAAGTTAGTTAGCATTGAAGTTACCCGATCAGGCCGTTTACGGCGCAAATCCGAGACGACTGTCAGACACAATCTGTCTGTTGTTCTCATACCGTAGATGATGGCGTACGAGCCTGCTAAGCCTTTGGCTTTGGTTAGATCATTACTACCGTCCCAAGTCCAATTTTTGTATCGAGCTTAGGAAATCGAACGGTGAACACGTTTGGTGACACCGTCTCTGGCGGACAGCTTGAATTTCAGCGCAACGGCCTGACTGGCTAATTTCAGTGCTAATTAACTCGGTAACAGTGTAACGTATCGTACTTCTTTTTTAACAATTACTTCTCATCACTACACCTCCTGAAACACCCTTAAAAGCTTTTAAGACTATTTCTGACCACCTCGTATGTACTCGTAGTTTGTCGTTGTAGAAGAATGATGGATTCACTAACTTATTGTGTATGTTGCTACTCAATAGACTTAGGGATTATTCACAGAAGTTCTTTGATTATAGCCGTATGCCTGTAGCGCTTGTCGACTTCCTATTGCCAAAAATTTAAACGAACTTATAAAAGAAAGAAAGTACGCTGCGTGACTGTATTGATGCAGAAGAAAAACTTCCAGTAACATTGTGATAAATTTTTATTATTAAATAGACCAAGTAATTTATTAACCTAAATATAAACATAACATTAACATAAATTAGGTTATTATCAACAAGTTTATGCAACAAGTTCCTGTTAATAGCTAAATCACTTTTAATATTTTTGAAAAGACGACTACTATACAGTTTTCAGACATTGCCATACGCGGACGAAACAGAAACGGCGTACCTCGTAGTTACTACCCGATTGGCTATAAGAACAGTGTAATGCTGCAGGAATTGCAACAACTGCGAAATAAATAAACCCTGACCCATTCCGCAACGACAGTACCGGGGGTAAACATCACGGAGCGAGAATTGAGACCTTTCAGACCTTCCGTTTGGACAAGTTAGCTCTATTTTTGACAAAAATCTTCTAACTTCAGCGGAGGAAACGGCCTAGTGCAGCATTAGCCAATTAGGAAAAACAGTGACTAATAAATAAACGTCGTATGACACCTAACCTGGTGCAAGACTTTCGACGTAACGCCTCCTCAGCGACTTGTGGGTCAATTTTTCTGTTTCTATATACAATCAGCTGTTCAGCTTGCCTCACAATGCTGAGCGGGCCTTCTTCCAGACCTTTCCATTAGGAAAAATTTAACGCGGTAACCAGGAATGGAATCCGTGACATCGACATTTCTAGCTGGAAACGTTATCTGTTAGACCACAAAATTCAATTTTCTTGCCTTCTGTTCCATTAACTTATAAAGCGTCGTCATTATCACCCGCAGCTGAAAGAGCAGACGACAAATCGATACACACATTTGAGGAAGATGATAGCGATGTCATTACGGAAGTTTCATAAACACTGCCAGGGAACACTTATGAGCAGCTGAGGTGATATATACTGCACGACCTGTTTCTGTTCTTATTCTTCACTCATTGGCGTGTACAAATGTGTAGCGTGTGACAGCGCTCCACTTCAAGATTCAAGAGTATTTGAGTGTACGCTGTTAACCCCCTCCCCTCCCCGCTTCTAGAGTGTAAACACGACGGTGCTGCCACTCTGGCTAGGCAACCAGTTTGTTCTTTGCCAGGCCAGGTAATACAAGGAACAGTACACCGCATTAGCTCGACGAAAATCGCAAAGTGCAGCCCAGCGCAGCGGAGGTTCGCTGTTTACAAAGCTATGATCTTCTTTCTCATGATTCATTTTCCGATCAAGTGCTTTGTTTAGAAGCAGCGGCTCCATAAAATCTTCGTAATGTGATTATTTTGCATATGAGTTGGTTAGTTTTAGATTCTTCTGACTTGTCGTTTGTGAGCTACAGAAAATTAGATATAGCTCTCTAAAGTTACGTCGCAATACCACAACCCTTTTTGGGATCCTCTATCCTCTTCCAGTCTCATCCCTACTCTCCCGAAGAGGGCATGTGTGTAATATCAGTAATTTAAACCAATTTAAAATGCTGCTTTGATTTTATCTTTTCTGGTTATCTGGATTCGAATACACCAAAGATTTTTAATGCAGCAAATTGGTAATTTGCACTAATTTAAGCTACTGTTTAGACATTTTTTACGTTGGGCCTCACCAGTATGCAGAATGATGGAAACGTGTTGGATTAAAACTGATGTAACATCACAATTTGTACATTATAAAAACTTCAGCCACATGGTAGGACTAATTTTGCTATTGTAATCATGGAATAATTAACGATTAAAGTTCCGATATTTCTATTCATCGAAAGACAGCTAATTTTATGTTTTCAAGCTAAAAAAATGTTTGTATCCCTAATAGAAATGTGACATGATGATTTCTCAGTCAAAACCAAATATGCTCATGTTCTAATTGGTATTAGTTAACTGAACTGTAATTACGACTACATAGAAACGTAAAATTTTACTCATAAAAAATTTAACTAATTGAATCTAGGCCTTTCATTTAATAAAACTAATCGTACTGTTCACGTGTAAATGATAAGGTGATCATGTTCACGTGTAAATGATAAGGTGATCATTCTTTAAGTAAGTAAAATGATATATGCAAATTAACGAAATATTTTGTTGCAATGATAAAACATGTAATTTATAGTCCTAATAGAAACAGATCTTTTCTTGTCCTTGTATGAAATTATTCACTTTTATTTCATGTATATTTCTTTGTACTTTGGGAAGATGTATAAAAAATTTTTAATTGTATAAATCTAAAAATTTAATACATAACAATGATAGTAGTTTTTTAAAACCATATAAATAGAGGCGATTTGTGCACCGCTATGGGTCAGTCTGAAGTCAGTCTTATATCAGTCATGAGACAGCGTTAAGTCAATTTTACACATGTAATTCGCCGTCAAACATCTAGCGTACGAAATAAAACTCTTTGTGAACAAGAAATACTGGAATTTTTTTTAACCATTGCATGATTCCCGTGGGGCTATGCAGTAACATCAAAATGAACCCATGGCAGCATTAAGAAGCAGCACCCCGGATTACACATGACACATATTATTTATGTGGTGGAGGATATCCGTAATATGACGTGGTATTCTGGGGCGCCGCACCTTGCTTGCTCGTTGCCCAGACCTCCATCTCCTAGACCTTTGGTTATGGGAACACATGAAAGAATTGGTCTACACCACACCAATCAACAATGTGCGGGCACTACAGAGTCGCATCTTGAATGCATGTCACTAGGTACAACAAGAACCGGGTGTACCTCAACGGGTGTGTCGTTCCTCACGCCGGAGGCCAGAGAGGTGCATTGTCATGAATGGACGTCAAGTTGAACTCCTCCTGTAAACACGTGTTTTTCGCAGAAAGTATGTATTTCCAGACTCATGTTTATTCGACTTATTTTTTTGTTTTTTGTTTTTTTGTTTCCATGAGTACCACCACCTCTCCAATTATTCGACACTTTTTTGTACACCATGTGTACAGCTGAAGCCACTCATTAATAATTACATCCTGTAGAATTACAAAATGTGGGATGTTGATCAGGGGCGCTTGCTTTTGAAAATCAGTGTGAGTGCTCTAAATTGCAGTTCACAAATGTTGAAAACAAACCCTTGTGAAAATTCACAGTTTCCGATATTTTTGAATGAGCAACACTTGATAAATGTAAACAAAATGTCACTTATTAAGTTCTTTTTTCACATTAATTAATTAATACAAAAAGTAATCTAAAATCCACATAGAATTAATTTACTTTTCAAATCTTTGTGTAATTTCTAATTCTCACTCATAAAGAATGTGTTTCTTTGAACAGTGGTTCATTTGATGAAAACATGTTTCTACGAACAGTGGTTCACTTGATGAAAATGTTCGCCACATTGACAAGATTCAGGTTTTTACTTCTTATTTATGGACATAACAGCGTTGCCATCAATTTCTCTTGCATCATGGTGGTGTGCAGGTAAGTTTTAAATCTCCTAGGGGTGGGGAAAGAACGTTCTGCTGTAGATGTAGAAATAGGTATAGTTAAAACGATCCTTATCAATTTCATCGTCTTTGGAATCAATTAGCCAACGAACATGTTTGAAGAAAAGATGCGCACTAAATCGTACATACTTCCAACGGAAAAGTTTTTAGATTTAGGCACATCTAATATCATATATCTTTCTGGGTCATAGTCATCCTTATAAAATTCAGTTACATAACTTTAGTTTTGGAGAGAAGAAATGTTTCTTTTTCTTTGAAGTGAGTTGTAGCAGCCTTAGAAAGTCGATCCTCGAAACACTGAGTCACAGTACCTAAAACCTCAAAATAAATTCCCCGATAACAACTGGAAAGCAGGCAAAAACATTGGGTACAATGCCGTCATCATATTTTCGAGAAATCTTTCGAACTTTTGGAAATTTCGGATCTTCGAGATCAAATTTTTTGGGCAATTCCAAGCAAGAGCTCCATACTTCATAGAAATTTTCCTTTCAGGGCAAAAAGGCCGAAGAGCTACATGATGAATAAAACTATCTCCTTGGGCAGCTTGCAGAGACTCAAATTTTACTAGTCGCTTGGGGGACCTGCGTATACAGTTGGTCACTTCTTTCACATTTGAAATATTTCTCTCGCCGTGGTCTCATTTTGCATTTCCTCTTGGCTAATAAGATTCAAAGAACGAATCAAACAGTGAACATGTAGAACTCGCGGCTCTATTTCTCTGATTATTCCTTGCAACCCAGAAGAAGGAACAGTCATATTTGCCCCTTCATTAGTAGCACTACCTCTGCATGACTTGATATCAAAAGAAAAACGAGGGAGTGCATCCACTAAAATTGTCAACATTATCTGCAGTAAATTCAATATCGTAGAAACCAAAAAATAATTCATTAATTTGAGAATTATCACCACGGACATATCGAAAGCAAATCGAAACTTGTTCGTGTTCACATACCTCACTAACAGCATCCACAATTATCGAATAGTATTGGCAATATTTTATAAACTTTATTAAATTTTGTAAGACTTCTTTAGCGATAATAAAACCTAGTTCACTTGTTATGTCGTGCGAAAGCTATCTGTACTTTGTACGCTGAAGCCAAGAGGACAAATTGGAGTTATCATCGGCAGCTAACTCTAACAATCCATTATAATTAGAATTTTCATGCGTGTGACAACGGATTGCTAACCCATGAACCATGAGATAACACATTGAAGATAACATTCTCAACAGAGCTACTCTTGCAGTCTTCATTTCTCTCTCCTTACCATTGGATATTAAACGCTACACATTTACAATTTTATCAGTTGCACTTTCCTTACTGCTTCAAATATGATAGTTAGATTTTTGATGACAGCAAACCTTTCTAATCCTTTGCTCCAAGAATAAAACTCGACTTCAAAGTAGGCTTTTATCACATCCTCGTATTGTTAGTTTTCTTCGTAAAAGACCTACCAGAGGAACTTATTTTCTTCCACACAGAACAAAACGCTTTCCCATACTTCTCGTCGTATAACATCCACTTACATTTGTCTTTTTGAAAAGAACGGACACCACCAACACGGCCAGTTTTCTTTGTTTCATTTGATACAGCAGGTGAGTCGGAGCCACTTGAAGCAATATATACTTACAAGTATGTTGTAGCCGAACCACTTTTCTTCACTGATGAGCGGAGGAAGAATTTATCCACTACTAGAAAAAAAACAACTACAACAAAGAAATAAACAAAATACGTTATAACTACAAATGATGCTGTGCTAGGCAGCAAAAATAATGTGAACAAAATCTTACTGCTCCACAAAGAACGGTGCTACTTGAAAATCTGTCGATGAGAAGCAGGCAGTTAAAAACACTGACAGCTGTTGCCTGATGGGCGGAACATACAAAAACTTTAATGACATTTCCGGGAGAGAGTGGCACTTAAAAGCATAAAAGTTTAAGTCGTATGGGATGAATCGCTGGGAAACCCCGGAAAGCAGGTTCAGCCGCCTAATTGGAAAGGCTTTTTCCATTTGCTGAGCTCTTGTCAGTTGATTCTAGAGGACTCAAAAATGCTAGACCATCCTTGTACGGAGTAACGCTAGAGCGCGACCTCGAAACAGGCAACTTCTATTTTTTCTATTTTTTATATATTCCATTTTATTTTCCTTCCCCCCCCTCCCCACCCTCACTCCCCCAAAAATATGGTTTGGCGATGGGGGATTGGGAGGGTGTGCGATCACCCACGGAGTCGACGCCCCTGATATTGATTGCTGTGTTTTCAAATCGTACCAGACAAATTCTGTGGGATTATGATTGGTAATTAATAGGCCTGCCAGTTGCAATAGGATACCTATGTGTTTGTAAAACCAGGAACATATTCATACCTGCCTGGATAGCTGTGAATGTTAAAGCGTCATTCCGGGACGGGGAGGTGCGCGAGCCTGGATCGAATCCGCCTGGCAGATTAACGATGAGGATCGGCGTGCCGGCCGGACTCTATGTGGATTGTAGTGGTTTCCTCCATTCCATTGAGCGTGGTGTGCAGTGGCTAGCACACTGGACTCGCATTCGGAAGGACGACGGTTCAGTCCAGCGTCTGGCCATCCTGATTTAAGTTTTCCGTAATTTCCCTAAATCGCTCCACGCAAATGCCGGGATGGTTCCTTTGAAAGGGTACACCAACTTCCTTCCCCATCCTTCCCTAATATGATGAGACCGATGACCTAGCTATCTGGTCTCCTCCCCCCAAACAACCCAACCTGGTATCCAAATTTCGCCTCAGTTACACAGTTCTCAAACATTTAGAAAATTTTCGCCCACTTTCACATGAATAACACTGCACAGGGCGAGCGGTTCTAGGCGCTTCAGTCTGGAATCGCACGACCATTACGGTCGCAGTTTCGAATCCTGCCTCGGGCATGGATGTGTGTGATGTCCTTAGGTAAGTTAGGTTTAAGTAGCTCTACGTTCTAGGGGACTGATGACCTCAGAAATTAAGTCCCATAGTACTCAGATCCATTCGAACCATAACACTGCACACAAACAGTTGCAGTACACATATTCCGTCCTGTGGGGCAACGGAGTGGCGTCAGACAAGGCATGTGACAACTTCTGAAGCTAACCATGCAAAATCGGTAAACAAACGTGCCGACCCTGCGCTGATGCAGAAAAAAAGCCACGAGAAGACGAGAAACCAGATTAATACACTTGCAGTCCTGGAAGACGGGACTGTCAACAGTATACTCATCATGAAGACGAAGAAGAAAGGGCAAAACTTGGTCAGTGAGAATGTTGAAATAAACACAAGTCTTCACGTTCGCGTTAACCTAAATGAGTGGGCTCATTTAATGGTACAAAAAAACGCACCCAAAACATCACGGGCCACATCCCGCCTCCACTACGAGGGGCGCTCAATATTTAATGCAACACTTAAGAAAAGGAGGGGGAGAGGGTTGGTTTTATTCAGGACTCCAATGCACCGCATTATTTCCCACTCTTTTGACTACAAAAACCCTATTCGCCATTTAATGCGATAGCCTTACACTACCTCACTGAGAGGGCCGGAATGCCCTCATGATGCCACTCTGCTGATCGACGTCAGAGCCAACGTTTTGCTGCATTGATAAGCTCCCCATACTGCTATCCGTGGTGTGTAAGCTTCGTAGTGCCAAACAGATGGCAGTCGGCAGGTGCGAGATCTAGGCTGTTGGATTGATGAGGGAGAACACTCAGATGAAGTTTTGTGAGCTCCTCTCGGGCATGCAGACTTTTGTGAGGCCTTGTGTTGTAATGGAGAAGAAGGTCGCAGCATAAAAGCCGAAGTGCACCGTAAGGGAGGTCGTCAACCGATGTTCGACAAAAAAATTGTCACAATCAGCCTCGTAACACGGAAACGATTCTGCACAGATGGTTCTTGTTGCTCTTTGCGATCTTCTATTAGGTGGCGAGGAACCCAATGTCTTAGAACACCCCAAATGGCGGACGAAAGAGTCAGCACACCAAACGGAGACGTCCAGTTGAGCAGTGAGGTGTTGGAGTGTGATCCATAGATGACATCCGAATTCAACTGTTCTCAGGTCCCAGAGTTTCCACTGCATGCCTGTAGCACTCTTGCCGCAATAGCAACCTCAGTGTGAGTTGGACAACTGTCAGAGTGAGGTAGCGTGCTAAATGTTTGCTTTGTATTGACGCTGAATACTTTCCGTTTTTCGTGAGTTAAGGGAAGTACGTATATATTTCGAACGTAATTGCCATTTAGTATTTCGATTATAATACATTTTTTCGTGTATTAAAGCATATAAATAAATAATAAAATTTTTGAATAATTCTCAGTACATTTGATAAAATCTTTAATAAGGCACCTGCAGGTAATAACGCCATTTCTGTATTTTTCTCATCTAGGTGAGGAAGTGGGTACGCAATGTCAAAAGCTTCATGCAGAGTGGATTACTGAGGATCTACAGAAGGCCACTGCAGCAGTTACATCTGGAGTTACTGTTTTGGAGACTTCAAGGACATTTAAACCCACACTTCGACATGGCTGAACAAGGATGATGACAACTAGGAAACTTGGCCATAATCCTGTGTTGAAGCCCAACATTGAAAAAGAACTTAAAGAAAGAGTTGTTATGCTGCAGCAAGTTGGTTTTGGTGTCACCAAAAAACTTCTATGCAAGAAGGCAGCGTTAAAGAATTTCGAAAGTGTAATCTTGACATTGTTCATAGGAGGGGTTAAAATTTAAGTTCTTACAGGCTTATGCGGTTCAATATGCAGACAGTGAAGCACCTTTTTCATCTTTTGGCTTCGGTGTAAAACCAAATGGAACTATTCCCACATCAAAGTTATAATGTGGATGAAACTAGTCTTTACTTAATTTTCAGTGATGCCAACAAAGTTCTCGCTCGAAAGGCTAGTGAAAGAGTGCATGTGGGAACGTAATGGAGAATAAGAAGAAACAACTACAGATGTCACATGTCGTAATGCTATTGGTATGTTGATTCCACCAACTGTCCTTTACAAAGACGCTATGCAAAAAAGGAATTCGAAGATGACTTGCCAACTGGCAACACATTTGCTACGACAACATAGGGCTACGTCACTACAGAGATTTTCTGCTCATTTATGAGACATTTCTACAGTTCCAGTCTTCTTGAAACTAATTGCTCTTCTTGGACGGCCATGGAAGTCACATGGATGTCAGTGTACTGTATCTAGTAGAACAACTAGGTATCAAGATACTCTTGTCTTCCTCTGTTTAATTCTGATCATCAGCAGCATCAACATTGGGTCTTGCAAATGCTGGCAAGAAAACCTCAATCAAAGCATGTTCCAAGTCCTGTAATAAGGGTCTGTACTAGTATGACTGTGGTCGCTACCTCGTCGACAAAAGGAGCAAGAAGGACTGGATTCAGAGCACACTATGTAAAACATTATGTGATAATGAAGCTGTAAAAAAATCAGGGCTCTGTACTTTGTCCTAAAATGGCTGTTCTAAACTTGAAGGTGACTGAATCAGAAGTTCATTGTATGCTTAAATGTTGAATCGTTTCCACAATTGTTGAATTATCAATTCCATCATTGGTTACAATTATGCATCTTTTCATTTTTGACTAATGTAAGGTACGTTGGGTGAGATAATTTCAAGGTGACGTTATTACCTTCACTACTTTTTACGAACACTAGTTTTCCCTTTCCTACATAAAAATGATACATAAAGAAATAGTACATATGGACCAATTATTTTTAAAGGAAGCTATAAGGGAGGTATTAAGGCACAAGTAATTAAATATTAGACGTTTTGGATGTTTCTATACAACATTAGAGACAAAAACTGCGTACATGGCATTATTACCATCAGTTATCCTATGTAAACTTTTAGATGACAACCATTTGTAGGTATAACGCAACAAACGTGATTTTATTTATTTATTACTGTATTTTATACTGACTGTGACTGATTAACCAAGATGCTGCCACACCTCTTATTTCATTCGATGCTCCCATTGGCCATGGACGCTTACCTGGAAATGAATTGCTTGTATTATGTTCCAATATGTAAATGTGTACACCTGACTCTATTATTTGTATTTGTGTAATAGTTGTACATTTCCCACCGTCATTTACTACAGTGATGAAAAGATTAATAAAGGTGCTTCAACTCATCCACATCTAAAACGCGACACGCCAATTGGCTGCAGATGTGCGCCTGTACATGAGGCATCACACTAGCGCCATCGAAAGTTTCCTGGTACTGTTGGTTATGTTGGCCTCCAGTTTCATTCTGACTTGGTAAATAGGCACATCTTGATTGTGACAGTCATCTGTGATCACTTTATAAAGCATGTATATCCATTTTGATGTTACTAAGATCAGGCACTTTCAGTGCAGATATGTCTGAAACTACGAGGGTTGTTTTTAAGTAAGGCCCGTTCGCGCGTACAGTCCCGTAGTTCGCGCGGACGCCGCAACAAGCCACCGCGCCACTTGCCGGCATCCTCCCCGTTCACATTGATGCAAGTTGCAGCTCTGTAGCTGACGTGTACGTACCGCTGTGCTACTTTATAATGTTTACGATTATTGAATCGCCTGCCGCGTGTGAGATACGGTCAGTGATACGTTTTTTGACCGCGAGAAGCCTATCAGCTGCAGAAATTCATCGTCAGTTAACAGAGGTTTATGGCTTGAATGCAATGAGTGAAGGTAAAGTGCGTCAATGGGTTAGAGAGTTTAAAAATGGCCGTCATGGACGTTTGTCCATGACGAAGAACGCTCAGGCCGGCCCTCTGTGATCACTGATGATTTGGTGGCTGCAGTCCAAACAAAGATTCGTGAGGACAGAAGATTCACAATTTCCACTGTTTCTTTGGAATTTCCACAAGTTTCAAGACCGGTTTTGTACAAAATTGTGTCTGAAAACCTAAACTTTAAGAAACTGTGTTCTCGGTGGGTACCCAGACTCCTCACAGAGGACCACAAAGGGAAGAGATTTGCCACTTCATTGGACTTTTTGATTCGTTACGAGGAAGAAGGGGATGACATGTTGAGTCAAATTGTCACTGGAGATGAAACATGGGTATCCCATATCACTCCCGAAAGCAAGCGACAATCAATGGAATGGCGACACACAACCTCACCCGTCAAGGTCAAAGCCAAACAGACACTGTCAAAGCGCAAGATTATGGTAACTGTGTTCTGGGACCGGCATGGTGTTTTGCTAGTCGACTTTATGCCATGAGGAACGACAATCAACTCAGATGTCTACTGTGCAACTCTAAAGAAGCTCCGCAGAGCAATTCAAAACAAAAGGCGCGGCATGCTGACCAAAGGAGTTTTCAGAATGAGATTTTCACTCTGCAGCGGAGTGCGCGGTGATATGAAACTTCCTGGCAGATTAAAACTGTGTGCCCGACCGAGACTCGAACTCGGGACCTTTGCCTTTCGTGGGCAAAAGGAGTTTTGCTCCTGCACGATAACGCTACGCCTCACACCTCTCAAAAGACTCGGGATTTGATTGATTCTTTTGGCTGGGAAGTTTTGGACCATGGACCATACAGCCCCGACCTTACTCCTAGCGAATTTCACCTTTTCCGGTACCTGAAACACCATCTTGGCAGGCAGCGCTTCAATGCCGAATTCTTTGAAGAGGGAATTAAAAACTTAGTTGTATGGTATGACAAGTGCTTAAATAAACAAGGCAACTATGTAGAAAAATAGGTAAAAGTGTGTAGAATCCGAAAACAAAGTTTTTTTACAAAAGTATTTGTATCTTTTTTAAAAAATAGAAACGGCCTTACTTAAAATACAACCCTCGTAAGTAATCAGTTTCTGTCACATTTGAACTGTTTACATTGTAATTCCACATTACATTCACAATGTACTTAAACTATGTACTATTTTTTTGTAAACAGTTACTAGATGGCACTGCATTCATGCAACTTTGTCCCGAGATGCCGACGTATAAATTTTAGCAGACGGCCCTTACTTCTCGAATGTTGTTATTGTTGTGGTCTTCAGTCCTGAGACTGGTTTGATGCAGCTCTCCATGCTACTCTATCCTGTGCAATCTTCTTCATCTCCCAGTAACTACTGCAACCTACATCCTTCGGAATCTGCTTAGTGAATTCATTTCTTGATCTCCCTCTGTGGTTTTTACCCTCCACGCTGCCCTCCAATACTAAATTGGTGATCCCTTGATGCTTCAGAACACGTCCTACCAACCGATCCCTTCTTCTAGTCAAGTTGTCCCACAAACTTCTCTTCTCCCCAATCCTATTCAATACCTCCTCATTAGTTATATGATCTACCCATCTAATCTTCAGCATTCTTCTGTAGCACCACATTTCGAAAGCTTCTATTCTCTTCTTGTCCAAACTAGTTACCGTCCATGTTTCACTTCCATACATGGCTACACTCCATACAAATACTTTCAGAAACGACTTCCTGACACTTAAATCTATACTCAATGTTAACAAATTTCTCTTCTTCAAAAACGCTTTCCTTGCCATTGCCAGTCTACATTTTATATCCTCTCTACTTCGACTATCATCAGTTATTTTGCTTCCCAAATAGCAAAACTCCTTTACTACTTTAACTTTCTCATTTCCTAATCTAATTCCCTCAGCATCACCCGACTTAATTCGACTACATTCCATTATCCTCGTTTTGCTTTTGTTGATGTTCATCTTAAACCTTCCTTTCATGCCACTGTCCATTCCGTTCAACTGCTCTTCCAAGTCCTTTGCTGTCTCTGACAGAATTACAATGTCATTGGCGAACCTCAAAAGTTTTTATTTCTTCTCCATGGATTTTAATACCGACTCCGAATTTTTCTTTTGTTTCCTTCACTGCTTCCTCAATATACAGATTGAATAACGTCGGGGATAGGCTACAACCCTGTCTCACTCCCTTTCCAACCACTGCTTCCCTTTCGTGCCCCTTGACTCCTATAACTGCCATCTGGTTTCTGCACAAATTGGAAATAGCCTTGCGCTCCCTGTATTTTACCCCTGCCACCTTCAGATTTTGAAAGAGAGTATTCCAGTCAACATTGTCAAAAGCTTTCTCTAGGTCTACAAATGCTAGAAACGTAGATTTGCCTTTCCTTAATCTAGCTTCTAAGATAAGTCGTAAGGTCAGTATTGCCTCACGTGTTCCAATATTTCTACGGAATCCAAACTGATCTTCCCCGACGTCAGCTTCTACTAGTTTTTCCATTTGTCTGTAGAGAATACACGTTAGTATTTTCCATCCGTGACTTATTAAACTGATTGTTCGGTTATTTTCACATCTGTCAGCACCTGCTTTCTTTGGGATCGGAATTATTATATTCTTCTTGAAGTGTGAGGGTACTTCGCCTGTCTCATACATCTTGCTCACCAGATGGTTGAGTTTTGTTAGGACTGGCTCTCCCAAGGCCGTCAGTAGTTCTAATAAAATGTTGTCTACTCGCGGGGCCTTGTTTCGACTCAGGTCTTTCAGTGCTCTGTCAAACTCTTCACGCAGTATCGTATCTCCCATTTCATCTTCATCTACATCCTCTTCCATTTCCATAATATTGTCCTCAAGTACATTGCTCTTGTATAGACCCTCTATATACTCCCTCCACCTTTCTGCTTTCCCTTCTTTGCTTAGAACTGGGTTTCCATCTGAGCTCTTGATATTCATACAAGTGGTTCTCTTTTCTCCTCTCATCAATTAAATTCAGTATTTCTTCTGTTACCCAAGGATTTCTACTAGCCCTCGTCTTTTTACCTACAAGGTCCTCTGCTGCCTTCACTACTACATCTCTCAAAGCTACCCATTCTTCTTATACTGTATTTCTTTCCCCCATTCCTGTCAATTGTTCCCTTATGCTCTCCCTGAAACACTGTACAACCTCTGGTTCTTTCAGTTTATCCACGTCCCATCTCCTTAAATTCCCACCTTTTTGCAGTTTCAATCTACAGTTCATAACCAATAGATTGTGATCAGAGTCCACATCTGCCCCTGGAAATGTCTTACAATTTAAAAACTGGTTCCTAAATCTCTGTCTTACCATTATGTAATCTATCTGAAACTTGTCATTATCTCCAGGCTTCTTCCATGTATACAACCTTTTTTTATGATTCTTGAACCAAGGGTTAGCTATAATTAAGTTGTGCTCTGTGCAAAATTCTATCAGGCGGCTTCCTCTTTCATTTCGTAGCCCCAATCCATATTCACCTACTACCTTTCCTTCTCTCCCTTTTCCTACTACCGAATTCCAGTCACCTATGACTATTAAATTTTCGTCTCCCTTCACTATCTGAATAATTTCATTTATTTCATCATACATTTCTTCAATTTCTTCGTCATCTGCAAAGATAGTTGGCATATAAACTTGTAGTACTATAGTAGGTGTGGGCTTCGCCACAATAATGCGTTCACTATTGTTTTTGTAGTAGCTTACCCGCACTCCTATTTTTTTATTCATTATTAAACCTACTCCTGCATTACCCCTATTTGATTTTGTATACATAACCCTGTATTCACCTGACCAAAAGTCTTGTTCCTGCTGCCACCGAACTTCACTAATTCCCACTATATCTAACTTTAATCTATCCATTTCCCTTTTTAAATTTTCTAACCTACCTGCCCGATTAAGCGATGTGACATTCCACACTCCGATCCGTAAACGCCAGTTTTCTTTGTCCTGATAACGACGTCCTCTTGAGTAGTCCCCACCCGGAGATCCGAATGGGGGACTATTTTACCTCCAGAATATTTTACCCAAGAGGACGCCATCATCATTTAACCATACAGTAAAGCTGCATGCCCTCGGGAAAAATTATGGCCATAGTTTCCCCTTGCTTTCAGCTGTTCGCAGTACCAGCACAGCAAGGCCGTTTTGGTTAGTGTTACAAGGCCAGATCAGTCAGTCATCCAGACTGTTGCCCCTGCAATTACTGAAAAGGCTGCTGCGCCTCTTCAGGAACCACACGTTTGTCTGGCCTCTTAACAGATACCCCTCCGTTGTGGTTGCACCTACGCTACGGCTATCTGTATCGCTGAGGCACGCAAGCCTCCCCACCAACGGCAAGGTCCATGTTTCTCGAATATGTCTCATAATATGAACTAGTCTATCGTTTGATATGTTTGCATTGGAGATTTTGATAAAATGTACCGTAAAATTGAATGTGTCAGTCATGGAAAACGTTAATTAAAATAATTACATTAAAGGCCTAATGCACCACAGTACAATATACCATGGCTGTAGATATGATGTGGTGTAATAGTGGTACACTATTGGTACCGCACGAAGTGAGAGTAGAAAGTGGTCGAAGATGGCGACTGAGAAATTGGAGAAGGAGAAGAAGAAGAAAATCTTCCCATACATGTGAAATATTGGATACTATAAACAAAGTGATTACGTGGATGGAGAGATACAACAGACTGAATTACTGTATAATCAATTGTTGCTCCTGATGGACATAAAACAACACACACAAAAAGAAATTGCGTGAAATGACTCACCTAAAAATACTTCTTTAAAGTTGGGGAAAATGAACTTGCAGTAGCTTGCAGACAGTGTTGCAAATAGTCGTTTATTTTGCACTGTATTTTTTCGAGTGCTGTTGGCAAACAGGGTGCACTCAGCTCACGAGGCCAACTGAGGAGCTACTTGACTGAGAAGTAGCGGCTCCGGTCACGAAAACTGACAGCAACCAGGAGAGCGATGTGTTGGCCATATGCCCCTCTGTACCTACATCCTAAGGGCTGAAGACGACACGGCAACCGGATGGTAGCGTTGAGCCTTCTAGGCCTGTTCGGACGGTGTTTGTTTGTCTTATATAGCAGCACATTATTTTATTTGGAGCTATTCTAAAGCCATTGTTTGGTCGCCGTTTCAGTGTTTTACCTAATGCTGTATTTGATAAGATTTTTATTTCTAATTTTAATTTTAAATAAAATACAATATACAGTACGTTAAAACATTATATAGAGTTTTTCCAAACTTCCCATGCGTTATCTCGTTATGCTAGGCTTCTTCATTATTCATCTACTGCTTTGCCCTTCGGCAGCTAACGGCTATCGAGCCATCTAAAATACAGAGTTTCTACTGTAGTAAAATTTGCGAGACTTGTCTTACAAGAAGGAGCATGACGAGAATGTTGACTGCCCATTTTGGATGCGTTACTTACCAATGGCCACAAATCGAACTCACAATAATTCGTGTGAAGTGAAACAAAAATGCAGTTGCTATTCAGAATACATCGTAGGAAATTAATATTTGTCTGCGAAACGAAATGCAGACTTGGAGAAATGATCTGCAGCACAAGTTATATTCGCAGACCTTGTAATGTAGAAATCACAGTTTGATGTCTTCGTGGCAAAAACAATGGTGGTCATATTCGAAATCTGAGAATATCATATGAATTGACGTGATAAGTGCACCGAAAACGGTTTGTTAGGGTATCCCAATAAACGGTTTATACTCTGCAATTGAATCTCTCTTTCATTAAAGCAGGTAGAAATAGCAATTCACAAGGCAGTGAAAAACTTAGCCACCCTTTAGCCCTCAAACGGAGTTATGACTTTGTTGTACCATAAGTAGCGTTGTAGGATCGAAAAGGGCACCGCTTTTGTTTCTGCCCTGAGAAATAATTTAATTTTCTTTCATTATAAATATTTATTTATAAATTTCATGCTTGCATAATTAGAAAACAAAACACCAGTTTAACAGGAAAAACTCAAAATAAAACACAGAAGAAAAACAAGTTTATATAATCCTGCAGAAAACCAAAGTGAAATGAAACATTAAAATTCAAATAAGTTTATTGTGTTAGGAGAACGGTAATACTGTAGATAGCTGTAAGATGAGCAAATACGACGTGAAAAATTAGCAGCATATAATGAACACACTATTTACACATCATTACTGAACCTCCTCTCTGAATTCATTTCGCGTTATCTGAGTCACAGCTTTGTTCTGAAGCAGTTTCATGTTCACTATTGTGAGAAGTCACTTTCATCTTCGAAATCATTTTCCATCGCTATCTTCGTCTTGTTCTTACGATCACCTCACAAAATCCAGAAAATTTGCATAAAGCAGTGACAAACGAATGAGGGTCCCAAGCCATAGGAACATTGAAAATAAGTGAAAATACTAACTAAGCCCAAAAATAAAATGATATTTAGTTGATACATAACGTTTGACCGTATTGAAAACACGAACACTTACGGTGTCGTGGGGTCAATAATGGAACTACCCAAACTTTACGGCTATGCACTGAGAAAGCACACGACTCGATATGCTTCTAGTTCGATAGTCGCCATGGTGTGTCGAACCTCGAACAAAGAATGACGAATAGAGGAAATGGCAGGGGTGTACAGTTTCACTGGTATCGAAGAGGACCCCTCGACTTCGTTATTTCAAAATTGTAAATATACATGGCGTTATCGTCTGAAGAATAGAAGTGGATGCTGAAGTATTACTGGACAACAAAAAATGCAACTGAGGTTTTTACGACGCTAGAGAGTTGAATCTGGAACATCATCAGCTTCACAATTAACAAAAACAAGAATCCGAGACATGTTTGAAATCGATGGTATGGTACATGATATGAAGAAGGGACGTGGCAGGAGAAAGACACGTTCAACAGAGAACGAAAATGTTGTTATAGTGATTCACATGAACACGAAGTCCTCTAGAAGATACGTGAGACAATGCTCTCGTAATACTGGAATCAGCAAAACTAGTGTTCACAATCTTTTGCGAACTCAAGAGATGGAAGCCCTACATTTCGACACTTCTCTATGCTCTGAAAGGGAATGATCTCGACAAGCGAACTGAATTTTGTGAGTGATTCGCCAAGATGTGTGAAGAAAATGAACGTTTCTACGATGTAATCCTTTGATCGGATGAAGCGACGTTAAACTTAGCTGAACAATTAACCGCCATAACTGCGTGTACTAGGCTAACAAAAAGCCACACGTCACTGGACAAAGGAATATGAGGTGTAATCAAAACGCAATGGGTATTTTTTTTTAAATTTCTTAGGTTTTATACATCAGACTTTGAAATTTTTTATCTTGTTGATACACCTTTTCCTGATGAATGTTTGCATTTTCAGCTATTTTGAAAGTTTTTTCGAGAGTTTGGCAAATTTTTAGCTTCGAAAAAGATGGATCAAAAATTTTACTAAATTTTGCTTTAAAAATTGAATGAAGTGCAGCATCGCATTCGAAATGTTGACTGTGGCTTTCGTCGAATGTACTATGAGTAAGGCAGGTGTTTACCAGTGGTATAAACGTTCAGTGAGGGTCGAGAGGACGTTGATTACATCGACCGCCCTGGACGCCCTGGCACATCAGTTACCGACGATAATGTTAAAGAAGTAAAGAAAATTGTTCGGGAAAATCGCCAGTCTCCATCAGAGAAGTTGGTGATGATGTCGGCTTATCCTTTGGCTCATGTTAAACAAATTTTACAGTTGCTTTGGCCATGAAATGTGTAGCAGCAAAGTTTGTTCCGAAGTTGTTGAATTTCGAGCAAAAACGACCTGGCGCAGACATTGCTCAGGAATTGCTGAATGAAGTAGACAATAATCCAGAACTTGTAAAGAGGGTTATAACAGGTGACGGAACATGAGTATACGAGTATGACGTTGAAACCAAGACCCTATCATACCAACGGAAAATGCCTGAAAAGACAAGACCAAAAAAATTCGACAAGGTCGATCAAAAGTCAAAGTTCTCCTCACTGTTTACTTCTATTATAATGGGAAAGTGCATCATCAGTTCCTGCCATATGATCGTATGGTCAATAAGGAATACCATCTGGAAGCAATGTACCGGTTGCGGAAGCAATCCGAAGAAAATGGTCAGAAATGTGGCAAAGCCACTTGTGGAAGTTGCATCCGATAACGCTCCCGCTCACACCTATGACTTTTTGGCAAAAAACAAAACCGTTATGTTTCCTCAGCCACCGTATTTGCCGTACATAGCCTTCTGCAACTTCTTTCTATCCCCGAGGCTGAAGAGAACCATGAAAAGTCGTCGTTTTGCCATCACTGATGAGATAAAAGGAGAACAGCCGAAGTTGCTGAACGCCATAACGAAAAGTGAGTTCCAGAAATGGTTCAAAGATTGGAAACAACGCTGGCACATGTGGATTACAAGTGAGCGGAATTTCTTTGAAGAGGACAAAGTTGATGTTGATGAATAAACAAAGAGTCTTTACAAAAATACCCTTTACTTTTTGATCACACCTAGTATAAATCTACCACCAGTAGTGGGACGTGACCAAATAATTTGAGAACGGTATTAAATGAGAAATTTAGGTAGGCCTACCTAATCGAAATAATCCATTTTTTCGTCTGCAGTTCAAAGTCATAGTACCGAAGTTCGTCGAGTACGGACTCTCGGTGTCGAGGTGTCATATAAGCTGTAGATGACAGACCTTAATTCATGCTCACAAACTGTGAATCACGATGTAGTCAAAAGCATCACCTGTTGGATAGACTGGCAGCTTACGATCTCTACTGACAAGTACTGTACTGCCACCTTGCGACGAAATGATGTTCACAGGTTTGGTTTTGTATGTTGCGCGCTTACATTGTGTGCTGCAATTGTTTATAGTTGGTACCATTTTTAATCTTGTTAGTATTATTCGACATGCCTAGTTTGGCAAAAAAACAAAAAGTGCAAGGGAAGTACAATATAAAATTTCAAACCCAGTGAAATGAGAAATACGGTGTTATTAATACAGGTAATAAAGCGGTGTGTGTTTTATGTTCTGGGGCAGTGGTATGTAAAACATCACTATGGAATAAATTACAAATCTCTTAGTCAAAAAAGCGCACCAGATATGAAGAAATTAATTGTATGTGCTATTAAAGATGGGAATCAATATCTATAATTAAATATGTAAGCATGTATTGTCTTACCAGTATCGCAAGTTTCTCAGCTGCAAATGGCATTGCCCAGCATAGTAAGCCTTTCAGAGACGGGGCATCTTTAAAGGTAGCCTGGTTAGCATGTGCCCCATCAGTTTTTGAAGATTTCGAAAATAAAAGTAAAATAATTGAGCATATTAAAAATACTCCTTTATATAGAAACAGTCGAAAGACAGAACCTTAAAACAGGCAGAAGAAAGGAACAAAAAAAAAAGACATCAAGTCCTCTGCCTATAGTTTTCTGTGTCTCGGCGAAAGTACAGATGTAACTAAACCCACAACTTTAGATGTGTTTGGTCGATATTGTTTTTGTAAATGACATCAAATAAGGACTGATTGCGATGAATATCGTTACTGGCAGCTACTAAGGGCACAGATATTTGCAGGCTATTAAAAATTTGCTGACTGAAAAAGAAATAGATTTAAGCAAGATTGTTTCAATAACGACTGATGGTGCTCTCTATACGGTGGGCAAAAAAAAGATCCTATTAGTTTATTTGAAGGACATATTAGATATTAAATTTCTGAATTCCACTGCATCATACATCAACAAGCCTTGTGTGCAAAGGATGATTTCGTTTACCTTGATGGCGGCTAGAGCCACAAAAATAGTAAACCTTATATCGTCGCAAGTTTCCAATAAAAGAAAGTTTGAAGCGTTGTTAGATGAAGTCAACTTGATGTATAATGGCTTATTAATGTAACTTATAGCAATGTTCTTTGGCTGAGCTACAGCAACGTTCTTCAAAGCTTTGTCAGTTGTTTGGAAGAACTCAGTCTGTTTTTACAAAATGAGTAAAAAATTGTGCAATATTTACAGTTAATGAATTTTACATGGCTACCAAAATTAATGTTTTTCTCAAACATGTACCACCATTTCAACGACCTGAACATAATGCTTCAAGGCATATACAAAAGAGTTGTTGGTGTGACACATTTTATTCACGCTTTTGAGGCTAGATTATAAGATTATAATAATGATATTGTTCCCAAAAGCTACAGCTATTACCTAAATTTAGCAGCGGTATGGATGTACGGTACACGAAAAAACGAGACCAATAAGAATTAACTGAGGATTTTTTTGTTTGTAATTTACACAAACTAAAAATGTTTGTTTTATGATTGCTATACGAAAAGTAGATTTCTGTTTGCAAAAAAAGAGTATTAATATGGAAGTAATTGTATTAGCCTATTCATTAATCAGCAGAGCCCAAATATGCACTATCAAATCATAAAATATGCATGCATTCATGCCCTATTGTATGTCTAAACATACACAAAATAAGCAAGAACAAAGAGTAATATGTGGTAACAAATTTAGTTATTCGGTTAGTTTGATGACATGCAGTGGCTGCACTAAATATTTCTTTGGAAATATGGCATATAGATAATATAAAGGCTCACCACCCCTCTTAACAATATGTTTCATAACAAAGATTACTACTTTCATCGCAATGGGTCACCAATCCACTTTCTACTTGATGTGAGCAAATTTCTCAATAGCAGATTTCCCTCTAGCTGGATAGGGTGAAGAGGACGTGCTCTGTAGTATTGTATTGTCGCCTGGAAATGGAAAAAGTGCTAAATAGATTTTGCCTTGCGTGTGAAAAGACACGAAGTGACAAAAGCACAAAATCCAATAAACTAAGATAATAGTTGTATCTGCGATGCAACAAAATGAAAGAAAATACAACGTTCATTGTTAACACTAACTATGTAAAAAGTGTGATACTGTTAACACTTACTTATGTTCGAATCCTTGGAAGAATAAGATGCAAAGTTGTACAGTAACTTTTTATTACATGGATGAAAAGGTATGTGATGAAATAATTTCTGTTAGGTATCTCAGAATATAATCATTGTTCATTAACATAAAATAACGGATTTTTTCATATTCATATGTGTCTAAAGCACCTTTACTCCGAGTTATTGCCAATTTAAGGTGTATGTTAATTGTTGGCAGCCATTGCTGCAACATTCTTTAAATTCACATAAAGCTGGGGGTGTCTCCCACATATTCGCTAAAAACTGGTTTTATCAATCAAGAGAAGTAAAATTTGGAAGCAGTTCAAGTACTTATTGTCAGAATTTTAAATTATTTCAGGTACACCAGGGCGCAGCCCGCTGGAGTTTATTAAACAACGGAGGAGCTCATTTTCTTTTACTGTTTTCAGCTACTTACAAATGTTTTCTTGGTCGTCAGCAGTCGTACGCGCAGAAACCACATTTATCCTGAAAATCCGATAGCTCTTGGTCTCCTGTTTAATCTGCTGCTTAAGAGAATAGTCGTTATCTCACTCTTATGAAGTTAGCCACATCTTTAATCAAATAGTGATTATCGTGAGACTTTCGACTTTAACTACATTTACTATTACGTGAAATGGACATCATTTTCTTGACAGTGTTGTATAATCCAACTTATATGAGCTTCGTATGAAACAGAAAGAATTTTCAAAGCAAAGGTTTAAAGAATAACAATAACTACTCTCCTTTTATATTTTACATCAAGTTTAGGGAAACTAAAGTGCAACACTTTTCCCCCTTTATCCATCACATACATTTTTAAAAAGTTAGTGTTTACTACAGTAACGCCCAGCGTGGGGCCAGAGAAATATAATCTTTCTGTATATAGTAATTAACATTTTACAATATTTATAGATAAGTGAACTTTTGTACATATTTATGCCTTTTGCTATATGTTAATGGGGTTGTAATTTCTCATTCATATACGGCTATCGAGAACTTTGAACGAGAAAGACAAAACTAGTAACCATTCAAGAAAATAGACCAGTTACATTAAACGACTTAAAGCGAGTCAACAGTCAACACAAGGTAAGGAACTTTGTGCATGTTTTTGTAGTTGCAGGTCATGTTTCAGTGAGACTGCATGGCATGCAGCTGAACAGATTTTCGCAGACAGTTCTTAAATAATTTACATAGCATCAGTTGTTTGACTGTTTACTGACGTCAAGAGTATTTTTCTCATAACAGTGAAAGAATTTTGTGTATGCATTTGTGTGTAGTTAGTTATTAGGTGTAATACTGTGTGTACTAGGTTGTCACTGATATCATGGTTAGGCTAAAAAAGGAAAGACAGGATTGACGTTGAAGAAATCCCCATTACGGGAAACCGCGACAGTTTATCTAAGTTAGACATTAATTTTAACATGAACAGAATGAATTCTGAAGCCCAAATGTGCGGGACAGAAGGACGTGGCGAAGGTTTTGAGACACTAAACCCCGAGCGCGGATGCGTGTCTACTGAAAGTGTACCTACGGTGTTAGGCAATAATAACGTTGTCGATGTTACAGGGCGGGGAGCAGCCGGAACTGATACTTTGCCAGTAATAAGACAGGAGTAGGATCTAATTATTGCATTGCTACGGAAGTTGGAATTGTGTGAAAAGGAAAGAGAATGGATACGAGAAGAGTAACAAATAATCCTAGAGCAATAACGCGAAAAAAAAACCAAGAATCCTAGAACAGGAACGCGAACAAAAACAGAAAATCTTAGAAAAGGAACTGGAACTAAAACAGAGACAGATTCTCGCTGACTTTGAAAGGTAGCGAGAAGAATTACAAATCCTTAGAGAGAAAGAGATGGCAAGACAGCGTTATGAAGGTTTGGTTAAGCGCGGCGAAGAGATTGTCCTAAGGCTAAATGAAGTACTTGAGATCGCGACAAGGCTCTCGCGGATCGAATCAAGGAAGATTTGTCACATATGCGTAGTAATATTAGCGCTTTGCAAACAAGTTGCAGAGACCTACCACAAACTGTGGAACAACTTAGTTGGCTCTGAGCACTATGCGACTTAACAACTTAGTGAAGATGTGGCAAGTTTACATTTGAATCAGGATCAGTTACAAGAAAAGATGGAGAATCTGGCCTCACGGTAGGCGAAATTAACAAAGACATGAAACAGACAATTTAAGAGGAAGTTAAGTTAGAAGTGGTGAATGTAGCATCGGACGTGGTGTCTGGCAAAAATGTATCAGCCAAGAACAACGAGAGGAGTTTGATAGTCTTAAGAATATAGTTCAGTCCATGTTTGCCGCGTGGCAGACCTAAAGTAAAGAGCAGGTCACAGAACCTGAACAAGAAATAAAAGGTTAAACACATTACAAATAAAGGAATGTGCCTCGTTCACTATCTCAGTACGGGAACACACCTTTAGATACAGCACCATTTGAAACTGCATTGCATGAAGACGCAGGTCGTGTTGAGTTCACATTTTCCGAATGTAAACCGAATGACTACTAGCGTACACCCAGTAGCACCAACGTCCACAAGTCTCAAACAGGAGGAAAGCTTAATTAAGCCCTGGCAGTTCCAAGCGTTTAATGAGGACAAAAAGACAATCCACACTGTTGTATTCATAAAGAACATCCGTATTGTTTTGCCTCGGTCGTGGACCGAGCGGCAACAAATGCAGTTTACAACATCGCATATAACAGGTGAAGCCTCGTTGTGGGCACTACAAGTTGCAGAAAGTTGTCACACTTTCGCAGAGCACGAAAAATGTCTCCTAGGACGATTTAGGTCAAGTTATACATAGGAACGTTAACGACTATAAGAGAGAATGGGAAAGGGGGCGGAAACCACAATAACCATAAAGGAAGTGGTTTCAGGCCTTATAACAACAATAGCAATGTGAAAAAGTGTACTATAATCACAAATCTAACAACAATGTTAATCACAGTAACAGTAGACCACAGTCCGGTAATCCCAAAAATGGTAACTACCAAAACAACTACAAATCCAAATCGGAAAAGGCAAGGTGACACTGGATTTAATTCCAACCGGAATAAGAACATGCGCACTTCAAACGGATCTTGGCAGAATCCCGGACCCTGTTGCTGCAACCCTAACGCAGAACAACAACAAAATGTACCGGAAAACCGTGTTACTGCGATGTCAGTGCCTGAGACATATCAGCCGCACTGGCAAGCTTCGCAATGTAGCGAACAAAATGAAACACCGCCGCATAGTGTAGGTATTGTGGAGGTAACGAGAAACAATCAAAATCAACCTTCACAAGCGTCAAACTATGCTCGGTCCCTGTAAGCCTTCTGCAGGAGGTCACGGCACAAGGTGAAGGCACACAGTACAATCTCGTAAACATGATTAGATATAATGACGGTCAAGACCTCAACCAAGAATTGTTCGAGGAAAACAGCAAATGCAAAAAGGAATGTATCGAAAAGATACAAGCTGCCGCATAAATGGTATTCAAGTGTAGTGAGTATTCATTAGCGGCGCATCGGTTTCAGCTATGGATAGCAATGTCTATAGACATGTGAACCAATTTAAGAGGTTATCCGTCTTGCTGGTACATAATTGTAAAGTATTGGGTGCCACTGGGGCAAAGAGTCAAGTAATTAAGACGAGGTGTAGGCCGAAGTGGTTTTCGGAAAAGGATTAATATTGTGCGCTTTTCTTTCAGTGAATAATTGATCGGTACCTGTCATCCTAGGTTGGGATATTACAACACAAAGGGACACACAAACTGACCTCTCCCGTGAACTCATTAGCTTCAGGGGCCATGATATACAACTGTCACTGGGGATGATGAAAGCCGTAGAAAGCCATAGCAAGTTTTGTCAGTTCGTGTCCGGTATATCCGAACAAACATACTGATGGGTAGACAATAATCAATCACAAGAGGGTTATTGGAAGATTGGGAATTATCACACGTCATAAGCAGAGGAAATACCTGACTTAATAGAAATGAAAGTTAAAGAATCTCATTGTCTAAGCCCGGCACAGCAAAATGAATTATCACGCCTTTTGAAACAATATGAAGCCGTATTCTTGGAGAGACCAGGCATTATTCGGGGATACGTATATGAGATTCAAGTTTTCGAGCATCAAACGTACTGTCGAATGGCCTACTCGGTGCCGTGGACCTGAAAAGAAGCTTTCATAAAGGAGATAAGAAAGATGCTGGCTTGGAGTATAATAGAACAATCATTTCTCCTTATAGTAGCCCTTTACTGGCTGTTATGTAGTCATATGGTAACATTCGCTTGGTACTCGACGTTCGCGATATAAATAAAATAATAATCCCAGTGCGGACTAGACTCAAGAATTTAGAGGAACAGGTCTTCTGGTACGAAATACCTCAACTCGATTAACATGCGGTCATCGTACTGCCATTGTCTGCGTCATCCAGAAAATACAATGCGTTCATATTTGCTGGACGTAGTTACCAATTTAAGGTATTACCGTTTGGTCTCAATGTACGTGTGGGCATGTTTATTGCTGCACATAACACGGCGTTAGTCCCTGAGCTGCTAGACCAAGTAATTGTCTACGCTGATGACTTACTTATTGCTACCAGTACTTGGCAAGAGCATGTAGAATTAGTGGACAGAATACTGCGTAAGTCTGCGAATGCTGGAGTAACTGTCAACCTGAAAAAATCTAAATTCGGTCGGCAACAGATAAAATTTGTTGGGCGTATTATGTCACCTGACGGGATTGTACTTGAGCCGGGGAAGGTGGATGCGATTGCGAATTGTCGGTACCCTAAGACCAAAACACAAAAAGAAGCGTTCTTAGGGCTTGCTTCATTTTATTGCCGCTTTTTACAGGCGCAACTGGTGAATAATAATGCCTTAATGTGCCTCTTGAGAAAAAAAATGCTCATTGACACTGGACGGAAGAATGCAAGGTCGCATTCGATAATATTAAGCAGGCACTAGTAAATTCAGAGATGCTACATCATCCAGAAATGAGTAAGAATTTCTGCCTGGTGAGGACGCTTCGCGCTAATAGCAGGGAGGCTTGCCTTTTCCAGACAGATAAAACTTCTGAGAAGACAGAGATTCGAATCATTGCATTTGCAAGTAGAGTCCTGTTAGAATGTGAACGGTCATACTCATCGACAGAGCTTGAGGCATTATCGGTTGTGTGGGCCTTACAGAAATATCATTATTACATTTACGGAAAATAAGGAAAGGTATTCTGCGACCACTTGGCACTCAGTCTTCTGTTGTCATGCAAGTTCGTGCACGCTCGGCTGACTCGATGGACATTAGCCCTGCAAGAATATGACTTTAAGATCCGTTCTATAAAGGGCCGATGCTTTATCCAGGTTGCTCCAAGGTCTCTCGGAATTTACCGACTTGGTACAGAAATCCACCGAGTACATGGTACTAGTGATAAAAGAACTTACTTTTAGGCATATATATCTGAGTATGTGTAAAAATGTAGGGCAATTGCAGGACGCAGATCCCAATTCGTCAAACGTTAAGGAAACGTTGAAGGGTGACTCAGAATAAGTCCTAAGTCGACATTACCAGCCGCAGAAAGAAATATTGATCTATAAACACAGACCTGACGAAGGCAAACGGCGTGCTTTAGTGCCTACGAGGCTCCTACAGGATTTTATTTGGTATATCCGTAACACCTGGAGACATTTTGGGATGAAAAGGTGTACTGACAAAATAGAGCAATATTGTCACTACCTAAACCTGAAGAAACAATTACAACTGGTACTGAGAACTTGTGTCATATTCCAAAACGCAAAGACGATTAACATAAGCAGCAAATCAGAATCACGTCCAATATTACTTCTGAAGCCACTGCAAATCACTGCACTGGACGTTACAGGATCCCTCCTGACAACAAGAGGTGGTGTGAAGGTCATAGTGGCTATGTATGGCATATTCAGTAAATACATGAAAATGTACCCAGTGAAAGCTGCAACATCCACCTCAATTACCCAAATGGGTCGAATATAAAGCTCAATTTGAGACAATATATAATAACCTGCCACATATGTCTACAGGCTTTAGACCAGCTGAACTCATGTTCACAACCTCTGAGCATAACGAATGGCTACATCACCTTCCTCAGACTGTTGATCAGGAAGATAAAACAAACCAATCTGTAGTCACTCTTGTAGAGCGAGCGACGCTCCAGAAGAAAAAATTTGACAAAAAGCCCACTAACTCACAAACATACAATGTTGGAGAATTAACATTGTATGTTTGTGAGTTAGTGTTGGTTAGGTCCTATCTGAAGGCATCACTAATTAAGAAAAAGAATAATAAATGCCATAGTTATACACTGGGCTATACAAAATTCTGAGTATGAAACTTGAAGGTTGTTATGTACTGGGCAGTTCCGACAATGACCATGTAAAAGAACTGTACCCACATGTTGACATTAAAACATTTTATACGTAAGTTGAACCATTCAGCTGAAGCAGAAATTAAGTGCTTTTCTTTGTGCATAGCACTAATTAAGTATTCTTTTTTGTGCTACTTTGTATGCTCATGTTAAGTGATTAGTGTAGCATTACTTTCGTGTTCCTCACAGAACATTAAGCACAGTGAATAAGAACCCTGACTTGAAATTACCCTGAGATTTCATATTTGAAGTGAGAACAAATACTCACTACTTGTTAATGAGGGTAAGAATTTATTCTTTTTATATAAATGTTTATTTAATGTGTGTGTATATATATGTGCTGTCATATTTAAATTGTGCAACATATACTCTCATAACAAAGCTATTAATGTGAGAAAGTTTAACGTAAAAAAAAGGTTAACGGCTCAGATACTTGCATACCATGCAGGCTAAATTATACGCATACTTAATTACACTGAATTTTAATTTCATATATCAGGACGTTTTGAGTACAATTTTTGCTGTGAGTGTTTATTGGACGCTGCATGAACGCAATTGCTGTCATGTATCACGTTGGTTGTTTTTAACTAAGGCGAAGATACACGCATACAAGTCCTCATTCATATTAGGCGTGACCTAAATAACAGAATGAATGAAATGTCTATTGAATGTAATATCTACGTAAAATATCAATGGCAGTGGTAGTCCGGTAACGGTCAATTGACAATAATTCAAAGCCAGTTGCTATTTTGCAGAAAGACTGCGTAAGTCAATACTTGTAAACAATACCGGTACGTCTACATTAGAAATTTCTAAGATGTCTACAGTGGAAGGATCGAAATAATGAAATGAACTGACTAAAATATCCGCTTATATGTACTGTACGCACACTGAAGTACGAACACTGAATTATGTGTTATCCAGTGCATCGGGGTAAAAGAAAAGACATGTGAGTGACTGATAAATCACATTGAATGATGTGTATGTATCAGTGAACTTGAAGACGCTCTTACAGTGCTGAAAACTTTGCATCGGACGAAAATTCGTTCTCCGTATAGTAGCTTAAATATGCCATAATAATAACATGCAGACCCCTTCCAAAAGAACTGTGAGTAGTATCAGAGCATACCTAGTGGACCAAGTTGCGAAACAGACTGTACCTACATTGCGCGCAACAATAAAATACACTCCTGGAAATTGAAATAAGAACACCGTCAATTCATTGTCCCAGGAAGGGGAAACTTTATTGACACATTCCTGGGGTCAGATACATCACATGATCACACTCACAGAACCACAGGCACATAGACACAGGCAACAGAGCATGCACAATGTCGGCACTAGTACAGTGTATATCCACCTTTCGCAGCAATGCAGGGTGCTATTCTCCCATGGAGACGATCGTAGAGATGCTGGATGTAGTCCTGTGGAACGGCTTGCCATGCCATTTCCACCTGGCGCCTCAGTTGGACCAGCGTTCGTGCTGGGCGTGCAGACCGCGTGAGACGACGCTTCATCCAGTCCCAAACATGCTCAATGGGGGACAGATCCGGAGATCTTGCTGGCCAGGGTAGTTGACTTACACCTTCTAGAGCACGTTGGGTGGCACGGGATACATGCGGACGTGCATTGTCCTGTTGGAACAGCAAGTTCCCTTGCCGGTCTAGGAATGGTAGAACGATGGGTTCGATGACGGTTTGGATGTACCGTGCACTATTCAGTGTCCCCTCGACGATCACCAGTGGTGTACGGCCAGTGTAGGAGATCGCTCCCCACACCATGATGCCGGATGCTGGCCCTGTGTGCCTCGGTCGTATGCAGTCCTGATTGTGGCGCTCACCTGCACGGCGCCAAACACGCATACGACCATCATTGGCACCAAGGCAGAAGCGACTCTCATCGCTGAAGACGACACGTCTCCATTCGTCCCTCCATTCACGCCTGTCGCGACACCACTGGAGGCGGGCTGCACGATGTTGGGGCGTGAGCGGAAGACGGCCTAACGGTGTGCGGGACCGTAGCCCAGCTTCATGGAGACGGTTGCGAATGGTCCTCGCCGATACCCCAGGAGCAACAGTGTCCCTAATTTGCTGGGAAGTGGCGGTGCGTTCCCCTACGGCACTGCGTAGGACCCTACGGTCTTGGCGTGCATCCGTGCGTCGCTGCGGTCCGGTCCCAGGTCGACGGGCACGTGCACCTTCCGCCGACCGCTGGCGACAACATCGATGTACTGTGGAGACCTCACGCCCCACGTGTTGAGCAATTCGGCGGTATGTCCACCCGGCCTCCCGCATGCCCACTATACGCCCTCGCTCAAAGTCCGTCAACTGCACATACGGTTCACGTCCACGCTGTCGCGGCATGCTACCAGTGTTAAAGACTGCGATGGAGCTCCGTATGCCACGGCGAACTGGCTGACACTGACGGCGGCGGTGCTCAAATGCTGCGCAGCTAGCGCCATTCGACGGCCAACACCGCGGTTCCTGGTGTGTCCGCTGTGCCGTGCGTGTGATCATTGCTTGTACAGCCCTCTCGCAGTGTCCGGAGCAAGTATGGTGGGTCTGACACACCGGTGTCAATGTGTTCTTTTTTCCATTTCCAGGAGTGTATTTAGTGTGGTCGCTCGGAAGCTGCGAGTGCTGCCAACTCCGGAAAATGGAATAGAAATAAACTGTAGACGGTGGCGTTTAGGTGAACGCTTTTAATAGTGCAAAACCTAGCATAGTGTCCATATACATGGTGCAGTGATTGAATAGCAGGCCTAAACGAGTTGATCGTGACTATTTATTGCAGAGCCCTACACGATCATAAACAGTCATAGCCACAAACTATGTGCGAGTGGAATTTGAACGGTCACAAGACTAACTTTTCCCTTGCAGCGTATAACATTATAAATAGGTCAACTAATAGCAATCGTTTTCATTACCTTCCTTTGAGATGCTGTTCTGGAGAGTCTTGCAGTCCGTACAATGCGGACAGCAGAGCAGCGCAATTTCCAGCTCATGACCATCTCGTAGCTACGCCGTCATCTGGCTCCGCTGAACTTCAGGTTGCAGCCACACGGACGACAGCTGCTTGCCGATGATGACATATACAAAAACAATGCCTCAAAAATGAAGATTGTAAATTAGTTTAAACAATTCAAATCGATATGAACTGAAAATACTGAACAGTCCAGAGCACGTGAACACCAATACGAAAAACCAACATTTTTGTGACACATGTCATAATGCACTTGAGCGAATTATTTTCAGTGGTAATGTATGTTTCTAAATTGACAATTTTACGTAATATGTAAACTACTTTAACTGTTGGCAAATCAAAGTCACCTGAAAGTACATAACTCATGGAGTTAATAGTCACTGTAACATCCACGAGATAAATTTTAGCTACAGTGCGACGAGAGGCAATTATACCTCTAACAGTTATAAACATTATCTATCCGATATATGTAAAAACAGTGAAATAAAACAGAACGGTGATAAATATGAATTATTTATATAATATTTTATGATGTAATTGGACATATCGATGTGAATCATACAATGACAATGATAATTGTAAATACCTTTTATGCTCTGCGTTTCTCTTCCTTTGTTTTTACCTTTTTTTGGTTGGCTTTTGTAGGTTGCGGACGCAAGATGCATATGAAACGGAGGTCTGTTAAGAAATTGTAATTATTTGTTAATTATTTCTTGAGAATAGAGTTCATTATTATTGTAAATAGGAGTGAATAATTATTTGTAACTTTAATTCCTCTCTCAATAAGCATTATCTGTGTTAATTATTTCTTTCTGCTGCAAGGAGCGCAGTCACTGATGATAGTGATTTGTGTCGCATTTTTATCTGTTTTTCATACGAATGATTTGCTTGATGAAAATTAGTCTAAATAGTGTACAATATAAAAGTAAAGTTTAATAAGCATTAATGCAAATGCTTATCCTGTTAAAAGGAAAATTGCTCTAACAATAGAAAGTCTCTGTCAATTGTCTGCCGCCATCTTAACAACTATCTCAGCGGCAAATTCAAATTACACAACTCTGCAGACATAAATGCCGAAGGTAATAAAAATGTGTAAAAATAAATGTGCACCGGTGGTCCCGAACTCATTTTAATGAAAATAATTCGAATTAGATTGGTTCTTTAAAAACACTGCTCATAGCACGATCCATATAACAAACTTTTTCTTGCTGATGTATGGAGCCGAAATTTATTACGCACGAGTTGCGAAGAATATTGTTTCAGGTAACATACATCAGTGTTGTGCGCGGCTGATATTCGGTGGTTTTAATGATCATTTTGCTGAAAATAACTGTTTCCATCATAATCAATAGTTGTAAAGATTCTGTTGTATGAACTGTGATTTAGTGACACACAACTTACAGACAACACTTCAACACAACGTTAACTTGGATTTCTTTAGCAACTTGACCAAATCTTTAGCCGGGAGAAAAAATTATTTTGTAATTACTCACTGTAATGAAATAACATTATCATTTTCATTTATAAATTTGTTAAATACCAAACCACTGAATAGTGCAGCGAACGCCACATCACACATGCAGTCAGATGATGCAGTTTCAAGGCTACAGGCCGGTTTTGTTCCCAGTTTTCCAATGCCTGTGAACCCAAATGTGGGAGCAAATTTTAGACAGTTTCCTGGAAGTATTCGAAGTCTTTTCCAAGCTGCACTCATGCTGACAAAAACAATAAAGTAACCCACAGGCAGTTACAGGATGACACAACTGTATTTTGCAATCACAAATTTTGTATACTTTTAAATGGTATCTGATTATCAGAACAAGTCAAGGGACATTTAAGGACCAATTCTGGCCTAACGTTGAATCAAATGTTTTTTTGTACACTTGTGTTTGTGAAAAGTGTTTATTGAAACTTGACTACATGAAACAGTAATTTTCCTGTCATCAATGTGAAAACGTTTGGCACAAATAATTGCGTTTATGGACGAACCTGTATTGTATTGTATTGTAGCCCGGAAACGAAAGAAGTGCTAAATAAATATATTCTTGCGGGTGAAAAGACACGAAGTGACAAAAGCAAAAAATCAAACAAACTAAGATAATAGTGGTATTTGCGATGCAGCAAAACAATTAGTGTAAAGACTGTGATACTATTAACACTTACTTCTGTTCGAGTCCTTGGAACACTTGTTCCCTAACATTTTATCATGCGGAAGGAAAGGTCTGTGATGAAATAATTTCTGCTTGTTAACTTAGAATATAGCTATTGTTCCTTATCATAAAATAACTGATTTTGATTAATCTACATATGTGTGTAACGCACCTTCCTCCGAGTTATTGCCAGTTTCTACGTAGCAGATGTAGGTTAATTGTCGGCAGCCAATACTGCAACGCCGCGCGGGATTAGCCGAGCGGTCTGGGGCGCTACAATCATAGACTGTGCGGCTGGTCCCGGCGGAGGTTCGAGTCGTCCTTCGGGCATGGGTGTGTGTGTGTTTGTCCTTAGGATAATTTAGGTTAAGTAGTGTGTATGCTTAGGGACTGATGATCTTAGCAGTTAAGTCCCGTAAGATTTGACACACGCACGCACAATACTGCAACATTCTCTAAATACATCAAAAACTGAGCGTGGCGCCCACATATTCGGTTAAAACTGGCTTCATTAGTCAAGATAAGTAAAGTGGGGAAGCAATTCAAGCACATATGGTCAGAATTTTAAATTATTTCAGGTACATGAGGACGCAGTCGGCCGCGTGTGCTATACAACGATGCAGCTCATTTTCTTTTACTATTTTCAGCTACTTATAAATGTTCTCCCCCCATGAACCATGGACCTTGCCGTTGGTGGGGAGGCTTGCGTGCCTCAGCAATACAGATGGCCGTACCGTAGGTGCAACCACAACGGAGAGGTATCTGTTGAGAGGCCAGACAAACACGTGGTTCCTGAAGAGGGGCAGCAGCCTTTTCAGTAGTTGCAGGGGCAACAGTCTGGATGATTGACTGATCTGGCCTTGTAACATTAACCAAAACGGCCTTGCTGTGCTGGTACTGCGAACGGCTGAAAGCAAGGGGAAACTATGGCCGTAATTTTTCCCGAGGACATGCAGCTCTACTGTATGATTAAATGATGATGGCGTCCTCTTGGGTAAAATATTCCGGAGCTAAAATAGTCCCCCATTCGGATCTCCGGGCGGGGACTACTCAGGAGGATGTCGTTATCAGGAGAAAGAAAACTGGCGTTCTACGGATCGGAGCGTGGAATGTCAGATCCCTTAATCGGGCAGGTAGGTTAGAAAATTTAAAAAGGGAAATGGATAGGTTAAAGTAAGATATAGTGGGAATTAGTGAAGTTCGGTGGCAGGAGGAACAAGACTTTTGGTCAGGAGATTACAGGGTTATAAATACAAAATCAAATGGGGGTAATGCAGGAGTAGGTTTAATAATGAATAAAAAAATAGGAATGCGGGTGAGCTACTACAAACAGCATAGTGAACGCATTATTGTGGCCAAGATAGACACAAAGCCCATGCCTACTACAGTAGTACAAGTTTATATGCCAACTACCTCTGCAGATGATGAAGAAATAGATGAAATGTATGACGAGATAAAAGAAATTATTCAGGTAGTGAAGGGAGACGAAAATTTAATAGTCATGGGTGACTGGAATTCGTCAGTAGGAAAAGGGAGAGAAGGAAACATAGTAGGTGAATATGGATTGGGGGGAAGGAATGAAAGAGGAAGCCGCCTTGTAGAATTTTGCACAGAGCATAACTTAATCACAGCCAACACTTGGTTCAATAATCATAAAAGAAGGTTGTATACCTGGAAGAATCCTGGAGATACTAAAAGGTATCAGATAGATTATATAATGGTAAGACAGAGATTTAGGAACCAGGTTTTAAATTGTAAGACATTTCCTGGGGCAGATGTGGATTCTGACCACAATCTATTGGTTATGAACTGCAGATTGAAACTGAAGAAACTGCAAAAAGGTTGGAATTTAAGGAGATGGGACCTGGATAAACTGAAAGAACCAGAGGTTGTACAGAGTTTCAGGGAGAGCATAAGGGAACAACTGACAGGAATGGGGGAAAGAAATACAGTAGAAGAAGAATGGGTAGCTCTGAGGGATGAAGTAGTGAAGGCAGCAGAGGATCAAGTAGGTAAAAAGACGAGGGCTAATAGAAATCCTTGGGTAACAGAAGAAATATTGAATTTAATTGATGAAAGGAGAAAATATAAAAATGCAGTAAATGAAGCAGGCAAAAAGGAATACAAACGTCTCAAAAATGATATCGACAGGAAGTGCAAAATGGCTAAGCAGGGATGGCTAGAGGACAAATGTAAGGATGTAGAGGCTTGTCTCACTAGGGGTAAGATAGATACTGCCTACAGGAAAATTAAAGAGACCTTTGGAGAGAAGAGAACCACTTGTATGAATATCAAGAGCTCAGATGGCAACCCAATTCTAAGCAAAGAAGGGAAGGCAGAAAGGTGGAAGGAGTATATAGAGGGTTTATACAAGGGCGATGTACTTGAGGACAATATTATGGAAATGGAAGAGGATGTAGATGAAGACGAAATGGGAGATAAGATACTGCGTGAAGAGTTTGACAGAGTACTGAAAGACCTGAGTCGAAACAAGGCCCCGGGAGTAGACAACATTCCCTTTGAACTACTGATGGCCTCGGGAGAGCCAGTCCTGACAAAACTCTACCATCTGGTGAGCACGATGTATGAGACAGGCGAAATACCCTCAGACTTCAAGAAGAATATAATAATTCCAATCCCAAAGAAAGCAGGTGTTGACAGATGTGAAAATTACCGAACTATCAGTTTAATAAGCCACAGCTGCAAAATACTAACGCGAATTCTTTACAGACGAATGGAAAAACTGGTAGAAGTCGACCTCGGGGAAGATCAGTTTGGATTCCGTAGAAATGTTGGAACACGTGAGGCAATACTGACCTTACGACTTATCTTAGAAGAAAGATTAAGAAAAGGCAAACTTACGTTTCTAGCATTTGTAGACTTAGAGAAAGCTTTTGACAATGTTAACTGGAATACTCTCTTTCAAATTCTGAAGGTGGCAGGGGTAAAATACAGGGAGCGAAAGTCTATTTACAGTTTGTACAGAAACCAGATGGCAATTATAAGAGTCGAGGGGCATGAAAGGGAAGCAGTGGTTGGGAAAGGAGTAAGACAGGGTTGTAGCCTCTCCCCGATGTTATTCAATCTGTATATTGAGCAAGCATTAAAGGAAACAAAAGAAAAATTCGGAGTAGGTATTAAAATTAATGGAGAAGAAGTAAAAACTTAGAGGTTCGCCGATGACATTGTAATTCTGTCAGAGACAGCAAAGGAATTGGAAGAGCAGTTGAACGGAATGGACAGTGTCTTGAAAGGAGGATATAAGATGAACATCAACAAAAGCAAAACGAGGATAATGGAATGTAGTCAAATTAAGTCGGGTGATGCTGAGGGAATTAGATTAGGAAATGAGACACTTAAAGTAGTAAAGGAGTTTTGCTATTTAGGGAGTAAAATAACCGATGATGGTCGAAGTAGAGAGGATATAAAATGTAGACTGGCAATGACAAGGAAAGCGTTTCTCAAGAAGAGGAATTTGTTAACATCGAGTATAGATTTAAGTGTCAGGAAGTCGTTTCTGAAAGTATTTGTATGGAGTGTAGCCATGTATGGAAGTGAAACATGGACGATAACTAGTTTGGACAAGAAGAGAATAGAAGCTTTCGAAATGTGGTGCTACAGAAGAATGCTGAAGATAAGGTGGGTAGATCACGTAACTAATGAGGAGGTATTGAATAGGATTGGGGAGAAGAGAAGTTTGTGGCACAACTTGACTAGAAGAAGGGATCGGTTGGTAGGACATGTTTTGAGACATCAAGGGATCACAAATTTAGCATTGGAGGGCAGTGTGGAGGGTAAAAATCGTAGAGGGAGACCAAGAGATGAATACACTAAGCAGATTCATAAGGATGTAGGTTGCAGTAGATACTGGGAGATGAAGAAGCTTGCACAGGATAGAGTAGCGTGGAGAGCTGCATCAAACCAGTCTCAGGACTGAAGACCACAACAACAACATAAATGTTTTCTAGGTCATCAGCAGCTGTACATGCAGAAACCACATTTGCCCTGAAAATAAGACAGCTCATGTTCTCCTATTTAATCTGCTGTTTAACAGAAGCTAGAATCTTTAAGCAAATAGTGGTTATTGTGAGACGTTCGAACTTTCTCTTAACAGTGTTGTGTAATCCAACTTATGTAAATTTCGTATGAAACTTAAAGAACTTTCAAAGCAAAGGTTTAAAGAATAACGATAACCATTGTCCTTTTACATTTTTCATCAAGTTTAGGGAAATTAAAGTGCATACACCACTTGCGCTTTTAATAAGTTAGGATTTATTACAGTCTCAAGCTCGTTCACTGCATTTAATCCCTTTCGTTCGAATACTTTCAAGAGCAAATTGTACTCCACAAAACCATAAACGCTGGATGTTCCAAGAGAACGAAGTCAGGAAGACTGCAAAGCTGTTCTATTAGATAAAGTACAATTATGATCATTCTATTCTAAGTCGTGTACGATGCTCGACGCTGGAAAGTGATCATTCGAAGCATAAAGAACTTACAGTGTCTGGCCTGGGGTCTATCGACACCTAGATTATCGTTTACGAGCCCTCGGTCTTCTGCAGCAGACAAAATACGTAAGTGTCCATTTGGCGCCACGTATCCTCCGCGTGGCACCGACATCTTCCACTCTGGCGTCCCTGGCCCGCCGCATGCTAGCGGTATTAGATTCATAAATTTGCCAAGATATGGTATGAGACCCTCTCCCTCCCGTGGATCAGGGACGATTTAGGTCTATATCATGCCCCTGACAGACCGATGGCACGTTTCGTCAGATCTCGAATGCGCCGTTGTCCAACGTGCATAACCAACCTGTCGCTGGAGGCCCTCTCTCAGCCCCTATACAGCTTTCGGACGTCTCGCCGCCCTTTTATTTCCGCTATGTTTTCCTCGAACTGAGCTCTGTCCGTACTGCGACACTGCCAACGCGCTTAGTGTCCACGCAAACGAACTGTGGCTTTCTTCAGCAGAACAGGTTACCGAATGTGACTAAGGGGAAGCATCCCACGTCGTACTGATACGGAAGGAAGATTAGAGCTTTAATGTCCTATTAACAGCGCGGCCATTAGTGACGGAGCACAAGCGCGGATTACGAAAGGATGGAGAAACCATCCCGGTAAACGCCTGGAATGATTTATGGAAACCACGGGACACTGGATTTGCGGTCTACCAGAACTACGGTTCGGTAGTTTTAATACCCTAAATGTCACATTTAATGGTAATATTCTACATCTACATCTACATCTACATCCATACTCCGCAAGCCACCTGACGGTGTGTGGCGGAGGGTACCTTCAGTACCTCTATCGGTTCTCCCTTCTATTCCAGTCTCGTATTGTTCGTGGAAAGAAGGATTGTCGGTATGCCTCTGTGTGGGCTCTAATCTCTCTGATTTTATCCTCATGGTCTCTTCGCGAGATATACGTAGGAGGGAGCAATATACTGCTTGACTCTTCGGTGAAGGTATGTTCTCGAAACTTCAATAAAAGCCCGTACCGAGCTACTGAGCGTCTCTCCTGCAGAGTCTTCCACTGGAGTTTATCTATCATCTCCGTAACGCTTTCGCGATTACTAAATGATCCTGTAACGAAGCGCGCTGCTCTCCGTTGGAGCTTCTCTATCTCTTCTATCAACCCTATCTGGTACGGATCCCACACTGCTGAGCAGTATTCAAGCAGTGGGCGAACAAGCGTACTGTAACCTACTTCCTTTGTTTTCGGATTGCATTTCCTTAGGATTCTTCCAATGAATCTCAGTCTGGCATCTGCTTTACCGACGATCAACATTATATGATCATTCCATTTTAAATCACTCCTAATGCGTACTCCCAGATAATTTATGGTATTAACTGCTTCCAGTTGCTGACCTGCTATTTTGTAGCTAAATGATAAAGGATCTATCTTTCTGTATATTCGCAGCACATTACACTTGTCTACATTGAGATTCAATTGCCATTCCCTGCACCATGCGTCAATTCGCTGCAGATCCTCCTGCATTTCAGTACAATTTTCCATTGTTACAACCTCTCGGTACACCACAGCATCATCTGCAAAAAGCCTCAGTGAACTTCCGATGTCATCCACCAGGTCATTTATGTATATTGTGAATAGCAACGGTCCTATGACACTCCCCTGCGGCACACCTGAAATCACTCTTACTTCGGAAGACTTCTCTCCATTGAGAATAACATGCTGCGTCCTGTTATCTAGGAACTCCTCAATCCAATCACACAATTGGTCTGATAGTCCATATGCTCTTACTTTGTTCCTTACCTGTAGTAATGGCAGCATTGGCAGGGAAAGGAACGTAAATGAATTTTTGTTGTTGTTTTTGTTTGTTTGGTTATTTGTTTTACGCATAAGTAGTACGTCACCTCATTCAGTGATAGACGATTGTGTATTTTACATCTTTACAGAATATACAGTAAACTGCGTTTTGGCCGGCCGCGGTGGTGTAGCGGTTCTAGGCGCTCAGTCCGGAACCGCGCGACTGCTACGGTCGCAGGTTCGAATCCTGCCTCGGGCATGGATGTGTGTGATGTCCTTAGGTTAGTTAGGTTTAAGTAGTTCTAAGTTCTAGGGGACTGATGACCACAGATGTTAAGTCCCATAGTGCTCAGAGCCATTTGAACCATTTTTTGAAACTGCGTTTTACAAGTAGCAACAATTAGTCGATTGCGTAACTTCTGCACTTTTATAAAACCAAAGCCATTACCTTCGATGCAAGCAGAGTTTAAATATACAATCATTATAAAATGTTGTTACCTTGCACTTAATAGAACACTCATCACCATGATCAAAGGCAAGAGTTTCCTATTACTATTGATAAAAGCAAAAGTTGTTTGTGAATAACAGAAACATGTTTTTTATAATATCAACGAAGTATTGAAGCGATGTTTGACATATTTTTGTTTTGAGTTTTTTTTGTTTTACATTTTTGTTGAGGAAGCGCTGTATGATATATCTTTATTGTGTTCTTTGATTTATTGCAACATCCCTCTGTTTCACGTTACTAATCAACAATTTTCGAATAAAACGTGAATAAAACACTGAGAATTTCAATTTTGCTACAGGAGGATAACTGAGAACAAAAATGTTTCGTAGGTTATCCAACGCTTTATATATCCTCACTCAGTTTCTAGGCGATTCGCCACTTCCGGTGTTGGGGGAATCTATTAGGACACTGATCACGTACGTAAAGAAAGCAACCTTTATGAGGTATCGCCCTATAGGTACGCAACAAACGTAACGTACAGATAACGATGGTACCACCTTAACTGATCACAGTTACTAGGAATACTACTTTAGTCCACGCTTACTTATTATAGTCTACAGTAGTCTACGGCAGTTTTAGAACTCTACGGAAAGTCTAAATCAGGATGGCTGGACATCTGAACTGTCGTTCTTCCGAATGCGAGTACAATATGTTAACCGCTGCGCCACCGCGCTTGGTGCGGCATATTAGTGTAACACTGCTTGGGTGTGGAATTGTGTCCTTCCAATGAGACAAATCTCATAGGAATCGATCAACTCGGTGGTCGCGAACGAGCTGTTTACCTCGTACTCGACGCTTTTCGGTGAAATGCGACAACACATACGTAGCTCACTGCCCATCCTTTGCCAATGAGTTAAGCGAGCAAACTGAAAATGGCACGAGGTGGTTTACGTATCAGTGGAAACTCTTAAAGAACTGCAGCGTAGTTCGAGATCGGATAACAACCACATACTGGTATGTCACTATAAGTAACCGCCGCCGCAACCGAGCCCGCTAATGCAGACCTGTGCGTTGGCCTCCTATGCGCAGGTAGCCGGTTCATATCTGGTGGTGGGACACATTTTCACTGCCAGTCCGGCAAGGAGAAGAGATGTTAGCTTGACGTTTCTCGTCACCAGTCTTTGCTTCAATGTTACGTGCTAAATTACAAACCTCCTCGCATTGTTTCACGGAGTGAGAGTGTGTGGTTGTGGTTCAGCATCAAAACTGATAAAGGGATTAGTGAACACAGGGTCGTCGTAGCGAGATTGAGTACTGTAACCCCCAAATCTTCCAAAAATAAGCGAAAAATATACCTATCCAAAAAAGCAGATAAATATTCAATAGACGCCTTCCTGAGAGACAATCTCCACTCCTCCCACATTAAAAATATGAGTGTAGACAAGATGTGGCTTGAATTCAAAGAAATATTATCGGCAGCAACTGAGGGATTTATACCAAATAAATTAACAAACGACGGAGCTCATCCTCCTTGGTACACAAAACGGGTTAGAACACTGTTGCAGAAAAAACGAAACAAACATGCCAAATTTAAACAGACGCAAAAAAACCAAGATTGGCGATCTTTTACAGAAGCTCGAAATTTAGCGCGGACTTCATTGCGAGATGCTTATAACAGTTTCTACAATGAAACTTTGTCTCGAAACCTGGCAGAAAATCCAAAGAGATTCTGGTCGTACGTGAAGTATGTTAGCAGCAAGAAACAACCAATGCCTTCTTTGCGCCGTAGCAAAGCAGAGTTACTAAACACAGCCTCCCGAAATGCCTTTACAAAAGAAGACGAAGTAAATATTCTACAATTCGAATCGAGAACAGCTGCTAACATGAGTTACGTAGACGTAATTATCTACGGAGTACTGAAGCAACTTAAATCACTTAATAAAAGCAAGTCTTCTGGTTCAGACTGTATACCAATTAGGTTCTTTTCGGAGCACGCTGATGCATTAGCTCCATACTTAACAATCATATTCGACCGTTCACTCAATTAAAGAACCGTACCCAAAGACTGGAAACTTGCACAGGTCACACCAATATTCAAGAAAGGTAGTAGGAGTAATCCACTAAATTACAGGCTCATATCGTTAACGTCGATATGCAGCAGGATCTTAGAACATATATTATGTTCAAACATTATGAATTAGCTCGAAGAAAACTGTCTATTGACACACAGTCAACATGGGTTTAGAAAACATCGTTCCTGTGAAACACAACTAGCTCTTTATTCACATGAAGTGTTGAGTGCTATTGACAAGGGATTTCAGATCAATTCCGTATTTCTGGATTTCCGGAAGGGTTTTGACACTGTACCACACAAGCGTCTCGTAGTGAAATTGCGCGCTTATGGAATATCGTCTCAGTTATGTGACTGGATTTGTGATTTCCTGTCAGAAAGGTTACACTTCGTAGTAATTGACGAGAAGTCATCGAGTAAAACGGAGGCGATGTCTGGCGTTCCCCAAGGTAGTGTTATAGGCCCTTTGCTGTTCCTTATCTATATAAACGATTTGAGGGATAATCTGAGCAGCCGACTTAGGTTGTTTGCTGATGACGCTGTCGTTTATCGACTAATAAAGTCATCAGAAGATGAAAACAAATTACAAAACGATTTAGAAAAGATATCTGAATTGTGCGAAAATTGGCAGTTGACCATAAATAACGAAAAGTGTGAGGTCATCCACATGAGTGCTAAAGGGAATTTGCTAAACTTCGGTTACACGAAAAATCAGTCTAATCTAAAAACCGTAAATTCAACTAAATACCTAGGCATTACAACTACGAACAACTGAAATTGGAAGGAACACATAGAAAACGTTGTGGGGTAGGCTAACCAAAGACTGCATTTTATTGGCAGGACACTTAGAAAATGTAACAGATCTGCTAAAGAGACTGCCTACACTACCTTTGTCCGTCCTCTTTTAGAATACTGCTGCGCGGTGTGGGATTCTTACCAGATAGGACTGAAGGAGTACAACGAAACAGTTCAAAGAGGAGCAGCACGTTTTGTATTATCGCGAAATATGGGAGAGAGTGTCACAGAAATGATACAGTATTTGGGCTGGACATCATTAAAAGAAGATATTTGGTTGACACCGACCTACATAGGGAGAAACGATCACCACGATAAGATAAGAGAAATCAGAGCTCGTACGGAAAGATATAGGTATTCGTTATTTCCGCGCGCTATACGAGATTGGAATAATAGAGAATTGTGGAGGTAGTTCGATGAACCCTCTGCCATGCACTTAAATGTGATTTGCAGAGTATCCATGTAGATGTAGATGTAGATGTAGATGTACATACCGGCGTTCAGCGGTGAGGTTATCAGCGCCCGAGTGAGGGCGTGTGTCACTGTTGCTGTACTGTGTTCATTATATGAATAAACATGATGCAAACATTACACCACTAATTATCCCGCGATTTCTGGACTCTCACTAAACTTCCTTTCACGTGGAGAGGAAGCCAAGTTGTCTCGAGTCGCGCAGGGAAGCCGCACCGTATAGGGCGTCTTGTTACGGTCCTCGCGACTTCCCCCATCGGAGGTGCGAGTCCTCCCTCGGGCATGGTTGTGTGTGTCGTCCATAGCGTAAGTTAATTTAAGTTAGATTAAGTAGTTTGTAAGCTTAGGGACCGATGACCATAGCAGTTTGGTCCCATAAGGCCTTATCACAAATTTCCAAAAGCTGTCTCGAGTACAGTCAAGTATGATAATAATATGTTTTATGCTGTGCGATTCGCACACGTCAGTTGATAAGGAGACGGTATGACATGTGGGGCACCGATTTTGATCAAGCTTTGCAAGGAATTTCTATATTGAAAGTAAGGAGAAGCGTGTATCGGCTTTTTTCTAGACATTCCCCAGTTTCTGAAAAAATCAAGTTCAAAGTTGATAACGGAAGATCATATTTTCAGTGCTGAACATCGAAAGATCATCTACAAACAAATATTTATTATCCATATAATATGGGGTCCAATGTTAATAATGCTAGAATTATTAACGGTTTTGTATTTTCATGTTGTAGCGTGGGTACCCATCATTCAATGTGTCTAACAGAGCAGGGTCGACGGTATAACGGTAAAGACATTAGACTACAAAACTGTTGGTCTGTTTTCGATTCTAAGTCTTCGCTTTCTTTTCTTTCATTGGATATATTTTTCGGTGTACCTGATAACTGAAATCTATCTCTTTGCTTTTTTCAGTAAAACATAGGGAGGTACCGGAAAATATTTAGGACGACGAGATTTCGTTCGAGTGTTGCACATGGTGCGAGAAATATTTATGGCTTGCCTGTTTCTATGATAAGTTTCGCCGCACTGATTGCGAGAACGCTCACGAATACACCTTCCATTAGGATTACACAATAACATATTTTTGGTGTATTACTGTACTATGTATCATGACGAAAACAACTGTCAATAAGTATCACACTGGACTCGTATTCGGGAGGACGACGGTTCAAACCCGCGTCCGGCCATCCTGATTTAGGTTTTCCGTGATTTCCCTAAATTGCTTCAGTCAAATGTCGGGATGGCTCCTTTGAATGAGCCGACTTCCTTCCCCATCCTTCCCTAATCCGATCGGACCGATGACTTCGCTGTTTGGTCCCTCCGCCAAATAAATCAACCAACCAACCTACTGTCAATACTTGAACAGTTCAGTTCAGTCAACATCATCAGAATGGACAGCAAACCAATACCGACAACGATAGGTCAGACATACATAACGACATCGCAAGCAAAACGTGAAGAGGTAGAGGAAGTGTATTAGGATATTGATGGGTAATTCAATACGTAAAGGAAGATGAAAATCTAGTAGTTATTGGAGATTGGGGGGCGGCTATAGAGGAAGAAGCAGAAGAAAGGGTTACGGGACAATATGAGCTTGGTATTAGGAATGAGAGACGAAAAAGACTAATTGAGTACTGCAATAAATTTCAGCTAGTAATAGCGAATACTCTGTTCAAGAGTCACAAGAGGCGGATGTATACTTTGCAAAAAGCCGGGAGATGCGCGAAGACTTCAGTTATATCATGGTCAGACAGATTCTGAAATCAGGTACTGGATTGTAAGACTCACACAGGAGCAGATATAAATTCAGATCACAATTTACTATTGATGAATAGTAGGCTAAGTTTAAGAGAATCAATGGAAGTTAGGAATGGTAGTTAGGAAGAATCAATGCGCAATGAAATGGGATACGGAACTACTAAGGAATGTAAAGACATGCTTGAAGTTCTCTGAGGCTATAGGTGCTGCGATAAGGAATAGTTCAGCAGGCAGAGAGAGGTGGAAAGAAAAGCATAGGTACAAAGAAGGTAACTGTGAACAAATCTTGAGTAACAAAAGAAATACTTCAGTTGATCGATGAAAGGACGAAGTACAAAAATGTTCAAGGAAATTCAGGGAAACATGTCACTTAGGAATGAAATAAATAGGAAGTACAGGGAAGCTAAGGCAAAATGGATGCATGAAAAATTTGAAGAAATCGGAAAAGAATTTATTGTGGGAAGGACTGACGTGAGTCAGCATATAGATAACTCAAAACAACCCTCTGTGAAATTAAAGGAAATGGTGGTAACATTAACAGTCCAATGGGAATTCCAGTGTTAAATACACAGGAGAGAGCTGATAGGTGCAGAGAGTACACTGAAGGACTCTATGAACGGGAAGACTTGTCTGATGACGTTATTGAAGAAGAAACAGAAGACGATATAGAAGAATTTAAAAGAGCTTTGTAAGACTTAGGAATCAATAAGGCAGAAGGGATAGTTAACATTTCATTAGAATTCTAAAGTCATTGTGGGAAGTGTCAACAAAACGAGTATTTACGTCTCTGTGTAGAATATATGAGTCTGGCGATAAACCATCTCAGTTTTGGAAGAACATCATCCATACAGTTTCGAAGCAAGAACTGACAAATGCGAAAATTATGGCACAACAGCATCCAAGTTGCTGACAAGAATAATATACAGAAGAATGGAAAAGAAAATATAGGATGTATCACATGTCAATTAGTTTGGGCTTAGAAAAGGTAGAGGCACCAGAGAGGCAGTTCTGTCGTTGTGACTGATAATGGAAGCAACACGAAAGAAAAATCAAGACATATTCATAGGATTTGTCTACCTGGAAATAGCGTTTGACAATGTCAGATAGTGCAATATGTTCGAAATTATGAGAAAAATAGGGGTAAGCTATAGGGAAAGACGGCTAATTCACAACATGCACAAGACTCAATACAGAACAATCACAGTGGAAGACCAAGAATGAAGCTCTCGGATTAGAAACGGTGTAAGAGAGCGATGTAGTCTCTTGCCCGTTACTGTTCAACCTAAGGTGAAGGAATGTCAATGATAAGATTCGCTGATGACACTGCTATCCTCTGTGAAAGTGAAGAAGAAGTACAGGATGTGTTGAGTGGAGTTAGCAGTCTAATGAGTGCAGAATACGGATTGACAGCAAATCTAAGAAAGATAAAAGTAATGAGAAGTAGTGAAAATGAGAACAGCGAGAAACTTAACAACTGGATTGGCGGTCGCGAAGTAGACGAAGTTAAGGAATTCTGATACCTAGGCAGCAAAATAACTCATGACGGATGAAGGAAGGAGGATATAAAAAGACCAGCAATGGCAAAAGGGTATTACTGACGAAGAGAAGTTTACTAGTATCAAACATAGGCCTTAATTTGAGGAAGAAATGTCTTAGAATGTGCGCGTGGAACACTGCATCGTATGGTGGTGAAACATGGACTGGGGGAGAATAGGAGCAGAAGAGAATAGAAGCATTTGGGATGTGGTGCTACAGAAGAATTTTGAAAATTAGGCGGACTAGTAAAGTTAGGAATCAGGAGATCCTCCAGAGAATCGACGAGGGAAGGAATATATGGAAATCACTGACTAGAGGAAGGGACAGGATGGTAGCACATTTGTTAAGACATCAAGGAATGACTTGCATGGTACTAGAATGAGCTATGAAGGGCAAAAACTGTAGTGGAAGGCAGAGATTACAATACAACAAGCAAATAACTGAGAACGTAGGTTGCAAGTACTACTCTTGAGATGAAGAGGTTGACACAGGAGAGGAATTCGTGGCGGGCCGCATCAAACCAGTCAGATTTTTGACTAATAACTCAAAAATAAAAAGTAATATAATATAAACTTATTTGGTTATTAATCATCCATCCAGATGTTTTACTTTTAAAAAAAGGTAAATAAAAGTACTCCAATTATCAGAACATTATCAGATACACTGAAAAAATATCGAGTGAAAACAGTCGAACATGGACCATCAGTTTGGTAGTCTTAATACCTCGAATACTCGATTGCCGACGGCGCTCTGCTAGAGGTAACGAAGGACGCGGTTACCCAAGCAGCAGCATGAAAACACAAAAGGGTTAATAGGCCTAACTCCAACTTTATTAACTTCGGATCCTATATCGGTGGTAGGCAATGAAGACCTCGTAACTCCGCCTGTCCAGTACCCAGTTACTCAATAATGAAAGACAGATTTGAAAGTGCGTGGATTTCTCTAATCTGTCTATAAGTAGGCTTCTACTACATAGTTATAGATGCTGCAACTTTCGGAATCACTTTATATTGCTTTTTAAGAAGCCGTTTTTGCTTCACCTGCAAAATTTAACAAAATGGACTTACGAGGTTTTCATTTCCTACCATCTATATTACATTAATAAAAAAATGTTTGTTTTTAGATGATCTTTCGATGTATAGTATAGAAAATACCATTTTCTGTCATTTGGCCTCTTTTTTTTTCAATAACTACGGAATGTCTTGCAAAAATCTGAAATAGGTGTCTCTGTTTTTTCAGTACAGAATATCCTACCAAAACTTGATCAAAATCGGTGACCCACAGGTCACACCCTCACCTTGTGAGTGATAATACGGCACAACAGTCTTACCGGCGCAATTGACTTGGACACCACTGGGTAACCAGCTGGTCCAATTAACCTGCAGTGATTTGAGCAGCTGCAGTTACGACTTAAAAAGAGAGGAGCAGAGAAACATTATAGTTTCGAATTTAATTTAATTTTCGACGAGAATGAAATAATAATATTCGGCAAAACTCCGGCAATACCGCAAACTAGGATTGCCACATCTAGCAGGGACCTCATCGGGCCACTCTGAGACGGGGGTGTAGAAATGAATTGAAAAAATTATTTAATATAATTAATTTTTATTTATAACACAATTACGTGGAACTTGTTGCGGGAGAAGGAATTGGTGTACCATTTTTTTCGGAAGATTTCACCTTTTTCAGAATGTCTTTTTTCCGCTTTTACTTATTTATAAAACTCTATGCAAGTCAGCTTGTAGTTAAATTGGCACTGTAAGGTAAAACTGACTGAGGCTGCATTTACATGTTACTTAATTACTTGAGCCAAGCTCGTAACAGTATTTTGAAGAAGCGGGACAAAAAAAAGGGAGATAATGACAGTGGCACGTAAAGTGCCCTCCGCCACACACCGTTGGGTGGCTTGCGGAGTATAAATGTAAATGTAGATGTAGAATTATGTCGCGTCGGGACAAGAAGTTCCATAACGGTGAAGGTCCCGATGTATCAGGATGGGATGGCTATCCTGCGCCGGGCTAAGTTCGCATACGGCAGACGGATATTTGGTTCATCATAAGAACAATCCTGATATAAACAAAACAAACACTATGGTTGGTCTGCAGCCGTAGCACTCGCATGCACAGTGGTGTTATTACTCTATTGGAAGTAGGTCCTTACTTATGTGTTAGATATCTTATTATAATGTTATGATATTTTAATTTATTAAGAGCCATCAACGGTTTTCTTGATTATATTTTAGTTACTTGATTATATTTTAGTTACCCCCCCCATGAACCATGGACCTTGCCGTTGGTGGGGAGGCTTGCGTGCCTCAGCGATACAGATGGCCGTACCGTAGGTGCAACCACAACGGGGGGGTATCTGTTGAGAGGCCAGACAAACATGTGGTTCCTGAAGAGGGGCAGCAGCCTTTTCAGTAGTTGCAGGGGCAACAGTCTGGATGATTGACTGATCTGGCCTTGTAACATTAACCAAAACGGCCTTGCTGTGCTGGTACTGCGAACGGCTGAAAGCAAGGGGAAACTACGGCCGTAATTTTTCCCGAGGACATGCAGCTCTACTGTATGATTAAATGATGATGGCGTCCTCTTGGGTAAAATATTCCGGAGGTAAAATAGTCCCCCATTCGGATCTCCGGGCGGGGACTACTCAGGAGGACGTCGTTATCAGGAGAAAGAAAACTGGCGTTCTACGGATCGGAGCGTGGAATGTCAGATCCCTTAATCGGGCAGGTAGGTTAGAAAATTTAAAAAGGGAAATGGATAGGTTAAAGTTAGATATAGTGGGAATTAGTGAAGTTCGGTGGCAGGAGGAACAAGACTTTTGGTCAGGTGATTACAGGGTTATAAATACAAAATCAAATAGGGGTAATGCAGGAGTAGGTTTAATAATGAATAAAAAAATAGGAGTGCGGGTTAGCTACTACAAACAGCATAGTGAACGCATTATTGTGGCCAAGATAGACACAAAGCCCATGCCTACTACAGTAGTACAAGTTTATATGCCAACTACCTCTGCAGATGATGAAGAAATAGATGAAATGTATGACGAGATAAAAGAAATTATTCAGGTAGTGAAGGGAGACGAAAATTTAATAGTCATGGGTGACTGGAATTCGTCAGTAGGAAAAGGGAGAGAAGGAAACATAGTAGGTGAATATGGATTGGGGGGAAGGAATGAAAGAGGAAGCCGCCTTGTAGAATTTTGCACAGAGCATAACTTAATCATAGCCAACACTTGGTTCAAGAATCATAAAAGAAGGTTGTATACCTGGAAGAATCCTGGAGATTCTAAAAGGTATCAGATAGATTATATAATGGTAAGACAGAGATTTAGGAACCAGGTTTTAAATTGTAAGACATTTCCTGGGGCAGATGTGGATTCTGACCACAATCTATTGGTTATGAACTGCAGATTGAAACTGAAGAAACTGCAAAAAGGTGGGAATTTAAGGAGATGGGACCTGGATAAACTGAAAGAACCAGAGGTTGTAGAGAGTTTCAGGGAGAGCATAAGGGAACAATTGACAGGAATGGGGGAAAGAAATACAGTAGAAGAAGAATGGGTAGCTCTGAGGGATGAAGTAGTGAAGGCAGCAGAGGATCAAGTAGGTAAAAAGACGAGGGCTAATAGAAATCCTTGGGTAACAGAAGAAATATTGAATTTAATTGATGAAAGGAGAAAATATAAAAATGCAGTAAATGAAGCAGGCAAAAAGGAATACAAACGTCTCAAAAATGATATCGACAGGAAGTGCAAAATGGCTAAGCAGGGATGGCTAGAGGACAAATGTAAGGATGTAGAGGCTTGTCTCACTAGGGGTAAGATAGATACTGCCTACAGGAAAATTAAAGAGGCCTTTGGAGAGAAGAGAACCACTTGTATGAATATCAAGAGCTCAGATGGCAACCCAGTTCTAAGCAAAGAAGGGAAGGCAGAAAGGTGGAAGGAGTATATAGAGGGTTTATACAAGGGCGATGTACTTGACGACAATATTATGGAAATGGAAGAGGATGTAGATGAAGACGAAATGGGAGATAAGATACTGCGTGAAGAGTTTGACAGAGCACTGAAAGACGTGAGTCGAAACAAGGCCCCGGGAGTAGACAACATTCCATTAGAACTACTGATGGCCTCGGGAGAGCCAGTCATGAAAAAACTCTACCATCTGGTGAGCACGATGTATGAGACAGGCGAAATACCCTCAGACTTCAAGAAAAATATAATAATTCCAATCCCAAAGAAAGCAGGTGTTGACAGATGTGAAAATTACCGAACTATCAGTTTAATAAGTCACAGCTGCAAAATACTAACGCGAATTCTTTACAGACGAATGGAAAAACTGGTAGAAGCCGACCTCGGGGAAGATCAGTTTGGATTCCGTAGAAATGTTGGAACACGTGAGGCAATACTGACCTTACGACTTATCTTAGAAGAAAGATTAAGAAAAGGCAAACCTACATTTCTAGCATTTGTAGACTTAGAGAAAGCTTTTGACAATGTTAACTGGAATACTCTCTTTCAAATTCTGAAGATGGCAGGGGTAAAATACAGGGAGCGAAAGGCTATTTACAGTTTGTACAGAAACCAGATGGCAGTTATAAGAGTCGAGGGGCATGAAAGGGAAGCAGTGGTTGGGAAAGGAGTAAGACAGGGTTGTAGCCTCTCCCCGATGTTATTCAATCTGTATATTGAGCAAGCAGTAAAGGAAACAAAAGAAAAATTCGGAGTAGGTATTAAAGTTCATGGAGAAGAAGTAAAAACTTTGAGGTTCGCCGATGACATTGTAATTCTGTCAGAGACAGCAAAGGACTTGGAAGAGCAGTTGAACGGAATGGACAGTGTCTTGAAAGGAGGATATAAGATGAACATCAACAAAAGCAAAACGAGGGTAATGGAATGTAGTCAAATTAAGTCGGGTGATGCTGAGGGAATTAGATTAGGAAATGAGACACTTAAAGTAGTAAAGGAGTTTTGCTATTTAGGGAGTAAAATAACCGATGATGGTCGAAGTAGAGAGGATATAAAATGTAGACTGGCAATGGCAAGGAAAGCGTTTCTCAAGAAGAGGAATTTGTTAACATCGAGTATAGATTTAAGTGTCAGGAAGTCATTTCTGAAAGTATTTGTATGGAGTGTAGCCATGTATGGAAGTGAAACATGGACGATAACTAGTTTGGACAAGAAGAGAATAGAAGCTTTCGAAATGTGGTGCTACAGAAGAATGCTGAAGATAAGGTGGGTAGATCACGTAACTAATGAGGAGGTTTTGAATAGGATTGGGGAGAAGAGAAGTTTGTGGCACAACTTGACTAGAAGAAGGGATCGGTTGGTAGGACATGTTTTGAGGCATCAAGGGATCACAAATTTAGCATTGGAGGGCAGTGTGGAGGGTAAAAATCGTAGAGGGAGACCAAGAGATGAATACACTAAGCAGATTCAGAAGGATGTAGGTTGCAGTAGATACTGGGAGATGAAGAAGCTTGCACAGGATAGAGTAGCATGGAGAGCTGCATCAGGCCGGTCTCGGGACTGAGGACCATAACAACAACAAACAACATTTTAGTTACATAGTTTTTATTTATAATATCGTCTACAGTCGCGGAACCTGTACTGTTGTGCTCTGATTGTCGCGCTGTTAATACGTAGTGTGAAAATGGCTGACGCTGCTTCCTGCGAAACGCGCGCATGGAACACCGTTAAAAGTGGCGAGGAAAATGTTGTTCTTAACGTTTTCCACAAATCTACGGAAAAAAATCAGCTCTGAACTTTTCTGAAACACTTCGTTTACTAAAGTTAAGGACTTTTTGAACACGGAATGCGTAACTCAATCGGTAGCGTTGCAGAATGGCAATCCAGTACGATTCATTGATCGAGGGTTCAAATGTCGCTTTGATCAATTTTTTTCGTTCAGTTTGGAATACCTACTCTCTCAAATGAAAAATTCATCAAATATATGCTAGTTAACATATACATAATCATCTGTAATTAAAGATGCACGCCTTTTTGTTTCTAATTACATACTGCAAAATTTCAGTTTTCATTGCAAATGTGAATTATACGCTCATATTAAGAAAACGCAAGAAACTAAATTATTAGGGCAAAAATGAATAAACAAATACTCTTTGGACTTTTTCCATTGCTTTATACCGAGATGTGGCACGTATGTATGGACAGCATTGTGGCACATCCCGTAGGCTGTGGCGCAATGTCGTTTCTTCCGGGAGTCCTGGTTCTGCAAGGTTCACAGAAGAGCTTCTGTGACGTTTGGAAGATAGAAGCTAAAGTAATGGAGAAATTGATACTGTGAGGACGGGTCGTGAGTTCTTTTTGGGTAGCTCAGTTGGCAGAGAACTTGCCTGCGAAAGGCAAAGGTCCTGAGTTCGAGTTTTGGGCCGGTACACAGTGTTAATCTGTCGGGGATTTTCATACGGCATACTCTATGAGAAAAAAATGCGATGTTTAGCTCCATACTACGAGGATTGACTGAAAAATAAAGCCTCCACTTGCGTAACTCTTCAACAACTGGCAGTATTGGTGTGTGGCAGGTACTGGCTTCTTCCTTAGCCTCTTCTCTACAGCTCCAGTTGGCGGGAAGCTTAAGCATTGAACGGTTGTGTTGTTGAAGTGTGAAGTATGGAACCCTGCGCGGACGGTCGGTCAACGCGATTTAAGCAACGTGCAGTCATTGAATTCTAGACAGCAGAAGGTGTCACCCCCAAAGGAGTTTCATCAGAGAATGAAAGCAGTTTACGGTTACTGTGTTGATGTGCTTACTGTGCGTCGTTGGGCAAGTAAGTTTAAATATGTTGAGGCTGAAACATGTGACCGTCGTGACAAACAAAGAGTTGGACATCCTGTGACAGCAACCACCGAGTTTCACAAGCAAAATGTTGACAGAGTGATTCACGATGATCGTTGTATCACTCAGAGAGAAATTGCAAGCACAATCGGCATTTCACAAGAACGTGTGGGTCACATTATTGCTTTGCTTGGCTATCGGAAGATCTGTGCACGATGGATACCCCGGATGCTGACTCCTGAAATGAGAGCGCAAAGACTTGAAATTTGCCAGTAACTCTTCTCGCATTACTGTGACAGGAGACGAAACATGGGTACAACATTACGACGCGGAGACGAAACGTCAATCTATGGAATCTCGACACAAAGACTCGCCCCAGAAAAAGAAATTCAAGGCGCAGCCCTCATCTGGAAAAATCATGGCCACAGTGTTCTGGGACTGGGATGGTGTTATCTATGTTGATTTCCATGATCCTGGAACAACAATAAATTCAGAGCGTTACATCACAACGCTGCGTCAGCTAACAAGGGTCCGAAAGGGAAAGGAAAATGTTTTCCTGCAACAGACAACGCCAAACCACACACTTCACGTGCCACCACAGCAGAACTTCAGAGACTGAATCTCACCACCGTACGAGATCCTCCACACAGTCCAGATTTAGCGCCGTCTGACTTCCATCTGTTCCCGATAATGAAAGATGATCTGCGGGGACATCATTATGCTTTTGATGAAGATGTTGAGAGAACTGTGAGACTGTGGTTGCGGAAACGGAGTGTCGGCTTCTTCCGTGACGGCTTCAGAAAACTTGTTCATCGTTGACAGAAATGTATCCAATTGGCTGGTGATTATGTGGAAAAGTGAGTATTGGTAATTAAAGATCACATACTAAGAAGTATTTCTGCGTTTTATTTATTAAAATATTCCCATACAAATCCAATTAACGAATGTGGAGGCATTAGTTTTCATTCAACCCTCGTTTATGGCGGCTCCTATGTTCTGCTTGTGACATAAACGATGTCGCATATCGTTAGCCACGTTCCTCTAGACGAGACAAAAATCTGACATGACGGATTCTTCATTTCACACTCGGCAGTGTAATGGAACGTGGAATTCCACACTGTGACGTCACCAGCTCGTCGCCGAGTTGCGTTTTCACGTCCTGTGAGAGGACGGCTGTAAGGATGAAGACCAAAAGAGAAATCCTCACATTAAAAACACACGAGGCAGGGACGCAGTTTTCTCCGCCGTTGTTCAACCAGCATATCGAAGAAGCAATGAAATAAATAAAAGCAAGGTTCAAGGGTAGGATTAAAATTCAGAGGGAATGGATGTAGATGACAAACCATAACAACATTTTTAATGCAAACGTAGCTCTATTGATTGGCGACTCCATGGAGTGCCCTGTGCACCACGACCAGATGATGGATATACTTAGAAGGAGAGACAGCATTGGTCGTATTTTTTTGTGTTATTAACCGCAAAATCGATTTTCGGTCACTTAGTGATCGCTCTAAGCTTGTTGACACCAGTGCCTACCAATTTAAATTGTATATTACAGCACTGAGGATGGTCACTAAGTGACCGAAAATCGATTTTGCGGTTAATAAAACAAAAAAAAAAAAAGACGACCAATGCTGACTCTCCTTGTAAACGTAGCTCTGTCTGTTACTTTTTCACTAAACTGCTGAACTGATTTCCATAAAATTTAGTACTGAGACAGTTTAAACGCCGAGGACGAACATGCAAGTAGGCTACTTTAGAAAGCGGAATATGAGATGTTTATTGATTTGAAGAATATTACGCAAATAAGGAAAAAAATATTTACTCTTAGAAAAGCTATTTACTCTTTGACTTTTCAACTTCATTGTAACTTATTTGTGAAAGTGCTTTTATTGGTTGATGTTGTTGTTGTTGTTGTGATCTTCAGTCCAGAGACTGGTTTGATGCAGCTCTCCATGCTACTCTATCCTGCGCAAGCTTCTTCATCTCCAAGTAACTGCTACAACCAACATCCTTCTGAATCTGCTTAGTGTATTCATCTCTTGATCTCCGTCTATGGTTTTTATCCTCCATGCCACCCTCCAATACTAAATTGGTGATCCCTTGATGCTTCAGAACACGTCCTACCAACCGATCCCTTCTTCTAGTCCCGTGCCACAAATTCCTCTTTTCCCCAATTCTGTTCAGTACCTCCTCATTACTTACGTGATCTACCCATCTAATCTTCAACATTCTTCTGTAGTACCACATTTCGAAAGCTTCTAATCTATTCTTGTCTAAACTATTTATCGTCCATGTTTCACTTCCACACATGGCTACACTCCATACAAATACTTTCAGAAATGACTTCTTGACACTTAAATCTATACTCGATATTAACAAATTTCTCTTCCTCAGAAACGCTTTCCTTGCCATTGCCAGACTACATTTTATATCCTCTCTACTTCGACCATCATTAGTTACTTTGCTCCTCAAACAGCAAAACACATTTACTGCTTTAAGTGTTTCATTTCCTAAGCTAATTGGTTGATATGCTCTACATAATACGATTCAACGTAATAAATACAATGCCTATACAATCCTCAAAGTTTTTAATCCATTATTTCAAACTAATATTATTATAAGCGAAAGTAATTGTGTTATGTATTCACGACCAAACCACTGAACCTATTTCGGTAAAGTTTGGTATGGACACAGCTAGAACCCTGAGGAAGAAGACAGGCTACTTTAGAAAGTAAAAGAAAAATTGAAGAAATTTTGAAGTCAGTGAGCATAAAATTATTAAATTTGTTGCATGATGTACACTTTGTATGATGTATAATAGTAGTGATCATAAACCATGCTAAAAATTATTAAATCTATTGCAGTATGTACAATTTGTATGCTGTAAGCATATAGTTAATTCAGTAGCACGATGTATAGATGCGCGCTTATATCCCTTGCACATCACGAGCTTACTTATCTGAATAGGCAGCCAAGTGAGGGCAGTTGAGGTTATTGGATGTACAATAGTTACTTACTCACCCTCAATCATCGTAACAAAACTACTGATATGCAAGTGCTGACATGGGTAACAGCCAGTGATAACAATAATAATAACAATAATAATAATAATAATAATTACAATTTGTCAAGAAAGACACAGCCATAAAACCAACAGTCCTGCACACAAGCGAAACACTGATACTTGACAGAAGACACGAACTTGAAGAAATCAAAAAAGAAGAGAGAAAGATCGCTGGAAACATTTTAGGAGCAAGACATAACCAAGGTGGTTACAGGCTACAATCAATCACAACAACAGAAAAGTTATCAAACATCAATACTTACTTTAAGAAAAGGCGAATGAAATTCTATGGTCATCTCAATAGACTACGAAGAAAAGCGATTGAGAAAAAGGGCAACAGATTATGTAAGATCACTTAAGAACTCAACATCTTGGCTAAACCAAATTCGAAAGGAGCTCAAAAACGCCAACATAAGACCAACCGACATTTTAGAAAGAAACACATTTAGACACAAAGTAGACAAATGGGAAGTTACATCAGAAAAATAAAAACAAAAACAGTACAGACCACGGTAGTCGGAAGTACATAAACAAGCTTTCGCGGAACGAAGGAAAGTATATTGGAACAACAAGAGGTGTCCTAAAGAAAAGCTGATTGATTTACTTGCTAAATGTTTTCCATTTATTGGGAGAATTGCTAATAATAATGTCATGTGATTCAATGGGGGGTTGAAAGTCTTTGAATTCAACGCCATTTAGGGGATCTTTCTGTCTCTAATCTTACGCTGTTATCTATCTGGTAAAATGGAACCTACAGTTCAACATGGAAATAGAACCACGCGTTGTTGCTTGCAACTCTTAACATCATTGAAAGACGAAGACTGTATTACAGACAGACTGAAAATTTCCGTGGTCCGCTTGGGATTCCATCTCTCAATTTCTTGTATTTCAGGCACAAGTTTTACTACAGGACCACTATGCCCGACATCGATTTTAAGATTCACTGAACAAGTCCCATAAGTATCCCTCACTTTCACAGAGGAAACGATACCATAATTCGGTGATAACATTCACCGAAGGCTTTGCTATCCCCTGTAAAATAAAGAAGAGTGGCAGGATCTGTTCAATAGGACGAATACTCTACTGAGCAGAAATAAAGATAGATAGTAAACTGGTTAAGATACTGAGGAGCAGAAGAATTGGCATTAGCGACGGACTTAATATCAGAACTGGGCATCATGTAATAGATGATGTGCAGAAATTCTGCGAACTTCGACTCATAATTAGCAGTAACTGACGAAGAAATGTTGGATATGACAAATGGACTAGCACGTGGAAATAGAGTACTACTGGCTAAAAGAAATCTACTGCGAGGGTCATTTCAAAAGTCCTGCACACTGCGATGCCACTACCCGAATTTACTGTATTATTATTAGATCATGCGGCATCGGACTTCCGGAAAGCGGCTCTCTCGTGTAATAGGTCCTATGGTGATCCAACTACTACACGGAATTTTCGGAATAAATAATGATAATGGCGCGTAACTAACTTTTTTTTACGTCTGTATTTGATTATTAGTAGCACTGATAATCTCTTTGAAGTGACTGAACAGGGAGCACTTAATTCTGTATGTTTGATATTGCCTAGCAGGAGGACATTATTAATTTAAAACAATACCACAGCCTGAAATCGTTTCACAATACATAAACACACATGATAAACACTTGAACTTCTTTTTGGTTAATGTAAACTACACAAATTGTAATTACTGAATTTAATGTTATTGAGCTAGCATTTTGCTGAAGGCACAATGTGTACTGTGGTGGCAGCAATTTCCTTGAACGCTTAATTAAAGAACAATATAGATCTGCTTGTCAATATAGTTACTGAAAACACTAATTGAGAATCACGTTGCTTGGAAGGAACCGAGAAATTTTTGACTATGGCAATGTACTGAATAGCCACCACATCGAGCTGGATAGTACGAGGGCAGTTCAATAAGTAATGCAACACATTTTTTTTCTGAAACAGGGGTTGTTTTATTCAGCATTGAAATACACCAGGTTATTCCCCAATCTTTTAGCTACACAACACTGTTTTTCAACGTAATCTCCATTCAATGCTACGGCCTTCGCCACCTTGAAATGAGGGCCTGTATGCCTGCACGGTACCATTCCACTGGTCGATGTCGGAGCCAACGTCGTACTGCATCAATAACTTCTTCATCATCCGCATAGTGCCTCCCACGGATTGCGTCCTTCATTGGGCCAAACATATGGAAATCCGACGGTGCGAGATCGGGGCTGTAAGGTGCATGAGGAAGAACAGTCCACTGAAGTTTTTTGAGCTCCTCTCGGGTGCGAAGACTTGTGTGAGGTCTTGCGTTGTCATGAAAAAGGAGAAGTTCGTTCAGATTTTTGTGCCTACGAACACGCTGAAGTCGTTTCTTCAATTTCTAAAGAGTAGCACAATACACTTCCGAGTTGATCGTTTGACCATGGGGAAGGACATCGAACAGAATAACCCCTTCAGCGTCCCAGAAGACTGTAACCATGACTTTACCGGCTGAGGGTATGGCTTTAAACTTTTTCTTGGTAGGGGAGTGGGTGTGGCACCACTCCATTGATTGCCGTTTTGTTTCAGGTTCGAAGTGATGAACCCATGTTTCATCGCCTGTAACAATCTTTGACAAGAAATTGTCACCCTCAGCCACATGACGAGCAAGCAATTCCGCACAGATGGTTCTCCTTTGCTCTTTATGGTGTTCGGTTAGACAACGAGGGACCCAGCGGGAACAAACCTTTGAATATCCCAACTGGTGAACAATTGTGGCAGCACTACCAACAGAGATGTCAAGTTGAGCACTGAGTTGTTTGATGGTGATCCGTCGATCATCTCGAACGAGTGTGTTCGCACGCTCCGCCATTGCAGGAGTCACAGCTGTGCACGGCCGGCCCGCACGCGGGAGATCAGATAGTCTTGCTTGACCTTGCGGCGATGATGACACACGCTTTGCCCAACGACTCACCGTGCTTTTGTCCACTGCCAGATCACCGTAGACATTCTGCAAGCGCCTATGAATATCTGAGATGCCCTGGTTTTCCGCCAAAAGAAACTCGATCACTGCCCGTTGTTTGCAACGCACATCCGTTACAGACGCCATTTTAACAGCTCCGTACAGCGCTGCCACCTGTCGGAAGTCAATGAAACTATACGAGACGAAGCAGGAATGTTTGAAAATATTCCACAAAAAATTTCCGGTTTTTTCAACCAAAATTGGCCTAGAAAAAAAAATGTGTTGCATTACTTATTGAACTGCCCTCGTAATTAAGGTGGCACAGTACCTGGCATCTTCCATCCGTTGCATGAAGCGGCGTCTGCTGGCAATTTCGGCGTTAATTCCAACTATTTTCTCTTGTAATATAGCTACGCCGATACTCACGCACCATAATTTTCCACTGATGTTGCTGCATATAGAAATCACTGGATATGGGGTAATAATGTGCTATTTCCTGTAAATAATTGATTACACATGGGAAATACAATTTAAACCACAAAATTATTATTTCCTCCAAACTTTACACACTGTAGAGATATTGGTTTGACTGTTACACAAACTGATTCACAAAATATAAATGTACTGGTAATGGCGTCGGTATAACCACCACTGTTCATAATAATACTCTTGTAAGATAATTCTAGCTCACCAATGGACCTCATCAGTTACTGAGATCACAATACGCCGTTGGATGTGGCTACTGGTCCTTTCACACCTCGCCGTTGGCACAAGCAACTCGTCGCAACTAACACAACATTGCACCATGCAGTGCCATGTACCTCAGAACGGGAAACCGTACTATTTTGCCGCTCACAGCCCATCTCCGTCGAAATACGGCGTCTTACAAGCCTTTGTGTCCATTTTGCTTGTAGCCATACGATAAAGGAAGTCCATATCTGTTTTCAGCTCACTTCTAAATGGTTTATTAGCAACGTTACTGTAGTACACACCGGCAGTCACTTTAACGCCACTTAACACTTGTTCTGCCTCAGAGCTACGCCAACTTACTTCTACCGCCAATATTACGCGTCAACATGTACACTGTTCTCCTTCTCGGGGATTCCCCCCATACCTAAACATTGTTTAACATTATGCCAAGTTCTCTATTTACAATTAAACATACCATAGCATTACAATATTCAATTACAGTCATTTTCATGTATTAGAGTAATATTACATTTATATTTTTGCTACACGTAACAATATTATTCAGTTTAATTCCTTTGTTATTTCGCTGTCAGAGTGCAGCCAAGCCAGACACTGTCTCCCACATAGCGTCCTTTAATTTAGCTGCCACCAGACGGAAGCACTTCCGCTTTGCCTTCGATTCTGGGCCACAAACGGAATAAGCGTCCACTTTCTCTACTGTTGCGCCTTGACTATGCCTGGCATTCACTAGACGGCACGTTGTCACATTACAACACTGTGCATGCGCAACCTTTACGGTGGTGTGATCAAGTTGAAATGCATGTTAGCTGTGAGCGAGAATTTAAGCTTCACTCTCAAATACACTTTGTGATCAAAAGCATCCGGACACCCCCAAAAACATACGTTTTTCATATTAAGTGCATTGTGCTGCCACCTACTGCCAGGTACTCCATATCAGCTACCTCAGTAATCATTAGACATCGTGAGAGAGCAAAATGGGGCGCACCGCAGAACTCATGGACATCAAACATGGTCAGGTGATTGGGTGTCACCTGTGTCATACGTCTATATGCGAGATTTCCACTCTCTTAAACATCCCTAGGTCCAGTGTTTCCGATGTGATAGTGAAGTGGAAATGTGAAGGGACACGTACAGCACAAAAGTGTACAGGCCGATCTCGTCTGTTGACTTACAGAGACCGCCAGCAGTTGAAGAGGGTCGTAATGTGTAATAGGCAGACATCTATCCAGGCCATCATATAGGCATTCCAAACTGCATCAGGATCCATTCAGGCGGGATGTGAGTAAACTTGGATTTCATGGTCGAGTGTCTGCTCATAAGCCACACATCACGCCAGTAAATGCCAAACGACACCACGCTTGGCGTAAGGAGTGTAAACATTGGACGATTGAACAGTGGCAAAACGCTGTGTGGAGGGATGAATCACCGTACACAATGTGGTGATCCGATGGCAGGGTGTGGGTATGGCTAATGCCCGGTGAACGTCATGTGCCAGAGTGTGTAGTGCTAACAGTAAAATTCGGAGGCGGTGGTGTTCTGGTGTGGTCGCATTTTTCATGCAGGGGCTTGCAACCCTTGTTGTTTTGCGTGGCACTATCACATCACAGGTCTACATTGATGTTTTAAGCACCTTCTTGATTTCCATTCTTGAAGAGAAATTCGGGGATGGCGATTGAATCTTTCAACACGATCGATCACCTGTTCATAATGCACAGCCTGTGGCGGAGTGGTTACACGACAATAACATCCCTGTAATTGGCTGGCCTGCACAGAGTTCTGACCTGAATCCTATAGAACACCTTCGGGATGTTTTGGAACGCCGACTTCGTGCCAGGCCTCAGAATGGTTCAAATGCCTCTGAGCACTATTTGACTTAACATCTGGGGTCATCAGTCCGCTAGAACTTAGAACTACTTAAACCTAACTAACATAAGGACATCACACACATCCATGCCCGAGGCAGGATTCGAACCTGCGACCATAGCGGTCGCGCGGTTCCAGACTGAAGCACCTAGAACCGCTCTGCCACAGGGCCGGCGTGCCAGGCCTCACCGACCGACATCGATACCTCTCCTCAGTGTAGCACTCCATGAGGAATGGGCTGCCATTGCCCAAGAAACCTTCCAGCACCTCACTGAACGTATGCTTGCGAGAGTGGAACCTGTCGTCAAGGTTAAGTGTGGGCCCACACCATATTGAATTCCAGCATTACCGATGGAGCGCGCCAGGAACTTGTAAGTCATTTTCAGCCTGGTGGCCGTATACTTTTGATCACATAGTGTATGTGTTTGCTGGTTTGTGTGGCTGTGTCGTGAGTTACTCATTTTTACACGTTGAACGCCAAATGTCCACTGGTGGGCATTTTGAAATGGCTCTGCCCATCCGTGTGCTGACCATTGGTCATTCGGCGCGTATTACACCTTGTGTGTACACCTGTGGGCATGTTTTCTATATTATATGCACATACCAGAGGATTATGTGGTCCCAGTGAATAACAAAATCATACGCGGACTGGGCAGAATCTATATACTGATAGTGAGTTCTGAGGATCAAGAATATCATGCGTATTCTGACGTGTTACATAATTATATTTTTTGTTGTCATTAATGCTACAGAAAACGTTACAAAAATGATCATAAAACAAAAATTTAATTTGTGAACTAGATCTTACAAGTAATAACATATTATTTACCCAAATGATGAAGAGAAAATGAGCGATGTTTGCCTTTGTAATAATAAAGGAGATAAGTATCTAAACGAAATGCAGTGAGATTGTGAAACAAAAATTAAACTAATGCTACATTTTAGCAATAGAAGCCACTGGAAATGTGAAACAAACTTCTATTACATGTACATTTAATGATGTTTTTGGATGCATTCAGGGCACGTTGGTAAGTTGCATGTCTCGCAGAATGTGTTAAATCTTTTCGCATTTTTGCTACCAAAAGCTGCATTCTGCCGTTGGGTCATGCTTTTGTAGCAAGGACTGCATCTTTTCCTGGTAACACTCTTCTGACCCTCATATTTTTTCATCAAGTGTTTAGTCTTGCAGCTGGAAGGTCTTGGCAAGATTGAACCCAACGTAGGATACACGAGTGCTTCGACAAGAGTTTCTTTGAAATCATTGATGCCCATATTTCGTTGTTTACTTTATTGTACGAAGGCAGAGCATTTGCAACAGATGTAGCAGTAATGGCATGGAAGACAAGTCTGGTGTACCATCTGACAGTTCTTATGTATGGGGCTTGTGAGGCCATCTGGCCAGAGAGGTCGATGGAGGCCTTCCGTTTGTTGTAGTCGGTGACCATAGCGAGCTTAATTGTTTCTTACCCTTTTCGGGTAACTTGGACAATTCAGTCATCATATTTCAACCTAAGCATTAGCATGTCTCGTCTATCCTTTCACTTCAGGACTATAGTTTATAGTCTCGCCTTCAGTCTATTGGGCTACAACGTCCCCTCTTTCTCAGTTTTGCCTTGAAAACATCAGGGAGATCATTCTTTCCATTTGCATGTAACGTGGCTACCAAGTGTGTCTCTCGCTGGATGTGCCTTTTAGATAGTGAAACATTGATGTACCGGCTGTTGGTATACAGTGTTCTACCTCTAAGAATCCCTCTGTTAATTTTGTTACCACCCTCTCGGCAACAGAAATATCTCTGCCCCATCTTTATCAGTGTAGACTTTTAATGACGAAGTATAACCTCTACTAAGACAGAGTTTGAAAACCTTAAACCCCACATTTAAGTCTTTTGTTAAGGATATATTGTCGAAAAGTAAATACATCCACGACATGGTATGTTGCTTTCGTGTATACAAACCACTTCTTCTAGAGAGTAGGATTCCTTGAATTTCTTGCCCTTGAGATTTTTATGATCCTGTCTTTTGCATCTATTTCTTGCTCATTATTTGATAAATTTAGCATCGAAAGTAACAACTAAAATCTGTTACAAATCATTATTTTGGGAATCCCATTCTCGTACTCTTTTCTTTTTTTTCCGAACCTGTAGCGTCTCAATATAGGAAACTGCACAAACCCCACCAAGAGAATGATCCCCAAAACCTTACAAATTTCGTCAGCATTGGTGTCAAACCATTTTGTTTTGGAGTTCCGGTTGCAGGAACGTTTTCAGCAGCAAACCTATTGTTCTCTTCAACTAATAGCAATATAGTTTTATCGTCTATGAAGTGTTCAAAATAAACGATAGGAGGTAGTCCTCAATGTTTTTGGACTACCCCTGGATGAACACCAATTTTTGGAGAGGAGAAAGTAATTTTACTTTCTTTCCCTGCTACATTTGTTTCAGACTGAAAGATTCACAAGGGGGACGTCAGCATTAGGCTCAGAATCGGTTGCTCCTGCATTATGTTCATCATCATCATCCTGAGAACTCGAACTGGAACCGTCATCATGCGAAACATTCGGGTCTTCAACAGAATCATCGGAAAGTCCTGTGGAATCATATTCAGGAAGATTAGCTAGCATTTCTGCGATTTCTACATCTGAGAGACCTCTGCCAACCATTTTGGTTCTAAATCTGAAATGAAATAAATACGTTACCCCAAAAACAAAATGCCCACATCTGGTCATTTGGTTCCACGATGAGAGAAGTGTGTGTGAATAGTGTAGAGGATCGTAGCACAGTATCATGGTGGACTGTTCGTTTCAGTGAAGGTCGTGTAAGCGCTGAAGATAGCACTAGAAGTGGAAGGCCATCGACTGCAACAGGTAATTTTTAATGACTTTTTGAGAGAGGATCGACGAAAAACATTTGGGGTAATTGCATATGAGGCGAGAATGTCTGTCACTGACATTAATCATAACTGAAAAGTTAAAGATGAGAAAATTTGCTGCCAGATGGTTTCCGCAAAAGAATCGCAGAAGAATTGTTTCAACGTCAGCGAAGAAAAGTAGAAGAGTTTCTGAAAAGGCTTATTGCACCTGATGAAACCTGGATGTGAGATTTTGAGTCAGAACTGAAGTCTCAGTCGTCACAGTGGGGACGTTCCGACTCTCCACGTCCGAAAAATTGCAACCGCCAGCAGTTAAGGGTAAAACTGATGATGATTTCGCGTACGACGTGAATGGAGTCGTAGATACAAATAGAGTGCCTCGGTGGGCGTCTGTAAGAGGCACATACTACATGCTGTTTCTGCAAAATATTTCGCGCCCGAAAATTCGTCAAAGAAGTTCTGACATGCTTGCAGCTGGTGTCCTCATTTTGCACGATAATGCAAGACCGCATATTGCCCTATCAGTGAGAGAAACCCTCGACAAATATGGATGGGAAATACGTCACCTCGCGCTATACAATCCCGATATGAGCCCGCTAGACTTTGATTTGTTTCCCTAATTGAAGGAAAAACTCCACGCAAAAGGTTTCGATACAGCTGATGAAGACAGCTCAACAATGATTGTGCCCTTTCCGGGAATACAAAAGGTGTAAAACCGTTGGGAAGCTACCCTAAGCAAGAATGAAAATTATTTTGCAGACCTGTAAAGTTATTTTGTAAAATAAATTATTTTCTTCAATTCTACAGTGTGCAGAGCTTTTGAAATGAACCTTATAGAATAAAACACAGAGAAAACATTTCAAAAATAAACGTGTGTGAATGCACGTCTAGAGCACAACGTTGTATGGAAATGAATTATTGTCTGAGAGAGCACAGGAACATAAGAGAACCGAAGTGTCTGAGACGTGGTGCTACAAAAGGGCGTTGAAAATTAAGTGGGGTCATGTGATATTAAATGCGGAAGTTCTGTGCAGAATCGCCGAGGAAAGGAATCTGTGGAAATCAGTGACAAGAAGAGGGAAAAGGTTGATAGGACATGTGTTACGACATCAGGAGCAACTTCCATGGTAGTTCAGGGAACAGCAGAGGTTAAGAATTGTAGGGGAAGACTGAGATTGGATTATAAACAAGAAATAATGGAGAGCGTTGGGTGTAAGTAGTGCTCTGAAATGAAGAGATTGTCACGGGAACAGAAGAGTAATGACCAAAAATAAGAAATTAAGTTCAGTGGAACCTCGTTTACTGGAAATAGGTAGGACCGTAAACTCCTGGATAATCCAAAATCCAGGTAATCTGGAAAGTCGGAAGAACTGAATGACACGAGCTAGATGCTATAAATGCAAAGTCGTATTTATTTTTACACAAAGGCGCAAATTATTCATTTGACATAAATGTTGTTGTTGTTGTGGTCTTCAGTCCTGAGACTGGTTTGATGCAGCTCTCCATGCTACTCTATACTGTGCAAGCTTCCTCATCTCTCAGCACCTACTGCAACCTACATCATTCTGAATCTGTTTAGTGTATTCATCTCTTGGTCTCACTCTACGACTTTTACGCTCCACGCTGCCCTCCAATACTAAATTGGTGATCCCTTGATGCCTCACAACAAGTCCTACCAACCGATCCCTTCTTCTAGTCAAGTTGTGCCACAAACTTCTCTTCTCCCCAATCCTATTCAATAGCTCCTCATTAGTTATATGATCTACCCATCTAATCTTCAGCATTCTTCTGTGGCACCACATTTCGAAAGCTTCTATTCTCTTCTTGTCCAAACTAGTTATCGTCCATTTTCACTTCCATACATGGCTACGCTCCAAACAAATACTTTCAGAAACGACTTCCTGACACTTAAATCTATACTCGATGTTAACAAATTTCTCTTCTTCAGAAACGCTTTCCTTGCCATTGCCAGTCTACATTTTATATCCTCTCTATTTCGACCATCAGCAGTTATTGTACTCCCCAAATAGCAAAACTCCTTTACTACTTTAACTGTCTCATTTCCTAATCTAATTCCCTCAGCATCACCCGACTTAATTCGACTACATTCCATTATTCTCGTTTTGCTTTTGTTGATGTTCATCTTACACCCTCATTTCAAGACATTGTCTATTACTTTCAACTGCTCTTCCAAGTCCTTTGCTGTCTCTGACAGAATTACAATGTCATCGGCGAACCTCAAAATTTTTATTTCTTCTCCGTGGATTTTAATACATACTCCGAATTTTTGTTTTGTTTCCTTCACTGCTTGCTCAATATACAGATTGAATAACATCGGGGATAGGCTACAACCCTGTCTCACTCCCTTCCCAACCACTGCTTCCCTTTCATGTCCCTCGACTCTTATAACTGCCATCTGGTTTCTGTACAAATTGTAAATAGCTTTTCGCTCCCTGTATTTTACCCCTGCCACTTTCAGAATTTGAAAGAGAGTATTCCAGTCAACATTGTCAAAAGCTTTCTCTAAGTCTACAAATCCTAGAAACGTAGGTTTGCCTATCCTTAATCTAGCTTCTAAGATAAGTTGTAGGGTCTGTATTGCCTCACGTGTTCCAACATTTCTACGGAATCCATACTGATCTTCCGCGAGGTCGGCTTCTACCAGTTTTTCTATTCGTCTGTAAAGAATTCGTGTAAGTATTTTGCATCCGTGACTTATTAAACTGAGAGTTCGGTAATTTTCACATCTGCCAGCACCTGATTTCTTTGGGATTGGAATTATTATATTCTTCTTGAAGTCTGAGGGTATTTCGCCTGTCTCGTACATCTTGCTCACCAGATGGTACAGTTTTGTCAGGACTGGCTCTCCCAAGGCTGTCAGTAGTTCTAATGGAATGTTGTCTACTCCCGGGGCCATGTTTCGACTCAGGTCTTTCAGTGCTCTGTCAAACTCTTCACGCAGTATCATATCTCCCATTTCATCTGCATCTACATCCTCTTCCGTTTCCATAATATTGTCCTCAAGTACATCGCCCTTGTATACACCCTCTATATACTCCTTCCACCTTTCTGCTTTCCCTTCTTTGCTTCGAACTGGGTTTCCATCTGAGCTCTTGATATTCATGCTAGTGGTTCTCTTTTCTCCAAAGGTCTCTTTAATTTTCCTGAAGGCAGTATCTATCTTACCCCTAGTGAGATACGCCTCTACATCCTTACATTTGTCCTCTATCCATGCCTGCTTAGCCATTTTGCACTTCCTGTCGATCTCATTTTTGAGACGTTTGTATTCCTTTCTGCCTACTTCATTTACTGCATTTTTATATTTTCTCCTTTCATCAATTAAATTCAATATTTCTTCTGTTACCCAAGGATTTCTACTAGCCCTCGTCTTTTTACCTAATAGATCCTCTGCTGCCTTCACTACTTCATTCGTCAAGGCTACCCATTCTTCTTCTACTGTATTTCGTTCCCCCGTTCTTGTCAGTTGTTCCCTTATGATCTCCCTGAAACTCTGTACAACCTCTGGTTCTTTCAGTTTATCCATCTCCTTAAATTGCCACCTTTTTTCAGTTTCTTCAGTTTTAATCTACAGTTCATAACCAATAGATTGTGGTCAGAGTCCACATCTGCCCCTGGAAATGTCTTACAATTTGAAACCTGGTTCCTAAATCGCTGTCTTACCATTATATAATCTATCTGAAACCTGTCAGTATCTCCAGGCTTCTTCCATGTATACAACCTTCTTTTATGATTCTTGAACCAAGTGTTAGCTATGATTAAGTTGTGCTCTGTGCAAAATTCTATCAGGTGGCTTCCTCTTTCATTTCTTAGCCCCAATCCATATTCACCTACTACGTTTCCTTCTCTCCCTTTTCCTACTACCGAATTCCAGTCACCCATGACTATTAAATTTTTGTCTCCCTTCACTATCTGAATAATTTCATTTATTTCATCATACATTTCTTCAATTTCTTCGTCATCTGCAGAGCTAGTTGGCATATAAACTTCTACTACTGTAGTAGGCGTGGGCTTCGTGTCTTTCTTGGCCACAATAATGCGTTCTCTATGCTGTTTGTAGTAGCTTACTTGCACTCCTATTTTTGTATTCATTGTTAATCCGACTCCTGCATTACCCCTATTTGATTTTGTATTTATAACCCTGTACTCTCCTGACCAAAAGTCTTGTTCCTCCTGTCAGCGAACTTCACTAATTCCTACTATATCTAACTTTAACCTATCCATTTCCCTTTTTAAATTTTCTAACCTATCTGCTCGATTAAGGGATCTGACATTCCATGCTCCGATCCGTAGAACGCCAGTTTTCTTATTCCTGATAACGACGTCCTCCTGAGTAGTCCCCGCCCGGAGATCCGAATGGGGGACTATTTTACCTCCAGAATATTTTACCCAAGAGGACGCCATCATCATTTAACCATACAGTAAAGCTGCATGCCCTCTGGAAAAATTACGGCTGTAGTTTCCCGTTGCTTTCAGCCGTTCGCAGTACCAGCTGAGCAAGGTCGTTTTGGTTAGTGTTACAAGGCCAGATCAGTCAATCATCCAGACTGTTGCCCCTGCAACTACTGAAAAGGATGCTGCCCCTCTTCAGGAACCACACGTTTGTCTGGCCTCTCAACAGATACCCCTCCGTTGTGGTTGCACCTACGGTACGGCTATCTGTATCGCTGAGGCACGCAAGCCTCCCCACCAACGGCGAGGTCCATGGTTCCTGGGGGGGTTGACATAAATTCTGACCACATATTGAAAAGAAATTGGACAAGAGTGAACAGGGCTCGTGACTGAGGTTTACGTGCAAATTTAATACTATCCATCCGGGAAATCGAGTATTTCAATGATTTTTGCCTGTTTTAAATATAGCTACTGGCAAGATATTGGTCGCAGGAGTTCCAAGACAGTATCAAAATCTCTGTAGTGGTTCCTCAGATGAACCCGAACATACAAGAAGAAGAGAGTACTTCAGTTTATATATGCAGAGAGAGAAGATTTAATAAAATATTTTTTACTTGCTTACTAAAACATTATTACAACTTACATTTTATATTTGCATGCAATGATGTTCGTCTATTTTACTTTTGACAGGTGACTCATGCAATGTATGTTCTAATGGCAAAAAAAATTTACGTGATGTATATCAAAATATGTGACATTAATAGCCGAATCTTTTGATTACAATGACTCAGAAGCTTAAATTTCTTACACCGCCGAGGTATCACAGATCTTAGCAAGTGACACTGTAACGTTGTTGCTTATATTTGCTATGAAAGCGGTGCTGATAGACAATAAAAGCGGGTTAAAAGCTGTGAGCTGTCTGGGGACGTTAACCTTGCATTACTGCGCAACTGTTTCACCAGGTATCCAGTCTAGCTTACCAAATTCCCAACCAGACTAACATTAATTATAATCTTTTAATAGTCGTACGACAACCGGTGATATATATATATATGTATAAAAGATAATTTAAACAAAAAGAAATAAATCAGTTTATATTTGGAAATTTATTTTAACATTGATCATTGAAATTTCAGCATATTAAACGTGAGTCATAACTAAGCTGGTGCCTTATTTAGGACTGTGAAAATGTGAGTTTGTAATCTTACGGAACACATCAAATATGGAGCCAAGATTGGGAGACTGCATACAACACTGCATTCATAAAATAACACACGAAGAACGTTGAAACATATGCAAGAGGAAATTAACCACAACCAACCGATTCAATTTTCATCCAAAGAAATTACGTTCGTAGCACAATCTTGTCCGTCATGTAATTACCACACACTGGTATACTAAATTCATACTAAATCCCTGTGAAATCTTCCCGAAAAGAGTAGCTGAGGGCTACTTTGATGATTACACCACATGCTTCACGTGGTCAGCCTGGTTTACACAAAGAGTGTAACTCCACAATAAACTTCGATAGTTAAAATAAATTAGATCGAAAAGCAATTTACAAAAGAAAAGCCTCAAACTGGTTACTATCGTCTTACTATTAACCTTATGGGTCAAACAATTGTATAAGCACGTGGTACTGGTCTCATAAAGTACACCCCACATCGGTTGAACTTAAAGAAAAGTTGCTATATTGAAAAATATTGTCAAGACGAGACATTATAATCTCACGCACATTCGCATTGAAGATTGATGATGTTAGTTAGAGTTACTGATCAACATGTGGTTCCACTTTACTCATAAAGTAGTGACAAAGCAACTACTGGAATATTCTGAACTGTACACTTGAATCACACTGCGTTGCAATTTAAGATAACATTAGATATTTTATAGCTAAACCTGAAATAAAGGTGATTAAATTTTCAGTTAGGCTGAACTTAAGAAATCCATTGTCCTACGGACTTACCAGACATGCGCTTAGCTGGAGATCTTACCACTTCAGATGCTTGCCAGGGACAGACTGACCTGGTCCCTTCCTGAGGGCGGCTCACAAATACAAACGGAAGTGGCCAGAGGGGCAGCTTCCTATACCAACATGACAAGGGACGGACAGGACCATACTAAGGATAGAAACCTCTTTGCTTTTAGAAAGCGTAGCTACCTGTTCCGACGTTGGTCCTACTGTTCTCTAGTAGACAGGCTTGTCTGCTACCCTCAAGCATGCAACTAGAAATACATTTGCTCATTCATCCTCTCACAGTGAAGGGAAGGGGGATGACAGTATTTTATCATATAGAGTATATAAAAGAAAGTGGATGTAGGTTCCGTATGAGACTGTGTGACATGAATTACATATAAACTGTGTTTTAAAGTGTAGTAGTGTGACAGATCGTTCTTGTTTATGTTTAAAAGTAACACGTTCCACTACTCAGTCTCCTCCCAGATAGTCAGAAACGCCACAGTAAATTTAGAAAAGGAATTTATGCCGTAAATGACAACAGATTTAAGAAATTAACATGAAAGGAATCCAACAGAGACCTTTCAACACAAACTTGAATTTTATAAGCCAACCTGTTCACGAGGAAAAGTGGTCTTAATAGACGGACAGACATAATGACAGATGGACAAAAGCATGAAATTAAATATTTGTTCATGTTATATAATTATAAATTAATAATATCCAATTTTTTTTATTTACCTGTACTGTGAAACCTTGCTTCTTGTGGATTTTCATGACGCTACCTCTACAGGAAATACCCTACAGGTTTTTATGAGTGGGTTTGCGGGATTCAGAATATGTGATATAAATGGCCGCCTCTTTTGACTGAATTTACTTAGAAGCTTAAATGATTTTCACCGCCAAGGCACACAGACTTCAGTATGTGACGTAAATTTGAAATTGATACTTCAGTCTGTTCGAGAGAAAGAGGGGTCTTAACAGACAGACATGCCAACTAGCTCTGCAGATGACGAAGAAACTGAAGAAATGTGTGATGAGATAAGAGAAATTATTCAGACAGTGAAGGGAGACGAAAATTTAATAGTCACGGGTGACTGGAGTTCGATAGTAGGAAAAGGAAGAGAAGGAAACGTAGTAGGTGAATATGGATTGGGGGTTAGTAATGAAAGAGTAAGCCGCCTGGTAGAATTTTGCCCAGAGCATAACTTAATCATAGCTAACACTTGAACCAAGAATCATGAAAGAAGGTTGTATACATGGAAGAAGCCTGGAGATACTGACAGGTTTCAGATGGATTATACAGGGTGTTACAAAAATGTGCGGCCAAACTTTCAGGAAACATTCCTCACAAACAAATAAAGAAAAGATGTTATGTGGACATGTGTCCATAAACGCTTAATTTCCATATTAGAGCTCATTTTAGTTTCGTTCTTCCACCTACGCTCAATGGAGCACGTTATCATGATTTCATACGGGATACTCTACCTGTGCTGCTAGAACATGTGCCTTTACAAGTACGACACAATATGTGGCTCACGCACGATGGAGCTCCTGCACATTTCAGTCGAAGTGTTCATACGCTTCTCAACAACAGATTCGGTGACCGATGGATTGGTAGAGGCGGACTAATTCCATGGCCTCCGCATTCTCCTGACCTCAACCCTCTTGACTTTCATTTATGGGGAAATTTGAAACCTCTTGTCTACGCAACCCCAGTAGCAAATGTAGAGACTCTTAGTGCTCGTATTGTGGACGGCTGTGATACAATACGCCATTCTCCAGGGCTGCATCAGCGCATCGGGGATTCCATGCGACGGAGGGTGGATGCATGTATCCTCGCTAACGGAGGACATTTTGAACATTTCCTGTAACAAAGTGTTTGAAGTCACGCTGGTACGTTCTGTTGCTGTGTGTTTCCATTCCGTGATTAATGTGATATGAAGAGAAGTAATAAAATGAGCTCTAACATGGAAAGTAAGCGTTTCCGGACACATGTCCACATAACATACGAGTATTTTCTTTCTTTGTGTGTGAGGAATGTTTCCTGAAAGTTTGACCGTACCTTTTTGTAACACCCTGTATAATGATAAGACAGAGATTTAGGAACCAGGTTTTAAATTGTAAGACATTTCCAGGGGCAGATGTGGACTCTGACCACAGTCTATTGGTTATGAACTGTAGATTAAAACTGAAGAAACTGAAAAAAGGTGGCAATTTAAGGGGATGGGACCTGGATAAACTGAAAGAACCAGAGGTTGTACAGAGTTTCAGGGAGAGCATAAGGGAACAACTGACAAGAATGGGGGAAAGAAATACAGTAGAAGAAGAATGGGTAGCCTTGACGAATAAAGTAGTGAAGGCAACAGAGGATCTAGTAGGTAAAAAGACGAGGGCTAGTAGAAATCCTTGGGTAACAGAAGAAATATTGAATTTATTTGATGTAAGGAGAAAATATAAAAATGCAGTAAATGAAGCAGGCAAAAAGGAATACAAACGTTCAAATCGTTTAAATGGCTCTGAGCACTATGGGACTCAACTGCTGTGATCATAAGTCCCCTAGAACTTAGAACTACTTAAACCTAACTAACCTAAGGACATCACACACATCCATGCCCGAGGCAGGATTCGAACCTGCGACCGTAGCGGTCGTGCGGTTCCAGACTGTAGCGCCTTTAACCGCTCGGCCACTCCGGCCGGCAATACAAACGTCTCAAATATGAGATCGACGGGAAGTGCAAAATGGCTAAGCAGGGATGACTAAAGGACAAATGTAAGGATGTAGAGACTTATCTCACTAGGGGTAAGATAAATAATGCCTACAGGAAAATTAAAGAGACCTTTGGAGAAAAGAGAACCACTTGTATGAATATCAAGAGCTCAGATGGAAACCCAGTTCTAAGCAAAGAAGGGAGAGCAGAAAGGTGGAAGAAGTATATAGAGGGTATATACAAGGGCGATGTACTTGAGGACAATATTATGGAAATGGAAGAGGATGAAGATGAAATTGGAGATATGATACTGCGCGAGGAGTTTGGCAGAGCACTGAAAGACCTAAGTCGAAAAAAGGCCCCGGGAGTAGACAACATTCCATTAGAACTACTGACAGCCTTGGGAGAGCCAGTCCTGACAAAACTCTACCATCTAGTGAGCAAAATGTATGAGACAGGCGAAATGCCTTCAGACTTCGCGAACTAGGGGAGAGTGTGTCACTGAAATGATGCAGTATTTGGGGTGGACATCGTTAAAACACAGTCGCTTTTAACTGCGGAGGAATCTTCTCACGAAATTTCAACCACCAACTTTCTCCTCTGAATGCGAAAATATTTTGTTGACGCCGACCTACATAGGGAGAAACGATCACCATAATAAAATAAGGGAAATCAGAACTCGCACCGAATAATATAAGAGTTCGTTTTTTCCGCGCGCTGTACGAGATTAGAGTAATAAAGAATTATTGTGAAGGTGGTTCGATGAACCCTCTGCTAGGACTTAAATGTGATTTGCAGAGTATCCACGTAGATGTAGATACCTGGACAGTTTAGTCGGTAAGAACATTGCCCGTTATATCGTGAGTTTTCGGACATGATTCGTATTCCTTGAGGATACTCTCGCTACGGGTGTGTGGAACCAACAACGTAGCTAGCCTGATCTAATCGTGCCATTGCTGGAGACAGGTGCTGACGCCGTCGCCGTCGCCGTCTACTCGCGCCGGTCTTCACAGAAGCTAAAGGCCGGGCCCGTCAGCGGCCAGGGACGCCACAGAGGCAACACAGAGATGTTGGGTGCACGACATTAATAGCAAGAGAGAAAGCTTAGGAGATTGCCATCGTCTGTGTACTGAACTAGAGTCTGACGAAGATAGCTTCTTCAAATGTTTTCGTATGTCGCGAGAATGTTTCGAGGGACTGCATCTCCTGATAAAAGGGAGCACCGAGAAGTGCACAACGAACTGAAGAAAGCCAATTGATACAAGGCAAGACTAGCCATTTGTTTGAGGTACGTTTCACCATTTGTGCTTCATACAGAAGTCAAATAAATTATTCCATTTCAGTTTTGCTGTATCATATGAAAGGTTCGGCGGAAGAAAGTGCTATCCCACAATGTAGTTACGAGTGAAGTGATAAATTTATCTTCAGTGTTTACGAATACAGCAAACGATAGTAACATCTAGTTCCGTATGTCCCGCTAGAGAGAACTTTCTACTAAATAGATTGTTTTGTTTCATTGTATTCATAACATTGTCATTGAATTTAAACAAACATATCTTTGGTCGTTAACTTATCTATTCGTTCTATCGGCATAATTTATTTTAATCTTTTCCAGATACTTGGCTACAGGTGACAGTCACCAGACCATAGCTTTTTCTTTTCGGTTAGGACGTTCAACAGTCTCAGAAATTGTGAAAGAAGTGTGGCAGCAATATGGACTGTTCTACAGTCCAAGTATTTACCTACTCCTACAACAGAGATGTGGAAGAAATCTGAAGAAGGATTTCTAGAACTTTGGGGGATTCCGAACTGCCTTGGAAGCATAGACGGAAAGCATATCAGGTTAAAATGCCCGAAGGCTAGTTGATCCCAGTTCTTCTGTTATAAACAATTCTTTTCGCTAGTTCTCCTGGCGATCATTGATCCATAGTACAAGTTTACAGTAGTTGATATTGAAGCTATGGTCGTCGCAGTGACAACACTATTTTTGAGAATTCAGCTTTCTATCAAGAGTATATCGAGGGCAAAAGTATTCAACCTCCAACGCCACTACCGTTTACAGACATCCCTGTTCCTCGTGTTTTCGTTGGTGATGAAGGTTTTGCACTTCAGACTTATTTACTGAGACCATATCCAAAACCTGCAGTAATCAACAATGCAAAGAAGAAGCAATTCAATGCCTGGTTGCGCCGATCACATCGTGTAGTGGAAAATGCCTCTGGTATGTTGGCAATGAAATGGCGCGTATTTTTAAGAGCCATAGAAACCTATGTTGAAACTACAGAACATCTTGTTAAAGTGGCTTGCTGTTTGCACAATTACGTTACATCAAGTAATAACAAAGAATACCCACCTTCTGAAAGTGGAGTGCAAGCCAATACGTGCATTCGTAGATATTGGATCAACTAATCGAAGGTCACCTATTGCTGCAATTCAAATTAGTGAACATTTTGTTCATTATTCCAACAGAAGATAAGCTACATGACATGGACATAAATTTGATTACCTCGAATTTTAATTACAAATTATCTTATAAACATATTATTGTGCGATTACTTTTGAATATCTACCAAGTGTTTTCGACCAGTCTGTCAACACAACGCATTTGTATCAAAAGCAACGAAGTTACGATAAACTGCGAAAGGCCCAGTATGTGAGAATAGAAAGACTGGAAGATTCTTTAAAAAAGTTCGGTGTTTTATGTATTCCATTTACTGCAGCAATTGGTTTACGAAATGTTATTATTATTTCTATACAAGATTAAATTACACACGTACAGAGCTTTTACACGTGAAAAATCTGAAGTGCTTAAAGTTGTGTGAGGATGATTTTACCGGGATTCATGTCCTGACCTACATCGTCAGTTGATGGGCCAGTATTTGCACCACCAAATGCAGTGGGTTCACGGAAATCAACGTGGGCCGAGTCTACTGAAAGACTTCGAGAGACATGTATTGGCTATTGCTCATCTAACTCAGCGAGCTCAGCCTCTGCGAACAACTGTGCCACTTGCACGTTAAGCTTCGCTTGTGATCTAACTGTAAGACGTTTCTAAGTTTTTGCATAGCTTAAAATTAATGATCAACTTCCTCATGCTTATTCTTGTACTGATGTTTCTTTTGCAATTAATTAATTATACACTCAAATCAGCACTTGGTCCCTGTTTTCTCATTTTTATAGGGTTCGCTTCTTTCCAAAACATCTGTGCACTGCTCCTGAGATTTTCCTTCATACTCGTATGTTAGCAACTCTGGCTGAGAAAAAGGTATGGAGTCTGATAAGTGTTCACCTGACTGTATCTTTCGCTGCTACTCGTGAGTGCCTCTCCTGAGCAAGGAATATTTGATGTTGTTGGTCATTGCTTCCAGAGCACAGCCCATGAACCTCATGTGTTCACTCCATGGCCATGATCTGTACCGTTTCAAGCTCTGACCAGTGGTACCTTTTACCATCTTCTTGTGTTTGATGTAGACATCTCTCAAGTTCCTCCACTTCGTTTTCAAGGTCGCAGCTGCAAATGGAAAAATTTACCGGTAATGTATTCTTGTAGAATGTATAAAGAAAAAATGATTGTGGCAGTTGTCTGAATCGGAAAAAATCACATTCAAAGAGATCTCTAATATTAATATCATATGAAAGTGCCTCTTATGATATGCTACTATTCCCATTCAAATATGAAATTCTCTTTCTGTATATGCTCCTCTAGTATTGAGTATTCGTCCTGTGACAGTTTTTAATTATTCTAGCCACTAATTATTTTCTTTGTCATCGAAGTTTTTTTTCACATACTTGGCAAGTTGACAAAACCAGAACAGTAGAATTTACACCTGAAGTAGAACATTCTACCATTTCATGGCAGTAAAACAAATGGGTATTAAAATATGGAACTATATAAGCAACTGTATGCTCCATGTGAACCCTTAACGAGCCGAGCCTGTCATAGCCATGGAGACATACACTTAGTATCTCATAATGCAATTAACTGCATACACTGTAGTATCTCATAATGCAATTAACTGCAGAGCAAGACATGTCGCATTTTCAATAAAGGGCAGTTTCGTTGTTACTAAAATATCACATATGAGTAACAGAATACCTTTAAAGGAAAGATAACCAAGCGACACCTCTGTGAAGCTACATACAATATCCTATTTCTGTGTTATCCATACAAACTCAGTCGGTAAATTCTTTAGTGACTGTTAAGGAAACAACAATGTTTTGGATCATTGGCAGAATTATGTGAAATATATTTCTCATAATATCGGAAATATTACTTTAATTTGTATTATGAAAGATTTACGTGGAATAGCATCTTCTGTTGTCAGTGTTAAAAACAAGCATGGGAATAATACACGACCTCAAAATATACGATGTGGGGAGAGACAATGAATTTTCTTTTACATGGAACACAATTACCATACATCAAGACCGATTTTAACAAAGGTGACAGTTCTTTTCTCTTTCCACTTTCTATGTGAAGTTTTCCGTTTTGACGGCATTGTTGCTTACTTCCAGATGCTTTAAGTTGTAATATAGACTAGATGAATTCCAGTACTTAACTACATTTTTGCTTGTGCAGAATTTAAAAATATTTACCATTTTGATCCAGTTTAGCAATTGTATCCCTCTAAGCTTGAGCCTTCTGCAGAATGTTCTTGTAATCAGGATCGCGTTTTTATACAGAAAGTTGTATTCTCTCACCTCCTCTATAAGTCTTTCTGTGTCCATGACGCGTGCACTAGGAGCTGCAAGACAAAAACTGCCTCACGCCACTGCTTCCAGTGTGACAAGAGAGCAGTTGCATGCGCCAACAGAGGCAAGCAGCCGCCCCGGCTTGCGGCGATTCTGTAATCTGTGACAACCCGGCGGCGGCCGGTGTGGCAGGCTGGTTGCCGGTGCGTCAGAGCCCCACTCTGTGTGACCGCCGCCATACAATAATGTATGATACACGCGATCCTGATTTGGAGGCAGAATACTTTTGCCCTCGATATAATCTTGATAGAAAGCTGAATTCTCAGAAATAGTGTTGTCACTGTGAAGTCCATAACTTCAATATCAACTACTGTAAACTCAGTAATATGGATCAACGATCGCCAGGAGAACTAGCGAAAAGAACTGTTTGTAACAGAAGCACTGGGGTCCTTCGGGCATTTTAACCTGATATGCTTTCCGTCTATGCTTCCAAAGCAGTTCGGAAACCCCCATAGTTCTAGAAATCCTTCTTCATACTTCTCCCACATCTCTGTTGTAGGAGTAGGAAATACTTGGGCTATAGAACAGTCCATATTGCCTGCCACACTTCTTTCACAATTTCTGAGACTGTTGAACGTCCTAACCGAAAAGAAAAAGCTATGGTCTGGTGACTGTCGCCCGTATGCGGAAAAGATTAAAATCAATTATGCCGATGGAACGAATAGATAAGTTAACGACCAAAGATATTTTTGTTTAAATTCAATGACAATGTTATGAATACAATGAAACAAAACAATCTATTAAGTAGAAAGTTCTCTCTAGCGGGACATACGGAACTAGATGTTACTATCGTTTGCTGTATTCGTAAACACTGCAGATAAATCTATCACTCCACTCGTAACTACGTTGTGGGATAGCACTTCCTTCCGCCGAACCTTTCATATGATACAGCAAAACTGAAATGGATGGAATGGATGAAATGGAATTTATATGACTTCTATTTGAAGCACAAAGAGGCCACAAATGTTAAAACTTACCTCAAACAAATGGTTAGCCTGTGCCTTGTATCAATTGGCTTTCTCCAGTTCGTTGTGCACTTGTCGGTGCTACCTTTTTATCGGGCGATGCATTTCGTAGACACATTCTCGCGACATACGAAAATATTTGAAGAACCTATCTTCGTCAGACTCTAGATCAATTCACAGACAATTGTATTCTCCTAAGCTTTCTCTCTTGTCGTGCACCCAACATCTCTTCTTGGTGCCATTTCGTATCGCTAGTGCGAGCTACTCATTTCTGCAATAAAAAAAAAAAATGGAATGAACTCGCACAAAGATAACGTGTCCCTCGTGAAGGTTCCAAATCGTCTAACGCCAAGACAATCGCGCTACGCATGCAAGCTTAATAATGGGGTTCGGCCCCTTCCACAGTGTAACAGCTGACGCATCAAGAGTCGCTGCGACCGGCCGGCCGGCCGTCGCCTGTGTGGCGTCCCTGGCCGCTGAGGGGTCCGGCCTCCCGCTGCGCCGTCCGTCGCAGCGGCAGGCCGGATTCTGTCTGGCCAGGCCTTTAGCAGTGTGACCTGCCGGCTGCGGTTCAAGGCCACAGGCCGGATGGCCAGGCCTTTAAGGCGCCCATCTCCAAGCAAGTCACGAAGCAAGTCACGTGTCGGCGGCACTGACAATCGCGGACGCTCTCTGTTTGCCTCGGCTGGCTGGTCACCGAACTCCAGGCCCCCGGCGTGTCAGCCACTGTTGACGTGCCACGCGCGTGTTGTGTCTGCATGCCCAGGAAAGTCCCACCCCCGCACTCGCTGGCCTTCGGCCGGGTCCCGTCTTCGCCCACTTCTCACACTGACTATCCGCACAGAGAAACTCTCGACGCAAAACGATTCTCTGCGATACTGAACGCCACTCATAGGTCTCCTATACATTGATTTATTTATGACAGGACAATTTAAATTTATTTGTACACGGTGATTCCGTTATTGTGTTACAAACTCTCAGCGATGTCGGAGAAGGGTAAATACAGGGTGAGTCACTAACTATTGCCACCTAGAATAACTCCGAAAGTATGATAGTAGCTGAAAAGTTTGTGGGACAAATGTTGCATGGGACAACGAGGACCATAATATGACGTTGGTTTTTTGTTGCTGGGTGGGGCCGCGTCAGAGATGTGAAGGTCAACTTTTTTATTTTAATGGGATGCAATAGTTTGGTACTTATTTTCTCATAGCAGCTATCGAGACGAATCAATGTTATGTAACAGTAAGGTCTTTGAAGGTCAAAAAGGTGGCATGAACGTTCATTTACAGAAGGTGTTCGAAGTGAACCTTCAAAGACCTTACTCTTACACATCACAGGATTCGTCTCGGTAGCTGCTAACAGAAAATGAGTATCAAACTATAGCATCCCATTAAAAAAAAAAAAAAACAAAGCTGACCTTCATATCTCTGACGCGACTCCACCTAGCAACAACAAAACCAATGTCATATTACGCTCCCGTTGTCCCATGCAACTTTTGTCCCACAAACGTTTTAGCACCTATCATAATTTCAGAGTTATTGTAGGTGGCAATAATTAGTGACTCACCCCGTATATCAGTTTGAGATAACGGGTCCTGGTACGGAAACGAGCGAATCGAATATTATAAGCTAAACTCGTTCTGATACCTATGGCAGCGGAATACACGTACAGGTACTATTGTTGCGAATACTGCAGGGTAGACAACTTTCAGAGATGGTAGAATGGGTCAAAACAACAAAAAATGTCTGGTAAACAAGAGCCCTAAAATGCGTACCTTAAGAGCTACAAGCACTTGTTCATCTTCGATACTGTGAAACACGTCTCTTCTGCTGAAAGCTCTTTGGTTTCTATATTTTTGGAGGTAGGGGAGGTAGTGTGGACCAAAACAAAACAAAAAATGGAGTAAACATGGGCTGTAAAATGCATACCTTAAGAGCTATGGGATTTATCCAGTAGAGGTGATATTTCTCACAGTAATGAAGATGAAGAAGTGCTCATAGCTTCTAAGGTATGCATCTTAGAACCCACATATACTGGACATGTTTTCCTTGTTTTGGTACCTACTACCACCTCTTACAGTTACCTAGCCTACGACCTTAGCAACAACAGTACCAGTGCATATATCCCACTGTCAGATTTATAAGAACGATTTCCGCTTCTACCGTTCGACTCGATCGTTTCTGGTCCAGGGTCCCTTACCTCAAACTGATACATTTATCCTTCTCCACCAACCCTGAAAATTTGTAACATAATCATGTTGTATAGAGTGGCTCCGTGTTTATCCGGCCTCATTAATCCATGCTTTTTTCCTGCAATAACTGTACGTTACTTAATACACGGGACGTAATAGCGGCAACAGTTAGCGGCAAGAAACATTGCATTTGAATTCAGCCAACCGCAATAAACGGATGATGCCAAGGTGTCAGTTAACATCGGAAAATGGGCTGTATGTTGCTCTGCTGCCCCGTTCGTTGTGAATCTAAAATTACTTCGAAGAGAAATAAGGTGGTATATACATCGGTTTTAGATCACTTTCGGAGTTGTCCCATGCCCAATTTCCTTGATTCTCTATCATCTCATTGATCTTCGTCCGAGGCAAATTTTTGGCTTTTTGGTAATGTACGTCTTTTACAAAGTGACAGGGTTCAAATGGCTCTGAGCACTATGGGACTTAACATCTATGGTCATCAGTCCCCTAGAACTTAGAACTACTTAAACCTGACTAACCTAAGGACATCACACAACACCCAGTCATCACGAGGCAAAGAAACAAAGTGAAAGGGAAAGGGCCTGACGGCCCAACCACAAAATTGGAGGATTACGTGATTTTGGTTCAAGGTTATCTTCCCCTACATTGGCTGCCTTTCTGGAACAGAGGAAAGCTGTTCGCAGTTGCGAATATGAACCAGCTGTTTATTACAATGACGACCTCCTCCTCACCCACCTGCCCAGTTTGCTTTCGAAGTTCCTAACGTAACCATCAGTATGGAAGTTATTACAACGAACAAGGGCAGGCCTCCGGCTCATTAGAAAGGTTACGCGTATCTTAAACAGAGGGAATCTGAAGAAGGTGTTGTTACATGGATGTGCTTACGCCGAAAAGCGGATCATTGCAAGGGAAAGCTGCTTTCGAGGAACGGAGAAGTGTTGAGCGTATTAGAACATCTCTGTGGACCACCTGACGATGCAGCTCTGAAAGTGAGAAAGAAAGTGGAAAGAGCGAAGAGAAGGTCTCGAGAAGAAACTGCACAGATGTCGGAGATATACGCGGATGAAATGGGAAATCCATATAATAAAGTTTATGACTTTGTTACAGTAATGCATAATACAGAATCTATGAAGAGAACCGTGCGTCGTCGATGGAGTCAAGAGCGGGGGAACCAACAAGAGCCTAAGAACTCTTATGAAATTGATCTTCATGAAGATCTATTAAAAATGGGAGATGGCAATAGTTTTCTTCTGTAAGACGATAGATTAGAGGTGAGAATAATGATTTTTAGTGGAAGCAAAGGAAAAGAAAGTTTAAAAACATGTTCCCATTTTTTATGGATGGAACATTTAAGAGATGCAGCAATCAGTTTGCACAGATCTGCACCATACACGTAGACTTAGGAGTCCCATTTACAGTTTGAATGGCCTTGTCAACTAATTGTTAAAAATGATTTAAAAGAAGCATTTAGAACAATTATGGAAGTTGTTTTCTATTTGCAATAGGGTATGAAAATGTATTTTTGTCAACATGTGGAAGGTAGATTGAAGTAACTGCCAACTATAATTGTATGAGTAGGGTACCTATTTGTGATGAGACTCAAGTTTTATTTTCTTTGAACTGTTGAGCATCTGTTTCATCTGAGACAGGGGGTTGGTAAAAGGAGCCAGTTATTAATTTATTCCGGTTGTCGAATATAACCTCTGCCCATACTAAGTCACAGGAACTATCTGCTTCAAAGTCAATTGTGAGTTTATATTATTTTTCCTTAAGTTGTCCTCCTTGTTTCTGTTGTAGTGCAGGTCATTACAATTACGGCTTTTCCCTCCAGAACATAAGATGCTTTCTTTGTGACCCTGTAAATACCAGAGCTAAACAATGTAGAACAACAACGTACGTTACAAGCGTAGCATTCTGTATTACTTCGAATTTCCTCATTTCTAACATTTTAAAATTGTAAGTCGACTTTAGATTACATGTCAATCATAGGCGTATAGTCTACTAAATGCTAAATGTATTGCGAGTAGAGCTAGTAGTAAGGAAGTGATACATTTAAACATCATGCATGATGCGGTAGTTTTTTTTTTTCTTTTTTTTTTTTTTTTGCATCTCAGTATTTGACGTAATATCTCCTGAACTATGTGTCGTATAATGATATATTTTTGTAGGTACACTATGTGATCTCTATTTAGTGAACGTGTTTTCAGTTATGTTTTGAACATTGTCCCGCTACAATTAACTAATTTTTTTAGAGAGTAAATTAATATGGATTATGTCGTTCTTCTTTTCAAACATTCACAAACCCATTTATTCTTTCCCTATTGTTTTTTGGGTAGGCAGTTGTAGTAATTAAAGTAGGCACAAATGCAGTATTAAAAAAAAGAAATGATTAGCGTACATTCGCATTCTCGTTTCATCGTTCCTTTCTTGTTGCTCCCATGTCGATGGACTGCTTCTATTGCAATCAGTAAGCGTGAAAGGAAGCTACCGTACAGATAGAGGAATCTATATTTATACTTGGCAGAACTAATTACATGCCCGCATCTCGTGGTCGTGCGGTAGCGTTCTCGCTTCCCACGCCCGGGTTCCCGGGTTCGATTCCCAGCGGGGTCAAGGATTTTCTCTGCCTCGTGATGGCTGGGTGTTGTGTGCTGTCCTTAGGTTAGTTAGGTTTCAGTAGTTCTAAGTTCTAGGGGACTTATGACCACAGCAGTTGAGTCCCATAGTGCTCAGAACCATTTGAACTAATTACATACAGACATAATTGTCGGTATTGCTTTCGTTTCCCAAAAGTTATAAATATTTCGATTTCGGAAAAGAAGCTCTGTTTTTGGCCAATATGTCGAAGAAGAAGGTCCCTTACGTACTGGTTGTATCGAGTAAGATGTGGAGACGGCGGTTTCAAAGCGGACAGAGGTAGTGCGCGGAAGGGCGTCCCTTACCTGAGGGATCGTTACTCAAGCTACCTGGCGAAGAGGCAAGTGTGGCAAATGTCCGGCGTGGCAAATGTCCGGCATTCCTTGTAACACAGGCACTGCTGTTTCGTGTCTTTCTGGACTTCAGAAACCAGTCTGGCCTTTTTCCGGTTCTTTTGCAGCTCAGAGGGCTTCTTGAGTTTCTTGAAGAAAGTCCCTCCGGTTTACCCACCAGTGAGACAGATAATCCTCTTCCAGCTTCAAAATCATTGACTATCTTCATCTGAAATCCTGGCGTGAGACCCTTACAACGTACTACCAGCCGGCTCACCCTTTGTCCTGCCTTGTGAAAGCAGAGCCCGGTTTCCCGATGTTGTGCCCAGATTGGAGGGCTTAAGGTGGTAGTTCTTATGTACAAAATGTTAGGTGTACTGTGTAGAATGGATAAAAGAGAATTGCCGAAAAACATTGGTACTGAATTTGGTGTTGATACATTTGTTAAGATTCCAGGACGCTCAAAAATGGGTGTTACAGACTTAAACAAATGACTTAGAAATGACAGTCACGTTGCATGGGATATGATTTCTGATGATGAAATTTTCGGCGATTGGTCGTCTGCAGACAGTGATGGCAGTGATGAGGGATTAGCTGACGAAGTTGGATCACAATCCGAAGACAATATGTCAGAAACAGATGTAACAACGCACCTGGACAAAATAATTATTTATTTGGAACTCCAAGCGGAAATGAATTCGTCAGAAGTAATGCAGATGAACGCTTGTGTGTCGTACATAAAGGACATGCTAATCGGGCTCACAGGAAACTGATTATTTCAGTATGTTAAATTCTTGTTTTTAGGGTTCCATGCTGCAGTCTGTAAAAACAAAAACCTTACACAGTACTATCGCTTTGTTGTCTGGCTCTCTGTTTGTCTGTGCGACTCTTAAGAACGTTTTTCCTTAGGACGGGTAGACGTGTAAAGTTAAAATTTACGTCACATGCTAAGGTCTACGGCTCCCTGGCAATGTAAACATTTTAACCTTGTAAGTCAGTTCAGTCAAAACATACGGCCGTTTATATCGCATATTTTGACACTCGAAAACTCACTCATCAAAGCATATAGGACACTTCACGTTACCTGGAATCGTGACATTCGACAAGAAACAAGGTTTCACAGTAAAAGTAAAGGGAAAAAATCCGAAAATTGTTGATTTGTAATTATATAACACGAAAAAATGTTTTTGTCCTTTTTATGTGTATGCCTGTTTGTCTGTTGTTGTTGTTGTTGTTGTGGTCTTCAGTCCTGAGACTGGTTTCATGCAGCTCTCCATGCTACTGTATCCTGTGCAAGCTGCTTCATGTCCCAGTACGTACTACAGCCTACATCCTTCTGAATCTGCTTAGTGTATTCATCTCTTGGTCTCCCTCTACCATTTTTACCCTCCACGCTGCCCTCCAATACTAAACTGGTGATCCCTAGATGCCTCACAACATGTCCTACCAACCGATCCCTTCTTCTAGTCAAGATGTGCCACAAATTCCTCTTCTCCCCAATTCTATTCAATACTTCCTCATTAGTTATGTGATTTACCCATCTAATCTTCAGCATTCTTCTGTAGCACCACATTTCAAAAGCTTCTATTTTCTTCTTGTCTAAACTAGTTATCGTCTATGTTTCATTTCCATACATGGCTACACTCCATACAAATACTTTCAGAAACGACTTCCTGACACTTAAATCTATACTCGATGTTAACAAGTTTCTCTTCTTCAGAAACGCTTTCCTTGCCATTGCCAGTCTACATTTTATATCCTCTCTACTTCGACCATCATCAGTTATTTTGCTCCGCAAATAGCAAAACTACTTTAAGTGTCTCTTTTCCCAAATTCCCTCAGCATCATCCGAGTTAACTCCACTACATTCCATTATCCTCGTTTTGCTTTTGTTGATGTTCATCTCATATCCTTCTTTCAAGACACTGTCCATTCCGTTCAGCTGCTCTTCCAAGTCCTTTGCTGTCTCTGACAGAATTACAATGTCATCGGCGAACCTCAAAGTTTTTATTTCTTCTCCATGGATTTTAATACCTACTCTGAATTTTTTTTTGTTTCCTTTACTCCTTGCTCAATGCACAGACTGAAAACATCGGGGAGAGGCTATAACCCTGTCTCTCTCCCTTCCCAACCACTGCTTCCCTTTCATGTCCCTCGACTCATAACTGCCATCTGGTTTCTGTAAAAATTGTAAATAGCCTTTCGCTCCCTGTATTTTACCCCTGCCACTTCCAGAATTTGAAAGATGGTATTCCAGTCAACATTGTCAAAAGCTTTCTCTAACTCTACAATACAAAACGTGCTGCCCTTCCTTGAACTTTCTTGATATACTCTGTCAATCCTATCTGGTAAGATACCCCACATCGCACAGCAATATTGAGGGCGGACAAGCATAGTGTAGGCAGTCTCTTTAGTAGATCTGTTACATTTTCTAAGTGTCCTGCCAGTCAATGTGTTCCTTCCAATTTAATTTTTTTGTAATTTTGTAATTCCTGGGTATTTAGTTGAATTTACGGCCCTCATATTTGACTGATTTATCGTGTGACCTAAGTTTAACGGATTTCTTTTAGCACTCATGTAAATGACGTCATTGCACCATACAGATGTCGTTTCTAAATCGTTTTGCAATTCGTTTTGATCTTCTGGTGACTTTACTAATCTATAAACGACAGCGCATCTACAAACAACCTAAGCCGACTACTCAGATTGTCTCCTACATCGTTTAGATAGATGAAGAACAGCAAAGGGCCTATAACACTTGGGGAACACCAGAAGTCACTTTTGTTTTACTCGATGACTTTCCGCCAGTTACTACGAACTGTGACCTCTCTGACAGCAAATCACGAATGCAGTCACTTAACTGAGACGATATTCCATAAGCACGCAATGTCACTACAAGCTGCTTGTGTGGTACAGTGTCAAAAGCTTTCTGGAAATCTAGAAATACGGAATCAATTTGAAATCCCTTGTTAACAGCACTCAACACTTCTGTGAATAAAGAGCTAGTTGTCTGTCACAAGAACGATGTTTTCTAAATCCGTGTTGACTGTGTGTCAATAGAACATTTTCTTCGTCGTAATTCCAAATGTTCGAACACGATATATATTCCAAAATCCTGCTGCAAATCGACGTTAATGATAGGGGCCTGTAATTTAATAGATTACTCCTACTACCTTTCTTGAATATTGGTGTGACCTGTGCAACTTCCCAATCTTTGGAAACGGATCTTTCGTCGAGCGAACTGTTGTGCATGATCGTTACGTATGGAGTACTCTATCAGCATAGTCTGAAAGGAATCTAACTGGTATACAGTCTGGACGAAAGACTTGCTTTTGTTAAGTGATTTAAATTGCTTCTCTATTATGCGTTACTCATGTGGGCAGCTGTTCTTGATTCGAATGCTGGAATATTTACTTCGTGTTCTTTGGTGTACGAATTTATGAAGACTGTGTTTAGTAACTCTGCTTTGGCAGCACTGTCTTCGATAGTATTTCCATTGCTATAGCGCAGAGGAAGCATTGTTGTGTCTTGCCGCCAGCATACTTCACTTACGACCAGAATCTCTTTGGAATTTCTGCCGGGTTTCGAGACTGAGTTTCGTTGTAGAAAGTATTGTAAGGATCTCGCATTGAAGTCCGCGCTAAATTTCGAGCTTACAGTAAAAGATCACCAGTGTTGGAGATTTTGCGTCCATTTAAATTTGGCATGTTTTTTTCATTGTTTCTGCAGCAGTGTTCTGACCCGTTTTGTGTACCATGGAAGATCTGCTCCGTTGTTTCTTAATTTATTTGGTATAAATCTCTCAACTGCTGCCGATACTATTTCTTTGAATTCAAACCACATCTGGTCTACACTTATATTGTTAATTTGGAAGGAGTGGAGATTGTCTATCAGGAAGGCGCCAAGTGCATTGCTATCTGCTTTTTGAATAGGTATATTTTTCGTTTACTTTTGGAGGATTTGGGGGTTACAATATTCTGTCTCGCTACGACAACCCTGTGTTCACTAATCCCTGTATCCGTTTGGTGCTCGTTATTAACTCAGGATTATTTGTTGCTAAGAGGTCAAGCGTGTTTTGATAACCGTTTACTATTCGCGTGGGTTCATGAACTAACTGCTCGAAATAATTTTCAGACAATGCTTTTAGCTCAATTTCGGATGATGTTTCATGCGTACCTCTGTAATTAAAAATGTATTTTCACCAACATATCGAGGGCAAATTAAAGTCACCACCAACTGTAATTGTATGAGTCGGATACGTGTTCGAAGTCAAACTCAAGTTTTCTTTGAACCCTTCGGCAGCTGTGTCATCTGAATTGGGAAGTAGGTAGGAGGATCCAGTAGCTATTTACTTCAATTTCGCGACAAGCTAAACTACTTCTAACAGCAACAAACACGATTAGCCAGCTTTAGTGCCTATAACGCTTTGAGCATTTCAGTGCTTTCTATTAGCTCTTGGAGCTCTGGTACTTTCCCAATACACCTACGACAATTTACAACTGTTTTACCGATGGTTCCTGTATCTACGTTCCTAACAGCTTCACTTCTGCTAGTACCTCTATTCTATCTTCAGAACTCTACGAAAGTGTACACTGTGGAAATAGCTCTCCTGGACGAAATGATATTGCGGAGAAATGGCTTAACCACAACCGACAGAATATCGAAACCGGGTTCGACACACAGATTTAATCTGCCAGGAAGTTTCAAAACAGAGTACGTACACTCCACTGCAGGCTAACGATTAATTCTGGGAAGAATTCCCTAGACCAGCGTTTCTCAACCGCCGTGTCGCGACCAACTGGTGTGTCGCAAATACATTTTTCATGTCTTCTAATCTTCCGCAGGTAAAACATCGAGAACATAAAAATTTTGTCGCCAAATCGTTCCTTATAGTGATAAATTTGTATCTCAAAATCGTTCCATAGTAAAATAATAAAAAATATTTTGTATGTACTTTATGTGTTTGCTGTTTTGCTTCTAGGAAAACAAACTACATGTAGGAGTGTCGGGAAAGTTTGAATCGCACTTTGTTGTGTCCCGAGGAACAAATTTAAAAAACGGGACCCTTGGCTTTGGCTAAGACATTTCTTCACATTATCCTTTCTTCTGGGCATAGCCACGCGCGTTTGCACGTCGCTTCCGGGATTCGGTGGGATGCGCCGGTCCCGGATCGAATCCGCTAGGCGGATTAATGACGAGGTCGGGTGTTCTGGCCAGACTGGTTGTGGTTTTCAGGCGGTTTCCCACATGCAACCAGGTGAAAACTGAGCTGATACCCACGTCCTGCCTCAATTACACAGTTCGGAAACGTTCCCACACTTTCGAGTTGGATAGCACTAGACGTAGACAGATGGGGTACACAAATTCCGTCGCGGGCTGGAAGGGGAGGCTACAAGAACGGTATCTGCAACATTTTCAAATCCAGATGACATGCTGACCCCGTGACCATACGGGATAACGCAGGGAAAGAGAGAGAAGGTTCTTTCTTGCGAGTGAACTAGTCACGCATTGTACATAGAAGAACTTATGTTAAGTTTGGAAGGTAGGTGAGAGGCATCGGCGGAAGTATTGTCAGTCGGTAAGAGCGTTCCACGAGAAAGGCAAAGTTCCATGTTCGAGTCCTGCTACGGAATTCGTTCGAGTTATGTTTAGTACTCATCGATATTTACGAATTCTGTTACAATGGTAGCAGTGCGAATGCCTTATAAAATGAAAGAAAACTTATAAAAGTTTAATAAATATTTAAAATTTCTAAATGCCATTCCTCTCTTACTCATTGAATATTTGTGTCAGAACGGGATTAATTCAATTCCATATTATGTGCTACATATAAGTACCACATGGGAACATAAACGACTAAGTAAAAACGTGCTTCCCCGAAACCTTATTACTTGTGTGTGTTACACTCCTACCACAAATATTAGTTGACCGGCATCACGCAAAAACAGTACGTGTCTTGTCAGCTCTGAGCAACCTCACCCCTGTGGCAGACGTAGAACAACCTTCCGAATTCCCCTCCCCAATCTCAGGATTTGTTACAAAGTGTACAAGATATAGTGGTACACCCAAATGTAAAAAAATGTCAAATGGTCCTAGTGACAAAAGGTCTCGGACTCCTGCCATAAAGGATTCTGCCATTTACAGTCTCTCCCATCAGTCACCGCACCGAGTGATTGCGCGAACAGTAATTATAAATTTACTTTTTGTGTTCCTTAACTCTGGCGGCGATGTACGATTCATATTTAAGGAATTCATACTTGTTTGTCCACTTCAGCATAACTTAGACAGCGAACCAATTGAATGCTCTGCGTACACGCGCTGCCTTTCGAACTGAAGCGAAATGAGACCGTTTCACCGCTCAGATTACGTGACTTGGCACTGCAGCGCTGTCAGCGTAAGAAAGAGGAAGCAAAGCTGAGAGAGAATCATTTAAAGCCAAGGAAAAAGGTAGGTATGGCCTCGTCATACGATTCTTCGCCCTTGGTGGACAACACCTCTTCCATGCATCGGCAACAGTCAGCTCCTTCAGCAATATGGTTCGACCACACCGCACTACGGCCATACACTGCAGCAACATTGCAGCATTGTTGACAGCAGCGCTATTGTAGTCACACATTGCACGGATTTTCTGGAAAACTACTGCAGATACACCAAAATAAGTGGAAATCGGGCTTTACTTTAACCTCGTACAATTTTGCGATGGATTCATGTTAGCGAAGTTGCTAAATTTCAGGCAAAATCTTTTATTAGCCGTAACTAAACATTTGCTGACCTATGCTTATATGAACTTTTTTCTTTAGTTTTACTTGTAGAATAACATATTACAATATTTGCATATCTTCGTGAATCACCCTTATATTCTGTTCGAATGGCCCCATTTTCAGGGAAGCTGGCAGTACCTACCGCCGTTAACACGTTAAATGTCATTGTTCAGAAAATGGCAGCCACAGAAAGTAGCCGAAACCAAAGAATCACAAGTACAGTTCCCGCCTAGTGCAGAAATGGTTTGTGAAGCATTTATACATTAGTTCCAGCAGAGTTCTCCCACAGTAACAGCAAATAGCCGGGATTTATTCCCTGAAGTTTGACTCCCTGTAATCTCTGCAAATATGGAAAGAAACTGAGGCTTGTAACCTGTATAGTGTGGCTCGTAATTGTCTGGGGAAAATGACTTCCTCCGTTCCTTCCGTAATACTGTTTCATAAGGCAGGGAACACAGCAACAGCTTCATGTTCAAGCTTCACAGGGGGAGACCTCAGACACGGTTCGTCAATCTATTCAGCTTGTATTTTGCAGATCGCTAGTGTGCAACGTAGAACGAAAGACTGTAAGATATTTTGGCTCAAGCCCCCCCCGCCCTTCCCATTTACAGAAACTTCATGACGCGAAATCGATTGAAAATTGACAGGATGGATAGATAACTGAAAACAGGGCACTTTTCATTATTATACAAGGTGGTTTTTTTCCACCGCGCACAAACTCTAGGGATTGATCGATGAGAGGATACCGAAGAAGAGAGTTCTAATGAACTCATGTCCAGAAATGCATGGTTTCCGTGCTAGAGACTATTTATTCAAACATACAGGGTTATTACAAATGATTGAAGCGATTTCACAGCTCTACAATAACTTTATTATTTGAGATATTTTCACAATGCTTTGCACACACATACAAAAACTCAAAAAGTTTTTTTAGGGATTCACAAATGTTCAATGTGCCCCTTTAGTGATTCGGCAGACATCAAGCCGATAATCAAGTTCCTCCCACACTCGGCGCAGCATGTCCCCATCGATGAGTTCAAAAGCATCGTTGATGCGAGCTCGCAGTTCTGGCACGTTTCTTGGTAGAGGAGGTTTAAACACTGAATCTTTCACATAACCCCACAGAAAGAAATCGCATGGGGTTAAGTCGGGAGAGCGTGGAGGCCATGACATGAATTGCTGATCATGATCTCCACCACGACCGATCCATCGGTTTTCCAATCTCCGGTTTAAGAAATGCCGAACATCATGATGGAAGTGCGGTGGAGCACCATCCTGTTGAAAGATGAAGTCGGCGCTGTCGGTCTCCAGTTGTGGCATGAGCCAATTTTCCAGCATGTCCAGATACACGTGTCCTGTAACGTTTTATTCGCAGAAGAAAAAGGGGCCGTAAACTTTAAACCGTGAGACTGCACAAAACACGTTAACTTTTGGTGAATTGCGAATTTGCTGCATGAATGCGTGAGGATTCTCTACTGCCCAGATTCGCACATTGTGTCTGTTCACTTCACCATTAAGAAAAAAATGTTGCTTCATCACTGAAAACAAGTTTCACACTGAACGCATCCTCTTCCATGAGCTGTTGCAACCGCGCCGAAAATTCAAAGCGTTTGACTTTGTCATCGGGTGTCAGGGCTTGTAGCAATTGTAAACGGTAAGGCTTCTGCTTTAGCCTTTTCCGTAAAATTTTCCAAACCGTCGGCTGTGGTACGTTTAGCTCCCTGCTTGCTTTATTCGTCGACTTCCGCGGGCTACGCGTGAAACTTGCCCGCACGCGTTCAACCGTTTCTTCGCTCACTGCAGGCCGACCCGTTGATTTCCCCTTACAGAGGCATCCAGAAGCTTTAAACTGCGCATACCATCGCCGAATGGAGTTAGCAGTTGGTGGATCTTTGTTGAACTTCGTCCTGAAGTGTCGTTGCACTGTTATGACTGACTGATGTGAGTGCATTTCAAGCAGGACATACGCTTTCTCGGCTCCTGTCGCCATTTTGTCTCACTGCGCTCTCGAGCGCTCTGGCGGCAGAAACCTGAAGTGCGGCTTCAGCCGAACAAAACTTCATGAGTTTTTCTACGTATCTGTAGTGTGTCGTGACCATATGTCAATGAATGGAGCTACAGTGAATTTATGAAATCGCTTCAATCATTTGTAATAGCCCTGTATATTCTTACAGAGACTGCAGTCTATTTCACGCTGTACCATGAAGCCACAGCTACAGTATGTGTTGAAAATGGTTACCATGTGCCTCAACGCATGCATATACGCGCCCGTACCATCTTCTGTCTCACATTTTCACACCGCCCAGGCTGCATCCGAAAAGTGTCCAAGGCAGCATGAATACACTGCTCCATTGTCTCCACATCTGGAATGGGCTCTGCATAGACGATACTTTTGAGATGGCGTCATAACCAGAAATCGCACGGGTTAAGATCCAGTGAACGAGTGGGCTATGCGATTGGACCCTTCATCCGATCCATCGACCTGGGAAAACACAATAGAAATGTGTCCGGACGTTAACGGCGAAGTGAGCTTGAGCGCCATCACGTAGCAGCAACATAACACTTCGAATCATCAATGACACTTCTTCCAGCAGGGGAGGCAAAGTCACACACAAGAAACAACGATAGTTGCAGCCTCTTAGGCGACGTGGAAGGAAGACTGGTACCAAAATACGGTCGCCAATTATCCCTGAACACACATTCCAGCTGCACCGATGCTGATGACTCGCTGTCACCATACCATGAGGGTTTTGCATACAATCCCACAGATGACTGTTATGAAAACTGAAGATACCTATCCACGTAGACGTGGCCTCATCCGTGAATGGGATGTATGAGACAAATCCCGGAATCGTGGTTGCCTGGTGAAGAAACCAGTGACAAAATTGTTCCCAATGTGGAAAGTCTGTCGCTAGTAGGCACAGCACATGCTGTGAGTGATAAGGGTAGTAACAACTGTCATGGAGAATGTTCCACATGGTCGTCTGGCTTACCCTGTACCGGCAGGCCAACTGTCTGGTACTGCACGATGGTCGCCTTCCAGTGTTTATCGCATTTTCCTCCAAGTCTGGTGTCTGGACATGATTTTCTGCTTCATTAAACACTTTTCAATGAAGACGCCGCTGATGTAACGACCAAGGCATTTAACGGGACGGCAGAGAACCTATGTTCGATTGTCAAATACGTTCTGCAGCTTTTTTTATTTCTATTATTTTTCTTATCGAAATTTGTAGGAATATGAGAATTAATAAGATAACCAATAAGGAGTAATAACAAGATAGACAATTATATGTCTCAAACGACTTGGATTAGTAAAGAATTAAAATTTTGAGCATCGTTGTACGAAAACAATTCCGAGTAAGACTGCTGCGCATTTGTCATGAGGGACCATAGTCAGCCGACTGCACGACGCTTGTTTACAGCGAGGAGCGGTAAAGAACTTCATTTGGAGGTTAGAGAATTGTAATGCGCTTCTGGAACCAAGAGGAAATTGTACAACCGCGTTGATGCAACAACGATTCTTATTATAATTCATGAACAACTTTAATCACCGATTTTATAGGCGACGTTATCGTCTGCATGGTTTCAAATAAAATTAATTCCTGAAGAAGAAATATTTTTAAATGTAAAAAAAAAAGGTCTGTTTTCCACCAAATTTTCTGAAGGAACGACATAGTTGCTCGAAGACTGTATTTATTAGCAGTTCTTCGTGCCACGAGTTTATTTGCTTAGAGTGTTGATATGACAAGTTCCGTCCACGCAGCTCTTCAAAGGATACTGAGTACACGTAACAGAGTGAAAGAACTATTGTTGAGGCAACCAGGATAAAAATTTTAAATCCTTAATAATCTAAGTCGTTTGAGAAATTTATTTGCCTACTTTATTATTATTGATTACCTTATTAAGCCTTCTTTCCCTAGTAGTTTCAAAACGACAAAAAAAAATTCAAACGAAAAAAATTAAACTACAGAACACATTTGGGAAACAAACACAGAATTTCTGCTATCCAGCACAGAAGTTTGGAGCTTTTTAAAATTTTTAATTTTTTTATAAAAACTTTTAAAAGTTCAGAACATTTAAACAGAATCATTTTGTAACATTCTCTGATTCAGATTACTCCTTGTTGATGTAAAGAACAAATTGTATAATTGCATTGTACAATTTTGGAAATTTGTGGTAAGTTCCTATGCGACCAAACTGCTACGGTCATCGGCCCCTAGGCTTACACACTACTTAATCCAACTTAAAATAACTTAGGCTAAGGACAACAGACACACCCATGCCCGAGGGAGGATTCGAACCTCCGACAGCGGTAGCTGCGCGAACCGTGGCAAGGCGCCAAGACCGCACGGCTACCCCTCGTGGCATTGCACAATTCTTGGATGTTATTTGCCCTTATGCTTTATATGATACAGTGCATGCGGAATAACGTGGTTGGCACATGGGCAATCGGCAGGGCACGTGTGGCGAGAGCGGTAGTGCTGTGGGCTGCAGGCAGGCGCTTTAGGAAAAATGTCGAGCGCTAGAGGGAAGTGCGGTTCTAAGCTGAAGCCTACCCTCACTTCTTTTTTTTTTTTGTAAATATTAAGCGGGGCCCTCCACGCCCACACTTGCATGGTGACCATTCAGAAAGATCTGTCACCTCTGCTTTGGTTAGCATCTAAAAAGAATTCCGCCGAAAAATGCACTGATTTATTTTCGCCTGGTTTGTTGACCATTTCTGCCTTTCAGAGAAGTGTCACGATTGGCAAATTTTGAGTAAAACCTACCAATTTCTCTTGTTGTCGTGTTAAAATTGCTTCTTTTGCACAACACAGCGGAGTTTACACAGTCTCATCTCACGAACACGTTGTGCAGATTCAATTGTGAGAGGGTTTTGAAACAGTGATTTATTTAGTTTATTAAGTGAGGAACACAGGAAAACTATGGTCGATGTCATGAAAAAGACCATCCTCGGTACAAAATAAACGTGTAACGTCTTCACTTACGTTGTTCCAAAACGCACAGCATTTTTCGTTTCACGGGCTACAAATTACATTCTTTCATCGAAAAAGTCTGTAATTAGTGGAATAACACGGTAGATAATTAAGTTTTGCATGATAGCCATATAGCAAAATACTCTCCCGCCAGAATCTTATTTTGGTATCTCAGACTGCTTATGCAATATGAGGAATGTTGTGGATATTTCATTCTGGGTTTTTCGCCGGCGCGCGCAATCGCAAGTGAGTGTGCTACACATCAGTTTCCTCGAGACTGATGGCAGAGCCTTCCACTCAAGTCTAAGGAAAACTTCAATGTGTCAGATAAATTTCGTTCGCAGCAACATATTATGTAATATGCACCAAACGTAAAATATAGCGTTGGATATTTTTCATTGCAAACTTTTTCGAAATTCGCGCAGTGTTACTTAAGTGCAAATGTCACAATAACTATGACCATTAACGAAATAATAGACATGTCATCATCAAACTGACATACAAAGCTATAAGTAACGCAAATACATTTTTTTTACCAGATGGTTTCTGTAAAATCGTTTGAGAAAGATTGCAGGGCGTATTCCTCGATTCTGTCCGCCAAGTGCATCACTGACCAGCCGAAAGCAGACAAGCGATATTGGCCTCCCCTTCAGAACAAATGAATGAACTCATCCTGCGCTTTGGACGAAAATCGATCACTGCGCATCGGTCACCGTAGCCCGCACGGACTCTGTGTAGTAGTACCACAGTCTAACATTATGTTAGACTGTGGTAGTACTGCCCAATACTACTACAGTGCCACCTGGTGGTTGATTGCAAAATCTGTGGTGTTTACTTCAGAAACTCAGTCTTCATTCAGCTACTGTATGAGCACATATAGTCGGAGCAATAAGCATGTCATTTTATGTAATGATTGTTTTATACTTGACATGCCGATGTACTATGGTTTCCATGTTCTTAAAATGAGTTTTTGATGTGACACGGTGTAATGTCCTCATGATCATGTTCGTTGAAATGTATGCATAAACTATGTAGTACACAGTATATCCACACTCTCACCCCCACCCTCACCTACCTTGGCCTCACCATTGACCGTCACCTCACCTGGATACCTCATCTCCACTCCATCCAATCCAAAGCCCACAACCGCCTCCGACTCCTCAAACTCCTCTCTGGCCGGACATGAGGGTTGCACCCCTCTACCATCCTCCACACCTACAAATCCTTAATCCGTCCCATCCTCTGTTATGCCAGTCCTGCCTGGATATCTGCCCCCCCCCCAAATTCTATCAGTCCCTCCAGATCCTTGAGCGTCATGCACTCCGCCTCGCCTTCCGTATCCGCCTCCCGTCCCCCACGCGGATCCTCTATGATCTCATTCCTTTCCCCCATCTGCTCCTATTCCTTGAACATATCCGCATCCTCTACACCTCCCGCTGTCTTGAACCCCCTCACCCCCTGGTTGCTCCTCTCCTCTCCCATCCCCGCCCCCTGCCACGTCTTCACCGTTGTGTCCCCCCTACCCTCCATCTCTACACCCTCCATCTCCTTTCCCAAGGTGGCTTCCGTCAACTCCCCCTCCCGGATGATGCCCTCTCTCCCTCCATTTATCCTTCCTATCAACTCTGATCCTCCCTCCCCCTCCTTTCCTCTGTCCTTTCCCTGGGCTCCCTCTTCCCCCCCCCCCTTCCGTCCTGTTTCCTCCCCACTAAACCTCTCCCTACCTCCCTTCTCCCCCCCAGTCCTTTTGTATTCCCCTCCTCTGCCTACCCCCCTCCCTGTCGCGTCTGCCCCCCACCCCTCTTGTGGGTCCTCATCCTCCATCAGCTCCTTTCCCGGTTCCCCCCCTTCGCTTTTACTCTCCTTTCCCCCCTTTTTTTGTTTTCCCATTTTCTGTCCAGTTTCCCCCCACCTGCTCTCGACTGTGGTGTCACATTTGCCAACTTTTTCCTGCAGTGTTCCAGTGACTATTCAGTGTTGTTTGTCTTTCTCGTGTTGCGAACGGAAACCATGCTGTCGCTGGGTGTGAATTTTATGTCTTTTGCGAACAGAATCCAGACTGTCGCCGTGTTTTTTAATTGTCTATTGTTTTCCCTGTCTGCTCCGTATGTATTTTTATTAGCATCATCATCCCTCTGTTGTTTGTTTTACGTTCCACGATTTCTTTTCGCCTTGTTACTCTCTAAGTCCCTGATCTTATCGCCTGTTTTTTTATTATTATTTGTTCTCCTGATCTTTGTCACAAAGTCTGTAGGCTGAAGAGCGGCATACTAAGCTGCTGCCAGCCCGCCCCCTTCCGGGGGAAGTGAAATTCAATAAAGAAAAAAAATATATATATATATATCCACACCCCCTCTCCCCCCTCCCTCCCTTCTCCCTCATCTCCATGTCCCTGGCAGATGCTGTGTTTTGCTCATCGTCATCAGTGTGCTACATCAGTGTTGCATTTGGCGCTGTTCTCCTGTGAGTCGTGAGCTGTGGTTTTAATTGTGTGCTGGACTTGAACGTAGTGTTACTGTCAGTGATCGTTATGTGCTATGTCGTCCTTCAACACTTTTATGCTGCAGCCATACTGCGCCTTGTGTTCTTTTAAGTGTCCCATTGTGTGGTTTTTTGTATGCTCACTACTTTTTAAGGTTTTTGTCTCCGTTTTACAGGGACCCCCTCTTTGTCTGCTATCGTCCATTATGTTCCCCCTTTTTTATATATTTGTCCGACTAATTTTCTCCTTTGTCATTTTAAATGTCTTCTGTTCTATCCTTATTGTCTTTTGGCTGAAGAGCAGCGCATATGCTGCTGCCAACCCGCCCCGGATGGGGAATTGAAACTCAATAAGAAAAAAAAAGTATATCCATATGATGTAAAAAGTATGAGATACAACTATATTTAACCTCACTGTGGTTTCAGTTTCGATCTAATCCTTCGTAGATTCGAAGGTGACAACATAGCTTGCTGAAACCGGTAATCAAAATAAACGCTGTATTATGGCCATCTTGGCTGTTGAAGTTTTACTTTTAATTTCAATTTGGCTTACGATGAACAAAGCAGTTTTCATCCAAAGCAGCCGATCTGAAATAGATCGAGTGGTCACAACCGATCTCGCATTTATGTAAAGAGAGGCGAGTTCAATAGAATTTATATCACAATTTCTTACTGCCGCAACTACAATCCAATCTGAGCTCTGCAGCCTACATCCCTCGTCTTGACGCTCCTAATACAAATCGCACTTCCTTCTTCAAACCATTTGCTTTCCAACTCCAGCCACATCCAAATTGTCACATAGAATCTGTTACCAGGAGCTCACAGCACCATCATCTTTTCAGACACTGGTAACATAACCTCGCCGTTGAGCACCCGTAAGCTCCAAACGCGCGCGCGCGCACACACACACACACACAAAACATCATCATCATCATCTTATTTTGAGTTTCATGCGATGGACGTGACAGTCACATCAAATTAAGACAATTATTTTTTGTACTCATGTCAGTGTTTTTGGGATTCTTTAATGAAGAGCGTCAATATGATGGCTGCTTAAAAACATATGTGATGACATTTCATGCATCTAAGAGAAAGTGACGTGTTTTACTCGCTTCTTCTGCAATTTCAACAATATTGTATTTTGTTCTGATAGAGGAGACAGCATCAAACGGTAATTCAAAAACTGAGCAATACCAAAGGAATGAAAGAGAACAGAAAAGCAAACGGAAGGAAATAATCAATGCAACCGCTATTCCAGTAGTGAAACGATATATATGCGTGATTTGCTTAGGAGACGAATGGCTACAGCAGAAAAATGACAATCCATGTGCTGGCAACTGGGCCGTTCAACCCAGACCAATGTGATGTGTTCTGAATGGAATGCGTTCAGACAAAAATTATCTCAAGAGGTTTTTTAAAAGACCACGCTGGTGCTTCATAAAAAAGTGTCTCAAGACGTTTTCTTAAAAGAGTGCACTGGTAGGTTTGCAGTGCTGTGATCCTCCAGAAGTCAACACATTAAAGAGGTCTGTGTGTGCATGTGAGATTAAGAAACCTCATTGTGTGTAGTCAGTGTAGTATTGTTTTAACAATGTTAATTCTGCGTGACTCATCAGCACAGTCTTGCTAATTATGTCCTTTTCTTTCTTGATACTTCACGCGTTGCAACTTGTGGGTCGTTGCATCTGGTCTTTGCTGGAGTTTTTACAATGGTTCTTACAAAAAGTTTTGCTTATAATCATCTAACATATGTCTAGTACCTACATTGTTTTATGCCTTCTTAAAAAGCTTTACAAATTTCGGCGCCCTTTCCATGTTACAATTCTAAGATATTTTGAGTCTTAACTTCTACAAGAATCCTCAAATTCGTTTTTTATTTTTGTGTAGTGTCGTGGTGTATAGCATTTTAGTATTTCATGCTGTTAGACTATCTATGCTTTATCCCTTCACCTTAATGTATGGTACTATTGGTGTTATTTTTGTTTTTGTTTTTATTGAAACTACTTTCTTTTTCCCACCTTCCTCTCTCTTCATTCTTCTTTCTCCTGACGATCTTATCTGCAACATAATCTTGAAATATTGTGCTGATTATTCACCAGTAATAAAATTAATCTTCAAACTTGTACTGAAAGTGTTTAATACTGCCAGTCTTAGGTAAAAATACCTCTGTTTTATCTCGTAAAATACCCTCTAATTCTCTTTTACTGTGTTCCGAAATACCTTGAACTTCTTGCAATTTTTCGTCGATTTCTTTATGGACTTCTAACATGAGTTGAGGCGATTCCCCCTTTTGTGCATACCATTCTACTTCTTCATCCTCTTTATCTCGCGTCATTCTTAATTGTTTGTTTATGACTGGTATTTCTTCTAATTTTAGCTTTTGCTCAAAGAGAAGTGTGACATTCCTGAATGTTACGCTACCTTTCCCCATATCTATTATCGCTCGTCTCTCATTTAAAAAATCTGCACCTATAATCAAATCTACAGTTAGTTTAGGTATAATCACGAAGTTGGCTTCGATCTTTTGACCTTGACACGAAAGAGCTAACCTTATTTGTCTTGTAACTTCCGCAGCATTGTTTCTAATAGGACCTCTTACTTTAATCTTACGTGTTTTCAGAACTGGCAATTCCTCATTGGCATTACACTGCATGAATAAATTTTCTGAGATCGCAGTCAGTTCACTTCCGCTATCAATTACAATATTGACTGGGATATGCTTTACCATGGCCTTCACAATTGGTTGAATTTGAAAGGGTTGGTTCTGTTCTTCCTCTTCTTCTTGCATCAACGAATCCTCCACTGAATCATACATGAGTCTTTTCAGGAATTTCCCTTGTGAATTCGAACTTTCTATAGGATAAGCTTCGACTGCTACTTCTCTCTCTTTTATTTCCTTTTCTCTATTTCTTCCTTCATTTACGCTTTCTTCAACACCCTCTACTTTTTCCTCATCCTTGTCTATCTTCTCCTTCTTCGTCGCTACTTCCACATAATCGCATCTAACTGCTCTAATTATCGCTTCATAACTTCCTTCATTATATACGTTGGGTTATGTGCCCACTAGTAACTTATTTTCAACTTCTGTCGACTGCGCATTATCCTCATTGAATTCGCTTTCCCTGGTTTCCATCTCAAATAGCTCTGCAATACTCATTACTTCGTCCTTTCCTCCTACATTCGTTGTGCATGCCTCTGGTAATTCATCTTCCTCGTCAGTATTCTCCCAATTAATTTCGCCCCAACACGACATTGTTATTTTCCTGTCTTCGTTTTCATCCGGTCCCTGCGGATTTGTTTCTTCCTTCTTCTCTTCTCGTGATAAGGTATTTACTTCTCTGTTCAAGGTGCTGCAATTGTCCTGGGTCGGTGCGTCGTTCTCTTTGGCATGGGCGCTTAGCTGCTAATTCGAACGTTTTTCGGGGTTTGGTGGTCTTACCTCCACCTCTTCTATCTTTTCTTGCTCCGCTTGTTGATATTGGTTTCTTTGTTGATAATTTGTCGGTCTATTGGCGCTCCAATGCCCGTTCCGGCTGTTGTTATTCCCTCTGTAATAGTTGTTGCCGTTCCTGGGTGAATTATAGTTATTACCATATTTTCTTCTAAATCCATAACCGGTTCTTTGTTGAAATCTATTGTCGTTTCTTGGTGTGAAGTTATCACGTGGTTCGTAATTATTGTTTCTTCTTACTGTGTCTTGAGGATTCCACTGCTTTTTGCTTTCGTTTTCACGTGCGCTTCGTCTTTTTCTTGCGTCATGAAATATGAACTCTAGTTCCCTTAGAATACCTTTAAATGCTTCGACGTCACTGCCTCCGCGACCTACTAATGATTGCTGGTATTTCAATGGTAACTTCATCGCGCATAATCAACTCTCCGTCACTGTATGGTACATCTAAGCATTGATTTTTGTTTGCCATTACTTCGAAAAATTTCACGGGACTCTTCTCTCCTGAATTTTCAAAATATGGGTTCTGTAATAATTCGTACTTCACTCTGTTCTGTGCTTCGCTGGACCAATATCGTGAGAGAAACTTCTCTCTGAAATCTTCGTACGATCGGCTTGTCGCTGCAACATTCTGCATGGTTTCTGCGACTGTTCCTGACAAGTGTGCACATATAAAGTCTAATTTGTGTGCTAGCGTCCAGTGTTCTGGTAATCCTACTCGGAATTGATCAATAAAAGTTCGTGGATGTAATGAGTTTCCTTCTCGAAAGTGTTGAAATTTTCTGACTGTGAGGAAATGATCGTTGTCGTACTTCGTCATAGTTCCATATGAAATTCGCGATTCTTCGCCACTTTTGTTTCTGATCATTTCTCCCGTCGTTCTTTCCGGTTGTGGTAGATCCATTGGATATTGTCCACTGTAACTTTCTCGTACCCGCGGTGCAGGCTGTCTGATTTCACGTATGTTACTTTCCGCCTGTGATTGGAATCGCAAATGCATGATATCTTCGTTAATTGTTTGATTTTCCGGTGCTGTTACAGATACTGATGTGGTTGCAGACTCAGTGCTTGTTCGATCCTGTTCACTACGCTCTTCAATGGTTTGCAACAACTCTGTTCGCAATTTCTGAAATTGTTGCTTCGTTTGCGCTTCTATTTTGACTATGCGGTTATCATATCTTTTCAGCGCTGCTTTTGTGATACGTTTGTGTAACACACTGTTTTCAACAATTTCACGCGCTGTACCTGCTGCTTGTCTAGTAATTACGTTCAACTGTTTCTTTAGTTTCTTTAGTTTCTTGACTTCTCCCTGGGTGTTGTTACGTAATGTTTTGATCTCGTCCTGAGTGTCATTACGCAATGTTTGTACGTCCACTTGTACCTTGTCAATGTCTGTTTTCAATTGATTGTGACCTGTTACTAAGTTTCCTATCACTTCTCGAGATTCTTTTACCTCGTCTTCAATACGACTTAGGTGTAACTGATTTTTTTTTGTTTTGTTCTTTAATCTCACGCATTTGTCTCGTGGTTTCTGCAATTTGTTTCGTCGTTTCTGCATTCTGAATTTTAATTTGGTTCGCAATTTCTTTATTTTGTCTCGTCATGGTTTCCGTCATTAATTGTAATAATTCTGGAAGATTGGTGGGTCCTATTGCGTTTTCTTCCGACGTCCTACGCTCTGTATTTTCGCCCAATTGTTGGTTTGCAACCGACTGCATTGAACTGTGCGGTGACAGGTTTCTGCTCGAATTCCTTGTACTCTGTGGTGAGGGAGCTCTGATTACTTGTACTATGGGTTCTACGTATTCAACACGCAAGTTAGAATACTCATCGGCTGTCTCTCTACTTTCCTGCTCCTCTGTCGTATGCTGACTTAGGTTTTCTGTGCCTTGGCGTACATTATCCTCGTTATGGTGCGTTATCTGTCTTATTTCTCGCGATACTGCATCGTCTGTTGTACTGTCCTCTATTCTCTGTCCATCTTCATGTTGGGTCTCTACCTCAATTCGGTCAAGGTCTCGATCTACCATTGCTAATCTTTCCGAATCCCTTATTTTCTGTTTTAAAGCAATTCACGCGCCCTGCTTCGCGTCAACATGCACTCATACGATCTCACGCGTTTCATAAACTTTTTTGCACACACGACTTGACAATCCATTCACTTACTTGTTGGGTCAGAACCAACTTGTCAACGATGTATCCGCCACCTGCGCGCTTGCATTGGAGAGAAAACTTAATTCTAACAATATTAAAATTCATAACTTAATTATGCTATTGTCTCTGCTAGAATGTCTCACTTTCTATTGAATACTTTATTACTATCTATCGCTGCAGCTACTGTTTCCAATTATTTATGCCTTTCAAAAAAAAAAAATATTACGAAAATTTTTCAACAGGATATTTTTTTGACCTAGTTAGGCATGTGGTCGCCCTTCAATCATGGTATTTTACCATCCTGGCAGGGTCGCCATTCTCTAACATTCTGCGTGGTGTCTGTCTGTTCTATGTCGTGTCTCCCTACCACTTTCGCGCAACGACGATCTGAGCGTGTTTTTTAGGGAATTGACTAGTTTGAACCTGGGACCTGTTGCTGGTAAGGAGACGCCAGACCACACATGACATGCAGAGTTCAGAAGAGTTCAGTGGGACTAGCGATGATATAACCAAATACTTAATGATTTCAGTGTCAGCTTCACTGCACTCCCTGTAAAAGAATCTTAATACTAACTAAATTTAGTGCGAGGGGTTCAAGGCTTTCCTATTTTTAGTTAGCTGGTAAAATAACGTCGAAAAAGCAATTAAGTTTACCATTGGAAATTTTATTCTACTCACAAAACAATGTTTATAAATTGCACTATTGATAAAAGGAAATATTTTAATACAGGATGATAAAAACTATCTGCGTTCAACAAAAATGTTAACGAATATTCCCTGAGTGGGTTTCCAAGTTCTACAATGGATCGAAGGATGACCTATGCCATATCACATCTATAACCTAGATTTGAGTTAAGTTTCATAAAAGAGAAAACTATCAAAATGGTCTAAAGTGACCCTCAATTATCTATAATTACTTATCTATCTTGTCGTAAATTAAGTGGCTGATGTGGCTTCTTAATAACTATATAACAGAAAAATCATCGCGTTTCAGATTTTTACTTCAAGTGGCAAATGTGAACACCATGAGATTTAATTGACGATCGACACTAGTATTACGTAAAAAGGGGATGTAACAGATGAGACTTCTGCAGTTCTGAGTGAAGCTTTATGCGCGCTTATGCGGCGTCGCGTGCGTTCATTACCTTGTCGGTGGTTAGTCAGCGTCAGGGAGCGGCGGTCGGCACATCTCCACGCATCTCGCCATCTCGGAAGCAACTCTCTCCTAACTTCTCCTTACTACCATTTACCGAAGTTGGTTTAAAAAAAACTATCTGGCTGTGTTTTCATCTGACCAATCAGGGTCTCAATGTTAACCTTAAGCTCCGCCTACAAAAATTCTGTCTCTCCAATGAGAAACGTTATACTTTTCGTGGTGGGGCAATGTTTTTAAAGTTCGCAACGTAACAGAGACGCGAAAAAGTCTCATGCTAAAACTTGCAGCTGGTGTGGCCCTTTTAGTGTTATCGTAAGATCTATACTGTTCTTCTTTTAACATGGGCTGGGGGGTAGTCCTGGCGGTTACTTTTCGTGGTGGGGCAATGTTTTTTAGGTTTGCAACGAAACAGAGACGCGAAAAAGTCTCACGCTAAAACTTGCGGCTGGTGTGGCCCTTTTAGTGTTATCGTAAGATCTATACTGTTCTTCTGGAGGGCTCTATCTTTTAACATGGGCTGGGGGGTGGTCCTGGTGGTTAGCTGGCGACGTGGGTGTCCGTCCGTTATCGTAGGGCCTTCTAGCTTATCACATTTCTGTTCTCGGCTTCTGTTCTCGTTTCTCCCCTCGGAACTGCGTCTGTCTCACGGTGGGAAGGTATGACATGCATTTAGGCATTCTTGTGTTAGTCTGTGGTATTCCATTTGCTCACTCGTTCCTCGTATTACTTTGGTTAATTTAATGTCACGATTTATTCGGAGCTATGTGACATACTACTGGATTTGCTTATCATGTCAGGGTTTTCATGGAAGGTGTTGGATTTGCCTGACACCTTACACAGTTAAGTAGCAAAGAAATTGGAATAGACATGTGTATTTAAATACAGAGATATGTAAAGAGGCAGAATACGGTACTGCTGTCGCCAATGCCTATGTAAGACTGAAAGTGTCTGGTGCACTTGTTAGATCAGTTACTGCTGCTACAATGACAGGTTATCAAGATTTCATTGAGTTTGAACGTGGTGTTATAGTCGGCGCAGGAGCAATGTAACACAGCATCTCAGAGGTAGCGATGAAGTGGGGATTTCCCCTTAGTCCATTTCACGAGTGAACCGACAGTATCAGGAAACTGGTAGAACATCAAATCTCCGACATAGCTGTGACCGGAAAAAGATGCGAGAACCGGACCACTGACGATTGAAGAGAATCGTTCAACATGACAGAAGTGCAACCCTTCCGCAATTGCTGCAGATTTCAATGCTGGGCCATCAAAAAATGTCAGCGTGCGAACCATTCAACAAAACATCATCGATGGCCTTTCAGAGCCGAAGACGCACTCTTGTACTCTTGATGAGGTACAACACAAAGCTTTATGCCTCACCTGGCCATCAACACTGACTTTGGACTGTTGATGACTGGAAACATGTTGCCTGGTTGGAAGAGCCTCGTTTCAAATTGCAGTGAGTGGATGGATGTGTATGGGTATGGAGACAATCTCATGAACCCATGGACCCCGTATGTCAGTAGAGGACTGTTCAAAGTTGATGGAGGCTCTATAATGGTGTGGGGCATGTGTAATGAGAGTGTTATTGGACTCCTGATCAGATACGACTAGATACGACTCCGACTGGTGACACGTACATAAGCATCCTGTGTGATCACCTGCATCCATTCATGTCCATTGTGCATTCCAACGAACTTGGGCAATTCCAGCAGGACAATCCGACACCTTACACGTCCAAAAGCGCTACAGAGTAGCTCCAGGAACACTCTTCTGAGTTTAAACACTTCTGCTGGCCACCAAACTCCCCAGGCATAAACATTACTGAGCGTATCTGGGATGCCTTGCAACGTGCTGTTCAGAAGAGATTTCCAGTCCCTCGTACTGTTACGGATTTATGGACAGCCCTGTAGGATTCATGGTGTCAGTTCCCTCCAGCATTAATTCAGACATTAGTCGAGTGCATGCCACATCGTGTTGCAGAACTTCTACTTGCTCGCGGGGGCCCTTCACGATATGAGGCAGGTGTACAAATTTCTTTGGCTCTTCAATGTATATGAGAAAAAGTACCACCACAGCTGACTCTTGAGAATGTCTTTATTGTCTCACTCGACTAGTTATGGAACCACATTATCGTCATCCCACCACTGCCAAAAGGGTATTAGAATTCCTTGGCATATTTATTGTAGAGTCCTTGTTACTAGAACACGTGGGCTAGCTTTCCTCAGGAGTCTCTACTCGACACCGCCCTTTCTCACCCACTCATTCGGCTCAACTCATTTGTCGTTATCTCTTTGTGTCCCTCTGTCACTGTCTCCTGGGTCACAGCCACAGTCCCCTTCGTTCTGCCCTACTATACTGGTTCCTCTCACTGTCACTGTCTAACTCCTGCTCTCTCTTCTTGCTACTATCTCGTCCCTTCGTTCCTACTGCTGCCGTCTCTTCTCACTGTCACCATCTCTCTCTTTCTCACTGTCAGTACCATATACTCTGTATCTCATTATGATGGCTGTCACCCTCTTCCACTTTCTCTTCCTCTTTATTCCCCTCCACCCCCAACTATGTTCTATTGTCATTGTGTCCCTCTCTTCCTCTCATACTGCAATTGTATCCTTTGCTCCTTGTATAATAAAACCACTGTCTACTATCTTCCAGAATTTATTACTTTTCTGTCTCTTTGCCACAGCCACTGTCTTCTTCTCTCTCAGCATAAAAAAGTTGCGAATATGCTTGCAAGCCAAAATTTTTGGGTAATTTTTAAAGATTCTGAGGAAGGTAGAATGAGGCAACTGGTACTTCACTTTTGAGTCAGAATCTTTTAATAAATAGGAACATATTCGCAGTTTTTGTGCTCCAATAGGAGCATTTTTCCGCTGGTTCCCTTCTTTTGTGTGATGCGGCATGGCTTGTAACTCAAATGAAAAGAAATGTATTGATCAGTAAAACTTAGATAGCATACTTAAATGACATTGAAACAATGAAGAACTAAATTTACACCTCAGATCGAATTTTACGTGCAAAAAATTTTTTCATAGGCTTCAGTGCTACAACACGACATTCCCAAATGGTAACGGAGACATTTTACAGCATATTTCTCCGTGCTACGTCACTTTATAAACTACGTTTTCGCCTCACACCAGATTTTACGTGTGTCTTTATGTGCACAGTTGGGTTAACTTTGAACCTCTGTATCTCGGAAACGGATAAAGATATAAAGAAAATTTTCAAAGTTATTCGAGATCGGGACCTAGGAACACGACGTAAAAAGTACAGCCATTTACTGTGCATAGCCATCTTTCGAGATCGGGATCTTAGGAATATATCGTAAAAGTTTCAGCGTTTTCTGTGCATATCTGTCTGGAAATTATTGGCTGGGTTTTAGTCCGCTGGTGACGGTGAAAATATAGTAAAACATCCCTTTTGTGGGGTTTTCCGAGGAACCGTCCATAAGTCCCATCAATCCCAAAGAAGACCACATCAAATTCAAAAAGAACCAACCAATTGGCCCCATTTGCCTTAGCATGAGGAAGTGTGTAATATTTATACTTTTACCCTTACTGGATGACAGCGACACTAAGACGATGCTTCTATTGGGTGTGCAAACCCCTAGCGCAATGAAAATCCTACCTTTTTATCACTAAAAGACCCGAGGTATGAGCAGCGAAAAATCCCGTTTCACTGCGCGGCATTTAGGAACACATAGGATACGCATGCATACCGACAAAGCGAAAGAGATAGCTCTGTGTTGGGACACGGAGGACCTCGGTCTAACCACTGGGTGTTATGACAGAGAAACTAAGCAGTATCTTCTCTTCAGCTCATTTGCCTCCTCTTGAGAGCTCCAGAAGAGGCTTCAAGACGCTACACACGCCTTCACATCGCCATCTCTGTCATTTATTCACTCGGCCCACTCTGTCATTTTGGTCAGTGAAGGTCGATCAAACATCATACGAAAGTACAATCTACATTTGAACCACTAGAATTGTTTTCTTCACTACGACACCTCTTCAGTGTTACAACAGGTCTCATACTTTAGTAATATAATTAGAACAAAGTATTCACAGTCTGATTAAAAATTTGGATGTCAGGTTACCGAATAAGATGTTTGTTGAGTAATAAGTATGTTTGCCCCATGGTGCAAGGTCAGTTCGCCTCTTGAACACAGCGTACAACTAGCCCTGACTTTAGCACTGTTTGCTAGGTGTCTGCTGAACAGGGGAATTACCTGTTTTAATGTGCGTCACTGAGTTTTCCTAGAAGCCACTCCTCTTCGGCGAAGTGGCTGTCGCAGTACGTGCTACGCACTCATCATCAGCGAAGCTGTCGTCGCTGTATGTGCTAAGCACTCAAGGACTCGTGAAAGTTAAACGCCGAGTCACCCAGGCTAACAGTAGCACCTCAACACGTTCCGACTCACTCCCTATGTTCCTTTTGCAAAGAGCTTGTCACGGGCTCCAAAGGAAGCGGAAATTTCCCATTCACATAGACAAGCTCAATAACGGTGGTTCACATTTACAATCAAAAAGGTTAAATTTAATTTGGTTTCGTTTCTCTCGCATTTAAAATTAATATTCACGATGTTATTATTGCCGGCCGGGGTGGCCGAGCGGTTCTAGGCGCTACAGTCTGGAGCCGCGCGACCGCTACGGTCGCAGGTTCGAAACCTGCCTCGGGCATGGATGTGTGTGATGTCCTTAGGTTAGTTGGGTTTAAGTAGTTTTAAGTTCTAGCGGACTGATGACCTCAGAAGTTGAGTCCCATAGTGCTCAGAGCCATTTGAACAATTTTGATGTTATTATAATAATGGAAACAGTCGTTACATGTGTGTGTCACAGTAACAAATAAAAAGACCAAATACTGTTTTTTTTCTTTACCTCTCATCAAAAATTGTCAGAATTCTGAAGACAGTAATAAAGACATTAGGTATGAAACAACAAACGCAGTGCAGCGAGGAGTCTGGGTGTTTTATTGGTTTTTAGTCAAGGGACTGTTTTGATCCAGATGCCCATGAAAGTCTACATTGCCTGGCAGAAAAAGTGAAGCACGCAGAAGCGGAAGAGAAATTCCGAATGAAACTTCACGGTTTGAAATGGTACGTGTTGTTAGTTCAGTGAATACAGTGTCGAATCAAATCTACAAAGAACTTCGAAGTACGAGCTGAAGTATCACTGTGACGTTGTTCCACCAGGTTCTGTTGGGGAGGTTGCCATGATGCCGTTGGATGCATGGACTGATTCGGTTGGGAAAGGTATCATATTGTAGAAACGTTGTACCCTCCACTGAGGCAAGCTGATCCACAACTGTTGTGTTAATTGGTCCTTGATCTAGCACTGAGACAGAGTTGACGTCCGAACTGGTCCCGCACATGTTCTGTGTGGGACACATCTGGGAATTTTACTAACCATAAGAATATCTCAGTATAATGTAGACAGTTCATTGAGACATATGCCATGTGCGGACGAGCATTGTCCTGTTGCAAAATGGCACCATGGCAGTGTCACATAAGTGATAACACATAGGGACGTGTGACCTACAGTTGTGCCAGTAGAGTTCCCCTCAATCACTACCAGAAGTCATATCCAATGGCTTCCCACACATGGCGCCAGGAGACACTGCTGTGCCTCAGCAAAACGTTGAAAGTATGGGTCATCTCCTCAGGTCGCCACCATACTCGCCAACGATGGTCATCCGGGGTAGTACATAATGTAACGGAACATATTAAAGGCTTTACTGTACCGAAGTATGCGATACCCTCCAAATTCAACCAGTTTAACGAGTATTTAGGATTATAGAAAAGTTATTGTGTATGTCAACAATGATTGCATAACATGTCTGCATAAACAGTCAACCCATTAAATTATACTGAATAACTGACCCACACAAAAGTTTATATCACTTGATCACTGATACAGCAAATGTCGTCATGTTAAAACACGAAGTTCATCTTAAATAATTAATATGAAGTACGAAAAATAGTGGCCAACTTAGGTATTTTGGATCTCCTTAAATAAAAATCACCCAGTGAAACCTATTTGTTCACTAGGAGCGTTTTCACTCAGTATTCACGAAGTCAATCCTATTTTAGACGAAAACCAATGTAATTCTTAATAATTCATGTTATTTACTTATTTATGCAAATTAGAGAAGTCAATTGACAAACTTCTAAAAAACGGCCTTTTTGTAACAAAGAATTATTCTGTCAAGTCAACAAATCTGTCTGTCATTTTAATAACATGTTAAATTATGTCACTCGATGCAAATTAATAACTTTTCTGCACAAATTATGATAACAGATGTACATGTGACTTGTAAACTATATCTCTTTTTAGTAGTTCTTTGACAATGTTATAAATACAAGCAGCAAGAACGGTCGGGAGGCAGTCGGAATGTCACTTTGGTAAAGTGTGTTTGTGTGTTATTGTTTGAGGTGGATAAACAATGCAAAGAACATGTAACGGAAGTACTACTTTGTGTTGTGTCATGGTCTTTGGTGGACAGTGGAATTAAGATGGCCACCAAAGTAATAAATATTTGAAGTTTACATATTTGTTGGTTTCTCTCGTTCTTTATCATCAAAAGCACATATAAAATACGGGACCTCATGTTTTTAACCCTAGACAACCAGATGTAGAGCCAGCGTCAGCATCGAGAGACAGCAGCGATCCAGCAAGTAGCAGCGATTACCACAACACAATTCATTTTAATGGCGCCAACCTAACATCAAGTGCTAACAAGCTCCGTAAATGGGAGTGAAATAGTGCGATTATAGCAATTAGCTATATCTACGACTAGGCGACCATTACAATAACAATGATTCATCGCTGAACTCAATGCAGCGCCATTCGACAGCAGTCCATACTTCCTGGTCACGTCATCACTACAAACCCAGCAGTTCATGTCGTACTGTTAATGGCGTGAGACAGTAATACTACTAGTCTGGCTGATGCTAGTCACTGACCTAAAGTGCAGGATGACACAGAATGTTACGGAAAGTCCATTACTTGTTCTTGGGCTGCAGGTGCAGACGTGAAGGTGTTATGATGTGCTTGCAGCACAGGTGTGCAGCAAGCACATCTGTGCAGCAGATGTGGTCAACCGGGACCTTGACAACAAGTGTGGCTACCGCCATGTTCCCACACAGTCCCATACTGGGTCACTGTCACAACCGAGTGCGCACAAATCTGGATAATACACGATTCGATAACCTGAAAAAACGGAGGCACACAAAGAGGCCCCTACCAAACTCTGTCTGTCTTGCACGATTAGGCGCCATCTCCGCGTTCGTGCTCTTCACAGCGATCACTCAACATCTGACACTGTCCATGCCCCTTACGTACCCTACCAGGCCTGGTCATAACACTAAACTCGAACAACATTGATGCACTCTTGTGGCCGTTCTGTCACAGAGATTTGAACTCTAAATCATTTACATATCCGCCGATGGTGTGTATGTGTATGAAGTTGCATTGGAATTCGCCCTTGTCTTCTGGGTGCTTCACTTCCTTTGATAGGTAGTGTATCTCTGCACAGCTACTAAAGTCTACATCACGCTGAATGTGCTTAAAGTATTCAAGCCATGGTCTCTACTACTGTTACCTCCCCCCTCCATTTCCTTTCACTACTAAATTGATGATTCTGTGGTGTCCCATGATGTAGCCAGTCACCTGGTCCATTCTTTTAGTGAAGTTGTGCCATAAAACATTCGATTCAGCACTTATTCATTGGAGAAGGAGCAAAAGTACTGTATGGCGATGACGCGACATTAGTAAATGTAGAAAGAAATCTAGAAACTCTTGAAAAAAGTATTTTTTTTCAATAAGCAACTCTGTTCATTGTAAATCTAAAAAGGTAATGTTCACAGTGTTCACTATTAAAGAAAATAACATCAAACAGGTACATTTATATACTATGTGATCAAAAGTATCCGGACACCTGGCAGAAAATGACTTACAAGTTCCTGGCGCCCTCCATCGGTAATGCTGGAATTCAATATGGTTTTGGCCCACTCTTAGCCTTGATGACAGCTTCCATTCTCGCTAGCATACGCTCAGTCAGGCTCTGGAAGGTTTCTTGGGGAATGGCAGCCCATTCTTCACGGAGTACTGCACTGAGGAGAGGTATCGATGTCGGTCGGTGAGGCCTGGCACGAAGTCGGCGTTCCAAAACATCCCAAAGGTGTACTGTAGGACTCTGTGCAAGCCAGTCCATTACAGGGATGTTATTGTCGTGTAACCATTGCACGACAGGCCGTGCAATATGAACAGGTGCTCGATGGTGTTGAAAGATGCAGTCGCCATTCCCGAACTGCTCTTCAACAGTCGGAAGCAAGAAGGTGCTTAAAACATCAATGTAGGCCTGTGATGTGATAGTGCCAAGCAAAACAACAAGAGGTGCAAGCCCCTCCATGAAAAACACGACCAGGCCATAACACCACTGCCTCCGAATTTTACTGTTGACACTACACACGCTGGCATATGTTCATCAGGTATTCGCCATACTCACACCCTGCCATCGGATCGCCACATTGTGTACGGTGATTCGTACTCCACAAAACGTTTTTCTACTGCTCAATCGTCCAATGTTTACGCTCCTTACACCAAGCGAGTCGCCGTTTGCCATTTACCGGCGTCGTGTGTGGCTTATGAGCAGCCGCTCGACCGTGAAATCCAAGTTTTCTCACCTTCCGCCTAACTGTCGTGATACTTGCAGTGGATCCCGATGCAGTTTGGGATTCCTGTGTGATGGTCTGGATAAATGTCTGCCTATTACAAATTACGACCGTCTTCGACTGTCGACGGTCTGTGTCAGTCAACAGACGAGGTCGGCCTATACGCTTTTGTGCTGTATGTGTCCCTTCACGTTTCCACTTCACTATCACATCGGAAACAGTGGACCTAGGGATGTTTAGGAGTGTGGAAATCTCGCGCACCGGCGTATGACACAAGTGATACCCAATCACCTGACCACGTTCGAAGTCCATGAGTTCTGCGGAGCGCCCGATTCTGCACTCTCACAATGTCTAATGACTACTGAGGTCGCTGATATGGAGTACCCGGCAGTAGGTGGCAGCACAGTGCACCTAATATGAAAAACGTATGTTTTGGGGGGTGTTCGGATAAAAATGGTTCAAATGGCTCTGAGCACTATGGGACTTAACTTCTGAGGTCATCAGTCCCATAGAACTTAGAACTTAGAGGACATCACACGCATCCATGCCCGAGGCAGGATTCGAACCTGCGACCGTACGCGGTCGCGCGGTTCCAGACTGTAGCGCCTAGAACCGCTCGTCCACCTCGGCCGGTGGTGTCCGGATACTTTTGATCACATGGTGTAGATGAAAAATGACTGGAAGAAGTGATCACTGTACATTTTATAGGAATTATACAGTAATAAGCAGTAAACTGCAATGAAGTCGACATTTAGACAATATCCAATGGAAAACAAAAACCGTATTACTTATTGTGAAAAAAACTGTATTATTTATTGTGGAACAGTTTATACGTCATTTCAATAAACAGTTTCCGTGAGCATTTTGCTGGTTTATTTAGATGTAGACACACGTTCCAAAACGTTATCACCACCAAAGGAGTAGCATTTTAGTGCACCTTTGAAACACAATACAGCAGCAATTCTAAGTAGCATTTATTCTACAAGTCCTTAATAGGTTTCCGAAAGAACATGGTATCATATGTCTACGCGCAAATCATATACACTCCTGGAAATTGAAATAAGAACACCGTGAATTCATTGTCCCAGGAAGGGGAAACTTTATTGACACATTCCTGGGGTCAGATACATCACATGATCACACTGACAGAACCACAGGCACATAGACACAGGCAACAGAGCATGCATAATGTCGGCACTAGTACAGTGTATATCCACCTTTCGCAGCAATGCAGGCTGCTATTCTCCCATGGAGACGATCGTAGAGATGCTGGATGTAGTCCTGTGGAACGGCTTGCCATGCCATTTCCACCTGGCGCCTCAGCTGGACCAGCGTTCGTGCTGGACGTGCAGACCGCGTGAGACGACGCTTCATCCAGTCCCAAACATGCTCAATGGGGGACAGATCCGGAGATCTTGCTGGCCAGGGTAGTTGACTTACACCTTCTAGAGCACGTTGTGTGGCACGGGATACATGCGGACGTGCATTGTCCTGTTGGAACAGCAAGTTCCCTTGCCGGTCTAGGAATGGTAGAACGATGGGTTCGATGACGGTTTGGATGTACCGTGCACCATTCAGTGTCCCCTCGACGATCACCAGTGGTGTATGGCCAGTGTAGGAGATCGCTCCCCACACCATGATGCCGGGTGTTGGCCCTGTGTGCCTCGGTCGTATGCAGTCCTGATTGTGGCACTCACCTGCACGGCGCCAAACACGCATACGACCATCATTGGCACCAAGGCAGAAGCGACTCTCATCGCTGAAGACGACACGTCTCCATTCGTCCCTCCATTCACGCCTGTCGCGACACCACTGGAGGCGGGCTGCACGATGTTGGGGCGTGAGCGGAAGACGGCCTAACGGTGTGCGGGACCGTAGCCCAGCTTCATGGAGACGGTTGCGAATGGTCCTCGCCGATACCCCAGGAGCAACAGTGTCCCTAATTTGCTGGGAAGTGGCGGTGCGGTCCCCTACGGCACTGCGTAGGATCCTACGGTCTTGGCGTGCATCCGTGCGTCGCTGCGGTCCGGTCCCAGGTCGACGGGCACGTGCACCTTCCGCCGACCACTGGCGACAACATCGATGTACTGTGGAGACCTCACGCCCCATGTGTTGAGCAATTCGGCGGTACGTCCACCCGGCCTCCCGCATGCCCACTATACGCCCTCGCTCAAAGTCCGTCAACTGCACATACGGTTCACGTCCACGCTGTCGCGGCATGCTACCAGTGTTAAAGACTGCGATGGAGCTCCGTATGCCACGGCAAACTGACTGACACTGACGGCGGCGGTGCACAAATGCTGCGCAGCTAGCGCCATTCGACGGCCAACACTGCGGTTCCTGGTGTGTCCGCTGTGCCGTGGGTGTGATCATTGCTTGTACAGCCCTCTCGCAGTGGCCGGAGCAAGTATGGTGGGTCTGACACACCGGTGTCAATGTGTTCTTTTTTCCGTTTCCAGGAGTGTAGTTCCCGTGAAAATCGGCCCCCGGTCATTTGTGGGCACGCAACTGGCGCCCTATAGCGTCCCAGATGTGTTCCATCGGGTTCAGATCACGCGAATTTGGTGATCTTGTGACACGGACAGTTATCCTACCGGATGATCCATCGTCGCCTGGGATGATGAATCATAAAGGAGTGTTAGCGGTCCGCAGTAATGATCATGTTGCTCACAGTAGTCGCGGTGCCTTCGATTACTGACAGAGGGAACCCCACGTGAATGTCCCCCAAAGCCTAATACTAAACCCACCTGCCTGTGTCCGTAGTGCAGTGCGTGTTTCGAGCACCTGGTCGCTGGGATGACGTATCCAGACATTATCATTGACATGGTGTAACATGAAACTTGGGTCGTCCAACCGGGCGACATGTTTCCATTCATCTATGGTCTAATCTCGACGATCCTGTGCCCGTTGGAATTGTGATTATATTAAATAAATTCTTTACTTCATTTCTAAACCCTCATCCCAGAGTGTCCCGACGATGTCCCAGCTAGATACGGCAACCCTAGGTATGAGGAGGCGCAACCGCAGGCTGTTGCGCAAGTGTCCGCATTTTCCCTCTCACATTCCCGCTCCAAGCAAACAATAGAAATTCCCCTCCGTATCCCACGCGTAACAGACTAATCGGCCAACTTTTCATAGGAACTGTACTGGCGCTTTTTCACCTTGCCTAAAATATACTTACGCTGTATTTCTTTCTCTTTCATTTCCACCTGACAGCGAATGCTATAGTACATAGTCGTCCGTCTCCATAGTGGTCAGCGCGGCAGAAAGCCATTTGAGGGGTCTGGGTTCGATTCCTGGTCGGGTTGAAGATTTTCTCCAGTCGGTGATTGATGTTGTGTTATCTTCATCATAATTTCATCCTCATCGACACGCAAGTCACCGAAGTGGCGTCAGCAAAGAAGACTTGCACCAGGCGAATGGCCTACGTGACGAGAGCCCCAGCCACACATACTCATTTGCATATAGTCACACAGAGATGCTGTGCTGATAAGTTGACTGATGGTTCCTGTGGCATGTGAAAGAACAATGTGATTGGTGGAATCTGAAAATTAACGGAATGCATGACGTATTAAGTGTTCTGCGGGACTTTTTTTGTTAATTCTTCCAATGTGGAATTACAAGCACCACTGCGGGATTGCCCCTCAGAATCTCTAGTTATGGGAGAATATGGGCTTGGCAGTAGGAATGAGGGAGGAAAAAGACTAATTAAGCTCTGGAATAAATTTCAGATGGTAATAGTGAACACTCTGTTCAAGAGTTACAAGAGGAGGAGGTATACTTGGAAAAGACCTGAAGATATAGGAAGGTTCGAGCTGTCAGACAGAGATTCCAGAATCAGATATTTGATTGTAAGATGTACCCAGGAGGAGATATATGCTCAGACCACAATTTAGTGATGATGCAAAGTAGGCCGACATTTAAGAGGCTAGCCAGGACGCATTGTGGAAAGAAGTGTGATACTGAAATACTGAGGTATGATGAGACGCATTTGAAGTTTGGTAAGGATGCGATAATGAACACCAAACTAGGCAGATCAGTAGAAGAAGAATGGGCATCTCTAAAAAGGGCAGACACAGATGTTGAACAGACAGACACAAATAGAAGGAAGGTAACTGCTCTTCGCCTTAAACCGAAAACAGTGTAAGTAACAACCGTTCCCGATTCATAGTTTATCAGAAGGGCCTATTGGCAAAGTTCTGATTGACGTCAGGCTTGTCGGAGTCAACAAATTGTCAGTGTCCAGCTCCAGTGGCTTTGGGTATAGCTTAGAGTGGTCGCTACTGACCTCTAATGTCTAGTATCCTTTATTACTAACTGGGTAAGTGGAAAAATGTTGACTATGTAGCTGCTCTACTGTGAACCCTTGTTTCTTAAGCAATGTGTATGTTGCTTTCACGTTTAATATTTGACGCCAAAAGTTTTATTTTACGTATTCCTGATTGAATTTTAGGACATTACTCACCTGAATGTTTTGGTATGTTTTTAAATGTCCTCAGCCAGTGGTTTTATTGCTTGAGGTGAGGTCAAGTAGATTACTCAAGTGTATGTTTAGAGCAAGAGTGCTTCCCTTTGCCATTTGTCTGTATTGTATTTGTATTTGTAGTGTATCAACCTTTTTATGTGTGTGAATTGCGTTTCTGTTCCTCAGAAAATCACAGTCCAGGATACAAGCTACTGATAAATCTTTTACTACTAGGAAAGTGCATTTGATCGCTCCTTCCCTAAATTTCAGGTCACCTGCACCTGGAATTTAACTGTTTGGGGCTGTGCCCCAATAGCTGCAGACACCCGAAAGTTTTGTACGGGATAAGTCGATATTTTATTTTAATGTGGGCTTCATGTGGTTCCCAAGTTGTGCAGCGACCGTAAACCACGAAATTACCAAATAAGCAGCAACCAGTCGCAAAATCATAAATAAATAAAACATGATTTGGCTACTGGTTGCTGCTTATTTGGTATTTTATTTGTCTTACATGATGCCTTATACAGCTCCAAACGCCGGCCGGAGTGGCCGAGCGGTTCTAGGCGCTTCAGTCTGGAACCGCGCGACCGCTACGGTCGCAGTTTCGAATCCTGCCTCGGTCATGGACGTGTGTTATGTCCTTAGGTTAGTTAGGTTTAAGTAGTTCTAAGTTCTAGGGGACTGATGATCTCGGCTGTTAAGTCCCATAGTGCTCAGAACCATTTGAACAGCTCCAAACTCAGAACACTGCTAGTCACGCCAGTATCAATGTACGCGTCGACTGGAATATCTTCTATCTGCGTTTTAATCACAGCCTGTATCTGTTCTAGATGGCTGCTTTTGCACTTACTAGGTTCGTTTAATAATTCATCCTGCGTTGCGATATTATCATTATACCGCAGCAGGTCAACGTTTTCTCGAGTCTGTTTTGGTGTGCCCCTCTTCGCCAGCCGACCATTAATGTGAAGCTTATTGCGGTTGAAACTAATTTGTTGTCTGGGAGGGGCCTGGATGGTTGCAGTCTGACACTTCCACTACCTAACATTGGATTGCTGTGCTGGCCAATGCTGTTGATTTACGTTTCCTCCGCGATTTTCATTTCTTTGTTGACTGTTCGATCCCGGTGGGGGACCTGTGTTTTGATTCCACTGCGGCGAGAAATTACTCTGCCACTGGTTTCTGTTGTTACGCCATTTGCTTGCCTTCCGTTACTGGTTGGTTGATGATAACCTTTACCACTGTTATTATTGTGGCTATTTTTGTTATTTCTAATGCCGTTTTTCTGAGGAGAAGACGAGTGATTTATATCTCTTTTTTCTGTCTTCGCCTCCTCTGGTGCCAAATCAGTCTTATCTATACTGATAGGTACTTGTCTAAATCTTCCTCGGCCCGTCCGGTTAGCCGATCCGTCTAACGCACGGCTTTCCGGAGTGGGAAGGAGCGCCTGGTCCCCGGCACGAATCCGCCCGGCTGACTTGTGTCGAGGTCCGGTGAGCCGTTCAGTCTGTGGATAGTTTTTAGGCGGTTTTCCATCTGCCTTGGCGAATGCGGGCTGGTTCCCCTTATTCCGCCTCAGTTACACTATGTCGGCGATTGCTGCGCAAACAAGTTCTTCATGTACGCGTGCACCACCATTTCTCTACCACGCAAACATAGGGGCTACACTCGTCTGGTGTGAGGTGTTGCCTGGGAGGGGGGGAGGGGGGGGGAGGGGGACTCCACCGGGGGCCGTACCGCACGATAACCCATGGTTCGGTGTGGGGCGGCGGAGGGGTGCAGTAGACTACGGTAGTCGTCGTGGGATTGTGGACCACTGCGGTTGCGGCGGGGACGGAGCCTCTCCGTCGTTTCTAGGTCCCCGGTTATTATACAGTACAATACATACAAATCTTTCTCGACAACATTAATTAAATTATCTTCGATATGTCTGGGCAGCCGCAACTTGAGCAGCTGGATCACGTCTTTACTAGCCATTGGCTCATCCCAGTACCTGGTCTTCCTAATGTAATTTTCAAAATATCTCCTTAGACTACCGTATCTGGGATTATACATTTCTGAACAAAAGACTTCATTTCTTAATCTCTCCTGAATACCCGGTGACCAATACTTGCCTAAGAAAGCCTTTTTAAATTGCTCAGTATTGTGACACCTATCCATTGCCTCATTTGCCCAGAGTCCAGCAACTCCTTGTATATGAGACACAATAAACTGAACTTTTTGCTTTTCTGTTCACATACTGGGAAAAATGTTCCTAAAACTTTTAATGAAAATGACTGGGTGACCTGATTTCTTTTCGTTATTAAAAATTTGGAATTGCTTGTGTTTAAGTAGGCTTTCCTCTAGGTGCCAGGTTCGGTGCCTGTACCGCCGCCCCCGGAATGCTAGGTAACGTTGTCGATACACTATTAGGACTGTGGCTGTTCCGGCCACTATCAAGTGGTTGATCATAATTAGTAACCATACTCGGTGCATTACCATACACTTAACGACTAGGCGTGATACTTTCTCTAATGTTCTGACAGCCGAGCGCCTTGCGCTGAAGTTGGCAATACGCTCTGTCACTTCGCGCTGCCAGTGTGGCAACTCTGCGCGTAACTCAGCTGAACGACTTCTGTTTGCACCGTTCCATTACCCGATTGTTAGCAAAGTCAACGCTCCAGTCACACGCTGTATCGCAATGTTTACTTTTTCGTCTACCTGTTGCACTATTGTTTGTTCTTTCAATTCCAGCCATTCCTGGAATTCTTGCTCGATTTTGTCAGCCTGATCGGCTAAATTATTTTCATTACACTCTCGCTGTGAAATTTCTAAATGCTCCATGCGAGTCGTTATTAAATCTACCTCCTTCTTCAAAGTCATTTGTGCTGTCTGTATATCCTTTACCTCCAAATCTAAGTTGATGTCTTATTCAGGCGGCCCCTGATAGGAATTCTATAATTCGGTTACCTCTGAGGAAATTTTCTCAACGTAATCTGATGGCATTTTTTCATTAGTTTGTTCTCGCTCAGCTAACATGTGATAACAGTTGCCTATCCCTCTCAGCTTGCACTCGATCGCGTTCTTCTAATTCTCGTTTTAACTTTTCGTCTTTTTCCAACAACTATCTCTCTCCGCTTGTAATGGACCACGTTCTTCTAATTCTCGTTTTAACTTTTCGTCTCTTTCCCACAATTGTCTATCTCTCTCCGCTTGTAACCGATCACGTTCCTTATCAAGTTCTTCCAATTTGCGTAGTGAAGCCGCAAATGGATCGAGCAGTGGAGAGCACACAGGTGACATAAAAATTCTCTCCACATGCCTGTTCGGTGTCAAACCATTTTCCGTTAACGGTCTTGCATCCTCTACATCCAACATATTTGTTGGTGTCAGGTGTTCCACCTGACAACTACTGCCACATGCCCCCAGCATCTCTCCTGCAGTGGCTGTAATATCATCAACATATCTACTCATGTCCTGCACATTATCATGTTGAACAAAATGTGTATTTGATTTTGGCATCCATAATTCTACCCACTTTGTCCATAACTTGATTTTGCTGCTGTAACAAGTCTGCACACGCTTAGACATAGCACATAATCATATGCACTTACAATCACACACGTTAAAAGCAAGTACTATTACAAATCCACAATGCTAACCTTGCTTGTTGTGGTAAAGTGAAAGTTAAACTCTATACATTACACTGTCTTTCTATCAGTAATCGTTCTAAAATTGTAACTTTAAATGAATTTCTGCTTTACCATGAGTCATCAGTTTAGGAGTGCATGTCAAACTTTAGTGCAACAACTGGGTAGTATGCATGGTAGTCCTTACCTTTATTACTGTATTCGGTATTGGTTTATTTTCAGCTTGGCAGCTCTCTTTTTCCTATATCTCAGGATCGGTTTTCTTCACATCCATATAACATTCCTTAGATGCTCGTAATTTTCATGTAAAAGAAGTTTGGGTTCTGGTTAGTATACAAATTATGGATGCATACACACACATAAAACCACAAAAATACAAATATTACTAAGAAATTATGTTTGAAATTACGTTTATTTTCTATTATTCTGGTCCCACGAGCAAAGGACGCCAGCGCAAGTTGTCGTACATCCATATACAACATATTAATGAGTGTGTTTTATTATTTTATTTAATTTAATCTGTAGTTTATTTTTATTTTTAATTTGATTTTGGGTTCCACTGCAAAGATATGCGAAGGCACGGATCGTTCTTAGATTTTACTGACACGAAAATGTAGCGTGGGATCCTGTATAATTACTGAAATTACTTAGACAAATTCATGCTCTAAAACAGTTAATCATTATATACTAGATACACATACAAAAAAGTATTTCATCATTTTCAATACGTAAGGACCTACGTGAGATTTAATTACGTCTTAGTGCAGGTCAACTCTGTGTCCTTTTGCACGTAGCATAAATCGTCTTAATATATCGTTAAGTACTTTGAAAATGTCAGATCATGGATGAAGGAAATTATATCGCTGATCTCCAGACTCGCCATTGGGAAGAACGGGATAATAATTACGGTAATTTCAAATTGCCGCTTAATGGCGGCCAGTTGTCGCCGTCCAGCGATGTTCAGCTTGCTGCCGGCGCGACGTCTGAAGTTCTTTTAAAAATGATGGAACAAGCAAACGTGATATGTGGTGCAGGTTACAGTTAAAATTAACAACAGCAATACTTAAGACATGTACTAGAGCTCACTGCTCAAATAATAAAACATGTACACACGTTATTACGTAGATGGCGCACAATGGTGTCCTATCCGAACAAGAACAAGCAAGAGAATGTCTGGCGTTTTTGTTTCACGCCGATACCAAAAATAACAAAGATAATAATAATAATTATGTTACAGATAATAGTTTTTCATTGTAATAACGTTATACCTTGACTGTCAGTAGACTTTCTTTTACATATGATAAATACTACTGGTCATTAAAATTGCTACACCACGAAGATGACGTGCTACAGACGCGAAATTTAACTGACAGGAAGAAGATGCTGTGATATGCAAATGATTAGCTTTTCAGAGCATTCACACAAGGTTGACGCCGGTGGCGACACCTACAGCGTGCTGACATGAGGAAAGTTTCCGACCGATTTCTCGTACACAAACAGCAGTTGATCGGCGTTGCCTGGTGAAACGTTGTTGTGATGCCTCGTGTAAGGAGGAGAAATGCGTACCATCACGTTTCCGACTTTGATAAAGGTCGGATTGTAGCCTATCGCGATTGCGGTTTATCGTATCGCGACACGGCTGCTCGCGTTGGTCGAGATCCAATGACTGTTAGCAGAATATGGAATCGGTGGGTTCAGGAGGGTAACACGGAACGCCGCGCTGGATCCCAACGGCCTCGTATCACTAGCAGTCGAGATGACAGGCATCTTATCCGCATGGCTGTAACGGATCGTGTAGCCATGTCTCGATCCCTGAGTCAACAGATGGGGACGTTTGCAAGACAACAACCATCTGCACGAACAGTTCGACGACGTTTGCAGCAGCATGGACTATCAGCTCGGAGACCATGGCTGCAGATACGCTTGACGCTGCATCTCAGACAGGAGCGTCTGCGATAGTGTACTCAACGACGAACCTGGGTGCACGAATGGCAAAACGTCATTTTTTCGGATGAATTCAGGTTCTGTTTACCTCATCATGATGGTCGCATCCGTGTTTGGCGACATCGCGGTGAACGCACATTGGAAGCGTGTATTCGTCATCGTCGTACTGGCGTATCACCCGGCGAGATGGTATGGGGTGCCATTGGTTATACGTCTCGGTCACCTCTTGTTCGCATTAATGGCACTTTGAACAGTGGGCGTTACATTTCAGATGTGTTACGACCCGTGGCTCTACCCTTCATTCGATCCCTGTGAAACCCTACATTTCAGCACGATAATGCACGACCGCATGTTGCAGGTCCTGTACGGGCCTTTCTGGGTACAGAAAATGTTCGACTGCTGCCCTGGCGAGCACATTCACCAGATCTCTCACCAATTGAAAACGTCTGGTCAATGGTGGGCGAGCAACTGGCTCGTCACAATACGCCAGTCACTACTCTTGATGAATTGTGGTATCGTGTTGAAGCTGCATAGGCAGCTGTACCTGTACACGCCATCCAAGCTCTGGTTGACTCAATGCCCAGGCGTATCAAGGCCGTTATTATGGCCAGAGGTGGTTGTTCTGGATACTGATTTCTCAGGATCTATGCACCCAAATTGCATGAAAATGGAATCACATGTCAGTTCTAGTATAATATATTTGTCCAATGTATACCCGTTTATCATCTGCATTTCTTCTTGGTGTAGCAATTTTAATGGCCAGTAGTGTATAATTGCTCAATATCGTGGAAAATTATTTCTGAATTTATAGTTTGCCTAATCTGGGTCATGGGACGTCATACATTGGCCTCTCACTCCCAGCAGTTGACGGGTGCGCGCCGTCAGTGCCACAGACGCCACCCTAATGCGGTTGGGAGTGGTCCTCCTCATACCTGGCACCTGGCTCACTCCAAGCAAGGACACGGGCGTTCCCAGCTGGCGTCGCCCATCCGGGGACTTGCTTCTGAAATTTGATAAAAGCAAAAGAAAAAAACGAAAAAAATTGAAAAAAAAAGAAATTCATCCCAACCGCCATCAGTCGCAAACACCCAGCGCTTCACTCGCCAATCGTCTTCCCTGCGCCGGCCGAAGTGGCCGTGCGGTTCTAGGCGCTGCAGTCTGGAACCGCGAGACCGCTACGGTCGCAGGTTCGAATCCTGCCTCGGGCATGGACGTGTGTGATGTCATTAGGTTAGTTAGGTTTAACTAGTTCTAAGTTCTAGGGGACTAATGACCTCAGAGGTTGAGTCCCATAGTGCTCAGAGCCTTTTGAACCATTTTCTTCCCTGCCGTTTCGGAAAACCTCCTCCCTAAGTACTTTGTAAACAGTATTGCGTGAAAACCACGTTCAAGAACTCTTTCCTAATCTGGAAACTGCAATACAAATATTTTTGTCAACCGCTGCAACCAGTTGTCCAGCCGATCGCTCTTTCAAACTCCTCAAAAGACATAGGAATTATTTTCGGTCATCCATGTGCAAGATAGAGCCAACAGACTTGACGCCGTCTCCCTGAGTTCTCGTGTAACACAGCAACTAGACTGACTATGTAATCGAAAATTAGCTACAAAGAAAGCACGTGCTAAACAGCCTTTCCTGGCTTGAGTGTCGCGAGTTCAATACGCTCGTAATTATTATTTATTATTATTATTAATAGTTGTAGTAGCAGTCGTAGTATTCAGTTACGTACAGATGTAGGTTGCTTGGTGGTACATCAGTCGAAATGAGGGGCGGAAGTATTTTTCTGTGCATACGGGTGGCAAATAGCTAAATTCACCCATGTACTAGTTACTATTTCCGAAAACTTACGAGGACAATCCGTATAACCATTTAAGAACGACGACAGCTCGTTAACAACTGTGCAAATTTACTGTCACTGCCTAACACGCTAAACACAGGGTAAGCAAAACCCATGTTCATGCCAGAGACGTAAACGATCCCTATGTAGACAGTCATTCTTTATGTTCAGTATTACCGGCTGTCCAAAAATATTAAATGTGCAAGTGTTGGGTTGAGAGATTGAGCAGTTGCACAGAATATATCGAAAACTTGTGGGATGTATTGCGCTATGTGAGAAATATTGTGCCGTTTGTGGGCAGTATTGACAATATCCTTGATACTGACAACATCCTCGCACATGTACTTCGTTTAGGTTCAGGGTTCATTGCATTCGCTGTGCTGCCTGAAATGAGTTCAAAACAAGAAGAAAGGTTATTCATATTAGTATGCATCGAAATGTACAAAGCACTGCAAGCATTGTGGGATGTTAGAGCAGATGAATATAAAACTGGAAAATGAAGCATTATTTTTCTGCGTTGTTGCTCACGAAATACAGAGAAGCTAGCCTACAGCTACAAGGAAAAATGTTCTAAAATGGTTCAAAAGGCTCTGAGCACTATGGGACTTAACTTCTAAGATCATCAGTCCCCTAGAACTTAGAACTACTTAAACCTAACTAACCTAACGACATCACACACATCCACACCCGAGGCAGGATTCGAACCTGCGACCGTAACGGTATTGCGCTATGTGAGAAATATTGTGCCGTTTGTGGGCAGTATTGACAATATCCTTGATACTGACAACATCCTCGCACATGTACTTCGTTTAGGTTCAGGGTTCATTGCATTCGCTGTGCTGCCTGAAATGAGTTCAAAACAAGAAGAAAGGTTATTCATATTAGTATGCATCGAAATGTACAAAGCACTGCAAGCATTGTGGGATGTTAGAGCAGATGAATATAAAACTGGAAAATGAAGCATTATTTTTCTGCGTTGTTGCTCACGAAATACAGAGAAGCTAGCCTACAGCTACAAGGAAAAATGTTCTAAAATGGTTCAAAAGGCTCTGAGCACTATGGGACTTAACTTCTAAGATCATCAGTCCCCTAGAACTTAGAACTACTTAAACCTAACTAACCTAACGACATCACACACATCCATACCCGAGGCAGGATTCGAACCTGCGACCGTAACGGTCGCGCGGTTCCAGACTGTAGCGCCTAGAACCGCTCGTCCACCCCGACCGGCAAAAATGTTCTAAAAGAACTCGTTAAGAACAAGTATAGCTACAACCACCTTAATGTATCAGATGTTGGACCATCAAGTAAAACATTGTGATAGACATTTATCTCGTTCGGCCTCAAGTAGAGCAATTGCCACAGCAACAGCATCCTGAACGTTCACAATTTCAAGCCCTACTAAAATATTGTACATTTTATTGAACATTCTAGGAAGAAGTTCAATATTATTGCACATCATTATTTTATACCTTAGTAATACTGGCCGTGTATGGGCCGTTTGCCAACGCTATTGCCCGCTACTCTCACATACACATATCGATATACTGATGAGCTGTGAGAACAGCAACCGTTTAAGTATTAATGCCACGTAGATTGACTGTCACGTCGATTAAATATCGAGAAGTAAGATAACGAAACGAAACGGAACGACCATACATATTCAATTTTAGAGATGGCGAATGGTTGACTACGAATTTTTTTGGGAAGTTCTGAGCCAGTTAAACACCTATAAAGGACACTGGTTTTAAGAAGCTCGTGCGACCCAATTTTGGATTCCGCAGAGTGTGATCCGCAGCAGGACGTCGAAGCAGTTCATAGGCGTGTTGCTAGGTTTGCTTCTTCGCGGTTGGGTAATGCAAGAGTGTTACGGAAATACTCGGTGATCTTAGAATCCCTAGAAGACGATCGTTTCACGAAACGCTGTTGAGTAGTTTGTGAGAACCAGCATTTGATACAAGCTGCTGCACAGTTCTGATGTCGTCAACGCGTAAGAACTGTTCTCGCGGTAAGAACAGTACGAGATGGGTCGAAAAGTTTCTAGCATAACAAATAAAGAATGACAGAAATTTCGTAATGCCAATTTCTTTTTCAATATAATGCCTGTGTACACAAATACACTTGCAGGCAAGCTCAGTTAACTTCTCCAAACCATTCAAATAAAAGGTCTTCGATTTCGAGTCCAACCAAGCGTTCACAGCATCGATCACTGTATCATCATTGTCAAATAATCACCCTTTGAGGTCTTTTTTTAGGTTTGGGAAAAGAAAAAAGTCTGATGGAGCCAAATCTGGAGAATACGGCCGGCAGCAGTAACCGAGCGGTTCTAGGCGCTTCAGTCTGGAGCCGCGCGACCGCTACGGTGGCAGGTTCGAATCCTGCCTCGGGCATGGATGCGTGTGATGTCCTTAGATGAGTTAGGTTTAAGTAGTTCTAAGTTCTAGGGTACTGATGATCTCAGATGCTAAGTCCCATAGTGCTCAGAGCCATTTTTTGGAGAATATGGTGGATGACTAACAATTCGAACCTGCAGTCACGCAGAGTTTCCAGTGTTGCGAGGGCTTTGTGCACCGGCGTGTTGTCCTGCCGCAAAAGGACTCGCGCGCCAATTTTCCGCGCCTTTTTCTCTTTATCTCTTGTCTCAAAAGGCGCAGGAGGGTGCAATAATATGATGCATTGACGGTTACGCCCTTTCGCAAGTAATCCTTTGTGCATCGCAGAAGACCGATGCCATCACCTCGCATCTTACCGGCTGATTTCTGCACCCGGAATTTTTTTGGCGTGTTGTTTTGTGAACCCACGTTTCGTCCATTGTCACATACAAGTCATCTTCATCTACTTCAAATTGGCGGACGATTTCTTCACAACAGTGCGCACGCTCCCGTCTCCGATCTGCATTCAAGTCTTTCTGGACCCACCAAGATGAAACTTTTCGCATTTCAAAAATATTCACAACAATGTCACTCGCACGCTCATGGGAGATTCCAAATGTGGTTTCAATGTGCTGAAACGTTGTTTGACGATCCTACAAATTCGTATCATGAATTGCAGTCACTGTTTCATCAATTTCAACTGTGACAGGTCTTGCGCTCCTTGGCGCATCTTTTACACTCGTTGTTCCATGTTTGTAATCGTACACCCAGTTTTTCACTGTTGCGTAAGACGAAGCACTGTCCTTAAGTGTATTCCGCATGTCCCCCACAATTTCCTTGGGCGTCATTCCCTTCAAATGAAGATATTCAATCAAAGCGCAGTTCTTGATTCTCTCGATATTCGCCATGTTGCTTACACTACGGTATACAATGCATCCTAGCGGCAAAACTAACGAAGCTGGAGTCGCGAAGTCTGACTTACATGCCCACAAAGGGTCACAATATAAGTGGGTGGTGTTGTTAGTGCGAGACATTAATAACTACCTCGGGCCAGAAACTTTTCGACCGCCCCTCGTATACAATAAAGGAGGCACACAGGCAATCGTTTTTCACTCACTACGTTTCCAAGTGCGAGAAAAAGAGGGAATGACAATAGGCGTGCAGCATCTGCGCAGATGGGCGACGTGAATTTCTTACTGACGTGTCTGCTTCGCACGGAAGTTGGATAACTGGTTAAATATCTTGGTTAGCAGACACTGCTAGAACAAGAGTAATATCTCGGGCGAAATCTAGCATAAAAAAAACTGTATTCAGACTGACATCTACGAATATTTTTCAGGCACCAATATATCGCTCCTCTAAAAACAGAGAACACGAAATTGCTAATGAAAGTTCGTACGAGGCCTGTAAGAAATTATTCTTAACACGCTGCGTCCATCAGTGTAACGCAAAAAACATTACAAATACAAATGTTTTATTCCACCGTTGAGCATATTTACATGCAGTTGGTGTTGTCAGTTTTAACGCAATAATAATAGCAATAATAATAATATAAACTTCGATATGACAAATGTTATTAACTACAATGTAATAATCCAAGATGGATACAATACATATTTGTGCAAATGTCAATAACAACAAGAAGTTTCCTAACAGTTCAATTACAAGATAAATGAACTACATAGTTAAATAATCAAACAGATAATTAACAATAAGTACACGTTTCCAATAAATAGTTGCACAGTGTGGCATGTGTACAGTTTGCAGTTAATTTATAGTTCATTCTCATAAGGAAAGTGGGTCATTTGTCACATAGTCAAGGAACTCTTGAGCAGAGTAAATTACTTTACTTTTGATTCACCTCGAAAGACTAGTTTTAAATTTATTTACTGGCACTGTGTTGGCATTTTCAGGTAATTTGTTGAAGTAGACAGGACCAAGATATTTGTAGCTGTTATGTGTCTTTGCAAGCCTAGCATATGGCATATTAATTGTATATCCACTTCTTATGTTATGATCATCTCCTTAAGTCAAATTTACTCGAATTCTCTTTAACGAAGACAAGGCAGTTGTAAATATATACTGTCATTATATTTAGTTTCTTAAAGTAATACTTACATGATTCATATGGGCTAAGTTCTGCTATGCACCTTATGGCTTTCTTTTGGCATTTGAACACTAATTTTGAGCCTACGGAAGTGCCCCATAATAGTATTCCATAACTCAGGTGCGAATGGAAGGATGCAAAATATGCATATAACAGAAGTTCTTTACTGACACTGCTCCACAGCTTGTACAGCAGATATATGGCACATGCCAATCTGCCACATATCTTCCCCGTATGGGTATCCCAGCTGAGCTTTTGATCTCTATGAAATCCCAATAATTTTACTGTTTTGTTATCGTGACTGGGAGCATTCAGATTGAATACAATAACTTCAGTTTTACTATGATTCTTCTGCAGTATATTTGCCTCAAACCAAGTAGTGCACCTCTCCATTGCCACTGCCATGCTGTGTTGCACATTTTCAATATTGGTATCACATGTGACGAGTGTAGTGTCATCAGCATATAGCACTGCATCACATGATACAACTGCAGGTAAATCATTTGTATAAATAATGAAAAGGATAGGACTAGAAGATATCCTTGAGGTACGTCCTTTACAACTGGGAGACATTCTGACATTTGATTATTTACCTTAAGTAACTGTTTTCTATTGTCCAAGTATGACTGCATTAAGCATAGAACATTTTCTCTCACTCCGAAGTGGTAGAGAATATTGTGGGAGACCATATCAAAAGCTTTCCTGAGGTCCAACAGTGTTGCACAGATAATATCTTTATTTCCAAAACAATTGTATATTTTTGCTACCATAGTCTAAACTCTTTGACTGTAGAAAGGCTGGATCTGAAACCATACTGTGAGGAGCTGAGTACATCATTATGCTCAAAATATTGACTCATCTGTTTATGCAGTCGGTATTCTATTATTTTTGATATTATGGGTATAAGTGATATTGGTCAATAGTTATCTGGTGATGCTGTATCTCCATTCTTATGTACTGATTTAACTACAGATATTTTTAAACATTCTCTATAATTACCTTCATTTAAAATTTTGTTGATTATTTTAGTCAGTGGCTTTACAATTTGATTTCTGATATATTTAATAACATAATTTGAGAGTCCATAGTAATCCTCTGCTCTAGAATTACTGAGTGTAGCTATTGATTCATTGACAATCTTCTCAGTTGCACAAGTCCAGTGAAGGCTGTCTGTCTGCTTTCTGTTCATTTCTGGCTGCAGTGCCTCTGCCTTACACACATTCTCAATTATGCTGTTATCTGACTAAGGACTGGCAAAATGCGCATTTAGAATATCAGGTGGAATTGGCGTCTGGTTTACTTTATCACCACAGTTAGTTTCTGTTTTAATAATATCCCATGGAGCTTTGCATTCACCCACTGATTTCAGTATATATGTATGATTTGCTTTGTACTTAGTTGCCTTGATTTCAGACCTGTAAGTCTTTTTCACTTTCACATACATTTCCTTGTCAGCATTATTGTGCTTGGTCCTTTCATGATAGAGTAGCATTATGATTCTTATTCTACTTACATATGAGGTATACCAGCTTTTTAGATTTGTGGTTTGGTGCAACTATTTTGCTTTGATATTTTCTTGCAGTGTTTAGGACAACATGCTTCAAAATTTTCAGTCCACAGTTCTAGAAATTTGTTGGTAGATTCATTTGCACCTGCAGTGGTTATTATTTTATCCCATTTTATTAAATTCAATTTACTTATCGACTTGTTTAGCTTTGATTAATTGACCTTATAATTTTTCTACAGTCTGTGGAAGCTTCAGTTGCTTTACTGTTAAGAGTTTGTCTGAACCATAGTCCCTCATGATCTGAAATGCCTAGCTTGATTGTGTTGAATACTGGTTTGTTTAGATGAAAATTAGAAATTATGTTATCTAGACATGCTTCCAGTCTTGTGGGTTTACCATTTACGCAACTGAAGTTAAGGGATCTTAATGTACACTCCTGGAAATTGAAATAAGAACACCGTGAATTCATTGTCCCAGGAAGGGGAAACTTTATTGACACATTCCTGGGGTCAGATACATCACATGATCACATTGACAGAACCACAGGCACATAGACACAGGCAACAGAGCATGCACAATGTCGGCACTAGTACAGTGTATATCCACCTTTCGCAGCAATGCAGGCTGCTATTCTCCCATGGAGACGATCATAGAGATGCTGGATGTAGTCCTGTGGAACGGCTTGCCATGCCATTTCCACCTGGCGCCTCAGTTGGACCAGCGTTCGTGCTGGACGTGCAGACCGCGTGAGACGACGCTTCATCCAGTCCCAAACATGCTCAATGGGGGACAGATCCGGAGATCTTGCTGGCCAGGGTAGTTGACTTACACCTTCTAGAGCAGGTTGGGTGGCATGGGATACATGCGGACGTGCATTGTCCTGTTGGAACAGCAAGTTCCCTTGCCGGTGTAGGAATGGTAGAACGATGGGTTCGATGACGGATTGGATGTACCGTGCACTATTCAGTGTCCCCTCGACGATCACCAGTGGTGTACGGCCAGTGTAGGAGATCGCTCCCCACACCATGATGCCGGGTGTTGGCCCTGTGTGCCTCGGTCGTATGCAGTCTTGATTGTGGCGCTCACCTGCACGGCGCCAAACACGCATACGACCATCATTGGCACCAAGGCAGAAGCGACTCTCATCGCTGAAGACGACACGTCTCCATTCGTCCCTCCATTCACGCCTGTCGCGACACCACTGGAGGCGGGCTGCATGATGTTGGGGCGTGAGCGGAAGACGGCCTAACGGTGTGTGGGACCGTAGCCCAGCTTCATGGAGACGGTTGCGAATGGTCCTCGCCGATACCCCAGGAGCAACAGTGTCCCTAATGTGCTGGGAAGTGGCGGTGCGGTCCCCTACGGCACTGCGTAGGATCCTACGGTCTTGGCGTGCATCCGTGCGTCGCTGCGGTCCGGTCCCAGGTCGACGGGCACGTGCACCTTCCGCCGACCACTGGCGACAACATCGATGTACTGTGGAGACCTCACGCCCCACGTGTTGAGCAATTCGGCGGTACGTCCACCCGGCCTCCCGCATGCCCACTATACGCCCTCGCTCAAAGTCCGTCAACTGCACATACGGTTCACGTCCACGCTGTCGCGGCATGCTACCAGTGTTAAAGACTGCGATGGAGCTCCGTATGCCACGGCAAACTGGCTGACACTGACGGCGGCGGTGCACAAATGCTGCGCAGCTAGCGCCATTCGACGGCCAACACCGCGGTTTCTGGTGTGTCCGCTGTGCCGTGTGTGTGATCATTGCTTGTACAGCCCTCTCGCAGTGTCCGGAGCAAGTATGGTGGGTCTGACACACCGGTGTCAATGTGTTCTTTTTTCCATTTCCAGGAGTGTATTTAGCAAGTGATCAACATTTCTATTCTTAAACCTAATGTCTATATTGATATCACCAAATATTAGTATTCTGTAATTTTTGTATTTGAGTAGCAAGAGTAGCAGTTTCTCCAGAAGCTCCACTACCGGGTCTTAATTGTATTTTTTTTTTGGGGGGGGGGGGGGCAGTATACTGAAGCTATTATAATTTCCTGGTTTGGCAACGTTGTGGCTGCAGCTTCAAATTTTGCTTCTATATACAGTCCACTTACACTTATAACTTCATAGATTAGGTTCACACTATTTTTAACATATGCCACCATGTTTAATACTTGTTCTACAGTAGCTGGTTGCCAATTCATATCCAAATGGTACATTTTAGTTCCTCATTGCTAAGCCAGTGTTCATTTATTGAAATCACAGAGCAGTTTAAGTTTTAATGAACAATATCCGTTGCCGAATGGTTTTGTGCCTTGGTGTAGCTGGTTAGAGAGCGACAACACTGATGGTTTTAACTTCCTTCTTTCGTCTTATGAAAATTTTCGCCAGCCTGTTTGTTTTCTTTTCTGCTGCTGTACAGTTGTTACGTGGTAGCAGGATAATTTGCTTCGGTATAATCTCGCGCTTCGTTTTACATACACACAATTACGAAGTACGCAGTATACATCAGCGCTTCGAGGCATGAGGTAATAAGAAGTGGGTGTACAGCCAATAGCGGCTGAACTACTGTCAAGCCCCCCTCCATCGTAACGTCACCGCCAATGACTCACACTTTAATAGTCGCGGCGCCCTGTTCGTATCGTTAGTTGTCACGAGGGGAGCGGAGGGAGATTGTGTAGCTACGCTGCGTCAGCTGTAAATCTTTCTAACATGAAATTGGTTTATATCGTGGTGTTATATTGTTTATGCATATCGTCAAATGCACAGCCTGTGTCGGAATCGGTCTCTAATGTGACAGAGGTAAGTTCAAAAATTTCAGACACCGGTATACAATTTTGTATTGACGTTACTAGCAAATATATAGGAAACAACGTTGAATGTGGATGGAAAATTAAAATAAAAGGGGAGTTTAGAGATTGTTAGGTGTATATTTGTTTCACTAATTATTTGGTTTGGGATAATGTCAAAACGAAAAAAATAAAGTTTACATGTCCCCTCTAGACTTAGCAAAAAACAAAGTAATTGTTTATACCTGGACAATAATCATTTTAACACACATCCTTCACCAGCAGTCTCAGTATTATCGAAAAGTTGTTCAAGATTGACTTTAAAGAAATGAGAGTTACTCGAGTGAGAATCCCCGAATCATATACTAGATAACCTTACATTTCAACCCGTTTATAAATTTGTAAGGTTTTATTGTTATTCACCTCTTATGCAGTATTTTACTGTTATCTAACGTGCATTATTTTCATTTTTCAATCTGTGCCAAAATCAGTAGTGTGTACAATGATTTAAGGTGCTTCAACAAATAGAAATTGAAACGTGTATGAATATGTATTTAAGTTCGAACTGAAAAATTTTATGCAATGTATTTCATTAATTTATATTAAGCTGCCTCAAATGAAAGTGGCGTAATGTTGCTTTTCATTTTGATTTATTCTGCTTCAGTATTCACAGGTGAATGTGCTTACCAATGTGAAATTCGTTTGAGACACGTATTGTAGTGATTTATAGGATGTAAATGTAAATATACTAGGCTTAGGGCAGTAAATTTGTCAGTAGGCCTACAGTTTTACTGTTAGACATCCATCCATTTATTCATTGACTCATTCACCTATTGTGTCAATAAACAGCATTATGAAGGAGAGTGTCTAGGGATGTGGAATAGTAGTCACACCCATCAATTAGCAGACTCAGCTTCTGTATATGCTTGGCAGTCCAGAGCCATTACAAGCTAGAGTAATTTTTTTTTCTTAAAAAAAAAAGTAGAGAAGATCGAAAGAAGAATGGTGTCTTTCATCAAGGATTTATTTAGTAAGTGTGAGAGATTTGCAGAAATGCTTACCAGACTGCACTGGAAGGCATTACAGGAGATGTGTTGTGGATCATGGGTATGTTTATTGTTAAATTAATTAGTTTGTTCCAGAGAGAGTCAAACCCTGTGTTAATTCCTCCCACAAACCTCTTGTAAAATGACCGTGGCAAGATCAGACAACGCAGAGCTCATGCAGAGGCTGACTAACACTTATTCTTCCTGTATAGGCTGTCACTTGCAAACACAACAGGAAAGGGGAAATGGAAGTGGTATCAGAAGTAGCCTCCGCCACACACTTTAGCTTGTGGAGTATCGATATAGGTACTGGTAACTATCTATGACAAGTGCTAAAATGCTCAGATTCATCTAAAACAGAGGTGGAATAAATATAGTTACACATGAATTGGCTACTAGCAAAACGAAATGCTTCATCTTGGACCCAGCCACAGAACTTATTAATTTAGTCTGTTCCAAGAAAACATCAGGTCCAGCTCTTTAAATGCTGTGTCCCGATAGGCGTCAGAAATCACCAAGCTTATATAGTACTTGTAGTTTACAGCTCACCAGCAGGGGATATATTAAGCTTCATAAAATGTGTAGAAATAGAGGGCACCTAGAGTTGTTGGTGTCCAACTTTTGATTATTTGCCACCATGAAGCCCCCACTGAGGATTCAGGGACTTACTGCTACAGCAACTGACATTTTGATGATAGACCCAACCCCTTCAGTGATTTAAATGTAAAAGTGATAGTTACTGGTTTACGTGATGCTGATGGTAAAACATAAAAAATAAAATACACTGACCTGTTAATTTCACATCAAAGAAGAGAAATACTGTATTACAAAATCATAAACAAGACTTCTTGTTGTTGTTGTGGTCTTCAGTCCTGAGACTGGTTTGATGCAGCTCTCCATGCTACTCTATCCTGTGCACGCTTCTTCATCTCCCAGTACCAACTGCAACCTACATCCTTCTGAATCTGCTTAGTGTAGTCATCTCTTGCTCTCCCTCTACGATTTTTACCCTCCACGCTGCCCTACAATACTAAATTGGTGATCCCTTGATGCCTCAGAACATGTCCTACCAAACGATCCCTTCTTCTGGTCAAGTTGTGCCACAAACTTCTCTTCTCCCCAATCCTATTCAATACTTCCTCATGAGTTATGTGATCTACCCATCTAATCTTCAGCATTCTTCTGTAGCACCACATTTCGAAAGCTTCTATTCTCTTCTTGTCCAAACTATTTACCGTCCATGTTTCACTTCCATACATGGCTACACTCCATACAAATACTTTCAGAAATGACTTCCTGACACTTAAATCTATACTTGATGTTAACAAATTTCTCTTCTTCAGAAACGCTTTCCTTGCCATTGCCAGTCTACATTTTATATCCTCTCTACTTTGACCATCATCAGTTATTTTGCTCCCTAAATAGCAAAACTCCTTTACTACTTTAAGTGTCTCTTTTCCTAATCTAATTCCCTCAGCGTCACTCGACTTAATTCGACTACATTCCATTATCCTCGTTTTGCTTTTGTTGATGTACATCTTATATCCTCCTTTCAGGACACTATCCCTTCCGTTCAACTGCTCTTCCAAGTCCTTTGCTGTCTCTGACAGAATTACAATGTCATCGGCGAACCCCAAGGTTTTTATTTCTTCTCCATGGATTTTAATACGTACTCTGAATTTTTCTTTTGTTTCCTTCACTGCTTGCTAAATATACAGATTGAATAACATCGGGGAGAGGCTACAACCCTGTCTTACTCCCTTCCCAACCACTGCTTCCCTTTCATGTCCCTCGACTCTTATAACTGCCATCTGGTTTCTGTATAAATTGTAAATAGCCTTTCGCTCCCTGTATTTTACCCCTGCCACCTTCAGAATTTGAAAGAGAGTATTCCAGTCAACATTGTCAAAAGCTTTCTCTAAGTCTACAAATGCTAGAAACGTAGGTTTGCCTTTCCTTAATCTAGCTTCTAAGATAAGTCGTAGGGTCAGTATTGCCACACGTGTTCCAACATTTCTACGGAATCCAAACTGATCTTCCCTGAGGTCTGCTTCTACTAGTTTTTCCATTTGTCTGTAAAGAATAAACAAAACCAGACTTAATCATAGTATTTGGAGAAAAATTATGGGAACATTTTCTTCTAAGTTAACAGTGTAGACGCAAAATTAAGCTTCCTTTTAAACATAGTTGTAGAATTTTGTTTACCCCTAGAACAAACAAGGATGAATTTGAGCGGAAGCAAGAACAGGGAATGTATAACTCTTTGGATTAAAGTGTCTTGTGTTAGAAAGAGAGTGAGTTCTATGTAACTTGATGGATAAATTGTAATCAAGAGTTGAAGTTGCATTATCATCAGTGTTATAACATTCTTCAGTCTATGTTTTAAAAAAAATGAAGCACAGGCACTATAGACAAAAATAAATCATAACGCGATTTGAGGGTTTATAAACATTAATTGAACAAAGGTATTAATGTGAATAATACTGAGCTCCAAAAAGTATCTGGCAAAAAAGTTGACGCATTGTAATTCCTTCTTACTTTCTTACATGGGTGCCAAATATGGTACATACAGATGTATTAAATCGCTGCAGGCATGACTTACAGATATTAGTTTCAACCATACCACCCCAAAGGATGTTACCTAATTCACAAAAAGTGGTAATTGCAGGCTACAATGGTATTTCCAGTAGAATGTTAAAATTGTGTAGTAACCTTCATGCTATCTTTGTAGTCAGTCATCAATATAAAATGTATAGATTTGCCACATATGAAGGTGGTTTGAAAAGTACTCAAAATGGAATAGAATAAAAGTACTTACATCACTGAAACTTTTTTATTTTTCAATATAGGTTCCTTGTAGAATAATGCACTTGGTCCAATAATGTTCCAGTGCATTGATCCCATCTTGCAAATGAGTTTCCTCCAGGCCTGCAAAATAGTTGTCAATTGCTGCTATCAATTCTTCATTTGAAGTGAATCTTCATTCACCAAGAAAAATTTTCAGTTTTGGGAAGAGATGGAAGTCTGACGGAGCCATATAGGATGAATAAGGCAGGTGTGGCAACAATTCACACCTTTGTTTGTGTAATTTTGCCATGGCGATGGCACATGTGCACGGGCATGCATTGTCTTGTCATAGCACCAATTTTGCAAATAATTTTTACATTTCTAATTCTTCATTTAAAATGTGATAGGCTATACGCTTTCAGGTGACATCTGGCAAACCTGAGGAATTTCATGCACTTTCAGTCGGTGATCCTCCATGACCATTTTGTGCATTTTTGAAATGATTTCTGGAGTAGTGATACATCTTGCTGACCACTGCGTGGATCATCTAATCTCTCCTGACAACATTTAAATACATTTGTCCACTTGGCAACAGTTAAATATGAAGTCCTCCCCTGTATTCTGGAAATCGGCATGAATGTCCTTTGCTCTCATATCTTTCTTTACGAAGTACTTAATCACTGCTCGAATCTCTATTTATTTATTTATTTTTTTCCTGTCTTCGCAAATCACTACATGGGAACAACAACAGAGCCATGTCACTGCCACAGCTCTCTTCCAAGAACACTGACATAGCAGGTGTTTACAGGCAACAGTCCAACGAATATCATGTGAACAACCCCTCGTAGAAGCAGTGTTGAGTGGCAGACAGGCACATTGAAAGAAGAGTGTTGGATATTATACTTGATACAATCTATAGAACATGATGAATGGACAATAATTATGGACATTACTTCTATATTAATTTATAAATACATGAAACACAGCTACTCCGAGAAAAAAAACCACTGCTTTATACTTCACAGTACTCAGCAACTGTTTTTATTTATTATTTGGTACTAAGAACACTGTCAGCTGCCTTAATACGGTAAAATTAAAACTTGTTTAATGTGGCTGTTAGTGGTAACTGGAATAGAAACCCCCAAAATGTTGTAATAATTGTAGAATTAGTGATTAATAAGGAACCCTGTTTTTGGCATCTAAGAATTTTCAATTCATAAATGTACTGTAAAATAAATTTTCATTATGATATAAAACTCCATTCTAAACATTAGCTAGATTTATAGTTTATATAGCAGTTACTTTTACTTTTTTGTTAATTTTACATCTCATCATAAATCCACTCTTGTTAAGTTTTGATATATCAGTATAATTAAATGAAGCATTACATCAGGTATAAATGACCAATTTTCGCATATCAAGCAAAGAAATCTCTGTAAAGTGTATTGTACTGGAGATATCATTGACTGTTGAAATGTTTTGTTTAAATTGTGTATTTTCTGGCACAGTCACATACAATTTCAAGTAGAAATTACTGGTTTTGTCTGGCTCTAGTTGTTTTCAGATCACAAGAAGGAAACAGTAGTTTACTCCAAATCATTTTGAGAAAATCACTTCCTCAATGTGATTCTCAAGTGCTCCACATTACTATGGAGACAGTGTTTGTACTCTGTCTCTAACAACTGTTGGATATAAAACTCTAACGACTGAGTGAACAAATACACATGGAGGTTTGCTTAGAAAGTGGAAAGTAAAGCCTCTGAATTTTTTATGTGCAAACTTCTAAAGGTTTCTAAATAAAACAAACTTTATTAATGTGCTACATCTTTATTTTTCACGTCTACATATTAATTTCCCAACATAGTCTTCTGAATGTGAACACATTTCTTCCAACAAAAGACTGATTTGTTAATACCATCACTGTTGAATGTTTGACTTGATTGACCCGAGCCACAGCATCACCTCTCATGATATATCACACTTACCTGACAGCTGCGTCTGTGTTATCTGATGATTTTCTCTGATGAGTTCGTCAACCCTATTCCACTGGGTCTTGTCAGCCGTTAGCTTCATAACAACTCAATGTCATACATTACTGATTTCTATACAATCATTGCTGTACACAATTTTCAGTCTCCTATGGATTTCAGTTGAAGGCATGTTTTCTGTGGTTAAAAACTCAATTACAGCACGCTGTTTCTCATGCAAGGACATACTGACATTACACACTGCCATGTTATATTCTGCAGTTTGGAGGCCTGTAGCAGGAGAGGGTTGCAGCTTGTGTCAGCAAATCGGGAAAGTTGACTGAGTGATATCCATTACATGTAATGCCTCAGTCGATATTGAGAACATTCTAAACATTCTGAGGCATAACTTTTCAGCATGCCCACAGAGTTTATAGGACAAGCTCTTCATTATTAACACATTACTGTGGAGACTGTGTTTGTACTCTTTCTCTAATGACTGTTGCTAGTATTTAAAACTCTAATGATTGAGTGAAAAAAACACATGGAGGTTTTTTTAAAAAAAAGAAGGTAGATAAATAAGAATTAAAAAAAAATGTGGGGAAGAAATAGGTCAGCTGCCTAGCATTTGCAAAGCAAATCTGACAGAAACAATCACACAAATAATTTTTATTGGGGAAACAGCACACAGAACTGGTCCCAGCATTTTAACTGAAAAAACTAAAATTCATGGCAAACATAAACAAAAAATATACAGAAAACTAACTGTTAAAATTGAAAGGGTTAGCAGATTTTAATATCTTGGAGAAACAATGCAAGAGTGGATCCAAAGCCCAGCAAATGATTTAATCTATGTTGCTGGATGGCTATCCCGGTACACGATTCATGAATCCAGTAGCAGGTTGCTTGTCTAACTGCTTCGAGGGCAACCAAACCTTGGTTTTCATATTTTGTGTGATTATTGATAGAACTTAAAAATTTAGAATGCTTTCATTATGTACTTATTAAGAGGTATGGTGTTATGTTAAAGATTCAACACACTGAGACAATTGTTACAACTGGGGCAACATAAGTCAGTGCACACAAATACCCAGATTATATTCTTCCAGTACTTGAGAATGAGAGCACTTAAGAAGCACAACACGTCATTTCGAATCTTTACAATACTTTTTCTCACTGATACCACCATAAAATGATGAAAGCAAAAATGTTTTTGCTTACTACATTTTCAACAATCATCATATAATTTATGAAGCAAACAGTGCATATCGTGATTATGAAGTAAATATGATCTTCACAGAGATGTAAAAAAAGTCAGCCTGGCACAGAAAGGAGCATGTTATTTAACCATAAAATGTACAATAAACTTCAGATTCATGCCAAATCGCTGGCCGGTGTGGCCGTGCGATTCTAGGCGCTTCAGTTTGGAACCACGTGACCGCTATGATCGCAGGTTGAATCCTGCCTCTGGCATGGATGTGTATGATGTCCTTAGGTTAGTTAGTTTTAAGTAGTTCTAAGTTCTAGGGGACTGATGACCACAGATGTTAAGTCCCATAGTGCTCAGAGCCATTTGAACCATTTTTTCATGCCAAATCAGTCACTAGGGATCTGACTAAATCCAAAGAACAGCTGACTTGTGTCTTTTGGGTAGCTCCTTCTACTGTTTCCAGGAATTTTTTGACAATGTGTAATACATTGTGAACTGCAATTACTTTTAAGCATTGCCAAGAAAACTTACTGTGTAGCTCTGTTGTATCACTTATTTTCAAAATGCTTATAGAATATAAGCCTTATAATTTATATGTGTGACTATTATTACTGTTGTCATATTGACACTTTCATCTCACTTTTCATGTATCTATTAACATTTAATTTAGATTGTAAATCTCATGACTATTTATAAATGTTTTTAAATATAATCTTACATGTTCTACATCCTGGCAAAGCACTAGGATAAAGGTTCTACTGATCTCAAAAATTAATAAAATAAAAATCACTGTTCATGGTGTAAAACTGTCACATCAGTCATGACAGTTTAATTTATTATTAGATTAGATTAGATTAGATTAGATAATTTATTATTTCTTTACTACTAACTCTATTCACATAATATTTTGCAGACATTATCCACTTATACCACTAACTGTACCTGCAAAATTATGTAATAGTATGTCACATACTTAATGTCATATGGAGTCGTATATGTCGAGATGCATGACAAACTAGCTTTTGCTTTAAACACAGTTCAGATTACCCAGACTATACTCAGCTAGTGTTTGATCATTGGTGCACTTAGACTTTCAATAAACTTTACACATAATATCAAAACTTTTTCAAACTTTCTTTCACTTACAGACACACAATTAATACTCTAAGTAGTAAAGTGATCAGAAGTGTGAATCTGCTTTATGCATGGGATTCAGTTTTTTTAAGGAATTGGGAGTTTATTGGTAGTTAATAAAAAGCAAAGAGCTTACAGGTCATCTAAAAACATTTGCAACAAGTATTTCAACTCTAGAAATAACAAAACTAAAACACTATACTACAGTTGTAAGGTCAGGAGGTTTATATGCATTTGAAGGCATAAATCCCAACTGCGAGGTGGGTGGACTAAAGGTGCTATAAAGACAAATTGTTTTTTAACAAACAGAATAGTTGGAAAATGAGAAACAATGAAGCAGTCTGCAGATATATGAATAAACCAACAGGAATACGCGTAAACTATCTGAGTTGAAGACAAACCTTTTTTGAACTTCTCCACCAAACCTGTTAGGTCAAGCTAAGAAAATAAATATTTCTGAATTTCTGGAAAAAAGGTGACTACCATGGATCACAAAACTGTGGGCAAAGAAACTGAAAAACAAATCATATAATCAGAACAGACAGCAACTCATTTAGAACTAAGTCTATAATTTATGTCTTGAGGGTAGGAAAAATATCATGAATGGGAGAGACACAGAGGGCAAAGTATTGACAAAAAAAGAAACTATGAGGTAAGTAGAGGAACTGAAGTTGTGTGTTCCCAGCTAGCTAGTATAATTATGAGAAAAATCTCAAGGGACCTGGTTGAAGATTTTACTCTGCCCGCTGTGTTTTGTTAAACACTTAAATAACTTGAAATGAGATATTTTGCACAGCCATGTACATTAAAGTTCTTTGTGATACATGACCATGTCATGTTTGTAATACATGGGCATTCTCAATATCAGTTGAGGCATTACAAGTCATGCATATTACTCAGCTGGGATTCCCCCTTCACTGACACAAGCTACAACCCTCTGCTGCTACAGGGCTCTGAATTATCATGCTGTTGGCGGTAATGTAACTGTATTAGTGCGTGAAAAAAAGTGTGCTGTAATTGAGAAAATTGAAAGCGTGAATTTGAAGAGTTCATCCACACATGGAGCACCCCTCCTTCAGCATGACCATGCTAGGTTACATACAAGTGCTGTGACATCTGCAACAATCGGATGCCTTCAGTTCACTGTCATCGATCATACAGCTCGACTTGGTCCCATCCTATTTTCATCTGTTTTCAAAACTTAAAGAACACCTCTGAGGACTTCACTTTGGTAGTGGTGAAGTGATGGAAGCAGAGGTGAAGTTGTGGCTCCATAACAAAGTAAAACATTCTATAGTGACTGTATCAACAACCTGGTCTCTCACTGGGAGTTATGTTTGTCACCAGTGCTACTATGTTAAGAAATAACAATGTAGACATGAAGAATAAAGATGTAGAATTAGAATATTAATAAAGTTTTTTTTTTATTTTTTAAAGCTTTCCGAGTTTCCACAAAAAATTCAGAGGCATTACTTTTCAGCATGGCATCATATATATCCTGTCCCAGGTTTGACACCTTTATTGAAATCTTATTTTATTTTGCAGACACTTGTTGGAGGTCTCTCAGATGCTGATGTCAATGATCCACACATCAAGGATGTAGCAACCTTTGCATTGAGTGAAATTGATAGGAGACAGAATTCGGCTTTCAAGCAAGCGTTAGTTCGGATTGTCAGTGCAAAAACTCAGGTAAAGAAAACAGTAAACTCCAGAATGTGATACTAACATTTGGAAGTGCTGCAGTTAATGTGCTGCAATTTTTCTGTCCGTTTTCTTTCTATTAATTATCAAGAACAAATTAATTACAAGAACATATCTACATAAACTCATAACATGACATACTCGAGTGTGTTACTGAATAGTGCTACTGACCCATCAGGTTATTGTCATTATGACCAACAAAAATAAGAGCTTTCTAACTCTTTAGAGCTAACTGCATAAAAACTGTTACTGCAGGAATTCTGTTGAAGTTCCTTTACTTGACACCCTTGAGTCTGATTATGAAAATGTTGCTGCTACTGTATTAATGAGCTGCTGGAAATTATACTTCTTGCACATGTATGTCAGTGATATTCACTGAAGTGATGAGGTTAATTTGGAGGAGTTCTTTAGTGGAATCATTAAGCTATCTCTTTTTTTAGAACTGGGCATCCTGCAAGAATCTTTGCACTCCCTTAAATTTCTGAGAGACTGTGTACGTCTTCGATTATAGGTGCATAGATGAATTTGTATTGTTAAAAAGCCCCATTTTTTATCTTGTTCAAAATATTACAACAGAACTGGTTTTTATATAACACCAGGGTTATTAGTACTTTTCTCCAAAGCATGTGTTTTCCTTCGGTTTTGATAGGCTTCTGAAGCTTTCCACTTTCCATTGTTGTCATTCGTATTTTAATATGCACAACAAAAAATGGTTTTGCATCACTTCGATACCAAAAGTTTCGGAACCTATACAGAAAATTGGAATAGGGATCAACATAAACGTCATTTCCGTCCTTTTTATTGCTCATGAAAACCACACATTGCGTGTTGTACCACCATACAACGAGACCTTCAGAGATGGTGACCCAGATTGCTGTACACACCGGTACCTCTCATACCCAGTAGCACATCCTCTTTCACTGATGCATGCTTCTATTCATTACTATCCACAAGTTAATCAAGGCACTGTTGGTCCAGATTGTCCCACTCCTCAACGACGATTCGGCGTAGATCCCTCAGAGTGGTTGGTGAGTCACGTTGTCCATAAACAGCCCCTTTCAGTCTATCCTAGGCATGTTTGATAGAGTACATATCTGGAGAACATGCTGGCCACTCTAGCCAAGCGATGTCGTTATCCTGAAGGAAGTCATTCACAAGATGTACGTGATGTAAGGAGTTCTGGGAACTGGGGTGATGGAAAACTTTTTTTAATGTGTGTATTTTAAATTCACTTAAACAAAAGCATGTATGTTAGTATGATATTTTGTTGAAAAGTGCCATAGTGGGACTAGGGTTGTGTAAAATAAAAGTTAATTATTTTGAAAATTAAAATTAATATTAAATTAATAATTCTATTTATTAAAAACATGTAGTATCACTTTGGTTTGAAGCTGACAGATGCATCCTCAGATGTCTGTTCATGTTTAAAATTAGAGCTATCTTGCGCTGTGCTTGTGATGTTGGCTTCTGTCAAAAAAAAAAGGATCAACTAAATGCAATAATTTTAAACATGAACATTTGTAAAGATGAATGTATTGGTGAAAGATCAATAATGCCACTGTTTGTCATTAATAAATAGTGTTATCAATAATGGTTGGTTAGTATCATGTTCCATGGATCATTTGCATGAAAAATTGTAATGTTGTCTTTGCATTCATGTTGCAAATTAATTTTAAATGTGGCTATGTGCTGTACATAACTATGTTGTTGGTTTTTGTGTGTGTGTGTGTGTGTGTGTGTGTGTGTGTGTGTGTGTCTTAGTAGTTCCTATGACATTTTACACATTACAATAATAGAAATTCTTCTACAGAATAGGAGCAGTTGTTTGCTTTTTTTACTTTTTTTTCTAAAAAAAAGAATTAAGCTGTATAAGTCAATAGATTTGCCAACCCTTTTCTGAACTATGAGCCAAGACATATATTTTACAAATCTTTTGATTTATTTTTCTGCAACATAATCATAGTTTCTGAGTTACAAAGGCTGTGTAAATTTTCAGAGTGATCACACTTCTCAAACTAAAGAAAGATACAAGGCCCCGGGAGTAGACAACATTCCATTAGAACTACTGATAGCCTTGGGAGAGCCAGCCCTGACAAAACTCCACCATCTGGTGTGCATGATGTATGAGACAGGGGAAATGCCCTCAGGCTTCAAGAAGACTGTAATAAATCCAATCTTAAATAAACCAGGTGTTGATAGGTGTGAAAACTACCAAACTATCAGTTTGATAAGTCACGGCTGCAAAATACTAACACGAATTCCTTACAGATGAATGGAAAAACTGGTAGAAGCCAACCTTGGGGAGGATCAGTTTGGATTCAATAGAAATGTTGGAACACGTGAAGCAATACTGGCCCTACAACTTATAAGATATATTAAGGGAATGCAAACCTACGTTTCTAGCATTTGCAGACTTAGAGAAGGCTTTTGACAATGTTGACTGGAATACTCTCTTTAAAATTATGAAGCTGGCAGGGGTAAAATACAAGGAGCGAAAGGCTATTTATAATTTGTACAGAAGACAAATGGCAGTTATAAAAATCGAGGGCATGAAAGGGAAGCAGTGGTTGGGAAGGGAGTAAGACAGGGTTGTAGCCTATCCATGATGTTATTCAATCTGTATATTGAGCAAGCAGTAAAGGAAACAAAAGAAAAATTTGGTGTAGGAAGATCCAAAGAGAAGAAATAAAAACTTTGCCGTTTGCTGATAACACTGTAATTCTGTCAGAGACGGCAAAGGACCTGGAAGAGCGTTGAACGGAATGGACAGTGTCTTGAAAGGAGGATATGAGATGACCATCAACAAAAGCAAAATAAAGATAATGGAATGTAGTTGAATTAAATGAGGTGACGCTGAGGGAATTAGATTAGGAAATGACACTTAAAATAGTAGATGAGTTTTGCTGTTTGGGGAGCAAATTAGCCGATGATGGTCAAAGTAGAGAGGATATAAAATGTAGACTGGCAATGGGAAGGAAAGCGTTTCTGAAGTCGAAAAATTTGTTAACATTGAGTATAGATTGAAGTGTCAGCAAGTCATTTCTGAAAGTATTTGTATGGAGTGTAGCCATGTATGGAAGTGAAACACAGACGATAACTAGTTTAGACAAGAATAAAATAGAAGCGTTTGAAATGTTGTACTACAGAAGAATGCTGAAGATTAGATGGGTAGTTCATGTAACTAATGAGGAGGTTACTGAATAGAATTGGGGAGAGGAGGAATTTGTGGCACGGGACTAGAAGAAGGGATCAGTTGGTAGGACATGTTCTGAAGCATCAAAAGATCACCAATTTAGTATTGGAGGGCAGCGTGGAGGGTAAAAACCATAGAGGGAGATCAAGAAATGAATTCACTAAGCAGATTCCAAAGGATGTAGGTTGCAGTTGTTACTTGGAAATGAAGAAGCTTGCACAGGATAGAGTAGCATGGAGGTCTGCATCAAACCAGTCTCTGGACTGAGGACAACAACATTACAATGAAGTTGTAAGGCTTCCTGTACTCTTAAATTGTGTCATTTTCTCTAATTCAATGTTCAAAAGGTCTCTTTACCCTGGTGAATGTTGCCCCAGCAGTGTGGTTGGGCATTAATGGTGCAGATTTTTGTTCAATGGATGGTAGATTGGTGGTATGAATCACATTAGGCCCACGAGTTTCTTGTATTTAAATTGTTTTATCTTTGGTTTTGGAAGCACAACTTGTGTATGCCTGCCACATGGCAGTGGCCTCAGATCTATTTCTTCAAAATCCAATGTTATGTTAACTGACTGCTTATAAAATGATTTTATTGACTCTCCTCTCTTGAATAGCGTACATTAGATATAGTGTATGCCATTTAGTGTATTCTAAATGTACAGTCTCAGGGTTTCATCTGTTTCTAAGTATGTTTTTGTGTTGGTATGATAGGAAATACTTAGGAAACTTTAGCAACCATCTGTAGCCAGTGCTCTGGAACATAAATTTCTCTCCAACAGTGACATTTAGTTTTCTCAGTGATCCTGAAATGATGACACACCTACACAGTGGAGCCTTATCGGTCCATGCATGGCAGTGCACAGTACATTATGTGTCAAATAGGTACACACAAAAATGCAGTTTTTCGGGGAGTCATATGTCAGGTTCAAGTGACCACAGAGATAAGAGGTCAATTGTGAAAGCCTTTGGCTTAACGACCATATGTATACCTATCAGAAGAATGGGCATACTGTAGTTATATGTAATACAGGGCGAAAATTTAAACGTTATGCACTCCCTCAAGCACAGCCAGATTGAGCAAATTAGTTGGTTCTTTTGTATTATAATTATCTATAGTTCTGCACTCAGGCTGACTGGATTGCAATGGTAAAAGACAAGCATCGGGCATTTCTGGTTGTATATGAAACAAATATTTGCATGACTTTTTCACATTTATATTCTTTTGCATCAGTTGTGGTCTAGGATAGGCCTTAGGTGATTTATAAAATCACAATTTGTTCACGGACGGTTGGTGAAAAGACCCCAAAAAACAATGATCTTTGAGTATCAAAAGTACTAATTGTGGGGATGGCCACTTTCATAATTTCTATTCTTGGTAAACCATAGAAATTTCAACATACATTTTTATGATGGTGATCTTGGGAACTTTGAAAATTTTTTCGATATCGTTATCTGTTACAGAGATCAAGAGGTTCAAAGTTACCATACTTACACACATAAAATATACACGTAATATCAGGGCTGAGGTGTAAATGTAGTTTTAACCAATGTAAGAAACAAATGGCAAGGGTTCAAGTCTCACTGCAACAATTCTGAGATCAGAAAACTATGTTACTGGTTGCTGTTTTTTCACAAATAAAGTTTTAACACACTGTTTCTGTATATGGGCACTTGATGCCTACACAGGCTGTCTTGACCTGGAAATTAGTCAATGGTGCTGCTTGGCAGACTAAACACCAAACAACAAATTATTTTCTCATACGAAATCTTGCAAACCAAACACTGCATTTTTTGGTAGGTGTAGTCTAAAAATTTGCACATTTTTATGTAAAGTAGTGTAAAGTGAACTTGTGTTTGATGGGAAACAATTTTGTGCTAATCTTGTGTTCTGCTTCATTATTTGTTGTTTATGTGTGTCAAAGTTTGTTAATGTGTTGAAGTATATAAATAACTTGTCAAAACTTTACTGATCTACAGAATTCATTTTATGTAAGCAGCATTCCTTGCTGAAAAGAGGGAACCAGTTGTAAAATGCTACTGTTGGAACACAAAAAGGTGAATATGGCTATCTTTAAAAGGTTCTGACAGAAACCAGCTGCCTCAACCCTGATTCCACCTTCTTCACCAAAAATTTTGGTGTGTGAACATATTCATGCTTTTTTGTGCTGAAAGAAGAGTAGCAGTGAGACACTGACAATAGGGGGGAGAGGGAGACAATAGCAGTGGGAGCCAAAGAGAGAGGAGATAGTGGAAATGATAAAGACAAGTGGAGGCCATATTTAGCCTTGGGAGGGGGGGGGGGGGGGTGTAGGTCTGGACACACCCAGCCCAGCAAACTTTAACGTAAAAAATTTTCCCATGTTTCTCCATCCCCCATACCCACGTGTTAAAGTTGCCCCCTCCCTCCCCCCCGAATTCCATCCCCAAGGGCATGTGCAGAGAGGAGACAATTGTTGTTGAAGAGAAAGACAACAGACTAAGTGAGAAAGAAAGAGACAATGGCAATGGGAGAGAAAAGAATGGGGTTGATGCGTTATGGGTCACCAGTTCAAACCATATCACAACAGTTATTTGTTATTTAGTATTTATCTTTTCTAGAAGATTCTTGTTTGTGTGTTCTAGGATAGTTGATGGTTGTAAAAATAGCTACACTCTCCATCCAGGACATCAGTTCTTTTTCAACTGGGAGTAATAAATGTGCTTTCACTTCTAAGTTTTGTACTTCTTTGATGACCCTGCCTTTGGATTTGGACTTGATCGTGGTTATAATGTGGTATTGTTTGGTGGAGATGCTGAGTACTTCAGAACATCAACATCACCGTGGTTGCAATTAGGCAGTGTAAAAATTGTCACCTGCATGGACAGAAACTGGAATACAATCTGTACATGGTTCCTAAGATCCATATATTTTGGAGACATACACCAGATCACACGAGAAGATATACAGCACAGTAAGTCAGCTGCACATCAGGTGTCCATCAGTATTTTTGGGAGATGCTACTCAGGACCTGATGAAATTGCTAAGAGTTTGACTGTTAACCAGTTAGAACAGGTGGGTTTCCAAGATGTGTTTGGCAAACGTGCACTTCTACTTGGACAGAGCAACCCAGCAGTGTTTCAAGGACAATGAAGTGAAGCTCAATATTGGGACAAATTCTGCCCTGAACTGAGGAAAATATTGGGCAACAATGAACAGTAAGTCTGCATAGTGGATGAACAATTGAAGAACAATGCCAACTGTTATGGGAAACGAGACAGTCACATATGCAGAAAGTTTTGGCCCCATGCCACATCTTGAATCCAAATATGAGAGAAGATGAAAAAAATCATACATTGATGAGAGGGGCCAAAGAAGACATGCACCAAGGCCTTCTGGTAAAAGGTATCATGATCACAGAGGAATTCATGAAGTACCAGTGAATTGAGGAAATGTCACAGAAAAAGCGTTGAATGAAAGATGTACGACAAATTGCTGAATGTGATCTCTATGGCAATTATGGAAGACCACCATGAGTTCACCTCTCTCATACACCAGATATGAAGAGAATAGATATAGCAGTGCATGGCAGCCACAAACATTGGACCATGTATACAAGAGATAGCAGTAATGAATGTTGACACAATAAGTCAGGAGGTAATGGAGAATGTGAAAGAAGAGTTGTATCAATTATTAGCACCCATCACCACCACTAGTCAAATGTGCAAGAAGAATGGACTTGACCAACTAGAACATATGCAGCTTTTGACCAATACAGGTGTAACCAACTCCTCCACCAAGTACAATACTCCACAGAACAACAGACATTTGGAGGACAGAGGACAACACATTGGTGTGGTTTCACCATGGATGCCCTGGACATGCTGGATGCTGATGCAGAAAAAGGAAGTAAATTTTCAACAACTACCACCAGATGGCCATCACAAAAGTTGTACTAACACCAGTCAACTGCAGATGATTATAGTTGTGATGTGGGATGAAGCCCAATGCTGTACCCTGAATGAGGTTACTCCCCAACACACCACAGCCGTTCCTGTCACCTGACAATTGTACCAGCTGCTCACCTAGCTGTTGAATTCTGGAAAGCCAAGTGAGGTGGCCATCTATGGAGGTGGGCCCACCACAGATGCAAATCCTCTGGTGATGACAATCATGATGCATAATATGTCTGGAAATCTCATTGATTTCATCATCAGCTACTAGCCAATGTAGGAGCTTCCTTTTGTGTAATATATAGTGCTTATCATCAGCAGCAAAAGAATACTTTGTTTTGTGATATGAAACAGATTGTGCAGATAGTCTCAAATGGATAATATGCCCAGCTGACAGGAACATGTATTACAAGAATAACTATTGATGACAGAACAAAGTCCTTTGAATTTGTCACTTTAACAGAATGTAGTCATATGGTTATTCTTGGATGGAACTTCTTGCAGGCACCACAAGCAGTCATAGACTGAAATATCAGAGCTTCAGATTAACGAAGTTATTCCAACAAGCACACATAACAAAGGTTACTCTGAATGGTTGCTTGTCATTGAAGACATTGCTTATCCCACCATCATCAATGAGATGAGTCCCAGTTGTCAGTCAAGATGTTTAGTTAAACTGTCAAGCTTTTGTGGATTACAGAAAGCTCCTCAGGCTCTCAAAGAAAATCTAAGTGCCAGCCACAGTTGTAAGTATTGTAGGTGGTTAAGGAGAACTTTGGATCACAATCATGAGTTGTCACAACTCCTACCTAAAGGTATGTGCTTAAGGAGAGACAAACCAGTCCAGAAAGGGCATCATTGATGAAAAATCCTTCTATTGAACTGCCATTAGAATCTGCCCTGATCAAGAAATGATGTCAGCAAGTGATAGCCATTCTGTGCCAATTTTTTGGTGCTTTCAGATTCAGAATGGAGATGGGACAACCAATCAGCCCATGGTAAAACACTGCATAAATACTAGGGTCATAAACCACATAGCGAGCTGTTATATAGAGTGTCAACAGGTGAACGACAGATTCTCTGGGAGGAAGTGGAGAAGATGCTGCAAAATGACATCACTGAACTTTCAGAGCGTTCTTTTCATCTCCAGTGGTTCTGTTGGAAAAAGTATGGCACATGATGTTCATTTGGTGACTACCGACGACCTAACAAAATCATGAAGAAAGATGTCTTTCCATTGACATGCTTTGATGACATCCTAGACTGATTGAAGGGAGCAAACTACATATTTCTCAACTATGAACATGATGACATGCTAGTGGTAGCTCTAGATGGATTAGCTCTAATGACCTTGTTGTCAACGGGATGTTAAACTAAGATTGATAAGCTGACTGGGAAGAAATTTCTTTCATAACTCTCGACAACATCTGATTTACAGTTATGCTGTTTGGACGGTGTAATGCAATGGTGTATGATGCACATCCTGCTTCAACATATTAACTGGACAATGTATCTTTGCTATACGGATAATACTGTCATTTGTTGAAGACATTTGAAGAATATCTTAGCCACCTGACGACCACGGTGAGTGTGTTCAGTGTGCAGGCTTCCGCCTCAATCTTTGGCAACCAAGAAATTAAAATCTTGGGGTGTATAGTGAATGACGATGGAGTCTGTCCCTATCCAGGGGAAATAAGAACAGTCACAGATTTTCTGACTTTCGGGCACATTCGTGATGTGAGAATTTTTCTTGGAATGTGCGCATGCTACTGGCAATTACTAATGGACTTTTGCACTGAGGTACATCAATTGCAAGAACTACTGCAGCAAGCTGACAAATTTTCCTGGCATGAGGAAGAAGAAAACTCTCTACTTGCCCTTAAGGATGTCTTAGCAACTTCTTCAGTCCTAGCATTGTATGCGAGAGCCGGCCGGGGTGGCCGAGCTGTTCTAGGTGCTACAGTCTGGAATCGTGCGATCGCTACGTTCGCAGGTTTGAATCCTGCCTCGGGCATAGATGTGTGTGATGTCCTTAGGTTAGTTAGGTTTAAGTGGTTCTGAGTTCTAGGGGACTGATGACCTCAGAAGTTAAGTCCCATAATGCTCAGAGCCATTTGAAGCATTTTTTTTTTTTATGTGAGAATGTCAAGAAAGAACTTAACAATGACTTTGTCAGTTGTGGAATAGTGCAAATTCAGGAAGGCTGCTAAAAGGTGACAGCTTATGCTTCCTGAGTGCTCTACAAGTTAGAAGTGAACTTCTCTACTGCCGAGAAAGAGTGCCTTGCAACTGTTTGGGGCTGCAACAAGTTCCAGATGTATTTGTTCAGCCCACCATTCACCATTGTGATGGACCACCATTCTCTGTGCTGGCTGATAAGCCTGAATGATCCGTCAGGTTGATAATAGAGCTGAGCACTGGAGCTTTGGGAATTGATGTCCCCAGCCATGTTCATTGTCACGTGTAACCCCTTCCATACAGTTCAATGAAGCAGGCCGATTTGCTCCCTCAACATGTGGGATAGGCTACACATGAGAGGATTGAAAATCATTTATTTGCCCCTAATGTGCAGGCTGCCATGCAAAACAGGTTGGTAATGGAAGCTGATGTTACTCCAGTACTACATACCTTTCACACAGAACAACCTATGTACCGGGGCCTGTAACACTGTTTCTTGCTCCTGAAGAGTAAGCTGCCCTGCAAAGCAGGTTGATTTGGCAGGCACATACTGTTCCCACACATGCCTGTTGTGCAGGAATGCTACATGCCAAGGGCTGGAAAAAAAACCATGGTTTTTGCCTGTATCTCCACTCCTATTGGAGCTAGGAGATCATTAACCCTACAGTGCTGATACTCATGAGGCCTGAGGCCAGCTGTTTCTGTGCCACATTTGATTGAAATCGATCCAGGGGTTTGGGAGGATCTCTCTCTCTCTCTCTCTCTCTCTCTCTCTCTCTCTCTCTCTCACACACACACACACACACACACACACACACACACACACACACACACACATGCACAGATTTAGTATTTGTCATTTTTGAATTTTTGAAAGGTTCTTGAACTATCTTAAGTTTGTATTCTGTACAGTCAGGAATATTTGCTGTTCGTGTAAAGATCAGCATTCAGCAATATTTGATGTTTGTATAAATAGCTGCACTATCTGTCCAGGAGGTCAGTTCTGTTCTGGCAGTATGTTGGTATCAGAAATAAATGTACTTTCTCTTTTAAGTGTTGTACTTCACTGATGAACCTGCCTTCAGATTTGGACTTGATTGTGGTTTTGATTTATAAAAAGGCACATTTGTTTTAGGTTGTTGGAGGTACTCTTTATCACCTCCAGCTAGAAATTGGTGCTAGCAACTGCCGCAAGGGAAAAGATGATGCCAATTCTGAATGCACTTTAAAGGCAGGATCGGTAAGAGTTCTATCATTGACACCTCAAATAAAAGTGGTTCATATTTCATGTATATGGTTTTCCCTTTGTAATTCCTGTGCTCATTGACACCTATATTTGAAAGTGTACCTTATTAATCTTTTTTCCCCACTGTGAATAGTTTTTATGACGTTTAAGTTTCATATATGTAAAGAGTATAACTATTTGAGCCTTGCCTCTCATATCCTGTATTCTCCCATTTGTAATGTTCCCTGTATTCCAGTGTATTCAAATCTCATATCAAACCTTGCTTTGCTCTGCATCTTGTTACCATCATTTTACTGCGGGTTCATATATACGGCTGTAATGGGGTTGACTGTAACCTGACTTTTGTGTTTACTTTTCTCCTCTCCTTCCCTAATCTGCTATCCCACTCATCTCCACCTTACTGAGCAAAATGACAGTTGGGATGATTGTCTTGATGTCTTCTAAGACAGAGACATTCCAGTAGGGCATCAAACCAGGATTGCGATGAGATTGAAAATTTCATGATAAACAGGACACAGCACATTATCCTGAATTGAGGGTAATCTGCAGAAACTAAAGGTGGTTTGGTTTGTCCTGAAGGACTGTAGTAGGACCATTGATGTTCAAGTTATACACAATGCTTTGATGGATAGTATTGGTTGCAATCTCGGGCTTTTCACAAATGATGCAGTTATATTTGAGCAAATGCAATCCAGTGAGTATTGTGGTAATATTTGTTTAGATCTGGACAAAATATCAGTCTGCCGCAAAGACAGACAAGTAGTTCTTAATGGTGGGATATGTTAAATTTTTCACTTTCTGAAAAATAAGTGTGATATCCTTTGACTACAGGATTAATTAATTACAATGAGTCATGTCATTCAAATACTTAAGAGTAACGATGCACAGACACATGTAGTGGAATGACCATATAACCTCAGTAACCAGTGAAACAAATGGCAGGCTACAGATAGGGTATCAGGTTTAGTTTGCCTACAAAAGACTTCATGCAAAACATATCTGTAGCCCATGATTGCAGACTGCTCAAGACTTTGGGACTTGTGTCATTGCAGAAACATTGAGTGTATACAAAGAAGGATGGTGCAAAAAGCCATAGTCTTGTTGTACTGATGAAAGAGTATAACAGATATTGTCAAATCTTAGGTGGCAGAAACTGAAAGAAAGATGTACTTGGAATAAACTACTGATAAACACAAAAAAAAAAAATCCTAAATTTTTGTTTAAAAGATGATGAATGCAACACTAGTGTCACAGTAAACTCCAACAAAATTTTGTCTTCTCTGGGAAAAAATATTGTAGGCATATGGCTTCAAAATAACTTCATATGGCATACACATATAAACAAAATAAATGGAACACAAAATAAAATGTTACAATTTACAGTTACTCTCTGTAAAAGCAAGTTTTGGCTCTGTCTGAATTGCCTACTTTGCACAATTCTGTAGCATCATACTATACAGAAGTATATTGTGGGGTAATACACTACCCAGTTCATTCATTTTCCAAACACAGAAAAGTTCTGTAGGAGCAATGCAACATGCTCGACAAACAGTCTTGCAAACCCAAACCCCTCATCCAAAAGTCATCAGTCCTCCCACTTCTCTGTGTGTACATACTAGGAATCTGTTGTTGTGTTGGAAGAACTTAAAAGATATGCACATTTTAAAATCCATGAGCATGATACAAGACAAAAGGAAAAGCTTAATGTCCAGTCAGTAATGACATCAGCCTGCAAAACTTCCACAATAAACAGTGGTATACAAATTTACAATAGTCTTGCACATAAGGGAAAAATCATATCATTCACACTCTTTTGTAAAATCTTAAGGGCATTCTTATAAGATCATTGCTTCTATTAACTAGTGGAATTTTTATAACATTTGAGATACAAGAGACTTGCAACAAGACAGTGCAGCTGCTGCAAGTAGTGCAAGCTCTGTTGTGGATAAAGCTAAAATTTATGTATCTACTACAATAATACTGTATTTTTACTGTGTTGTGTTACTGTTTTGCTTTGTGTTTGTTCTGTGTCCCACAATCTCGAAAGATTTTTTGGATGAATGAATAAATAAATAAAAAACACCCTCTGCCTCTATGTAATAAGAAAATGTGTGTTTTAACCAATGTTGTCGAACATGACCATTCATATTGACAGTTTGTTCACTGTTGTGTGTTTTTGAGCAGGAATCAGGTTGTAAATATGCTTAGATGCTGCACTTTGTTAGGAATCTGTGCAATGCTCAGTCTGCTACTGAGCGGAAGGTCCTGACTATTGGCATTCCCACTGTCACCAGACAATCTGCTTGCCCAACGACTAACTGTACTGTGGTCAACAGCGTCATCCCTATACACCTTTTTTGAACTCTTATAAATGATTGTCACTGTCTTGTTCTCGTGTCACAGGAACTCTATAACAGTGTGTTGCTTCAGACAAATATAAAGTGCAGCAGCCATCTTGACAGAATGCTACAACAGCACAACTTGTGGAAAATAGATTGAGTTAAATTTGAATACAAGTGAGAAGAATGTTTCTGTGACCTCCATGAATACCAAAGATCTACAACAAGAGTTGAGTTTTTGAAAAATGTTGTGCATTTTGTGTTGTAGTATGTATGTACTTGGAGGCTCTCCCTTATGATAGGATTTATGGATGAAGTGTGAAAGAATGAATGCGGGTGGATGTACTAGACAGGATACACTGTTTGGGTGCATATGTCTGGTCTTGCATGGGTGTGTTCCAATGGGTATGACCCATGTAACAAGGGGTTTTGGGAGTAGGTGTGGCATAAGTATGGCCTAGATAATTTGTAGATTGGGTGGGCAACTGAATACCAGCTCAGGAGAGAAGGAAAGGATGATCCTAATTGTAGGACATGAGAAAAGATAGTTGAAAACCTGGTAGGGATGTGTCCCAGTTGTTTCAATCACTTATGGTATTGGTTAATAATGAGGGTGCTCCTTTGCCACTTATTTGTGGTGGTGGTTGGAGAATTAGGTGTATCTGTGGCTGCAGGTTGTACTGAAATAGCAAATAATTTTATTCACAGTAGGATCACATTAGGTGTACATAGAATGCTGGATTAGCTCATTATACCCGTAATCTGGTGAGTCACAATGTGGCATAATGGATGTATGTGTATAAACCACCATGTCAGAAGATGGCAATAATCGATGACAATCTTTAATGTGTGTGTTATTGTGTCTGATCATCGCCGAATAAAATTGCTTGGAAGCCATATTTATCAGATTGCTGTTACCTGTTCCAGACATCATCAGTACATATTGAGAGGAAGGTTTCCGGTCATTCCTCTGATAATTCCCCAGATCAAAAATCAAATATGCCCATAGGGGCAAATATAGGTATTGATAAAATTCTGCTTTTGCTGAATCTAACTTCATCAGATTTCCAGTTTCCCTATAATTAAATTTACAATAACAGGATTCTATTATCACACTGTTCCAGGTGTCCTCACTGAATGTACAACAATTTTAAATGCAGTTCCACAAGGAGTAAGTGATAGTAGACTCTGAAGTGAGGCTATTCCTTTTGTAATGTAACCTCTTAAATTTGGAAACGCAACTCAAAATACTCAGCTTTTATTGTGGATGTTTGTAGATGAGGTGAATCTCTTCGCTGCGGTCTGCTCCGCCTGAAAATTAGATTCTGGACTTTCCCAAAAGGGCAGGAAATTTATTTCATAGTTAATCTTCTTTTATAAAATGATGTAACTGAAACATATAAGTCTATTTTAAAACACTATTATTGCATCACAAGATACAAAACTGACTCTGACAAGATCTTAAACAACACTGACTGAATTTGGGTGTTGGTGCTGAGATTAAGTGAACAGTAATGACAAATAGGTTTTACTGCAAGAATTTTATAAATGAGTGTTTTGCTGTTTGTTCACATTCATTGACTACATCTTTGAATAACAACTATGTTTCTTAACAGTTTCATTATGATTCATCAGAACTGTGCTCAAAGTACCATAATCTCATCAATTTAGTGACTTTATAACATTATAATATGTCTTCATTAAGATTTGGTATATTGCAAAGTGGAGACGAATGGTTCAGCTGGTCAGGAGGCATTGCAGTTTTCATTAAGAGTCATCCTGTTCTGTGTCACTTTGCACCCCCCCCCCTCCCCCCCCCCCAAAGTATTGCACATAGGAAGTATGGGTGAGACTTTGTCATGGCATGCATGCATCAGAACAGATTGACATGCAAAAACTAAATATAAACTTCAAGCCCTGCCAAAAATTCACTACCATTGCAAAATGTGAAATAATAACTAAATGTTGTGGTACATATAATATGGTAATAAATTAATAGCTTTTGGTGTTATGGTTTTTATATTGCAGTTACAACATTTTCATTTCGATCAATAGTTCAGTCAGTCATCTGTATTCAATATACAGTTAAATTCAGACATTGCATAATTAGCTGCTCACAACATTTACATTTTCTCTTGTCACAGATTATTTCACTAATTACTTGCACAAAATTACTGATACTTTTACCATTAATCCACTCTGTGTTACTGCATGCACATGACCCAAATTCCATAATATGAAGTCCCTAACCATAGCTTAATCATCCAATCTACTAAATTATCATCAGACTCATATCATCATCATCATAAACATCATCACAATAATCTATACACCAATCTTTATCTTTGACGAACCCAAACTCCATCATAAAATGCCCTATACAATCCCTGACAAATAACTATATTCATATCATCTCCCAATAAATGCACAAGACCTACAAATCTCAGCATATTTACCACTCACATAGTTACAATATCAAGAAAGTAGCAAAACAGTATTCACTTGATCATCATCTACATCTAAATATATACTCTGCAAACCACCGATAGGGGCATGGCAGAAAATATGTCCCATTGTACCAGTTATTAGGGTTTCTTCCTGTTCCATTCATGTATGGAGTGTGGGAAGAATGATTGTTTGAATGTGTGTGCGGGAATTATTCTAATCTTGTCCTCACAATCCCAGTGTGGGTGATACATGGGAGGTTGTGTTATGTCCCTAGAGCAGTCATTTAAAGCCAGTTCTTGAATGTTTTTAACCCTAGGACTCACTCTGCTAAAATTTCCCTAGTACTCCATCTGGGGTCATACATGACCCCAATCAATATATAATTGACTGTGTGTACTAATCATTCAGAGAACAACGTACTGTCGTTTAATACTGTTTGTTTACATTTTATTTATTACTTAGACACATTTCACAGCTTTTTTAACAGGTATGTACATAGTAGAATTAAATTACATATGGCAGAGTAATTACATATCAGAAGTTACAATATTACTCTAAGTCATAATTTGTTTCACTCATAAATGTGTCACAATGGCTTCAAATTTACAGAAAATGTGATGAACAACTCAACAGGAAACATAATTCTAAGCGGAATCCGTACCATAGTCATCTGCACATATTTTGCAAGTAGTAACTATTTCAGAATGTTCCTTGCAAACAAATTTGTTACACTTTTTGAATGTTGAACTGTAGTTTGTGTCCTTTGATCGGGGGCAAATGGAGCATCTGCCTCGCTTTCTCTTCTGATTGTCGGGTATTACGTCTGGATGTCCATTGTCTAACAGATCATCAAATCCACACCGTTTGATACTGCTAATAATATCCTTGTTCCTTGCTTGTGGTAAACTCAAACGACGTTCCACTTGGGGCTTTGCCATTTCTTTGGCCAACTTCATTAGAAAAAGACGTGTCTCTGTTTTTTCAACAGCAACACAGAAGAGTCTGTAGGCATTGAGTGCAGCTAGATCGACAAGATCATAAAATACTGCTAATGGCCAACGTTTTGTACCCTTTTTCACAGAATAGTAAGAGCTCATTTGATCTAGCGTATCAACACCTGATTTTGTTGAGTTTTAATAAAACACTACTTCTGGTTTTTGTTTCCAGTTGTTTTCTTTGGGCACTTCAAATGATTGATGTTGTGTTGACAGGAGTAGCACAGCCTTATTTCTTTTTGGAACATACGAAACTAATAGGGTTTTACCACTGTATGCAAATCTGGTAGTGCATTCTTCCCTAGTTTTCAAAGGCAAAAACTCTTTTGGGACTTCTTTTCTTGTAGAACGTAGAGTACCTACAAGTGTCAACTTCATTTTCAACAATTCTTGGCCAAGGTCATAGCTCGTGAAAAAATTGTCAGTGGTAATATTCCTACCACTGCCAGCCAGATGACGCACTAAATCTAAGACCACTCTCTTGCCTTGATTCACTTCTCTCACATCACCACTCCCTCCAGTGTACATTTGAAGATTTGTCAGATAACCATGTTCACAGTCTACTGTGCACCATATCTTGATGCCATACTTTCCTGGCTTTGAAGGAATGTAGACCTTGAAACTGCACCGACCTCTGTATACGCAAAGATGTTCATCAACAGTAATGTTGCTGGAAGGTATAAATGATGTTTGACTTTGCACGGCAAACAAATCAAATATTTCCTGTACAGCTTCAGCCTTATTTTCAGTCCTCTCTTTCCTTTCAAGTCTTGTGATGCGGTCGTCAAAACGAAGTGAACGCAGAATGTCCTGATATCGCCTACTCGACACAGTAGCACGGAATAGAGGTGTGCCATATTCAGAGTCCCAAAATTCGTCAATAGGTTTCCCCCGGCTCTTCTGTACGCGATACAGAATCAGCAAGCCTAAAAATGAAAGAAGCTCGCATCTGTCTGTATCATGCCAGTCAACTAATTTTCCAAACACTTTCAATTCATTTCCTCGTTGATTTGTGAACTGAACTATTATATCCAGCAATTTATTAGTAATAAACTGCCTGAAACAGTCAACAGCTGAGCTAACACTAACTGTACTAGGAATACCTGCTGAAAATCGTTGTATGTTGCGGATTGGAAATCTACAAATTGATGGTTCTTTTGTACTCCATGCAATATCCCGACTCCTGCTTACCAGTACTGCACTTTCATCTTCTCCACTGTCATCATTTTCAGCAAGAATATCATTTTCTTCTAATTCATGTAAACAAATTTCATCACTTTGGTCTACCTGTGTCTCTGTTCCATCATCTTCGGTGTCACTACCTTCTGAATCACTACTGCTACGAAAAAGTCTTCCATAGCTTGTTCTACACTATAGCCAGGAGCAAAACATATTCCATCCATGCTGAAATTACACTGCAACAACAAACGTACAAACGAACTTCCAGTTTGAGGTTAGTTCTGAGTAACACCTGAATAACACCTGAATTCAGTGTTACCAACTCAAAATACCTAAGAAAGAGATTGATAGTTGATAATCTATACATTCTATGAATGTTACATATAATCTATGTGGGGTCGTAATTGACCCCAACAGTAGTTTTTGTTAATTATTGATTTAAATGTTGCGTCAAGTGCTCTAAAAATTTTTGTGAGAGAACTACAATACTGTGTGGTAAAAGTAATAAAATTCTGGATTTTTACAAGAAATAGAAATATTATTTTATCCATAGTAAAGATGATTGGCGTCACCTATGACCCCAGAGTGAGTCCTAGGGTTAATAGACTTACTTGGGATAGCTTACATCTGTCTTCAAGAGTCTGCCATTTCAATTCCTTCAGTATCTCTGTGACACTGTTTGCTGGGTTGAACAAACCTGTGACCATTGCAACGTAGGCAACATTCTGAACCACATTAGCCAACATTACTTCATTCATATCAAGAAAGAAAAGAGTAGATATTACCTCAGTAATTGCTTTCTTACAAGATTTTCATTGAATAACAACGTCTTACTTGTTACATAACTATTCTTCTCTATGGTCTACAAAAGTCATAAAATTTGAATGGAAAGAGCAAAAATAGCTGGTACAGATGACAAATATTTCCATTTAGCTCTCTGTTTCCGATGTAGAACTTAATTACTTCTATATTCTTCCATTAGTTATTAATTTTCTTTACAATACCATGACAGTAGAGACCATAAAAATCAACCCCCCTGCCTGTCCATAGTTTTACAAAATTTTGCGAAATGTTTCATGATAATCACAATGTTCCAGGATACATTGTAATAACTATTGAAGTGCAACTAAAATGTGCGACAGAATGAACTCGTAAATCCACATAAAATTAAATTACAGCACAAGAGACTCCTCCCTTCCAATGATGAAATGTGAATGAAGAAAGCACAATTAAATGAATAACTTCAAACATTTATTTTAGCATCCACTAACAGTTAAAATGGCATATGTTGTTACAGTTACTACAGTAAATCTGAACCTATGACTATTCTCATTAAGACACCTTCTGTTAAAGTTAGCAAGAAACATTTTTAATAAAAGGCAGCTACATGTTAAATTTCTTTAATTACTGATTAGCAGTATTAATGTTAATCACTGATCTCCCTTCCCATTACCCGGTCAGTAGTATTCCTCTTCCAACAGAACAAGAAAGCAATCTTACAGCAAGAAATCTTGAAAATGTATGTATTTGTGATAAATGTCATTAAGTTCTGTTTTTTCTTAAAAGTGTAAATAATTCCTTTCTTTTCTGTAAGCTATAATTAATAATTATGGTTAATTAGAATTACTTGTTAGTTAATTTTGTTAATTACACTAATTATTCTGGTTGATTGAAAGTATATGGATCCAGAGACCATTTCAAGTCTCGGAAATCTACGATGTATGTATAGCAGGCTGAAGCGACAACGAAAATTTGTATGAAGGCCAGAATTCAAACCCTAGTCTCCTGTCTCCTGCTTATTAGGCAGATGCGGTAACCACTACATCACCCTGGTATGATGGCTGTGCACAACTGCACCGACCACCCTAGCATGCCTAACTCCTCATCCAAACTCCAATTCTCACCTCTGCCCACTTAGTATTCGCCCTAAACTCAAACAGTATTGCATTTTGTTCAATGCTGCTGTGCTATTCCTGTACAGCTGGAGAGTCTCTGCAATGCTGTTTGAGTTTAGGGTGAATGCTAAGTGGAATGAGGGGTGAATGGGCATTTGAATTGAGGAAGGTGGTGTGCTAGGGTAGCGCATGCAGTTGTGCAAAGCTAGGTTGGTGTAATGGTTAGTACGTCTGCCCAGTGAGCAGAAGACCTGGGCTCAAATCCTGGCTTTGGTAAAAATTTTCATTTGTTGCTTCAGCCTGCATATATACATAAATTATTCTGTTAATGGCAGCTTAATTATCAGTCAACTTAATGGAACCTCATTCTTCAAGTCAGTTGCTACACTTCACCTATAGCACATCAGTAGGCAGGGCAGACAAGAAATCTCAGTAAAATGGTGCATAATTAGTATAAGTGTTAATTAAATTAATTACACAGAAATTATTCACCACACAGTAACCAAAACATAATTAGTTATCACAGACCCTAGTATCCTAGAAGTTTTGCATGAATAATATCGTAATCATCATCGTAACATTTCAGAAGTCCTGCTTACATTAACACACTGAACCTTTTCTACTGCGTAACTTTCACAAAATATGTCACAAACTGAACAGAATGCAACTGATTCCTTAATCAGTGAACTATTTAGCCAATGATTTCAAATTTGCATAGAATGAACAGTAATGATGGCAAAAATTTACTGCCCACATAAACATAGCTACTTTGGAGTTCATTATTTTTGTGAAATAATTGTGTCTGTAACTGATCAGGAAAAGTTAAATGCATCATCATTGCACCTTATAATCTTCTTACAGTCATGTATCCATAAGAGTACTAATAATCTGCAACATTTGTTATTAATCACACTTACTGTACTCTGCTCTCCCAAGTCTTAATGAATTTGTCAGGAAAAGTGAAATACAACCTAACTTATTTCTTACTAATGACTATGTGCTCATACACCACCAACTTACACAAACATCTTATACAACAGTGCCAGTATAATGCAAATTAAATAACACTTGACTTCATACCAATTAATAGAGTATTAATTTGAAAATTCCCAAAATATAACTCAGCAAATTACACTAACACTCTGTAATCCTTCCATTACTAGTTGCCTACAAAGAAAAGCCAAAATGTCTCTAAATCTCTTACTAATATGTAAAGTTACATAACATGTAATCAAATGAACTGCAAAGTGAGTAGCCGATGCTTCCAAATCATCTAAAACTAGATAGTACTTAACACTAATAAAATTACACAGTCATACAGAACATAATCTTAATGCAGGTGTTCTTACCAGCTTTAACTAGAAGTATAGTGATTAAAAAACATCATGTGGAATCAACTTTAGATGCTACAGGTTAATATTTCATTCCTCAAACATAATAAATTATAGACAAAGATCAAATATTTCAGTTTCAAATCTGCCCATGGTACGATATACAGCACAATCATTGAATCATCACAATGCATCACCTTCCCTATCATTAATCATTAACTTAGCATACTAGAACACATTTCACTGACTACTGATTAATATGAACAGGTTTAATTATTACTTCATCTACACATCATAATGCAACCCAATCTTTGATGTTGATCACTACAAAGTAAGGTTAACCATATAGCAGATTTACAAATGTCTATTTGATAAGTACATGTACAAAATTATCCTCACTAGCAGCATAACACAAGGCATTCTTAATGTAACGTCTTTCTCCATATCAAAAATCTGTAATTAATTCTAGTAAAATTTCAGCAGAACTTCCTATACCAGCTATTATATGCAATAATAGTAATCTCCCAACATAGCAGCTGAGCGAACGGACTGCATTGCTTTTCCTAGCATCAGTTACTGTATACTGAAATCCACAAATTAATATGTACAGCTAATCACATTTCTCAGCACGTGTCATGAAAATAGCAAGAAGCAAAACCATTTTATGGAAAAAGACATAAAGGAAAGTAATAATATTAACTGTTCCGAATATGGCTTAATCCTATCACTTAATTACTGAAAGTGGAAAATGAGTAAACTCCAATTTAGTCATCAGTATTCACATTTTAGTGTATCTTCTAACACAAAATAATCAAAAGCATCAAATAGTGATCAAATTATTTAAGTCCTACATAAATTCCAAACATTAAGATTATCAGTGTCCAAAGTTAGTCCATACAGAAAGCAGGGTAAAAAAAAAAAAAAAAAAAAAGCTAATACTGTTTTCTCTTGGAGACAAACGTCTGTACGTCACTAATGATCTTGTATTATATTTATTCTATCAGGTGGTCTCCATGACTTCCCATTTAGTACAATTTGAGAATCTTTTCTGCAGTAATGAACCTGCTTCTGTCTCTATACTTTGCTATAGATTTTTCCTTCACATCTACTTTCATGTTTGAACTACTTGACCTTTTAGACAACCACAGTTCTGCATTTACAAAGTACTGTTACTTTTTCACTTGAAACACATAATGGATCAAAACCATTCAATACAATACCATTTAGCTCCTCCCCCCATGAACCATGGACCTTGTCGTTGGTGGGGAGGCTTGCGTGCCTCAGCGATACAGATAGCCGTACCATAGGTACAACCACAACGGAGGGTTATCTGTTGAGAGGCCAGACAAACGTGTGGTTCCTGAAAAGGGGCAGCAGCCTTTTAGTAGTTGCAAGGGCAACAGTCTGGATGATTGACTGATCTGGCCTTGTAACAATAACCAAAACGGCCTTGCTGTGCTGGTACTGCGAACGGCTGAAAGCAAGGGGAAACTACGGCCGTAATTTTTCCCGAGGGCATGCAGCTTTACTGTATGATTAAATGATGATGGCGTCCTCTTGGGTAAAATATTCCGGAGGTAAAATAGTCCCCCATTCGGATCTCTGGGCGGGGACTACTCAAGAGGATGTCGTTATCAGGAGAAAGAAAACTGGCGTTCTACGGATCGGAGCGTGGAATGTCAGATCCCTTAATTGGGCGGGTAGGTTAGAAAATTTAAAAAGGGAAATGGATAGGTTAAAGTTAGATATAGTGGGAATTAGTGAAGTTCGGTGGCAGGAGGAACAAGACTTCTGGTCAGGTGACTACAGGGTAATAAACACAGTCAAATAGGGGTAATGCAGGAGTAGGTTTAATAATGAATAGGAAAATAGGAATGCGGGTAAGCTACTACAAACAGCATAGTGAACGCATTATTGTGGCCAAGATAGACACGAAGCCCACACCTACTACAGTAGTACAAGTTTATATGCCAACTAGCTCTGCAGATGACGAAGAAATTGAAGAAATGTATGATGAAATAAAAGAAATTATTCAGATAGTGAAGGGAGACGAAAATTTAATAGCCATGGGTGACTGGAATTCGAGTGTAGGAAAAGGGAGAGAAGGAAACGTAGTAGGTGAATATGGATTGGGGCTAAGAAATGAAAGAGGAAGCCGCCTGGTAGAATTTTGCACAGAGCACAACTTAATCATAGCTAACACTTGGTTTAAGAATCATGATAGAAGGTTGTATACATGCAAGAACCCTGGAGATACTAAAAGGTATCAGATAGATTATATAATGGTAAGACAGAGATTTAGGAACCAGGTTTTAAATTGTAAGACAGTTCCAGGGGCAGATGTGGACTCTGACCACAATCTATTGGTTATGACCTGTAGATTAAAACTGAAGAAACTGCAAAAAGGTGGGAATTTAAGGAGATGGGACCTGGATAAACTGGAAGAACCAGAGGTTGTACAGACTTTCAGGGAGAGCATAAGGGAACAATTGACAGGAATGGGGGAAAGAAATACAGTAGAAGAAGAATGGGTAGCTTTGAGGGATGAAGTAGTGAAGGCAGCAGAGGATCAAGTAGGTAAAAAGACGAGGGCTAGTAGAAATCCTTGGGTAACAGAAGAAATATTGAATTTAATTGATGAAAGGAGAAAATATAAAAATGCAGTAAATGAAGCAAGCAAAAAGGAATACAAACGTCTTAAAAATGAGATTGACAGGAAGTGCAAAATGGCTAAGCAGGGATGGCTAGAGGACAAATGTAAGGATGTAGAGGCTTATCTCACTAGGGGTAAGATAGATACTGCCTACAGGAAAATTAAAGAGACCTTTGGATATAAGAGAACCACTTGTATGTTGAATATCATATTTGGGGAGCAAAATAACTGATGATGGTCGAAGTAGAGAGGATATAAAATGTAGACTGGCAATGGCAAGGAAAGCGTTTCTGAAGAAGAGAAATTTGTTAACATCGAGTATAGATTTAAGTGTCAGGAAGTCATTTCTGAAAGTATTTGTATGGAGTGTAGCCATGTATGGAAGTGAAACATGGACGGTAAATAGTTTGGACAAGAAGAGAATAGAAGCTTTCGAAATGTGGTGCTACAGAAGAATACTGAAGATTAGATGGGTAGATCACATAACTAATGAGGAAGTATTGAATAGGATTGGGGAGAAGAGAAGTTTGTGGTACAACTTGACCAGAAGAAGGGATTGGTTGGTAGGACATGTTTTGAGGCATCAAGGGATCACCAATTTAGTATTGGAGGGCAGCGTGGAGGGTAAAAATCGTAGGGGGAGACCAAGAGATGAATACACTAAGCAGATTCAGAAGGATGTAGGTTGCAGTAGGTACTGGGAGATGAAGAAGCTTGCACAGGATAGAGTAGCCTGGAGAGCTGCATCAAACCAGTCTCAGGACTGAAGACCACGACAACAACAACCATTTAGCTTTTGGGCAGCTCAAGAAGTAGGTGTCTCAGAGTTGTATATGTTGTTTCTCTCCAGATTGAAGTGTCTTGCACAAGTCTACATCGTTCGTTATGTTACTACAAACTTGTCTTCCACCTTTTTGAACTGATTGCGAAATTTATTTATGTATTGCTTCTACCAGTCAAGTTGCAAATATTCATGAAATTCTAATAAACATTACCACACAGTAGCATGTTTTTACACACACACACACACACACACACACACACACACACACACACACACACACACACACATGTACACACAACAGGTTTCAAAAAGCTTTTTCTACAGTCTGCTGGAAAACTGACTAATTCAGACAGCTCAGCAACTCGGTCACAACACTCTGTCATCTGTTTCACTTGAAATATCCTTTTCTGCATAGTCACTGCATGGAATAATTAGATTTTCATTAACTATATCTGATGCTTGGCTATTCTCCATGCAAGCCACAGTACTGTGATCAGATTTCTGAAACTGAATATGCTTGTTCACATAACTGTTTCGTCTCAGATTTGACAGTTAGCTTATAAGTGTCAGGCTTAATTTGCACAATCTGAACATCACTTAAAGATGTAAACTTGTCCACTTCCAAAATTTCAAATATGATGTCTTCCTAATCTTCAGTTAAATTTTGTCTTTTGATACCAGAAATCATTTAATCTTGTAATCATTGCCATCTATGTCACTTGAAACTATCATCACACAAGTTAATTACACTGTCATTATTAGGTACAATAACATTTTTGGCAGTAACTGCATCACTTAGTACATTCTGGAAGTCAAGATTTGCCTGATCACTTTCTTGTTCTACTTCAGATTTGTCGATAGCCAACAATTCATGTTTTTCTAATTTAAGTTCAGCAAGTTGAATACTGCTTATATTGGCAGTTGTCAAATTGTTTTCTGGCTGCAAATTTTCATTCTGTGGTTCATTATTTAACTTAACTGTTTCATTATTCATTATCACTAATTTATGATCCAGTGAGTCACACTTTCAGTCTGTTTTGCTAGTCTGTCCTCATATATTGTTACCTTTATGCACTTTAAGCCATTCTATAAATTCTTCACTTGATCGGCACCCTGATACTGAATAACTTTTAGTTTCTATTTATGTTTGCCCAAAATTGTCCCTTCTTATTGTCCTCTGTTCCGATGTACAGTCCAATTTCAACATTTTTGAGTTAACTAATAGTCCAAAATATCACAAAAAAAGTTTCACCACATGCAATGTTTCTGCATAGCACCTACAAAAGTAGGATACAAACTTTGTACAGTACTCATCTGTTCTGGCATTCCACATTCGTTGTGCTAGTTGTCGCATTTTTTCTGTTCCATATTTCTGTTTCAGTTTTTGATAACAGCAGGCAGCAAAATTGAGTTTATTCATCATCCATTACTCAATTTTGTGTCTTGTAACAAGACACACACACAGTGCTGTGTGTGACTTTGGCTTTGGAGAAATTTTTTTGGCTTTTGTACATCTGATGTGATAGTACCTGAAATTTGAAAACTATTAATGCAACCACTCTGATTAATTTCAGTGGATCCCAGCTCCTCTATTACGTTGTAATGCAACATAATCTTTTATTCTTCTATAATAAATGTATTTCCATTCTTAACAGTAAAAAATGATATAAACTTGCTGTAATTTTAAACTGAACACAGTGTGAACAGTTTTTATGGGTAGTGTATTTAGGTACTTATCTTGTTTTCTGCTTGTTGTCCTAGAATTCTTCCCAGTACTTTTCATTACATTTTTATTGTTCACAAGTAGTCCGTCACAAACCTGTTATCAACCGCCCTCTGTAGTGAATCAATTCCCACTCATATATAGGCTTTTGAACAATTGCTCTATTGTCAATAGTACAGTATTTAGATATTACAGTTAAAAAACATGACATTCAGTTTTTTGACATACGTACAAAATTGTTTCAAATACTCGTATCAGTTTCAGACAGACAATTCAGCCAGAAAAATGTTGGCACACAAGTTTACATCAAATTTCAGAACAAACAGTGAATTTTATACTTTCTTTAATTGCGTGAAGGCAAAACTAAGCATAACTCTCCTCCCATGTTTTCAATATATATTTGAATAGAGCTTTTTAATATTAACAGTAATGCTGTTTTTTACAGATGGTGTCTTTTGATGAGTTGTTGTTGGATTTTGGGTTGTATAATACCAAATTGTCTTAATTGTTCTGAAAATTAGTGACTCTTATTACATACATTTGTTATACACATGGATAATAGCAGTTTACAGGTTCTTTCAAACTCTGTTTCAGGTATTTTGGCTAACAGATAAAAACTGAGTAATCATTATATAGTAATTAGAACAGAATATGATAATTTCAGATATTAATTGGAATCTGGGTGATCACTTGCCCTTGAACTAAGAGTTATGGTATCAGTCAGTACAATATGCTTCCTAAACTTGTCTGTTACATATCAGTCTCTGATGAGATGTCTCCATGTTCTCTTCTGAGAACCAGCATTAATCTAAGTTACAGAATATAAAAATGTGCACATCCAAAACTGAAAACGAAAGAAAACCCAACAAAAATCTTCATAGTATTTCAAAATTGTTAATATCTGATGCCTTGCCATCTTTCCCAACATCTGCAATCTGCGCCTCTTTATTGCCTGAGGAAGGAAGTAAACACTCCAAAAATTTTGTATAGTTTTTTTCTACTTTCGTGTCCATCAGCAGCACATGGAATTTTGCCTCCTGAAAGTAAGCACTTGCCAGACATCTGTCTCCTTGAAGTTTTAAAGTTTTTTCATGTAAATTCTTCTTTTCATACAACTTAATTATTTGTGTATATGTGTGTTAAATTAAATCCACGAATTTTCATTGTATGTTGTGGTGTTGTTCCAGAATATCCAAGTGTGTGATGTAAAGGTGTGGGATAAACCATGGTTGCCTACACGTCAAGTTACAGAATTATCTTGTTCTGCAAAAACTTCAAGGAGGAAAAGAGAGGTGAGTGAAGTGCTCTTAAGAATGAGTTAGTGCAATGTCATCCAGTAACACTATGAAACTTCCTGGCATATTGAAAGGTAGAACGTAGGAGGCAGGGTACTGGTGAAGGTAAAACTGTGAGAATGGGTCATGAGTTGAGTTGAGTTGTGCTTTGGTAGCTCAGCCGTAGAGCACTTCCCTTTAAGAAGCAAAGGTCTTGAGTTAGTCTCATTCTGCACAAAGTTTCAATCTGCTAGGTAGTTTCACATCATGTATTCAATTCAGTTGCAATTATATATGTTTGACATTATGTCAACTGCTGGGGTGACACAAATTGTTATACTAGTCTGAAATATAAGGCCACCAAGATCACTTGCAAATCTTTTTATTGATCACTGGTTTTAATAGATCTGTAATGTCATCATCAGATCTTTTGATACATCAATAGAAGTTTGTGATCTTCACATACTTGCATAACTGTGTGACTTGCAGAAGTTCATTACCTTTACACATTTGCATTATGTGACTTGCAAGTCTGTAAAGATCATGAACTTCTCTTAACGTATGCAAGATTTGATGATGATATCAAACATCTGTCAAACAGTTTACTAAAACAAGAAATACAAGCAATCTTGGTGTACCTGATATTTCAGAATTAGTTACAATTACTGCCCTTGTAACTCAAAAGGGTATACGCTGGGTGGTGGTACAAAAAAGTAAGTATTTGAGAAAATTTAGCATGAAAGATTTTTTCTGTTGATGATTTACTGAAGACATAGTTTTCCAGTTGATCTTTGGAAGAGAAAATATGATTTAAAGAGTTGTGTAGATGTACTTCTAATGTGAATCTAATGGGGCTCACAGCTTTGGCTTACATAACACTGAAAATTTTGAAATATTAAAAAATTAATATTTGAAAAATAAACTGTCCGGAACCAATACTCACAATCATAAAATCTAGATTATGATTTACCCACAACTATAAAAGAAATTGAGAAAGCTATTAAAACTTTATAAAGGTAGTGGAGAAGATTCTATTACAGCAGAACTTTTGAAATGGTCTCTACCAAAAATAAAAAATGAATTAAAATTTTGTTTTTGAGAAAAACCTGGAAAGCAGAAACTCCCAGGAGGGTGGAAGGTGGCCTTTGAGTTATCCATTATTAAAATACATAAGAAAGGCAATAAGCAAGATGTTAACAACTACAGATGAATTTCATGGCAACCAGTTACATGTAATATATTTTCCAAGATAATACTAAACAGACTAGAAACAGTACTGGAGAGTAATTTGTTTGAATATCCAGGTGGTTTTATGAAGGACAAATCAAATTTTGAACAGATATTTAATCTGAAGTCAATCATTTGCCACAGATTGCTGAATTCAATAGAGGTTTGTTGATCTCCAAATGGCCTTTGATTCCACTGACAAAAATTACAGATAAAATAAAAATATGTGAGTATGGATATTTATTTGGTGCTCCTTTCAGGTTCTTAGAATATTTCGCGTGAGTGGGCCATAGGAAACGGTAAAATATTCTCTAAAGGTCTGTGCAAAAAGTATAAGGGATTTTTGAGGAGCTATTGTCATAATGGCAAAGTGGTCGCCAGCACGGCAGCTCGGCTTTTTCACAGGACTGGCTACCATATATATATATATATATATATATATATATATATATATATATATATATATAAAAACAAAGATGATGTGACTTACCAAATGAAAGTGCTGGCAGATCGACAGACACACAAACGAACACAAACATACACACAAAATTCAAGCTTTCGCAACAAACTGTTGCCTCATCAGGAAAGAGGGAAGGAGAGGTAAAGACGAAAGGATGTGGGTTTTAAGGGAGAGGGTAAGGAGTCATTCCAGTCCCGGGAGCGGAAAGACTTTCCGCTCCCGGGACTGGAATGACTCCTTACCCTCTCCCTTAAAACCCACATCCTTTCGTCTTTACCTCTCCTTCCCTCTTTCCTGATGAGGCAACAGTTTGTTGCGAAAGCTTGAATTTTGTGTGTATGTTTGTGTTCGTTTGTGTGTCTGTCGATCTGCCAGCACTTTCATTTGGTAAGTCACATCATCTTTGTTTTTAGATATATTTTTCCTTCGTGGAATGTTTCCTTCTATTATACACATACACAGACACAAGCAGACATTTGTAAAGGCAAAGAGTTTGGGCAGAGATGTCAGTCGGGACGGAAGTACAGAGGCAAAGATGATGTTGAAAGACAGGTGAGGTATGAGCGGTGGCAGATTGAAATTAGAAATTAGCGGAGATTGAGGCCTGGCGGATAGCGAGAAGAGAGGATATGCTGAAGGGCAAGTTCCCATCTCCGGAGTTCTGACAGGTTGGTGTTAGTGGGAAGTATCCAGATAACCCGGACGGTGTAACACTGTGCCAAGATGTGCTGGCCGTGCACCAAGGCATGTTTAGCCACAGGGTGATCCTCATTACCAACAAACACTGTCTGCCTGTGTCCATTCATGCGAATGGACAGTTTGTTGCTGGTCATTCCCACATAGAACGCTTCACAGTGTAGGCAGGTCAGTTGGTAGATCACGTGGGTGCTTTCACACGTGGCTCTGCCTTTGATCGTGTACACCTTCCGGGTTACAGGACTGGAATAGGTGGTGGTGGGAGGGTGCATGGGACAGGTTTTACACCGGGGGCGGTTACAGGGGTAGGAGCCAGAGGGTAGGGAAGGTGGTTTGGGGATTTCATAGGGATGAACTAAGAGGTTACGAAGGTTAGGTGGATGGCGGAAAGACACTCTTGGTGGGGTGGGGAGGATTTCATGAAGGATAGATCTCATTTCAGGGCAGGATTTGAGGAAGTCGTATCCCTGCTGGAGAGCCACATTCAGAATCTGATCCAGTCCCGGAAAGTATCCTGTCACAAGTGGGGCACCCCTGCCCTGAAATGAGATCCATCCTTCATGAAATCCTCCCCACCCCACCAAGAGTGTCTTTCCGCCATCCACCTAACCTTCGTAACCTCTTAGTTCATCCCTATGAAATCCCCAAACCACCTTCCCTACCCTCTGGCTCCTACCCCTGTAACCGCCCCCGGTGTAAAACCTGTCCCATGCACCCTCCCACCACCACCTATTCCAGTCCTGTAACCCGGAAGGTGTACACGATCAAAGGCAGAGCCACGTGTGAAAGCACCCACATGATCTACCAACTGACCTGCCTACACTGTGAAGCGTTCTATGTGGGAATGACCAGCAACAAACTGTCCATTCGCATGAATGGACACAGGCAGACAGTGTTTGTTGGTAATGAGGATCAACCTGTGGCTAAACATGCCTTGGTGCACAGCCAGCACATCTTGGCACAGTGTTACACCGTCCGGGTTATCTGGATACTTCCCACTAACACCAACCTGTCAGAACTCCGGAGATGGGAACTTGCCCTTCAGCATATCCTCTCTTCTCGCTATCCGCCAGGCCTCAATCTCCGCTAATTTCTAATTTCAATCTGCCACCGCTCATACCTCACCTGTCTTTCAACATCATCTTTGCCTCTGTACTTCCGTCCCGACTGACATCTCTGCCCAAACTCTTTGCCTTTACAAATGTCTGCTTGTGTCTGTGTGTGTGTGTGTGTGTGCGCGAGTGTATACCTGTCCTTTTTTCCCCCTAAGGTAAGTCTTTCCGCTCCCGGGATTGGAATGACTCCTTACCCTCTCCCTTAAATCCCATATCCTTTTGTCTTTCCTTCTCCTTCCCTCTTTCCTGACGAGGCAACCGTTGGTTGCGAAAGCTAGAATTTTGTGTGTATGTTTGTGTGTCTATCGACCTGCCAGCGCTTTTGTTTGGTAAGTCTCATCATCTTTCTTTTTAAATATATTTTTACCACGTGGAATGTTTCCCTCTATTATATTCATATATATATATATATATATATATATATATATATATATATATATATATATCTAAAAACAAAGATGATGTGACTTACCAAATGAAAGTGCTGGCAGGTCGACAGACACACAAACGAACACAAACATACACACAAAATTCAAGCTTTCGCAACAGACTGTTGCCTCATCAGGAAAGAGGGAAGGAGAGGGAAAGACGAAAGGATGTGGGTTTTAAGGGAGAGGGTAAGGAGTCATTCCAGTCCCGGGAGCGGAAAGACTTATCTTCGGGGGGAAAAAGGACGGGTACTCACTCGCACACACACACATATCCATCCACACATATACAGACACAAGCAGACAAAGTTTAGCTTCAGCATTTCAACCATTCAGGAAATATTCCACTGGTAAATGACTGGTTATACAGATAATTTCATTTGTTACTAAACTCAATGAATAAATTCACAATAATCGTGACTAAATTCAATATATCAATTTTATTTATATAAACTGAACTGTTCAACACTGAGCAGGAAAAAAAGCATTGGCACCAGCAGGAATTTAAAGTAGGTCCACAGATCACGACTCTATTCATTTGACCACCTTTATATATATGTCTGCTTGTGTCTGTATATGTGTGGATGGATATGTGTGTGTGTGCGAGTGAGTACCCGTCCTTTTTCCCCCCGAAGGTAAGTCTTTCCGCTCCCGGGACTGGAATGACTCCTTACCCTCTCCCTTAAAACCCACATCCTTTCGTCTTTCCCTCTCCTTCCCTCTTTCCTGATGAGGCAACAGTCTGTTGCGAAAGCTTGAATTTTGTGTGTATGTTTGTGTTCGTTTGTGTGTCTGTCGACCTGCCAGCACTTTCATTTGGTAAGTCACATCATCTTTGTTTTTAGATATATTTTTCCTTCGTGGAATGTTTCCTTCTATTATATATATATATATATATATATATATATATATATATATATATATATATATATATATATATATATATATATGGTTATAATAGAAGGAAACACCCCACGAAGGAAAAATACATCTAAAAACAAAGATGATGTGACTTACCAAATGAAAGTGCTGGCAGGTCGACAGACACACAAACGAACACAAACATACACACAAAATTCAAGCTTTCACAACAAACTGTTGCCTCATCAGGAAAGAGGGAAAGACGAAAGGATGTGGGTTTTAAGGGAGAGGGTAAGGAGTCATTCCAGTCCCGGGAGCGGAAAGACTTACCTAAGGTAAGTCTTTCCGCTCCCGGGACTGGAATGACTCCTTACCCTCTCCCTTAAAACCCACATCCTTTCGTCTTTCCCTCTCCTTCCCTCTTTCCTGATGAGGCAACAGTTTGTTGTGAAAGCTTGATATATATATATAGTGGTCAAATGAATAGAGTCGTGATCTGTGGACCTACTTTAAATTCCTGCTGGTGCCAATGCTTTTTTTCCTGCTCAGTGTTGAACAGTTCAGTTTATATAAATAAAATTGATATATTGAATTTAGTCACGATTATTGTGAATTTATTCATTGAGTTTAGTAACAAATGAAATTATCTGTATAACCAGTCATTTACCAGTGGAATATTTCCTGAATGGTTGAAATGCTGAAGCTAAACTTTTTTTTAAGTAAGGTGGTAATGAAATACCATAATAATGCTTTACAGTTTCACTTTTTCCAGTATTCTCCAAAAATGTTATAAAAAGGTAATGTAGAATCAGCTTCTGAATCATCTGACCTCAAACACTATATTGTCAAATTCACAGTTTGGCTTTCTAAAAGGTTCTGATACTGAGAAGGCTATCTGCATACAGAGCAAGAATGTACTTAATTCATTAGACAATAAATTGCAGGCTATTGGTATATTTTGTGATCTGTCAAAGACTTTGACTGTGTTTATCACAATAGTAAGTAAATTAGAATATCATGGTATAACAGCAAATGCTGCAAAAGGGTTCAAATACTTTATATCTGACAGGAAACAAAGGGTGTCAATAGGAAAGAAACATGTATTAAGCTATGAGGCAACATCTTACTGGGGACTAATTACGTGGGATGTCCCACAAGGTTCCATATTAGGGCACTTACTTTTTTATGTGCCTATGATGACATTTCATCACGAACAATACCATATGCTATGTCTGTTTTGTTTGCAGATGATACAGACATTGCAACAAACACCAAATGAAGCGTAGTCTTAGACAGATTGGTTAATGAAATTTTCATGGACATTAATATAAATGGTTTCTAGCCAATTCTTTGTTATTGATATTTGGGGGGAAAAAAACAAAAAAAAAAAAGACACTACGTACAACTTAGAACTTGTAAGAGGTTTCCTGCTAGTATATGCGTAAAATATGACGATGACAGATGGAAGAAGTTGACTGTGTTAAATTCATGGGATTACAGAACTGCTGAAATGTTGAAACAAATCTATATTTGCAGTGTGAATGTTGTCGGACATATCTGATATAAAAATAAAAAAGCGAACTTTCCCTGCAATACATTCTATGTTCCTGTAACCCTCCTGGCCTCAACCATCTAGCCCCTTTCCTGCTCCCATTCTAGCACTACACAGCAGTCATTCCATTGCCACACCCAGTCTTTTTTTCTTCTTTTTTTATTTTATTTATTTTTTATTTATTTCTCTCCTTTTCCACTACTCCCCCCCCTCCCCCTCCCCCACCTCTACCCTGCCCACCGCCCAACCTGCAGCACTTCACTGTCCGTCATCCCCACCATACTATCCCTCCCCCTCCCTGCCCCAGCCTCCTCCTTTCCCCCAACCAGCTGCTGCTGCTCGCAGTGTGGTTTCAGTTGCCTGAGACTGCAGTCGTGTGTGTGTGTGTGTGTGTGTGTGTGTGTGTGTGTGTGTGTGTGTGTGTGTGTGTGTATTGTTGATAAAGGCCGCTTTAAGTGTGAAAATCTTTTTGTTGTTCCTATCTGTGACTCAGTATCTCCACTATATGCTGAAGAGCAACTTTCCTTCTCATAATATTGTTACATTCCATACTGAATTTCCATTGTTTGATTTTTGCCTGACAGCTTTTCTTCGATTCTAACCCGGTGCCGTTCTCCTTCATTATTTTCTTTTGCATCACTATACTCAATGTTCGTCCTCTTTCTGTTCTTTTCTGTGTTTCTCTTGTTGCCTTACAAACCACACTACACGCTCTACTTACAAGTCACACTGTATCAACCATCTCGGCCCTGCACAACAGACGGCTACAAGACCAAGCTGATTGTTGGTGCGGCACCTTATGTCCCACATTTCTCCCGCTGATATAATTATCCCTATACTTTTAAACTGAATGCTCTCTCTGTGTCATTTCACATATTTTTGCATGTTTACTCCCGTACCTTTCCAGTGCCACACGATATTGTATCTCATCCTACGAACCCCTCCCCACCCCCAACACTTTCACCGTTCTGTCCCAGTTCACACCCACTAATTTCACCATCCAGTCACATCTGCTATCCCCCTTCCTCACACTTATCTACCCACAGGCCTGCTAACGACAGTAATATGTGTGTATATATATGATGTCTGCTTGTGTCTGTATATGTGTGGATGGATATGTGTGTGTGCGCGAGTGTATACCCGTCCTTTTTTCCCCCAAGGTAAGTCTTTCCGCTCCCGGGACTGGAATGACTCCTTACCCTCTCCCTTAAAACCCACATCCTTTCGTCTTTCCCACTCCTTCCCTCTTTCCTGATGAGGCAACAGTTTGTTGCGAAAGCTTGAATTGTGTGTGTATGTTTGTGTGTCTGTCGACCTGCCAGCACTTTCATTTGATAAGTCACATCATCTTTGTTTTTAGGTATATATATATAATCAGTTATTCTTTACTTTGATCTTCGTGACTTCTCGCCAATTTTAGCGAGATTTCCCATTTCGCTATCGTCGACTCCCTCAGATTTCATCTTGTTTGCCCCCTTTTGCATCCAATTTCATCCTTATTGTATATTTTCACATGTTTTTGGGTGTAATTTTGCGAAATTTTTTCGGACGTTATTCTACATTATTTACGTAATTTTTTGCATTTTTCCACCACCATGGATCCTTGCTTGTTCCATCTGCGTCAATACAGAAAAGTCTCCTTATCCCTAGCCAATCCCACATGCTGTTCCTCCATTGTTGCTTGGCTCATGGGATCTCCGCTATTGGCCTTACCTTCAAATTACTTATCTCTGGCTGCCACCCCTCCTTCCACAATGACCTCCACGTGTTCAAATTCCACCAATCCTTAGCCCTCACAAACATAGTCCTGCAAAACCATATCAACCAAGCCCAAACCTCCTTGCAGTACCTTTCCTCCATCTGCAAGATTCTCCTGCTATGCAATCCCAAACTCCTGGAACCCATAACACACATTGAAGCTCTTGCCCTGCAGAAACTTGAGCAACATGCACAACGCCACCTCAAAAAACTCTCCATCCTGCTCACTTCCTACTCTCGCCTTGGAGTGCCGCTGTCTACCACATCTGCAACAACCTCCAAACCTCCCCTCATAACAGACAAACCATGTCTCGCAGACCTGCTGCACTTACCCCACTCTCCAGAACTCCCTCCCACCACCACACAGAATTCAGAACCTAAACAGACCCACAACACAGTCATGAACCTTTCCTCCAGAAGCCTTAGCCCCACAGAAATATCAGTCTTTTCCAAAGGCCTCACCTTTTGCCCCACTTCCACATTCAATCATGCAGGACTTGTTAAAGACCTTCTCTCCTTCTCCCAGTCCCTACAGTGGAAACACTTTCGCACCAACCCTACCAATCAGACTCAACCAAAGACCAATACTGAACCTTGCCTAACTCAGTTCACTCCTCCATCTAACTGTGATCCACCCCCATTGCCCCCAAACCTCCCCATTTTAACTTTCCAGAGTTCCTTATCCTCAAACCTTGCCTCACCATCATTCCCCAAATCCCTCAATGTGCAGACTAACCTTACATCTGCAGAAAGAACCACAGTCCACCATCTAAAAACTGATCCCAACATTATAATCCTACCTGCGGACAAAGGCTCCACCACTGTTGTTCTGAACTGCAAGGATTATGTGGCAGAAGGACTCTGCCAGCTGTCAGACACTTCCACCTACAAACCTTGCCACAGTGACCCCATTCTAGTAATCCAGCAGGATCTCCAGTCACTCCTCAGATCCTTAGGCCCATCCCAGAACCTCTCCCCGGAGTCCCCGGGGTCCATCTCTCTACTCACCCCTACCACCCTGCACTCCTACCTTCTACGTGCTTTTTAAGTCCATAAACCTAACCTCCCAGGATGTCCCATTGTGGCCAGTTACTGTGCCCCCACTGAGAGAATCTCTGTTCTCATAGACAAACACCTTCAACCTATTACCTGGAACCTACTGTCCCATATAAAAGATACCAACCATTTCCTCCACTGACTCTCCACAGTTCCTGTCCCTTTACCACATGGTGTCCTGCTCATCACTATTGATGCTACCTCCCTGTACACTAACATTTGTAATGCCCATGGCCTTACTGCTATTGAACACTACCTTTTCCAACGCCTGACGGATTCCAAACCAACAACTTCCTTCCTAGTAGCCATGACCAACTATATACCCATGCACAATTACTTCTCCTTTGAAGGCATTACCTACAAACAAATCCGGGGTATGGCTATGGGAACCGACAAGGCACCATCCTATGCCAACCTATTCATGGGTCATCTAGAGAAATCCTTCCTAAACACTCAGAATCCTAAACCCTTCACCTGGTTCAGATTCATTGATGACATCTTTGCTACCTGGATCGACGGTGAGGACACCGTATCCACATTCCTTCAGAACCTCAACAACTTCTCCTCCATTTGCTTCACCTGCTCCTATTCAATCCAACAAGCCATCTACCTAGATGCTGACCTCCACCTTGAAGATGGCTACATCAGTACCTCCGTCCATATCAAACCTGCTAGCCTCCAGCAATACCTCATCTTAGACAGCTGCCACCCGTTACATACCAAGAAGTCCCTTCCGTACGGTTGTCACATCTGCAGTGACGAGCAGTCCCTCTCAAAATATACCAAGGGTCTCACTGAAGCCCTCATTGATTGTAATTATCCTTCCAACCTTATACAAAAAAATCTCCCATGCCTTATCTTTCCAGTCTCCCACCACCTCCCAAAGCCACACCATCCGGCTGCAGAGGAGCATTCCCCTCGTAACTCAGTACCACCCAGGACTAGAGCAACTGAATTACATTCTCCGCCAGGGTTGAGATTACCTCTCGCCGTGCCCTGAAATGAGAAATGTCCTGCCCACTATCCTTCCCACCCCTCCCACTGTGGTATTCTGCCATCCACCGAACCTACACAATATACTCATCCATCCATACGCAACTCCTCCTCCCAATCGCTTACATCATGGCTCATACCCCTGTAATTGGCCTAGATGCAAGACCTGTCCCATACATCATCCCACCACCACCTACTCCAGTCCGGTCAACATCACCACCTATCCCATAAAAACCAGAGCTACCTGTGAAACCAGTCATGTGGTCTACAAGCTAAGCTGCAACCACAGTGCATTCTATGTAGGCATGACAACCAACAAGCTGTCTGTCTGCATGAATGGCTACCGACAAACTGTGACCAGGAAACAAGTGAACCACCCTGTTGCTGAACATGCTGCCAAACATGATATCCTTCATTTCAGTGACTGCTTCACAGCCTGTGCCATATGGACCCTTCCCACCAACACCAGCTTTTCAGAATTACGCAGGTGGGAACTTTTCCTTGAATACATCCTATGTTCCTGTAACCCTCCTGGCCTCAACCTTTGTTAGTCACTGTCCTCACCCATCCAGTCCCGTCCCTGCTCCCATTCCACCACTACACAGCCGTCATTCCACCACCACACCAAGTCTTTTATTCTTCTTTTCTCTTTTTTATTTTTTAAATTTTTTATTTATTTATTTTTTATTTATTTCTCTCTATGTCTCTCCTTTTCTGCTACTTCCATCCCCCGCCCACCTCTCCCCTTCCCACCGTCTAACCTGGAGCACTTCACTGTCTGCCATCCCCACCATACTATCTATCCCTCCCCCTCCCTGCCCCAGCCTCCTCCTTTCCCTCACCCAGTCACCACTCCCATCATGCACTGGTGCTGCTGCTCACAGTGTGGTTTCAGTTGCTTGAGACTGCAGTTGTGTGTGTGTGTGTGTGTGTGTGTGTGTGTGTGTGTGTGTGTGTGTGTGTGTGTGTGTGTTGACAAAGGCCATTGGCTGAAAGCTTTAAGTGTGAAAATCTTTTTGTTGTGCCCATCTGTGACTCAGTATCTTCGCTATATGCTGAGTAGCAACTTACCTTCTCATAATATTGTTACATTCCATCCTGAATTTTCATTGTTTGATTTTTGCCTGACAGCTTGTCTTCGATCCTAACCCGGTGCTATTCTCCTTTATTATTATTTTCTTTTGCATCACTATACTCAATATTTGTCCTCTTTCTGTTCTTTCCTGTGTTTCTCTTGTTGCCTTACAAACCGCACTGCACGCTCTACTTACAAGTCATACTGTATCAACCGTCTCGGCCCCACACAACAGACGGCTACAAGATCAAGCTGGCTGATGGTGCGGCACCTTATGTCCCACATTTCTCCCGCCGATATAATTATTCCTATACTTTCAAATTGATCATTCTGTCTGTGTCATTTCACATATTTTTGCGTGTGCTTGTGCATGTGCATGTTGTCTAATTCTAACAAAGGCCTATTTGGCCAAAAGCTTTGTTCTTGTTGTGCCTATCTGCGACTCGGCATCTCCACTATATGGTGAGTAGCAGATTCCCTTCTCATAATATTGTTAAAATGGCTTATGCTTGCTTTTATTCCATAACGACATAGGGCTCATTTTTATGAGGGAAGGGGAGATGGTGGTGACTCATAAAGCCAAGCTAAACTTTCGGGGTCCAAAAAAGTTGTCATAAGAATTATTTGTCATGTGAACTCGAACATGTTGCAGAGGCCTGTTTAGGGAACTAGGGATTCTACCTATTGCATCCGAATTGCATTCCTTAATGAAATTTGCTTTAAGAACTACCTTTCTCAAAGCAACAGTTCAATTCATGAAATAAATCTTCACGAAGATTTATAGTCAGTCATTTTACTCCAGAAAGGTGTCTCATACACAGGAATGCTCATTTTCAGTTTCTTACCAACAGCCATAAAAAATTAACTGCTAATAGAGTTGAGTTTAAGAGCTGACCAAAATATATATTGGTGGCTAACTCCTACTTCATTGATGAATTTCTTAGTAGTATCAACAGATGTGTATATGTGACTACTAATATCAAATAATAAGTGTATCACGTACTATCTGACTTGGGTATAAATTCGATGCAGTGTTTCGATCATTGTTGATAAGTGTTATAAAACTATTTTTCTATTTGAAGATGCATGGCTACAATAGTTAAGAATCGTCATATGTATTGAACATTTACAAGTTTGTCACAAGTTTCTTACTACCTAGTTAATGAAAATTTTTTTAAAGATTTTTTGGCTTATTTCACATCCATAAGGACAATTTCACTAGGGATCTGCAAAGGTACATTAGCATATTTGTTTTCATTTGTAACTGTTTATTGTGTATTCTTCTTTTCTGGTGTGCTCTATGTCATGCAGGGTCTCTTCACTATGGATCTATTGGAATGAAAAGTATATGTAATCTAATAAAGTGCAGTTTTATAATTTAAAAAAATAGTCAGTATTTTAGAAAGAGCTGTTTCATGGAGAACTATTATGAGCTTTTCATCAGTTTAGAAGATGAAATATAATTAATTGCAATACTGTATTTTTCCAAAGTTTGTTCGCTTCATTCTTGTGGAGCAAACACAGTGCAACCTAATCTCACTCTCTGCTGTATTATCAGTTAAACCATGTATGAGAAACATCATCTTTCATTAACAATATTTAGTAATCTTACATTTAGCAAATTTATAACATGTATTTTGCATACATGTCTTCCATAAAATAATCGTCATTGACATCTATATGATTACTCTGCAATTCACAATTAAGTGCTTGACAGAGGATTCATTGAACCACCTTTAAGCTACTTGTCTACTATTCCACTCTTGAACAGCATCCAAAGTAAATAAATGCTCCAGTATTTCTGTACGAGCTCTGATTTCTCTTATTTTATTATGGTGATAATTTGTCCCTATCTAGGTGGGTGGCAATAAAATATTTTCACACTCTGAGGAGAGAGTTTATGATTGAAATTTCCTGAGATGATCATGCCACAGTGCAAAACGCCTTTGTTTTAATGACTGCCACCCCAATTCACATATCGTATGTGTGGCAGTCTCCCCTATTTCATGAAAATCCAAAACAAGCTTTCCTTCTTTGGACTTTTTTGATGTCTTCAGTCAATCCTATCTGATGTGAAAATCACACTGGACAGCAGTGCTCCAGAAAAGGGCGCTCAAGCATAGTGTAAACAGTCTCTTTAGTAGACCTATTCACATCTGCATCTATATGGATACTCTGTAAATCACAATGAAGTGCATGGCAGAGGGTTCATTGAACCACCTTCACAATAATTCTGTTATTTCACTCTTGAAGAGCGGGTGGAAAAAGCGAACACCTATATCTTTCCATGTGACCTCTGATTTCCCTTGCTTTATTATGATGATCATTTCTCCCTATGTAGGTCAGTGTCAACAAAATATTTTCGAATTCGAAGGAGAAAGTTGGTGGTTGAAATTTCATGAGAAGATTATGCCTCAGCAAAAAATGACTTTGTTTTAATGGTGTCCATCCCAAATCCTGTATCATGTCCATGACACTCGCTCGGCTATTTCGCGATAATACAAAACGTGCTGCTCTTTGTTGAACTTTCTCTATGTACTCTATTATCCTATCTGGTAAAGATCCCAGACCGTGCAGCAGTCAGCCACTTTTTTGCTAAACAAAACAGCCAAAATTTTTATAATCAATTTTTTGTTGAACAGAAGTCATTTTCTAGATTTAAAAAAATTGTCTCGTGGACAAGTGTCGAAACTGCTGCAGAGTAGACAAAAATGGCTGACAGTGCAAAGATTGTCTTCAGTTTTTTCATGTTTGATTCTGCAAAGCCACCACCTTGTGTGGCGACATTAATAGTCTGTGATACTATTTCCCCTCGATTATGGAGTAAGAGCAGTGGACCTTGCAACTCAAAGCTAGTCTAGCAGTATAACTGGCAGGGTTAGAACAGTTGAGAGCAATAAAGTTAAGAACAGGATAGATGGCTGGATTGTGTTCAAACTTGTGAAAACAGGCTAGAGGCTCAAGGGAATCTAATAGCTTTATTCTAGATCTCTCCAAAAGCTTCACTGACTATGGAAAAAAATCTGCATATGACCAAAGGAGTAAAAGTTCGCTCTGAGAAGACAAAAAAAAAAAAAAAAAAAAAAAAAAATTGTATGTCAAGGCTATTAGTAGCCACAGTGGCAAAGAGACGAAGAAAGTTTTTCTGTTATGGAGTTGTAATGGAAGGGGAATGTCTGAAACATACAGGGCTGGATAACTATCATTTTTAAACCAAGTGCACCTGTGAGTTAGGCTCTCTGGGGAAATATATTGATAAAGTGGGTCATGTAGTAGTTATTACGGGCGCTGGGAACAGTTTGGACTATAACCTCAACCACACAATTAAGGATGACATTGGGAATACCATTGGGAATGCTCCACACCCAAATGTAAATGCAGACCTTCAGAAGCTGTTCAACACCAGTGGGGCAATCCTGTTGTGGGTGTGACTCATTCTTTTCCCCTCACACTGCATGGTCTACAATTGCACATTTCCCTATGAGAGGTTACTTTTGCAACTAATGTACAGAGGCAACCGTTGTAACTGAGCCCTGTCTGCCTAGTCCTGCCCAGTCCTTGTGACTTTCTGAAAGGAAGAGCTTGTAACATTACTGACCTTAAACCATGATAATTTCTCTTGATTTGTGGTGAATTGA